>NC_135502.1:143993609-145193609 GCF_052857255.1 Amblyomma americanum | reverse complement strand
ACCAGGAATGAATCAACACGAAAAGGAAAAAAGATAATGCTTCGCTTCATTACCAGTGATCTAAATCTTGGCATGCATTTTTTCCACATTCGTTAGTGCATCAGACTAGGAAATTTAATATAGCATGCTGCTGACTGCTTTTATAAAATCACATCAGCATAATATTTTGTCTAAAGGTATAATCAGTGCTAAGTTATGTGCAATAGGATTACATCCGGAAAAAGGTTGCTTTGCCTGCATGCTTTTCGAAAGCGCATACATTATGGTACGTTGCATCCAAATTTCGTCGAGCCACAGCGCCGAGGATAATCACGTGTTCGGAATTCTAAATACTTATATGGCTATTACTACCGACCGGCTACAAGTCTCTAACAGAATGTAGGTGGCTCACTCTACTAGTTAAAATTTATTTAGCAAAAATTAGTTATCCAGCTTACTGGCTAAGAGGATTCACCGGTTTTCTGGTGTCCGCCAGTAATACCATTTATTTATTTTTTGTTAATTTAGGTTCCCTCAAACAGCGTTTCTGCATGGAAGGTGGTGCACCATTGTACATTCGATCACGCTACAAAATTTTCATAATGCGCGATGCGTAGGCGGAGTAGATAGTGTTGTAAGCAAAATGGCACTAAATCATGCATATTAAAACCTTAAAGGTAAATATGTTCACAATTGTATTTTTGAACAATGTAGATGTAGATGTACTGAATGCGCAGTGATGAAGAGACACATCTGTGGTTTTTCTTCAGCCGCCGCGGTGGCGGAGTGGTTGCTACGCTCGGCTGCTGGCCCAAAAGACGCGGGTTCGATCCCGGCCGCGGCGGTCGAATTTTGATGGAGGCGAAATTCTAGAGGCCCGTGTACTGTGCGACGTCAGTGCACGTTAAACAACCCCAGGTGGTCGAAATTTCCGGAGCCCTTCATTACGGCGTCTCTCATAGCCTGAGTCACTTTGCGACGTTAAATCCCATTAAACTAAACTAAACCATCTGTGTGTTTCAGCATGAAAGAAACAATGGATTCTTGCATTTTGCCTGGGCACGGTCATTTTAAGTGCAGAGATTGGTACAGGGCAATTTATTGATATATTTTGCAATGCAGAGCACGAGATATGCAATGCAGAGCACGAGAGTGTGTTCAAGTCTGACACGAGGCGCAATTGGCTGCGGCGATAGCCTATAGTGTTCTCCTGCAGTGGCCAGCGAAGTTGACCTGCTCGCGGGGCCGCAGGTTGCAATTCCAGTCGCGGCAATGTTTATTTATTTACTTATTTATTTATGGTTTGGCTTGATTACACCGACAGCGCCGACGCGTCTCAACTTACAAGCGGGAGCTTAAAGCTACACTGTAAAACTCAGAAATGTGGATTTTTCTATCTCTCTTCAAGACAGCCTTAATGCCCACGAGCATAAACTCCACAGTTTGTCATAGCTGACACGTCAAAACATAGAAAAATAATGGTCTTAAGGAAACAACCTGCATTGAGGCAAACATCCTATGCAGGTTATTATCGCGCCTGTTACACAGATATTTACAGTTCATTTCTGTGTAACCTCTATCTCCTTACGTTGAAGTCGCACCGCTGTTGATAGCCCGTAATTAGAGCAGATGAATCGCTACAAAAGGTTTGTTGGCGCTTTTTTTTATTCTCTCTTTAGCCGTAGGGGTGTTGTGTTAGCAGCCAATTTAGAAGAACGATTCCAAGGAGGCTACAGCTCTTTATGCGGAACAAAGGAAATGCCAAAAAATGAAAAACATGGGACAATCATTTGGAGAATTAGATACGTTAAGTATTCTAAAAATGAAGAAACGCTTTTGTGTTACGCGTTGTGGGTGCAATTCTCAAACACACAATGATGTGTTGCGTCCTGTGAACGTCCTGAGTTTCGAAGCTTGGACTATATAACTCGGGTACCTCTATGACTAACGTTAGGAGCCTCTTGATCATTCCAAGGACACAAAGATGACTGTCCTCGCCGCATTTATTGTCTTCGCTTGTGTTGTCAAAGCACTTGGGGACGAAGGATCAACTGGCAAGACGGCTAGCCAGGGTACAGATGGCTACAACGTAAGCTAAATTTTCAACCCAGCAATTTTTTATACACAGAATTTGAAATCATGGTAGTCTTGCACGTTTGCTAGGTTTATAATGCTTCTCTTAAATAGGAAAAATATTGTTATGCAAAATGTAGCAATCAGAAAGCACATCGAGTTCCCATATGGCCTTAAACCACGGTGATACAGTTCCGCAAAATAGATCTTTTAAAAGATGTGCGTTAGGATAAACCAGTGTTTAATTCAATATTCGAAGCAAAATCTAATGAGAGGCGTCAGAGCACATGGTGCGTGCGGCTTCATTTCTCCATTGTAAGCAGCATAACTGTGCCGACAGGCAAGCAACATCCCCCGTTAGGATTATTTCTGATGAGCGGAAAGTTGGGCAGGTCACGTACACTCATCCGAGTCAGCTAGTGTTGCTGTTTTCCTCAGAAGATAAATGGTGTATACCCAATGTAGGGGACAAGAGAAAGTACAGTTGATGAGCGATGGATTCTAAAAAAAAAAGATCTTGTAAAATGTTTTGAATGATGATAGGCCGACAATAACTAACGCTTTGACAGGCCATTTTTGTTTCAATCACAATGATATATTTCTCCACCGAAAGAGTATAATCAGGCATCATTAAAGGCAACTGAGTTTATTTTCCAGAGCAAAATACTAGTGTTTTATATTTTGGAGGGATATTCAAAATTTCTCACAGTGAAATTGACGATAAAAGTATCGACATAAACTGCCGCGACGTATAACGAACAGACCCGACGAATGGTGGAAATAGTTTTATTTCGGAGGAGCAAATTACGCTTTAAAGTACTAAAAAAATTATGTTACTACTCGTCAAAAATATGCATTCAAAAAAATAGCTCACGACGTGCTCCAACGTGCATTATTTCGCGAAATATTTCCTACATTTGCTATACGCACAAGAAAAAGAGTTAGTTTGCTAGATAAAGGATACGCCATTCTCCAAAGAGAAAAAAATCACATCTAGGTGGAGCCTACTCCCAGGAAAAATGTGAGTTCGGTTTGGACGCTGTCGTTTACATAGGATGTAAACTGGTTAAGAACAAGTCGGTTCATGTGCGACGGATCAGTGAATATAAGAATGCAGGCTTCATATGCAACGTATTGGATTATTTGAATATGGATGAAGTTTGTGCATGAGTAAAAAAGGAGTATTAGAAACATTTCGGGATAAAAATCGTTTCATTTGAAAAGGAACTTCTGAATGGCGGAGTGGACTCTCCTGCTCCTGTATCCAAATATAAAAGGTTGAACGAAAAGAGCAACTCTAGTAGAGATACCTAGAGCTAGCTGTTTCAAATAGTTTTCTAGGAGGCGCCTTCGTAAAGCGGAGAAGCTTTGGTAGGACAGCACAAAGTGACCGATCATTTCGGGCATATCAAAAAATGGGGACAAAAAGCACACGCCAGACAACGTCTGCGGCAGAGCAGTTTATTTCATAATTGCTGGAACTGAGACCTATAAAACAAACCTCACCCTTGCGGGATGGCCATTCTTTAACGCCTAAGGGTAATACAAAGGTATAGTAGTCGGAGAAGGAAGCAAGTGCTGAAGCAAACAATGCGTGCATTAGCATATACCATGGTCAGGTTGGCAAGAGACGCTTTCGCTGAGGTGTCTCCAACCAGATTTGAATACACTGTTCTGTGGCAAGGTGTTCAAAGTAACCGTAATAAACTCACGCGTGCTGGCAGCGAAAACTTCAGCATGCGTATCTAGCGATGGCATCCACAACTGATGGACCACTGGCAGTCGTCAGCAGTCGTGAACGAAGTGCAGTGAGCCGGTTATGAGTGACGGATGAGAGCAGTAGAGGTGACGAGGCCGGGATAGGCTGACACTGCTAGCGGTCGCGTTGGACTGGAATGGAGTGGCGTTACTTTTTTGGCTATTTGCTTTAGTGTCGTTGGGTTGTTCGTCTGTTGTCCTCGGACAAACGCCTTCTCCCGGCGCGTCAGCCTTGAAAAATTGAAGCAAGATTGCCCTTTGGGCGAGTTTTACATTATTTATCTCAAAGTGGAAGCGCGAACTAGACCGACGATAAAGGCGACACAAGCAGTGACCCAGACGCACTAAGGAACAGACCGCTTGGTGGAAAAAAAAACGGAGACGGTGACAGGGGCGTTAAAAGGGTAACATTCTTTGGCGCTAATTTTGGGCACGGATTGGTTGCTTGAACGAAGCATGATAAGCGTGTCAACTCCAAGAGCACAGTTTAAATTGCGGCAGTGATAAGAGTACTAAAATACATAGTTAGGTTATTGATTTCTTGCGTTCTGCGGAACGTATAAGTCGGGCTTCGGGTGGGGAAGAGCTGCAAAAGAATCTACAGAAGCATGATGACTGGTACACTCGGCGGAGGTTTCGGCGCCCGGATAGCAAGATGGGCTCTTTAATTTACGAGGAGCTGAAAGTAAACAATGAGGGGGATTTATTGTGGCGTAAAGCCACCGAACTGAATATTTCAACTCCATGTAGGCGCACAAAATAGGATAAAGTTTCAGATTGAAGGTGAGCACACTCGAGCCGGCCTGGATTGAACATGCCGGTGCGCCAGCCCCCTTTGTGTCCCAATGCTCCCGACACGTCGACGACTCTGGGAATAGCTGGAAAATATTGCGCACTTAAGCGCATATAAGGCCGACTTCCACACCTTTCAGAATATTGTAGACCCATCGGCTCGACGCTGGAGAGGAATACCACAACGCTCAAGGTTAGCCTCTCTCCGGTGTTGATAACTGACATATTGCACTAGCCAATTAGGCCCCGGATGACAAACTGCGTCATGGGGACCAAATGCACCCCATAGTGACCAAATCCTGGTTGACAAGTGACACAAGGCCATGGTCGGGCAGCAGCGCTTCCCGATGACGCAGTAGATGTACCATTCAATTCGAGCGTAAAGTGCGCCGCACTTTTTAAGGGACTAAGGCAATTGCAACAAAGTTTCAAAACTGAAAAAAGGTGACCTAGGATACACTTTTCTGTAAAGATCTCGTAGTGCGCATACATTCCGCCATCGTTGCAGCTCTGTCAGCCACTAATTTCTCTATTCGAATCGAGGCCGGAAGCACAAGTCGATCTGATGATGGCTGTATACATCAAGCATGTCAGAAAACGCCCAGTTTCCCAGTTTCTTTCCCCAAAAACCAATTCACCAATTTGCATATCCACGGATGCCTAAAACGGAGCCAAAATAAGGCAAGCTTGATCTGCGCAGTCTGGAAGCAGCGTTCCAGTGAGATCCGCCGCTGCAACTGCTGCAACTAGCATATCGATCCCGGGAGGCTGACAGAGATGTGTTCCCGCGGAGAAAAAAAAAATTCTCCGACTAGCCCAATGGAGGTCGGCGTAACAGATGGTGCCATTTTGAAAAGCCGGCTCATCACAATGCAGAACTGTTTTTTTCTCATGCATGGCTCGGCAAGCGCGCTATACCTTGGCTTTACTGCAGCTTCTTGGACCAATGTCGTAGCAAATCATCTGCGGGCCTGCTTAGCCGTATCTGCGTACTTACCTGTCGTTATTTGTTAACTCTGCAGGCAAAACAATGTTGTGCCTTCTGGAACACTACAAATTTTAAGTTTTCTAGCCTGAAAAAAATAATGAGTGATTCCCTCACCATGGCGCTCGAATAGGTTCCTGCTACAATGTCTACTTCTAGATTACGCATATGAAGGAAAGATGAGATTGTAATGACGGCTTGTAGATGGGTTCTGAGTTTCTGCCGTATTTGCCTTTGTGTAGCTGTTTGTGCGTAACAAAAGAGGCAAGATTGAACTTTTGCTCGATTTGGTATACGCTTATGTACCTCAAATAAAGTTCTGTGCATTGGTGCAAGCTGTAGGTAATGTAGAAGAGTAAGTCAGGCAAAAGAGTAAATATACGAGGGAATAGGTGCTTTTGTCGTCCTCTGTATCTGATCTGATTATTATGGTAATGATGATAAGGAGCTGTAGACTTCGGAAAGCTTTACGCTCAGGCTCTTCTAGAAATGTGAGTTTTGTTAACTATGACGAGGAGTGACGGTGCGTTTGGAGTACGAATATTAGCCAAGGGCAGGCGTGATGGGACAGTCTGCGTTTGGAGAACTCTGCGCTGCATGAAACGTGCAAGGCGTATGTGTCATGAAGGATGGCCCACTTTAAGGCGAGCATCTGAGTGCTTCATGCAGCACTGTTCTGCAACATATTCATAAGTTCTTGTTACCGTTGTAATATGTTGTGCAGATGTGCGCTTGGGAAGGCACATTGCTGTTTGCATACCAGCTTATCGAAAACGTCAAGGGCAAGGTGCGGCCAGGGTGCGATTCGTAAACGCTGAGTTGAATGCGCAGAACGAGGCTGAAATTCGTTACGAGCAAAGAGACAGCCAGCTCCACCAAATTCCAGGAGTAGAGCTGAGAAAGAGCTGGCAGTTTCCGGGGAGAAATCTACCATTTGGTGGATCCACCCTGAAGCTCACCGTAGCTTTCTATGTCTCTGCTCCTGCGCCTTTCGCTGCGAAATATTTTTCCGGGACAATGGCGCCACTGTTCACCCGCTTCCATAAACGCTTCGTTTCAGTGTGCTATCTGAATGCATAAATTAAGACTATCTGAAAATTTGGAATAGTTTAAAGCTCAATATCAGCTGAGGGTACCGAAATACGCTGATAGGCGAGTACAGCCACTCGATTTCCAGAGTGACGTTACTGTGTACTCAATACAGTGTTGCCGTTTCTGCCGGATACAAGTGGTCTTTGAAGTCACGTACACCACTGCGAAAAAGTAGAGAGACCATGCGAACAGCACAATGCGCCGGCCCTCTCCGAAGTTGCAGCGCCTGCTCTAAGGAAATGCATAAGGTGGCCGACGAAATATGTTAGCTTGTCGGACCACACACTTCTGCGAGGGACGCCTACATACAAAGAAAAATCGCACTCGGCGCCATTTGCGTGGTCTCTCTACCGCACGACCGCACCTTGCTATGTAAGGCAATCTTAGAAACCTCTTAATAATTTCGCCCTCCGCCGAAGCGAAGTCGCTCCTGTCATAGATTTAAGACGCTAAGCCACAATGCGCAAAAACACATCCACTCCCAAGCGCCCATAAACCAGAAGACCTGACATAGCACATTGTCAAAATGGAAGGCTTTCTGGCTCACATACCTTATGCTAAGGCATACCAGTACAGATATGTAAGTGGACATTAGCAGAATCCAGCGTATTCGTAAAATCTCTGACTGCAGCAGAGCGACAATTTCATCTACATTACCAACGTCTCGAACAGCTATCATTTCGAAGAGCTTAATTAAGCAAGTGATTCTTGGGAACAGCTTCCAAGTTCGAATAGACCAGCCGATGGGCGAGACTGACGCGTACCACGAGGCAAGTTAACAAGTTAATCCAAGAACTTGTATAAATCTCGGGCGTGTGCAAATACGACAAAAAATTTCTTGAGTGCTGCATGGCTAATCCTATTCATCTTTATCAGAGGTTCGTTGTGCCATTGATCCCTTTTTAACGAGTAACACATTTTCCGGCCTTTCTGGAATGCCGTTGGCGTGATCCTTTTCTGCGCAGCATATAAGTATGCTCTGCGATTGTTTTCACTTGGAAAGCTGCTCTTCCAATGTTCAAATAATCGAATCGTCAATCTAGCGCGAGCCTGAGCACTTGGGCTACAGTAATGTGTTGCGTTACTGTCTGAGTTAAAAGCATGCTTAAATGCGCTGTTTTTTTGCATTATGTATCACCAACTCGCCCGCTTATCTATCCTGTTGAATTTCATTTCTAGTACTACGGGCTCTGTTACGTACCCTAACCCTCTCCCTGTTGACCCGGCTGTCTTGGCCTCGTTGGTTGCTGTGTGTGTGTGCAAAGCTCGTGTATCCTCCTGGCATGCAAGGAAAGGTTGGTGTCCACCAGAACTTCAAGTGATTGGCGGGTTCCTGCAACCGTCCAAAGGACATGCTCGCCGCGTATGTAAAATCCTGTCTTCGGAATGGAGGCACCAAGGCCGGTTTTTCAAGGACCGCCTGAGAGTTGCCTGTGAGCACAGCGGAAGTCTACATCACCATCCTCGTTTGTACCGTGAATGGTGCAAAACCGTTGACGAGTGCACTGAGTTCTTGTGGAGCAGGGTTCGACCGAATCTCCCGTCAAGGAAAGGGACGTCGCAGAAACCAGGAAAAGTGATTGTACTTGGTGATACGCCACTACCAAAACCGCATGAAGCCCTTCTTCAGATGGGCCCAAAATTCTGTGTTGAGCCACACCTGCGAGGGGAAGAAAAGGTGACCATGGCGCGATCGATTTCTCGCCTGGCACCGGATGAGTCTCGACCCCTGGTGCGTAGAGGAATGTACAGCGGTTTTAGCCAGGACCTCTACGGCGGTCAAGCATGGAAAGGGATTCGGATCACTGATTAACTTCCTTGTCTCGAATAACTTGCGACTGGTAACCGCGGATAAAGAAGGGTGTTTTGTAGTCATACCTGAATCATTATTTTCGGATAAAGCATTAGTAGCCATCGAGCAGAACTTTCAGCCGGTCTCGGCGAAGTTACAGAAGGTAAAAAGCAGAGCGGTGCAACTGCTTGAACAATTGAATCTGGAGCGACTTAAAGGGAGTGTAGTTAAGGCAAAAAGCAGCTGTTTAAATCTTGAAAGAAGTTAGGACGGCGCTAAAACGACAAAGACAAAGAGGCACGAACACAACAGGACGGGCGCCAACTTGCAACTTGCAACAGTTGCAAGTTGGCGCCCGTCCTGTTGTGTTCGTGCCTCTTTGTCTTTGTCGTTTTAGCGCCGTCCTAACTTCTTTCAAGATATGAACCAACTAGCCCAAATCAAAGTACTTCTTGAGCTGTTTAAAGATTTTCTTCTCTGCTAAGACACATAAAACGGGATTACCATTAAGGGCCATAGTGACGGAAAAGAGCACCTGGCAACACGAAATTTCTGGATATTTGCAGAAACATTTGGCAGCTTTATCTATTAATGATCCTTTTAAGGTACCAAACTCTGAGTGTGTCGTCAAGTTTTTAAAGGCGCATAACCCAGGTTCATGCTCGGCTTTCAGCATTGATGTGGTAGATTTATACTACTCCCTGCCGCACAAGGAAATGATGACTGCTGTTTCTGATTGCATCACTTCGGACAATGATGAAGAACAGTTTATAAGTGTTTGTGGTATTGCTGTATCTGGGTTCCTTGAGCTGTTGTCTTTTTATGTTAAATCTACCTTTGTTGAATGGGAAGGCACACTCTATACCCAGAAAGCGGGTGTCTGTATTGGGTCTAAAGTAGCGCCTGCGCTTAGTGATATTTTTCTGTCATTCGTGGATAGAGCTATCCAGAAAGATTTGTGTGGAATGCCGTACCGAATTTTCAGATACGTCGATGATTTTTTAATCCTCATTGAAAAAACGGACTATGCTAAGCACATGTCTACAGTGTTAGAAGCATTTAAAGCTAATGCAGGGGGTTTACAGTTCACCACTGAGGTACCGGTCGATAACCAGATACAATTTTTAGATTTATGTTTGACTGAGGGGAAGGGACACATGTGTTGGAATTACGCGCCACGTGCCAACAAACCGCTGCTGAACTATAAGTCACATCATTCTAAGGTAGTGAAATGTGGAATTGTTGTTTCATCCTTGTCATCTGCGTTGTCAAAATCTTGTCACCATGCCATGCAAGAAAGCTTTGATAATCAGGCTAAGAGACTAAAGGAAGCAGGATATCCAGCTGAGCTTATCACTTTGGGTTGCAATAAAATAATTAAAAAGCTTAAAGCGCCGACATTGCTGCCGTCTTCACAGAAAGAACAGAAACGGAAAAAGTTCGCAGTCCTTCCCTATGTACATCGCCTGTCTCATGGTCTTAAAAATGTGGCCCATAGGTATAAAGTTGATGTGGTTTTTTCGGCCCCGAATAAGCTCAGTAAAATTTGTTCAGCAGTAGAAAATAAGTCCCGCAACCCCAAGAAATCTGTAGCGTCCTGTGGTGTTAAGCACGCTAAAAGTTTTGTGCCGTGCTCCAAAGGGGTAGTTTATAAAATCCCCCTATCCTGTGGTCAGATATACATTGGGCAAACGGGACGTTGTATTAACACACGACTCGGAGAACATCTCAATTCATTAGAATCTAATCGCTCCACTGATCTAGTTGATCATTGCCGAGAGTGTCAATCATGTTTTCCGTCCTTGCATTTTACTGACATTTTGTACAAACACCCCGACCAGTTGACCAGGGAAATTATCGAGGCGTATAACATGACAAAGAAACCAAGATTATGTGTCAGCCAACCATCCCTGCTCCTGCGTGACTGTGAGGTTGCATATCTGGACATCACATAGTAACACATGCGTTCTGATTTTGTGTTTTTTTAGTTTTCTGTTTCCTTTTATAAGTGTGCTTCCTGTGATTAAACTTTAGTTGAGAGTCAGCGCTTGTTCCTGTGTATTCTTCGTCTAGTCCCCGTTTGTTCGCGCTGTTTTTTTGCATTATGTATCACCAACTCGCCCGCTTATCTATCCTGTTAAATGTTGGATAGTGACTTATAAAACAGCGCTACGGACACAGGAATGGAAAGAATATATGGACACAGACGCGCCCTTTTCTTTTTCTCTGTCCTGTGGCCGTAGCGCTTTTTCTTAAGAAACTATGCAAAACCGGCTCGCCCAATCTGCCGTTCGTCTTAAATGTTGGCATCGCTTTTGTTTTGCATAGTTCTCAAAAGCGCCATGTATATATAGCCTAGCAAATAGAATATATGTATATATAAGCTTGCAACATATTAGGACGAATATTCTGCGCAAGTAAGCCAAAAAGCTGCAACAATTTTTGTTGCAAAAGCCGTCATACCTATAGTTCTTTTTAGCGCATAGAAAGACGACACAGAAAAAGAAAGAGGAAGGCAACTTCCAACAGTCTTATTATGAAAAAAAGGAGTGCCTTATATAGCCAAAAAGTGGTTACATATGTACAGATATAACGGATTATGTACTCCTTTTTGGGTATGCAAGATAATCGATCAGTTTATGTTTAACATCAACGATGTTGAGGGGCCGCAAACAAAACGCCCCAAGATGGGCATGATGGAGGAGAGGGAACAACTTTGTTTTAAGGAAAGAACGGAACAACTTTGTTTTAAGGAAAGAACTAAAAGGCCTCAAGGGTAGGCTCCTACTTTTCCAATAGTCCACGGGCCTGGGCTTCACGGAGAGCTCCGTTCACTAACCATGTTTGGCGAGCTGGTTGAGCAGCTATTAAAGCCGCCTCTCATGAGGAGGGGCAGTGGTTGGGTATAGGGCATTCCAATAGATATTTCATGAGGATGGCCTTGGCCATGCCACATGTTAAGCAAAGTTGGACCGTCAAGATAGGGTGGTAGCGATGAGGGAGATAAGATGAAATGTACCAGTTAGATGGGTCTGGGTCCCGTGCCTATGCTGACATACAGCAAGCGTAGGTACTATGGGGGAAAAATTCCCCAGGACGGGCAACGAGCCATTTTGGCTAAAAGCTGCCTTGTTAATCATCGCCAGCTATCACCAACACACACCATAGCACGTGAGTCGACTTTAACCTCGACAAGCGTGGTCTCCAGCCAGACTAATCACAGAGCTATCAGCTTCAGCTCCGGATGACGCGTCCTGGAGAGTATTGTACCCACAGTACAAGGTCAGTTAGTTACATACGTCTGATAAATTAGAAAAATAACGTATTTCAAGAAAACACAGAGAAGATACTTCCGCATTTCTTGACCATCAATTATGCGCAGACGCGGAATTCTCCATTGCTTGACTTGTCGAGTGTGGCGCGTGCATACTTTAGGAGATAAGGGACGAAGTGCTTCTCTTGCGGAACACATCTCGCCCCTCTCTGTGTTTTTCTGGACTTTTTACTGCACCTGTGGGGTCTACCGCCCCCTCCATCGCGATGATGGATGTACAACACCCAAGGATCCTCCCGGTTCCCGTTCACCCTCGGACATCGGTTCGCGGAAGCGAGGAAATACGTCAAGTGGTAGCGAAGACACAGAGCTGTACTGCGCATCAGGTGACGAGTCCTCGGAAGACAGCTTTCCACTTGTCCAGTACCGTAAGGCCAAACGAAGAATTATCATCTCATCTTCGGCGTCCAGCTCCGACACTGTGAAAACAGCTCCTCAGCGATGGCCTCACTCCATCCTGTTTGTGCCACAGAACGCTACAGACAACCTGCGCGTCCTCAACAGTTAAGCACTCTCCGTGTATCTAGAAAACACCGTGATAAATGAGATCAAGGATGTTAGGATAAACACTAGGCGAAGCATCCTGGCAATCGATGTGATGAACCCGAGCGCACTGACCAAACTACAACATGTAACGCAGCTGGGAAACATCAAGGTCCGATCCATCGTGCCAACGAATGGTGCCAGAATAACAGGAGTCATCTATGAAATTGACAATGAAATATCTAATGCAGACCTACCAATTCTCATAAAACCAGCAAGCGAACACAACGTGATTGGACATGTTGGTCGCCTCGGCAACTCACGTTGTGTGAGGATAACCTCCAAAGGCGACTGCCTTCCACCCTACGTGAAGGTCGGCCACTTTCGCCACCAGGTTCGACCATTTATTCCAAGACCTATGCAATGCTTCAATTGTCAGAAGATTGGACACGTGAAGTGTGTTTGCAGCAATTCGGCCGTGTGCCCTCGATGTGCCGAACCACACTCAGAAGACAACTGCAGCGCAACCACGTTGAAGTGTCCTAACTGTCAAGGTGATCACTGCGCCTCTTCCAAAGACTGTCCTCAGATCAAGAAAGAGATCAACATTCTTAAACAAATGGTGAGAGACAACTCTACCCACAAAGAGGCCGCTGTGAAAGTACGGTGGAGACGACGTCACCGACGAAGGTCTTAACGGCGGAAAACATCAAGCTTTCAGGAAAAGTCACCTCGTCAAGCATCATCATCAGCGGACGTTTCCAGCACTCCGAACACCGATGTTGGAACGGAGAAAACTGCCAGATCTCTTTCCACAAAGGAATGGCCGCCACTTCCGCGTACACGACCGCCGGAAGAGCCGCAGAAGAAGCCGCCCCCAGTACAGCAAGGTGCTGTATCCGAGGAGTACAGATGAGCAAGTGATAGTACTTATTAGTGAATGCCATTCGCGTGCTTCTAAGCAACATGCACACACCGTCTGCCAGAAGTGCGCTTCAAGTACTGGACGCAGAGCTCTGGCAGAGGCAGAGCTCTGGTATCCTTCGCCTCCAGTAATGAACTTTGGCTGCTGAATGATGGAAGTCCTACGTTCTTCCGTGGCTCCACGTACAGCAGCTGTCTTGACTTGGCTTTCGTCTCACGAAACCTAGTCAGACGTGCAGGGTGGTTTGCGGACATAGAGACGCACGGAAGCGACCATATCCCCACGTACATCAAATCAGAGGATTGACTGTTTCCAAAACACAGGATACGATCCAAAGAGTGGACTGGCCTAAATTTCAGTCTATTATGGAAGAACACTGCGACGCCAATTATTCTTTCGACATGGAAGAGGCAATCAAGAGCGTGGTGCAGGACACTATGTGTACTCTAACATGCTCCTCGAAACCTAATGATTTTGATGTGGAACTAGAACGAATACGAGCAATACGACGACGTGCTGAACGAAGGTACCGACGTACGAAAACAATGGACGATCTACGGACCGCCAGGCGCACGCAAAAGAAGATACAGCGCCGGTTAGTTAGACAAGCTCGAATCGCAACGTTTGGCTGCCTTCTGTGAGTCGCTAGATCCACGCAAGCCTTTATCGCAACTATGGAGAACGGTGCGCGTGCTGCGGACACTTCCCGTACAGCGATTCCCATTCAAAGCGCTTGCCCTCTCTCAAAAGAGATCGGAGATTGACGTGGCAGAGGATTTCTGCGCCAGATTATCCAGCCAACTCACAGCTACCAGCATTCCATCGCCTTCGAGCAGCTACCCGCCACCACGTGATTTTCGGTTGGATCTACCGTTCTCGATCCACGAACTTAAGGCAGCATTAGCTTTGTGTAGCCGCACATCAGCGCCAGGACGTGACGGAATTTCCTACCGAGCTCTGTGTCACCTGAGGGAGCGAGCGAGAGGAGTTCTTCGTGAGGTGTACAATTAATCTTTGAGAAATGGCACGCTACCAACAACCTGGAAGACAAGTCGCCTTGTTCAACTGCTGAAGCCTGGCAAGTCGCCGTTGGAGCTCTCATCATATCGCCCGATCGCTTTGGCGAGCTGTGTGGGCAAAGTAATGGAGAGGATGGTCCTAGGACGCCTGGAGAGGTACTTGGAGTACCACAACACCTACCCAGATGCCATGGCGGGCTTCCGACCCGGTAGATCATCGATCGATAACGTTGTCGACCTGGTGACCTACATTCAACATGAGAAATGCCGTAAGCGTCTCTGCGCATCCTTATTCCTCGACGTTAAAGGGGCGTGTGACAACGTTACGCATGAAGCCATCCTCTCTGCTCTTGCAGAGGTAGGAGTGGGTGGTCGGATGTTTCAATGGATACGGAGCTATCTATCGATGCGATCCTTCTTTGTAAGCACCGAGGAAGGCCATACTTCTCTTCACTATAGCTACCGCGGCGTCCCCCAGGGCGGTGTACTTAGCCCCGTGTTATTTAATCTAACACTAATTGCTCTTCTTGAGCACGTGCCAACCACAGTCAGGCTATCAATGTACGCGGATGACATCTGCATATGGACATCTCCAGTAACACGCCTACAGTTGCGAGCGAGAATTCAGAGAGCCGCCACACAAACTGTTATCTACCTCCGTAATCGAGGCCTGGAAATTTCCTCCGAGAAATGCGCACTAGTGCCATTTACGCGCAAACCCATGGCAAACTACAGTGTAATGATAAATGGCCAAATAATACGACGGGTCCGATCGTACAAGTTTCTAGGTGTCATAATCGACAGGGTCTTGTCATGGAGCCCACACATATCATACGTTAAAAAAACGGTTGACAGGCATCTGCCACCTGTTCAAGTTTTTCGCTGGCAAGACCTGGGGAATGTCGCCTAGTGCCATGTTACATCTGTACAGGGTGCTTTTTCTAGGATTTCTGCGATACAGCTTACCAGCAATAAACAACACAGGCAAAACGAATCTACGCACAATACAAAGTCTTCAGGGTCAAGTGCTCCGGATCTGTCTCGGCCTGCCTCAGAGTGCTTCAACAGTGGCTACGATAGCAATCGCTAGAGACCACCTTGTCAAGACCCACATTGAAATTGAAGTACTCAGGACCAATATAAGGCATCTAGCCAGGAATCCTCGTCACCATTTAGCCTCTCTACCAGCGGACAGGCCACACACATCTTTCAGCCAAACGATAACTGCATATGATGAATCATTGCCAGCTTGTTTCACTCCGGCTGCGAGACCTTCGATCCCTCCATGGTGCCTCGCTCAGCCAAAAATCAACCTCGCAATACCTGGTATCTCGAAAAAAGTTGATTTGTCATCACCAGCCCTTACACAGCTCACGCTACTACATTTGTACGAGAACTACCGTGACTCAACGCATATTTACACTGATGGATCTGTCCTTCCAAGCAGCTCCGCGGCGGCAATCGTCATTCCAGCGAAAGCTACAACAATCAAATTTAAGACGACCCACGCGACAACATCGACGGCAGCAGAGCTCGCCGCGCTCTTAACTGCCCTTCATCACATTGGTGATGAACCGCCACACAAATGAACAATATTCTGCGATTCGAAGGCGGCACTGCAGTCTCTACTGTCACCTCTACGACGCGAACCGCACGAACAACTAATCTTCCATATTACAGAGACGTTACGCCATATAAGTGATGCCGGCCATGAAATAACGTTCCAGTGGCTTCCAAGTCACTGCGGGATTATCGGCAATGAACGGGCGGATCACGCTGCCCGCTCAGCCCACACTGAGGAGCACCACGTCCCATTTCCTGTTTCTAGAACTGACGCGGCACGGAAGCTCCGCCTACTTGCTCGGCAGTGCACCGAGTCGCAATGGAATGAGCCATATTTAAGAAATACGCGACTGTACTCACTTGATCCAACATTAAGTCTTCGAGCGCCATCACAGCTTCGCCGTAGAGACGCCACGCTTTTATATCGACTTTGGTTGGGTGTTGCCTTTACTAAAGCCTATGCCTTCCGCATAGGGATGACCGACACCCCAACTTGTGACCACTGCGGCCATGAAGAATCAATTGGCCATATATTGTGCTCCTGCCCACAGTACAGTCCACAGAGGGCATGCCTTAGCCACGAACTTGATCAACTGGACGACCAACCGCTATCCGAAAAAAGAATTCTACAACATCGAAAGGACCTACCGTCGCAGAAGAAGGCCGAGCAAGCGCTTTTGCGCTTCTTACAATCTACCGGCCTGTGTGAAAGACTTTAACTGGACCGCCTTGTGTGTGTGTGTCTCCATGTGTGCACGTTTCTTTTTTTTTAGTTTTCCTCCTTGTCATCTTTCTAACCCCTATCCCCCATCGCCAGTGTAGGGTAGCAAACCGGAGACTCACATCTGGTTAACCTCCCTGCGTTTCCTTTTCATTCTCTCTTTCTCTTAGGAGATAAGTTTGTGGTACTTCTAAGAGCATTACTGTTTCTTTTAATTCCTGTTTCAAAACGCTTGGTCAATATTGTGCTGTAAATTTCAGATATACATGATAGATTCAGTTCTGTAAAGATAGGGTATCTGCGGCTGTCATGTGGAACATTATTGATTATTCGAACTGCATTTATCTGTGATTTGACAGTATCTCTTAGCAAACAACAACAGTGTGTGTCTGACAGAAAATAAAAGATTTATATAGTAAGAGCATGGCGTTTTTTGTAAACATGATAGTAGCTTAGAAAGGACGCCAGTGACACGTCAGAATATAGAGATTTCAAAATGATTGTGCTCGTTCTATTACATATGCTGTTCAAACAGTACACAAAGAGATTCGACAAAGGGTACAAGGGAAATATTTAAATTATTTGCTACCAGTGAGTCTCGTACGTCGACTTTGTGGTTTTTAGGCGTGAAGTGCACTGGCTTTGTTTTATTGTTATTGATAGTAAGAGAATTGGCTTTACTTCAAGATGGTAATGTCGAGAGGGTTCCATTCCCATTGGAAAATACGTCCTAAAGATATGATGCACTGAAGAGTAGTGGTATCGTTAGCGTCAATCACAAAATTTACAGCATTATGAATAGCTACCATATTATTTACATAGATGCAGACCAAAACGGTCCCAAGAAAACTGCCCAAGGGCACACCTGAATGAACTTGTTTAAGGTCAGAAAGACAATGATGTAAAACATCCTGTTGTTGGCGCTGCTGAAAATTGTTGGCGGTGTTGAAATCCAGTAACTTAAGGAATTACTAGAGAATCCGCAGTAATTTATTTTTTCTAGGAGCGAGAAACGGTTGATACGGTCGAAGACCTTTGCATAATCGATGAACATGACTAACGTGCATATTCTGCATGAACATAATTCCAGTATTGTTACGTGACGGCCAGCCAAAGAAAGGGACGCGATGATGGATGGCAATAAGGTGATTTAATGGCCGCTGGCCTAGCGCGAGCGCTCTTTCCCACGCCACTGCTCAGTTCGTCGTCTTCTTCACACTACCAGGGGCCACCGAAGGATCGTCTCGATCGATGGCAAAGAGACGTGCGAAGGGGTTACGGGCTTAAGAGGATGGTTGGGCAGGAACGAGAAAGGGGTGAGGTGCTGGCCGCCACGATGAATGAGATGGCTGAATGATTCCTAGTCTTGAAGCTTCCGGGCAGCAGGTCGCCAAGAGCCGACGGTCGAGGCCCCAGGACGCGCCGAACTGCCTGTGCAGGGGAACGGTGTCTTCAGATGTAAGCGGCATCTCGGGTCGGTGGGGTCTATAGGTCAGGTTCTTGCGTCGGGTTCAGTTCGTCGTGTGGACTGGTCTGGGCGGGGGACGGGGCGGGGGAGAACAACGGCGAGGACGGTTCGGGTCTGAAAGGCTGAAGCGCGGTCGACCGACGCACGCCAAGAACTCATGTCTAACAACCATGGCTGACGCAGAACGCTGAAGCTCCAGGACCAGGATGTCGATGACACCCCGCACCTTCAC
Source organism: Amblyomma americanum (assembly GCF_052857255.1). Classification (NCBI taxonomy): domain Eukaryota; kingdom Metazoa; phylum Arthropoda; class Arachnida; order Ixodida; family Ixodidae; genus Amblyomma; species Amblyomma americanum. The sequence continues at coordinate 145,175,393 of NC_135502.1, read as the reverse complement.
CAAATGTTACGCGACGGCCAGCCGAAGAATGAGCCGGGAGGACTGATGGCAGTGATATGATTTAATGGCCGCTGGCCTAGCGCGAGCGCTTCGTATCGCGCTACTGCACAGTTCTTCGTCTTATTCGTCACAATATGATCTCTTTTTGTGTTAGTGAAGCAGTTTCTGTTTTAATGCCTTTGATGAAACCAAACTGTGGGGGTGCAATCACTTAATGCTTCAAAATAAATGAGTACATACAACTATGTACCAGGTAAAGGCATTAGAGAAAATCGGGAGATAGATGTGTGTCTGCATATTGTAAGTTCGTTTTTATTGTGCCTTATTAGAAAACTGTTACTATGGCAATTTGAAGATTTTAAGAGAAGTTTCACAGAAAAAAGAACAGAAAATATTGTCATGGAATACAGGGCGACAGTTCACTGACAGGCAGAATACGGGGCTAGCCAGCGCGATACACTTCAACGTTGTCACATTCATGCCCCACTTGAGAGCACCAGCGGGCATTGCTCCCCCTAAAAAAAATATAAAAGCGGGGCTGGAGCACGAGCGATGGAATGGAAAAAAAAGATCAGCACAAGAATAAAATGAACAAGGGAGGCGGGCAGAGGTGTACCACGTGACAACTAACCGAACGCAGAGCGTACTGCACATAACCGCGGGGAGTTTGGTTTAATGTGGATTACTTGCGCGACCTCAGAGCGGTGCGGGCGACGCTGAAGCGGCGCAGTCCCGTCTGGAATAACTTCGCAGGTCACTTCCGCGACACGGTGCAAAAGTGTGTAATATCCAAAGTAACGGCATATCAGTTTTCCGGGAAAGCCTGGGTGGCGTATCGGGGTCCATACCGAAACCAGGCAACCGGGATGGTATGGGACGTGTCACTGACGTAGGTTCTAGAGGCGCGCATCTATGCCCTGCAGAAGCTCAATGTGAATACGGGCAAGGTGACGTGTTTCTTCGGTGCGCTAAAAGAACAGCTCGGCGTCAAGCGGGAGCGGGTTTTCATCAGTACAACATGGAAGCTTGGCAGCCAATATCATCTGAACGTCACGTCCGCAAACCAGACGAAATAGTGTAAAGCGGGTAGTCTCTTGGATGGCCGTGTAGTGGGCGTATGTGAGGTACGGGAGAATCTCGTCTCAGGTTTTGTGATGCCAGTCTATGCACATTGCCATCATGTCGGCGATTGTTCTATCCAGTCTCTCTGTGATCCCGTTCTTCTGTGGGCGATAGGCATTGGTTTTGGAGTACCTCGTGTGACTGGGGGATATTTAGGAAGTGCCAAGCTGCATCGTCTTAGTTTCCGTATACCTCGGCAAATACAACGTTTGTCCGTAAAGTTCCGAGACTGATTTCATTAATAAAATGTGTTTAACATTCAAATCATTTGTGCAGCACCACTTCAAAATAGCCACCTTTAAAGTCTATACACAGCTTCCAACGCTTCTTGAGACCTGGGAAACAGTTGAAAAACGCTTCCTTTGGCAGGGCTGTCAGCTACTTTGTCGTGGCGTCTTGAATAGCCTCCACGTTCATCTTCAAGCGACCTTTTAGGGCTCTCTTCACACGAGGAAACAGGAAAAAGGTCACATGGGGAGAGGTCTGGCGAGTATGGCGGATGGGGAAGTACAGCAATGCTGTGCTTGGCGAGAAATTTTGTCACGATGAAAGCAACGTGCGGCCTTGCGTTATCGTGGAGAAGACGTCATTGTAAAGATGCCCATAAGTCATCTGCTAGCATGCGGACTGTAATGGTGCGGTCTTGCTGTACGATTTCTGTGATCCGAGCCACGTTGTTTTCATTCCGTGAGGCTGGGGGGCGCCTCTGCCTTGTGTCGTCTTCCACCGACGTTCTCCCCAAAACGAACCTCTTGTGCCACTCGAAAACTCGCGCCCACGATAATGTCTCGTTGCCGTAAGCGTCATAAAGGAGCTCATACGTCTTTGTGGCTGTCTTTTTAGGCTTCACATGGAATTTTATGTTTACACGCTGATCAAGGTGGACGTCCATCTCTCCACATTACTTACAGTACACTGCGCAGACAAGTGAAAACGTATTTTTCTATATGTAGTGCCATCTAGCGGCTGCTACAGCAATTAAGATATATAGCTCAGGTTAGCCCGAAAAGATGGCGCCACACATACGCACAGCATTTGTTTCGGGGAATCATTTCCAGAGAGAAATTAAGTCAGTCTCAAAACTTTACGGACAAAGGTTGTAGTCGGTCGCGACTACCATCCGTTTGTGATCGGCCGATGACGCAGGATATGGGCCCAGAACGATGCCGAATTGATCAAACGGCATCCGAGGCGGATCAATAGTTTCGAGCAAACCCGCGGGCTTGACAGGGGGCGCCTTACGATCTCGGCATTCGCGGCAGCCTCTGACGTAACGTTGGACGGCGTAAGAAAGTTTGGGCCAATGATACGTTTGGCGCACGTGTGCAAGTGTGTGTGCAAAGGACAAGTGGCCGGAGGTGGGCTCATCGTGGCAAGCAAAAATGATATCGGAGCGGAGGTCTGCCGGCACGAGGAGTGGGTGCGCTCGGTCAAAAGAGCTGGAGTTTTTCTTAAACAAAATACCGGTCCGGAGGCAGAAGGCAGCCATATTTCTAGCAAACTGCCGAGGTACGCCAGCAGCTCGGCCCTGCAGATAATCGGTGGCAGTTCGCAGGCCTGGGTCAGCTCGCTGTAGGGTCATTAAGTCGAATAACCTGACAACTCCAAGAAAACTACTCACGTCCTCTATGCTCTCATTAGCTAACCCGACGGGTGCGCGCGAGAGTGCATCAGTGTCTTCGTGCGTCTGGCCACATTTATACACAATGGTGTAGTCGAATTTTTGGAGGCAGCTTCTTGGAGGAATTCTTGGAGGCATCGGGGCACCTGGTCCCGATCGGTCGCGAAGACTGGCCAGCTGTCAGGGTGGAACCAGCGGAACACAGACGCAGGACAAGAAAAGGAGGTACACACACCACACCAGCGGTGTGGTGTGTGTACCTCCTTTTCTTGTCCTGCGTCTGTGTTCCGCTGGTTCCACCCATACAACATTATGAACCAACTAGCCCAGCAATTTACGCTCCTGAACTGGCCAGCTAGCACAAAGAATGGTGGTCGGTAACCACTTTTAACGGGTGGCCGTAAATGTAAGGACAAAATTTCATGATTGTCCACGCAACCCCGAGGCATTCCTTTTCCGTATTAGAAGAGTTTGTTTCAGCGCGAGAGAGCGTGCGGCTTGCATATGCGATGAATACTTTCCACGCCACATCACTCGACAAACTTTGTCGCGCCCAGTACTTCTGCTCAATTGACTTGAAGAGCGGGTATTTGCAGATAGAGGTCGACAAAGAGGACCGTGAGAAAGCGGATTTCGTTACCCCCGACCGACTGAAAATTCAAAAGCTGTCTTCTGGGTTACGTTCAGCGCCGGCAACTTTGCACCGCATGATAGAGTTCTCGCTGGACACAAATGGCAAACGTGTTTGGTTTATCTCTCTGATGTCGTGAGGTTTCCCAAAACTTTTACCTGACACCTTGATCTCCTGCGAGCATTATTAAAGGCCCTCCGGTTGGCCTACTTAACGCTGAAACCCGAGAAGTGCCACTTTGGGTATAAAGAGCTGAAGTTTCTCGGTCATCTTTTGATTGTCAATGGCTTTAAGCCCGACGTCGAGAAAACTGCTGCTGTCGCCGATTTTCCCGCTCTACAACCAAGAAGAGTGTGCAACGCTTCCTGGATTTGTGCGCATACCACCTCCGCTTCATAGCCGACTTTTCGAAGATTGCCGCGCCCCTGTACCGCCTCACGCGCTACGATAAACAGTTCTTGTGGGCCGCCGAGCAAAGAGGCTTGTTGCGAGCTGCGCAGATGACTTCCGTTCTTGCACACTTTCATGAATAGGCTGATACCGAAGTCCACACCGACGCCAGCAGCATCGGCCTTGGCGCCATACTCGTCTAACACCAGGTGGCAATATGCTCTAACACAGGCAATATCAGATCGAACACGCAACTAACCGGTCGAATGACTGGCCCGACTATACAGGTACTATTACTATTTTTGAGTAAAAGGAACACAGTATGTTGTGTTTGGTCTTGCTGTCGGTAGATTGATGTATTGGCGGTAGATTGATCTTGTTGATTCAAATCACATGAGATGTCAGCATCAAATGCGTCGCTTACAACTGACAAACAGAATTATTGAATGAAGTTACCAACTCTGCACGTGATAGGCGTTTTTTATTTTGAGCGATTTCATTTGGCTTAATTGAATTGCACTTCATTCGAGTTATGACACCGTTGAGTTGTTCCCAGACTAGATCAGTTTGCTGAAATAGATTGCTATGAAACATTTTATGCATATACTCTATTTTTTCGCATCGTATGAGACTTTTAACTTCATTTGATATTTATCATCATAAGCCTAACTACACCCACTGCCGTACAAAGGCTTGCATATCTGTGTATGGGATCTGCCAACCATATCTCTCGAATTAACCTTGTCCTGTGCCACCTGATGCCACCCTATCCTCGCAGACTTCTTAATCTTATCCGCACACCTAACTTTTTGCCGCAGTTCTCTTGGAATCCACTCCGTTGTCCTTAAGGACCAGCGGTTATCTTGCTTTCGCAGTACATGACCTGCACAAGCCCATTTCTTCCTCTTGATTTCGGCTGAGATGTCACTTAAGCGGTGTTTCATCCCTCACTCACTCTGCCCTCTTCCGGTCTCTCAATGTTACACCTTCCATTTTTCTTTCTGTAGCTCGCTGCGCTGTCCTTAACGTAAACTGCAGCGTTTTCGTTAGCCTCCACATTTTTGCCCCATAGGTGAGTACCTTCACGGTACAGCTGATTTTAAATAAATAAATAAATGAAATGGAATAAAATATACTTTTCTCTTGAGGGAAATTTCTAAAGTGCCATTAATGATCTCAGAGAACCTGCGAAATGCGTTCCGCCTGATTTTTATTCTTCTATTTACTTCGCTCCCGTGATTAGGATCTGCGGTCACTACCTGCCATAAGAGGACGTATCCCGTTGGCACTTCCAGCATCTCACTCCAATTGTAAACTGCTGTTTCCTTTCGAGACTGTTGAACATTACCCTGGTTTTCTGCATACTAATTTTTAGGGCAAGAGTAGTGCTCTGCTTGTCTAACTCATTAATCACGCTTTGGAGTTCGTCTCCTAAGTAACTCAGCAAGGCAGTGTCATCAGAGAATTGCTGATCAGTTAGGTACTGTACATTAACTGGCATCCCCAACTGTTCCCAATCCAAGCCTCTCAATACATTCTGTAAACAGGTGGCGATATAGTGTATTTCTGTAGGACACCCTTTCTTAATGGAATATTATTGTTGACTTTGTGGAGGATTATGGTAGCTGTGTACCTGCTATAATCATCTTCCAATATTTTTATATTGGGCTGTTTAACATCCTGAATTCGCAATTTCTGCGTGACTGCTGCAGTTTCAACTAAGTCTGATGCTTTTTCGTAATTTATAAACGCCAAATATTGGGGTTAGTTATAATCTGAACAATTTAAGATTACCTGATTCATTGCTTTATTGGCTAGTGCTCTTTACAGCAGTCTGCTTGATCATATGGTGGATTTAAATATAATGTTCTGACTCTATTACCCTTGACATCTCTTTTTTGTGACAATCTTAGCGTTATTCCATGCATCTGGTATGCTCTAGGTCATATGGCATTGCGTATACAGGGTGGCTAGTTTTTCTAGCACAATATCCCCTCCGTCCTTCAAGAGATTTGCTGTTACCTGATCATCACCTGCAGCATTCCTCCTTTTCATTGCTTCTAAAGCTTTCTTCACGTCCTCTTTCGTTGCTTGCGGGATTTCCCACTGATGTGAGCTACTGCCTCTTTCATTAAAGTTCTGATTTTCTTGGCTGCTATATTGATATGCGTAGAACTCTTCGGCTATTTTTATTTATTTATTTATTGTACCCTCTGGGCCAAAGGCATTACATTACCTTGTCCATATCGCTAATGACTATAATTTCTTTGTCTATTAACGAATACATCTGCTTTATGCCTACGCCTAGTTTCCTCTTCCCGATTTTAGGCTACCTTGCTTCTTAAGAGCATGCTTGTTTCTGTCGATATTAATCTTCCTTATATCGGCTACCTTGCTCTTATTAACTCAGCTGATAGCTGCAACCCTCTCGTTAATACTATAGAATTCTTTTATGTTGACAGCTATAATCTGATTGATGAGGAACCCCACACATAGTTCTCTTCGGTCCGCTAATCTACGATAGCACAGAACATGCCCGCACTTTAACACTGTATATGCTTCATGGGTCCTCCTAACCTGACTAAGCCATCAATCTTCCTTATATCGGCTACCTTGCTCTTATTAACTCAGCTGATAGCTGCAACCCTCTCGTTAATACTATAGAATTCTTTTATGTTGCCAGCTATATTCTGATTGATGAGGAACCCCACACATAGTTCTCTTCAGTCCGCTAATCTACGATAGCACAGAACGTGCCCGCACTTTAACACTGTATATGCTTCATCGGTCCTCCTAACCTCACTAAGCCATACGGCATCCCATTTAATAGGCACTAGTTCCTCTGACATCACTGCTAGACTATACACACTGCCTAAGGTACTAGCGTTAAACGTTGCGAGGTATCCAGAGCCAGAGATTTTTAGCACCCTCCGGGGCGTCGCACGTCCGACCACCTAACTGTGGTAAGTTGCTCCGTGGTCCGTAGCTCCGCGGTGGGCAGTTGATATGAGGTTGTGACCCAGTACTACACCAGGGTGGCCAAATGCTGCTCTGGTGAAGTAGTGCGTTGTAGGTTGTGGTCACCCAGGGTAGGCCGCACCGCAGTCCTGATTATCCTATTCGATCGACACCCAGAGAAATTTTTTTTAACAGGTGCCGGATTGTGCGGCACAGAGATTAGAAGCACGGTCCTCTTGCAAACGAGGCTGACGCTCTCATCTTTACGCCATTGCTGCATCTGTGCAACTTTTCTAAAAAATAAAATTGAGTTTAAATAATTTCAGTACTTACTCGTTTTAGTTTTTAGTCTCAACAAAGCGCTTATGAGAGCTGTGATTGATACGTATTTTTTGAAGCTCATGTGGGGTTTCCAGAGTTAGTTTGTACCCTGCACTCAGGGCCAACACAACTCCGCTAGCTGGAACCACAGTTTTGGCCGCGAAGAACGCCACCGCAGTCAAAACCGTTTAATTGATCTCCGAAATTCAGCAGCACGAAAGCAGCAGCTCCGCAGCAGGCAAGCAGCGGCAGGCAGCACAACTGAAAAACATCTCGTCACGTGGGCCGCGGCAGTGTACTCGCCTTCGTCCGCTGCCTCTGGCGTCTCGCCTTCAACTCGCCGCTGCTCGGTGCCTGGACGGCCCGCGCGGCCGCCGACGAACCACGGGGGATAGGAGGGCTGTCCGTGTGATTACGCTGAGACATGGGCGCCTCTTCCACGCTTCTGCCGCTGTGTTCTGAGAAGGCCGGTACGGAAAGAGCTGCGGTAGGCCACAAGAGAGAGACAAAGATGCCTCAGGCAGGCGAGGGGTAATGTGGATCCCCACTCAATTCTTTGCTATCCATGGCTTCTTATCTTTGCGCTTGTATTCAGGCTTTTATATGGAAAGTAATATATTACAGGCACATTAAAATTGTTTGTAAACAAAGTAGTAAGCGTTGTCAGCATCAATGATCGAACAGACGTCGCGACAATCAATTACTGACACGTGTTGTCAAACTGTTTCTACGCTCTGTGCGTTACCGCATCGAAAATTTCTAAGAATGTTGTGTTTTGTTTGTGTGCAAATCATTGTTTAGAATAAGAAATATCGGAAGGCGGTCACTAGCAGCGGTGTTTACCACACCTGAGTTAAGGCTGCAGTCATCTGAATTAGCAATAATACATTTAAAGCGGATACAGCATTTTGATTGCGGTTAGCTGCAGTAATCACTTAGAAAAACGATTTGAAGCGAGACATGCGCACAATATATGTTGCGATTCAGACCCCTTTGGAATATTAGTGTTGATGTCGCGTCCTAAACTTCAGAGATAGCCATTTTCATTTACCGAGTTTAATACTTGCGAAAGAAGTTAATAAAGTTACATGCACTTCCGCGCTCGGCGACCCGCACATAACTCAAAAAACAATGTCACTGCTTTAACCCTCAGAACATCGTAATCGTCCGAAATAATAGAGTGCGGCGCAGTAAGATCGCAATTTCACCGTCTCCCCCTCAGAAGGGGCGGTTTAAAATATACTTTGTGCATCCTTGAAGCCTGAAAAAATCGACATCGCTTTTGTACCATGTTTTACTTTTCACGAGCATACCCGGATCAGAACGTAAATTGGAAAGAAGAGTGAGGATCTCCTCTATATTTCTAGCTTATTGCGCTATGATATGAATAAAGGATGTCTTTTGGTGGTTTCTAGTATGTACAGCTCGTAGTTCATGTGAAGTGAGATAGCCAGTAGATAATCTTTGTCTGAAACGTAGGGTTGTGAAACACAGAATAAGAGGAATTCAGTTCATTTTTTTAGAAACTGAAAAGTGTCGCAATGAATGTGAAGTCTCCGTTTTCTTTGCAAAAATCTTCCCACCCATATCCTTCGTCTTGCGCTATGGTCATGCCGAGTAGTTTGCTTAGCTGAGGCCGCAAGCGTTTTTCTAAAAGATTGGGAAAGAATCTGTGAAGCCAAGGTCGTAGGTTGAAACACGCTTTTTTCCTAGCGTTTCCAGCCACAGCGTCCCGCTTTGATCGGCTGTGAAACTGATCCAGAATATTCCATTTATCTTTATCCTTTGTGAGCACTCTATGACCTATTTTTTCGAACGTTCCTGGCTGGTTCTTATGCTCTGTGGCGTAGAGTGCTTTTGATCTCTATATTCCTATATATTGAGTACTGTTCCAGTTACCCAATTCTCAGTTTACTTTCGAGCACTTGTTTCTTTTTGAGCTGCGCATCTTTTCCGAATAATTAAGTGGCAAGTATCGCCGTGTCCTTGTTTCCTTGTTCTTTTCTGTGTCCTCTTTATGCGCGCAAAAATAACTCTGAGAACGGACGAATTATCCACACAACACATATTACTAGAATCACGACACCTAACTTTCTGATTGATTGCACTGCTCAATTAAGTCATGAATTTTGGTACCCAACTACGACCACGAAGGAAAATTCAATTTTTTTTTTCTGGAATCAAATTTTGTGGCTTACTGAGAACGCCGCCAGTTCCGCACTTTTTGCTTTTATATACAAACTCTAAGTTGGTTAGCAGTGATGAGGTTCAAAATTTTTGAGGGTGGCATAAATAGCTCTATTGGCGATACCTTTAGAGGCATAGTACGTCTCGGCCATTTACGATTGCCACAAACTTGCAACCCTCACAAGCATGTCGAGCAGTGCATGGCAATGATACGGACGGCAGAGACCTACTATTGGAAGAAAATAGATACGAGGTGCTTATGCATTTCACAAAACTGTGCGAAGCCGCGAAAACACAGGCTTCTTACTGCCGGATTAGGGGAGAACATGGGTCCATGGATTGCCTAATATGTGAATACCTGTGATTCGTCAATCGCGTCTTGAGTACTCCTGCCGCCCTGATAATATGTAAATAAGCCTTGTTTTCTTTTTATTCTTTGGGCTATCAGCTGGCAATATTATTATGTTTGCCTGCAGGAATCAGCCTGTTCTTTCAATTCTCGTGCCGGCTGAAGAACTCTCTGCTGCTTTGTTTCAGATTTGCATGCGCAAAGTCGGCGTTCATCATTCTTGAAACCTGCGCTGCTTACTCGGAGAGCCCGCGGCTTACGCGTCAATCTGCTGATATGCCGACGCGGTGGCTGAGTGGTTATGGCGCTCGGCTGCTGACCCGAAAGACGCGAGTTCGATCCCGGCCACGGCGATGGAATTTCTATGGAGGCGAAATTATAGAGGCCCGTGTGCTGTGCGATGTCAGTGTACGTTAAAGAAACCCAGGTGGTCGAAATTTCCGGAGCCCTTCACTGCGGCGTCTCTCATAGCCTGAGTCGCTTTGGGGCGTTAAACCCCCATATACCGTCAATCTGTTGATGAAAACAAAACAGGATAGATAAAGTGGGGGAAAGTTGGTTCTGTATCTTTGTTTACTGCGCGCTACAACACGACACTACAACCTATGACATTTTTCTGCTCTTTTGTCTCATCATTTGCAGTGTTGTGTTCTAGCCCTCAGTAAACCACTATGCACAAAAACGTGGCTCTTGATGCAAAACTGTGCGGTGAACTGGTGTTTTCATTCTAAGAGTTGATAGCGAAGGAATAATTTATATAAACGCAACATTTTCTAGAGACGTTGTATAAATCTGTCGGCTTCAATGACATGTTGCTGGCTTAAAACGATACTGGAGCGTTCTGCTCTCAAGGCTCTCTGCAACGAAAAAAATTTAGGAGTTTGCTAGATTTTTCAGGCTCCTCTATCAGAGCAGCCCGAAAGTGCAGTATTGTAGGAAAAGAAAGTTCCAGATGCTTATTTGTACGTAGAAAATAGCCAAACCTAAAAGGCTGAACTACAGAAAAAAAATGTTGAGGACCAGAAACCACCAAAAATATTAAGAAAACTGCTCTGTAAACTATAGTCTATACCTGTATAATATGTAAACTATAAACAGCTTCTGAAGTTTTTGCAATAAATAGTTTTACGTTTCTATTATTTTCGTCTTAGCTCTTAGAGCTGAACAGCACATTCCGTTTGGTATACACAACATTAGCGATTCAAACCGGCAATACCTATCGTTGTATCACTGCCACAACCACCGAGAAGAATGACACTACACATGAAGTTACCGAGATGGTGGAATACTTTAGAATATCTTTGGAAAATTGGTAAGTTGTCCGTTTATTTCAGCTTTTATAATGCATGCTGGTGAAAAGCAGAAGTGTGCTGCAAATGGTTTCATTGAGAGCTCGCATTAGCCGCGCCATTCATACTCCGCGTTTAAGACTACACAACACAATAATGTATAGTAATTTACTTTCTATAGCTTTGTTCCAACCTCAAAAATCACTTGAAGAATGCTTTCAAGCTTTTCTGGGCCTACTAATCGGAACAAATAGCCACACTTGGTCGTTCGCAGCGTTGGATGCTATTATCTCTTCCCGCATTTCGTTTCGCTGACGACACAAAACAGAGAGAAAAAACGAAGGCGAAAGACAATAAACCAAACAACACTGAATTTCTTTTTAAGTAATGGGAGTAGTAGTTGCTGACCAATTTAGTCCTCGGCTGATTCTACTCAGCTATGGCTCGTGGATAGAATGAATACTTCAAGGAGTTATTGTCGGAGAAAATTGGGCAACTCTGAGGTTAATAATGTGGCTAAGCCCGCTACGAAAAGAAAAAAAATATTGGTAATTGCAGAATAATCTTCAAATAGCATTTGATTTGCTCAGCTCTAACTTGCTCAGCTAGAAATGACATTTTTTTTTTACTTTGAGCTTCTCTGAATACAGATAAAATCCATTTTTTCGATGATCAGGCCTAAAGACAACATTGGAAGGCACTTGACTCCGCTCCTTAGTGAACATGCCTTGAAGCTAAAAAAAGTCCGATAATGAAATGTACATGTTGATCAAAAAAAGACTAAAAAAGAGAAATCACGCCAAAAGACAACAAGCATTCAGTTAATTAGATTGCCTAGTAAAAATTTTACACCTCTAAAACAAAACAAGATTAATTCCTCAAATTAAGAATAACCACTTGACAAGAAACACACCTTTAAACTGAAATGAGTATACCTAACGTACTTTATCTAAACCTGAAGTTACCCTACTTATCGTTTTGCAGCACTTTGTTACACAAAGAACATCTTCGCCTGTTTTCGAAAAGCATGCAATGAAGCAGAGTTATATAAGTTATCAGTCAGGCGAGGGTAATGTTTTATGATGCTAGAAATTTGCCAGCAGTGAAGCTCGGTTCTGTAATCAGTGCAACATTTGTTTTCCAAAAACGTTGGTTTGAAAATCCGTAATTTGACTCAGTTTTTTGGTATTTTGGAGAGAAAAAGTTACAGCTCAGTTTAAAAATTTAAGATTAAATTCTCTTATAGCCGAGGTTTATACAAAGATTAAATTTCAAAGATTCACTTATCTCTAAAATGCATTGACGCTCAGTCTCATATTTTTAAGTTTCGAGTAAGGCACTCGCAATCCTTCTATAATAACTACAGTTCCGACTTTTGATCTAGCAGTGGTGCCTCATACAAGCACGCAGCAGTGTAGCCGCGCATTAGAACTGCTAATGTAAGGTGGACGATAATGTTGCTAAAATATTGTTGACAAGAGCACTTGCCATCGTCATGGCGCACACAAAGACAAGTCTTCTAGTTAAAATATTGGCAAGCACCCTTAGGCTTTGCCTTACTTGTTCACTTCGTGATTGTCAAGAACGATATGCCTACCCTCTCTCTACTCAGTATTGTGGTTTGATGATGTCTGAAGGCAGCTCCCAAAGACGCTGTGGATATTGACGCCTCAACAAAACAATACGTCGCCAACCATGTAGGCAAGATAATTTAGGCACCTTTCAATAATCCACCATACCAATTCTCGAATTGTTACATGGAATGAGAGCTCAATGCAGCTCCATGATTCAGACAGCCGACAAGAATATAAGCAATAAAAGCGGAAAAAGTAACCAAATTCAAAGAAATCTTGTTCGCAGCGTTCAGCTGGAATGACTAAGGAACCAGTTTTTAGGGATACGGAAGAAATTTCAAGAACAGAGTTCATGCAGCACATGGCAGCACCTGGAGACACCAGTGTTTCAGCAAATAAGGCGTTACATGAGGCAATTAAAACAAACACATTGAAAAATGTTGGACAGCTGTGCTGCTGCCTCACGACAGTGCTCCAGCTGGCAAGGCTCGCAACTGCCATTAGAGAACGCGGCGTCATAAAAATAAAGATCAGTTTTTGTGTCCAATTTGGACCCCAGTATTCACTTGCTCTTGGCTAACATGAAAAATTTTGTCCGTAGGAATGATTTCCTGTCGAGCAAACAGGCTTCCAGTCGCATAGATAAGTATCCTATTCTGAGCCCACCTGACCACTGGAGGCAATGTGAAATAAGTGCGTTGAAGCCAAAGGCGATACCATTGAGAAATATGAAGCGAATTTTCTCAGAAAACATTATTTTTGCAATCATGCAGAAACCTACTTTAGCATGCGTCATACATTCGATAGCTGTGAACTGCCATTGAAACTGAGAAAAGAATGGTGTTTTTTTTAATCATGATATTGACAAGAGTTGGGTATTTGTAGCGTAAGCTCTTTTGAAGGCAGACATGCCGAAAAAATTCTAAGAACGATCAGGATTCTTCTTAAGCCCCACTCTGTCAGTGTCTCAGGCTGTGTGCAAAATGCTTTTGCTTCGTCAGGTCGTATGGCGAAGATATCAGTTATCAGATAGTGGCATTTGTAGAAGACGACGATATGCATGCACAGAGCGAGAATGTGTGGCAGTTTAACAGGAGGCATGATCAGCTGTGGCATTAGCCTTTCTCTCGGTCTCTGTAGGCTCAGTTTTGCTTTTCTGGGTCGTCGGCACGTTTGGCGACGATGTTAGGGCGATAGTAGCATTAATTGGTCAAAACGACGATGTGAAATGCACAGCGCCAGCGTGTGCTGTGGTTTAACACGAGTAGCGGCCAGCTGCGGCGATAGTTGAGGGATGCCGTACAATTTCCCTCTGCAATGAAGATTACAAACTTTTTGCAAAGGTTCTTTGCAATCGTCTGCAGCTATAGTTGTCGCTGACTTAACAGCCACGCATCAGGTCTGCGGTATCAGAGGCCGCAGCATCCAAACCCATATTCATATTGCACATTCAGTATTGGGGACAGTATCAGATGCGACCGGAGAAGTAGCTCTAATTCCGATTGACCTTGCCAAGGCAGTTGATAAAGTTTGTCACGATTTCTTGTTTGCGGTCTTAGAGCATGCAAAAATTAGAGATGTTTTGCTTAGGGTATACGACTGTGCTGTAAGGAGTCCTATACAAGGCTGATTGTGAACCAAAATCTAACCAAACCTATTCCAATATCGCCTTTGTTGTTTGTCCTATATCTTGAACATCTTTGCCTCAGTAATATTAACAGCACAACTATCCGTGATTTCTCCATGGCGTAATGTGAAATCAAGATTTTGGCCTTTGCACATGATGTCGCCCTCTTTTGTTCTGACAGAAAGAGTGTGCTTGAGGCATTACATTTGACTGAACAGTTTTGTGAGTTATCAGGTGCGGCTCCTAATTTAGATAAATCCAATTGGTTTCGGTTGGGTCATCGCGATACAACGCCGAGTCATTTTTGTGGCATAAGCTGAGACTGCAGGACCCTTCAGTCTTAGGGTTACCCTTCACCAAATTCGCAGCAGTAGAGCCTACTGGGATACTCAGATAATCTCGATGAGGAGATAGACCCAGGCTTGAATGGGTAAGGACCTGCCTGTGTTTTCTCGGGCTCAAGTCCGCAACATTTTCTTTATTTTCAAAACTTACCTATGAGCTGCAGGTTCTCCTATGTGCGAGGAAGAAAGAGCAGCTAATGCGCAGAATAGTTGCTACCCTCGTATGGGGTTCCCAATGGGAACCCGTGCGTCGCGATAACCTATTTCTTTTTCTAGAGTCTGGTGGAATAGGCCTTGTTCACTTATTCGTACATCAACTGGTTTCGTGTTATTTCTTTAAGAATCGGGGAACCACTCCTTTTAGTAGCTATACTTATCAGGCGTCTCAGTGTTCACTTGCCTCTCCTATTCGCGATAGCGACACGCTTTACATGCATGTTGTTAAGACTGGTGCTGATTCGATTCAGGGTTTGTTCACTGACAAGTGTTCTGTTTTGCGATGCCACTATGTTATTGCGGCAGGTGCCTCTTGGTGAATATCTATGTCAAAAAACTGATGATGGGCTAGCTCTGTTAGGCCAGGGTATACGTAGCCAAAGCGCGGCGGCATCTGGTTCGGAAGAGTTAATCTATGAAAGGCGCGCATTCACTACATGCGCCTTTATTCATGATTCAACCTTGAGCCGTCGTGGCGCAGTGGTAGCGTCTCCGGCTCAAACGCCAAAGGCCCTTGTTCGATTGCCAGCCTCGACAAAGGGTTTTTCTAATCAGTCAGTGTGCGGGGGTTTCAGTGGCTTCTGACACCGACCGTGTGTGGTTGGTCAAGTGGTCGGTCACGTGGTGCGGAGCAGTTGCCGACGGCGCGGCGCCGTGGCTGGTCACGCAGTTGGTCACGAGGTATGATGCGACCACGGTGGGACTGCGAGCACGGCAAAACTGCGGGTTTATGTCCAATGTAGCTTTCGCTACAAAATTTCTTTTACTGGCTTTTCTTAGTGTTTATTTCTATTTAGGATTGCCGCAGCATGAACACTGTTGAAAACCGCGTCTACGCAACCTTTCGCACACAAAATCCAGAAATAGCAAGCGCTGTGCAGACAGTTTATCTTGCTCTTCTTTTGCCATACAATCACAAGATCAACTTTATGTCGGCCTTAAACTATCCACATTACACTCTCAGAGAGTGTCCACAGCGCTGCATTCGGAAAAGCGACATAAACCACCGAAAGACGCGGAAGCCTTAAAGCAGAATATCAGAAAAACAGCTTGAAAAGGACTATAAACGCCCACCTTAGTTCTCACTGAATAACGAAGCTCTGCGCTCAAGTCAGTCTAATAAGAATACCGTGAAATGCCTCTGTGGACGTCCTGGGTGTGGAGTGAAAATAGCTGTAAGGACATGAAAATCATGTATCAGGCATGAGGTTTCTAACCTCTGTCATATGTCAGTGTAATCACACCAAGAGTGCTGAAAATATACGTGAATTTTAAGCACGCGCCGTATTTAAGGATGTTGGCAGCAGCTTTGTTGCCGCTCAAAATGGATCAGACTTCATTCGTTGGGCGTAAACCTTCTCGTTCCTAGGTAAGAAGGCATTCTTAGACCCTAGGCATGCAGTAAGTTAGATCCATCGTCCAATATGTCTGCAACATTCTTCCGAAACCTTCGAATCAGGTTTGCCATTTCAAGTGCCGGAACTTTTGCGGAAAAACGTGCGAGTCCTGAAGGTCTTTGTTTTAACCTCCGTAGTCGGAAACGGCTTGCTGGTATCTTTGAACAATGACACTCACGTGGGGATATTTTTCCTCCTTGTGACTGACGCTGACGGAAGTCTAGAGACTGTAAACGACACTCGCTGTCACCTTTTTCCTACAACACAGCAGAAAACTGATTCCGTGCTTCCCATTCGCGTTGAGGTGCTGCGGGTTATAGACCCATTCTGCGCGAAGACGAAGCCGATGAAGACGAAGGTTGCTTCTGTGGGTAGTTAGTGAGACTTGCTCCTTGCGCTCTTTTCCCGACAGTCTTGTCTCATTTTGCAGCTGTGCCGTTTAAATGAATGAAAAAGTGCCAGTTATCTGCACATGAAAAAGTGCCAGTTATCTGCACATAATTTCCATGAAAACTGCTTGTTTTCTGAAACCCAGAGAATCTTTTTTATAATTAAAATGTCCTGCTTCATAACCCGCACATTCTTGATGAAAATGCGAAGAGCAGCGAAAGAGCTTCATTTTGTCTATAAATTCTTTGAAGAATTGCTGTTACTAAACCTCCTAAGCATTTTCATGGGTTTGAAATAGATCCACGGCGACACCCCAGCAGCGGCCACACCCAAGATTGCCTATATTGAGTAAGGTCGGAAAATTAATTCCTGCCTCTCTCAGCGCTAATTGCTTAGGGCCTCCTGGACAGCGTTTGCTTTGGGAAGTTGTCCAAATGAGGATTTTAATATTGCGACTAGCGATGGTGAGAGCAACTCCAACCTCGTCTATCCAGTGAGCCTCGGCTGCATTCATGCTCCGGTTCGAAGGCGAAAGGAACTCGGAAGTGCCCAAAACGAGCTTATGTTTAAATGATTAACCATGAGATCATCATGCGGAGCACTAAAGTTTGTCAATTTGTTTCTTCTCAAGGGAGAGCTTCACCCAAAGCTTCTTATTCACGTGCGGACAGGACGGATGTAACACAATGAACAGCAGTGAAGAGCACGGAATGAAAATAGGTAAGTCTACGTGGGCTTACATAAGATTGTACTTGTTTCTGCGAAGAAAAAAACAGGTGTGTATAACCAAATGACGTTATATCAAAACATAATTTATCGTGAAACATCGCGCACAAAAAGACGACCCACATGTAGATGACAAAAATAAGTGGAAGAGCACTCTTTGTCACCTTTTCTATTACTAATCTTCCGCCTTTTCGAGCGCGGTGCTTCACAATGTATTATCAAGTGACCCAACGCGCTAGGGTACATAATATATGCATCCAATAATAAGCCATTTGGATTTGCTAATAACTGAAAGAGGAGAAGTTTTTTCGGCTTAACCCTATTCATCACCACACTGAACTACGCTTTTGTTTGGTAGCTACACCTACCGGTAACTAGAACGCCGCTAGTCTCTCCACAAAATTCTTCACGAAGAAAAATTCACGTTACAAGAAACGGCTAGATTGCGTCTTTCAACAGTATGACGATTTTATTCTCATTGAACGGTTCAAAACATTTTTATTCTCGTTAAACGTGTGAACGCAAATGGGCCATACTGGCAAACGTGACTGGCTGTGATGTCGGGTACATGTGCTGCCCCGTAAAATTTCGCCGTGGCTGCACATTTGTCAGAGACCCCACTGAGCTAAAAAAAAAAAGAGATTTCAGTTGATTACCCGCACCTGTAACAAAAATGCGGAGTACTCTTTTGTTAAGAAGTTTCAGACGACCTTGTTTGAGATTGTCACTTCTTTTCCTTCCAGGTAGAACTATTCAATAGTAAACTGGTCGCCTCGATGTGGTTTACACGCGAGCACCGCGCGTGCATATAACAACAAAACAGCGCCAATAAAAGACGAACTCATAACTCGGAGTCACCGCGCTTCCAGCGTAGGACGGGTTGCCCTTCGCAGTCCGTCTCTTGAGCATCTGGTTTGGCTCATTCGGTGCTTCGACGAAATGTCGCAAAAGGCCATGCCATCCGTGAGTCAATTCCGCTCTCAGAGAAGAACGCACTCTTCAGAAAGCCTAGGGTCTTCACCGAAGTCCATAGCTCCAACTCGGTTCGCAGTGTTTCCTAAAAAAAATACAGGCGATTAATGCGGCTAATTTGGCAGAGTAGGGCCCAGAATTATCCTTCACCACGGGGGCAGTAGGCACTGATGGGTTGAGACCGTGCGAGCGGGTGGCCTGATTCGGTCCGTGAATCACCGTGTGACACATTGTACCCCGCTTCACACCCCCTATGCAATATAAAAGTGTCAGATATGTCTTTACAGACACTTCTCTTCTGAAGTGGGAAGGAAAATTTTACCCTCTGCTCTTTTTTCCAACATGGCAGTTTCAATGCTAATGAATTAAATTATAACTAAGAAAGCGCCCTGCAGGCAAGGGGAGGGGGAGAGATTGAAGGTTGTGCCGCTGGAAAGGAGGTAAAGAAGAAAACTAGCGGTGAGTGGCGTGGATAGTCAAGGAAAGTGGCCAACCTCACTCATGTCGTAGAAGAAAAGAAAAAAAAAATGACGCGCCGGCATATTTAACGCGGTTCAGCCAAATGCGAATTAGGAGTGCTGGCACTCCAGTTTTCACTTCGGTTTCGGTTAGAGGCTCGGTTTAAGAGCGAATTGCGACACCGATGGGTTCTGAATGCACCGCGCACGGATTGAAGTTGATGTAAAAGATTACATCCAAAGCACAGCGTGAGAGACTGGTGGTTTAACGCGTGGGATGTTTTGCTGCGGCGATGACGTAATGGTCTAAGCAGTGGCCAGCTCAGCTGATCTGTTTGCGCCGCCGCGTGCTACAAACTCACTCGCGGCCTCAGAGCGTTTGGCCATAAAGGTTCCTGGCAGGTTGCCTACAACCCCGTGAGCACGCTGCCACCATTCTCCCCGTGGCGGGCCGGCCCCCTGCCCGAGGCTTCGGACACACAAACGTCGGACACACAATCTGAGATTGTGGTCTTGTGCGGTAGCGTAATAAAAAGAAAAAAAATGACGAACATATATATCAAAATCGCACATTTCCACTGCAGCTCTCTGGGCGCATTACGATGTGGAATAAACGTGGTTTAAATTCGTCCACCAAACACACTAAAAACAAGAGGACCACTGCGTGCCCCTGCAAGCATCAGAACACAGGGCTTGAAGCATTGACTCAGTACTGTATTCTAAAGCGCCAGCATGTAATCTTTACATTCACACACCTCGAGAGAAAAAAAAAGCGTTTGAATACATTTGCACTGCTTTTGATCCCACAAATTTTAGATTCATAATAAGTCTATCTGGATACAAAATACTAAGGCCAAAAACGCTTTTATTAATTTCCAGCTAATGAAAGCATATGTGATGCAGTACCTCAAATCTGACACTTTTTCAGTGCCTAAATAACAGGCCCCAACCCTAATGATCACAAAGAGACGGCCACTACAAAGTTACTGAAATACTTACCGCCTCTGTCCTGCATTGCTAACGGCAGATTAACAACGGCCCTAAGAGGAGCAAGCGTTTTTTTTCGCTGTAGTTCAGTACCTGCCTTGAATAGTATTTTCTCTCCTCCTGTTCCTCGGTAAACGTTTGTCAACGGTCAACAGCGCCAGGCAGCTTTCCATTCCTTCAAGAAGAATTATCTATACGCCATACGCCAGATAATTGTTATTAGCTACCGTCTACTACAACATTATTAATACAAACAGCATTGAAGCCCCACCCGGAAAATAAAAACCGCATTCATTCGTAACATAACTTTCATAACCGGACGTGACGTCAGCCAAACGTGAAACGACATCTATAGGCTTCGATGTATCCACATTTCGTCTGTGTCGCCACCTTTAGACTCTTTCGGGTAAACATAAAACAACCCGAAGCTACCGGGTTGAGTGCAGGGAGACGTGTAGGGGTGCGCAAACACAACCATGAAAGAAGACATAAATTGCGATGTAAAGGCATCACCAAATTCTAACGCTATCACATTGCAAGTCAAATGTAGCAATGTGTCCCCGTTGATTTTCGTTTGTACCATTTCGATTCTTACTGATCTTTTGTCTATGTGCAAGGCTCGTATGTTCATCCCATTCTGCGGTGTTTCGGCGCGGACTTTGTTCGGGATGACTTGTCAATTTCTCAGCAGAAAATAGGAACAGAAGACCAAAAAGAGGTTATTCTGAAGGATACAACATTAAAATCCCACTTGCATGTCCTTGCATTTACGGAGCCTAATATGCATATGTAATGTACTATTCGAAAGGGAAGAATCCCATCATTTCCTGCGACAGTCTTTAAAAATTTATCTGGCTTATTCTTTCATTTTTCATGCAATTGTTCGATATCCCCGATAGCGCTTGCCTGAATAATGTTCTCTCGCCAATGCCTATTCGTTCATTTACTGCTGGGTCACCGTGCAATCTAGAGCCGGATGCTCTTTACTCGAATGAAAGGTAACAGCCGTGACGTTAGCGCCAGGAACGCGCATGAGCACAACAAATCAGTCTTTACTCATGTTATCATCAGATCCTTACGAAAGTGTTAGACTGAGCATATTTGTTTGCAGCCTCAAAAAATGCTACCCATAGTTGTCTTGAGGTATGTGTTTTGTGAGCTTCTGCGTGTTTGCCAGCAGGAAGCTGCCAAATGGGGCAAGTGGGTGAGAGACACAGCTTCAATCTTTCCAAGAAGAGGGGCGCATCCTGTAAACTATATTTTTATTTAACTTTTCCCACAGTAAATTGTGTAGGTTGGGTTGTACGGACGTTGCGGTGTAGCGTCGGGAGCTGGAAGCTAGGCTGAGGATTCCGTTCGTCCTAACGGGGGTAGCCAAACACACAGCCTCACTGCAACCACACCGCGGCGGTATGCATTAACCACGCTTGGGAAGGAAGCCATGGAAACTACAAAAAGCCTAGACCTGAGAACTTTGATCTCACTGGATAACGGGTTTTTGAAGAAGTTTGAAGGCCTGACGCATGAGGCTGATGTCGATTAGCGGACTTCTCTCACAAATTTTTGAGCTGCAGTAACCTACCTCACCGCAACCTAATCTCATCATGCCTAAGGCCTGTAACACAGGCCGGCAGTATTTGCTAAATAAATAAATAAATAAATAAGATCAATTTGAGGTTGAGGTTGAAATCTCACGAGGTTTCTCACTTGTGCCGAGGAGTCCTCGCGGAATAAATTTGAAAAGATTTGTGAGCGCGTATTGCAATGTGTTATTTTGCTTTAGCATAACTTCCTGAGCGAAATGGCTGTCATAATTAATATGCATAAAGCCTTAAGGATATAATTTTCTTATTTCAGTACCGCTAGAACACTATTCGAAAACTGATGCTAGAAAAAAAAACATTGAATTTCCAGAAACACAAGTATTTAACAAGCAGAACATGGGAGCATTTCGCGAAATATAAAAAAACACGGAATTTCATAACACTTTTTTTAGTCTCCCCCTCAAAGCGAGATGTTAATATAACAAGTGTATTCAATTTTGTTGTCGGAAACTACAAATGAGGCCACAGAGGATGCAGGTTTGATAGTCCCCTCAATTATACCGGCATATTTAGTTCCCATCAAACCCTTCTTTGGCCTACAACAAAGGAAGAAATAATGAAGGTTTATGAATATAGAATTTATCAAAACTAAAATTCAACTTTTATAAGTGAACTTGCGATCTTTTATTATCCACAGGTATGCTTTAGAGAACGAGCCGCGTTTATATCGTAAGTTGTAAGGTGGAGGCTTCCAAGAAAACCTATCTAGGGGCCCAGAAATGGTAGCAACCTTACTGTTATTTACGTGGAGGTAATATGCATATACATAATTAGCACCAGCATATGATCCAAGCAAAACTACTATACGAGCTAGGTTACGCGCAGCCTACAAATATTAAAATCTCAGTTTTGTCCTATACTAGGTCCTCCTTCCGGATCTTACGAATTCGTACTGAGGAAACCGAATTGCACAATCCTTCGAGCCAATTATTTTCAAAGTTACGACAACGGTAAGTGCCACTTAAATTTGGAACCATGCTCTTTAAAAAAAAAGTGGAGGGCAGCATATTTGCGAGAAGTTAGGGTGTTCCTTGCCTGACATTCCTCTTGCTGTCGTTCAAGCTTTTACTTCTGTTGATGAGGTCGTAACTAGAGTAGCACCCTAAAAAAGTTAGGAATAAGAAAACAGCTATGCCTGTTTGCAGATTTCTGATAAAAATAGTCCAGAAGTTTCTGCACGGCAGCAATATTTCAATGAGTAACGAACATAGTGTTGAGAGGCTTAAAGCGGAAGATCTGCATGGCGTATCTAGATGACGTTGTAATCTTCACGATGAGCTTCGAACGCCTAAGGAAGCTAAAGGAAGTAATAGATTCATATGAGTTTTGTTGGCTTATCTGGAACCGAGGAAAATAACGCTTCGCCAGGAAAGAAATGTTTTATCTTGGGATTTTAGCATCTCGAATGGAGAACACTAACAACTAGAAAAGATAGCCGCCGCTATTGAGTAGTTTTCGCAGCACACCGGCAAGAATGAACTTCTTATATTTATCGCAATAAACTGCTCACAATTGAAATTTGCGAGCATCTCCACATGCACTGCCGAGAATTTGCACTGCCGAGTAAGCGCAATTTTGCTTGCAAAGAGCACTATACGCAAGTAATTTAATTCTAATCGCTGCGGCACTTGCTGCGCCAGTAGGATACATGACATACTTTCTTATTGGGAATGAGGATTTCCCCCTAAAAGACGTATATGATACGTGTACGCAAGGAAACATATGTTTAATTTGTTTGGTTTAATTTGTTTTGTTTTCGCAGTAGCAGGAAGCTCTATTTTTTAGGTGTGATTGAGCTTTCCTTTTGGCAAGCATTGTAGCATGAAGCACATAAGCTAGCATTTCGTGATATAGTTATAATCCCAGATAAATCTCATGCTTCACTCAGTTTGGTTTCTAAGTGTAGCAAACTTGTTTAACTCGCAGTAACAAGGAATCTCTTTAGATGTTCGTAAGATTAGATTGACCTGCGATATGGTAGCCACAAAAATTTGGCGCCCATTACCTGCATGCTCAACGTGTTCGCACCTATGTCGTAGCTAACTTTCTGCAAGCAGGTACTACTACAGTGGGTAACTTTATTTGCCTCAACCAGCATCATGCAGGTCTATGACGCAAGCACACAAATAGATGCACACACATGCAAGGACACAGCCTAGAAGTATCCGCGAAAGGTTCCCACGCCCGCGATTGGGCCATATTTGCAATTAGATACCCATTTGCTGTGCGCACCGAGCGTGTCGATCGGCTAGTGTAAGGAGTGCTTGCTGTTCCGGTCATTGACACCGGATGCGCCTACATGAAAACAAGTGTACAAGAAAATGGCATTACGGAAGCGAATATTGCATCTCAGCGCTGCCGTCTTGGCTTGTTAATCTGCATTTTTATTGTGTTTTACTCATGATTCATACTGAAGGTTTTCTGCCACGGTTTGCTGCCAGTGAACCAAGTCGTTTTGAAGACTTGCACCAAAGAAGAACTTTAAATTACTGCCTCAGCAGGTCTGTAGGGTAGCAAAGAACATATTTGGCATTACGGCCCACAAATGGCTCATTCTGCGCCGTCCCTCCAAAGAAAAAGAAGAAAACACCGGATACATGGTATTCGCGTGCCCTCACCTTGCACAATTTCTGAATCAAGGAATCTTCCGCCTCCCGGTCTACATACTCTCCTTCTGGAACAGCTGACCACATTGACTGCGAAGGCAGGATTCTTGATGGAAGTTGGAGACCAGAAGACGACGGAAACCTTGCACTGTGTGCCCTGCCAAACGCAGGCAGCAACTCAACCAGGTATTTGGAGCCTGCTGCTTGCTGGTTGTAGGTCTTCTGCAAGCTTGTGCGTAGCAATTTTTCAGCCCACTGTCGCTTACAAGTTGTACATAGCATGGATGTAGTGGACATGCAAAGTGGGCTTTTTGCCTTTTGGTATACCTTTGTATTATATTTCTGTTCTAGGCTTCCTTATAACATTAGAGATAGGCTGTGCAGATACCTGATCAGCGGTGGCAAGGTACCATGGCAAGTGAACATGATAAAAGTGAACAGAGATTGAACAGGAAAGATATTTCTGTTTCATTTGAACATTAACATCTTCATTAGTTGACATGGTCCGCCTAATCTACTTTTATTTCTGGATACATTAAAACATCAGTTTCGTGCATTGCATCTAACTGCTGTTGTCGGCTCAGCGTTCGCAGCTTGTCAGAAAGTGTCATACAGGAGTGGTGGGCCAGATCGTCCGTCTCCTGTTTTGGAGACTTCATCTTGACTAGACAATTTAAACACGCTGAAGCGGCTTCCATGAGTGAGTCCTCTGAAGAGCTGAAAGTAAAATTTTCCTTGCAGTCATTGACATACAGAAAGCATTGCTTATTTTACCTTTCTCCTATTATAGTTCTCAGAAGCTTACGAGTTTCGTTGGCCTAGGAATCCTGCAAAGCGGAAAAGAAAGCAACTGAGTTTTGCAAATTCGCATCATAAGCGCACTTCCTGTGCAGAAGGAGGCTATTATAAAGGCAGGTAAACCTTTCACTGTAAGAGTGATCTGTGTCGAGTGTATTCAGGAACATAAAATACATCAGTTTTCTGCGTCACAGTTGTGTATGCACAGATGACTAGTTTTTCTTCACCTGTCATCTAGTGTATTTTCAGGTGCCGCAGGTCTCAGAGGTCCAGGCGTCCCAGGTGGACTTGGCGATTTAGCTGGCGTATCCCACCTATCTCGTGAAGAAATTCGAACGAATGCTTATTGCGGATAACTTGAATAGCCTCCATCATCATCATCATCTGTGCACGCAGTTCTGCAGCAACAAGTGTAGTGCATCCGCAATTCACAGTGTTCACAAGTAATATCAATTTTATTTTATAGGTAATTTCATTTTATTCGTAATAGTTAGTAAATACATCATTCTCCAGCGCAGTGCCCATAACATTCAGTGTCCATGTGCCACCAGTTCACAAATGCTTGGATTCCACTAGGAGCTCCTTTTTTTTTTTTACTGGCTACATGAAAACTCATGCTCAGCGCATTTAGCTTCATTTCAGAACGTCTTGACACATGATACCTCTTTGACGGGTCGAAATACATAATGACCTGTGGGAAACGTTGGAAATAAACATTCCTTTAATAACTGCGCATTGTATACATATCTTGCCTTTATTACTGTCAGTTTATTGTTTGCGTGGTTCTTGCATTGTCATATTGTCACCGGCGAAAATACAGAGAACAAAGCTGTTCCCTCGGGCGAGGTTTGCCAACACCGCCGCGCTCGTTCTGGACAAAGAAGACGTTCGGCCACGCGCTCGGGAACACAGTTCGACCTCCAGGTGGCGCCGGCAGAAAGTCAGCAGCGTGGCATTGCCCCTCCCATCTAAGAGGCATCGACTCGATGCCGCACGCGAGGGGAAGAAAAAAAAAATAAGGCGAAAGGTAATGGCGGGGTTGGGTCCGGGGCTAACGGGAATAAAACGGCTTCATTCGCGCCACGTGGACGACCTCGGACGTCGGGTGTCGAGAGGACCGGGCAGTTCCTTGAGGGAGCACCTCGTAGGTCACCGCGCTGAGGAGGCGTAACACCTGGTACGGACCAAAGTAACGGCGAAGAAGCTTCTCGGAGCGCCCTCGCAAACGGATTGGGCTCCACACCCAGACTTGGTCACCGGGTGTTTAAATCACCTCCCTGCGGCGGAGGTTGTAACGCTCGGCGTCGCGTTGTTGTTTGCACCGGATTCGCTGTAGAGCAACTTGGCGAGCAACTTCGGCGTCACGGACAAATTGGTCGGCATCCACGACAGAAGAGGGAGTAGGATCCGGAAGAAGCATGGCGTCCAGCATGGTCAAGGCTTCGCGACCGTGCACCAAATGGAAAGGAGTGAAGCGCGTCGTTTCGTGAAGCGCAGTGTTGTACGCGAACGCTATGTAAGGAAGTATCCGGTCCCAGTTCGCGTGGTCATCGTCGACATACATAGAAAGCATATCGGCAATTGTCTTGTTAAGCCGCTCAGCCAGTCCGTTGGTTTGTGGATGGTACGCTGTTGTCTTTCGATGACTGGTGCCACTGAGTCGAAGTACCTCGTTCGTAAGTGCCGACGTAAACGGGGTTCCCCTGTCAGTTAATACGACCGTTGGAGCTCCGTGACGAAGCACAATGTTATGAATGAAAAAACTTGCGACTTCGGCGGCGGTACCACGGGGAAGAGCCTTGGTCTCACAGTAGCGGCTGAGATAGTCAGTGGCAACAGCAATGTACCGGATACCCATGGAAGACGCCGGAAACGGACCGAGTAAGTCCATGCCGACCTGTTGAAATGGGAGGCGCGAGGGATCGATAGGCTGCAGGAGCCCGGCTGGTTTAGTCGGTGGCGTCTTCCGGCGCTGACATTCTCGGCAGGCTCGGACGTAACGGCGGACAACCGCAGCAAGCTTGGGCCAGTAGTACTTGGTGCGTATGCGCGCCAACGTGCGGGAAAACCCGAGATGGCCCGAAGAAAGGTCGTCGTGGCACGCGCGCAGAACTTCGTCACGAAGCGCAGCTGGCACTGCAAGCAGATAGACAGTGTCCGTTGGGCCGTAGTTCTTTTTGTAGAGTACCCCATCGCGCAAGCAAAACGATGACAGTCCGCGCTTGAAGAGCCGAGGTGGAGATGGGGCGATTCCTTCAAGGTATTCTATGAGGGGCAGCAGGTCACAATCGGCCCTTTGTTGTTGGGCAAGGGTGGACGTGGTGAGAGCACCAAGAAAAGCGGAATCGTCGTCGGACTCGTCAATGGGGCACAGGATTGGGGCGCGGGATAGACAGTCAGCATCGCTGTGTTTCTGGCCAGACTTGTGCACGATGGTGACATCAAATTCTTGTAACCGAAGACTCCATCGAGCAAGCCGCCCCGAGGGATCCTTCAGGTTCGCCAACCAACAGAGTGAATGGTGGTCGCTCACGACCCGAAACGGGCGGCCATACAAGTACGGACGAAATTTCGTAACGGCCCACAGCACAGCTAGACATTCCTTTTCCGTTGTGGAATAATTGACTTCTGAACGGGACAAAGTGCGACTGGCGTAAGCAATCACGCGTTCTAGACCATCCTGCCGCTGAACAAGGACCGCGCCGAGGTCAACGTTACTAGCATCAGTGTGCAGTTCAGTGTCGGCCTCTTCGTCGAAGTGGCCAAGCACAGGCGTACACTGCAGACGGGACTTGAGTTCTGTGAAGGCGCTGTCCTGGTCTTGGCCCCAGATGAAGGGTTCAGAATCCTTCGTCAGGCGGGTCAAAGGCTCTGCTAGCCGGGAGAAATTGGGAACAAACCGGCGATAGTACGCGCAGAGGCCCAAGAAACGACGCAGGCTCCGTTTGTCTGTTGGCTTAGGGAAGGCAGCTACGGCGGCCGTCTTTTCGGGATATAGACACACACCTCGTGCGCTGACAATGTGACCAAAAAACTTCAGCTCTTGAAATGCAAAGTGACATTTCTCTGGCTTGAGAGAGAGACCAGCGGAACGTATGGCCTCGAAAACAGCACGCAAGCGTTTCAGGTGCTCATCAAACATGTCAGAGAAGATCACGACATCGTCAAGATATACGAGGCATGTCTGCCACTTCAGACCGGACAGCACGGTGTCCATCATTCGTTGGAACGTGGCAGGGGCCGAGCACAAGCCAAAAGGGAGTACCTTAAACTCGTATAAACCGTCTGGCGTAATAAAGGCGGTCTTCTCTCGGTCGCGTTCGTCGACCTCTATTTGCCAATACCCACTGCGGAGGTCAAGGGATGAAAAGAAGGTGGCATGGCGCAGGCGGTCTAGGGAATCATCAATGCGGGGCAGAGGGTACACATCTTTTTTCGTGACGGTATTCAGGCGCCTGTAATCGACGCAGAACCTGAGGGTGCCATCTTTCTTCGTGACGAGAACAACAGGCGATGCCCAGGGGCTCGTGGAAGGTTGGATGACGTCGTCCTGGAGCATCTGTGTAACTTGGCGGCGGATGGCATCGCGTTCTTTGGAAGACACGCGATAAGGGCGCTGGCAAATGGGTCTTTGGTCGTCAGCAACGACAATTTGATGCTTGGTAAGCGGCGTCTGTCGGACCTTGGAAGTTTCCGCAAAACAGTCGCGGAAGGAATAGATTAGGCTTTGCACGCAGTTTTTCTGACTGCCCGAGAGGTGCGGGTTCACGTCAGTCGGAATGGCTGTAGCCGTCGCGTCGGCGAGGTCTGACGTGGTGGATAAAGAGCACTGCCTCGTACACTCTCCAAGCTCGTCAAAATAAGCGACGACTTCTGACTTCGTCAAATGTTGCAGTTCACGAGTAAAGTTCGTGACTAAGATTTCTGTACGACCATTGGCAAGGTCTACTAGGCCTCGGGCGACACAAACTTGCCGAGCGAGTAGCAGGGACATGTTCGCTTCAGCAATGCCAAGAGCGCCGGTGCTGTCAAGTACACTCGACTGTGACGAACTTGCTGGCTCGCGGAGGGATTGTTATGTGGTCGTCACATATGCGCAACATTACTTTACAGGGCTCGGTGGTTGTGTTAACGGCTCGCTGGGCGGAAAAAGATACCATGAGTTCCTGAAGGTTTATGATCGCACCATACTCGTGAAGGAAATCCATGCCCAGTATGAGGTCCTTTGAACAGTCAGCTAACACGGCAAAGGAGCCGGTGAAAGTAAGACCATGGATCTGGATGCGGCAAGTGCAGACGCCGATTGGTGTCACGACATGGCCACCGGCATTGCGGATCACGGGTCCACACCAAGGCGTCAGAACCTTACGGAGTGTCATGGCTAGCTCCCTGCTCATCACAAAAAAATCAGCGCCGGTATCGACGAGTGCGGTCAGTTCATAACTATCGACGGTTACTAAAATTTCAGTGGAAACTAATCGTTCGCAGCACGTCGGTGAGGTCGTCGGATCTGGTCGTTGACGCTCGGGCCGTCGCGTCCAATCGTCGGGTGGAGGCTGTTGACTTCGTGCAGCGGCGGCGGCCCTACCCCCGGAGGACGCCGTCTTCAGTTTTCCCGCTGAGGGGACGTGCCTCTGAACTGACCGGAGGTTGAGGGCCGACTGGGCGTAGCAAAGCGCCTCGAGGATGGCGATCGCGACTGTCGCCGCTGTGAGGTCGGGGGCGGCACTTGAGAGTTCAGGTACTCCTCTATGTCCCGCGGTCTTTCACCATAGCGCGGTCGAGGCGCGTCCGATGGGAATCCTCTCAGACCCATCCGCCGGTACGGGCAATTCCGCAGAGCATGGCCGGGCTCCCCGCTGTGGTAGCAGAGCGTACGATCGTTGGACGTTCGCCACACGTACGCTTTGCGGAATGGAGGGCACGGGTCCTGCTGCTGCTCGATGGGACGCACGTAACGATGGGGTGGTGGTTGTTCGGCAACGGGGCGAAACGCTT
Source organism: Amblyomma americanum (assembly GCF_052857255.1). Classification (NCBI taxonomy): domain Eukaryota; kingdom Metazoa; phylum Arthropoda; class Arachnida; order Ixodida; family Ixodidae; genus Amblyomma; species Amblyomma americanum. The sequence continues at coordinate 145,145,828 of NC_135502.1, read as the reverse complement.
GCGGCGCCGAGGCAGGTCGGCGCAGGGCATCGCTGTAGGACATTACGTGCGGCTCCGAAAGGGGTGCTGGGGGTGGCTGCACCGCTCGCCGGATTTCGTCACGGAGAACATCGCCTGTCGAAGGTACGCTTTCTGACGGAGCACTCAAGTGGAGGTGTCGCAGTTCTTCGCGGACAATGCTCCGCACAAGCGCTCGCAGCGCCTCATCCCCGGGACCTGGCAAGGACGTGCAGTACTGAGCGGCCGCTACATTTGCCTGACGGCCGTATTGGGCACTCCGTTCCTGCAAGGAACGTTCTATGGTCGTCGCTTCCTTGGCAAAGGCGGCGACAGTTCTCGGAGGGTCGCGCATGAGGCCAGCGAACAGCTGCTCCTTTACCCCACGCATAAGGTGCCTCACCTTTGTAGCTTCGGGCATGGCTGGGTCGGCCCGATTGAAGAGGCGGGTCATGTCCTCAATAAACATGGCCACGCTCTCGTTGGACTGCTGTGACCTGGAGCGAAGGGCAAGTTCGGCATTCTCTTTTCGCTCGCTCGAACTGAACGTGGCGAGCACCTCGCGGCGAAAAGCTGCCCAGTTAGAGAAGGACGCCTCGTGGTTCTCGAACCACGTTTTCGCCGAGTCTTGCAGTGCGAAGTACACGTTCAGCAGCTTTCGCTCGTCGTCCCATTGGTTGAACGCGGCCACACGGTCAAAACCGGCCAACCAATCTTCTACATCCTCGAACCGGTCGCCGTGGAAGGATGGTGGCGACCGAGGAGCAAGAAAGACGAACGGCGGGGCACTGCCGAAGGACTGACCTGTCTGGCTGCCAGTGGCGGAAGTCATGGCCCGAGCAGGAATCGTGAGTGGCTCAAATTCGGGTTGCAGGCCTCGCAGGCGACGGCTCGCTTTGTGGACAGGTGTGGCGTCTGCTCGTCGGGGAGAAGCGTCAGGGCTATCGTCCCGGTCAGCGTACATGGGATGATACCCAGCACCTTCACCAAAAATGTCACCGGCGAAAATACAGAGAACAAAGCTGTTCCCTCGGGCGAGGTTTGCCAACACCGCCGCGCTCGTTCTGGACAAAGAAGACGTTCGGCCACGCGCTCGGGAACACAGTTCGACCTCCAGGTGGCGCCGGCACAAAGTCAGCAGCGTGGCAATATTTTGTACATTTTTGTTTCCTTGTTAGCATTGTATCATGATATTTCCTTGCTTTTCATCTGCATGCTTTCTATACACTTTCTTTGCCTTGTGCCTGAACCACTGCAATTTTTTTATTCCCGGACAGGAGGTGCCTCGGATAGTATTACTTCGGGACCTCCATCGATAGCATTAATAACCCAACTTACTGAATGTACCATACATTCAAATAAACATGAATAAAAGAAGTATTTCCTAACTGAACAAGCATTCTGACATGACTGCAGGCTTCAATTGATTCTCAAAGCAGGCCAGAATATGATTTGATGATCATAGTACATATCTCGATATGCATGCATCAGGGCGCGCCTCCACAGTCACAGCAGAGCATCCGAGTGACTTGATGGCAAAAATAGTAGCAAATGTCTGGTTTTTGCCAACGACTACTGTAACCATTCTCCGCTGCTGTCTATGCTCTTTAGTGCACAGCAGTGCACTCGTCCCTAGTTACCATAGGCTTTGTGCTTTAAGAAATATGAAAGTGTGATAATAGACATACGCGCAGTTTATTGGATCAATAGTAAGCCGTGTTGATGCCCATAGAGCAAACATCGTGGCATCCACCATTTTAGGAGCAACGCCGAGCAAAATAATGAATTAAGCTAGTCTGGTGCTACTTATTAAATTTCCGCCTGCCAATTATCTTGCATCCGTTGCTCTATTGTAGTTACATTGTCTCATTGACGGTCAGCTACAGTCAGTCGCAACTGATGCAGCGACCAGTTTTAAACTTCATAGGCTATTCATAAACTTACACAACAGACAGAAACCTTCGCGCTGTGACATCATTCACTAATGAATACCGGTTGCTTTTTCACTCTCACTACTAGGAAAATCAAACACTTAGCGCTAGTTTCCTCTCATAAATGCCTACAAGAGTGCCATCATTCTGCTGCTGCTGTGACAAAACATTTTCAAGCAAACCTCACATTTCAGTATGGCCAAAATAAAGAAATTATGAACCTACAACTTGTGTGTATTGTAGCGAAAGCTACATTGGCTACGAACCCGCAGTTTCGCCGTCCTCGCATTCCCAACGTGGCTGCACCGCACCACGTTACAAACCACGTGACCGGTCACGTGACCAACCGCGTGACGAACCATGTGACAAGCCTCGGTGCCGCGCCGCCGGCAGCTGCTCCGCACCACGTGACCGACCACGTGGTCGGTGGCGGAAGCCACTGGAACCCCGGACACTCACTGAATAAAAAAAACCGTGTGCCGACGCTGGGAATCGAACCAGGGCCTTTGGCGTTTGAGGCGGAGACGCTCCCACTCCGCCTGAACGGCGCTTTTTTTCCTTTATTGCAAGGAAATATTGCTGAAAATAAAATTCTAAGCACGCTTACGCACGAAAACACCACATGTAGGGAATGCGCACCTTTCATATATGAACTCTTCCGAACCAGATGTCGATGTGCTTTCGCTACGTATATCCTGGCCTAACCAAGCTAGGCCATCATCAACATCATGTTGGTCACATAGTTGACAGGAGGGAGAATATACCCCAGGGTATATGCGGGCATATATCGCGGGGTTGGGGAAGGTGTTCGTTTGGAGTTGCCTCCACGCAACCTCGTGAGGTTTGGTTAGAGAAATGTATGCGGGGGGATATAGAAGTCTTTCTAAGCGGTAGTGCATGGTTATGTCACGAAATGTAACCATACGATCCCTCGCCGTCTGCAGGGCGGGCGACACCACATCCCGGTTGATGAATCCTCGGGCATGATTACGGGCCGCCACGTTCCCTGGATGGGATGAGTGCGCATGGACCCAGATCAATTGGATCGGGCGGAGTTGATCTTTGGTGAAGTGGAGGAGAGATTGGGCGACTGGAGAGACCCGGCCTTTGGCGAACTTTCGAATCGAAGATTTAGAGACGCTGAAGATGGTTTCAGCAGATCTGCAGACTGCAGATCTGCCGTCTGATCTGTTAAATACATTTTATGCAGAGACGTAGCCCTGGCCTTGTAGCAAGCGATATGTAACTCTGGGTGCATGATTTTAGGGAGAGGGGTAACGATAAGGTTGCTGTGGATATAAGACGGAATCTGGGGCTTGCCGGCAACGGTTGTTTCCAAGCTTATTCCAAGCTTGTGGAGTATGTGACGTCCCGTGGAGGCGTGGGTGAGACGCTCGTACTGGGAAGTGAGATGAGCTTCCGAGAGCTCCGCCACAGTGTTGCAGACCCCTAATTCCAGTAGTTTATACGTGGGAGTCCGGTGGGGGAGATGTAGAGCCGCGTTGTTTGCCTGACTAATAGGGAAGTCAACGCGGTCCCGTTCCTGGCATCTAAGGTAGAGGTAAGGGAGGGTATATGTGAGGCGACTCGTAGCCAACGCCTGAACAAGACGTCGGAGGTCAGCCTCTCGCACGCGTCTTTGTTTATTAGCAATGCGACGAATTAGACGAATGGTCTGGGAGACAGTAACTGTGAGTTTATCCAGAGTGTCGGTGTTTTTACGACTGCTCTGGATGAGAAGCCCCAATACCCTAATTGTGGATATTTCGCGTATTGGTTGGCCACTAGCAGTAATGCAGATTGGACGATGGCCGTCGAGGCCGGCTGGACCTCGGATGAGGAGCAGCTAGGACTTCTGAGGGGAGCACGAGAGGTCGGCTCCGGCAACGTGACGTTCAATGACATCCACCGCTTGTTTAAGTGCGCAGTTAACCTCAGCATCGTTGCCTGTTGAAACCCAGAGGGTGATGTCGTCTGCGTATAAGGTATGGGATAGCCGGCGGGTAGTCTCTAATTTAGAAGGCAGCGTGAGCAAGGCGACATTGAAAAGAAACGGGGAGAGAGCGGATCCTTTGGGGGCGCCATTGCTACCGAGCGTGATAGGGTCTGAGAGAAGAGAGCCAAAGCTAAGTTTAGGTGTACGACCAGAGAGAAAAATGCGTATATAGTCGTAGTTACGGTGGCCAGGATTTAGTAGGAAGAGGTTAGCGAGAATAGCTCCGTGCGAGACGCTGTCAGTTGATTTAGTTAAATCAAGCCCTAGAAAAGCCTGTGTTCCCGCTCTTGTAGTGGGGTACAGTATCTCGAGAGAGAGCTGGAGCATAATGTCTTGCGTAGAGAGATTGGAGCGGAAGCAAATCGTGGTGTGAGGTAGGAGATCGTTATCCTCAACATAATGATTAAGACGGTTGAGATTGACGTGCTCCGTAATTCCCCAGCACAGGAACAGAGGAAGATGGGGCGGAGGTGTTCGATAGCTAGCCGATTGCCTGGCTTCGGTTTGAAAGTCACGCGTGCATGCTTCGTCCATGCTGCAGGGATTTTACCCTCTCTCCAGCAATTATTCATAAACGCAGTGAGAGCCTCAATGGACGGGTCACCTATATTAAGGAGAGTTTTTTTTTGGAAGTACCGTCCGGTCCCGGGGCAGAGTTAGGGCGGAGCTGAGTGAGAGTAAATCCAACCTCAGACTCCTAAATCTCCGTATGGAGGGCAAGGTTGGCACCACCTATGTAGGGGGGGAGACGGTTCGGGGAAGTAGTGTTGAGATACCGGACACGAAGTTCATCGAGAGGATCCTAGTCTGAGCCGGAGTGTTGATGGAATATGTGGGAAATGCTGTCTCGTTGAGGTATTTCGCATCCGTCCGGGTCTGAAAGGTATCGGAGAAGGTGCCAAGTGCGGGTTAGCCCGAGCTGGTCACTCATGTTGTCACAAACTTGACCCCATTGCTGGGTAGCCAATGCGAGACTGTGCGCCTCAGTCTGTTTGTCTATCAGAGCTATTCGACGCCGAAGCGTTCTATTGTGGCGTTGTGGTTTCCAGCGGTTTTGCATGCTTTCGTGGGCCTGCCAAAAATGGAGGAGACGGCTGTCTGTATTGGGTTGATCAGCCATGGCAGGTGATTCCTTAGCTGAAACAGAGACATCTGTCTGGAGATTGGAGATGCACTCGTCCAGGTTATTATTCGGGTAGGGGCGTTCTGAACACGTATAGATCAAAACTTGTTCCAATCCGTGATTAGGGTCAGGCGACCTTTCCGTCGGTACGGGCGCGTGTTGACGGTAGTCGCGAGGACATAGTGGTCACTGCCAACGGTATTAGCAGCGTTGAGCCACCGATCGGTCCGCACGTTTTTGCAGAAAGTTAGATCATGTGAAGTGTCAAAAGACACGCTGTTTCCTACGCGGGTGGGAGTGCGAGGGTCAGTATCAAGGGTGAAGCCTAGTTCCTGTGCCTGTAAACACAGATTGTTGCCGTTTCGGTTGGCGGCGTGGTAACCCCAAGTGGGGTGGTGTGCATTGAAATCTCCTACAATGTGTAGACCTGAATGGTGCGTGAGTTTGTTGACACGGGAAAGAAAGGGGGGGGGGATGTCGCGGCTTCCGTCTTTTGGGGAGCTGTAAAGATTAAGAATGGAGAGGCTTTGGCCACCCCTTCTTCGAGGGAGGAGTTCGAGGACGACGCTGTCTACGCCAACGTCGTCTAAGGAGTGTTGGACGGCTGGCAGGTTACTTTGAATCAAAATAGCGGTGTCGGCAGTGGTGACATCCAGGGGGAGTATGGTTTATAGTCAGGTAGTTTCACTCGGGCCATGAGCTTCCTGGAAGGCGCTGATTTCAAGGGGGACCTCCGAATTTTCGACGTACTGCTGCAGGTTGCCTCGCGTGCGGCGAAGCCCCTGCAGCTCCATTTCCACACGTTAAGTAGGTGGCGGGGTGCCACGGTGAAGTGTGGGTGAAGTTAAGATGGCTTGGAGGGTTGGAGCGGAAGGCAAGCGATCGTATGGTTTATCCCGCGTCGTGGGGAGGGCGGCCGTTTTCTCTACCCTACACTGTAAAAAAAAATGCTCCGCAGTACAGAGAAACCCGCTGGTAATGCGTATGTGTTCTAAAGTCTCGAATATGTAGTGGTTCAAAGGTTGACCTTGTGCTAAGCAATATTTTCTTGAGTAGGGTGGATAGAATAATTGTCCAGAATGTGCATGGGCTGGGGGAAAAATCTCTTGGTATGTCGATGATTTTCTGGTCTTTTATAAAGGTTGTGATAGTTCGGGACCTGTACATCTTCTCAAGTTGTTTAAGGAGCAAGGCCTTTATCTCAGGTTTACCTTGGAGCAAATGTCCCAAGAAAAAGAGCTGTGGTTTCTGGACCTTACCTTGATGTTTAAAACACTTCATGTGTGCTGGCGAGTGTTAAGCTGCTACCTGGCTACATGTCGACCATTCCAAGCTAGTGAAAGATAGCATTGCACTTTCTAGCGTGGGCTCAGAATTGATGAAATTATGCTTTCACAGCATGACGACTAGTTTCCAAGAGCAGATTTTAAGGTTAACGAACGCAGGATTTCCAAACCTTGTTACTGCAAGAGCATATGATAAATTGTTAAAGAAGCTGAGACAGTTTTGCGGTGACCGGCACAATCAGGCTGGGGCCAGCCAGCGAGATGCCAAAAGACCAGTTGTGTTACCGTATGTACATAAATTGTCGCACAATTTGAAAAATGTGGCCAGAAGGTATGATGTAAAAGTGGCTTTCTCGGCCCCTAATACGTTGTCTAAAGCATGTAAAATTTTAAGAATAATTCTGTGAATGTTGCTCGAGAAAAGTACACGTGTAGAGTGAAATGTATATGTGCCTTGTAAAATGAATGTGGTATCGAATATTATTATCTTGTAGTCTGGTTTACGTAGGTGCAACTGGAAGGTGTATGAATGTAAGACTACAGGAACACAACAGGGTAGGGGCTTGGCTAGGTGGTTGAGGTAACTCTGCTGTACACAGCACGGGATGTGAAGTCTGCTACCCTTTCCTTTTGGCAACACGCATTTTGGCAGTAAATTCAGAGATTAAATGGGAGATTATCGAGGCTAGACACATCTTATGACTCCGTGAAGAATGTGTGTTTTGTCTATCGTGTTAACACACAATGAGTTGGACTACCTCGATCAGGGAAATGTTGAGGGCGATTTTTGACTCATCTTGTCCTGCATGCTTATCTGTAACTACATGGTTTATGGTATTGCTTGTCTTTTTATATATTCCCTGTTCACGCCAATAAACTTCAGTCGCGAGTCAGCACCTGTCTTGTCTCCTTTCTCATCCCTGTCTTTTTACGCTGGTGGATTCACCGCAATGGCTCACCTCTGCAGAAATCCAAGGCATGACATTTTCCTCTTCACACTCGTGGTTCAGCGCATAATACGGCAAAGGTTTTTCAATTCCAAGGAAAGTTCATGGCTCCATTGAACACTGCCTCCTGCTTACAAGACACAGAGCAGCAATCATTGTAGATTCTACCTGTGACACAAAGAGCAAAGTTTTAGTTTGAGTGGACTAAACTAGGAAAGCAGCACAATATATCTATAGCCAAATAACTGAACTGAAAGAAATAGAGGGTAGTGTAATAGTGAACACACTGATATATTGCAAGTGAGATATATGCATAATATATTGCAATATCCAACACTGCTACCATTGCCTTAGCCAACTACTTCATAAATAACAATAAATGCAGTATCACAAAAATACTGATAACGTACTATTAGTGTTAATAGTAGCAGTGCAGGTTCCAAGAACCAAAAAGGGCCCAGTGCTGACTGTCGTTCCCACAGCAGCCTTGTGACCAATGGCCGGTGTAAAGGAAAGAGGAGGAATGACTGAAAAGAGAAAGAGCCAGGGGGAAGGAAAATAGGTATAGAAGAGCTTAGGATATCATAGGCAAATATGGTTGTTTAGACAGTGAGCACAAAATAAACATTACCACACAAGTAAAGACATACAAGACCAAACATATATATCATTGTGCAGAGTGGCAAACTTGATGCCATTTAGCCCAAAATATGTTTTCAATAAAGTGATTATAATTATTAATAGAACAACTGACCGAGTGAAACCAGAACAGGGGTGAACAAGGAAGTTGTTAATATTCTGGCAGAAATTAAAAGAAGAAAATGGATCTGGCCAGGGCATACAGTGCAGAGAATGAATCACCAATGGTATCTTAGGGCAACAGAATGAATTTGATGGATTTTAATGGCACAAGGGCATCTGTGGCCAAAGAGTCCCTTAGCACAAGTTAATTTCGTCTACTCAAGGTGAAATCAGAGACCCATTTCCCAAGCAATTCATTCCAGATAAGCTGAGCACCACGCCAGGAAACAGCTTGTGCATTGTATCGCAACAAAATGAATTTCACCCTAAGGAAAATATAGCAGGAGATAGCTGATTATAAGCTCACTAGATAAGATTAGGTGATTTCTGATAGTGTGGCATGTAGCTGGTGCAAGACACAGATAATTAAACTGGAAAAGGCCATTGTCCTGAGGTGAATGTAAACTAAGCAATGAGGATAATGAAATTCGCTACACTAGAGCTGTTAAGAATCAGCTCATGTTCCATGCTTCAAGATGATGCAAGTTTGCTCAGTGAAAAAAAATAAGTTCACCCAAGAATTGGTATCTTGGCGGTATCAGGCTGCAGGTGCAGATGAATTATTCCTGCCTCAGAGAAGAGCTACATAGAGCACAAAACATTTTAGGCCAGTCCTACACTGACAGCTGTTAATAACTATTTTAAAACTGTTTTTCATTGCACAAACAATAATACCGAGTTTGTGTTGGTCATGTGATTATGTTACTGAGGCTCTCCTAAAAATTCTAGCCAGAGCTAAAATACAAGCTGTCTCAACTAAGTTTTTATATCAACAATGAGAACATTAACACATGCAGATTATTCAAGTAGAAGTTTTATTCTTCATGACGTGCCCTACAAATTTTAAATTATACCTAAAAGTAATAGAGTGGAGTGCTTGTGCCAAAAATACTAAACCTCAACCACAAAGAGAACGCAAGATAAAGGCAACAACATATTGCCCAAAATTTAAATGTTTGACAGAACAAATATGAAAAGAAAACCTCTCCACAACTGGAACAAAACAGCGTGATACCGAGCACACATTTGAAAATTGTTTCATCCAAATCCCCAGTCTGGTGCTCCAGCACTCTTCAGCCAGCATGTCATGAAATGTGCCATAGTTCTGGTAGCTGTAAAGAGTATACAGCTGATCCGGCATTTTGATATGTGAACAGTAACCCTCAATGACCACCAGGCTGAATACTTTCAAGAGGCTGTTCTAGTAACAAGACTGCAGTGAAACACTTAGCAAGTTATGCTGGCGTAATAATGCAAACCGTTAATCTGAGAGTTCGCTACCACGCAACTCTGTAGTAACTCCTAAAGTGTTGCAATCGAATGAAAAAAAGGACTGCCTATTATATAAACAAAAGTCAAGAGGCTGCAATGCAAGGCCACGACAGAAGTGCTGCAATACAGCAATAGCGATACAATGTACACTTTAAGCAACACAATGAAACATGATCTTTTATCCTTAATTATCAAAATTTAAATATTTGTTTTCCTTGCTCTCTTGCAAAATTAAGTTTAGATCGTGAAAGCCCTCAAAAAGACAAGGATACAGGAAGAGATTTCCACACAGTGCGCTTACTTCCAGTGTCTTTTTGAGCACATCCACTATCTAAACATGGTAACCCATCTAGTCTTAACGCTGTCGTTATTCCAAAATTAAGCCTTTCACAAAGGTGGAGCCCCTTTCCCCATACAAGGTGCACCATAACTAATCCAACACTTTTTTCATGATATGTTTTCTCTGAGAATAAACACTGTTTGAAGATTTTGCACTAGTACTTGTCTTTTCGATTCTACGAATGTATCATGCAAGTGTTCAATGAAATGACCATCTGCCTATCTTGATCATTGCTCAAAATCAGAGTATAATGCACCATGAAGGGCAGGCTCTGCTTGATTTTTATTTTTTCCTAATGAAGCATGTACGTGCAACCCTTCTGCTGGCGTGTATGCAGCAGGTTTGTCTAGCTAGGCGAACTGTGGTTTTGCTATAAAGATGAAATGGTACTTTCGAAGTGAATGGTTTTCTAAAATGCATTTAACATACATACCGGGGCTTTAACAGCACCTGGTGTAAGCAACATCAGTGGGGGAACCGCAGGAGTGGCCTAGTGGTCCGAGCATCTGCCTCGCAAGCAGGAGGTGCGGAGTTCAATCCCCAGTGCCACCGGGTAACCAGCGGTGATACAATGGGTCGTTTCAATGGCCAGTTTAAAACTTGAAATAACCATGCTGCAATATATACAAAAAATGATTTGTGTGCTCTCTCTCACATGACATAGTTAATCATATCATAGTGCTGGTAGTACACAAAATGCATGTGTGGAACATATACATGCACTGTTTTTGTTCACATCTTACCTGCTATGTGTTGTTATGGCATGTTATGTGCTCGGAAAGCAACAGAGAGTGAGCAATGTTGTGTTGCAGCCTTTCTTCTGGTGGAATTTGAATCATGTGAGGTGCAGCTGAAAGAAATTGTTTCATACATAAGTATATTTCATGTAACACAACAAAAAGTGCACAGCCCCATCATGAGTTGTGGTTTAAACTAACAGCGAGTTTTTTACTACTCTATTTAACATATGATGCAAGTCAGTGATGCTGGAGGCACAAAACTAAATACTGTGAGGTAACAAGAGCTAATATGGACAATCATGCCTTTAAGAGATATTGTCAATATATATTTTCCTGAATGAACTAAAGTTATCCTTAGAAGCATTCAGAGGAAGATAATTTTGCTAAATGCCTTTTGCCAGAATAGGCCTTTTATGAACCAGTTGCAAATGAAAAGAATAACTTTAAGACCATGCTATGCATGATCTAACGCCAAAGTAGTTGCATACATGCAGTATACTATGCCCCTAGTTTTATGGTGGGCCTGTACTGCACAATTTTCATGCAAGGTAGTGGAAAGTATGGGCCATGAAACAGACCTCTGCTTGCTGAAACTGGCAAATAAGTACTGGGTTTTTAAGGCAGGAAAGAAGTTACATAGTTCCTTCTGCAGGTTTTGAACTTCAGGTTAGTTATTTGAAAAAATATCAATCCCTGAACAGCAATGATTGAAGTTTTTAGCAAATAACATTTCCATTGTAACAGTGGAAACACTCTTTTATTTCTCTTTTTCCTTCAAATTATTTTGCCCCCCCCCCCCCCTGGTATTTTATTCTGCCATGCTGCTTAATTCCTTTATCCTAGTTTTTCAGGAAAAGGCAGCCAGCCATACCAAGCCACCTGTTGCGGCTGGACATAAAGCCATTCAAGCCCACTATCCACACTCCATACCCCGAGATTCGTTTCTACTGAATTGGGCTTTTTTGTTTTCACAGTTTTGCAGGTCAACCGGTTAATCTTCTTTAGCAGCTATCATGCCTGGTCAAGGTTCACGCTCCCCACTGTAACGCCCTTCCCATATCGCACCCTCGTCCCACACAACAGGCCTTTCGCCTCGAAGTGAAAACCTTATTTAAACCCCACCAATGATGAACACTTTGCCAGACAAAGACAAGTCCTCTTGTCGAAACGTCGGCAAGCACCCTGAGGCTTTTCCCTTCCTTATTCAGTTTGTGAGATACCAGGGACAGGTGTTCAAGCAGCCATACCACACTAATACCCCTGTCACACGGGCACCGCAAAGGCCTTTGAGAATCATATCCAAAGGCGTAAGGAGTGCAGCTACCCGCTACAAATGTTGCGCCTTTGTCGCTAAGGGCATTGGAGGCGAAGGCGCTCAACCGAGACCTTCAGAGCCCGAAGACGCGGCATTCGAGAAGCTGTGATCGCAGTACCATCCAAAGTCAAAAAGTAAAAGCAATAAAAAAAATAGATAAGCTAATAATGTTTGAAAACATTTTTTTCAAATACGAAAGATGTGTCTGGCTTTGGTTTTTGTACGGGAGTTTATGTTTTATGTTCAAATTTCAAGACAGTGAAAGTGTTGCGGCAAGACCGAGCGCCCATGGTGGCCAATGCAATACACGTACAAAACAAACCTGCTCCTGCTGATGAGAGTAGCTGTTGCAGTACTTTTAAGGAAGCAATCAGAATAAAAAAATTGTCAAAGCTCAACGAATGAACAGAATACACCACTTTAATTTTAGAACACCCACTTCAGCCACCTCGAGTATAGCAGCGGGTGCTAAGCCTGAACGACCTTCACCTTTGGGCTGCACCAAGTAGCTGCATCGCTGCTCCTTTAAGCTTTCGCTCCTTTGGTGAAGAATAGTGCCTTTGCTGGAAAGGCCTTCGAGGAATGCCATGTGACAGGCGTATAAAGCGCATTTTTTACTCACACGAAAGACTCAGTGCCTTTAGTTCTGACAACATTCTGAATCATGCTTTGGTGGCTTAGCATATCAAAATACTGGACATGAGAAAATCAGCTAATTAGTGAGGGCTATTATTTGCTATAGGTAAAATTATAACATTCCCCTAATATAATGAAAAGAAACCACCAGCACTGACATAAATGTACAATTTGGCTGTAACATACTGACATGACAATATAGTTACACGTAAATTCCCTTTTCGCACTTCAAAACTGCATGCATTATTTCTAAAAAGTGCGAGAACAGAAGCTCATACATAGTGCCAAAGAAAAGAGTGCATAATAGTACCACATATGAGGTGTTTATCGGCAAATGCAATGAGCAAGGCTATGTTAATGGCAATCCAGAGTTATTATGTGTCTTACGAGCGCATGCACTTGGGAGGTGATAGCAGCTGTGGACGCAGCTGTCCATCCCAGTTTTGAGTCTGTCGAGATAACACATGGGGTAAGGTATTCCCTGTTTTGCTGCCGAAGGCAAAACCGTCAGCGAGTGGAGTTGCCTTGCTATTCACTGTATTATCTACTGCTCAAAGTAAAGGAAACTAGGGCAGAAAACATACAGCATTTCATATTATGGTTTGGCCAAATGCAGTGAGAATGAAACAGACTAGAGACTTGTCTTATGACCTTTGCACTCTTTACTTTGCACCAGAGGAAAATAAATTTATGTACAGTTGACCTACTGCTTGCCACAGTCCTAGAAGAAATGAATCCAGGTCTCAGAAATTCTACCCAGAGAATACTGATGCTGCATGTGCATTTCTCTGAACTGTTCTGAAATATGCAGAAGTTGCCAATTTTTTTACTACCTGATTACATACTGTAATCTTTGCAAGGAATATGAGGTTAACGGACTGGGAAAAAATGTCAGGAATGGTACCTTTGGTACTGGGCACTTGGACAAACAAATGACCCACTGGGCGTCCCCAGGAGCTCTGCTACCAGGCACCCCTAGCAACAGTAGTCAATTTTCCAGATCCAAAGGAGCCATGCGAATGATTGCCGAAAAGTCAAGTTTAAGGACAGCAGATGCATGAACACAAAACAGTTTTCCAACTTTGTTTCAGTGTGATAAATGGTTTCAAATCTCTAGACTATATCTGGTAGTACACAAATTATCAGAACACCATCTCCCGCTCAGGATCATCTCAAAACACATTCGACACGCAGTACCAACATGGACAGTTCGTGCTTAATTTAATCCAAAAGTTTACGCTGATCGACCAATATTACTCTAAATAGAGACAGAAAGTGCATGCACGTTGTACTTATGTTATCGTGAACATAACATGCGACGAGACGCAGGGTTACAATACAAACAAAAAACCGCTTTCAAAATTTGAGAACAAAAGGCTCACCTTCTCACAAGTTCGCCAAACCGGAGACGTTGCCGAGTGGCTGCCGCCAAAGTCACTCGCAATGCACAGAAACAATAAAAATGCAGTGCCGCTGACTTTCCTTGAGCAATTCCAGTCGATTGAACTTCCAACTGTTCGCACCGACTACCTCTGCAAGCATGTCTAAAAGTTAGCGGCGCAGCCACGCCATTTGCAATTTACGGAGCTACACGGGAAATTTATAGCGCCATTCGCGTATTCGCGCTCACGCTCACGTCGCTGATGTCGCAAAGGCGCACAACGGCAAAAACATATAAGATGTATTTCATTTTACGGTAGCTTTTTTAGCTGACAACCTGAATCGTTTGATATATTGTTTTTTCTTTTCGTTGCATGAACCACCAGCGGCAGCGCAGCTTGGCCATGGCTAGCCATGGCGAAGTCGAAGCGCTAGCCGAGCCCGCAGTCGGAAACATGTGCGCAGTTAGCGCAGTGTGGAGTTGAATGAACAGGCGCTATGGAATGGGTTTTTGTTCTTCCGTGTTCGCTGCGTGCGTCCTGCGCGTTGTGTGTCTTTAGTATGTGTGTGTGTGTATGTGTGTGGCCGGAACGCTGCATTGGAGTGTACATACAACAGCTCGCTGTCCCGTGCGGCATCGGTGCGTAGTAAAACGATCATGCAGAATGTGCGTTACAATGCCAGTGGCCCTGCACGAAAGAGGAGACTTGAAGCCGACGGAAAAGCTGCTCTCCCTCGTGGGACTGCAAGAATCTGGCGAGTAACAGTCGACGTGCGTTTCGGTGGATGATTCCGTTTACCACGCCAAAAAATTCAGCACTGGCCAACAGCAATGATGAACTGCTGCTGCATCGTCACCTGTGTGATGTTTGTGACAAGCTTGTTGGATGTGAACGTGGCCATGAATGGTATTCGCCGAGCAGTGGCCCTCAGGGCGTGGCACCAGTGGATACCTGAAGACGATTACTGTTTGCCCGCGCCCTGGCGCCTTGCATTCAACCGAATGCTTTGGCGTTAATTATTTATATCTGAATTTCACACGTAGTTGGACTCGCAAATATTACAGCGTACAAACGTACCGTCGGAAGAGCACCCTTTTTCATTTTTTTTAGGGAGGGGGTGGGGGAATTACCGTCTGCTCAAATTTAATGTCACTAATATTTGGAGCTTATTTTCTAAACAGGTGCCGTGGTGGCACTGTAAGCAATCCATTTACTGGGCAGAAGTTTATTTTATGTTGTGTTGGCACACGGTTAATGATTGTCATTGTACTGTGGTGCCATGTTCAAACAAAACACATAATTGCACACTCTCTTTGAAGAATGTCTAATGAGGTAATAAATTACTGAGCAGCGAGTATGCACTGTGGTAAATGCGACAAACGTTACTGAATTACTTCACACTTGTCATGTTCTGTTGTCGTTAGTGATTACGTATGCCTTGGTGTCTGCTGCTTTCCAGTGTAGGGGTCGAGAGGCATGTCGAGCTCCACTTAGCAGCTTTTTTTCCTTCCACTCTCTACTGGCCAACGTGGTAAAATAAACTCAACATAATGCGTGATTGCTCAGACCTAGATTAGACTACCATTTCACTTATTTACTCTCAGGGCCAATTGGCATCGAAGAGAGGAGAGCGACTAACATAAATACATGTGTAGGCAGATTAATTAAAATGATTATACACAGCAGATTTGAAGGCATTGGATGCAGTGGTGGACATGACGAAGGCAGAGAAGATGTGACAGCTGGAAACGTAGAAAAGAGGAGATCTGCGTGAGTTTGTACGCGACTTAAGGTGAACGCTAGCAAAAAATTAAGAAGGCGCAGAAGACTGAGGCCAGAGTTAAAACTGTAGTTTAACAGAGGAAAGCACCTCCCAGCAAGCCAAAATGTGCACATGCAGGCAGTTATGTGAGCACAGAACATAGAAAATGAAACTCCTTTTTGGACAGAAGGAAAGCTAAGGCACATTGCTTATTGTGATGTTGCTTAAAAAGTTGGTGTCTAGTTGTTGCCCTTCATATCTGGTCCTTCCACACCCAGCAACTGAAATGCCATCAAAAAGGAGCATCTCCAATCACTCTAATTACATGGGAGGTACACATCGCCAGATGTCAGAGGCTTGGCGTCTCATCTTGCAGACTAGCTAGTTTGGCAGATTTAAACTTTACCGCATGTAAGAGGCATGCGGTAGCCTTGAAGGGGAGTATTTCATAAGTGTTACAGCATATTGTACAGTGCTGGCATGCTTCATTATTTACATCACAGTAATATGCTAGCACAGGCTGGAAAGTTTGTAAGTGAACAGAAAAATCAATGTTCATGCCATATCTTAGCCACATTCTTAGTATTGTATAAAAAGTGCAAATAAGGAAATCATTTTTTTGTCAGCTTTTTCTTTCTGTGCATTGATTTTTTGTAAGTTAGCAAGGTTCTACAGTCTTGTGTGCCTAACGGCTGGCCCCTTGTTTGTCAAAGGTACCGAGTACACAATGGGTCGTGTCAGTGCAAGCTAAGTAAACGATGGATAGAAAGTTCGTGCTTTCAGAGTATTTCCAGAAAAAACTGCTATTATTTACTACTCAGGATGGGGGAACAGCATCGATGGTGCACATCCTCCTTGTCACTGCAGCAATTATGGCTGCTCGCTGCTTTTTGGTGGCGTTTCATTTATCTGCAGGAAGAGCATGCATGAATGGGCGGCAATAGGTACCTACTAAATTAAACATTGCATTGAGCAATATGTTGTTGTGTCGGTTCTTTTGTTATCCATGAAGGAGTTGGTGTTTTTGATTAATGGTTGTGTGGCAAAGATGTAACTGCTACATTGCACTGCATTCACAGATTTGTTTGCCCATGCTTTTGGTTTACTCAGTTGTTTATTTCCTTACCAAATGGCAGATGGAAATTTGGCTTTCAACTTGTGCACTTTCATTATGTTTGCAATGTACTTTCAGCTGGTGTTCAGTTTCACTTTGGAGAAGTTGTCCAACCATTGCCTGTGTCTAAATGTTTTCTAACAGTTGACCTCATTACGCAGCATTTCTCACAGAAAGCAAATGTTGCAGTAACATTTTTATTAAATGTTACTCTATCATGTGGCTAGCAATGTAGCGAAAAATATTTTCATCAAGTCAGCTTTTAACATTATAGCAAATTAAGGCCTTTGTTATTTAACGTTGCCCACAATTTGTACCATTCACTCAACCTTGAAGCAGCGTAATGCGTCATCACCCTTCCTCGGCTCTTCATTGTGTTAATCACATTAGACATGCTCACGGTCGTTCGCCATGCTAGTTTGCGGACGTTGTTGGCTAAGAGTAAACCAGACAAATAAAAAATCGGACGTCATGTGATGCCTAGAGTCCGCGGGCCAGCAGTTCATCGTGTAAAAGTGGCGTCACATCATAAGAATCTTCTGTTTTTGCTGCCTTTAAGCAAGTTATTAGTGCGGTTGGTGCAACACACAGTCGATGGGGTCAACCGTCCTGTCGTGTTAAGTTTTGGTCCCTTAAATTGAATGTTTAGTATTTTTCCCTGCAACGACTACAGAGGAACACGGACGTTTCCTTCAATACTGGACTGAATATACGGTCATTCCCTACGTTTCATTGAAAGCAGAAGTGGTTCTGTATTTAAAACGTACATAGTCTACGTTATAGGTACGGAATTTTTTTACAGTGTAGCTTCAAGGCCTGTGACGCGTGTTTGGAATTGTTGCATGAGAGTGTTATGTTGTTATTGGATTTGCTGCTGTATTTTTTGTTGGAACTGGTCCATTTGCTGCTAGATTTGTCGGGAGAACTCAGTAAATTTCGCTGCGAGCTTAGCACTAATTTTAGCCTCTAATTTGTCTTCTAGGCGAACCTCAAATTCCTTGAGGTCGGCAAAATTAAGGTATCGTTCTGAGCGGGAGGTAGCTTCCCGCTTAGAGGGAGGACTGGAGGTAGTACCTTTGGGCTGCGGGGGAGGTGATGTCGGCGCCTGAAGCGAGGTGGTGGGAACAGGTTGAAGTGGTAGAGTAGGATATGTTTGAGATGGTGGATCGGGTGCAAAGGGTGGACGTTTTAAAGAAGCGTTTTCTTGTTGGAGTCTATGGTTGGTAGCTTTAAGGGCTGTTAAATCGTCGCGCAGGGCTTGCAGCGCTGAATCGCGAAACTGAGATTGCTGAGAGTGAGTATCCGCGACTGCCCAGCTCGACTTATTTTTCGTGGAGGACTCTCGGCGAAGAGCCAACCTGGGGTCCAAGGGTGGGAAAGATCAGGAGCGAATCCGACTGGAGCGCCGGTAAGAGGAGGAGGAGCGGTGGGAATTCATTTTGTTCAAGGTGTTTTCAGCCCCTTGACGACGGGTCAGGGATCTAAACGATGGGAGGTAGAGTCACTGTCTGAGTTCGCAAAGTGTAGCTGGCGTTGTAGTACGACAGGAGGCGCTTTGTAGCGGCGTTTACACTTAGAGGAAACAGTCTGGTGAGGACCAGAACAAGCTACACAAGTGGGTGTGCATTCAAAGACCTGGTCATGGTCCCGAGATCCGCAGTCAGGACACTTGGAGAGCTTGGGGGACGGGCGAACGTCCTCTCGGTGTCCCGTTTTGCGACAGTTAAGGCAGGCTTCCACCTTGTTCTTGAAGATGTAGCAGCGCACAACACTGCCGGCGTAGGAGAGTTGGCGGGGGACCTTGGTCCCTGCGAATTGATCACAATAGACTGGGTCTTGCCTAAACGGCGGGCATAGAGAATCCAGTGTTCTGGATTCGGGGGTATCAAGTACTCCATGATTTGCTCCTCGGTCTCATCCACGTGATGGTGGTTAAAGATACCTCGAGCGTATGCGCCTCGCGGCACAAATAGGACCCGGGATTATTGCCTGGAGCTTCGTATAAGCGATGGTGTGGTCCCGGTTCGGGGTTCTAAAGGTGAGAGTGTTGTAAGCGAAATTCACCCGAAGGCGGTCCTCTGCTGTGTTGGAGTAGGTCAAATCAAGGCTTGAGGTGATTGCTCTGCGAAGAGCGTTCTCTCCCCAGGCACGCAGATTGAGGCCCCTGCGAGGGCGAATGATGACTTTAAAGTCTTCAAGTGGGAGACGTGGCAGTGACGGAGCGCGGCGAGGCAGCTTACGTGACGAGGAGGGAGACGGCTGTTGGCACGCGGTATGCTGTGCGGACGCGGAAGGCGATGCCGTCAGCGGTGGCTTGGGTGTGCGTTTCGAATAAAGTAGACTTCTTTAGCATACCGGAAACGTGCTACCGGAGACGTACTACCGTAGACGTACACCGGTTTACCGGACCTCTCTTGCGCATGCGCAGAGGCATTGTTGGGGTGAGTTGGAGCCACTGCACGTGCCAAGAGGGGTCCGGTAAACCGGTATACGTCTCCGGTAGTACGCCTCCGGTATGCTAAAAACGTCTAATGAAGCGGCGGAGCCGCGTTCGTAGCAGTGGGCTACGTAGGTCCAGTTCGTGGGTGTGTGTTCTTCAGAGGCTAGATCCTCCCCCGCCACGGTGACGACGTCCATGCTTGGCGATGCAATGGGCCCGGCTGCGAAGCGGAGCCTATCGCCAGTGACACTGGGTTCGGTGCAAACAAGTGTCCATGCAGGTCACAAAAACATTTCCGGTCCCGAAAACGGGCTGGGCAGGGTCCGGCCACTTTAATATACTTAAATAGACACAATGAAATAAGGCGGAAGGTCAAAAATTGGAAAAAATAGGCAAAATGGCCGGAGCCCATACGCACATGCGTCTGCACACCAGAATCCGGAACTGCCGAATTGCTTTGGAAAAAAAGCTGTAAATGTTCTATTGGTGGTTCTTAGATTGCGTGCTGAGTTCAATTCCCAGTCGAACGCATAACCGCGGTGCGTGAAAGTAACATATGCTTCCGCAAAAAAAAGAAAAAAACGCAGCTACTGATGCACCGTCTTTGCTTTTACTGCGCCATGTTGTGCGCGCAGCTAGGCAGTGCAGTTTCAGCTGATTACGGCGGAGGCCTTAAGTTCGCGGCACCCAATTCGTAATGCACGGTCGACCACGAAGAAAAAGTTTAACCGCGAGCACACGTTCACCGCATGCTGAGGGTAGGTTCCAAGGCAGCTGCAGTCGCTTATTCTACACACTAGGCCGCGATGTTGGCGCTCGCTGCAAAAGCAGGAACAAGATCTGTTCTATTCCGTTCTTCTTACTAACGGCACTGATCTGTGGAGTGGAAGCTTCCAGGCACGTTCGCAGTCCTGCTATCGCTGCATACCTTTCCTGTCCAGCTGCTTCAGATACTAAGTATTCGTTTGAAGCAGGGAATGCAAGCCGAAAAATAGCAGCCTTAGAGGCCGTCGCACCAGCCCAAACACCACTTTAAACACCAAGCGAATGATTCTGGGAGTTCTTCCGTTGGCAGCGTTTTGGGCAGCTTCTATCACCAATATCTGCCGGGTTCACGTACAAACAGAATAAATGTCTATATACAGGGTGTTAGGCTGGCCTTTCCTTTCCACTTAGTTTAAAAACAGCGCTATCTCGAGCTGCGTTTTGCTCAATGCGCCACTGCCTAAGCGGCAACAGATAAAATATACCGGCCACTTTGATGGCATTAGAGAGTTATAGCATACCGTTAACGTGTTTGCGTTACCGTTTACCGTGTTACCGAACGCTGGACTTTCCGGTTACCGCGGCGCGCACGCCAGAAGACGTTTAGCGTACCCTCTATCCTGTAACAAATTACCGTAAGGATAAAACGAGTGATGATGATGGCAGATGCCCAGCTTTTATTGCAAACTAAAATACGGATGCATTGCAATTATTTCTATGAAGTGAGATGCTACATGCGCATTAGTAATATTTTTCTCTGCATATAAAGACGTGCCGACCACACTTCAGCTAACAGCCGAATCAGCGGGTTTTCAAATGTGCTCGTGAAGCTAGACACCTTTGCCTACCCTGGCCAGTACACAACATCACCACGTAGACCTCAGTAAGCTTGCATACGCAGCGCACGTTTGCCGTTCCGCATCGTCGCTTCTTTATGTGTTTGAATGTAAACACAGTGGCTCCATCTACGGACATTAAGTTAAAGCGCGCCAACTCTGGGCTGGAGAAACTTTCTAGTTTCTGCAATTGCTGAACAATATAGTAAGGGAACTACCAGTATTTTCTTTTCAGGGAAAGAAATTATGAAAATATAAAAAAAATGTTAAATCGGGCACAAAACTGAACAGCTGCAGTGTAGTCGTTGCCATTTGACTATGTACACGACATATAGTTACGATAGGGTAGTTAGGTTTAACTGCTCAAAAATCGGCAGATTATCTCAAAAGCATAACCTAGTTGTTACTCAAACCTCGACGTATGGGTGAGAGTTTGCAAATTAAAAGCGAAGGCCTTCATTTATAGCGAGAAATGGCGCCGGACAACGCGGCGGCGGCGCTGTATTTGGTCCGAAGCGGCGGTGCAGCGCGCCGCCATGTTAGTTTACGAGCGAACGCTAACTCTCCGCAACGCTAAATGAGATTCCGTAAAATGCTAGTGGACCGGTAAGTTGAGGCGCATGCGCAGACGTCGCTTGCCGGGCCCGGTAAACGGCAACGTAAACACTGTA
Organism: Amblyomma americanum; assembly: GCF_052857255.1. Lineage (NCBI taxonomy): Eukaryota > Metazoa > Arthropoda > Arachnida > Ixodida > Ixodidae > Amblyomma > Amblyomma americanum. Next base: position 145,124,474 of record NC_135502.1, on the reverse strand, counting down.
ACGATATGCTATAACTATCCATTTTGATAACTTAGAGTTTGCGTTGGGCAAGCCTATGTAACATTCAAACCTGATCTTTATCTTTTCGCCATTGTGCGCACATATGGTGCGACCAATGCGAGGGATCTATAAGTTTGGGAGGAAACAAAGCAGTCATGTTGAACTGAAATTGGTCCAGGCTGTTACCTTCATGTACGAGATTTTTTTTTTTTGCTATACAGTTCTGTGCTGGCATCCTTGTTTATATAAGAAAATTTATTGTTATTGAATCAACCCCGCAAATTTATTCTTAACTTCGTGTTTTTTGCCCCTAGATTTGTGTTCGAGTGGGAGTCAACTGTTGTTAAGCATGACGTCTACTCCAAATATGAGACTAATTACGAAAAAAAAAACGCAAACAGTTATAGCGATTAATACTATGCCGAACCCGGCACTTAGGCATCCGTTAACCTCGTCGATCTGAAATTCCTAGTGATACGCTACTACAAATAACACTGGAACAAAGGAGGATTTTTACAAATGCTGCCGGAAAAAGTACTGAAAACATATTGTTTTATTTCTCCTTTTTAAACACCTCACTATGAAGCAAGGTTTGGAGATAAAAATTCTTATTTACAATTTACATGCGCTTATTTGTTTATTTATTTATTCAGATCAAACTGTTAGCCTGGTCAGAGGCTGTTACAGGACAGGTCGAAATAGAAGCGCTCAGAAAATACAGGAACGAATGCAGGCATGGGACTCAAACAAATTTAAGAAAACACTTTGCTGCCACTCAAAAAGACAGCTTTTCGAATGCCAAGGCACGGCTATCTGGATCGGCGCGCTCGGCGGCGTTGCTCCGGCCGTTCCATTCTGACGGAGAGGGCGTAATTGCGGATAGGGGCGTGGCCGCTCCTTTCGCCGCACCGCGGCGCGCGTGCCCGACCCCTCACCTCCCCTTCTATGGCTTCGCACGAGGCGATTTGCGGTGCCTTGGACGTATTGCGTGATGTACAGTGGTGGAAAACCACGATGAAGAAAATTTACACAACACCAATGCCTCCTGCGGCTAGGTATTTTTTTTACTAAGCTCCAGACGCTACGGCCTCATGTTGCCCGAAGCGGGCAGTCATGATGCCATGCGAAACGAGTGCTCCCCGGAAAACAATTATATCTGCGGGTTTGGATGCAGCAGGCCAATGAAAGCATGGAAAGGCATTACTTCTTTATAAAAGAAGTGCCACGACTGACGAGGCAACGCAGTAATAATTTTTTTTCCTGTAAATTCATGAACGCTTGTACATGACGTACTAGCTCGGTGAGAACACGTTTACCGATCAAAAAACGGCCTAGAAGGAAAATGGCAATTTTACTATGAAGATAACGGGCAGGCGATGTTGCACGCTGAGCTGTCAATTTTATGTTCATTAGGCAAGCTCGTCACGGTTCCTTCTGTACGAGAGAGTCTGCTCACGTGAGTCGACAGCCGTGGAGAGGAACGTGCAGTGGGTTATTTCCAGTTTATTTCTTTTACATATGAATGTTTACGGGGGACAATATCACCACTTTTTTGAGTAGCACATTCAAGTATTGAAGTATCTGGGCGATGATTTAGAAAGTCTTGAGGATTAGCCTGAAGAACACAATTCAGTGTTTGGTTGTTTACAGCAGGTAAGAGCAGATGGCTGCTTTCTTCATGGCCCTCGGTTGTTTTCCAATTTACCTCACTAATGCAGTTCATTGGACTGAAAGCATCATTTATTCAAGGAACTGCGCAATGTGGTTGCTCCCGCTCCAACTTTCGCCGTTTTTTTTTTTGCTATTTGCGGCTGCATATAATTCGGGTATCCAGGCAAAATACTGGGTACTGCAGTTCGCTTCAGACGCCGGATCTTTGCGGATTCAGAACGGTAACCATTGCCCAAGAAGTGCTATGAGCAGACGACACTGCTGGCGGATTTAACATTCGAAGTAAAATCTTTCCCCGATATAGGTTTCAGACATGCGTGCCGGAGAGTTTCATCAGCTGGGAATTCATGGAAACTTAAGCCAAGTTTTTTTGCGCTGGATTTGCAGCACGGCACGCAGCAATGGGGCGTGCTCCTGAAAATACAGGAAATTATCCATGAAGTCAAAGTCCGTGATTATAAAAAAAATGTTTTGTCTGATTTCAAGTGACTCGAACAACGCGATAATACATAACACATGGGCGATAGCAGCATTGCCCCTTCAGCAGCAGCACTTGAGGGCTGGGAAGCCTACGCCCAAAACCACTCATGTGCGCTTGAAGCCACGCAATGTAAAAAAATAAAAGCGATGCGTGGAAGGGCCCCGAGTATATAATTTGTCCAGCACGAGGCTAGACAAAATGTACCTCAAAAGACAAACCCATAATACAGTCAGGGGCCACGTTGAAAGGAAAGCTCGGAAACAGTATTTTTTTTCTCAAGGGAAAAGAGATAAAAAGAAAGGAAGACGGGCGTTGTAGGGGCAGCGTTTAGGCACAGCGGCAGCTCACTCGCCAGAATATATATTTCAATACACGTGCAATGCGGCACAACAAGTCATGCATGTACGCAGCCTTAGCTGCGGCTCGATCGTATTATGCTACAAAAAGCAACGTGCACTGTGTAAACCTGATTTGAGGATATACAGAGACGCACCTTGATTTCCTTACGGTTTCCTCTGGCTGTCAACACATTTTAGAGCGAAGCTGACGGCAGATTGCACACGTGCACCCTCCGATGTATGCACTTCTCCAAGCATGTGCCACGCCGCCACGCCGTCGGCATGGATGGATGGATGGATGGATGGATGGATGGATGGATGGATGGATGGATGGATACGGCTGAACCCTTTACATCGGGCGGTGGCTCAAGCCACCTAGCCATGTCTTGTGAAATTTTACTCCTGTCTTGCTTTTAGCCACCAATCAGATAACCTTCGCTCGGTTACTTCTAACCTCTTAAAATCCACTTTCCCTTCACTATCCCTAAACCCCAATGCCTTGGGTAAGTCAGCCCCGCTGCCTTCCACTGTAGGGTGAAGCCCTTTACAGAAAAGTATCAAGTGTTCAGCCGTTTCCTCCTCCTCTCCGCACGCAATGCACAAAGTGTCTATCTCCTGGTACCTGACTCTATACGTCTTAGTCCGCAAAACTCCAGTCCTGGCCTCAAACAACAAAGAACTTCCCCTACAATTATCATAAATATTTTCTTTGACAATTTCCTGTTTAAAGGTCCGGTATGTTTCTAGTGCCGATTTCGTCAGCATCCCTGTTTTCCACAAAGCTCTCTCTGTTCCTTTAACCTTTTTCTTAACCGATAATTGCTGATTTGCCCCCTTACTGCTGTCCAGATATTTGCTTGTCAATTTTCTAGTTCGCTTTCTCCATTTCGTGTCAACATTCTTTATATACAGATATCTGAAAACTTTCCTAGCCCACCGCTTTTCCTCCATCCTTCTCAATCGTTCCTCAAATGCTATCTTACTGCTAGCCTCTCTGCTCTCGAAAGACGCCCATCCCATATCACCCTGTACCCCCTGATTTGGTGTATTGCCATGTGCTCCCAAAGCTAACCTCCCTACTCCCCGTTGCCTAATTTCCAGCCTTGCTTGAACATCTGGCCTCATACACAGGACCGCATTCCCGAAGGTCAGGCTAGGGACCATCACCCCTTTCCAGATCCCTCTTACCACCTCATACCTATTGTAATTCCACAGTGCCCTATTTTTCATGACAGCTGCATTCCTACTAGCTTTATTCATTACATATTTTTCATGCTCTGTCAGATACTCAACACTGTTATTTATCCACACCCCAAGATACTTGTACTCATTCACTACCTTTAGCACGAACTCCTGTATTCTATGCTCGCCGCCCTCTTCATTAAATGTCATGACTGCAGATTTTTCCTTACTATACTTGAAGCCTAATCTATCTCCCTCTGTACTGCATATGTCTAACAACTTCTGCAGGTCTTCCTTGTTGTCAGCCATTATCACTATATCGTCCGCATATATTAGTCCCGGTAATGTCTGTTTAATCAATTCCCCTTGCTTGAAAAAAGATAGGTTGAAACCTAGTCCGCTCCCCTCTAGCTTGGCCTCCAAACCTTGCAGGTACAACATGAACAACAAAGGGGACAGAGGACATCCTTGTCTAAGCCCCCGCTGTATCTCTACAGGCCCTGATACATTTTTTTCCCATTTTATGAGCACTCTGTTACCTCTATATATATCTTTTAAAAGATTAATTACTCCATTTTCCACATCCAATGTGCCCAATATGTCCCACAAATGCTCCTGAGTAACGTTGTCATAGGCTCCCCTAATATCCAGAAATGCTAGCAATAAGGGCCTATGTTCCTTTTCCGCAATTTCTATACACTGTGTCAATGAAAATAGATTGTCCTCCAACCTCCTTTGTTTCCGGAACCCATTCTGTAGTTCCCCTAGCACCCCCTCGTTCTCCACCCAAGCCTGCAGTCTATCCTTTATAATTTGCATCACCACCCTGTAAACCACAGACGTCACTGTTATGGGGCGATAGTTACTTACGTCTGCTTTGTCCCCCTTTCCCTTATATATCATGTTCATTCTACTTAATCGCCATTCATCGGGGACTTTCTCATCCACTATCATTTTGTTTACTACCTGTATTAATGTTTGCTTGGATTTTGGTCCTAACTTCTTTATCAACATAATCGGGATACCATCTGGTCCTGTTGATGTGCCACTAGGAACCTTCTTCTCTGCCCTTTCCCACTCTCCTTGCTCAAGTGAAGCTATTGCTGTAACCGGTCTATCCTCCTTCGATAAATTATGTACCACGTGCTTTGCTGAAAATTTTTCCGTCATCCTTGTTCCTATGTGTTTTATTGCTTCATCCCCTTCTAGTCGAATACCCTCATCTGTAACAATAAACCTTTGTTCTAGCCTAGTTTTATTACTCATTGCATTTAGATGTTTCCAGAAATTTTGGGCTGCTTTTCTATCCTTTTTATTTACTTTTGACATCCATTGGGCACCCTTTCTTCAAATTTTCTCATTAATGAAATAGGATGCGTCCCTTCTACACTTTATGAAGGTATCCCATTTTCTGTCTACTTCGGGTTTTGGTTCCCCCCTCTTCTTGGAATATCTGTGTTCCCTGGATGCTTCCTTGCGCTTTTCTATTGCCCTCTTGACCTCCTCATCCCACCAACTTTTGGGTTTGCATCGTTTCCCTTTTAGCTTTACTCCCACCTTAGCTAGCTCTAGCTCCAGTAATCGAGTTAATTTGGTATAAGTCCATTCTGTTTCACTATCCTCAAAAATTACTTTCTCGATTTGTTTGGCTATTTTGTTTGGCTATTTGTTTGGCGATTTGTTTGGGAGGAGTGGGAGGACAGCGCCGCTCCGCGGCGCGCGAGGGAACTTCTCCGATTACACCTCTCCAATGGGGTGCGCGCTGAATGGGACAGCCGGAGCGAGCCCCGAAGCGCGCGCGTGATCGAGGCGGCCGTGGCCAAGGCGACAGTACATACAATGTAGCATTCGTGTTTGAAATAAAAAGCGTGGGGACTCGCCCCGTGGTTCCCTTTCTTGTCTTTCCCGCGATACAGCCTGCAGCAACAGCTTCGCCTCGATGCAGCGTGCGTCACATGACTCTCCTTGGTTATCTTAACTAACAAGAGAGGGTGATAGCTTATGCCAAGCAGCACGGAGCATCGGCCCAATATTGGAAATGTGTTGGCAAAGATCGGGCCTACAAAGGACCATCCTTTGCCAACATATTTGCCCATTCCTGTGCTGCTATGGTAGCAGCACGAGAGACAGCGCCCGCGGGATACAGCCCACAGCAGCTCTTTGGCTGGGATCGTCGGCGCGTACGCACTCTGTCGCGCTCTCCGCTCGTCGCCAGCGAGGCGAGGAAGTGGCGAGGACCGTTCTCCCGCATCTCGTCCCGTCCGGCCACGGAGTATCCCGCGCCCTAGCGCGGGCGAACATTCGCTCGCAACCTTGCTGGTGAGTCGGACAATCTCGATTCCTTAGTGTATTTCGTAGCTAGCTAGCGTTATTGTTGTTGTAGCTATGAATGCCTTTTTGTGTCAGCCAGTGTGTCGTTCCTTTTTTTCCTCAGAGCAAGACCCGCCGTGGCCGGCCTGCGCTCGGCAGCGTACGGGACCACGGGATGGGGTCCGGGCGGCTTTCAACTGCGCCAGCTACGATTATTTGGGGGGAGGGGCGCATTTATCCCCCTATTCAACCCCACAATAGGTACAACGCTACAACTACACAAGGCAAACTGCAAATAAAGAAGGTGTTTCTGGAAAATATTGAAAGAATGAATAAAGATCACACTAATGAAAATTCTATAAGAAAATACATTACAAGGGTCCAGAAGGATGAGCTGTACTTAGCCTCGATAGAAATTCATTTAGTGACTATATCGTTCCTTAGTGAGTTCTATTCCTTCACTGCTTGTGGGAAATAAGAAAACCTAAATATGTTACAATGAAACTTAAATTCTGCTAAATGTTTATAAAGTTCATTGCGCGTGTTTCTTGCTAATGAAGGAGATAGCTATTGGTCTTCGTCTATTTTAAGGGCTCCACTCAGAAGTAGGTAAAGAAACTTCAGGCGTAAGAATCGGGCTCGACTGCCCATAGTGGGAAGACAAGTTTTATTATGCAGATCGCTTGGAGAGTCATTTCTTCGATAATTATCATAAATAAATCAAACTGGCCTCATCAGGGCGACCTTTGGTTTTGCTGTTAGCTGCTTTGTGTAAGGGAACTAGCAGATAATGTTGTATTCACGTATAAAACGAACAAATGATGAGTAAGCCAGTAACTTAGTAGTAGGGGACGCAGACGGCATAGATCGTTTGAGGGAGAAAAGCGCGATAGGAGCTTTATTTATTATGTAAGAGACCAGCTTGCTCCGCTTGAGATCGGAAGACAGTACAACGCCAAGGTATATATATATTCATCCAGCGATTTTAATCCTGTTTGATCAATTCTGTAAGAGAATTTCTTGGGCTTTTTTCTCCTCATCACTGACATAGCTACTGTTTTCTCTAAAACAATGGTCGTCTGCCAGTCTTGACACCAGTCTTCTATATTAATCAATGCATTGTTTAGAAGGATGTGGTCGTTGGGGTCGTAATTTCTTTATAAATAATCCAATCATCTGCAACGATCCAAACCGCGGTGTCTCAGTTATGCAATATATCATTTATGTATAAGAGGGAAAGTAGAGGTCCTATAACAGGACCCTGGGTACTCCCGAAGAAGCTTAAACATAGTTCGAAGATTCACCTTCGTATCGGCCAAATTAGTGTCGACCTGATACATATGATTTTTTTAAGTTTATAATTTTAAAATAAAAAATGTCACTTTTCACCGTCTAAAATACGGGTGAAAAGCTGTCTCTATATTTTCAATGACCGGGCGTATTTTTTTTTTCATGTTCCGTTTTCGGAACATTGGAGTTTCCTATATACAGAGTGCTAAGTGCGCTGAAACATCTTTTATCGTTTGCGCAGTGTGAATTTTTGCTTCTTGCTATCGGAAACCAACCTCATAATTGCCTGCAAAATCTATGCAAATAAGAAAGCAAACTATTATGCTTGAATAATGTTTTCGTTCCGCATGCGAACTTTATCGCACTAAGTGCTTTAGCATACGTTGGACAGAAAAGCCCGTCTTCAGCAGTGGATTTCACAGCACGCTTATGTTATGTAGCCCCGCGGCAGCTCACGCGAGGCTCATTTCAGTGATCACTTGAAAGCTCTGTGTATTTTCCCGCGCGCTATCTTTATCTTCTTCAGATATGGTGGGCGCCAGGGAACGCGGAGGCGGTCATATGCGTGCCTCCACCTGCATGCGACCCGCCTCTCGCTTCGTGCAATGTTAGCGATCATTGGGTGGGATGTCTGGTCGTGAGGCATCATAAACGCTTAGAAACGCCTCTCAGGTGCCTAACTAGCGAGTAAATGAGCCTGAAACGTGCAGCGGGTCCCACCGTGTCCGATCTGGGGCACCTCCAGCGTCTTCATTGCAATTGATTATGATGCTGCCCTAGATATAACATCGCCTAAATTGTGACCGCACAACTGATAAAAACAGAGAGTTTACGTCAGCCGCAACAAAGCGGCAGGCTCTATCATAGGAGTATCGCCTCTCCTTGAATTTTGCTAGGGCGAAACGCCATTGCACCAAAAAAGGAACATTTGTATTTAACTCACTTCCAACAAAATTACAGATTTTTTTCGTTACTTTTGTTCGGATTTGTTCATTTCCGCTTTTTTTTCTTCCCTCGAGAGTTCTCCCTATACTCTTGTACGCGACAAGACGCAAAATACGTCCCTTTATTATAAATAATTCAGAATGTTCAAGTGTATTCGGCAATATTATGCTTTGATATTTTCCACAGTCATCAAGAAGTATCTGAAATAAAAAAAAAATTAAGAACCGCGCATTTCAAAGTGGAAAAAAAACTGAGTTTCATATGTCAAATTTTGGAACATTGTTAAGTAAATGGTTAAGTCAGCAAATTTAATATTTCGTTTGGAACAACACAGATCGTGCATGAGCGTGGAATAATGTCCGAGAACTTTTCAAGTCTGAGCATCTCAAACAGCCAACGGTACCCCTTATTCGTTGTTTCCAAAACTAGCCAGACGAGTTTATTTTTTAAACCATCACAAACTCGCTGGTTGACAAGATACGTAGAGGTTTGCCCCACGATACAAAATAACTATTTCTCTTCCCCACACCTTTGTGTGGGCTCTGCAGAAAAGGTAAATGACGGCGGGATTGCCAGAGCGACTGCCTCGGTGAAGAGGTGGTCTCGGGTTCGAATCCCGTACCCGGAAGAATTTTTCTTCAGCAACAAGATCCTGAGGAAGATGTGCAGCATTCCTTTGTAGCTGATTGGCTGTGCTTGGTTGGATGCAATGATTTCCCCATAGCGTGGATCATATCTGACGTTTTAGCCACCGCAATGTAGAGCCTACATCAGGCACTCCAGCATGCTTTCATGAGGTGCAGCGGACGTGTCAGTGCTCTTTTCATAGACTGACCTGGAATAAACCGATTGGGCAAGGAAAGGATCTCGAGCATGTCAGATACATTCTTCAACACATTTATACTCTTTCATTGTTAATGTTAACATCAAGATGCCGCGAAAAAGGTACGCATTGCCAGAAAGGTGACTTATTGGGTGACCACACAAAATGGCGACAAACTCTTCGCGTCCTAGAAAATTAACACCATGAACAACCTTACAAATAGTCTTAGCTTTTTACACATAAGGAATGATGTCAGCAATGATGAAACACAATTTTTTCAAAATGGTAGAAGCCTTTGCAGCCCCTTTCACGACTGGTTGCGGAAGCACCGAAGCGTACACACAAACGGTGTCCACTGCGAGTGGGGAAGATTCACCGCACAAACCGCGTAAAGCACGTTACGTGTTAATCGCTCAGTTGCGGCGCACTGGAATAACGCGAGAACATTTCAGAAAGAAGTAAGTGCAGGGCGTGCCAGTGACACAACAACGACACGTCTTGAAGAAATACAAATAAAAGACCAGCGACGCGCAAACCCTCCGTCGATACAGCGCTCAGCGTGGCTCGGCTTGATAGCCGATGCACGGCTCCTTGTTTTAACTTTCTATCTCCTGCATTCCTTTCCCCTTTCTCAACTTATGCGTCAGGGCACACTTCTCGAAAAAAAAAACTACACAAGAGGTAGGAAACTCCAGGTAGTTTCGGTTTGAACGACTTGAGCGCACCTAGTGACAGGAGGGTAACTGAAGGTAGAAATGAATCATTTGCGCACATGACGCGCACATGCACGCAGCCCGACAGACTACACCTCTCTATTTGCTACCCCTTCAAGCATTACTGATGGTGATCAGTAGTCCGCTTGGTGTCTATGATTACGCCGCTTTCTAAGAATGAGCGCGCGGTCATAAATGGTCCTCTAGCCTTGGGTGAATTGGAAGATGAAGTTAATACATTGCCATTTTGGGAAACCCCTGTATCTGAAGATATCTCAGGAGAATTTTATAAATGGAATTGAATTCTGTTTATACCCTGTCCTGCTCAACATTTGAAAACTTTTGAAAGCGCTGCGACAGGGGACACAAAGAGAAAGACACGAAGGACAAGCGCTCGTCCTTCGTGTCTTTCTCTTTGTGTCCCCTGTCGGAGCGCTTTCGAAAGTTTTCAAAGGTGTACCAACTAGCTCAATTGTCCGTGCTGCTCAATGTTTTTGACAGCAGTATGTCATTTGCCAAAAGTCACTTTGACTTAATACCAAAATCTGATGCTAACGAAAAACTGCTATTTCTAGATGGCTATAGACCTATACGCTGTTTAATGTTGATTATAAGAATTTCGTTCCAGTCCTCTCAAATCGGTTACAGCTGGCAATGCCTACTTTAATTGGGTCCTCATCATACATGTGGCTGGCGGGGACAGTCAATACATTCCCATCTACATGTGGTGCGCAGAGGTTTGGAGTTTTGCATTGACGTTCAAGAACAATTGGCACTGATGCAAATTGACCTGGCAAGGAGGTTCGTCTCCCATTAACTCCTTGTTTTTCATTTAAATTACGTCCATCTTGGTTAAGTTATATCTACTGTGATACGCCTTTGTTACAAAAACTGTTCGACGCGCTTGACTGCAAATGTCTCTCTCACAGCGAGTCCGCATTCACTCCTCTGTGAAACAGGGTTGCCCACTGTGCCAACTCCTGTTGGCACTATACTTACAGCCGCTTTCAAGAAATGTTATAAAGAGTACAACTGTCAGTGGCTTCCGTATTAAGGTTCACGAACTGAAGGCATTAGCTTAGGCCGATAACCTCACCTTTCTCTGCGCTGATAAGCAAGAATCTAGGAGATCATTTGTTAAAAGAAAGACTTCGGTTCAGTGTCAGAAGCTCAGATGATGATTATTCTAAGAGCGTCAGGGCTCTGGTTTGGTCGTCTGTGAGGAACGATACCTGCTTCATATGCTGGAATTCAATCGGTACGTAGGTCACCCAAGTACCTTGGCACCCCATTGAGTGTTTTTAATCTCAGTGCAGAAAGACCACGTGCCAACCCTTTAGTGCTATCCTCACACATTTAGCGCGACAGCGCTAAAGAGCTTGTGTCGCAGAAAATCCGGCTTCGTCGTCGGCGGCGTCCCCCACAGAAGCAATCAAGGAGGCAGCTCGGCCACAGTTAAACTTTCCTGCCCTTTTGAGTGCTGGTTTTGGCTGGTCGGTTGCTCATCTCGAGCGATGAATGACGAAGGTATTTTGGCCGGTGATCGTATACACGGCGGTTAGCAGTACAATGAGCACTTAGGGTCTTCATCCGCTCGTCCGGCGACACGCTGGCGGTTGGAGCAGCAACTTCAACTTCTAAGCAAGAAAATGTAATTTATTAAAGACGGGATAGAAAGAAAAGGCAGGTGAGAAAAAGGCAGTTGAAAAAAGGCTGTTTAAAAAATTTTTCTCATTTGCTTGCTTCATAAAACTTACTACCATGAGTCTCTACATCATGAATTCATCACGTCGCCCAGCTCACTTGTCGACCATCGTCACAAGCTTGGTCTTCTTTATTTCCGCAGTAACAACTTTTATTATTCATTTTTGCCAAACTCATCTAAAGACTGGAACCACCTTCCTGCAGAAATCGCATCTATATTAGATTGCGCTCTTTTCAGGCAAGCATTGATTACTCATTTTTCTGATGTCCCCTAAGTGTTTATTAGTGCATTTTTTCCTTTTGCCATTTACTTGTTATTGTTATTTACGTCTTGTTTCGCAGTACGATCTAGTTTTCTACTGCCAATAAATTCTTTTCCTCGTTCGTTAACTCTTTATGCTATCTGATTTATTTTTTATTTTGTACTTTTTACTTGCTGCTTTTATGTTCTATTTTTGGCTTTTGGAACCGACTTCCCACTACAATGCTACCGCAATTAAGGGTGTGCGAAATAAAAAATAAATAAATAAACAAATCAATAAATAAAAGCGGCCGAGACTGAGACTAGGCGCCTCCCCAACACTTTGTAGAGGGTTTTAAACCCTTCGATAATCGGGCGGTGCTTTACTAAACGAGCTCTTGCCCAGTTTGAACCAATAGCAGTTCAAAGGCACAGTGCATACAATTGCGCATAGGCCAAGGCTCGCCAGAGCCCTACTCTGTGGAGCCGCAAACCTCGAACGTGCTGTGCGCACGGTTTCGCATACACAGCTCAATACATGTTCAACCCATCGAGGCGCCATCGACGCGCCTACGCATCGGCTCTACTGCCTCCGCTGGCAGTAAAACAAAGAAACCTCCTCAGCGGGAAGGGGTCATCGGCCCCTTGCAACCCTGACAATGCTGTTCGTGGTCCCGCTTCCCATTCCCACGGCCCTGGGCAGCGTCCTAAGCGCCGACGCGCTGTCGTTCTTCTAACCCCTCATGCACGGCTGGTCACCATGGCACGAGACGGTGAGGAGCATCTGCACGTGCTGGCGGCTAGTGCACCGCGACGAGTCAGTGCCTGAGCCGGAAGGATCAGCGCGGGCGTCGCGTAGCTCAGTTACCCCCTTCCCTCGACTTCCTACAGAGACGGTAGCTCCCGGCGAGAGGGGGAAACGAGCCACCGGGGCCGTGAAGTTCTAACTGAACAGCCACCAAGGTCACGCAACCTGGTAAGGTCATCACAAGCTGCCCACCGGATTCTAAGCAAACTGGGCACCGTGGCAGGTGGCGGCTAAATTATTGATTGGGCATGAGAGGTTGCTCAGGAAGAGCAACCGTAATCGCAGAGTTACCACAGCGGGCATCACCTGCCATCCCACTGCAGTGGCGTATCGTAAGAGCTGCATCAATGTGCCAGCAGTGGTATGAGGACACTCAGGGATCTACGATTGTTAAGTAGATAAAGACTAATTCTGCATACATAGTCATTAATCCATTACCTATCGCTTGATATTCTTAAGGCGGGGCTTAAGATTCCCCTGAAATTTCTCTGCCCCCCCCCCCCCCCCCCAGTCACTCGAATTTTTGGGGCGGCCGCTTGTAATCTGCTTCTTGTCAATAAGAGTTATTATGTACTCCATATTATTCATTGCACAACACTTAATGTCCAGCATTTGCAGAGTTTTCGCTACTTTTGTGTGGGAGTCGTCTGTTTGAATCAATGAGGCGGGATAACGTTCTTCGGCCTGCAAAACGCTGGCGGCCTTGGTTTAGTCCACGTCTATGTCAAACAGATAATTTGATGTTTCACGTTTTTCTGAGGCCTACGCACCCAATATTGCGTGCATTCTTGGCAGTCAATTCGTTCATAATTAACCCATCCTCGTTGTGTCTTCTAATATTTCTGACTGTACGTGTTTTTGGGGATAATTACATCAGGCGTGTTTGGCTGTTCGTTTCCTACCAGTTAGTTTTTCCCCGGAGTTGCTGTTTTCAGAGTCGAGGAGACGGTTGTACAAAGAATTCATAAGCATGCTCTTCGCTCTACTCATGTAAAAATTTCTTTAGTTCGGTTGACCGGTACTTGACGTAATCAAGAGAGTTGGCACAGTACCTTTAAAAGGACCAGTCGCAATTGTCGTAATGCTGCACTTACGTTAGACAACTGGAGCATTAGAAACTCTACTGAATAATATATATATATATATATATATATATATATATATATATATATATATATATATATATATATATATATATATATATATATATATCCGTTTGCTTGCTGTTTTGTTCATGTGTGGGACATGTGTGTCAATGTCAACTCCTTAAGAAGAGGGGGAAGATTGCTGTAACTTCAGTCTTGAGAATGGACAGGCTGTTTTCGAAACGTCGACTCACAGTAAACCTTTGTCTAAATGAAGCGTTTCTCAAATTTACATTTTACTCCTAGCAACCAAATACGTTTATCTTTCTCTCTCTCTCTCTCTCTCTCTCTCTCTCTATATATATATATATATATATATATATATATATATATATATATATATATATATATATATATATATATATATATATATATATATATATTGCCGCAATTAGTTTAGCCATCACGCTACCGGCTCCCCCGTGCGGTCTGTCTTCGACCTTTGTCACGCGCCGGACTTCGTCCTCTTCTGCTCGGTGCTAGGACCTGCCGGCTACGCTCTGCGCAGTGTGCTCGCCAGGTACTGTTCTGCCAGGGATTGAACGTCCTACCGGCGTCCGTGACATTTTTGGTGCAGCTGCTGGGTATGATCTATGTAAGAAGAGGTCCCAGGAACCTCCAGCGCTCAGCCACACCCCCTGGACACGACACCTGTCCACAAGTCAAGCCGCCGCTTGAAAGGCTTACCTCCCGAGTACAATCCCCTCGCCGCGCCATCCCGCAAGATGACCTCTATGGTGGCCAGCGAGACCTTCCAGCAAACTGTGAGTTCGCACCTGCTGCTTGTTCATTCGCCTCGTACGCCCGCGCCGTTTCATGGTGACAAGTTTGAAGATGTGGAGGACTGGTGTGACGGGTATGACAGGGTCTCTGAATTTAATCTGTGGGACGAGGACCGCAAGCTTCGGAACGTCTACTTTGCCCTCCAGGACGCCGCCAAGACGTGGTCCAAAAACCACGAGTCCGCCATCCACACCTGGCAAGACTTCCGGCGCCAGTTGCTGGATATGTTCAGCAGCAACGAGCGGAGGGAGCGTGCTGAATTGGCCCTGCAATCGAGAGCGCAGCAGCCAAACGAGAGCGTGGCGATGTTCGTGGAGGACATGACGCGGCTTTTCAACCGCGCTGATACTTCGATGTCGGAATCCAAGAAAGTGCGCCATTTGATGCGGGGCGTCAAGGAGCAATTGTTCGCTGGGCTCGTGCGCGATCCTCCGGGTACAGTCGCCGATTTTGCAAAGGAGGCGGCAGGCATGGAGCGCGCCCTGCAGCAGCGGTTTCCGCACTACGGCCGTTTCTCAAACATCACTGCTGTGGAGTGCCACATGCCGAGGCCCGGGGATGAGAACACCTCCCTCCGAGAGCTCATCAGGAGCATCGTTCGCGAAGAGCTGCAGAAGCTTCGCTCTGTGGAGCAGCCTCCTAGTGTCACCGCCATCTCGGAGGCTGTCCGTGACGAGATACGTCGCACGGTGCAGCCCACTCCACCGCCGCCACCGCCAGCGCCCTATGTGATGACATACAGCGAGGCATTGCGAAGTCCTGCGCCACCACCGCCGGCGTTCTACTCTCCTGCCCCTACCGCGCCGTCCCACCGATTCCCGCATACGACAGCGCTGCCAGACGACCGCCCACCCGTCACGAAGGCAAACATGTGGCGAACGCCGAACAACAGGCCCCTGTGCTTCCATTGCGGCGAAGCAGGCCACATCCGTCATCACTGCCCGTACCGCCGGATTGGCCTGCGCGGCTTTTCGCCCGACGCACCCCTGCCGCGCTATGGTGAACGACCCCGCGAGATCTATCAGTACCTAGAGGCCAACGTCCCACCTGTACCCACTGCCCAACGTCAGTCCAGGTCACCGTCGCCTCGACGGTTTTCTTCACCAGTTCGCCAGTCCTACGTCCGGCAGTCCTCCAGCCCGCGCCGGGAAAACTGAGGACGGCGACCCCCGGAGGTAGGGCCGCCGTCACAGGACATAATGACGAACATCCTCCGCTCACCGACGTTAGCATGCGACCCGACCTCCGACCCCACGCCGCGACGACCTTTCGACGCCCAGAGACGCCTTCTTCGCTAGACGCCTCAATTGGACAATCTGAACGACCCTTAAGTCCGACGACTTTTCGACGAACGGAGACGCCTCCGCTTGACGCCCCAACCCGACCGCGAGAACGATCCCCTAGTCCGACCTCCCTCACACAGCGTTTTTCTGACGGTGACCAAACTTCGGCTGAAATCTCGGTCATCGTTGATGGCCGCCGCGTGACTGCTCTCGTAGATACCGGCGCCGATTTCTCCGTCATGAGTCGTGGTCTGACGCTTGTCCTGAGGAAAGTACTGACACCTTGGTCTGGAACACACATCCGGACAGCTGGCGGCCATCTGGTGACACCGCTTGGCGTCTGCACCGCTAGAATGGAGATTCGTGGTGTCATCTTCACTGCCTGCTTCGCTGTGTTGGCTCATTGCTCGAAGGACCTCATCCTCGGGTTAGATTTTCTTCGGGAACACGGTGCGATAATCAACCTCCGCGAACTTGTCGTGGCGTTCTCACCTCATTGTGCCATAGCCGACAGCAGCGAGCCCGACAGGCCTGTTTTTCGCGTGTTTGATGACAATGTCAAGCTACCACCACGCTCCAGTTTGTTTGTTACGGTGGAATGCTCCAACCCACGCACTCCTCACGGGGTTGCGGAAGGTAACCTGTCGTTACTGCTGAGTCAACAAGTCTGCGTTGCGCGGGGTGTTACTTCCCTCCGCGGACTGCGAACGCAGCTTTTTGTTACGAACTTTAGCGCCGAATACCGCCACTTGCCGCAAGCAACCGCCATAGCCTATTTCGATGAAATTAGTGACTCAGTCTCCCACTGCGCCTGCTCCCTCAACGATACCCATGCATCGACGTCTGACGCCCCCGTTATGACTGACGTGAACCCCGACCTATCCGCCGATCAGAAACACCGCCTCCACATGATCCTCGACTCTTTTCGTGACTGCTTTGCGACCACTTCTTAAGTTCGACAAACATCGGTCGCTAAACACCGCATTGTAGTTGATGACGGCGAGAGGCCTATACAACACCACCCCTATCGAGTGTCTGCGAAAGAACGGGAGGTGATTCGGAGGCAGGTTGAGGAAATGCTCCGCGACGAGGTTATCCAGCCGTCAACAAGCCCGTGGGCTTCGCCCGTTGTGCTGGTCGCCAAGAAGGATGGCACTCTCCGATTCTGCGTCGACTATCGTCGCCTCAACAAGATTACTAAAAAGGACGTTTATCCGTTGCCCCGAATTGATGACTCGTTCGATCGCCTGCGTCATGCCCGATACTTTTCCTCTCTTGATCTACGCAGTGGGTACTGGCAGATCGAAGTCGATGAAAGTGACCGTGAAAAGACCGCGTTCATAACGCCTGACGGTTTGTACGAGTTCAAGGTGCTCCCCTTTGGCCTGTGTACCGCTCCTGCCACCTTTCAAAGAATGATGGACACTGTCCTGGTTGGCCTCAAATGGCAGTCGTGTCTCGTCTATCTTGATGATGTGGTTATTTTCGCTGAGACCTACGAAGAACATCTCAAACGCTTGAGTGCAGTATTGACGGCCATCCGATCAGCCGGTCTATCTCTAAAACCCGAAAAATGCCACTTCGCGTACCAACGGCTTAAGTTTTTGGGCCATGTTGTGACACCTGAGGGTGTCAGCCCCGACCCCGACAAGACGGCTGCTGTAGCTGCGTTCCCGACTCCCACTGATAAGCGAGCTGTGCGCCGGTTTCTTGGCCTCTGCGCATATTACCGACGCTTCGTGCAAGACTTCTCCAGGCTGGCTGAGCCTCTCGCACGGCTGACAAAAGACGATCAGCCTTTCGTCTGGGCACGGGAACAGCAGGACGCCTTCGAAAAGCTCCGCAAACGCCTACAAATAACGCCCATTCTTGCCCATTTTGACGAGGAGGCGGATACAGAACTTCACACCGATGCCAGCAACAATGGCCTCGGTGCAGTCCTCGTCCAGTGGCAAGATGGTGTTGAGCTTGTGATTGCTTACGGCAGCCGCACGCTGTCTCGGTCCGAGGCCAATTACTCAACCACTGAAAAGGAGTGCCTAGCTATTGTGTGGGCGATAACGAAGTTCCGGCCCTACTTGTATGGTCGCCCGTTTCGGGTCGTGAGTGACCACCACTCACTGTGCTGGCTCGCGAATCTTAAAGACCCCTCGGGCCGGCTAGCTCGTTGGAGCCTTCGCTTGCAAGAATTTGATGTAACAGTTGTCTACAAGTCCGGCAACAAACACAGCGATGCAGACTGCTTGTCCCGTGCTCCTATCCCGTCCAGCTCTGATGACCTCGAAGATGACCCCCTCTTTATTGGTGGTCTGACCACGTCCGACCTCGCTCAACACCAGAGGGACGACACGGAATTGCGGCCACTCATCGATTATCTTGAGGGTACCGCCTCGTTACCGCCTCGTCTATTCGCGCGTGGCTTGTCGTCGTTTTTCTTGCGAGATGGCGTCCTCTACAAACGAAATTAGGCCCCTACGGACTCTGGTTACTTGCTCGTGGTTCCAACAGCGCTCCGCACTGACGTTTTGCAGGCATGCCACAACGAGCTTCCTTCCGGCCACCTCGGGTTTTCTCGAACGATGGCACGAGTTCGTCACCGTTATTACTGGCCCAGGCTTTCTGCGACTGTCAAGCATTATGTGCGTACTTGCCGCGAGTGTCAACGTCGGAAGAAACCACCTTTCAAGCCGGCTGGCTTGCTCCAACCCATTGCTCCGCCGAGAATTCCTTTCCACCAAGTCGGCATGGACTTACTGGGCCCATTTCCCACGTCATCATTGGGTAACCGGTATATTGTGGTTGCCACCGACTACCTCACCCGGTATTGTGAGACGAAAGCCCTTCCCCGCGCCACTGCTGCTGAAATTGCTGACTTTTTCATCATCAGCATAGTCCTCCGCCATGGCGCCCCTTATGTTGTTTTAACTGACCGAGGCACAGCGTTCACGTCCACGCTTACTCAGGAAGTTATGCGGCTCAGTGGCACAAGTCATCGTAAGACCTCTGCTTACCATCCTCAAACAAACGGCCTAACCGAGCGCCTCAATAAGACTATCGCTGATATGATTTCTATGTAGGTCGACGACGACCATAAGAACTGGGACGAGATCCTTCCGTACGTCACGTTTGCCTACAATACTGCCCTTCAAGAGACGACGGGGTTCACGCCATTTCGTTTGGTACACGGTCGTGAAGTCGTGACTATGTTGGACACGATGTTGTTGCCCGATATTGCCCGCCCATCCGTTGCCGACGCTGATGCATTCGTTCGCCATGCAGAGGCTGCCCGCCGGCTGGCTCGGCAACGAACCTGCGTGCGGCAAGAAGTCGATGCTCACCGCTATAACCTCCGTCACCGCGAAGTCATTTTCCAGCCTGGCGATCAAGTGTGGGTTTGGAGCCCCATCCGTCTGCGCGGTCGCTCCGAGAAGCTTTTGCGCCGTTACTTCGGCCCCTACGAGGTACTCCGCCAACTCAGCGACGTTACGTTTGAAGTGCGCCCGCAAGGGAGTGTTCGTTCTTCCAGACGCCCGCCGACATCCGAAATTGTGCACGTCGCAAGACTCAGGCCATACCATGCCCGCTAGGACAACTCTCACCACGTTCGGTGCCTGGGATTCTGTTAACACCAACACGTGGCTCCCCCTCACTGTCAGGCATCGAGTCGATGCCTTTCCAGAGGGGAGGGGCAATGCCGCACTTAGTTTAGTCATCACGCTACCAGCTCCCCCGTGCGGTCTGTCTTCGACCTTTGTCGCGCGCTGGACTTCGTCCTCTTCTGCTCGGTGCTAGGACCTGCCGGCTACGCTCTGCGCAGTGTACTGTTCTGCCAGGGATTGAACGTCCTACCGGCGTCCGTGACAATATATATATATATATATATATATATATATATATATATATATATATATATATATATATATATATATATATATATATATATATGGTTGTTTTTTCTGCTGCTTTATAAGTAATTTTCTTTGCGCGATTTATTAATCTAAGAATTATTATCCTACTGATAAGCATAACACATTAAAAAAAAAATAACGTTCCCCTATGCACCTTGGTTTCGGTGACTGTTGGCTCCCTTCATATATATATATATATATATATATATATATATATATATATATATATATATATATATATATATATATATATATATATATATATATATATATATATATGTTAGATGGCGTTGCGCACACGACAAGACATCAAGACATACACAGGAAAGAGCAGAAGATGACAGATAGAGCGCTAACAATGAACTTAGTTTATTGCTTTCGCAACAGCATATATATGCAGTATTCACACGTGCAAAAGAAGGGGGAGAGGGAAGACAAAAGAAGATGAAGACAAGTCAAGCCTGCATAGGTACAGCAAAACCCACGAAGAAAACTCTTTTCCCTATCATATAAGGTGACTGAGATATCGCTTACACAATTATCGCCTTTTCCTTTGATGTGGCATGCTTCTAAATGTTCGCGGGCTATTTTATTTTTACTCTTGCCTAGAATATTGTCACGTAGTGGTGACGGCAGTCGAAGCAGCGATGAAGACGGACGAAGGGGTCTTCTAAAAGAACTGTTTATTGGGCTGACTTGCACCCAAAATGGACTGAATCACTCGGCGATCGTCGAACAGAATGCCCGCCGCTGTCGGCCGTGCTCAATTTAAAGCTGATAGCGAACATTCGAGATAAAGAGCGCAAAGTTACTAGAACATTCCAGAACAACGTAGAATCAGCTCTGCCTGGCTGCGATCAATCGAGAAAAATCTAGTCGCGTCTTGCGTCGCAAACAAAGCGATAAGGTGGTGTCGCGGCAGATTTGAAAAACGAACAAACACTGCATATATTCGCGGCATTACTCCCCTCTCAAAGAAGCATCGACCCGATGCATTAAAGCAAATAATGCGACTAGTAAGGGAAAAAACAGATCTTGCGAAAATAGAGCATAGAAATGCAGCGGCCTTTAGCGCGCATAATACGGCTTCAGACGGACTACATGGACAACTCCTGGTCGTACGCGGCGTCGCTGGGATGCAGTCATTGCGTCAGAGATGACTTCATAATCCAGTTCACCCAGCCGACGAAGAACCTTGTACGGGCCAAAATAGCGGCGCAAAAGCTTTTCACTCAATCCACGGCGGCGAATGGGCGTCCACACCCAGACTTGGTCTCCTGGCTTGTATTCCGCGTTGCGTCTTCGTAGGTTGTAGCGTCTGGCGTCGGACCGCTGCTGATCTTTGATCCGTAATCGGGCAAGCCTTCGAGCTTCTTCTGCGCGTTGAAGGTAGGCGGCAACGTCGACGTAAGGCAGGATGACATCCCAGGTTTTATGTTCGGCATCAACATACATAGCGAGCATATCGGCGATGGTTTTGTTCAGGCGCTCGGTCACTCCGTTGGTCTGAGGATGGTATGCAGTTGTCCTCCGGTGGCTGGTTTGGCTGTAGCGCAGGATGGCTTGCGTGAGTTCCGCCGTAAATGCTGTTCCTCTGTCCGTGATGAGCACATCGGGGGCGCCGTGTCGAAGAAGAATGCACTCCACGAAAAATTTGGCCACTTCTGCTGCTGTTCCGTTCGGTAGGGCTTTCGCCTCGGCGTAGCGGGTCAGGTAGTCGGTCGCTATGATGATCCACTTAATTCAGATGTTGACGTTGGAAAAGTGCCAAGCATGTCCATGCCAATCTGCTGAAAGGGCCTTGAGGGAGGTTCAATGGGGCTCAGAAATCCTGCTGGTCGTGTGGGAGGAGTCTTTCGTCGCTGACAATCTCGGCATGTTTTCACATAGTGTGCGACATCGGCAGACAGTCGGGGCCAGTAATACTTGTTTGACTGCGGCAGAGGTTGCGAGTAAACCCGAGATGTCCAGCTATCGGCTCGTCGTGTGAAGCCTGTAGAACTTCGCGGAAACAAGTAGGTACAACAAGGAGGTAGGCTGTTTTGGTCGCTGTAAAGTTCTTCTTCACAAGGACCTCATTCTGCACACAGAAGGAAGACAGTCCTCGCTTGAATGAAGCGGGGGGTGAAGAAGCCTTGCCTTCCAGGTACTCGATGAGGCCTTTTAGGTTGGGGCCCCAGCGTTGCTGCTGAGCAAAAGAGCTTGCGCTGATGGGTCCCAGGAAGGCATCCTCATCGTCGTCCGGCGGCGGTGCATCTACAGGGGCTCGTGAGAGGCAATCGGCGTCAGTGTGCTTGCGTCCGGACTTGTAAACGGCGGTGACGTCAAACTCCTGGAGACTCAGACTCCATCGAGCGAGTCGGCCAGAGGGATCCTTCAAATTGGCAAGCCAGCAGAGCGCGTGGTGGTCGCTGACCACCTTGAACGGCCGTCCGTAGAGGTAGGGGCGGAATTTCGACGTAGCCCAGATGATGGCAAGGCACTCCTTCTCAGTGGTCGAATAGTTAGCCTCGGCCTTGTAAAGGGAACGGCTAGCGTATGCGATGACCTTCTCCAGCCCGTCACTTTTTTGAACTAGAACGGCACCTAGGCCCACGCTGCTTGCGTCGGTATGAACTTCAGTATCGGCATTTTCATCAAAATGCGCGAGGATCGGCGGGGACTGTAAACGATGCTGAAGTTCCTTGAAGGCTTCTGCTTGCGGCGCTTCCCATTTAAATGGCACGTCTGTTTTAGTCAGTTGGGTCAGGGGCTCGGCGATGCGCGAAAAGTTTTTCACATATCGTCGGTAGTATGCGCACCGTCCGAGAAATCTGCGCACTGCTTTCTTATCGGCCGGCGGTGGAAACTGTTCAATAGCAGCTGTTTTCTGCGGGTCCGGGCGTACTCCCTCCTTGCTAACGATGTGGCCTAGAAACAGTAGCTCTTCGTAGGCAAAGTGGCACTTCTCTGCCTTCAAGGTTAGGCCAGACGACTTGATGGCGTCTGAAACAGTTCGAAGTCTTTTGAGGTGCTCTTCAAAGTTCGAGGCAGAGACAACGACGACATTTAAATATACCAGGCAAATTTGCCACTTCAGGCCTGCCAGCACTGTATCCACTACTCGCTGAAACGTCGCCGGTGCAGAACAGAGACCAAATGGCATCACCTTGAACTCAAACAGCCCATCCGGAGTTATGAAGGCTGTCTTCTCGCGATCTCTTTCGTCGACCTCAATTTGCCAGTAGCCGCTCTTGAGGTCCAACGATGAGAAATATTTGGCGTTGCAGAGGCGGTCCAGTGTGTCATCGATGCGGGGGAGGGGGTAGACGTCCTTCTTTGTTATGTTGTTCAAGCAGCGGTAATCCACTCAGAATCGAAGTGCGCCGTCTTTCTCACTAGAACAACCGGTGCCACCCATGGGCTGTTTGAAGGCTGGATAACGTCGTCGCGAAGCATTTCTTCGTCTTGGTCCCGGATGGCTTGTCTTTCTCGCGGAGACACACGGTAGGGGCTTTGACGCAGAGGTCGGACGTGTTGTCTCCGTTATAATGCGATGCTAGGCAATTGGCGTCTGTCGCACCTTCGGGGATGTCGAAAAGCACTCACTGTAGTTTTGAAGCAGATTGCGGATCGTGTCTTGTCTGTTCCGGTGCAGGGCTGGGTTGATGTCGAAAGTGGGCGAGTTCTCTTGGTCAGGCGAATCTTCTGCGGAGGGGTCGTAGAGGGCGAAGGAGTCTCGTATGTCAGATATTTCGTCAAATAAAGCAATCGTCGTTCCTCTGGTAATATGCCGGTATTCTTCGCTGAAGTTAGTCAGCAGTACTTCGGCCTGGCCATTGCGGAAATGTGCGATGCCTCTTGCGATGCTGATTCCTCGGTCTAGTAGCAACTGCATGTTCCCCTCGATGATGGCTTCAGTGTTTATGGCTTTCGTGGCGCCTACGGTCACGATAACGCTTGAACGGGGTGGGACGCTCACTTCTTCCTCCAGGACACTTAGGGCAACGAGATTTTTCCGAGTTTTCATCGAAGCGATGGCTTCGTCCGTCGAAAGCATGATCGGCTTGGATCGCAGGTCGATGATCGCTTCATGCTCATCAAGGAAATCCATACCCAAGATCACTTCGCGGAAGCATTGCGGTAGCACAACAAAGGTCGCAGGATAGGTATGTCCTTTGACAGTCACTCGCGCTGTACATCGTCCTGATGGCGTAATGAGGTGGCCCCCTGCAGTGCGAATTTGTGGGCCGTCCCAAGCCGTTGTGACGTTTTTCAGATGCGCAGCGAATGTTCCATTCATAACGAAGTAATCGGCTCCTGTGTCGACTAGAGCGGTAACTTTCCGGCCGTCGATAGTCACTTCTAGTTCGGAGGTCCTGGCTCTTGCATTGCATGTCGCTCTCGGCGTCGGGTCACGGCTTCGTCGCGTATGCGAGTCACGGGTTGGGCGTGTGGTCGAAGCTCCTCTGGGTGGCGGCGTCGATTTCAAGGTAGCTTGCGTCGTGGTCGAGGTTCTCATTGTGCGCGGCGTCGGCGCAGCGAGTGTCGGCTCTTCATGCGGCGTCGCGGGTGCAGCGTCTTCATGGGGCGTGGTCGGTGGAGGATCTTCGGCGTTTAGCTCGTGAGCAACCTCACCTCCCGAGGTTGCTGCCTTTAGTTTCCCCTACGGGGGCTGGGAGACCTTCCTCGTACGGCGGCTGCGTAGCTGCGGCGTGGCGACGCAAAGCGCGAGATTGACGGCGATGGCGAGCGCGAAAAGCGGTTCGGCGTGTACTCTTCTCGACGCAGGTACTCGTCGATTTCGTGCGGACGTTGTCCGAAGCGTGGTCGTGGGGCGTTAACGGCAAATCCTCGAAGACCGATACGTCGGTACGGGCAGTGACGAAGAATATGTTCGGCCTCACCGCAATGGAAGCACAACGGCCGGTTGTCGGAAGTCCTCCAGGCGTCGCATTTCCTGGGGCTTGAGCGTCGGTCATTGGCTGGGCGGGCGGGGGCTGGGAGGCGGCGTTGTGGAACGATTGGCTCATCTCGGGGAGGACGTGGGGGTTGTCGCTGGGGCTGAGCAGTCCTTACTGCAGCGGCGTAGTTCATGGCCTGGGGTTCTGTGGCCATCGGCGTGTCAAGTGCCTCTTGCACTTCTTCCCGTACCACATCCATCAGAGTCGCTGCTTGTGGCTGTGGGGAAGATGGCAGTAATCGGCGTAGCTCCTCTCGGGCGATTTCGCGGATAACTTCCCGCAAGCTGTCGCTGGTGGTGGCCGGCGTGTCCGAACGGATTGCACAGGCAGAGGAAGGGCGATTGTACTGCCGAGCTCGAACGTCGAGGATCTTCTCAATCGTGCAGGCTTCTTGCATAAACTCCTCGACTGTTTTTGGCGGCTGGCGGACGAGGCTTGCAAAGAGTTGTTCTGTTACGCCGCGCATTAAAAACTGAACTTTATTTTCCTCGGTCATCCCGGGATCGGCGCGGCGAAATAGGCGCTTCATCTCCTCGACGTAACTGCGGACGGGCTCATTCGGAAGCAGGATCCTGGACTCGAGGAGTCGTTCGGCTCTTTCTTCACGACACTGGTGAATACCTTCAATAGTTCTCTCTTGAATAGCTCCCATGTCGTAAGAGACGACTCGTAGTTTTCGTACCACGTGCGTGCGGAGCCATCCAATGAGAAAAACACGTGTCCAATCTTTTCCGCATAATCCTACTTGTTGAATGACGCCACGCGCGCAAATTGGTCCAACCATTCTTCAGGGTCTTCGCCTAGGGATCCATTGAAAGTTGGCGGCACCCGCGGCTGCTGCAGTATGATCGGTGCCGACATCTTCGGCGAGGTTGCGGTGCTGGTAGCAGAGTCTTTTCGCTGTCTGGTGCGGTCCGGCAGTTTCCCGAACTCAGGCTCCTCTCCCTGGAGACGTCGGCTGGCTCACTGAGCTGCTGGTTCGTCCTCGGGTGTGAAGCGCTTAGGGCTGGGTTCACGACTTGAAGGGGGCGTCCGGAACATGGAAGGCTGCCCAGCACCTCCACCAGATGTCACGTAGTGGTGACGGTAGTCGAAGCAGCGATGAAGACGGACGAAAGGGTCTTCTAAAAGAACTCTTTATTGGGCTGACTTGCACCCAAAATGGACTGAATCACTCGGCGGCGGCGAAGTGACAAGCGTGCTCGGCGGTCGTCGAACAGAATGCCTGCCGCTGTCGGCCGTGCTCAATTTAAAGCTGATAGCGAACATTCGAGATAAAGAGCGCAAAGTTACTAGAACATTCCGGAACAACGTAGAATCAGCTCTGCCTGGCTGCGATCAATCTAGATAAATCTAGTCGCGTCTTGCGTCGCAAACAAAGCGATAAAGGGGTGTCGCGGCAGATTTGAAAAACGAACAAACACTGCAAATATTCGCGGCAATATTGATGTCCTTGAGCAGCGGCTCACAGCCAAGGCATGAAATGCAATGAGCAGGCAAATTCGCCCTTTCTCTTTTTTGTATAGAAAGAGCATGCTCCCCTGCGCGTTCATTCCCGCAGCGTCCAGTTTGGCCTACATACACTCGTACACAATTGAGCAGGATATGATAGACCATGTCTGTGGCACATTTCACAAACTGAACAGCATGTTTCTTTGTTCATGCGCTTCGTGGGGCTCCTTCCTCGGTTAACCTGGGGCACAACGCAGCGAGCTTTTTTGGGGCCGAAAAAAACACCGGGACACCACGCCTGTTTGCCACTTTTTATAATGTGGGCGACTTTGTGCATGTATAGAACCACCGTCGGCTTTGTACTCTGCAAGCGCTCAATGTGACAGCTGCGCTTGCCTTTCTTTATCTTCTGGGTAAGGTTCTCGGCAACCGCCGTGATGAGCGAGGAGGGGAATCCGGCTGAAAGCAGCGTGGTGATCTGTTTATGAAAGCTGGAATGCATTTCATGCTGGCATGATTTGGTTAAGGCGGATTCTAGACAAGAGGTTGCAATTGCTCTTTTCACAATCGTTGAATGTGCAGAATCAAATGGAAGTAGTGCTTTCTGTGCTTGAGGAGCATATTTCCAAGACATGATGCAAGCCAAACTGCAGGTTAATGAACCGTTAGCTGGGAGTTCATGAGTGAAAACCAAACCTTGGCCATATTGTCGAAAGAAAGATAAAATACTGCTAACTTAATCAGTGCTGGGCAGCGTTTTCTGTTTAGAAAAACAATTAAAAAATCGTCAACATATCTAAACACTTATGAACACCGTGGTTAGTATGTTCTAGAGTCAGGGACCGACCAATAACAGCTAAAAAAAATTTCGCAAAGGATCGGGGCGACAGAGGAACCAATGAAAATGCCTTGTCTTTGAATGTAAAAACTGTCTTTAAAAGAGGTAAGGGTGGCTTGGAAATTAAATTCCAGCAGGGTCATGAAGCTCTCTGCAGAAACCCCAGCCGAGTTTTGAAATGCTATTTCATCGGAACTCTCAATGCATTCTTTGACGGCTGCAAACAATTCATTATGAGGCACAGAATAAAACAGATCTTCCACATCAATAGAGAATGTGTAACCAGTATTGTTATGGTACACATTCACGAAGCGAAGACGACATTGTTGTGTCGCTTGGCAGTCGACGAAGACGAGGACGCTGCTGCTAGTGCCTGAGTGACCCGTTTTCCGGTGTCTTCTGTGTACGGCCTAGCTTTCCTGCTGCTGAACTAACCTCGTAATATTTGGTGGAGGTTGTGCTGGGTACTACACCACGCCCTGTACCTCCGCAGCGGTCGTCACGTTTAATCCATCGCTATGCCGTCCAACGCACCTCCGGCCACAGCGCCAACCCCAGCGCCGACCGTTGTCGTAGCACAGCCTCGCGACCCGGGCACCTTTTGTGGCACCGATGACGTCGATTTTGAAGACTGGCTAGCCATGTATGAGCATGTGAGCAAGCACAACCGATGGGAAGCGACCCTCATAATTGCTAACGTCATCTTCTACTTGGCGGGCACAGCGCGCGTCTGGTTTGTGACGCATGAGGAAGAACTTTCCTCTTGGGACACCTGTAAGCAGAAGCTCCGCGACTTATTTGGCAAGCCAATTGGACGCAAGATCGGCGCTAGAAAAGACCTCGCTTCTCGAGCTCAGTCGTCCACTGAGTCTTACATCTCTTACATTCAGGACGTCCTCGCTCTTTGCCGTAAGGTAGACAGCGTCATGTCGGAGACCAACAAGGTGGGCCACATACTCAAGGGGATCGCTGTCGACGCTTTTAACTTGCTCCTCTGCAAAGAATGCGCAACGGTCGACTCTGTCCTCCAGGTATGCCGGCAGTTTGAGCAAGCTAAACACCGCCGCATAGCTCCCCGTTTCGACCGCCTTCCGAACACGGCGGCCACATCCTCCTGCGAAGACCTGCCAACACTGCAACAGCCGTCCCACCCTGCCAACTTAACCCGAATTATACGAAGGGATCTGGAGGCTATGACTCCCATTGCATTCGCCCCTCAGCCGCCTGACGCTACGATTGCTCTGATCCAGGCTGTTGTTCGCCAGGAGTTCGCGAACGTGGGTCTCAATTCTGGCCTGCCCTCGCGTCGCCCTGTAAACCAACCACGGCTCCATTGATTGCTGCTTCTTCACCGACTTCGGTCATCCCGCCGCGTTATCGCTACCTGAATCCTGCGGACTGGAGAACTTCAGACGACCGGCCTGTCTGCTTCACCTGCTCGCGTTTCGGCCACATTTCCCGCTACTGCCGCTGCCATTGTTTTTCCCCACCTCACCCTAACTCTAATTATGATCGTCGTATGGACTACGGACCTCGTTCTGATTACGATCGTCGTGCTGACTACCGACCGCGCCAGATGTCTCCCCGTCCCTATTTCTCACTCGCAACGACACTCCGACCCCGCGCAGGTACAGCCGCTCGCCTTCACTTCAGATCCGTCGCTCCCGTTCGCCGCAACTTCAACGCCCGTCCACTCCACCCTTACCTGGCTCTCATTCGGAAAACGAACCAATGCAGCTCCCGGAGGTGACGCTGCATTGACGACCCGGCCCGAAAATCCTCTCCTGACCCCCGCTCCTCACCGCAACCTTCTCGATATCTGCGTGGAGGGTGCACCAGTTAAGGCTCTGATTGACACTGGCGCTCAAATTTCTGTCTTGAGCTCTTCCTTTTGCCGTCGTTTGAAGAATGTTGTGACACCCGCCATTTCCTCAGCCGTTTGTGTCGCCGACGGCGGTGCTGCTGCCGTAGTTGGAATGTGCACTGCGCGTGTTTGCACTGCCGGGTGTACTACAACCGTCCTGTTCACTGTGCTCGACCACTGCCCCCATGATGTGATCCTCGGCATCGAGTTTCTAACAACCCACACCGCGCTAACTGATTGCTCCACTGGCCTACGTTTGGACCTGCCGCTCTGCTCTGAGAGCGCCGATTCCAAGCCGCCCCGCTTACGTGCCGCTGAATTTACTCGCCTGCCGCGAGATTCTGCAGTCTACGTTCCAATGTCCCCGATTCCCCCCGTTCCTGATGGTGCCTACGTCACTTACCCAATCAAGGACGTTGTCCTTCAGCGAAATGCCATCCTTTCACACACCGTCCTGACCGTAATCGGTAACCGCACCTACCTTCCGATTCTCAACTTCAGCCTCTCTACACAAGTTTTACCCTGTGGAATCGGACTCGCTGAACTATTTCCTTTGGACGAATTCACAATTTCTGCTCTCGCACCTGAGCCTCAGTCTAGTCTTCCTAATCCCCGCTCGGCAGCTTTATTTCCGGACCTTATTTCTGCAATGATCGCGGCGGATTTTCCACCCGACCACGCCAGTGCCCTCTCCTTTCTGTTACTTTCCTACAGTGACGTCTTCAATTTTGGGAATCGTCCTCTCGGCCAACCTACAGTCGTGACCCATCACATAAATACGTACAATACCAGCCCCATACACAGAAGGCCCTATCGCGTCTTCCTTCCCGAGCGCCATGTCATCCAGACGAAGGTGGACAAGATGCTGGCGAACAACATTATTGAGCCTTCTAGCAGTCCGTGGGCGTCCCCTGTTTTGTTGGTCAAAAAGAAAGATAGCAGTTGGCGCTTCTGTGTCGACTATCGCCATCTTAATCAAATAACAAAGAAAGACGTCCAGCCTCTTCCGAGAATTGATGACGCCCTCGACTTCCTACGCGGTGCCACCTATTTTTCTTCTATTGATCTCCGTGCAGGCTACTGGCAATTTGCTGTTGACGAACGGGATCGTGAGAAGACAGCCTTTATCATCCCGTGGCCTGTACCAATTGAAAAGTCATGCCTTTCGGGCTCTGCAACGCTCCTGCTACCTTTGAGCCTATTATGGACTTGCTCCTGTGTGGATTCAAATGGACGACGTGCTTGTGCTATCTGGATGACGTTGTCGTTTTCTCTCCAACTTTCGAAAGCCACATACACCGTCTTTATACTATCCTTTCCGTCTTCCAGCGCGCCGGCCTCCAACTCAACTCCACGAACTGCAGCATCGGCCAGCGCCAAATCAAGGTCCTCGGCCACTTGGTCGATGCTTCTGGTGTCAAGCCCGACCCTGACAAAGTTCGTGCCGTCCGCGAGTTCCCTATCCCCCGTTCCTCGAGCGATGTGCGCAGTTTCATCGGGCTCTGCTCGTATTTCCGCCGCTTTATCCCGAACTTTGCTGACACTGCCCGTCCCCTTACCTCCTTCCTGAAGAAAGATGTGCCTTTCTCCTGGGGCCTTGACCAAGCTAGTGCCTTCACCGCACTTGTTGCGGCCCTCACTGCTCCACCTGTGCTGGCCTATTTCCCCCCTTCTCCGCCTACGGAACTTCGCACCGACGCCAGTGGCCATGGCATTGGGGCCATCCTTGCGCAGCGCCAGCACGACCACTAACGTGTCATTGTTTACGCAAGCCGCCTGCTATCTCCCTCTTAACATAACTATTCCATCACTGAGCGGGAGTGCCTTGCACTTGTTTGGGCGTTAACAAAATTCCGCCCTTATTTGTTTGGGCGGCCCTTCTGCGTCGTTACGGACCACCATGCCTTGTGTTGGCTCTCCTCTCTTAAAGACCCCACAGGCCGACTTGGTCGATGGGCCTTGTGCTTGCAGGAATACACATTTACTGTTGTTTACAAGTCCGGCCAGTTGCACCAAGACGCTGACTGTTTGTCCCGCCATCCTGTCGATCCTCTTGATTCCCACATCCATGATACCGATGATTGTGTTTTCTCCATCTCGGACTTTCTACACATCGACGACGAGCAGCGCCGTGATGCATTTCTGCGCCCTATAATCGACCGCCTCCGAAGAGGCAATTCCGATACTGATCAGAGCCTGTTCGTGCTTCATCACGATATTCTGACCGTCGCAATATGCACCCTGATGGCGCCGACCTCTTGGTCGTCGTCCGGACTCATCTCCGCCCCACAGTCCTTGCCCAGCTTCATGACGCTCCTACTGCAGGACACCTCGGCGTGTCCCGCACGTACGACAGCGTGCGCCGGCGGTTCTCCTGGCCTGGCCTGGCCTTTACCGCTCTGTCCGCAGTTAGGTTGCTGCCTGCGATCAATGTCAGCGCCGGAAAACACCCCGCTCCCGCCTAGTGGCGCGCTTCAGCCCATCGAGATTCCGACTGAGCCATTTTTCCGTGTTGGTCTCGATCTGCTCGGGCCTTTTCCAACGTCAATTTCCGGGAACAAGTGGATTGCCGTATCGACCGATTACACTACCCGGTACGCTATCACGCGCGCTATCCCGACCAGCTGCGTCTCCGATGTCGCCGACTTTCTCCTCCATGACGTCGTCTTGCTTCATGGCGCTCCTCGTCATCTGCTTACAGATCGAGGCCCCTGCTTTGTTTCTAAAGTAGTCCACGACCTTCTCCGCTCCTGCTCCACTCGTCACAAGTTCACCACGGCCTACCATCGCCAAACAAACAGCCTTACTGAGCGCCTTAACCGCACCCTGACGGACATGCTGTCAATGTATGTCTCCGACCTCCATCGTGACTGGGGCGTCAGTTTGCCCTTCGTGACATTCGCCTACAATTCCTCACACCAAGATGCCACCGGATACTCCCCCTTCTACCTGCTTTTTGTCGCGACCCATTGCTACCCTTCGAAAGCTTACTGCCTTCTCACCCTTCCACTAGCAGTTATGCTTGTGACGCCGTTTCCCGTGCTGACGCCACCCACCAAATCGTTATGGATCGTCTCCACGCTTCTCAGACTGCTCAAACACGGCTTTACGACCTTTATCATCGTGACATTCATTCACTCCCGGTTCACTAGTACTCCTCTAGCTCTCTTCAGTCCGTGTGGGACTGTGTCAGAAGCTCCTACCTCGTTACTTCGGTCTTTACCGCGTCTTGAGGAAACTGAGCGATGTGACTTATGAACTGACGTCGCTGCACCCCACTCTCCTTCTCTGGCCCCGCCCACACAGCTTGTGCACGTCGCCCGTCTTAAACAATACCACTCGCACCCACCCCCCTAGGCCTCCCCGGGTGTGTACCTTCTCCCGCGGGGCGGAGGGGGTGGGGTAGTGTTACGGTACACGGTAACGAAGCGAAGACGACGTTGTTGTGTCGCTGGGCAGTCGACGAAGACGAGGACGCTGCCGCTAGTGCTTGAGTGACTCGTTTTCTGGTGTGTCTTCTGTGTACGGCCTATCGTTCCTGCTGCCAACTAACATCGTAATAATATGAGCAGTGGAATTCAAGAACCTTACTACACCACCGGAGTTTTTTGTCGTAAAAGGGTCTACAATCTGTAAAGCGCAAAGATGTTTTTGCAGAAACTGGCGAATTAACATCTGCCAAGAACCCTTCTCGCTTACAATAGTTCTAATCGGCACAGAGTCCTTGGGCGTTTTTGCCGTAAAGAAAACATACAGCTCTTTCTTTTTACAGTTGATGATGGAGCTTGCAAGCTTACACAATTCAAGATCTCTGCATAGTGCTGAAGCCTTGATTTTGATCCTTGTGGCACTTGGTTTGACTTGTGCAAAGTTCTTAGTGATTACTTGTGGCGTTTTTTCGTTGAAGGCATTTTCTTTTAGGGCGACGAATCCTCCATTCTTGTCGGCCTCAAGTAGCCGCCGGTAGTTGTGCCTGAAGAAGGTAACGACGCTTCTAGATGGGTCTTTAGTGTGCTTGGCGGAAGCCGTGAAAACTGTTTTTTGTTAGAACCTCTACTCCTTCCAAGAGGCACCTCTCACGATCCTCTCTGTCGGCATTGCTTGAAATACTGCGATCCAATGCTAACAGGTCGTGAGCTGGAGCCGACGGCTCATAACTATACTTCCAACCCTTGCTAAGAATGCCAACCACCTCTTCAGAGAGCACCAAATCGTCCAAAACTAGAAGGCTTCTTGGACTATTCATCTTGCATGTTGTTCAGGTGCGGGCGATGGCATGCTGAAGGCACTTAGCCCACCAAAACTCAGTCATCTGAGCTACGAATCTTCTAGCGGCACGCAACTTGATTTCCGCTAACCAGCCTGGGTCCAAAGCGTAACAAAGCGATCGCAAAAGGTCTTGAAACCTGCGTACTTGACGTCAAAGTTCTGATCTAATATACCTGCAAATGCGCTGCAAAAGGTCCACTCATGGTTTGAGGAAGCTGAACATCGCGCTTACATCTTCAGGTGTGAAACACTTCCGCAGACAGAAGGCAAGGTACCTGGCACGGCACGTTGAGCTGAAAATGAGGTCCACGCAGGCGCTGACTTGGATAGGTGAAGGAGAAACATCGCTGAGGAGCCGCTTCATTTCTTCTATGCGACGTCGCCCCAGTACCATTCAGGAGTAAAACTAGGGGCCGCAGTTCCTGAGGGGAGAACTACCTCTCCGTCGAACTTTCCAGGGCTTCGCATATCACCTGCGAATCTGATCGAAGTTTCTGTCGAGGGCATTTCTGTGTTAGCCCTTGTTGACGCCGGTGCTGCAATTTCAGTTATAAAGGAAAAGATTTGTCTTTCGTTGAAAAAGGTAAAGACGCCGATTGCTGGACTGTCGCTGCGTACGGCCAGCGCTGAGCACATCAAGCCGTCCGCAGAGTGTACTGCTCGAGTTGTGATTCAGGTCTCCCACCACACGATAGAAATCATCGTGCTGC
This sequence comes from Amblyomma americanum, assembly GCF_052857255.1. Taxonomy (NCBI): domain Eukaryota; kingdom Metazoa; phylum Arthropoda; class Arachnida; order Ixodida; family Ixodidae; genus Amblyomma; species Amblyomma americanum. Next base: position 145,090,773 of record NC_135502.1, on the reverse strand, counting down.
CTTCTTGTTCTGATCCATGTTATTCTGGGTTGGGATTTCCTTTGTCGCCATGAAGCTATCATTGATTGTGCTCGAGTGGAAGTCGGGTTCCCCTCTCTGCCCAATCTTTTCCTGGACGCCACTCCTTTTGTTGCCTGTGTTAAAGCCCTCGCCGCCGAATACATCGTCATTCCTCCATGCTTATCCGTTCTTGATCACCTGTCATGCAACTCTATCGGTGACGACAGTATCCTCTTTACTCCAGGCCATAATCTTGTGCACTGGAAGTGTCTCCCTCTGTCATACGCATTACTGACGGTGTCCGCTTGCCTTTCGATACTTTTGCTCTGTAACACGTTTTCTTGCCCTACCACTATGCACCTTGCATCTTCATGCACCCTCCTACACATTTGCCCATGCGGATCCACCCGCCCCCCGACTGTCGTCATCTTGCACCCTGCCTGTGCAGTGCTGTGTGTAGAGCTACCTGTGCTCGCTGTTTGTGTGATGAAGCTCGTGAATACATAGTTTGATGCTGGAGCAAAGTAGGAAATGTTTGTGATGCCTTTTGTAATCGGAAAGTAGCACCGAAACATCTAATCAGTCTGCAGCACTAATTTTTTTACTGGATACTGCATCATTTCACACAAGTGGTCCCATCACCACAGGTATTACGAAAACATTTTGCGTGGCGTAACAGGGACAGTAAATCCCATGCCTTGCCAAGTGCAGGACAAATTGTCATGATAAAAAAAAATTCAAGACTACGAACTCGCATGGTACTTATAACAACTTGTGCAGGCAGGAAGGCCACTTTTGCACATAAGTGTTCAAATATGGTATGCAATAAGTGCAATGTTCAGTAAGCAGTGCATAATACATAGGCGCTGACTGCGGTGGGACTGGAAGGCTCGAGCCCGCCAGAACTTGCACTCCCCCCCCTGGAGGGCTATCGATATGACAATAACGAGTACAGTTCTATCATCATGCAATACATATTTTCATAATAGTATCATCATAGCGTACTACGGAAGACTGTTCATACCAGTACATAAAGCTGGAGATAAACAGAATCCATCTAACCATTGACGCTGTAGGCTTAACGCCTCAGGAGCGAAGGAAACGAGACCACTGCTACGAGCTGACACCAGAACAGAACTGCCAGCCGTGGCTGCACGAGCCACGACCAGGTGCCGTCTTTATTCTCTTCGCAGGGTGGCGCGCGCTAGCCGGGTTGTCGGTGCCGCCCAAGAGAGGGTGCTACAACGCATTTATTTGAGATTAATAGCATGCAAAACAATAGTACACATATTTACACATCTTGTATTTAATGGAGGATAAAAATTTCTTCTTTCCAACAGAGCATGGCTTCCGAACGTCTTTCTCTGGTGACATTCAACTACTTGCCTCCACTTACGACTAGCACTTCTATTTTTCGATCTCACTGCATATTTATTTACTTTGCTAAACCATCCGATAAAGTTGATAGCTAACTGCTACTACATAAGCTAAGTGTGCTTAACATTGGCTCTGCAGTTCCTAACTGGATTCGTGGATTTCTTTCTTCTCTTGTTGAATTTGTCAGCATTAATGATGCCGATTCCTCTACTGTAGCTCTTGGTGCTCGGGTTCCTAAAGGGTCAGTACTTGGCACCCTTACATTTTTTTTATCTTCAATATTGCAGTAAATTGACGTTCCCGTCTGGAATGTAATCTGTATCCTCAGAGTAAAATAAACAAATTTCTTTTGCCGAGGAGCATGCCCGGAGCAGGAGGAGGGCGAGTGAAAAACAGAGAGTATGCTAACTGGGCATCAGCTCCCCTGGCAGACTGAAAGCACGGCGCCTATGACATAATGCTTTTTACAGGACTGGAATTGTACAAAAAACGTGAATGTCACAATCAGCCGTTATCACTAATTATGATAAACAGTGCAGTAGTCCTGATAAAAATGATACATAAGTGCATGGCACTCAATGCAAGTCGCAGTACTCACAATGATTGCAGCATGAGTATAAAGTCCTCATACATATATAGGGACATGCAAACATCGCAGTTACATCAGTGAGGTGGTGTGTGACTAGAGGTTTGATGATGATGATGAATTTTTTTGGCGCAAGGGCATCTGCGGCCAAAGAGCGCCATGGCGCAGGGTATTTTCCATTGCCCAAGGTGGGGTCAAAAGCCCATTTCCCAAGCATTTCACCCTGAATAAATCGAAAACCAGGCCAGGGGAAGATCGTACCCGTTGTATCACCGGTTGGTATCCGGCGGCACTGAGGATCGAACCCCGCACCTTCCGCATGCGAGGCGGATGCTCAACAACTAGGCCACCGCTTTAGTTAGTCCAGGTTTTCACCGAACAGCCAAACATGAAGCACAGTCATGCAGATCTTTACAAAATATGCAGGCAACACTGCATGAAAAGCGCCATTACAGCAGGCGTGTGATTTGGTCACGAACAGTTCTGCGTCTTTCAGAACGTCAAACGGTAACAAGAAAAATGCAGATACAGACTGACTAGATATCGTACATCTGCGTATTGCACAACATAAATAGGCACCATTAGAAATATGCATAAACAAACCGACTAGAGAGTATCACACAGCTACATGTCGCAGGGGTTAAAAAGGTACAGTAACAAGAACTACAAACTTTCTGCGACTTTCAGAAGGCTAAAAAGCAGTAACAAAAACTGCAAACCGTCTGCGGCTTGCAGGAGACTGTAAAAAACACTTACAAATACAACAAATCTGCAACTTGCAGAAGGCTATAAAAAAACTAACAAAAACTACAAACCTTCTGCAACATGTGGAAGGCTGTAAAAAAAGCCTGCACAAACATGACGACAGAAAAAGTGCGGTGGTGGATGCATCTGGTTGCCCAGCATCAGCAACAGGAAGGAGACGGCCACCGCGAGCTGCTCGTGCAGGCGCACAGACTCCTCCCTGGCGTCCTGCACTGCTGCCGCCAGGTCCGATACAACGGCCGTTAATTGCCGCCTGTCGGTAGCGGCCTCGTTGAGGTGCTGCATATACAAAAACGGTCGATTGCGAGATCAAGGTCCGTTTCTCTGTCATGTTATTGGTGACGTACAGAAATATGGTGGGCCACGTCCCACAACAGATGATCATACAGAGGTTAAGCACAGGTCTGGAAATGTAATTATGACAGCATTATGTTGCGTGGAGCTGCATCTGCTGTACAAAATGTGGGGAATGCTGTCAGCACGGGCCTCTAGTGGGTGTGCCTGAAATTTTGCATCCCTCCTGAACAGCGTGCCTCAGCGAGATCCGGTGTGCGCAGTGTCTCGCGAAGTTTTTTTGGGCGCTGCGATCGCCGAGGTCAGCAGATGTGTTCACATCGGCTCGGTCATTGCTAACCAATTACGCAGTGCTAATTACCTCGAAACAAAGTTTTCCTTGCACCAATGTGTCGGCGAAGGCGTGCGGCATCGGCCGATACCAGCTGACCCTAGAGGTGCGTTTTTTTTTGCCAAATTTTGTGACTTTTTCTACCGCCGCCGTGTGAAGGAGTGCTAGGCCTTGGCTTGTCCCGCGGACGCTAGGCCCAACACCGTCGCACCGGTCGCCGCCTGCCGTACTCCTTGGCGGCGGCCGCTCGTCAGCTCCGAGATGGAGGCGTCCGCTACGACAAAAATGATCGTGGACAGTCAAATGCGCATTCAAGTTCAAGGAAAAGAGATATCACCAGAGGAATACCACAACGACGCCGGGAGGACGCTCGCGGGGGAACGCACGTCGAGGCTGCGCCAGCGGACCCCCGACAGCGGCAAGCCCGACGGACCCGGCGGGACTCAAACAAGCCTGAAATCGAAATTCAACTAGAACGTCAGAGCCTCGGCCATCAAGGCAGCACGCATGCCAGCCATGCCACTGGAAGAGAGCAAGATAGTCGTCAGACCCAGAGGCGGACTGGACATCGTCAAGGCCGGCACCACCACCGTCGCTGCGGCCATACTCGCCGCGGCCAAGATTACGAGCGAGGAAAGCGCCGCGGACACCATCTGCCCCAACACGCAACAGAACATCATGGCCGTCAGTACACCGAACGAAGAAAACGCGGCAAGGTACGCTAAAATCCAGGAAATCTATATTCAAGGCACACCCTACGAGGTCAGCGCATATCGCACGGCTCCTCACGACACCGTAAAGGGCGTCATCAGAGGCATCCCCAACGACGCGAGCACCGACGAGCTAGATAGGAACATAGTCAACGAGAGAAACCCGCTAGCAGTGGGCGCAAAGAGGATCGGCAGCACGACCGCCGCGATCGTGGTGTTCCAGGGACCTAAGGTACCGAACTTCGTCCGATACCGAGTCACCCTGATACCGTGCCGCCTCTACAGAAAACATATCGACGTTTGCCAGCAGTGCGGCTGAGCGGGACACCGAAAGGACGTGTGCCCGACCCCCAAAATCAAAACGTGCCTGGCCTGCGGACTCGCCAACCCCAAAGAAGACCATCGCTGTACCCCAAAATGTAAGTTGTGCGGGGATGAACACCCGACCGGAGACCGAACGTGCAAGGCGAAATACAAGATCCCGTACGTAGTGCGCAAACGACAATGGGAGCGCCGACCGGCCGAACGCCAGCTGCTGTCAGAGAGCGATTTCCCGCCACTCGACAAGCCGTCAGCTGCGGGAAAGTCAAGGACTCCATCAGAGAACCGCGCGCCAAAATCCGGAGACAGCAGCTGCTGCAAGAGAAGCCTCAGTAGGAAAAGGTCACCATCACGTGAGCGAGTCAGCTGGGTCGACGCAGCTAAAGGGAACAATATAAGAAACGCGCAGAAAATCACCGAAGCCACGAAGAAAGACAATATAAACAAGGTGCGAGAAGCCAGCGAGACCTTAAGACAAGAGAACGCGGCGTTGCGAACGACCATCAACAGCTTCATGAGAGAGATCGCCGAGATCCGTAAGTTGCTGCTATGCAACAACGAGGCTCTACAGATACCCACGCCAAGCAGAAGCAAGACCGACGAAACAACCATGAACACCCAGGAGACAGCCGTAGAGGAACCGGCACCGAAGAAGCGAGCCGTCAAGGCCACGCGCAAGCAAACAGAAAACCATCGAACCGACAACCCCGAGGCCAAATTCGAAGCGAGAATCACCAAGCTCGAGCAATTAATCACGGCGAACATCGCTGCAGTGACAGCAATGAAACAAACAATGGAGACCTACCAAGCCGAGGTCACGAACATATTCGCCTACATCGAAAGGACCCTACAGCCGATAGTGATCCACCCGACGTTTGCGCCCCTCTTCGCGCAACATCCACCCAACCAGGGAACCACGTACACACCAACGCAATCATGGCCGCCAACGCAACAACCGCAGCAGGCTTAACAGCGTGGCAGTGGATCTGTCGCGGCCTCGGAAGGAAGAAGGCAGTCATCCAACAGCACATCGCACATGGCGCGCGCAAGCCGGACGTGATCCTATTACAAGAAACACTCACCGACGCACCGTCCCTCCCCGGTTACAGGGTGCACAAGGGCCAGCCCGACGGGAGAGGCCTCTGCAATCTGGTCAGGAAGGGACTCACGTTCGTTGAGCATGAGCTGCAAAGCAATATCAAGATCGAGCACACACTCACCGTAATCATCCCGGGCAAGAAGAGAAAAGGAAGCATATTTCTGCTCAACATCTACAGCAAACAATCGCAGAGAAAACAGAGATTCAAAACAATACTGCACAGAGCCAGCACCGCAGCAGGCCGCAGCACGCTAATCGTCTGCGGCGACTTTAACGCGATGAACCCAGCCTGTGGCTACAACAAGTACACAGCAAACGGCCACGAACTGTACCAAGACGCCATGGAACTCGACTTCACCCTCATCACAGACCCGACGCATCCGACGAGGATCGGTAACCCTATGTCGTGGTACACCCCTCCGGACCTGACGTTCGTCAAGAATGACGTCCGGGGCGCGATCACCTGGAGAAACACAAGAACCGACCTCGGCAGCGACCACACCATCGTGGAAATCAGCATACCGGAACACAACGACACCAGCGTCAAAACACACAGATGGATAGACTGGGATGCCTTCCGAGACGCCGGAAGCCAGAAGACAGACGCTGACGACGAGATCGAAGACATAGAGTCGTGGACGGCCGAAATCACCAAGAGCGTACGCGACGCGACCAAAGAAATTGAAACCGACGCGGCAATTGATAAAGTAGACAGCCGGCTAGCGCACCTCATCGAAGCCAAGCAGTCGATACTCAGTCGCTTGAAGAAACAACGACTCAACCGCAGACTCATAAAGAAGGTGGTGGAGGTCAACCGAGTGATCGAGGAGCACTGCCGCGCGCTATGCACGCAACAGTGGATCGAGATCTGCAACGCCGCAGACTGGCAGATGTATAGCGGGAAGACGTGGAACCTGCTGCGGCACCTGCTCGACGAAACCAAGACCAAGTCGCACCAAAGGGACAGTCTCGCCAAGCTCATACATCGGGCGGTCTCGGTACACGGCGCCGACGATGTCACCAGGCGCATCAATGACAAATACCTGCCCACTACACCCACTGAACAACACGCGCCGTACGGCGGCCTACACAACGCGAAGCTCGATCGTGACATCGACGTCGAGGAGGTCCGCGCGGCCCTGCACGACCTCAACAGCCGGTCGGCAGCTGGCCCGGACCTCGTCCCGAACAAGGCGCTCAAGAACCCCGACGAAAGCTCGATTGAGAACCTCGCAAAATACTTCTACAAGGGCTGGAGGGCGGCCGTGCTACCAAAGCAGTGGAAGACAGCCAAGACTATCCTGATACCCAGGCCGGGGAAGCCACCGGGCACGGACAACCTCCGGCACATCTCGCTCACGTGCTGCGTGGGCAAGGTGCTGAAGCACGTCCTGCTCAACAGGTGGCAAGACTACCTGGAACGAGAAGGGCTGTACCCGGCCACGGTGATCGGCTTCAGACAGCACCTAAGCACGCAGGACGCGATGCTGCAGCTAAAATACCAAATCATAGACGATGGCGGCAGCGCCCCCGACAAGGCAATCCTGGGGCTTGACCTAAAGAGCGCCTTCGATAATGTGAAACACTCGGCGATTCTGTCCGAAGTCTCTTAGCTCAACAGGGGTGAAAGATCCTACAACTACATCAATGACTTCCTCACGAACAGGACCGCCGAGCTACGAGCAGGCGACCTACAAACGCAAGAGAAGAAGCTCGGGAGCACCGGCACACCGCAAGGATCGGTCATTTCGCCGATGCTGTTCAACCTGGTAATGATCGGAGTGGCCGAGAAGTTCGCGGACATCGAAGACGTCAGGCACACCATCTACGCGGACGATATCACACTGTGGGTGACCGGCGGCAGCGACCCCACATCGAGGGCGTGCTGCAAGCCGCCGTCGACGCGATAGGAGACCTGCTGGAAGGCACTGGACTGAGATGTTCTTCGAGCAAATCGGAGCTCCTCATACTCCCACCTACCAACAATGGCAGAGGCAAGACCAGACAACGCGAATGCGAAAAAATCAGAATCGTAACCAAATCCGGCAACGGGATCTCCGAGGTCAGCAAAATCAGGATCCTAGGCATGGTCATCGAAAAGCATGGAAGAAACAGCGAAACCATCACCGTCTCACGGTAAAAGCGGCCAACGCTATGCGACTTCCCTAAAGAGTCTCTTCCCGGAAAGCTGGCATGAGAGAGGAGAGCCTAATCAAGCTCGTCCAATCCTTCATCATCAGCCACGTCAGGTACGTTGCAGCCTACAACAGATGGCTGCAACACGAATGCAACAAAATTAATGTAATCATGAGAAGAGCGTACAAGACGGCCCTTGGCCTATTCGAGTCCACGAGCACGACCCGCCTCCTACAACTCGGGATGCACAACACGCTCGAAGAAATAGCCGAAGCGCAACGGACCTCTCAACTGGAGCGGCTGTCCACGACCAAAGCCGGGAGGAAGATACTGAACGACCTGGGAATAGGACACTCGAACGAGGCGGAGATGAGGCTCCCCGTCCCCGAAGAGGTCCGATGCCAGACCAGAATCGACCCCATACCCAAGAACATGAACCCCGAGTTTAACAAGGGAATAAGAGCGGCGAGGGCCAAGGCTCCCATCGACCTGCACGCCAACAACGAGCACGCGCGGTACATGGACGCGGCCGAATACCAATGGAACGCCTTCGTAGCGGTCGTCATAGAGGCGTCGACCGGCGCCACGAGGACGGCAGCGAGCGTGAGAAGCGCCGGAGAGGAACAAGCGGAGGAGGTGGCCATCGCCCTGGCCATCGCCGACGCAGACTGTTATACGGTGCTGAGTGACTCGAGGCAGGCGGTGCGAAACTTCGCCAAAGGACAGGTCTGCAGGGAGGCCGAGCGCGTACTACGAGCGACCAAACTGCAAGACAGAAGAGTAAGAATCAAGTGGTTTCCGACGCACGCGGGCGACGCGTTGGAACGCAGTGGGAACCACAATGAGACGGCACACGCAGCGGCGCGAGCGCTAACCAACCGCGCCCCGGCAACACACCGTCCGACGTGGTTCGGTGCCAAGCACCGCATGACGGACTACAGCGAAATCACGAAGGCCTACCGCCTGGCTCGCAGGACTCTTCCACCCCCGCACCCGAGGCTGAGTCGAGCGGAGGCGGTACTACTGAGACAGCTCCAGACCGGATCACTATCGAGCCCGGGACTGATGCATCGCATGTACCCCGAGACCTACCCGACCGATACCTGTAGTGTCTGCCGGAGGGAGACGGCATATCACACGCACATCTTGTGGGACTGCATCGAAAATCCAAAGGAAGCAAGATCAAGAACAATCCCGCAGTGGCTGGAGGCAGCCGCGAAGAGCAACGACCAAGACCAAGAGCTATGGGCCGTCCAGCAGGTCCTCGGGGTGCTCGAAAGGCAGGGACCCAGCGAGCCGGCAACGGCGAGCGGAGACCTGCGCCGAGTAACGCCAACCTCGTAGGCGAGGTAGGCCCTCGTCGGGGCGCGCGAGCGCCCAACTGCAGGCACAAATAAAGTTTGCTTCAATCCAATCCAATCGCGAAGTTTGGCCACCGCGTCGTCCCCCTGCCTCCTCCACCGCACCACTGGTGGCGAGGGTGGTGAGGGCGGTGCGGGTGGTGTGAGCAATGCAGCCGGCTGCTGGGTGCCTGCCGGAGGGAAAACAGATTGAACGCTCACTTGTCGTACAATACAAGGACAATGTGCATTAAACAAACTGTTCTGTGCAATATCTGATGGCAGCAGAGCAGAATACATAAAAGCAGTCACAATCAGTGATATGACAAAGGCAGCATTGTTTCAGTGTACTCAATGTGCACATCAGCCTCGTCAAAGCTCCCGCTGTAAGAGGGAAAAAGCTAGCATAACGTGCCAATGCTGGATGTGAAGAAAGCTTTTGTGCAGATTGTAAAACAACTGTGAGTGTACGATGCTCCTGTATATGCTATTAATTTGAGGCAGCTTGCAAAAGGGTATTGTGCTACCTGCGTAGCCTGTATACTGGCAAGTGAACTTAGTGGCTATCTCGGCATGCTGCTGCGGCTCCACCTCCAGCAGCTCAAGAGGGGTCGCATCACCTGCCCCTGCCCACGACGTATCGGTGTCATCTACATGAAATCATTAGACAGGACACAACTGCTCAGTATACAGTTTCAGCGCGGCGGGAAATCTGTAGGACTGAAATGTGTGCTTAGTCATTAGTGGCATTTAGAGAAAACGCAGATGAGCTCATCACCAGTGTACACAAGCTGTAAGGCATACATATAGAATGTTCATCTGCCAGTCGCAGAGTGGGCCTCCCTCTGTAAGCCCCTTTTACTCGACTTGCTGCCCACTGAAACTCTATAGCCGCGAGGTGGGCTGGGGGGGGGGGGCGAGGTGGGCTCGCCTGCTCCTGCAAGAAGGAAGGCACTGTGCCACACGTTCAAGCATGAATGTCTCGTGGTTCATCAGACGGTTGAATTGCTTACCACACGTTAACCTGAGGCTCAGTCAAGAACCCTTCATTACCATCAATCTGCATCCTTTGCAATTGTCTGTAAAGTTACAGCAGTTGACTAACGACAGCAGACATACCTGCTGCAGGCGGGGGGCAGCGACGTGCGGGAATTATGGCCACCTGACGCCCCCGGCACCCACTGGCCCGACCAGTTGCACGAGACGGCCAGCCATAACCGGTAGCCTGCGGCCACCGGTGCCCCTGCGATATATGATGCGCCAATATACGTCCAAACGGTGCTCCACAGACCAATGTTGACAGGCTCGCTCTTGGTCAGCTTGCAGCCGCGCCAATTCTGCGCGCCGCCGGCAGGCCAATACCTGTCAAGTGTGGCGCCAGTGCTCAGCCGGGCCCTTTCGATTCAATGGGGCGGCAATCTGTTCCTAGAGCCCCCGCCTACGAGCCGCCGGATAGTCAGGCAAGAGCTCTGACGCAGCCCGTGCCAAGGGCGGATGCTGCTCAAGAAGCTCAATGAGCATCAGGTCCTGAGTGACGGACATGCGTGGTCTCTTTGGTGGTGTCGCCATTTCAATTTATAACGGTTTTTCACCCGCAATTACTTGTGCTATTTCTCTGTATTGACGAGAGAGAAATTAATTCTGAACAGATTGAATTGTAGAGAATCTACTATAGTGGTCACCTGCATATACGTGCGCTGCATTGAAACAACTTGTAGCAAAGATAAGAAAAACCAATGAGGAGCAAGACGGTTTCAACAGCGCGCCAAACAGTTTTGCTCGCCATTTTTCGTTCCCATGTTTGTATTTATTTGGTTTTGTCATGAAAGTAAGCGACCACCGACCACATAATAACCTCCACAAATCGTCCTCGTCGATTTTTGTGCCGACATCTTGCTAGTTGATCTCCGCAGGCCCGTCGCATTCACTGCCTTCAAACGGATTTTTCTGCGCACTTAACACATGCGCAAAGTGCATTGATTTTAGACAAGCAAAAAAAAAACACAAACAGTAGCCGCGGAATGATCTGTGAACTGACAACCCTTCCGATTTTCTTCATGTTGTTGAGTTTTCAACATACTTTATTTGAACAATGAACATTATTTCATTTCTTTATTGCATTTCTGTTTTTTTCTTTAGGCTGACATGTTCACGTTTCACCGCTCACAGCGCACCTTCAAGGCAACAAATGACTGACCAGTAAACTTAATTGCAAAACTGGGACACTGCTTGTTTTACTTGGTGTTGTTGCATTTGAAATACATTTTCTAAGCAAAATAAAAGAACACTCATTTTATTCACTGCACCTTTACAGCAAAACTTTAGCCTACGGTTCCTTGTCGTGCAAACAAATGCTTCCAGGGCGGAGCCCTGCTGCTAGCCACCGCAAAATTGCTGCTAAATGGTTGATGCCGCGGTCGGCGCCTTGCTGTGAAGTCATTTTGACGTCACGCTCTCAAACTTAGCGATTTAGAGAGCGGCACAGAATATGGTCCCAGAACGTTCTAGTAACCTTGCACTCTTTATCTCGAAAGTTTTCTATCAGCTTAAATTTCAGCACGGCCGACAGCGCGGCCATTTTCTCCGACAACAGTAGACCACGGTTGATCTTAGGGCCGCCGCCGAGTGATTCAGTCCATTGTGGGCGCAAATCAGCCCAACTAAAGAGCTTTGTTTAGACACAATTTTCGTTGTCGTTTTGCTCCTCGGATTGCAGTCACAACTGCAATCCAACGCGCCGCGTGGCCTCCACGCTTAGTCGAAACGACGACGAAGCGGTGGCTGGCTGGAGTGCACGCGTGACGAAAACGAAAACAACACGCGTGCTGACCGCCATTGAGACATAGAAGAAGCAGCTGGAGCCTTCGACGCTGCATTCCGTGTTCTGTTCTGCTGTTCTGTTGACTTGGCTCAGCTACCCAGGCTGCGGGGCTGTGGCTAAGTACCTGGCGGTGTTGCGTTAGCTTGCTAAATTTCTCCTTCTTTTTGTCTGTGCCTGTTTGCTCCTGTTCTGGGGTGATTGGGTGCGGGACGAGAGCTTAATGTCGACTTCTTCTCCTGGCAAGGGGTTTTCCCCTTGGTCGGCATCTCTTCCTAAAGACCAGCTCCCACTTGATCTCTTTTTCCGCAGCGGTGTTTCAAGCATTCCAGTCGCATTAGTGCCTTCCGATGGAGGCGCTATCCGACTGAACAACCCGGAGGCAGTGCAGGCGGCCCTTCAGTCCACATCGAAGCACTTTATGCACATTACCGATGTCCGGCAGTTCGGCAGGGGTGGTGTTTTGTGCCGGTCGTCGGATAAAGACTGTATTGAAGATCTTCTAAAGTGCACGACCTTCGCCAGCCACCCGGTGAGCGCATTCATTCCGCCTCATCTAGCATGTTCCAAGGGCTTGGTCCGAGGGGTCGACTCTCGATTGAGCCCTGCGGAAACGCTTGAGAACCTCTCGCCTGCGGGAGTGATTGCTGTCCATCGATGCAGCAGGCTGGTTGACGGAGTAAAAATTCCTACGGAGTCCGTCATTGCCACATTTGCAGGAATATTTTGCCCGTCAGAGATTAAGGTGTGGTCATTGGTTTTTCGAGTAGATGCCTTTACTCTCGGCCCCTTCAGTGTCAAAACTGCTGGCGATTTGGCCACAGCGGCAAAGCCTGCAAATCGGCCTTACGCTGCTGTGCCTGTGGGGAACGTCATTGCAGAGAGGAATGTCCTGAACAGCAAGAGAAGTGTTGTTTGTGTAGCGGTGCTCATCCTGCTGATTCGCCTGACTGTCCTGTACGAGCACAAGAAGTCCAGTTGCTCGAGCTTATAGACAAGCGCAGATGCACGCGGAGAGAGGCTTTTGCCGCAGTCAAGGAGAGAGCCTCAGCCTACTCTAGTGTGGCCGCCAAATGCCCACCCATAATGGATTCTAGTTTGTCCCAGGCTATTACAGCGGCAGTTGAGAAAGCTGTGGCAAATGCAATGGATCGCATTATGGAAACCGTGTCCACGTGCATTTCGCAGGTCATAGCTGCTCAGATGACCACTCTTCTGCAGGCGTCCACCACTCCGCTCTTGTCTTCTTTGGCTTCGGAAGCTACCCCTCCTCCTGTAGTAATCGATTCCGCTCCACAGGGCCAAAAACAATGTGAGCAACAAAAGACCTCTCAGCCCTCTCCTTCGAATAGCGTTATGGACGCATCCTCTATGGATTGTATTGATATGGAATCTGATGTCCGCGCCCAGAAACGAAGTGGGTCTCCTCTGAATATTGCAGGTCCATCTTGCCCCCAGTCAAAGACAAAGAAAAGTAACGCAAGTCAAAACGCTAAGACCAGTATTATAGAAAAGGCAGTTGCGGCTGCGGCACTTCCGCCAAGATAGGGTTCTTAAGTGTACTCCAGTGGAATTGTCGATCAATATTCTAAGCTTCAATAGATCTAAAATGCCTATGCAATCAGCTTCTACCAGATTTAGTTGCTTTACAGGAAACATGGCTAACTCCAAATTTCAATTATCATCTCAAGGATTACCATCCGTTCCGGCTTGACCGGTCGTCACGAGGGGGAGGGTTGTTAGTGCTCATATCTACAAAGTTTTGCCTAAGGGCATGCATTTCTTTTCAATATGTGGACAATGAATGTGAACTCCTTGCGGTTGACCTCAGTGTCTCAGGTCAACAGCCCTTTACGGTAGCTAATGCATATTTCCCGTCTGGTGTGCGTGACACTCGGCCCCTTGACTCACTCATGTCTAGTAGCCGATCTCAGGTTCTATTACTTCGCGACTTCAATTCGCACATGTGACTTGGGGGTTTAAAACAGACAGCTTTGGTTCTAGGCTATTTGATTGGCCTTCTGGCAACAACTTGATCTTCATTAATTCCGGATTGCCTACGTTTGTTCGCAGTCAATGCCGCTCTGCCTTGGATTTAACTTTTTCCTCCCCAGGAGTCTCTGTTATGTCTTGGGCGCCTGTTGACTGTGCAACAAACAGTGATCATCTACCGATTAGTTCCAAGTTTGCGAGTAAATTCGCTGTTCCTGAGCGACATCAGCGCACGTTAATAAATTATAATTGCTTTAAAGACACTCTAAAATCAGCCCTCCAAATCACTTCAGACACTCGCGCTCAGATAAGTGCCGAAAGCAAGGCTGCTCATCTATGTTCAGTACTGGACCATGCAAGGCAAAAGTCTGAATTTTTGGTTAAGAGAACAAAGGGTGCAATCGCGAACAATTGGTGGAATGCTGAGTGCACGCGTGCATATAGACGACGGAAAGCAGCTTGGAAGAAACTTCTCATCAATCAATGCCCAAACAATTGGCTGGATTATAAGTATGTTGCATCAACATTTAAGCGCACTGTCGCCCGTGCAAAGGAGGAGTATGATACAAATCATTGTGATTTACTTTCCCAATCAGGAAGTAAACGAGCTTTGTTTAATTTCATGAGACGCAACAAGGTGATTCCTCCGACTGCCAACATTGAATCCCTCGTTCAGTCCCCTGCTGACATCGCAAAGGCCTTAGAAGATATTGCGTGTGGCCTAGAGCTTCGATTTACATCTGCTTTACCTTCTCCTACTATATTCACATGCACCTCAAGTGATTTCACTGAGGTCTATATGCCTGAGCTGTCGCAAATTGTTCTGCGCTTATCCCCAACGGCTCCTGGCGCCGATAAGGTCACTTCATCTGTGATCAAAATTTTGTTCAATGAATCTCCTGCAGACCTGTTGGCTCTAATTAACCATTCTATTAAAGGTCCTTGGATACCGCATGAGTGGCGTCTTGCTGAAATAGTTCCATTGCTTAAAAAGCAAGGGGAGGGCATAACTTTAGACAATATACGCCCTATTTCGTTAACATCGAACCTAGTGAAATTGGTGGAAAGGGTCCTTCTCAGCCTTGTCATGTCATTCATTTCAGAAAATGCTGTATTGAATCTATGTCAAATTGGTTTCAGGCCGGGTTGTTCAATTTGGTGTGCTCATACTGACCTTAAGAGTCGTATTAAATTAGCTCGCAATAGAAAACAGTTTGCTGCGCTTGTCACCTTGGATGTCAGTAAAGCATACGACAGCGTGGAGCACTCGCCTCTATTACTAAGATTACAGGAACTCAACTTCCCAAGCTATTTTGTAGCCTGGATTTCTGTTTTTTTAGAAAATAGAGAATTTTTCTGCTGCCAAAGTGGTGTTTCCTCAAGGAGATTTCCACAGACAAGAGGTGTTTCGCAAGGATCAGTTCTCTCACCTGTTCTTTTTAACATTTCTCTAAGCTCAATTCCATGCATTCAATATGTGAAAACTTATGTGTACGCCGACGATATTGCATTTTTTGCATCAGCAGGTGACATTCACACTCTTTATCGAAACCTGCAAAATTACCTCAATGTTCTTGACAACTGGCTAGGAAGAATTCATCTGTCCCTTAATGTGAAGAAATGCGCATTGTTAGTATTTCCAGTTTCCGTTCCTGTAAACATGTGCCTGGTCTATAGAAATAACATAATGCCTCAAGTTCAGACGGTGAAGTATCTCGGTGTAATATACGACTCTACTCTCTCCTGGCGGCCACACATTGAGCAAGTTTCTGCAAAAGGAGTTCGGGCCATTGGCATCCTGCGCAGGCTTTGTAGTGCTAGGCATACGCTTCTGATGATTTATAAAATGTACGTCCGCCCAATTTTGGAGTTCGGGTGTGTTTTATTCTCAGGAGCTCCTGCCTATAAACTTCGCCCTCTTGTGCTTTTGGAGCGTGAGGCGTTGCGCCTTTGTCTGGGGCTTCCAAAATATGTCGCCAATGCTGTTCTGCACCTTGAGGCGCGAATGCCTTCGTTATCAGCTAGGTATCGCCTTTTAACAATTCAAACATTTTTAAAATTGTGCGACTCACCTCTTCACGCTTCCAGTATAATATTTCTTAGTCAACTTTCTGCCTTTTTAAGCGCTGCCTGGTCTCGCTTTCATACCCCGCAGATATGTTACGTGCAGTCCCTCCTTGATCGCATAAATATTCATTTCACTGATGTCCGCCAAATATATAACAACTCCTCATCTGTCCAGATTGAATTCGATGACATTTTCCCATCGAATGCAGAGCTGCAGCCCTTCCCGCTTCTTCAGGGTCTATTGCAGGACCACCTAAGGCCCTTTCCCTCTCATGTTCTTATTGCTACCGATGCCTCGCAGGATCGCGAAAAGGCAGGTGTGGGAATTTTTTCACCTTCACTGGATTGGTCTTTTTCTCTCCGTCTTCCTGACTTCACTCCAATTTTTCTGGCTGAATTATTAGCAGTAATCTTAGCCTTACGAAAATTAGAATCTACCGTTTCCCAGGTCGTGGTTATGACAGACTCTCTGTCCATTTGCTCTTCCTTATCCTCACCTACTGACTCTCGGCCATTACGCCTCTTTAAGTTCCTGATTCCGCTCCATCTAAATTGGGTAAGGTTGCTTTGGGTACCCGGTCACATGGGCTTTTACTTAAATGAGGTTGCAGATTCCTTAGCAAGAGCCTCTCTCAGCGGCCCAATTGTTGCTGTCCTGCCATCGTGTGCATATACAGCTGCGGTGAGGTTTCGCAGCTACACAATATTTCAGGAATATGCTGACTCGGCCTACCTGCACGGCTGCTCAGGTCGTGGCAATGGTGGAGGTGCGACAGATGCTCCCTTTTCCTGCGGAAGACACGATGCGTCCGCCTCTTGTGACCACCCCTGTCCATCGTGCCAGCCGGAGGATCCGAGGCCTGTCCTCCGAGGTCTTCTCTCGTTACAGCGCACCCTCGACTTTCACTTTGCTCATGGCGACACCACTGCCCGCCGTGACTATGACTGTACCTTATGCCAGCCCCACCTATCTGACCCATCAGACCTCACGAGCACCTAAGCCATTTCACGGTGGCCAGTTCGAGGATGCCTAGGACTGGTTGGACCACTATGAATGGGTTGCGACCTTCAACTGCTGGGACGACGCGACAAAGATACGTAACGTGTAGTTCAGCCTTGAAGACTCTGCCCGCACGTGGTTCGAGAACCGCGAGGCTACCTACGTGGCCGGACTTCCGACGTCAGCTCCTGACCACGTACGCCAACAGCGACCGCCGCAAGAGCGCGGAGCATGCCCTGACCTCTCGAATTTAACTTCTAAATGAGGGTGCTGCAATGTACATAGAGGACGTGACACATCTTTGCCACCGCCCATCCGGCCATGAGTGGAGAAAAAAAGCTGCGGCATCTGATTGGCGGCGTAAAAGACCAGCTCTTTTCCGGCCTCGTACGGAACCCACCCAACACCGTCGCAGAGTTTCTGGCCGACGCCGTGCACATGCAGGAATTGCTGCAGTAGAGATCCAAACAGTACCCCGGCATTTGCGTCCAGTGCTGACGCTGTCCACGTTGTACCGGTTCGACCCCGATCCCGGGATGAATCCGAGCTCCCTTCGCGAACTCATGCGTTCCGTGGTCCGCGAGGAGCTGCAGCAGCTCCAAGGAACATTTGCCCCTCGCATGGATTTCATTACCAGCGTCATCCGCGAGAAAGTTCAGCAGGCGCTCAGGCCACAAGCCGCTGCGGTGGCGCCCGCGCCGCAACCGGCCTCCTCCTTTCCCGCGCCGTACCTGGCCCTGTTCAGCCAGTCACGTACGCGGACGTCGTGTGCCGCCCAGCCCCATTTCCTGGTCCTTCGCCTTACACCCCAACAGTGGTTGCGGTGCACGCTGCTCAACCGCTTCCTTACTGGGGTGATCGGCGCCAGGCACCGCGGAAGACTGATTTCTGGCGCACTCCGAATCGACGCCCGCTCTGCTACCACTGTGGTGGAGCCGGCCATTTCTTCCGCGGTGCCCATATCGCGAAATGGGTCTCCGCAGATTTTCTCTAGACAGTCCCCGTCCACGACCTGGAGAGCACCCTCAGGACATCGCCGAGTATGTCGCCCGCCAGCGTAGTTTCCTCTCTCTTCCCCGCCGCCCGTCTCCTCGCTGAGAGTCGCGTTCGCCTTCTCCACGCCGGTCTTCGCCTTTTGAGTCCCGTTATGCCTCAGCACAAAGTGGTTTCTCAAGCCCTCATCGGGAAAACTAGCTCCGTCGACCTTTGGAAGCGAGGCCGCCGAACGCCGATCCGCCACAAAGCGTCCACTGCCGCACCGATCGACTCGCCCCGAGGTAGAATGCCGCATCGCCGCACAGTTTTCCCGACACGCCACTCGAATCGCCCCGACGCCTAACTTCAGTCGCCGACCAGCTTCCGCCGCCGCACCGATTGTGTCACTCCCAACAGCCATCGACAGGCCGCGCCGAAGGCAGGACCCCCTTGGACATTCCTGTTCTCGTCGACACTAAGGAGGTCAGCGCGTTGTTCGATACGAGCGCAGATTACTCCATTCTTAGCGGACGGCTTGCGACTGCCTTGAAAAAATTGACGACATCGTGGGAAGACCCCGACATACGTACGGCGGGCGGACATGTTGTTGCACCGCTCGGTATGTGTGCGGCCCGGGTTATGGTTCAAGGCTGCACCTTCGTCGCCACTTTTCTTGTTCTGCGCGAATGTTCTCGCGATGTCATCCTTGGCATCGACTTTCTTCGTGAGCAGGGTGCTATAATAGACCTCCCGAATCGCTTAATGACGTTTTTTACCAAAATGGCCACAGCAAAGCCGACGCACCAGGGTTCTCGGTCCACCCTGCGAGTCGCTCCCACGTGCCCTCACGTGCCAGCATTCTCGCTAGAGTTACCGGTGACGAGCCACATTGGGGACTCCGAGTTGTCGAGCCTAATGTCTCTCTCGTACTGACAAAGGGGGTTGTGGTGGCTCGAGGCCTTGGCTGCCTTCATAACGGTTGGAGACAAGTCCTTATTACCAAGTTTTGCAATGAGTATCGACATCTAATCCGTGGCACAGTCATCGCTTACATCGACCATGTTCAGGAGTTGACCGGATGCTTTGCTTGCGAGGCGGGCGCACTTGAGGTGACGCAGAAACGCTCAGACATCAACATAAATCCGGGCCTTTCATCCGCTGAAAAGGGGCAGCTCCAGGACACCTCCTGCGGGAGTTTCGTGCGTGTTTAACGTCGTCGTCTAAGGTGCGGCATACGTCGATAGGTAAACAGCGCATCATCACGCATGAAGGAGCTCGACCCATCCATCAGCAGCCCTATCGTGTGTCCCCTCGGGAGCGAGATGCTATACAATCACAGGTGAAAGAGACGCTCACAGACAGCGCCATCCAACTTTCAAGCAGCCCTTGATTGTCTCCTGTCGTCCTCGTGAAGAAGAAAGACGGAAAACTGCGATTTTGCGTCGAGTATATGAAACTTAACAGTGTGGCCAAGAAAGACATGTGCCGCTGCCGCGTATCGATGACTCCCTCTACCGTCTTCGCCAGGACAAGTACTTCTCTTCGGTAGACCTTAGGAGCGGTTATTGGCAGATAGAAATCGATGAAAGGGACCGTAATAAAACCACCTTCATCACACCGGACGGGGTCTACGAATTTCGCTTCCTCCCATTCGGGCTCTGCTGCGCTACGGCCACTTTTCAAAGAATGGTGGACACCATCCTCAATACGTATGAAGTGGCAGACATGTCTTGTTTATCTTGACGATGTCATTATTTTTTCCGCAACGTTCAAGGAAAATCTGCACCACCTCCGAACTGTCCTCTAAGCCGTTCGTTCCGCCAACCTCTCCCTCAATCCACAGAAATGTCACTTTGGGTTCACCGAATTAAAGTTTCTCGGGCACGTCATTAGTGCTGGTGGAATCCGAGCTGACCCAGAGAAGCTTTCTGCCCTTGCTGCCTTTCCGTTGTCATCTCACAAAAAAGCATTTCGACGTTTTCTGGGCCTGCCCTTACAAAAATTTCTTTATACAGTGCATAGACTGTCTATAGACTTTAGTCTAAGAAGTCTATAGACTGTCTAGAGACAAATATTTTAGACCAGTCTATAGACAATCTATAGATTATAGATTTATGGCGATATACTTTTAGTAGACTTTTGTCTATAGACAGTTCATAGACAAATGTTTACTGAAAGTAGATAGGTCTATAGACAGTCTATAGACACAGGTCCATAGATAGTCTATAGAAGATTTATAGGTTTACGGCCATACACTTCCTATAGACATCTGTCCATAGACCGTCTATAGACAAATGTCTACTGATAGTAGACACAGGTCTATAGGCAGTCTATAGATGATCTATAGACTTAGGCCATACACTTCCTGTAGATTTCTGTCTATAGACAAAAATCTACAGGTCCAGAAGACATAGGTCTATAGACTGTCTAGACATTCCAGTTATGTGGCCTGGCAATGCTGTAGATATTTGTCTATAGACATTCTACAGAGCTCTGTCTAAAAAACCTTAATAGACCATTGTCTGTAGACTGCCTATAGACAGTATACAACTGTTGAAAAAGGCCACCAAAAGGTCTTCACAAATGACATGATGATCAATATACTTACAATTTTGTTTATTTCCAAGCTATGCAGGCAAGGAATATGCAATACATGCATCATAAGAATGCACCACATAAAAATAAATGTTGAAAGTAATGGTCCGAATATAGTTTCCTCAGAAGCAATCTTGCGACCTGTCGTCTGCAGTCAGTAATCCGGGCATGTTGACCTGTACAAAGGAAGAAAAAAATATGAGGAACTGAAAAAAAACTTCCCACTCCATCTCTAAAAATGTGCTTTACAACACAAGGCAATATATATCCTGGCTATCCCATTCAAGAAAGCTAGTCGATGTTTTGGTTTGGTTTTATGTGGTCCAAAAACCCAAGGTGACCCGTCAGGTGTCACGAATGCTGTCTTCTCTGTCTTGCGGGTGCATCGGGATCTGCCAGTACCCGGACCGTAGATCCACCGAGGAAAAGTAGGAGGCTGAGTGGAGGCAGCCAATGGCATCATCAACGCGCGGGAGCGGGTAAACATCCTTCTTTGTGACAGTGTTAAGCCGGCGGTAGTCGACACAAAATCGCCAAGTGCCATCTTGGCGCCAAGGCGAGCGGCGAGAGCGGTGCGGAGGTGGAGTCAGACTTCGGTCAGAGGCAGGGGAGTCGTTCCGTGGTGGCGCGTAACTGGATGGGCGCTGAGACGATGTGAAGACACGGTCATGAACAGGCGCATTGAAACTCAGGCGAGGGTTCGACCATTGGCGCTGGGAGCGGGAAAACTGGCCCCGGCGACGGCAGAATCTAGAGATGTGACCGATCATACCACAGCGGTAACAAAGTGGTGGGTCGGGGGGGCACTCGGGAAAACACTCCTCGTAGCCAATGTCGAAACGACCATCGTACTCCGGCTGCCGCAGGGGGCGTTGCGGATGAGCTGGCGCCCTGGGGCCGGGGCGGGTGATCCGGGGAGCGTTGCTGTAATCAATGCGAGTAGCACTGGTAGGGGCCTGGGCAGACAAACTCCAAGGGGAGGAACGGTAGGCGGGAGCCGCCTGCAGAGAACAGCTCCCATACGGGACCTCACTGCGGCGCGCAAGATCTTGATGCCGGGAGAGTTCGTCACGCACGATTTGACGAATGACGTCAGGGAGAGTCGCCGCATTCACAGGCTCGTGGAAATCCACGCTGGCGACGGTGGTGACGTTAGGCAGGCGACCGAACTTGGGAGTAATTCGACGCAGTTTTAGAGCTTCAAAGGTGCGGCAGTTCTTGATGATATCCGTGGGCGAGTCTAAATTTTCTTTACTAATAAGAAAGCTGTAGACGTCCTCTGCGATGCCCTTGAGGAGATGACCAACGCGATCTTCGTCGGACATACTGGGATTAAAGACTTTGCACAGCTTCAAGACCTCTTCTATGTAAGTCGTGCAGGTCTCTCCAGGCACTTGCGCTCTCTGAAGCAAAGACTGCTCAGCGCATTTTCGTTTGGCAACAGTATCCCCGAAGCAGCTGCGGAGCTCTTCCATGAAGCGGTCCCAACTTGTTATTGATGCCTCATGGTTTTCTAACCAAGTTAGCGCGGTGCCATCGAGAAAGAAGACGACATTGGCCAGCTGAAGAGTGGCATCCCAGCTGTTGTATTTGCTCACCCGCTTGTAATTGGTGAGCCAATCATCCACGTCTTCGCCAGCCTTCCCGGAAAACGTCCGCGGCTCACGGTAGTGCGGCCAAGCGGGCGTTGCAGCGCCGGTCGGACGTGCGTCGGCTTCCTTGGGCATTTGCACGGGCAACGGTGGCAATCCGGCGATTCTTCGGCTGCAGCGGTTGCGAGAGGGGTCCGTGGTGATCGACCCAGCACCTCCACCACACTGTTGCAGGTTCTATTTACAAATAATATTTACAAGGCAGGTCGAGAGGAGCCTGGTGCGCCGGCGGCAGGATACTTGACTTTCTCTTCTACTTCCAGCCGCCGCACGTCTTCTTTATTCCTCAGAGCCCATGCGCAGCACGTGACAATATCATGATGGACAGAATCAAAGGCTTTCCTGAAATCTAGAAATAAACCCAAAGTAAGCTTTCATTTCTTAATCTTGTCAAGACTTTTCTGTTTAATATAAAGTAAAGCAGTTTCAGTTGCCTTATTCTCTCTGAATCCGAACTGCTTGTTTACTATCAAGTTATGCAGAGTGTGGAAATCGACAATTCTTTTGTTCATCATGTGTTCAGCAACTTTTGAAAACACTGAAAGCACTAACATTGGTCTATAGTTGTTCAAGTGTTCAAAAGCACCACCTTTATGAATAGCTGGAACACGCGCAAGCTTCATTTGGTTTGGAAATATCCCTACTTGAAGTATGCAGTTGCATATATGCGTAAGGACTGGAGTTATCAGTGCGGCTACAGCTTTCACGGGGGAAACTTTCACATCATTGTAGGCTGATGCACAGTTGCCCTTCGGCGTCATGATTATGTTGAGGACTTCTTCGGCGCAAGTTGGAGTGAGAAATACAGCTTGAGGACATTGAACATTCATGTATTGTTCACATGATAATGTACCATGAATATCATTTGAGGCACCAACTTCTACAAAGTGCATGTTGAAAAGGTTTGCAATGTTTTCGTCAGTTCAGCCTTGTGTAGGTAATGCACAGAGGTAATGTCGTCTTGTGTAATAGCCTTAACTTGCAGCTTTTCTGCAATCTCGTTTACTTTGCTTAGCAAGTCCTCATCCTGGGTTTCAGTCAGTATATGAAGCTCTAGGGTTAGAAAGCGACTACGCCACTCCAAATAATCTAAGTCCTGCTTCAGCTGAGGTATATCACTACCTACATTGTTAGATTCCAGCCCTTCAACTCATTTCGTTAGTTGTTTTGTAGTTTTTTCTTGAACAGTCAGGTGGTTCTGAAAGTCGTCAAACTTATCAGAGAGCAACTGCATTTGCATTTAAATGCATTAAACTTTTTTGACAAAGGCAAAAGAGCATCAAGCTTCGTTTCAGTCTGCAGTAATCTGAGTATCACGTCGGAATCATGCTGCGGATTTTCTGTGGTGCTTGTGCCTTTGTGGTTGCCTCGACAAGTCACATTTCCAAGCTTTCTTTTTGGCTTCGCACTTAGCATTGAAAGATTCTTCTGTTATTCCCGCACATGCACCACGATGAAAATTAAATTTGCACTCTGAGCATGTTGCAAAGATGCTATCAGTGAGTGGAAGACGGCAAGCACAACAACGAGCTATATACGCTAAGATCTTTTACAAAAAACCCATCCACTTAGGAGCAGCGCCGACATAAAAGGAAAACAAAATCACATTCAGTGAGGCATAATTATGCACAAACCTGCACAAAGGCAGAGACGGTTACATGATGCTCGCAGTTACGGTGACCACTGCCAAGTCAGGTCCCAGTGGAAGGAATCTTCTTTTATAGCCCACAGTGAACCGTTGATGCTGTGCCAGATTTCTGGGTGACACCGACGACCACGCCTTCCTGGTCCGCTGCTCGAGACTACCGTCCGTCTTCAGGGCACGTGCGATGACCAGTGAGATGTACGGCTGCACAGTGGGTAATCTGCACAAAGGCAGAGACGGTTATGTGATGCTCGCAGTTATTGTCGCTACTTTTCAGTGGTGACGATAACTTGACGTAGCTTTACATAACATAACTGACGACTTGGCATGACTTGAGCGCCTGAAGAACACGATAACCACTGAGCCATCGCGCCGGATTCATCATTTCAGTAAATATGCATGACAAATTCTATGTGGCTGTCATAAAACATTGTAACTAATATCCACATTCCGTGCAGCACTCTACCTCTACACTAAATACCTACTGCGAATACTGACATCTGTATGCATTCTCTTTACATTAATTGGAATAGAATACTTATAAAACTTGTGCCACTTATCATTGACTCGCTACAAGCTGTTGAGAATGCTGCTCCATAAAACGTAAATTCAGTGCTCCTTGCAAAAAAGAATCCCAACTGGAGAATATTCAAGCCTTTATTGTTATACACGCTATTCAACAAGCGCTTCAAAATGCCAAAATACCCTGCATGAAGCCTGGTACGTACGCCGATACTGAAACGGGCACAAGCCATGCAAAACCTACCAGGCAGACTGCGAACCAGTTCACCATGGTTTTGCGCCCACAACTTGAAACACTAAGACGAAACAGCATACTCATACACCAGAGTGCGCTCTTTGGAACAAGTGGGTTACAGCGCTTCCATGCCGTGCTCATTATCCAGAAAAACTCGAACAGCACATAGTGGCTGCAGCAGCGCCATTTCAGAACCATACGTGAGCTTCAGACAACAAGCTCATTATTGTAAGAATGAAATACCATCTCAAATTCAGTTAAGTTTTTACTTCAAGTGCAGCCCGGACAGACCAGTAAAAAGGAGACACTTGCATGCAGGTACCCTAACCTAACGCTGATAGAAAAATCAACGAAAGCAACGAACACGCTCAAAGTAAGAATTGTTTCATTGAAACAATTAACGTGTTCATCAAAAGGCGCAGTCATAATAAAACAGCGCGAGCAGAATTGCATTCGTGGCGCAAATAAGCGCCAAGTTACATTGGCGTTTTTGTAATGTAGCAGTCTGAGATCAGAAAGGCATACTCTGCCTCTCGCACAATTGGTACTGGAGAAATTTGTGCACGCGTAAGCGGGGTTCATGAACGAGCCTCTCGGAACGAAATGTAAGCCATCTCTTGTCGACGCGACCTTTACTCAGCTTTCGAAATGAATTTCCCGCAGGCCAGCGGCGGCGGCCAACGACTCGGATAACAGGGATGGACGAATCCATACGTGTGCATTGAAAGGGGAGACGGGATGCAGCTCGTGGGTTCTTCGCGGTGTTCGTACACGCTCCTCATTTGCGCCGGCAACCACATTTTTTTCAACCATCACTCTATTAGCATTCCTCCACCGCCGCTTCCCTAAAACTTTGACAAACGCCTGTAACGCATAGTTTCATTTCGGCCTTCACTCACGGGCTAAGCGATATTTCTGGCTGTGCACCTACCTTTCAACACGGAAAAGCCAGTAGAGAGCTCGCGAGGAGGGCTTACCGTCCCGGGTTTCGCACCGAGTGCCTTTCCACGCGTCAGGAAAGACATAGCGGCACAGACGTAAGCGCATTATTCGAGAACATGGCGGCTGCCGCTGCTCACGCAAACGTGCTTACAAACTTCGCTGCGCACATAATCTGCTCTGCACACACAGCACTGCTTAGAGTGGCTAAGGAGACCAAATGAATAAAAATAATCGTGTAGACTTACCGTAAGTGGAAGATTAAGTTGAATTTCAATCGAAACGTAATCCTCGAGAGAAAACGCCGCCGACGCCGACACACCGGCGCACACAGTTGTTTGCTGCCCGGATGATTTTCCGCCGCCTCCGGGCAAAATGGGTAAAAAGTGAAACAGAAACCAATTTCACGATCATGTCTATATATGTTGCACTCTTGCCAAGTGTAGCTTGCTCTAGCATCCAAGAACACAAAGGGCCATTGGTGTAAAGCATAACTTCTCCACTCGCGCTTTGAAAACCTTATTGCTTTCGCGAAAACCAAAACCTAAACCTTACACTTTGTCCATGCGCGCGCAACTCCCATGGAATAGTATGTGGCGCCCTTTTCAAATAATTATAATGCTGCATAGCATAACGTCTTTTTGGCCTGTGCTCGTGTTTGGGAAACCGGTATGGACTACAGCGTGTTATCGCCTCCGATGCAGCAGGTGTACGGCGAAGAACGAAAATATACTGGGTTTCTGATTGTTGAGTTGCAGCACTTTTTCACGTGAATGCAAACTGCAAAGGCATAAATGGCATATCTTAATTCCGCAGAGAACCATAATATTTGAGACTCTTCTAATCATGTTTCTGAGAGATGGGCACATCCTTGAATTCTCACCCCCGTTATTCCCCCTTATTTTACAGGGGAGTTTAAAAAGAAATAAATGTACAGCCACTGATGGAATGCTTCTTAATTTATGCGCGTAGGACAGTAATGATAGAACGATGTAATGGTTTACTCTCGAGCGATCCCTGTGTTCGTTTTATGTAGTACAGTTTGCAGCGCCCTTACTTCAGAAATAGGTGCCTTTCCTCGCTCTACCTGTCAGCATTAAAGATTATTGTAATATATTCTCAATATGCGTCGTGGTTTAAGGAAAATTAGCTCTTCAAAGCTTCTAAAAACAATACACTGGAAGGTATTGCATTGCCGTTGGTCAATATTTTTTATCCCTGAAATAGCAAAGGAAGCGGAAGACTCTGACAATAGTTGCGGTCACCCGATGCAGTTTGGTTCGGGGGGTTTAACGTCCCAAGCCAACTAAGGGAATGAGGGATGCCGTAGTGAAGGGCTCCAGAAATTTCGACCGCCTGGGGTTCTTTAACGTGCACTGACATCGCACACTACACGGGCCTCAAGAATTTCGCCTCCATCGAGATTCGACCGCCGCGGCTGGCAACGAACTCGCGTCTTTCGTGTCAGCAGCCGAGCGCCATAACCACTTAACCCCCGCGGCTGCCCGGTGCAGTTCTACTCAGCATGCAGTACGAAAAGAAATGGATATTTTATGGACTTAGTCAAAATTCAGTCCATACATGGTTAGATATAATTAGGATTGTTATAAACAATATACAATAGGTCTATGGACAACGACATCAGTCTATGTGCAGTCTAAAGATTGTCTGTAGACGATAGGAAATTAAGGCGGTTAGAGATTTTGGTCTATAAATTGTCTATAGTTCGTCTATAGACAAATGGCTGCTAAGCCGGTTATAGACTAGTCTATAGATGGTCTATAGATTGTCTAAGGACAAAAAGAAATAAGGCAGGTATAAACTTTAGTCTATAGAAAATCTATTGACCGCCTATAGGCAAAGGAAAATTATGTTTGCTATAGGCTTTTGTCTATAGATGGTCTATAGACTTTCTATGCACAGAAGGAAATGAGGCAGTTATAGACTTCAGTCTATAGATAATCTATTGACCGTCTATAGACAAAGAAAAGTTGTGTTACTGACTAGTCTACAGATATTCTACGGACCATCGACCTTCTAAGCTCGCCAAATTAGTAGGTGAGTCAAAGAAAGATTTTCTAGACATGTTTTTCAGCGTTAAAACGCATAAACCGGAACAACCATTCAGGATTATCATTTCTGAAAATGACACATGGCAGAAAACTGTCTCCATGTATTTGCAAGAAAAGTTGAACCTTTTACGGAATGACGATCCTTTTGCTGTTAAGAATTATGGTGAAATCATAGAGTTTGTACTGAACTGGCATGAAGGAAGTATTAACGCGTTCTCAGTGGATATTAAGGATCTATATTATTCGTTGCCAAATGACAAGGTGCTTTGCTGCGTTGAGGATTATATTGAAGATTTCGGATGTGTTGCCTTCCAAAACGCGGCGGGTATATCAGTGGCCAACTTCCTGGAGCTTTTAGCATTTTACTTGAAATCAACCTTTATATACTGGAAAGGAAAACCGTACCTTCAAAAAGTTGAAATATGTATCGGATCATGCTTGGCCCCAGTTTTAAGCAACTTGCTTCTATCCCAACTTGACAAGACTGCTATTAGTCGCCTTAATGGAAAGGACGTCGTGAAAATCTTTAGATTTGTTGATGATTTCCCAATCCTTGTTAACACTGACTCTCGCTCACTAAAGTCAAAGGCCGTAGGCATTTTATCCATCATGAAGGATTGTTTTGAAACACTTGTTTTAACCACTGAATTTCCAGTAAATGACTCTATCAGGTTTTTAGACCTCAAATTCATCTTTCATTCTAGTTATATTTGCTGGGCCTACAAGCCTCGTAGTAACAAGCATATATTACCCTATCATTCTGCACATTCCAAAGTAGTAAAAAGAGCCATAGTCAACATGTGTTTTCAGAACTCCCTGAGAAAATCATGTGCGCACAGGATGTATGAAAATTTTAAGAAGCAGACCAAAAGGCTGACTGATGCTGGGTACCCCGACGATGTTCAGGTGTCTATTGCCGAGAAGCTTCTAAGAAAACTGAACGAAGATCAATGCCAACCGGCCTCAATGCTCGGTGAAAGGAAGCGCTTTGTTGTATTGCCATATTTGCATCAGATTTCTCACAATCTGAAAAGAATTGGACAGCGCGCTAACGCACCTGTCGTATTTTCGGCACCAAAGAAACTTGCCTCATTGTGCAAGATTGGAAAAACCAGCAACAACAGAACACGTGGATGCACGACTCGTCATCAGAAGCCGTATGTGACATGCTTTGAAGGTGTCGTATACAAAATACCGTTATCGTGCGGGTGCCATTACATCGGCCAGACGGGAAGGTGCCTCAATCAGCGATTGATGGAACACGCACGCGACGTCAAGAACGGCAAAGAGAAATCACTTGTTAACGGCATTCGTTCATGCGCATCTAAAACGTGCAAACCAATTTTTGAAAAAAACTGCTGTGCTAGCAAAAAGTAGCGACATGACCACACGATTAATAATTGAAGCTGAAATGATAAATGCTTCGGGCGAGACATGTGTAAGCACTCCCTCTATCTTTCTATGTGATAAAGAACTCTTGTTTCTGAGGCAACGGTAC
Source organism: Amblyomma americanum (assembly GCF_052857255.1). Taxonomy (NCBI): domain Eukaryota; kingdom Metazoa; phylum Arthropoda; class Arachnida; order Ixodida; family Ixodidae; genus Amblyomma; species Amblyomma americanum. The sequence continues at coordinate 145,061,804 of NC_135502.1, read as the reverse complement.
TGTTAGCACTGGTGATGACGTGTCTCTGATGTATATTTATGTTGCATGTGTGAAATAACATTTGTTGGAAGTTAGCGCTCGTGTTGTTCGTTTCTTCTGTGTCCTGCCTACTCTGCGTTATAGTCTCTTGCTTGATCATGCACCAACAAGCCCAAAAAGCCACGCTTTTGGACCATCTATAGGCAGAACAAAATTAAGGCGGTTAAAGACTTTAGTCTATAGATAATCTATTGACCGTCTGTAGACAAAGGAAAATTGTCTGTTATAGACTTTAGTCTATAGGTAGTCTATGGACCATCTATAGACACAAGAAAATTAGAGCTGTTATAGACTTATTCTATAGATTGTCTATAGACTGTCTAACGAAGTAAATCAAAGTCTAAAGGGCGTCTATAGAGTCTATAAAAAAGTCCATAGACAGTCTATAGACCATTTTCATAAGGGTGTGCTCCTACTATCGTCGCTTCATTACAAAATTCGCCCAGCTTGCCAGCCCTCTGACACTCCTAACCCGGGATAATGCATCATTTTCCTGGGGAAATGAACAGCAAACTGCCTTTGACGAATTACGACGCCGACTCCAATCGCCGCCAATCCTAGCACATTTCGACGAAGATGCCGACACCGAGGTACATACGGATGCGAGCAACGTCGGTCTTGGCGCCGTTCTCGTCCTGCGTCAAGACAGCGTCGTCGGAGTAATTGCCTATGCCAGCCGCGCACTGTCGCGAGCTGAGTTGAACTACTCTATTACCGAAAAAGAATGTTTAGCGGTAGTCTGGCAGCAGCTAAGTTGCGCTCATGCCTGTATGGCAGACGGTTTTGCGTCGTCACCGACCACCATTCGCTGTGCTGGCTGAAAAATTTAAAGGACCCTTGCGGCTGCCTCGCACGTTGGTCATTACGCCTGCAAGAATTCGATTTCACCGTCACCTATAAGTCCGGCCGGAAACACATCGACGCTGATAGCATGTCACGCGCTCCCGTCGAACCTCCCCCACAAGACACCATCGGCGACGATAGCTTCCTGGAAGAGGTCAGCACGCCTGAGCTCGTTTCCAGACAGCGTGCCGACGCCGAGCCACGTCTGCTCATAGATCATCTCGAAGGTGGGCACCCTGAGATACCACGGTACCTGGCTTGAGGGCTATCATCGCTCTGCCACCGGAGCGGGGTGCTTTATAAAAAGAACTCTACTTCCAGTTCGGCAACTTACCTGCTCGTCATACCATCTGATTAACGGGATGAAGTTCTCATTGCCTGCCACGATGAACCGACTTCCGGTCACCTTGATGCACACGCACCTTCTCCCGCCGAATCCGGCAGAACTACTACTGGCCCCAGCTCACCTCAAGCGTCGAGCGTAATGTACGGACATGCCGGCAATGCCAGCGGCGAAAAAAAAAACGGCGCGCAAGCCTAACGGACGGCTTCAGTGCATCGAGCTGCCACAAATACCATTCGACAAAGTCGGCATGGACCTTCTGAGGCAATTCCCTATCTCGTCAATTGGCCACAAGCGGATCGTAGTCGCCATAGACTACCTGACCCGCTACGCTGAAACGAAGGTCCTTGCGCGAGGTACTGCCGCCGAAGTTGCCCACTTCTTTATGCACGACATCGTGCTTAGACACGGCGCCCCATCGACCATCATTACTGACCGAGGCAAGGCGTTTACAACTCGGCTCTTACATAACGTCTTAACGCTTAGCCATACAGCTCATCCACCAACAGCGTATCATCCCCAAAACAATGGTGTAACAAATGGTTCAACGAAACATTAGCGGACATGATCTCGGTGTCATTGACGTTGAACATAAAACGTGGGATGAGATCTTGCCGTACGTCACCTTTGGCATATAATACAGCGACGTAGGAAACCACCCAGTTTACCCCGTTCCTTCTCGTCTATGGCAGGGAGGTCCGTAAGATGTTGAATGCGATGCTCCCGTACGGCGATGCAGAGGTATTTATTTATTTATTGCAAGTATACGTACAGCGACCCTGAGGCATTATTGTAGGGGGGATATAGCTACATACAATAACACATGCAAAGAAGATATTGGGAAACATGTCAGCAAGGTAACAACAATACTATAAGTAGACTAAAAAGATACGTAACATATATCGGCACAGCGCGTCTAAAACGTACGAGACCTGGAAGAAATACATCAGATCACAATTTCAACAGCACTTTGGAAATAAGGTGCACAAACCACATCAGTTGGAAGCTTATTCCAGTCCAGAATTGTGTTAGGGAAAAACGTATACTTAAATACATTAATGCGGCATTGATAACTCTTAATAGTTTTCGCGTGGTCTAGTCTCTCCGAAATATAAGATGACTGCTTTATATAAGTGTTGACCTGAAACAGGCCGCTTAGTGGAACAAGCAGAGCAAGCCCGTCAGCTGGCCCGCTTGAACATCAACATTTGACCAGCAGTCCGTCGATGCTTGTCACTATAACCTTCAGCACAGGGACGTGCACTACAAGCCGTGTGACCATGTATGGGTGTGGACACCCGTGCGCCGCAAGCGGTTGTGCGAAAAGCTTTCAATAGGTATTTCGGCCCGTACAAAGTTTTGCGCTCCTGAACAGCGTCAACTACGAAGTTGTTCCGGATGGAACTGTGGTCGCTGGCCGTCAGCGTCAACGGCCTTAAGTCGTCCATGTAGTGCGCCTAAAACCGTACTTTTCGCAAGACTGAGCGCTGCGTGCACGCTGTGTTTCGTACCTTTATCACGTTACCACAAGTGAGAACTTGACACTCCCCACCTCTCAACTAGCGCCAGATGTAGAGCTCACCTAACCCCTATTTTTCGTTTCTTTTCCTTTTTCTCTCCCTGCACTTAACCCATTCAACATCGAGACGATGTTTGCTTTCGCGGGGCGAATAATGCGACGTGCCTAAAGCGCCCCGCGGCCTCCACGCTTAGTCGAGACGACGACGAAGCGGTGGTTGGCTCTCGAGGCGCTGTGGCTCTGGCTAAAGGGAGGACAAGCTTTTTTTTGCTGCGGGGTCGCGGCTAAATACCAGGCGGTGTTGCGCTAGCTTGCTAAATCTCTCATTCTTTTGTCTGTGCCAGCTTGCTCCTGTTCTGGGGTGATTGGGCGCGGGACGATAGCTTAGTGTCTACTTCTCCTGGCCAGGGGTTTTCCCCTTGGTCGGCATCTCTTCCTCAAGACCAGCATCCAATTGATTTATTTTTCCGCAGTGTTGTTTCGAGCATTCCGGTCGCTTTAGTGCCTTCCGATGGAGGCGTTATCCGACTGAACAACCCGGAGGCAGCACAGGCGGCTCTTCAGTCAACATTGAAGCACTTCATGCGCATTACTGATGTCCGGCAGTTCGGCAGGGGTGGTATTTTGTGCATGTGGCCGGATAAATACTGTATTCAAGACCTGCTAAAGTGTACGACCTTCGCCAACCACCCACTGAGCGCATTCATTTCGCCTCATCTAGCATGTTCCAAGGGCTTGGTCCGAGGGGTCGACTCTCGATTGAGCCCTGTGGAAACGCTTGCGAACCTCTCGCCTGCAGGAGTGATTGCTGTCCATCGATGCAGCAGGATGGTTGACGGAGTAAACATTCCTGCAGAGTCCGTCATTGCTACATTTGCAGGAAAATTCGGCCTGTCAGATATTAAGGTGTGGCCAGTGCTATTTTGCGTAGATACCTTTGACTCTCGGTCCCTTCAGTGTCAAAACTGCTGGCGATTTGGCCGCAGCGGCAAAGCCTGCAAATCAACCTTACGCAGCTGTGTTTGTGGGGAAGGTCATTGCAGAGAGGAATGTCCCGAGCGGCAAGAGAAATGTTTGTGTATTGGTGCTCACCCTGCTGATTCGCCTGACAGTCCTGCATGAGCACAAGAGTTTAGGTGCTCGAGCTTATAGGCAAGCGCTGATGCACGCGGAGAGAAGCTTTTGCGGCAGTCAAGGAGAGAGCCTCAGGCTACTCTAATGTGGCCGCCAAATGCTCACCCATGATGGATGTCATTTGGTCCCAGGCTATTACAGCGGCAGTTGAGAAAGCTAAGGCAAATGCTATCGATCGAATTATGGAAGCCGTTTCCACGTGCATTTCTCAGGTAATAGCTACCCAGATGACCAATATGCTGCAGATGCCCACCGCTCCGCTCTTGCCTTCTTTGGCTTTGAAAGCTGCTCCTCCTTTTGTGGTAATCAATTCCGCTCCAGAGGGCCAGAAACAATTTGAGCAACAAAAGACCTTTCAAGCCTCTCCTCCGAAGATCGTTATGGACGCATCCTCTATGAACTGTGTGGATATGGAGTCTGATCTCCGCGCCCAGAAGCGAAATGGGTCTCCTTTGAATATTGCTGGTCCATATTGCCCCCAGTCGAACACAAAGAAAAGTAACGCAAGTCATATTCTTAAGGCTAGGGTTCTTGAAAAGGCAGTTGCGGCTGTGGCACTCCCGCCAAGATAGGCTTCTTAAGTGTACTCCAGTGGAATTGCCGATCTATATTGTCAGCTTCAACAGATTTAAACTGCATATGCAATCAGCTTCTACCAGATTTAGTTGCATTACAGGTAACTTTGCTAACTACAAGTTTCAATTATCATCTCAAAAATTACCGTCCGTTCCGGCTTGACCGGTAATCACAGGGGGCAGGGTTGTTAATTCTCATCTCTACAAAGTTTTGCCACAGGGCATGCATTTCTTTCCAATATGTGGACAATGAATGTGAAATCCGTGCAGTTGGCCTCAGCGTCCCAGGTCAACAGCCCTTTACGGTAGCTAATGCATATTTCCCGTCTGGTGTGCGTGACACTCGGCCTCTTGACTCACTCATGTCTAGTAGCCGATCTCAGGTTCTATTACTTGGAGATTTCAATTCGCACCATGTGACGGGGGGGTTTAAAACAGACAGCTTTGGTTCTAGATTTCTTGATTGGGCTCCTGACAACTTGATCTGCAACAATTTCGGATTACCTACGTTTGTTCGGAGTCAATCCCGCTCTGCCTTGGATTTAACTTTTTCCTCCCCAGGCGTCACTGTTATGTCTTGGGCGCCTGTTGACTGTGCAACAAACAGTGATCATCTCCCAATTAGTTTCAAGTTTGCGAGTAAATTCGCTGTTCCTGAGCGACATCAGCGCACGTTAATAAATTGCAGTTGCATTAAAGACACGCTAAAATCAGCCCTCCAAATCACTTCAGACCCTTGCGCTCAGACAAGTGCCGAAAGCAAGGCTGCACATTTATGTTCAGTGCTGGACCATGCAAGGCAAAAGTCTGAATTTTTGGTTAAGGGAACCAAGGGTGCATTTGCGAACAATTGGCGGAATGCTGAGTGAACGCGTGCATACAGACGACGGAAAGCAGCTTGGAAGAAACTTCTCATCAATCAATGCCCAAAAAATTGGTTGGATTATAAGTATGTTGCAGCAACATTTAGGCGCACTGTCGCCCGTGCAAAGGAGGAGTATAATATACATCATTATGATTTCCTTTCGCAATCAGGAAATAAACGAGACTTGTTTAATTTCATGAGGCACAACAAGGTGATTCCACCGGCTGTCAACATTGATTCCCTCGTTTAGTTCCCTGCTGGCATCGCAAAGGCCTTAGAGGATATTGCGTGTGGCCTAGATCTTCGCTTTACATCTGCTCTACCTTCTCCTGCTATATCCACATGCACCTCAAGTGATTTCAACGATGTCTCTATGCCTGAGCTGTCGCAAATTGTTCTGCGCTTTTCCCCAGCGGCTCCTGGCTCCGATAAGGTCACTTCATCTATGATCAAAATTTTGTTCAATGAATCTCCCGAAGACCTGTTGGCTCTAGTTAACCATTCCATTAGTCCTTGGATACCTCATGAGTGGCGTCTTGCTGAAATAGTTTCATTGCTTAAAAAGCAAGGGGGGGGGGGGCTTAACTTTAGACCACATACTCCCTATTCATTAACATCAAATCTAGCGAAATTGTCCGAAAGGGTCGTTCTCAGCCGTGTCATGTCATTCATTTCGCAAAATGCTCTCTTGAATCGGTGTCAAATTGGTTTCAGGCCGGGTTGTTCAATGTGGTGTGCTCATACTGACCTAGAGAGTCGTATTAAATTAGCTCGCAATAGAAATCAGTTTGCTGCGCTTGTCACCTTGGATATCAGTAATGCATACGACTGCCTTAGAGCACTCAACTCTTTTACTCAGATTACAGGAACTCAACTTCCAATCCATTTTGTAGCCTGGATTGCTGCCTTTTTGGAAGATAGGGAATTTTATTCCTGCCAAAATGATGTTTCATCAAGGAGATTTCAACAGACAAGAGGTGTACCGGAAGGATCAGTTATCTCAACTCTTCTTTTTAACATTTTTTAAGCTCAATTCCATGCATACAAAATGTGAAAGCTTGTGTGTACGCCGACGATATTGCATTTTTTGCATCAGCAGGTGACATTCACACTATTTGTTGAACCCTGCAAAATTACCTCAATGTTCTTGACAACTCGCTAGGAAGGATTCATCTGTCCCTCAATGTGAAGAAATGCGCATTGTTAGTAATTCCGGTATCTTTTCTTGTAAATATCTGCCTGGTCTATAGAAATGACGTAATTCCTCAAGTACAGACGGTGAAGTATCTCGGAGTAATATACGACTCTACGCTTTCCTGGCGACCACACATTGAGCAAGTTTCTGCATAAGGAGTTCGGGCCACTGGCATCCTGCGCAGGCTTTATAGTGCTAGGTCAGGCATGAGAAGGCATACGCTTATGATGACTTATAAAATGTACGTCCACCCGATTTTGGAGTTCGGGTCTGATTAGTATCAGGAGCTCCTGCCTATAAACTTCGCCCTCTTGTGCATTTGGAGCGTGAGGCGTTGCGCCTCTGTCTGGGGCTTCCAAAATATGTCGCCAACACTGCTCTGCACCTTGAGGCGCGAATGCCATCGTTATCAGCTAGGTTTCGCCTTTTAACATTTCAAACATTTTTAAAATTGTGCAACTAACCTCTTCACCCCTCCGGTATAACAATTCTTAGTCCAAATTCCGCCTTTTTAGTACGCCTGGTCTCGTTTTCATTCTCCGCAGGTATGTTTCGTGCAGTCCCTCCTTGATCCCATAAACATTCATTTCACAGATGTCCGCCAAATGTATAACAACTCATCTTCTGTCCAGATTAAATTCGATGACATTTTTCCATCGAATGAAAAGCTTGAGCCCTTTCCGCTTCTTCAGGGTTTGTTGCAGGACCACCTAAGGTGCTTTTCCGGTAATGTTCTTGTTGCTACCGATGCCTCGCAGGATCGGGAAAAGGCAGGTGTTGGAATTTTTTCGCCTCCACTGGGTTCGTCTTTTTCTCTCCGTCTTCCTGACTTCACTCCAATTTATCTGGCTGAAATATTAGCAGTAATCTTAGTCTTACGAAAATTAGAAACTGCCGTTTCAAAGGTCGTGGTTATGACGGACTCTCTTTGTCCATGTTCAATTCATTATCCTCAGCCACTGAGACTCGGGCATTATGCCTCTTTAAGCTCCCGATTTCGCTCCATCTAAATTCCCTAAGGCAGCTTTGGGTACCAGGTCACATGGGTTTTCACTTAACTGAGGTTGGTAGAGCGCCGGACGCGATATTCGGGGGCCTTGGGTTTGGATCCTACCGGCGGCATGGTTGTTTTTCTGCTGCTTTAAATTAATTTTCTTTACTCGACCGAAGTATGAACGATCAGCACTACAAATTAAAAAAAATCTAGAAATTCCGGTATGCACCTTGGTTTCGGTGACTGTTAGCTTCCTTCACATGTATGTCAAATGAGCCCCTCATTTACTTTAATTCGCCTGCTAACAGCTTAACGAGGGTCTCGGTTCTGGCAGTGTTGATGCCATAGGTAGCATAAGTGGGCTCTCGCACAGTTTCTGCCCTCGCCGTTCGATGGCGTTCCACGTCACACTCGCGGTAATACATGAAGTGCTACGTCCGCCGCTATGGACGAGGGTGGCGCTGGTGAACACTCTTAAAGTCTGCTTACCCGTTAATAAACGTAAATACTCACGAGAGCAGCATATTGGAAAGCCGTCGCCGTAGCTCAGTTGGTAGAGCACCGGACGCGATATTCGGAAGTCGAGAGTTCGGATCCCAGCGGCGGCATGGTTGTTTTTTCTGCTGCCTTAAAGTAATTTTCTTTAAGCGACAGATTAATCGAATTATCAGCACTTCAAATTAAAAAATGAAAAAAGAAATTCACACACACACACACACACACACACACACACGCGCGCGCGCACACACACACACACACACACACACACACACACACACACACACACACACACACACACACACACACACATATATATATTATAATAGCAGACAAGGTAAAGGGATTGAGCGGCTCGTTTTACAAACGTAGTTGTATGAAGCAAGCCAACAGTCGCCGAAACGAAGGTGCACAGGGGAATGCTTCTATATTTTTAATTTGTAGTGCCAATCAATGGAGGAATAATACTTCGATTAATCTGTCGCCTAAAGGAAATTAATTGTAAAGCAGCAAAAAACCAAACAACAACGCCCTCAGAATATCGCGTCCGGTGCTCTTATTGCACCGCTGAAGAGCTGATTGTACGTTTATTTATTTATTTATTTATTTATTTATTTATTTATTTATTTATTTATTTATTTATTTATTTATTTATTTATTTCAGTACCCTCACGGCCCGAGGGCATTACAGAGGGGAGTGGGGTACAATAGACAAAATAACAAAGGAACAACAGTAACAAGTAACACAAAAATGTGAACAAGAATATGGCTCGCGCAAATCAGTAGGTTACAGCAAATACAATCAAACAAATTAGCAGTCATTTAACACGAAATTATGAGCAAAGAATAAAAGTAAGCATAAAAGTAAGCATACCACGCAAACAAGCATACCACGCAGACCAGGTCTGTTTTAACTGCCACATAAGCTGAAAAGAATAAACGGCAGGGCGCAAGAATTACATGTACTATGTTACCATCAAGTTAGTTAAAGCCGATTTAAACACAGAATGGTCACTATTGGAAACTATTTACTATTTTGACACTTAAAAAAATATATTGCCGCGAATATTTGCAGTGTTTGTTCGTTTTTCAAATCTGCCGCCACACCACTTTATTGCTTTGTTTGTGACGCAAGACGCGACTAGATTTATCTCGATTGATCGCAGCCAGGCAGAGCTGATTCTACGTTGTTCCGAAATGTTCTAGTAACTTTGCACGCTTTATCTCGGAAGTTTGCTATCAGCTTTAAATTGAGCACGGCCGACAGCGGCGGGCATTCTGTTCGACGACCACCGAGCACGCTTGTCGCTTCGCCGCCGCTGAGTGATTCAGTCCACTGTGTGTGCAAGTTAGCCCCAATAACATTTTTCTTTTAGAAGAAATTTGTCCGATTTCATCACTCCGTCGACTGCCGTCACCACTACGTGACATCTGGTGGAGGTGCTGGTAGCCTTCCATATTCCTCTGGACGCCCTCTTCAAGTCGGGACGCCAGCCTCCTGCTCTTAGCACTGGAGGATGAGACAGCAGACAAACAAGCCAGCCGATATCTCCAGAGAGAACAGCCTGAGTTCGGGACCCTGCCGGACTGCACCAGAGAGCGAAAGGACTCCGCTGCGAGGACCACTACCTCGGCAAAGATGTCGACCCCGATCATGCTGCAGCCGCGGGCGCCGCCAACTTTCAATGGATCCCTAGGCGAAGACCCCGAAGAATGTTTGGATCAATATGAATGCGTGCCATCATTCAAAAATTGGGATGATGCGGCGAAACTACGGCGCGTCTTTTTCGCACTGGAGAGCTCAGCAGGCACGTGGTATGAAAACCACGAGTGTTCCCTAACGACATGAGAGCTAATCAAGAAGGAAGTCTTGAAGGTATTCACCAGTGTCATGAGGAAAGAAAAAGCCGAACGACTCCTAGAGTCCAGGATCCAGCTTCTGATTGAGCCCGTCCGTGGTTGCGTGGAAGAGATAAAGCGCCTCTTTCACTCCGCTGACCCGCAGATGACCGAGGAAAAGAAAGTTCGGCTTTTATCCGCTGCGTAAAGGAACAACTCTTTGGCAGCCTCGTCCGCCAGCTGCCAAAAACAGTCGACGAATTTAAGCAAGAAGCCGGCACGATCACAAAAATACCCTCGACGTCCGGACTCGGCAGTAAAACCGCCCTTCCTCTCTCTGTGCAATGTGCCGGGCACGACGACCACCACCACCGACAACTTGAGGGAAGTGATCCGTGAAATCGTCCGCAACGAGCTACGCTGATTACTGCAATCCTCCCCACAGCCACAAGCAGCGACTCTCGTGGACGTGGTACGGGAAGAAGTGTAAAAGGCACTTGGCACACCGACGGCCCCAGAACCACAATCCATGGCCTACGCCGCTGCAGTACGCACTCCACAGCCCAAACGACAACCTCTACGTACTCTCCGACATGGAGAACCTGTTCCCGAACGCCGCCTCCCAGCCTCCGCCTCCCGGCCACCGCCCGCCCAGCCTATGAGCGACGCTCAAGCCCAACGAAATGCGACACCTGGAGGACATCCGACAACCGGCCGCTATGCTTCCATTGCGGTGAGGCCGGCCATATTCTTCGTCCCTGCCCGTACCAATTTATCGGTCTTCAAGGAGTTGCCGTTGACGCCGCACGACCAAACTTCGTCCAACGTCCGCAGGAAATCGGCGAGCACCTGTGTCAAGAAGAATACACGAGTAACCGCCTTTCGCGCTCACCATCGCCGTCAACCTCGTGCATTGCGTCTCCACGCCGCAGCTACGGAGCCGTGGTACAAGGAAGGTCTCCCAGCCCCCGCAGGGGAAACTAAAGACAGCAACCTCTGGAGGTGAGGTTGCTCACGAGCGAAACGCCGAAGATCTTCCACCGACCACATCCCACGAAGACGCTACACCTGCTACGCCGCATGAATACGCTACACTCACTGCACCTACGCCACAAAAAATGACAAGCGCGGCCACGACGCGAACTGCATTCAAAACGACGCCGCCACACCCGGCGCGGTGGCTCAGTGGTTAGGGCGCTCGACTACTGATCCGGTGTTCCCGGGTTCGAACCCGACCGCGGCGTCTGCGTTTTTATGGAGGAAAAACGCCAAGGGACCCGTTTGCTGTGCGATGTCAGTGCCCGTTAAAGATGCCCAGGTGGTCAAAATTATTCCGGAGCCCTCCTCTACCGCACCTCATCCTTCCTTTCTTCTTTCACTCCCTCCTTTATCCCTTCCCTTACGGCGCGGTTCAGGTGTCCAACAATGTATGAGACAGATACTGCGCCATTTCCTTTCCCCAAAAACCAATTATTAATTATTATTAATAAAAATAAGCGCACAACAATATGTTTGGATAGAACAGATGACAACCTAAACCTTGCAAGTGCAGAATATTTGCAGCGCGCACATTTGTTTCTTCAAGCTTTCCTTAGCATTAGCTGAGCGACTCTGAATACCAGGTGTTACCTGGAAGACGTTTCAAAAATATGCGTTTTGGCTTTAAAATACGGCTTTTAAGGCACAGTATTACCAGTGTGAATTGTTTCCGGTGAATCGTTTTAACCGTACAGCTGGTTAACTAGATTTTATTAATTAACTTTTAACAATTGCAGTTAGGCGCTTAGTCGTAATTTTAGATTTGTAGCCGGTAGTTAGTAATAGCCATATAAGTTTTTAGAATTTCCAAAACATGGTTACCTTTGGCAATATGGATCGACAAAATTTGGCTGTTTCGACTAGTTACGCGCATTGGAAAGGTTTCTTTGCTTGCATGCTTTCGAAAGCGCATGTATTTTGGCGCTAACTGGTTCTTGAAAATTGGCTTTTGAGGAGAGGAAATGACACAGTAACTGTCCCGCCTATCTCGGCGGGCACCCGAATTGCACCGTAAGGGAAGAGATGAAGGAGGGAGTTAAAGAAGAAAGGAACAAATAGGTGCCGTTGTGGAGGGCTCCAAATAATTTCGACCAACTAGGGATCTTCAAAGTGCAGTGATATTGCACAGCGCATGGGTGCCTTTTGCGTTTCGCCTCCATAGAAGCGCAGCCGCTGCGGTTGAGTGCCAACCCGGGTACTCCGGCTCAGCAGATGAGCACCTTAACCACTGAGCCATCGCATGATGTAGCCAAATTTTGTCGAGCCACTGCGATGAGGGTAATCGCGTTTTCGAAATTCTAAAAACTGATACCGATATTATTAACCTACCTCTAACTGCAACTAGGCGCCTAACTAATAGTTAAAAGTTAATATCAGAATTAGTAAACCAGCTTCCTCCCGGTTTACTGCCTGTTAACTACTAGGTAACTACCGGTTAGCTACAGTTTGCGGGCACTGGTATACTATGCCGCAAAATCCATATTTTAAAAGCGAAAGCTTTTCCTGCTTTCGTCGGAGCGATTTCGCCGTCACCTCACGTTTGATCTTGAACGTCCTTGCTGCGCCGCTGCCATAGCAACCCAGCAAGTGACTTCGCCGCGCCGCCAAGCCTAGTCTTCGCCGTCTCTGCGCAGGGGCTCCACAGCCGTGCAGCGGCTGCTGCCTGACCACGTTATCTAGCCGAATATCAGCTGGATAAAAAAATATTAGCTGTTGCTCAACTACTGCTGAACCTTATTAGAGAGCGAGAGCTGTGATGTATCGTGCAAGCAGACGCGGCTTAGCGTCTGTAGCGTTCAGTGCGTTCCGCACACTGGATGAGCAGTGCGCCCAACCTGCCACCCTGACAGGTGGCATTTGAATTAATGGCTGATCGCGAGAGGTTGGTCAGGCTGCGGCCTATTGCTGCAGTGCCGCGTGTCTGCCACAACGTTGTCAGCGCTAATGCATGCAGCCCACATCTTTCTCTCACCACCATCACGTACCTCAAAGCGCTATTGAGGCGCCCACTTACACAGGTGGCCAGTTATATGCGCCCTTCCTTTCCACAAAATCACCAAGAAAGTTGTCAACGCCATCACCAATGAACACAATGAACGCCGACGACTTTCGCTTTGTTAGCTGAGCTAATCCGAGAAAGCTTAATTTTGATGATGACTTAGTCTTCTCTGTAACACCTGGTATGTGTTACTGCTGTTATCTGTATAAGAGAGCCCAGAAAAATTCAAACCTTTTTCTTTTGCATTTGTTTATTGATGTTTGAAAAAATGTTGTTAGCTTGCATATAAATAAGCTGCGAGGAATATAAACATAAGAGGTGTCTTGATCACGTTTTCTTTAGATTTTTAGGTTTTCATTGACTAAAATGTGTTAGAGAAATTGGTAAAATTGCACAGTAGGAGGCCCCAAAGCGCGGCAGTAAGGGAGACTTCCTATAACAAAATGTCTCCGCAATTGGTATACCGCCAGTTTTCACTCGGACTCACAAAAGGGACGACGAAAGGCGCGAGTGGACTACCTGCGCCGCAGACACCGACATGCACGAAATGCTGTATACGTCGACGCAGCCATGTACCCCAATTCCACGAACGCGGTGGCGGTAGTTTTGGACACCAACTTCAAGGAAATCGCCAGCGCCTCTCTACGCAACTGCTCTCCCACAGTAGCAGAAACGGCCGCAATCGGTCTCGCCATCCAGCACGGCGATACCACGCGAAACGGACTAAAAATTGTTACAGACTCCCAGTCGGCGTGTCGGCTCTTCCTCACTGGCAGACTTCCACACTCCATCGCTCCCATTCTGATTACCCCACATGTTAAAAATTCCACATGCAAGCACCAAATCACTTGGGCTCCTGGGCATGAGGGGCTCGAGGGAAACGAGGCCGCGGACAGTCTAGCTCGAGGTACACCAACCGAGCGACTAACCTCCCCAACGTCACCCCTCTTCCCTCTATGTACGGCGAACGCCTCCTCCTTCTCCGAACGCAAAGGCAAGTCTATCCCCCACCACACTCGAAGCTAACGGCGGCAGAGGCGAGGGGCTGGCGACAACTACAGACGAACACCTTCCCAAACCTACACAAATACCATATCATGTTTCCCGATAGATACGACGGAATCTGCCCCTTGTGTGGCGGAATTCCAACAACATACCATGTAACATGGGGCTGCTCCGGTAGCAAGCCCCCCGAACTAGACAAACATCAATCCGAGGAACAGTGGGAGTCTGCCCTGCTCAGCTCCGATTTGGTGACCCAGCGTAGCCTGATATCCCAAGCAAGAGCAACTGCGGTGGACTTTGGGGTCCTGAAATAAGGACTCCACCCAAAATCTGTTTTTTCCCACCTCTTTATCCTACCTTTCTATGGATAAATATTTTCTACTACTACTACTACTACCGCCAGTTTTGAACACTCGACTTCCAAACTTAGTGATGATGCCAGAGACAAAGCATTTTTCATAAATATATTTTTTCGCGCTAAGCGGGCAGCCTGAGTCCAGTAAGGTAGATAACGCGGTCAAGATTTTGAGCAAACCCTTCAATCCCCAGTAACTTAAGTCCTCTAAGGCACTCATTTAGTCACAAATGGATATGTTAACATTTGCATAAATTACCATTCAAGTTCATTGGCTCTTCATTTCGTAGTGACATATCTTTCCTTTGTCTTTTCTTTGGTTCACTTGTGCTTCGTTTTGTCGTTCCTCGGCGTGTGTGAGTTTTCTTGCGCTAAATGTTTCACCATGCCATCTTTTTTTTACAGAGCAAGGGATACCTTATAAAATGGAAAGGATATTCCAAGTGGCATTGCTCCGTTGAACCAAGAAAAAATCTGAACGGCGCCTGTCTCCGGGAATTTAGGCACCCAAGCAAGCCATCGCCACAACGACTGGAAGCTGCTGCTGAGGAATTAATTTACGCTGTGCAAAAGAAACTTTCCAACAGCCGTCGATCCAGCGGGCTTGTCAAGGTGAACATAGACCTGGACATCTTTAGATGGGTTTTCAGTAGGAAAGGAAGGCCGCTCAAAAGGGGTTGGGTTGTTTGCAATGAGTCAGACTTTTCAAAGCTGAATCTTCCCTTTGGGTGGCATACTCGAGAAACGAAACTTGGCAGTGTAGTGGCAATTGAGTTCCCAGTGCGTGTGAAGGCTGCTGTGACACGACAGAAAGCTTGCAAGCTCTTTCCAAACGGCTATCCTGTGGAAAGTCTGCAAATGTTCCTTGAGTCGAAGGTTGTTGCATGCAGAACCTAACCCACAGAAATAGTGAGCCTTCCGCCTTTCACATATATGTTGCCAGCAAACGTTTTGGAACTTTGTTTTTTTTTCGATATAGTATTGATTCTTGCATTTCAATTTGTGTTGTTTAGAATTTCTTAAAAATGAGTTCGGGAGCTTTGCGCTTAGAGATTTCTGAATGTGCAATTTCATTTACATTGACAAATAAGACAGTTCTGGAAATCTTTAGCAACAAAACGGTTTTGAAGAAATCTAACATCTTTTATTCCACTTGGCATGTCCATGCCAGAGAGTTTAAAGGTTGCAGTAGAGACAAGATTTAGAAGCCTCTGCTCCTCGGTAGATACTCAGTACAGAAAAATTAATGGCCGAGCAAAAGAGGGGTTCCTTAAAAAAGAGCGTCATGTAAAAATTCCCTTCGATAAGGAAAGTTCTGTTCAAAATTCAAATAACAGTATCAAGGACATCGTTATTCAAGCTTTACAAGAAGAAGTGAAGCGAATGGAGGTCTCTTTCTGAACTGCGTAAGTCCATTCAGGATTTTGAGGCAAAATTCCTTCAGCTGCAAAAAGAAAACAAAAGCCTATCATCACAGGCAAAAAACTGCCGCTTGCTCAACAACTGCGGAAAAAGGGTCGGGGAAGGTTCGAAAAGCACCGATAGAAGAAAGCTGCATTCTGTAGGCCGCGTGATAGTTCAAGGGCTAGAGGAAATTTGGGAAAGCTATGGCTTGGACTTATGCCAGTTGGTTGTAGAAGACCTTCGAGGGCTACTGCACAAAATTACTTTTTCTGACATTGACGGAATCTCCGTGGAGCGAGGAATCAAAAAATAATACCGCAGTAATGGTAAAACTGACTATCAGGATCTGTCTTCCCCCGAGAAGAAAAGCGCCCGTGCAATCACCGCGCTCTTAGACAAACACTTTGTAAGCAATGTTTTTTGGGAAAAAATGTCTTCAGCTGTCCCTAATTTACCCTCGCTCCGTGTCATCAATTCATACAGGCAAAAACTAGACGAAAGCACTGCTGTGTTTAAAACCCTAGGAGAAGCAGCTGGCGCTCAGGTGTCTTTTGTGCACGAACTTGAAACGGCCGTTGCGGAGTACGCAGTGAATAGAGGTATGACAGGAGAACAGCTCAGGTCGCAGCCAATTTTGATCAAAATAGAAGGAGATGGCTGTGTAGTCAGCACACGAACAAGCTGGACAACTCTATCTTTTCTCCTGATTGACAGCAGCCGGAGGCTGCAGAGCCATACCTTACATCGCCTGCTCGCAGTCGTCGAAGTCTCTGAAAACTATTTTCAGATTAGAGAAAGTTTGAAGGATTTGGTAGACGAAGTTAACAGTGTTGTGAAAAGGGGCAGTGTCAGCTTGGAAGGACAGGAAGTTCCCGTCATAGTCTGTCTGGGCTCAGATCTAAAATTCTTGCTCATGGTTCAAGGATTGCAGTCAGCGTCTTCTAGGCACCCATGTCCTTTCTGTCGTATTAATTTAAAGGAACGAAGCAGAGCTGGGGCAAACACAGAGGAGTGTAATAAGCCGCCTCTTCTGCGCACTCTAAAAAACATGAGGGAGGACGGCATTGTTAAAGAATTCGGAATGAAAGTCGTTCCCCTATTCAACATTGAACCTGCATTTGTGGTTCCAGACATTTTACACATGCGCATTAGAGTCGTTAATCGCCTGGTTGATGGATTGATTGTCGAAGCAATGGACAAAGACAACCGCGATAAAGTTACGAACTTAAACACCAAGAGCACTCACGTGGAAGCAATTGTGCAGGCAATTAATAGCTGTGGTGTAAAATTTGAACTGTGGCAGGACGAAAGAAAAGGAAAAAATTTCACCTGTATTCAAGGAGACTCCTGCGAGCGCCTGCTCGAAATGCTGCCAGAGAGGCTCACTGGAAAACTCAGCCCGGAAACAGAAAAAAAAACCATCTCAATTTGGAAAATGCTTAGTCGCATTTTTGATCATTTTGAACATAACACGACCGGCGAAAGCATCGAGCAAGAAATAGCCAAATTCCATAAAACGTACTTAGAACTTGGAGAACGAGGGCATAAGGGTTACGGGGCTGAAAGAATGACGCCATATATGCATATTCTTGTCTGTCATGCCTCAAATAAGCATAAAGAATTCAAGTGTTTGGGGTGGTTTTCGAGCGAAGGCATTGAGAAAAAGAATGATATTCTGAAACATTTGCATCATGCAAGATCCAATAAATGGAATGCGGCCGCCGATGCGCTGAAGCTGGCAAAACGCCTTGAGAATAGCGCGCACGTAACAACAAGGCGAGCGTACAAAAAACACGATCGTTCATACTGGGTTGAGGGTATGATTGAAGAGAGTCGCACAAATAGGGCTCGAAGCGCTCCTGAAATGGAGCGCGAGGATACACCTCCCGCTTGCATCGAGGATATGGACGCGGTTGAACTGCGGACCGAATTGAAAGCTGCTGGCATTTCAACGAATGTAAAATCAGTTCCCAAACTGCGTGAAATGCTTCGCAAAGAAAGAGAAAAACGATGTTTTCAGCAGTCGACTTGACTTCTATTAGCAAAAATTGCCTGCAATTAGCAATTGCCAGCTCGCGATGTTCCACAAGTCTGTATGCCTCAGTTTTTATCATTTCTTACTTTTTTAATGAAATATTCATCAAAAATTTTTGTAGTGCAGTATGTGCACACTTGCAGCTTGAACGGTTTACTATGTCTCTTCACTCAATGCTAAAACTCGCATTCTCGCTGGTACGACTAAACGAGAGTGAAATGCTTTGTTTGTGCTTGTGGCGACTTATATGTGCAGTAAATGTTCTTCGTTCTTCGCCATATTTGTGATAATCTTCCTTGATGTGCAATATTTACACGCTGTATCTGTATTCATGTATGATATGTTTATATTTTTTGTATCGCGCCACGCTGTGTTGTTTTGTGTTTTTTGGGTTTCATCAAGATTAGGCCAATTGTGTTTTATAATTACTGCAGTGCACGCTTGAAATGCCTTCGCAGTGCACCTTTGGCTGCCTATGTTCCCTGCGAAACGGCGCGGTTCATGTGGCTGACCTCATTGTAGCGCGAATGTTGCACCCCTCCTTTCCTCACAACCAGCCTAGTGATGTGTGGCGGTAGCAAGTGGTACACGTCTATGTAGAAATTGTAAAGTTTTGCCATACTTAATATTTACTACCGACACTTTCTCAAGCTGGTTCTGTGCATAAGTGCATTGTGTATTTCTAGCAAACTGTCGAAATGTATCGTTTAGACTTTTTCTGCGCCATGATGTGATGCGATAATAAATGTATTCTGTCATGTCAAGTAAACTGCCGCTTTGATTTTTTGTACGAGATTTTGTAGCGATTATTACGGCAGCATTTCGAGCCTTCAACGTGGCGGTGCCGTGGTGGTGGCGGCACCGCCACCCTGTGGCTGCGTTGACACCCTGTAGATGCGCCGCCACCCTGTCACGTGGTTGGTCACGTGGTGCGGCTGATCACGTTGTTGGTCACGTGACCAAGTTCCATTCGGGCAGCTGTAGCTATCGCGTCACTCCAGGTTTAACCAAAGCTAAACCACCGTTATTTTTTTTTTGCAACTTGCACAAAAGGACAGGAACAAAGAATTGAGCAAAACACTCAACAGGTTAGGAAATTCGGTATGCTGAAGAAGTTAAACTGAATGTACGCATTGCTACATTTAATTTTCGCTATTTTCAACTTCACTCCTGTACCTAATATGGCCTCCTTTTGGAGATTCTCATTTGCGATGGCATGTTCTATCTGCGGCCGCCTCAGCATTCACAGTTGACGGCGAGGGGACCGAATTCCCGGGGGTATTCAGCGTCGGTCGTAATCGAGTCACGTCACCATGCTGGTGAGTAACGTCATGTAGATCCGGGCGTCAGGGTACGTTATTAAATTTCAGCTTTAACATAAGTGATGTGTCTCCACTTGGATCCCAATTTAGATCAGTTACGAAAAACAACAGAAGGAACGAAGAGGACCGGGTGGGAGGCATTGCTGCCGTTATATGATCTCTAAGCGTCTTTGAAACATTTGTCAGGCAGTGCTTTCAAATACGTGAAAAGGTATGTTTGGCGCATCATAGCTCCAGCTGCCGCTGAGCGAGTTCTTACAACGTGAAAAAGCAATGCTTGCTTTCCGATCCCTCATAATTATGTCACACCCAAAAATAATTCTGGAATCTCCTTCATCACGCTTTTCCATAAGCCGTATAATATTTCCATGCGTTTTGGTTCATGGTTTATCGTCCCAAAGCGACTCAGGCTATGAGGAACGCCGTAGTGAAAGACTCCGGAAATTTCGACCAGCTGAGGTTCTTTAACATGCACTGAAATCGAACAGTACACGGACCACTAGCATTTCGCCTACATCAAAATCCAAGCGCTCCATAACGATCGCAAAGTACAACATTGATGACTTGACTACACAACTCCTCATTGCGGCAGCACTATGAGCAGTACTTTTGAACAAAGAAAAGAAATCGCGCTGAAATTAAGAAATTTGGGGAACACTTAGCTCCGCCTTGTTGGTATGATGCTATAGCCTTAACAGGTCTTTTCTGCGGCTTGGTGTCCTCTGCATATTTTGTATTCGAAATTTCAGGCTATTTCTCATGGTCTCATGACGTAACATTTAGCCCGGCGAGCAATGAGCACTCGACCGTATAACCAGCCAACAGCCACCCGCTAGTGCACCTCCCATCTCGGACATGTGACGGCGCTTGGTCATGTCACCAGGTATCGTAATCTAGTATCTTAACCCCGCTCAGCCACAGCGTTTAATGCCGGGAAGCATGAGGCGTTTTTACGGCGTGAGGCCGGCGATTTTCACCCGATGGTGAGCGCCGCCACCAATGTGGACCTACCAGATAATTTTCGCACGTCGTCCGACGACGGTTGATGAGGCGGCGGCTGACGCGAGCGAATAGGTGCGCAGGAAGCCCGCTCTTTTCCGATATGACTGCTTGCGCACGTCGCCGTCGACGAGGCCGCCATGGCCGACGAGCACGTGGCGGACTTGGGGGGCGGGCATGGAAACGTGACTGTCTTGAAGATAAACGATTCATCAAGCATAGCATGTCTTTTTTTTATGGGGACATGAATTATTGTCGTATGAAAATGGGCGCGCGCGTTTCCTCAAGGCCGGTTGAAGAAACCCACGCGCGCAAAAAGCCTGTGTTGTCTCGAGCGTGTGGTTCTCGATATCTGGACATGTTCATGCGGAGTAATGTGATGAAAAAAAAAACCGAGGGATCTGGTTGCATGTTACATTCTCGAATTTCCTGTTTACATTATCCCTACGTCATAAGACAGGCCGGTGATCAGCCATGGAACTTAAAAGCTTCACATCCTGAGCCGGCCTTCGCCCTCCTAACCAAGCCAAGTGGGCAGCTCCGCGTTTTTGCGCCACTGCATGCAATGGACTCTACCGTGGCGCGCGCGCGCACACCCACACACTCAGCCCAACACACACACACATGCAGAAAAAGGCAGTGAACTAGGGCGCCAGAAAGTCACGTGCATGCAGGTACAATTCCTATACAAGCGCATCCCGAAAATGGTTACACGTTTAAATGGTATTATTCAATAATTTGTACGCTGAGCAACCTGTCACCATCCTTGTGTATAAATGCAGGAAACACATGTTGTGTGCAAGCAGCCTAGGTAAAATGATCAGCGCCGTTCGTAAGTAGAAGGCAGCATATTTTCATTTTTGCGAAAGCATAGCAGCTCATAAGGAGGAAAATCAGGCGTTGTCCTCCCCAGAGGTTTGGAAAAACCACGTGACCTAATCAGAAAAAGAAAAAATTAAGTTTCGTAAATAAAATACTTTCCGAAGTGGGTTCCGCACCCACGAAGGGAACCCGCCGCATTGGCTCAGTGGATAGGGCGCGATGTCAGTGCACGCTAAACATCTCCAGGTGGTCTAAATTATTCCAGAACCCTCCACTACGGCACCTTTTCCTTCTTTTTCTTTCACTCCCTCCACTTTCCCTTTACGGCGCGGTTCAGGTGTCAGCCGATATGAAAGACAGATACTGCGCCATTTCCTTTCTCAAAAAGCCAATTTTCAATTTTTACTTTCAAGGTTAGTTTCTAAAATTGGTTTTGAGGAAAGGAAATGGCGCAGTAACTGTCTCACATATATCGGTGGACGCTCGAACCACGCCGTGAGAGGACTGACCTCTGGCCGCAATCGATGTCAGCTTGCGCGGCCTTGGTCTGTCGCTGAGCGCGGACAAATCGGTGGCCATGGCCTGCGTTTCGCGCTCGCGCGCGCGCACCTTGCGCCTCTGTCACTGGACGGGACTACGATTCCTTGGCGTAAATCGGTGCGGTATCTTGGCCTGGACATCGACTGGCGCCTTTCCTTCCGCCCCGCGGCGACCAAGGCCTGTCTGCAGATGAAGAGGATCACCGCCGCCGTGCACAAGCTCACCGCTCGAGGCCAGGGCATCTCCCAGCAAGCCGCGCTGCGACTATACAATGCCGCAGCTTTGGGGGCGGTGCTCTATGCGCTGCCGCTCGTCACGGTGCGCAAGCCGTGCTGGAAGAAGCTCGAGCTTCAGCACCGCAAGTCCCTGCGCGTGTGCCTATGCCTGCCCAAAAATTCGCAGTGCGCCGCAACGTTGGCTGAGGCAGGAGCGTGGCCCCTTGAGCTCCAAGCAGCGCGCAGGGCACTGAATCACATCGACCGGCTTCACCGCGCACCGGCCGGCGGCTCGCTGCTGCAGCGTATGCGCTCGCACCCGCGCTCACGAATGGGCGCGGCGCTGCTCGAGTATGAGCAATTGACCCAAGGCCCACCCCCCTACGGCTCCTGCGCGCCCTGGCCTGCTGCCTCGGAGGTACAGCGAGAGATAGTCGGCATCGCGGGAAAGCGGAGCACACCCCTCTGCGCTGTGCAGCAGCTGGCCAGAGCCGTCATACACGAGGAGCTCCAGGACCAACTCCTCGTGTACACCGACGGCTCAGTGGCCCGCGACAGCTGCTCCCTTGCTGCGGCGGCCACCATCCCCGCCCTGCGACTGCACAGCCAGCAACACGCAACCTTCCTGGGCTCCTCCACCACGGCGGCGTTGATGGGGATCCGGCTCGGGCTGGACCTGCTGCTCACCCTCGGCCCTCTGCCGCCCAGGAGTGCTCTGCTGTGCGACTCCCGCGCCGCCCTCAGCCGCCTGCAATCTAACGGCCGCGGTACCCCACTAGTGCGGGAAATTCGTTCGCGCATCGAGCGCCTCGCGCAGAGAGGTTGTGCCGTGCGTGCACAGTGGGTGCCCGGTCACTGCGGCATCGCCGGCAACGAAGAAGCTGATGACCTCGCGACCGCTGCACACCAACTACCTGCCAGCGATCTGCCCATTGCGCTGGAGGACGTGCGTGCGGCCATTCACGACCATCTCCGAAAGCAGCACCCCGACCCACGCATCGCGGGAGGTGAGCGCATCGACAGTGTCACCGGCTGTCGCGCACTTTCACGGTCGCAACGTGCAATGATCCTCCGCGCGCGCATTGGCTGCGTGTGGCCCGGGGAACGACGGGTGCGTCACGGAATCGCGACGAGTGATGTGTGTGACGGATGCAGTGCAGTGGAAACACTAGAACATCTGCTCCTTCGCTGCTCCGCGTTCGCCGATGCTCGTCGCGATATGCTCGCGGTCTATAGGGCGCAGGGCATACTACCAGACTCCATCAAGACGCTATTGTGGTCGCAGGGCAGTGCGCGCACTCGTGAGCGAACTTTGGTGAGCCTCTGTGCATTCCTCGAACACACGGGCTTGACGTCCCGTCTGTTCTCCGTCAGGTAGTTACACGCAGTGACCGAACGCTCCGCGAGTTCTACCTTGAACGATTAATAACTGGACGCCCCCCTCCAGTTGTAACCTACAGAGTGCTGTGCGCGTGTGTGCTTTAATTCCTCTAAAATGAACTAATCACGCGCACAACCTGGATACATTTCTTATTGTGTAAATAGTTTGTACATATTACTTCTCCCCCTGTCCTCTATTCCTGTCCCCTCACCTCTTTCATTTCATTTCTCCATTCTGCCTGCTGTCCTTTATTTCCGCTGCCCCAGCTCAGGTGCTTCAGTATCGATGGCAGATGCCGGGGCTAGCAAAAATCTTTTCCTTCCTTTTTACTATTATTTTAATAAAACCACTACCACCACCACCCACTTGAAGGTCAAAACCGTAAGCACCGCGAAATCGTTACGAGGTAGCATAGTGAAGCTTTCGCATCAAAAGTGAAGGAAAATAATGTTGCCGGACGTGGCAACTGCTATCTAATATCTTAACCACCCGAGCTGTAGCCGGCGGAGGAGAATGGGAAATGATATCGAGGAGAAATATAAAGGGGAGCGATAGCAAGGAAGCACAGGATCGAGTATTCGGGTGTGGCTCAATCCCCGGTCCGCTTTCGAAGGGGGATGCCATTCACATACCTGGCTTAATATCTCATATGGGCCCTTGAGGCTTGGGTGTTACGCATATTTTTGAAAGTATGGCGGAGTGCTTGGCGTAACGCACTCTGGCACAGGTCAGCCCGGTATTGCACTGCCTCCGGGATTGGCCCGTGGCCTACGGGCTATTGCGCGCGCTTTTCTTCTGTCTCTTTACTCCCATCTTTCACCTCCTACTATAAGCACGCAGGCAGCTGGGCGTGGCTCCGCATTGAGCCAGTAAGCAAGCCCGTGCTTTTCCTTTCGTCCTTCTGTCGACAACTCAACTCAACTCGAAAAAAGGAAGCACAGGGGCTCGAGCTGGGTTTGGGTATCGTCGCCTTCATCAACTTCCATTCGGGCGGCGTGAACTGATCAGCTTGGCTGGCCATTGCATTAGAGCAGCACGCCATCGCCGCAGCCGAGCACCTCGCTGCAAGCTTTCTCCTTCACAGCTCGTCAGTAGACTTAATTGTTGTCCGTAATTTTTTTCCCCGTTGCGAAAAAACTTGACAATTATGGTGAGTCAGGTTATAACTGCAACCTCTTTCGAAAAAATAAAAACACTGACGTGTAAACAAATGCGCAACACAAGGTTCTTACTGATGCTTATACGGCCGCTAGTTCTGTTCTGTTACCAGTCATCAGATTTTCTGTACAGCAAAACCCCATTTACCATGAAGACACAGACCGTCCCACGCGGAGAAGTTGGGTGCAGCGCTAAAAAAATTCTATTCCACGCATTATGCTCTGGACTCACTGAGTGATAGCTGGGCCTTGGCACAATTCTGGAACGTTTAGCCATATCTTGTGTGATGTGCATATATACCGCCAGTAGTTTTTGACAAATGGCCCCTCAAAGTCGGACAAAGACGGGGCGTGTACACCGCTTCAACCCCAACCCGACTTCTTTCTTTTCTTGCACCGCAGTAAAGGAACAGACTAGGGGAGCCGCACAGTCAGCCCGTTTCGAACACGCTGGGTGGAAAAAAAAAACAGAAACGCGAAGGGTGCCCCCCTCCCGAGGAGCTTGGCTTGAGGGGAGGACACACAAAGCGGACAATGGGCGAAGCTTACTAGCGTCTCTCTCTCAAACCGGGAGGAAGAATTTAAGAGAAGGAGGAGGAGCTCAACTTCATGCGGCCCGTGGTGGCGGCGTTGTGAACTAGGAGCGGATGAACCAGAATCCTGGCCATGAACATGCAGTTGCTTCTAGGACGAGGAATAAGCGTCGCAAGACGCTTCGCACATTTCCTTAATGGCCAGGCCGAAGTTCTGCTGACTAACGTGTACGAAAAATACCGGCACATTAACAGAGGAACGACGATTGCTTTCTTCGACGAAATATTCGACGTATGAGACTCCTTCGCCGTCTCCGACCCTTCCGCAGAATATTCTCCTGACCAAGAGAACTCGCCCATTTTCGACATCAACCCATCCCTGCCCTGGAACAGACAAGTCCAGATCGGGAATCTGCTTGGAAGCTACAGAGAGTGTTTTCCGTCATCGCCGAAGGTCCAATAAATTCCGATTGCCAGGCATCGCATTATAACCGACCAGTACGCCCGACCTCTCCGTCAAAGCCCCTACCGTGTGTCACCGCGAGAATGACAAGCCATCTGGGACCAAGTCGAAGAAATGCTTCGCGACGACCTCATCCAGCCATCCAACAGCCCATAGGCGGTACCGGTTGTTGTAGTGGGAAAGAAAGACGGCGCACTTCGAATCTCCGTTGATGACCGCCGCCTGAACAACGTAACAAAGAAGGAGGTCTACCCCCTCCCCCGCATCGACGACACACTGAACCGGCTATGCAACGCCAAGTATCATCGATTGGCCTTGCAAATTGAGGTCGATGAAAGAGATCGTGAGAAGACGGCATTCATTACTCCGGATGGGCTCTTCGAGTTCAAGGTGATGCCTTTGGTCTCTGTTCCGCACCGTTCTCTGTTCCGACGTTTCAGCCAGTTATGGATACAGCACTAGCAAGCCTCAAGTGGAAAATTCGTCTGGTATATTTAGATGACATCGTTGTTTTCGACTCGATCTTCGAGGAGCACCTCAAAAGATTTCGAACACTACTAGACACCATCAAGTCGTCTGGCCTAACCTTCAGGGAAATGCCGCTTTGTCAATGAAGAGCTGCTGTTTCGAGGCCACATGATTAGCAAGGAAGGAGTACGCCCAGACCTGCACAATACTGAGCAGTTTCCACCGCCGGCCGATAAGAAAGCAGTGTCCAGATTCCTCGGGCTGTGCGCATATTACCGACGATTTGTGACTTTTCGCGCATCGTCGATGCCGTGACAAAACTGACGAAAGCAGACGTGCCATTTAAACGGGAAGCCACGCAAGCAGAAGCCTTCAAAGAACTTTAGCGTCGTTTACGGTCCCCGCCGATCCTCGCGCTTTTAGATGAAAACGCCGGTACTGAAGTTGATACCAAAGCAAGCAGCTTGTGCCTAGGCGCCATCCTCGTTCAAAAAAGCAACGGGCAGGAGAAACTAATCGCATACGCTAGCCGTTCCCTTTCCAAGGTCGAGGCTAACTATTCAAGAACTGCCTAGGCAGCTCAACAGCATTGGGCGAACACTAGGCGATCATTGGCAAAAACAGGTATGAAGGGTGGTCCTACATTGGCATTTAGGCAAAGCGCTACCACTTTAACACATTGGCCCAACTTTCACGCTAGTTCTGGGCCATCGTTTAGCCGATCGAGGTGCCAACGCAGGCCTGGCGTTCGTTCCGCGACATGGGCCAATAAAGGCCTCGGATTGGCTTTCTAGCTTTCGAGCGCTGGCATCCAGCTATCGAACATTGGTAACCAGCTTTCAAACATTAACAGCCATCTTTCAAACACTGGTATGCTGCTTTCGAAATTTGGCACATGCAACATAACCCAATGACTGGTACTGTAGATGTACCATTAAACCTATCAAATATTCATAAATGAGGGTGCCTAAGAATTCAGGAAAAAGACCGGTCTATTGCATAGAGTTACAAGGATCACGCTTCTAGCGCATGCAGAATGGCTTGCGCTGCTACCAGTCATCCTGGGAATTAACGGAAAGGAGGACCCAAGAGCATGGTGGAAAAGGTTGTGGGAAAATCATTTATTTTCAAGTTTTTCTCCTCTGTGGTTCAGCGTGTCAATTTTGTTTCTAGTTTTTTTGTGCGTGTGTGCATACTGTGGGAGCGACGTGGTATTTCTTAGAGTACTTATGTCGTTTTTCACACTGTTTCACCTAAGCTTTTTGTATGTATTTGCATCATTTCATTTCCCACAGTGCCGCCGCGGTGGCTGAGTGGTTATGGCGCTCGGCTGCTGGCCCGAAAGACGCGGGTTCGATCCCGGCCGCGGCGGTCGAATTTCGATGGAGGCGAAATTCTAGAGGCCCGTGTGCTGTGCGATGTCAGTGCACGTTAAAGAACCACAGGTGGTCGAAATATCCACAGCCCTTCACTACGGCGTCCTTCATAGCCTGAATTGCTTTGGGACGTTAAACCCCCTAAAAACCAAAAACCAATCATTTCCTACAGTGGTTTAAAATTTTGTATCTTTATGTGTTGCATTTCTGAGATCTCAAATCCTGTTCTGGACGAATAAAATTAAAAAAGAGTGGTTCAAATTTTCCTATATATTTATCTTAGATTTCACAACATAGCTAAACCCTTAATTTCTGGAATTAATCCTTTGATATTAATGGGGTTTTATCGTCTCAGTGCAGCTCAGACTATAAGGGGCGCCATAGTAGGAGGCTGCAGATAATTTCAACCATTTGGGGTTCTTTAACGTGCACTGACATCGCGCAGTACGCGGGGCTCTAGAATTTTGCCTTCATCGAAATGCGAACGCCGCCACCAGGGTTGAACCCGTCATTTGGGTCAGCAGCTGAGCACCATAACCACTGAGCCACCGCGGCGGCCTTTCAATAGTTTAGTATTTACCAAAAGAAAAATACGACCAACATAATTCATGTATTTGGTGCCTTCATGAAATTCCTGAAATGAAAGTCTTCTAATTGTGGAAGATACTTAGCAAGAAACCTATCTTTTTTTTGTATGCTTAGAGCCATTGTTCTCTGAGGGAAATGCATAAAGTAAAGCAGGGTCTATCCTGCAGGATGCAGAGCATTATCAAGTGATATGTGTAGTAAGTTTGCGTTTTTCGCAATTCTAGCCGACCATTCACATAGTGGATGTCACAGTGGATGTAAACTGCGTAGTTGATTTCATTATCTGAGTCAATCAGAGACTTGTTTCTAAAACTGTAAAGGTACTGAATTAATCTCAATAAGCTCAATATTGCAGTGCCGTCGGGACTGCAACACAATCATGGTTGCTCGGAATCGGTGATCAGCACAACCTGAAAGCAATTGAAACTAAACGTAGCAGCGGTGGCAGCAAAGCTTTCAATGCGTTGAAATCAGCAGAGAAGCAGGCGTTGACTTAGAATGGCATCGCGGTCAGTGCGCGTCTGCTATGCGGCCAGCCTGACGCGAACGCATCGGTCAAGGAGGAAGGCTCAGGGACACCATGGAGGGGGGCGCGGGCTCTCCCTTCGAGAGACCGGCCGTGACTGAGCGATTCGTATTCTGCATAAGCTGTACATGAGAAACGTATACCTGTATGCATCAGTTGTCAGGTCACATGAAATCAAAACTGCTGTTAGACAAAATACTGAATGTTTGGTGAAAGCATTGCACCAAAGACGAAAAATAAAGTTCTTACCATTCGGGCAGATCTGCACTGCACACGACGTCAAGCCAGACATTTGGCAATGAGAGTCGGCACATAGAAGTCGTCCTCGTGCTTTGTCTCGTTCTCTATTTTTGCCGCAAAAAGTAAAGCTGCGTGTAGTCAAAGCAACACTTACTCCCAAAATAACATTGATTTCCGAAGGTATCTCAAGATAAAATACTTGTAGTACTTACAAATAAGATATTGCAAGCTTTCAAACACTGGTATCCTGCTTTGGAAAATTGGAACATGCAACATAACCCACTGCCCAATGACTGGAACTGTAGATGTACCCATTCATCCTAGCAAATATTCATAAATGAGGATGCCTAAGAATTCAGCATCGAGTTACAAGGATCAGGCTTCTAGCGCATGCAGAATGGCTTGCGCTGCTACCAGTCATCCTGGGAATTAATGGAAAGGAGGACCAAATTAATGGAATTAATGGAAAGGAGGCCAGGGTAGCGAATCGCGTCGGAGCTCTTATATAGTATCAGATGTGGATTTTCGCTTGCGCAGACTATGAACGAAGCCAGCTCGTGTGTGCATGCTCTTTCGTCGCGCTTGTTGTGCGGTTCAGTGCCGGCGTGCCACACAAGGCAAGACTTGTCCAGTCAAGAATGTGTCGTGGCGATGCATAGCGCTGTGACGAATGACAGGGGAGACGACGGTGATGGGGGAAGGAGGAGGTGGTGGCTGCAGGGGGAGAACCATTTTTTTTACTCAGCTTTCGTGTTCGCAAAAAAAAGTTTCCAGCTGAAAAGTAGAAGAAAGAAGATCTTGGGGGGGGGGGGGGGGGGGGGCACGAACGGCGCAGCGTGTAGCTGCGCAAAGGAGAAACGGCTAGGAGAAAGTAAGTAAAAAAAAAAAGCTCTTCGCGGAGTAGGGGTTAGCACGCTGACTTGAAAAGGGCACGTCCGGGAGATGAGTTGGGGCTTAAAAAGAGAGAGGGGACGGACGCCGAAACATGTGAAAGAGGTTTGGAATTCTCGGAGTTCGAGTCATAACCAGTTTTGAAGGCAAGGGTGTGGAAAACGCGGAAGCGTCAAAGTATTCTTGCAAAGCCGCAGGGAAAGCATCATAAAACAATAAATAAAATATTATGCAAGCAAATTCGCATACGGGACATGTGGCAAACAAGCTAGGTCAGCATGCCTCTAACACCATTTGTTTGTAGATTTATTTTCTGGTCGTCGAAGAATCCTACACTTTTTTTGGTGTGGAAATTTCACGGAAAAAGCTAATACAAACAAAACCGTGTTGAATTCTGGCTCGAAACTATTTCCAATGCTTTTCATCAATAAAGACAATGTTCGAAAGCAAAAAAAATAATTTTCGAGCAAATAGGTAAAAACGTCAGCAATAGCTATAGTCCTCAATGCAAATTACGCAACAGAACAATAAAATGCACAAAAAACAACATATTGAAACATTACGATCTGCAGAAAAGGAAGGAAAAAGCAAATCAAAAAACACATGGCAAGGCGCGATCACAGGGAACGAGGTACGGAAGCGTAGGGATCTATTACCGCGTGATGGCGTGCGTTTATGAAGCGGCGGCTTAATGTTTCGCGCGTGCGCAACTTATAATTGTAAATTACCAGGCCACTGCTTTGTTTCTGGACGTTACAATAATTGCGCGCAAAGTCGGCTTAGGGAATGCACTTGCACTAAGTTATTACGTTTCATTTAGGATCTCCATTAAGCAGACAGCCACTGCGCAGTGTGGCAGTGAATTCTCTAGAGTGAAGCAAAAAAGCGCTTATTTAATTTAAAAATTTATGAAATGAGAATCAGTTGATTATTTCAAGAGGCTCTGGTTTTCAGATACTCGCGCAAGCAGAGCGTACAAAGCCCTTTCGAATAAATAAATTACATAAAAATAGGCCGGTTATTATGCTAAGAAATCGCACATAGGCGACAGCGTGAGGTCTGTCTGTGCACTTCTCAAAAAATGTATATTTTTTTTTTTAGCGGCTTGGCTAAGCCATATATACACTAATCATTACAACGGGGTCATGCCAACGCGAATTCGTTAATTACTAAATGTACGAGACATTCTAAAAAGAATTTTAGTGGTTAGTTGCAGCGAACGGAAAGAACAAAAGTCGATGGCAGCTGAACCATTGCTATATAGCGAGCGAATGCGTTTGGAATGCTTCCGAATGCGTTTGGAAATTGTTGCGAAGCGCCTTAGAACTCAACTGATCAGCGACGGAGCCCGCGGCAGACGTCGCCGCGCAGCGCCTCGACAGCGTCGACATATACTCCTCTTTTAATTTCTCCTGTACGAGAGCTCCCTGTGGCCGGCGCGTTGTGCTGACAGCTTCGGTTTCATTGAGTTATTTTTTTCGTAACTATCCTCTATCTACGACTGCGCAGTCGGAAAATATTCGTTGTTTATCCAAATTCACGCATATACTGCGAAAGCATTCGGAAAGAAAAGATGAATAAAGTTAAAATTTTGGAAATCGCACAAGCCCAGCCCTAGAGCTCAAACGAGTTTTAGCGCGTTCGAAAATTATAAACTGCCGAGATGGTACTCGACAATAAAATCAATCTTCTACCCGGTATAATGGAGGGTACAATGTTCACCAGCATCTGCCATATACTTTTAACACTGGATAAGTGGTGGCAAGCCAAGGCCAATGTAGCCATGTTTCGAAAATGGCTTAGCCAATTCTGGGTGACTGGGAGAACTCTTGCTAACATGGCCCACGATAGCCAAGTTTCGTAAATGGCTTAGCCAATTCTGGCAGCGAGTGGGAGAACTCTGGCTAACATGGACCAGGATAGCCAGGTTTTGAAAAAGGCTTAGCCAACTCTGGCTAGCATGGCCCATGACAGCCATGATTTTTTGATGGCAAGGCCAATATCAGGTGCTCACAGGCAACTCTGGGCCTACTTTTTCCACGCATTGCCAGTGGCTTTCTAATATTGGCCCGCTGTCATGTGTTAGCTGGATGAGAAGGAGTGCCTTATCTGGGCTACGTCGATATTCCGCCCTTACATGTACGGACAGCCGTTCAAGGTGGTCAGCGATCACCACGCGCTGTGCTGGCTTCCCAATTTGAAGGACCGCTCTGGCCGCCTCGCTCGGTGGAGTCTGCGCCTCCAGGAATTTGATGTCACCATCGTTTACAAGTCCGAACACAAGCACTCTGACACCAATTGCCTCTCACAAGCCCCTGTATATGGAACGCCGCAGGACGACGATGAGGACGCCTTCCTGGAACCCATCAGCCCAAGCTCTTTTGCACAGCAGGAACGCTCGGACCTCGACCTAAAACGATTCATCGAGTACTTGGGAGGCAAAGTTTCTTCGCCCCCACCTCATTCAAGCGAGAACTTTCTTCTGTGTGCAGAATGATGTCCTTCGCAGAAGTTCGCAGCGAACAAAACAGCCTACCTCCTTGTTGTACCTGCATGTCTCCGCGAAGAAATTCTACAGGCTTCACATGACGAGCCGTCAACTAGACATCTCGTGTTTACTCGAAACCTCCACCGCATTCAAGACAAGTATTACTTGCACTGAGTGCCCGCCGATGTCGCACATTATGTGAAAACCAGCCGAGATTGTCTGCGACGAAAGACCCCTCCCACCCGACCAGCAGGATTTCTTAACCCCATTGAAGCCCCCCTCAATGCCCTTTCAGCAGATCGGCATGGACTTGGTTGGTCTTTTTCCAAAGTCAATATACAGAAATAAGTGGATCGTCATAGCGACCTACTTCCTGACGCGCTACGCCGAGGCAAAAGCCTTACCGAACGGAACAGCTGCAGAAGTCGACAAATTTTTCGTGCAGTGCATTCTTCTGCGACACCCCAGGCAGCACAACAGCATTGGTCGAACGTTGGGCTATCATTGGCAAAAATTGGCACTAACATCGATCCTACACTGGCATTTACGCTGAGCGCTACCATTTTGACACATTGGCCCTACTTTCATGCCAATTTAGGGCCAACGTATGGCCGATCAAGGGGCCAACGTAGGCCTGGCGTGCGTTCTGCGACATGGGCCAGTAAAGGTCTCAGATTGGCATCCAGTTTTCGAACATCGGATTCCAGGTTTCGAACATTTGCATCCAGCCGTCGAACATTGGTATCCGGCTTTCGAACAATGACATAAAGCTTTCTGCAACCTGGGCCAGTAAAGGTCTCGGACTGGCATCCAACTTTCACACATTGGTACCCAGCTTTCGAATAATGGTATCCAGTTTTTCAACAATGGTATCGAGCTTTCGAACACCGGCACATGCAAATCCGGCTGCTGGTTACTGACCAGCATTTTCGATTTAGTCTTCGAAAGTAACCAGGCTGCATGGCTGGCATCTTGCTTGGAGTGACAAATGTATGTAGGGTGAGAACCCTAGAATGTCCTCACAATCCAACACTCGTCTCTAGGGAAGGGCTGCCCTATACAACGGAGATGCAAACCTTGCATCCTGGTTACTTTTCGCAAACATGGTACTATTCCACCTACCAACCCGCAGGAAGGTAAGCAAGAAAAGAGCCAACCAGAAGTATTTAAAAAAAGATCTTTGCTCAAAGCAGCTGTGAGGCGCTTGAGGTGGTGTGCCTATAGGCAGGGCTCGGGCAGGGGTCAGGGCCTGGAGTGGGGTGCTGGGCAGAACTTAGGGTGGGGTACATTTATATTTATGTTTGCTGCGTGCAGATGGTTCAGGTTAGACAACACAGCTCGGCAATCTGCTGTAGCACGGCTAAGAGATCCATAAAGTGCTTAACGAAGCGGTCCTCCTGTAAACTGATCAGTCATATCTGAAGTAATCGTTGCACTCCTATTGCAAAAGGACTTTTCTACTGCACTCAGATTCCTTGTCCAGCTCTTTCACGATGACCTCACAATGCGTCGAGCCTGCAAAGAGAGGCATGATGTCATGATGAACCTAAATATGGTCGTCACAGTAAAAAAACCGAAATGATTAAGTAACACTAAATTTTGTGAGGCACAGTCGGCGTGAATACACTCGACACATATTTTACAGGATAATTTGTAACAACTAGCATCGCATTTTTCGCACAAAGTGAAATTTAATTTGCCTTGTCCCAAATTGGTGATCTTTAGTTAATTGCGTTCCAGTAAGATATTCAATATGAAAAAGAAAACAAAGTAATGTAATATTGAAAGGAAGTAAATATTTTATTTTCTTTATTTTCATAACTACGTATCTCTAAATTGAGAGCGCATTTTTACTCAGGTAAAGATGCGCCGGTTGTAGCATCTCCTCCATATGGACGTGAAAAGAGCAGTTTTGAACAAAGCTTGTTCGTTTGGATGGGGTTAAAAATAAATACGCTGGACGAAAAAAACAGAAATTTTTTTTTTAATCCAACAGTTTATCTTAGTCGCTTCCAATGCATGTAATACAGATTCGAAATTGACTTGAAAACCACACAAAAGACCCCTCTGACAGTCCAGAGTAATGTATTTTTTTTTCATTGAGAGTTAACTTGGCAAAAGCTTTTGCCTTAAATTGCGGATTTTTCATTGCACCTGCAAATGCGTTAACCACAGAGAAAGAGCGCAGAAGTAGCCGCGCAGCGCGTTCCTGCGCATGGAAGAAACAGCTAGGAGAAAGGGAGTAAAAACAAAAGCGCTCCGGGGGGGGGGGGGGGGGGGGGGTAGCGCGCTGCTTTGAAAAGGGCACGTGCGGGAGATGACTTGGGGAGATAGGAGACTTCAAAAGAGAGAGGGTAGGGGGCCCGAAACATGTGAAAGAGGTTTGGAATTCTCCGAGAATGAGTCATATGCAGTTTTTAAGGTAAGGCTGCGAAAAACGTCGAAGCGTCAAAGTATTCTTGCTAAGGCGCTAGAGAAGCATCATGTCCAGCGACCGACAACTTTGAAGCGATAAATGTGGAGCTCGAGATGGACTTCGCCAAAACGACTTCAGACACTCGCGCGTTCTGTGGGGCCGTGCGTTAGTTCAGGGTGGCTTAAATGATATCATGAAATAACAAAAATATAAAACAATAAATTAATATTATGCAAGCCAATTCGCACTCTTTCTAAGTATTACATACGAGACATGTGGCAAACAAGCTAGGTTAACATGCGTATAACACCATCTGTCAGTACATTTATTCGCTGGTCGTCGAAGAATCCTGAAAGGTTTTGTTGGTGCGGAAATTTCACCCAAAAAGCTAAAAGAAACAAAATCGTATTGAACTGTGGCTCGCAACTATTTCCGATGCTTTTCATCAATAAAGGTAATATTCGAAAGAACAAAATTAATTAGCGAGCAAATAAGTAAAGATGTCTGCAAGAGCTATAGCCCTCAATGCAAATTACGCAACAAAACAATAAAATCCACAAAAAACGACATTTTGAAACATTACGATCTTCAGAAAAGGAAGAAAACCAAATCGGAAACACAGGGGAAGGCGCGATCACAGGGAACGACGTACGGAAGCGTAGGAATCGCTTACCGCGTGTTGAAGCGGCGGCCTAATGTTTCGCGCGTGCGCCCCGTATAATTGTAAATTACGAGGCCACTGCTTCGTTTCTGGACGTTGCTAAAATTGCGCACAAGATCGGTTTAGGGAATGCACTTCCACTAAGTTATTACGTTTGATTTAGTATCGCTATTAAGCAGACACCCACTGCGCAGTGTGGCAGTGAATTCTCTAGAGGGAGCAAAAAAGAGCTTTTCTCATTGAAAAAAAAATCATGTAATGAATGCCATTTGATTTTTCTTTTAGAAGGAAGCCCTCTTGGGCTGGTTTTCAGATACTCCAGCATGCATAACGTGCAAAAACTCTTTAAAATACATAATGTTCATACAAATAGGCGGGTTATTATGCCCAGAAATCGGACAAAGGCAAATGCGTTAACTCAGTCTCTGCACTTCTCAAAAAAGTATTTTTTTATTAGCGGCGTGGCTAAGCCATATATAGTTACACGAATCATTACAACTGGGTCATTCCAGCGCATATTCGTTAATTACTAAATTTACCAGACCTTTTCAAAGGAATTTTAGTGGTTAGTTGCAGCCGCTTCTAGTTCTCAGTATTAACGATAGAGTTCTACAGATCCGTATTTGTCTGTCTGGATGGTGCCGTCGTCGGCCTTAACCCCGTTACACATGCATGCGATTTTCGCCTGCGACACTGCGAACTCCGTCGGTCTGCGACTGGGGAGGGCCGTCGGTCTAGTCGCAGACGGCTTTCGATCGAGTTCCGTCCGGTCGGTATTCGGTCGCAGCATCGGTGTGTTCGCTCAGCGAATGAACAATGGGGAGCGCCGAGACTGCGTGCGACGTGCGGTCACGTGGGAGCTGTTGCCGCGGTGGAAGAAAAACTGTTTATTAGAAGCAAAACTGTTTATTACAATCAAAACATTGAAATAATGCCCCACATCTAAAAATACACTCGTCATACCATCAAGACATTTCGTGTAGCGTTTCGGTCGCGTTTAATCATGGATTCGCTTTGCAAACATCAGGAAACCTTGACTGTCCCTTCGACTGAATTCCCTGCGGAGTTGCATGTGAAAGCACCGGCCGAAAATTGCACTGCGGCGTCACCGGCTAGGCCGACTGTTTTCGTTCTAGTTGCAGCATGTGAAACGGGCCTTATGCGACAGAGCGGTTCCTCTGTGGCGGAATATGCACTCGTGACTGACCACCACCGAAGTCTCCGTCACGTCGTTGCACAACTCAAAATCAGCGAACGGACCGAACAAAAGTCGATGGCAGCAGCACACAGTAAGCGAATGCGTTTGTAATGCTTCGGAATGCATCTGGAAATTGTTGGTAAGCACCTTAGAACACAATTCATCAGCGGCGGAGCCCGCGGCAGACGTTGCCGCGCCGCGCCTCGACGGCGTCGACACGCTCCTCTTTTGGTTTCTCCTGTAGGAGAGCTCCCTCTGGCCGGTGCGATCTGCTGAAAGCTTAATTCGGTTCATTTGAGTTTTTGCCTCGTAACTATGCCTCTATCTCCGACTGCGCAGTCGGAAAATATTCGTTGTTTACCCAAATCCACATATACCGCGAAAGTGTTCGATAAGAAAAAGATTAATAAAACTTCGAATTCTTGAACTCGCCCAAGCGCAGCCCAGGAGCTCGAACGAGTTTTAGCGCGTGCGAAAATTATAAACTATTATAAATAATAAATCTTAAAATCAATCTTCTGCCCAGTATAATGGATGGTGCCATGTTCACCAACACCTGCCACTGTACTTTAAACACTGAATAAGGGGTGGCAAGCCAAGTCAGTCTTTGAAAATGGCCTAGCCAATTCTGGCAAAGAATGGGAGAACTCTGGCTAACATGGCCCATCATAGCCATGGTTTTTTGATGGCACAGCCAACATCAGATCCTCATTGGCAACACTGGGCCTACTTTGGGCCACGCTTTGTCAATGACTTTCAAATATTGGCCCGCTGTCATGTGCTACCTAGGACGGCGCCCCCGATATGCTCATCACGGACAGAGTAACAGCATTCACGGAGGAACTAAAGCAAGCCATCCTGAGTTACAGCCAAACCGGCCACTGGAGGACAACTGCATACCATCCGCGGACCAACGGGCTGACCGAGCGCCTGAACAAAACCATCGCCGCTATGCTCGCCATGTATGTCGATGGCGAACACAAGATCTGGGATGTAATCCTTCCTTACGTCGTCTTCGCCTACAACACCGCAGTGCAGGAGACCACGCAGATGACGCCTTTTAGGCTCGTCCATAGCAGGGAGGAAACGACCAAGCTAGACGCCATACGGCCCAAAGTTACTGAAGAAGAGAATGTCGACGTCACCGCCTACCTTCAATGCGCAGAAGCTCGAAGGTTTGGCCGATTGCGGATCAAAGGCCAGCAGCGGACCGACGCCAGACGCTACAACCTACGAAGACGCAACATGGAATACAAGCCAGGAGACAAAGTCTGGGTATGGACGCCTATTCTCCGACGTGGATCGAGAGAAAAGCTTTTGCGCCGCTATTTCGGCCAGTACAAGGCACTTCGTCGGCTAGGTGAACTGGATTATAAAGTCATCCCTGACGCAATGACTGCATTCCAGGGACGCCGCGTACGACCAGAAGTTGTCCATGTCGTGTGCCTGAAGCCCCATTATACGCGCTAAAGGCCGCTGCGTTTCCACAGTATGTGTTTATTTTTACACGATCCGTTCTATTTGATGCTTGTCGCATTATTTGTTTTAATGCATCGGGTCGATGCTTCTTTGAGAAGGGAGTAATGCCGCGAATCTTTGCAGTGTTTGTTAATTCTTCAAATCTGCCGCCACGCCACTTTATCGCTTTGTTTGCGACGCAAAACGCGACTACATTTATCTCGATTGATCGCAGCCAGGCCGAGCTGATTTTAGGCCGTTCCAGAATGTTCTATTAACTTCGCACGCTTTATCTCGAAAGTTCGCCATCGCTTTAAATTGAGCACAACCGACCGCGGTGGCATACTGTTCGATGACCGCCGAGAAGGCTGGTCGCTTCGCCGCCGCCGCCGAGTGATTCAATCCATTCTGGGCGCTCGTCAGCCCAATAAACAGTTTTCTTTCAGAACTTCTGTCCGTCTTCATCGCTCCTTCGGCTGCCGTCGCCAGTAGGTGACAACGTATATATATATATATATATATATATATATATATATATATATATATATATATATATATATATATATATATATACTTATGAAGGGAGCCAACAGTCACCGAAACCAAGGTGCATAGGGGAACGTTATTTACTTTTTTTTAATATGTTATGCTTATCAGTGGGATAATATTACTTAGATTAATAAATCGCTGGTGAACACTCTCAAGGTTCGCGTACACCCAGTAAACATAAATACCCACGAGAGCAGCAGATTGGACAGCCGTCGCCGTAGCTCAGTTGGCAAGAGCACCGGACGCGATATTCGGAGGTCGG
Organism: Amblyomma americanum; assembly: GCF_052857255.1. Taxonomy (NCBI): domain Eukaryota; kingdom Metazoa; phylum Arthropoda; class Arachnida; order Ixodida; family Ixodidae; genus Amblyomma; species Amblyomma americanum. The sequence goes on along the minus strand of NC_135502.1, from coordinate 145,023,571 downwards.
GGTTCGGATCCCACTGGCGGCATGGTTGTTTTTCTGCTGCTTCATATAAGTAATTTTCTTTAAGCGATTTATTAATCTAATTAATATTATCCCACTGATAAGCATAACACATTTAAAAAAATAACCTTCCCCTATGCACCTAGGTTTCGGTGACTGTTAGCTCCCTTCATAAGTTTGTCCAACGGCCCCTCATTTACTTTACCTTGTCTGTATATATATATATATATATATATATATATATATATATATATATATATATATATATATATATATATATATATATATATATATACATCCCTCTCTTCAATTGCATTTGTTGATGAAACTTTAGACACGTACTTTTCAGCTAGATTAGGCAGCCTCAGGTAAACACGCATGCAGGGGCGACGTTGTCAACCTGTCACACCGCGTTATTGCTGCGCTCTTGAGTGACTTTTTTTCGAGGACTTTGCTACTGAGGTGTTTCGCATAATAATTTAATATTTATGTGCTCTCTGCATGTTCTGCCGTGCTTGGTTGCTTACGTGTGTAATGTTATGGATCGTGTTGATTTGTGAATATGTTCTTAAAGTTTGTACATGTTCAATGCACACAGACATACCATCATTGAATAAATGCCTTGTTGAAAAAAAAAGTAGCGATGACATAATATGTTGAGACACCCTAAAGCGAACTTTGTTTTCGCCTGTGGTGGTTCGAAGCCGGTTCAGGGGTGAAGTTTTTTCTATACCTTATAACTTTGCCATGAGAATAGTACGACATTCCTGATGGCTTTCCTCCGGCCCTATGGCAGGAATATATATATATATATATATATATATATATATATATATATATATATATATATATATATATATATATATATATATATTAGCAGACAAGTTAAAGAAAATGAGGGGCCCGTTGGACAAATTTATGAAGGGAGCCAACAGTCACCGAAACCAAGGTGCATAGGGGAACGTTAATATTTTTTTTATTATTATTAATAATGTGTTATGCTTATCAGTGGGATAATACTACTTAGATTAATAAATCGCTTAAAGAAAATTACTTATAAAGCAGCAGAAAAAACAACCATGCCGCCGGTGGGATCCGAACCCACGACCTCCGAATATCGCGTCCAGTGCTCTTACCAACTGAGCTACGGCGACGGCTGTCCAATCTGCTGCTCTCGTGGGTATTTATGTTTACTGGGTGTAAGCGAGCCTTGAGAGTGTTCACCAGCGCCACCCTCGACCACAGCGGCGGACGTAGCACGTCCTGTAATACCGCGAGCGTGACGTAGAACGTCATATAACGGTGAGGGCGGAAACTGTGCGAGAGCCCTCTTATGCTACCTATGGCATCAAGACTGCCAGAACCGAGACCCTCGTTAAGCTATTAGCAGACAAGTTAAAGGAAATGAGGGGCCCGTTGGACAAATTTATGAAGGGAGCCAACAGTCACCGAAACCAAGGTGCATAGGGGAATGTTAATATTTTTTTTATTATTATTATTAATGTGTTATGCTTATCAGTGGGATAATATTACTTAGATTAATAAATCGCTTAAAGAAAATTACTTATAAAGCAGCAGAAAAAACAACCATGCCGCCGGTGGGATCCGAACCCACGACCTCCGAATATCGCGTCCGGTGCTCTTACCAACTGAGCTACGGCGAGGGCTGTCCAATCTGCTGCTCTCGTGGGTATTTATGTTTACTGGGTGTAAGCGAGCCTTGAGAGTGTTCACCAGCGCCACCCCCGACCACAGCGGCGGACGTAGCACGTCCTGTAATACCGCGAGCGTGACGTAGAACGTCATATAACGGTGAGGGCGGAAACTGTGCGAGAGCCCTCTTATGCTACCTATGGCATCAAGACTGCCAGAACCGAGACCCTCGTTAAGCTATTCGCAGACAAGTTAAAGGAAATGAGGGGCCCGTTGGACAAATTTATGAAGGGAGCCAACAGTCACCGAAACCAAGGTGCATAGGGAACGTTAATATTTTTTTTATTATTATTATTAATGTGTTATGCTTATCAGTGGGATAATATTACTAAGAATAATAAATCGCTTAAAGAAAATTACTTATAAAGCAGCAGAAAAAACAACCATGCCGCCGGTGGGATCCGAACCCACGACCTCCGAATATCGCGTCCGGTGCTCTTACCAACTGAGCTACGGCGACGGCTGTCCAATCTGCTGCTCTCGTGGGTATTTATGTTTACTGGGTGTAAGCGAGCCTTGAGAGTGTTCACCAGCGCCACCCTCGACCACAGCGGCGGACGTAGCACGTCCTGTAATACCACGAGCGTGACGTAGAACGTCATATAACGGTGAGGGCGGAAACTGTGCGAGAGCCCTCTTATGCTACCTATGGCATCAAGACTGCCAGAACCGAGACCCTCGTTAAGCTATTAGCAGACAAGTTAAAGGAAATGAGGGGCCCGTTGGACAAATTTATGAAGGGAGCCAACAGTCACCGAAACCAAGGTGCATAGGGGAACGTTAATATTTTTTTTATTATTATTATTAATGTGTTATGCTTATCAGTGGGATAATATTACTTAGATTAATAAATCGCTTAAAGAAAATTACTTATAAAGCATAGAAAAAACAACCATGCCGCCGGTGGGATCCGAACCCACGACCTCCGAATATCGCGTCCGGTGCTCTTACCAACTGAGCTACGGCGACGGCTGTCCAATCTGCTGCTCTCGTGGGTATTTATGTTTACTGGGTGTAAGCGAGCCTTGAGAGTGTTCACCAGCGCCACCCTCGACCACAGCGGCGGACGTAGCACGTCCTGTAATACCGCGAGCGTGACGTAGAACGTCATATAACGGTGAGGGCGGAAACTGTGCGAGAGCCCTCTTATGCTACCTATGGCATCAAGACTGCCAGAACCGAGACCCTCGTTAAGCTATTAGCAGACAAGTTAAAGGAAATGAGGGGCCCGTTGGACAAATTTATGAAGGGAGCCAACAGTCACCGAAACCAAGGTGCATAGGGGTACGTTAATATTTTTTTTATTATTAATATTAATGTGTTATGCTTATCAGTGGGATAATATTACTTAGATTAATAAATCGCTTAAAGAAAATTACTTATAAAGCAGCAGAAAAAACAACCATGCCGCCGGTGGGATCCGAACCCACGACCTCCGAATATCGCCTCCGGTGCTCTTACCAACTGAGCTACGGCGACGGCTGTCCAATCTGCTGCTCTCGTGGGTATTTATGTTTACTGGGTGTAAGCGAGCCTTGAGAGTGTTCACCAGCGCCACCCTCGACCACAGCGGCGGACGTAGCACGTCCTGTAATACCGCGAGCGTGACGTAGAACGTCATATAACGGTGAGGGCGGAAACTGTGCGAGAGCCCTCTTATGCTACCTATGGCATCAAGACTGCCAGAACCGAGACCCTCGTTAAGCTATTAGCAGACAAGTTAAAGGAAATGAGGGGCCCGTTGGACAAATTTATGAAGGGAGCCAACAGTCACCGAAACCAAGGTGCATAGGGGAACGTTAATATTTTTTTTATTATTATTATTAATGTGTTATGCTTATCAGTGGGATAATATTACTTAGATTAATAAATCGCCTAAAGAAAATTACTTATAAAGCAGCAGAAAAAACAACCATGCCGCCGGTGGGATCCGAACCCACGACCTCCGAATATCGCGTCCGGTGCTCTTACCAACTGAGCTACGGCGACGGCTGTCCAATCTGCTGCTCTCGTGGGTATTTATGTTTACTGGGTGTAAGCGAGCCTTGAGAGTGTTCACCAGCGCCACCCTCGACCACAGCGGCGGACGTAGCACGTCCTGTAATACCGCGAGCGTGACGTAGAACGTCATATAACGGTGAGGGCGGAAACTGTGCGAGAGCCCTCTTATGCTACCTATGGCATCAAGACTGCCAGAACCGAGACCCTCGTTAAGCTATTAGCAGACAAGTTAAAGGAAATGAGGGGCCCGTTGGACAAATTTATGAAGGGAGCCAACAGTCACCGAAACCAAGGTGCATAGGGGAACGTTAATATTTTTTTTTATTATTATTATTAATGTGTTATGCTTATCAGTGGGATAATATTACTTAGATTAATAAATCGCTTAAAGAAAATACTTATAAAGCAGCAGAAAAAACAACCATGCCGCCGGTGGGATCCGAACCCACGACCTCCGAATATCGCGTCCGGTGCTCTTACCAACTGAGCTACGGCGACGGCTGTCCAATCTGCTGCTCTCGTGGGTATTTATGTTTACTGGGTGTAAGCGAGCCTTGAGAGTGTTCACCAGCGCCACCCTCGACCACAGCGGCGGACGTAGCACGTCCTGTAATACCGCGAGCGTGACGTAGAACGTCATATAACGGTGAGGGCGGAAACTGTGCGAGAGCCCTCTTATGCTACCTATGGCATCAAGACTGCCAGAACCGAGACCCTCGTTAAGCTATTAGCAGACAAGTTAAAGGAAATGAGGGGCCCGTTGGACAAATTTATGAAGGGAGCCAACAGTCACCGAAACCAAGGTGCATAGGGGAACGTTAATATTTTTTTTATTATTATTATTAATGTGTTATGCTTATCAGTGGGATAATATTACTTAGATTAATAAATCGCTTAAAGAAAATTACTTATAAAACAGCAGAAAAAACAACCATGCCGCCGGTGGGATCCGAACCCACGACCTCCGAATATCGCGTCCGGTGCTCTTACCAACTGAGCTACGGCGACGGCTGTCCAATCTGCTGCTCTCGTGGGTATTTATGTTTACTGGGTGTAAGCGAGCCTTGAGAGTGTTAACCATATATATATATATATATATATATATATATATATATATATATATATATATATATATATATATATATATATATATATATATATATATATATATATATATATATATATATATATATATATATATATACGAGAAGCCAACAGCCGCAGAAAACAACGACTGTAGAGTTTTTTTATTATTTGCAGTGTTTATTAGGGGAGACTATTGACAAACATTTTATCTCTTTAAGACAACTGATTAGAAGAGCTGAAGAAAATGAACCACACGTCGCCGGTGGGAAGCGAACACACGACCACTGAATGACACGTCTGGGGCCCAACCAAATGATCTACGGTAACGGCTGCCAAATCTTTTGCTTTCGGGGCTATTTAAGTTTTACATTTGACCTAATCATCAGAGTGTTCACCAGCGCCACCCTCGTCCATAAGGGGCGGACGCAGTAGATGTCCTTTATTGCCGCTGGTGTGACGTGCAACGTCATCGAACAGCGAGGGCGACAGCTATGTGAAATGCGCACGAAGAACAATTGACACAGACGACGTTACAAAAAACACACTTCCACCATAAAATGAATGACAATTTTTTGCTGCTTCCTTTTTTTCTGCGAACTCACACCGCCGATGTAGGATTTTTGCGAAATGACACTACTTCTACAAGAGCAGTGAAAGCGCTGCAGATCCAGCAGCGAAAACCCGCAGATATTCTATCGGAACCCTTATAAAGCAGAGCCACTGCCGAAAAACTCAGTGCGCTGTGATCGGTGCTCTCAGTCACTCGAACGGGTCAGCCTGTCAAATTTCCTATGTAGCACACATGATGACGGAGCATCAAGTTCGGTGCAATAAATTCGGAATATTGTTATGTGCGTGTTCACAAAACAACGGCCTTCCTTTCTTTCATGATTAGTATATGTTTATTAATCCTGTGGAGCACATTCTGTCAGAAATATTTATAAAAATCTACAAAAAATTAGCATAAGTGAAACAATGGTGAATTGCTTTTGCACATGCACCACGTTTCCCAGGTGTTCTGAGAAATGAAAAATGCTGAGTACTTTTTGCCTTTGAGTTACAGCATCTCTTTAAGAATAATTTACTGAAAAAAATAGTTTTTCTCGCTACCAGATTCAGCACCAAATAAAAAGCCGTTATGCCTTTGCACTGAACCTACTTTGTAGCCTAACAAGTACTATTAAAATAGTTGGCGCCCGTACACTGACGTTCTGTCCTCTCAGCAATGTGTAGAAATGCGAATGAAGGCTGAATTGGGAACTTAAGTTTTCATGCATGGGTTACACCCTCCATCACAGAGTGCATTGCAAAAAAATTAAGTGTGGCTGGTCAGTATGCCTCGTCAAAACGACGGAAAACGAATCAATAAATATAAATACCATGTGAGTAGAGCGGGGCTGTTTCCTGTTAAGTTCACTAAGAAGAGCTCTTGAGCCGTACGGTCGCTGTCGCCTAACGCCAGCACCGACTTTTGCAGACAGCTCTTATATTTCACTTTCGCATTCGTACGGACTCTCGAAACAACAACAGTTTTCGTAACAATAGACAAGTTGTTTCACCTAAGATTTTATAACCAATTTCTAAAAATAGACTTTTGAATTAGTAGAGCACATTTTAGGCATAAAATTGTCAACAGAAAACGCATCTGGATACATCTAAGACGTGGTAACCAGGTGGTTGGTTAACTCACAGTGATTAGTTAACTTTTTAACTATTACTGTTAGGCTCCTTAATTACAGAGAAGAGTGTGTCAGAGCTTATGTAATATTCATATCAGTTTTTATAATTGTGTAAACGAGGTTCTTCTCGGCGCTGTGGCCAGAAACGTTTTCGCTATTTTAACGAGTTACTTGCACTACAGAGGCTGCTTTCATCTCAAGCTTCTCGAAAACTTTTCTTTTTTGGCGCGATGTAGGCAAACTTTGTTGGGCCGTAACTCCGAGGGTGACAGCGTTGTCTAAAATCTAAAAACTGATATGGATAATACACTGGGCTACACACATCTCAATATTTTAGGAGCCTTACAGTAATAGTTAAAGTTAGGTATTCAATATTATTTAACCGGCCTGCTATTTAACACGCCTTACCTGTAATCTTATGTACTACACACTAAACACAAATCAACCTTAAAGGTGTAAAATGGCTTGTCCTCCAGTGTCCTCCCGTGTCGCAGAAGAATGCACTTCAAAAAAAAAAAATTGGCGACTTCCGGTGCTGTTCTTTTTGGTATGGATTTTGCCCCGCGTATCGGGTCAGGTAATCGTTCGCTGGGATGATGCACTTAATTCAACATGTTGACTTTGGGACAGGTCAAACCAGGTACTTGCCCATCTGCTGGATGGGCCTTCAGGGGGGTTCGATGGCGTTCAGAAATTCTGTTGGTCGGGTGGGAAGGGTCTTTCGTCGCCGACAATCTCGGTAGGTTTTCACGTAATGTGCGACGTCGGCAGAAAGTCGGGGCCAGTAATATTTGTCTTTAATGCGGCGGTGGATGCGAGTAAACCCGAGATGTCCAGCTGTCGGCTCGTCATGTGAAGCTTGTAGAATTTCGCGGAGACAAGCAGGTACAAGTAGGTAGGCTGTTTTGTTAGCTGCGAAGTTCTTCTTCATGCGGACATCATTCTGTACACAGAAGGAAGACAGTCCTCGCTTGAAGGAGGTGGGGAGGGAAGAAACTCCGTATTCCAAGCACTCGATGAGGCGTTTTAGGTCGAGGTCCGAGTGTTCCTGCTGCGCAAAAGAGCTTGGGTTGATGGTTCCCAGGAAGGCGTCCTCGTCGTCGTCCGGCGGCGGTGCATCTACAGGGGCTTGTGAGAGGCAATCAGTGTAAGAGAGCTTGTGTTCGGACTTGTAAACGACGGTGACACCAAATTTCTGGAGGCGTAGACTACACCGAGCGAGGCGGCCAGAGCGGTCCTTCAAATTGGCAAGCCAGCACAGCACGTGGTGATCGCTGACCACCTTGAACGGCTGTCCGTACATGTAAGGGCGGAATATCGACGTAGCCAGATGATTGCAAGGCACTCTTCCTCAGTTGTCGAATAGTTAGCCTCTCCTTAGAAAGGGAACGGCTAGCGTACGCGATGACTTTCTCCAGCCCGTCGCTTCTTTGAATGAGGACGGCGCTTAGGCACAAGCTGCTTGCTTCGGTATCATCTTCAGTATCGGCGTTTTCAACAAAATGCGCGAGGATCGGTGGGGACTCTAAACGACGCTGAAGTTCTTTGAAGGCTTCTGCTTGCGGCGCTTCCCATTTAAATGGCACGTCTGCCTTGGTCATTTGGGGCAGATGCTCGGCAATACGCGAAATGTTTTTTTCACAAATCGTCGTAATATACGCACAGTTCGATGAATCTGAGCACCGCTTTCTTGTCAGCCGGCGGTGGAAACTATTCAATAGCAGCTGTTTTCTTCGGGTCTGGGCGTACTCACTCCGTGCTTACGATGTGGCCTAGAAAGAGCAGCTCTTCATATGCAAAGTGGCACTTCTCTGTTTTCAAGGTTAGGCCAGAGGACTTGATGGCATCTAGTACAGTTCGAAGTCTTTTGAGGTGCTCTTCAAAGTTCGAGGCGAAGACAACGACATCATCCTAATAAACCAGACAAATTTGCCATTTTAGGCCTGCCAGCACTGTATCCATTAATCGCGGAAACGTCCCTGGTGCGGAACAGAGACCAAATGGCATCACCTTGAACTCAAACAACCCATCTGAAGTGATGGATGTTGTCTTCTCGCGACTCTCTCGTCGACCTTAATTTGCATAGCCGCTCTGGAAGTCCATCGATGAGAAGTATTTGGCGTTGCAGAGGCGGTCCAGTGTGTCATCGATGCGGGGGAGGGGGTAGACGCAATTTTTTTTGTGTTGTTCAAGCGGCGGTAATCAACGCAGCAAGATCGAAGCGTGCGGTCTTTATTTCTCACCAGAACAACCGGCGCCGCGCATGGGCTGTTTGAAGGCTGGGTGACGTCGTCGCGAAGCATATAATTATTCCACTTGGTTCCGGATGGCTTGTCGTTACTGCGGCGACACACGGTAGGGGATTTCACAGAGAGGTCGGACGTGCAGGTCGGTTATAATGCGATGCTTTGCAATCGGCGTTTGTCGCACCTTAGGCGATGACGAAAAGCACTCGCTGTAGCTTCGAAGCAGATTGCGGAATTGACCTTGTCTGTTCCGGGGCAGGGCTGGGTTGATGTCGAAAGTATGGAGTTTTTTTTTTGTTCAGGCGAATATTCTGTGGAGTTGTGGGAGGGAGAGAAGGAGCCTCGTACTTCGGATATTTTGTTGAAGAAGGAATCGTCGTTCCTCTGCTGATGTGCGGTATTCTTCGCTGAAGTTAGTCAGCAGTACTTCGGCCTTACCATTGCGGAAATGTGCGATGCCTCTTGCGATGCTGATGCCTCGGCCCACAAGCAACTGCATGTTGCCGTCGATGGCAGCTTCAGCGTTAATGGCTATTGTGGCGCCTACGGTCAGGATAACTCATGATCGGGTTGGGACGCTCACTTCTTTTCCAGGATACTAAGGGCAACGTGATTTTCTAGAGTTCTCATCGAAGTGATGTCCTCGTTCGTCGGAATCGTGATCAGCTTGGATCACAGGTCCTTGATCGCCTGGTGCTCATTAAGGGAATCCGCGCCTAAGATCACTTCGCGGGAGCATTGCGGTGGCACAACGAATTTCGTAGGATAGGTATGTCCTTTGACAGTCACTGTGCATTGTCCTAATGGCGTAATGGGGTGGCCCTCTGCGGTGCAAATTTGTGGGCCTTCCAAGGCGTTCGTGACTATCCTCAGCTGCGCAGAAATGTTCCATTCATCACCGAGCAATCGGTTCTTTTGTCGACTAGAGCGGTAACTTTCCGGCCGTTGATACCTACTTCTATGTCGGACGTCCTAGTTCTCGCGTTGCACGTCGTCCTGGGCGTCAGGTCGTTGCTTCGTCGGGTATGGGAACCGTGGGTAGAACGTGTCGTCGAAGCTTTTCTCAGTTGTAGCTTGGTTTTGAAGGCGGTTCGCGTCGTGGTCGAGGTTGTCATTGTATACGGCGTGAGCATTTCAGGGGTGGCGTCTTCGTGCGACAGGGTTGTTGGAGGATCTTCGGTGGTTCCGTCGGAAGCAACCTGTCCTGCAAAGGTTCCTGTCTTTAGTTTCGGGGGGATCTTCCTCGTACCGCGGCTGCATAGCTTGGGCGTGGCGACGCAAAGCGCGAGGCTGAAGGCGATGGTGAGTGCGGAAGGTAGCTGGGCGAGTACTCGTCTCCATGCAGGTACTCGTCGATTTCTTGCGGTCGTTGGCCGAAGCCTGGTCGTGGTGCGTCAACGGCAAATCCAAGAAGACCGATACGTCGGTACGGGCAGTGACGCAAAATGTGGCCGTCCTCACCGCAATGGAACAACTGTCGGTTCTCGGGAGTCCTCTAGGCGTCGCATTAGCTGGGGCTTGAGCGTCGTGCGTAGGGTGCGCGAGCGGGGCCATGGAGGCGGCGTTCTGAAACAAGTGGCTCATCTCGGGTACGACGTAGGGGGTGTCATTGAGGATGCGGAATGCGTATTGCTGCGGCGTAAGTCATGGCTTGGTGTTCTGTGGCTGCCGGGGCGAAAAGTGTCTGTTGCACTTCTCCCCGTACCACATCCATGAGAGTCGCTGTTTTGGGCTATGCAGAGGAAGGCAGTAATCGGCGTAGCTGCTCGCGGACAAATTTGCGGATAACTTCCCGCAGGTTGTCGCTGATGGTAGTTGCGTCCGGACAGATTGCAAAAAGAGATGAAGGGCGGTTGTACTTCCGAGCCCAGACGTTGAGGGTCCTCTAGATCATGCAGGCTTCTTTCAGGAATTCCTCGACAGTTTTTGGCGGCTGGAGGACAAGGCTGGCAGAGAGTTGTTCTTTTACGCCACGCATTAAAAACTAAACTTTCTTTTCCTCAGTCATCTCTGGGACGGCGCGGCGAAATAGCCGTTTCATCTCTTTGACGTGACCACAGGCGGGCTCGTTCGCAAGCTGAATTTTTGGCTCGAGGAGTCGTTCGGGTCTTTCGTTCCTCACGACACTGGTTAATACATCGAAAAGTTTTTTCTTGAATAGCTCCCATGTCGTTAGGAACGGCTCGTGGTTTTCGCACTACGTACTACGTGCTTTGCCCTCCAGTGAGAAAAATACTGTTCAATTTTTGCTGCATCATCCCACTTGTTGATTGATGCCACGCGCCCAAATTGGTCCAATCATTCTTCGGGGTGTTCGCCTAGAGACCCACTGAAAGTCGGGGGCACCCACGGCAGTTGTAACATGATAGGTGTCGACATCTTTGCAGAGGTTGTGGTGCTCGTAGCGTCTTTTCGTTGTCGGGTGTGGTTCGGCAGGGCTGCGAACTCAGGATTTTGCGCTTGAAGACGTCTGCTCGCTCGATTAACTGCCGGCTCGTCCTGCAGTGCGATGCACAGAGGGCTGGTGTCACGACTTCAAGGGGGCGATTGGAACATGGATGACAGCCCAGCACCTCCACCATTTGTCCCGAAGTGGTGACTGCAATCCGGAGAGCAGAGAGGCTCCAAAAATGGTGTTTAAACAAAACTCTTTATTTGGGCTGACTTGCTCCCACAATGGACTGAAGCACATCCGGTAGCGGCGTATCAACAACCATTCCCGGCGGTCGTAGAACAGAATGCCCGCCGCTGTCGGCCGTGCTCAATTTAAAGCTGATAGCGAGCTTTCGATGTAAAACGTGCAAAGTTACTTGAGCATTCTGGAACAATGTAGAATCGCCCAGCCTGAATTCGATCTATCGACATAAATCTGGTCGCGTCTTGTATCGCAAACAAAGCGATAAAGGGGTGTGAGGGTAGTTTTGAAGAATGAACAAACAATACAATGATTCGCGGCAATATATTATAAAAATTGAACAGAAATTTAAATTATAAAATTGAAAATTAAAGCTGAAATGCTGTTCAGCGCCCGTGTGTCTGTTTTATTGCCCTCGGTCACTGCGTAGCATTCACTATATTGATATATCTAATGTAACCTTTCAAAAGTACCCTTGCCTATTGGTTATTGGAAGGTTCACAGTAAAATTTTCAAGCAAGCTGACAATTTTTATGAGCTAAAACAATGAATTTAAAAGCAAGCAGGGAGCTCAACTCTAGTGATCTGCCTAGCAGTTATGTACCCACCAGTTCGAATACAAGAAACTAAAAACAGGTTACAATCTCCCTGAAGTATAAAGCTTGAAATTTGATAATTGCTCACAGATGCAAACAGGTGCTTAGTGTAATGTTGACGCACCTGACACGGAAATAATTAATCACCAAAACATTACCACACGTAAATTTAATTCTACTAACGACAAATAGAAATTCTGTCGAAAGTAGAAGTACACACACAATCAGCCGATTATCAACCACAGCTAGACTAAGCCGTGCATGCATTACAAAGTGCCAATTGCGCAAGCATAGTTTGCCAGCAGGAATTAACCTTGACAATAGCCTGTACTGTAAGTTAGTGAAATATGCTACGCTTTCAAACAGGTAGGTAACCACCATGCCGGTCACCAGCGTCTTTTATTATATCAAAAGCTTCCAGAACTGTACTCGAAATAGTACCTTTGTTTTTCTGTAGACGCCTGTCAGAACCATGGTATCCACAAGAACACAGCACTGTGTACAAGAAAATGCACACAATGGTCTCCACAAGAACACAGCACTGTGTACAAGAAAATGCACAAAATGCATATTGCCAGACTGCTGACATTCTGACGGTGCCGCCATGTGACTGAGCTCCATGACTTGGCTTGTGACGGAGTGAGGAAGGGAACGCTTCCGCTTGGGTGCGCGCTGCTGATCTGATTGGCGGTTCGATTAAACATCCCTTTTTGAGTCGCGCTACGTTTGTCGGCGACATTTTGGTGGAGGTGCTGGGTTGCGTCCCATGAACTCTCACCCGAAAGACAATTTTGACGCTGATCACCGACGCTTGGAAGCAACATGCGTCCACAAGGCGAGCCGCCGCCTGCGACGCCTGGAACGAGTTTCAGGTACTGACGACGTCGGTGCGTACAATAACGTCCACTACTGGCAGTCAGACAGGTCAGCTTTCCTGCAATATCCCGCCGGGTGTACACCTTACCCCTGCTCGCCGCTATCCTTCTACGGCGTTTGGTTCGAGGATGTCGAGGACTCTATGGGGAGCTTTTTTTGTGCGGCCGATTTTTAAGCATTGGGACGACGAGCGAAATCTGCGAAACGTGTATTTTGCGTTGCAATACTCGACGAAGACATGGTTCGAGAACCATGAAGCTTGCTTTACCAACTGAAAAGCGGTTGGTCTTGAGTTGCTTACTATCTTACCATTCTTGCCATCTTAGCCTTGCTTACCTTTCGCTCCCGGTCACAGCAGTCGATCGAAACTGTCGCCATGTTTATAGATGATATGACACGTCTCTTCAATCGGGCTGATCCTGCCATGCCCGAGGCATCAAAGCCACGCTACCTCGTGTGGTGTGAAGCAGCTTTTTGCTGGCCTCATACGCAACCCTCCAGGAACCGTCACTGACTTCGCAGAAAGAAGCCACGGGTACAGAACTTTCCTTGCAGGAACCAACGCAGTGGTACCTTCCTCCCGTCGAGCTGCGTGATCCGCGCCCTGTTCTACGAAAAGCGGACGTATGGCGCCCACCCAAGAACCGGCCCCTATGCTACCACTGCGGGGACCCAGGTCACATAGTCCGCAACTGCCCCTACCGATGGATGGGCTTAAGAGGAATTCCACACGGCTCATCTAGACTGCGCTATGGTGACAGACCGCGGGACATTGAACAGTACCTCGCCGACTACGTGCTGCCCTCGACGCCGCCACGACGTCAGTCCATGTCACCGTCTCCAAGACGGGCGGGGTGCCTCGCCCAGTCGCGAATAATCCTGTGGCCAATTCCGAGGCACGTCTTCTCGCCGGGAAAACAGAAGACGGCATCCTCGGGGGTAGGACCGCCGCTGCCGCAGTGAGTAAACAGCCTCATTCGACCATTTGATGTGACGACCCGAGCACAGGCATACTCACCCGCTGACCTCAAAGACGATCTCATTGGCGGCCCCACCGACGACCACATCGACGACCTCAACGATATACCTCATCGACGACGTCACCGAAGATTTCAGCGACGAGTTGTAAAAGAATGGTTTCCGCCGCAGAAATTCTAGTTGCCGTCGCAGCTATGATGTGTTTCGTGGATACCGGAGCCGACATTTCTGTTATGAGCAGCCTGCTAGCGAGGGCACTCAAAAAGGTTCTAAGAGCCTTGTCTGGACCGCAGATACAGCTGGTCGCCATGCGAAAACGCTGATTGGCGTCTGCACCTGCCACATACGGATCCACTGGCCACTTTCATTGGCTCCTTTTTCGTGCTACGAGAGTGCTCCTATGAAATGATTCTGGGAATGGACTTCCTTAAAGAATATGGCGTGATTATCAACCTGCAGGAGCACTTGGTATAGGTTTCAACACATCGAGCCGTTCATACAGACCCCGAGAGGCACAGAGGAACACTACGCTCCTCTGACGACCACATATCGATACCGCCAAGAGCAGGCAAGTTTGTGTTTGTCACGGTGCAGTGTAATACCAGCTTCGGCACTCGGGGTACTGCCGAATCGAACGTGTCGCTGCTATTGTCTCCGCAAGTTTGCGTTGATCGTGCCCTTGTCGGCCTTATTCACAGGCGTACCGAGCTCTTAGTGACCAACTATAGTTGCGAACTCGAACATTTCCCGAAAACAAAAAATGTGATTGCTCATTTTGAAAAACTTGGCTAGCATGCCGGCAAATGTGCTTTATCTACCACACTGAACCCACCCCGGAACAGGGAACAGAATGACGGCCTACGTTACAGGGGCTGCCACGGTTTCCTTAGGCATGCGTTGTAGGGCCTCTGAGGCCTGTGCTCGAATCGTGTGCTGAAAGGTGGAAGTCAGTGCTGGCGGTGGGTCCCGAACTCTATGGACGAGCGCGAGTTGACTTTAGACCTCTTCTCTGATGAACTGATGGATATCTTACATGAGCTGCGGCGCTCCTGCAACCACGGGATCAGCGGACAGGAACTCAGCATGCTGTACGGTGGGGCGAGTGAGAACGTGTTGCTTGCAGAGCTCCTCCGAGCTCTGGCAGTAGCTAGTTACGCAGCTCACGGTGTCCGGCTGCTTGACCAGAAGCATTTGGAAGACATCTTCATCGATACGCTTCATGATATCGTTATTTTATTAGCCACTGGCTATGACTGCTCACGCGCTTGCAGAGATTCACCAGGTCCTCATTGTAGCTAGTAAATGTCTCGCACCACTGCTGAGCCCACTCTTGTAAACGCTGTTCGGCGAGGAGCTGGCGCACTCCAGGATAGCTAAATACTTCAGTGCAAATTGTGCTGAACGTCGACCATGTGGCGACATCCAGTCATTGGTTGCGGAACCTGAGGTTTGCGACGTCCGCGAGGTATAAAATGATGTTCTTAAACATAACGTCGTCCCAGCAGCTGCGCTGCTGACCCGCTCGCAGCAAGCCAGCAAAACCTCGACGCTGCTTTCGCCGATCCCGCAGAACACAGCTGGATCACGTTGTCGAGGCGTGCCGGCGCAGGCGGTGACTGGGGCTCCAGGGGGCATCATTCGGCATTCTGGATGCTACAGTGACAGTCGGCAGCTCCAGGACGGAATGAGGAGAAACCTCTACCACATAGATAGAGGTTTAAAGGCCCTAAGAGAACCAAGCAGCGAAGAGTGGTTGTCTGCCCATCGGCGGTCGTTCTAGAGCCACCCATGAACGTGAGATGAGTGATCGCACCGCCGCTACCACGGGTACACATCTTAGTCGTTACGGAGGTACCATCTCGCGGCACCAAGTTATACATGGTTTTGATATTTGTAAACAAACATTCGTGGTGATGCGGGTACTAGCCCCAGAGTGGTTCCTGTATGAATGGGGCGGCGTTTAAAAAACTTTACGCCGGTGCAGACGACGATCGGAAAAGCGCAGATGCGCGTTTACGCGTCTCCTGCAGTTTTTGATAATTGAGCGCGATAAGTGATGCATTCCGCGTAGTGTTTATTAAGCCGCCTTTGGTGGTACAACGCCAGGTTTCGTTCAAACAAGTGTCCCGGGGATAAATAACTTTGTTGCCAGAAAAAACTACTTGGGCAGAAACGTCTATACAGCCGTATGTCGGCGGCCTTCAGCATGAAGAAACAAACTGCGCAGTGCGCTCTTGCAGTAAATGTAGGCAAAACCTTTACAGCAGAGTCTTCCATTCGAAACAAAGCAGTGTTTAACTGGTGTTTTAGATGTGGCGAAGTTTACGGTGAAGCCACTTGTCTAGTCTTATTTTTAACCTTTGGTTTCGAGAAATAGGAAAAGAGATAAGACTAATTCCCTCCTGTATTACCACATAATACTATCAGTATAACTGATTTCAGTTTCGAAGCTTTGTGAGGTAATTTTGATTTTCTGTTCCTGAGCATTATCACGAAAACTTGTAATGTTGGTGTGCCTAATAGAAAGGGCTGTCTTGGTTAGTTATGATTATTACTGAAATTACAATACGTAAACATAGAGGCACAGATGTACTATTATAACAGAAACATTTCTCGAAATCAAAGAACAACAATAAACACCGTAAAAATCTAGCCCCATCCTGTTTTCGGCAACAGAGAGTCAAAATATTAGTTTGACTGAATAAGGCGTACATAGAGGTTAAATTTTATTGTTATAGCCTCATTCGCAAGGAGTCTTTCGAATTCCGAAAATGACAGATTATTTATAGTCTCAAATCAGACAGCCGTTAAGTACTTTGGGTAAGATTTTTACCTTCGCAACAGAAAAGCGTCATAAGGGGCCTTCTGACTTTCCAAGAATGACCTATAAGTAAATTTTCACAGTTTTCTACCAAAAGATGGCGCTCCTATTACGAACCTTATAGGAGCGGCAAAACACGCGTGGAACGTTAAGTGGGGACAACTAATCAAGGCTCTATGAACCAAGTATTCATGGCTCATAGCAGTGAAACAACGAGAAAACTTGTCCTTTTTGCTGGCTTTAAAGCACACTTAAATGCATGTTTTCACCCAAGCATTCCTTTCATGGCACTGCCTTTAATAAATGTGAACTGTCAATGCCCTCCTCTGCACAAAAGATCTTGCATTGTATTTAGATCTCAAATGAACTCGTAAGCTTCATGTGGTATGCTTAAAACAGCAGCCTCGAAAATTCGCCCCTCAAAGAAGCTAACGCCCTTTTAAGACTATTACCAAGACGTTCTCGTTACAATATGAAGCCGACTTGTGTATTTTCAGCTGTGGCTAGGCCAGTTTTCTTCGCCATGCTTAGGAATGATTATACTCGTTTCGTAAAGGTTTGCGTTAGACTTTGACAACTGCTATCCGATGAACGTCGTCTGCAGATATCATGTATCCGACATTCCTGGGACTACTTTGACATTTGCAGTGTTCTCAATATCCCGAGTGTGATTTGCGAAAGAAGACAACACCATCTTGTTCTTATATTTGTTTTTATCTTCATATTCGCACTTCTTGCTGCAATCTGCGTTAGCTAAAGAAACAATTCAGAAAAAAACAGTGTTTGCTTATTTATAAAATTCCTGCTGAGAACAGCATTGCAGAAGGGTTGTTTAACTTGCTCGATGTCACTGATATTTTGACACATCGCAGAATTTATTCCTGCCTTCTGTGACCGTCCTCTTTAGCTGCGCTTTGGCAACTTAACAGCATGTCGTGGGAGTAAAATCAACTGTCGATCGAGATCAGTCTCTGAAGGAAACAGAATGGTTGCTTTTGTAGGGCTAGTACTGTGTGTGCAGATTACCAAAGCGTTTGCAATTGAATCTGGCGATAGCTGTCCGCCAGTCGGCACGACTTCTGACATATTAGATGGCTTCAAGGTAAGCAAAGATTTGTACCTACTCTGTTACACAGTCTGTGGTTATTTACCTTCACCAGGCCCGAATTCGCAATTTATGAAGCTTGCCTCTAAATATGGACTAATTTTAGGAAGCCACGTGCGGTAGTTGACGGTCCATTTCATTTGTTTCGTAAAAACTCTGGAATGTTTCAAGAATTTACAAAGTATAATCGAATGAAACATAAAACATATTATGTTAACCCATCAACAATATTCTTTTTGGGTGTATAAGGGAAGGCTCGGAAACAAAGTTTTCATGTATACTACTGCGTCACAGAAAAAACAAACAGGAACGACGTGCAGTAATGTTTTTAGTAGCACTTCAACACTATTTTTGGTTGCGCCGCATACTGTTGAACATACTAATATACACAACGGCAGAAGCTTTATTCTCAGATTTCAAACTGAACGCAAAATCTGCCTTTTCTATTGCCCTCCCACACATCACGCATCACACATTCCTTCGATAAATACTATGCGGTAAAAAATTAAAAAAATAATATTGTCACAAATTGGTGAGGTACTGGGATCGACACCCAGAACCTCCACCACAAAATGTCACAAATGAGCTGCTGAATCAAGAGGATAGGGACAGGCCTCAAGGAGTCAAGCAGTGTCCCAGCTGCAAAGAGCACGGTCGACTCACTTCTTCTTTGACCTCAAGAAGCCGCCCGGGGACACCTGGCGGCAATATTCAAAATCCGATTACACCTTGGGCTAAAACGGGAAAATTCGCCTTTGTAAGAGTGAATGAATATGGAAGCTGATGCGATCAAAGAACCCCAGCGCCAAAAAGTAAGCAGGGTATTTTGTGTTGTGGCTTTATTCTGTCTGCTTCCAAGTCTAATATGGCATTTAGACCAATGTACAGGTTCCTTTGAAAAAAAAAAGTGAATGAGCAGCTAGCGTGCATATTCGTAGGGTGTACTTTATTTTTTGGTATCATTATTTTTTCACAGGCTATAGAATACTAGGATACTCAACCAACGAATTTTGTCACAAAATTGCCAAGCAACGATTATGCCTGTCTTAGTTTCCGGTGCCACGGGACCTGGTTTGTTTTACGTTTTATGAGGTCTAACGTCCAAAGCGAGTCAGGCTATACCGAATACCGAAGTGCAAGGCTCCGGATAATTTAACCCGCGTGGTTTTTTTTTAATGTGCACGGACATCGCACAGTACACGGGCCTCTGTATTTTTGCCTCCATGGAAATGCGGTGCCGCAGCCGAGATCGAACACGTGTCTTTCGGGTAGGCAGCCAAGCTTTATATGCATTTAGCCTTCACGGAGACGATACATAACTCAAAACTCATTTAATCGCTAAGACCAGGAGTATACGGCTCCAGATTTATCCTATTTAACAGTTTTTATTCTGCGCTTCATCACTTCAGTCTTTTGTTAGTACATTGAAACTTTCAATGGTACTGAAGATGGATTTTTCATAAAGTTGGTATCATCGAACAAGCATTGCACATAGGGTACGCAGGCATGTGACTTCAAATTACGCTGTTCACATGTGGTGACAGAAATGCTGCTGAAGTTCACATATATGTTGTACTAAGATCAAAACTCTAAAATGTAATTCATATGTCTTGCTCCGCGCTATTCCAGCAGCAAATAAATGGATAGCTGGCGGTTTCTGCCTGCCCGCTAGGAGAAGAACTGCAGGAAGGTAGGGATGATACCTCGATGTAGGAAAGCTAATACCGGACCCTTGCACCACAGCTGTTGGATAAGGGCAGAGCATTAGAACGTGTCTACTTGGCAGCGGCCTCAAGAACGAAGGCAAACAAATTTCTTTGAGTGATTTTTAGCCTGCGCTTTCATGCCTTAATATGTGTGGACCTTACTGCGTGATCACAAGACCTTTGCATCCAAAAGCAAGCATTTTGCCCAGTTTCGAATGATTCATCGCAAATATTCATGTTCTTTCTGCAAGACAGCGACAGGAAGGGTGCTTACGCACCTCTGACCCAGCTTCAAAATCTCAGACGCTTCGATAACTTCTCTAGTCAGCTGATCTTTGTGTCTATCAACAATTCTGCTTTTGTCATACAAAGGCTGGCACGAACAATCACGACAGTCAACACCAATGTGGCGGGCAGCGTTCTTGACATCATTTTTGTGCTCCCTCAGCCTATCGTTCAAACAACAACCAGTTTGTCCAACATATGAACCACCACAACTCAAAGGGATCGAATAAAGCAGATTCTCTACGCAATTCACAACTTTTACCTCATGCTTTTTTGTGCAGATGGGTTCACCTTCATTTGACTTTTTGGGGCCATTTACACGCGCGCACAGACTTCTCAATTTCACAGGAGCTGAAAACATATCTACTCCGGCTCTCTTACCTATTCTTTTCAAATTATGCGATACAACATGAATGTAGGGTATGACAGACACATTTTGTCTTCTGGTACTATGGTCGACAGTGGCGGAAAGTTTTAAATTTTCAGCATCCCCTCCGCTACAGCTGCTAAAACGTTGAGGGGGTATCCTGCAGTAACGAGCGTCTGAACCTGATAATAAAAACTATTGGCAGTCCTGTGGGTGCAAGATTTTATCATGGCGTTACTGAAGCAAGACGCTATAATGCCCCTTTTTACGAGCTTCGAATGAGAGGAACTGTACGGAAGCAACGGCTTTTTGCTCCTAGGTTCAAAAGACCAGCACATATGTGCAACAGTGAAGTACAGGGTCAGGTCAAGAAATTTTATGCAGTCATCAACAGGTACTTCGTGTGTCACTTCAAGAGGCGCGAGAACTTCAGAAAAAAAACTGAGAGAATGGCCTGCCTTGTAAAAGCCATAACGAAGGCAAAAAAAAATTGTGCAAGAAGCTCAATTTAGAAGCCCTGTGCTCCTCGATAGATAAGTGCAAAAAAATGAGCCTGAGCATGTTTTTACAGCAAAAACTCATAAATTAGGTATGCCTTTACGTGCAATTATTTCGGAGAATGGCGCGTGGCAAAAGTGTTTGGGGAAGTTTTTACAAAAGAACTTAGCTCTCTTAACTATTGACGACCCTTATCAGGTGAAAAAATCGGACGATGTAATTGACTTTTTGAAGAATAACCAGGACAAACGGTTGCGTGCCTTCTCAATTGACGTCAAAGACTTGTATTATTCTATCCCACATGAAGAACTGCTAGAGTTGCTGCTAGAATTGCTGCACAGGCGATTCGAGGCTGCAGGCAACGCTACCCGTGCAGCAGCTAAGCAAGCCCCTTGTTTTCTGCAGATCGCTACCTGGCACATGCGCATCTGCATCTACATGGTCATCCTGAACGAAGCACGGATCCTGGCACCACAGCAGCGCCCTTCTACGGCAGACCTGATGATATAAGCCGTCGTGGGAATCACCGAGCCATCATTGCTGCACAGGCGATTCGAGGCTGCAGGCAACGCTACCCGTGCAGCAGCTAAGCAAGCCCCTTGTTTTCTGCAGATCGCTACCTGGCACATGCGCATCTGCATCTACATGGTCATCCTGAACGAAGCACGGATCCTGGCACCACAGCAGCGCCCTTCTACGGCAGACCTGATGATATAAGCCGTCGTGGGAATCACCGAGCCATCATTGCTGCACAGGCGATTCGAGGCTGCAGGCAACGCTACCCGTGCAGCAGCTAAGCAAGCCCCTTGTTTTCTGCAGGTACAGTGTGACTGTCATATATGTTTCGCGAAAAACAGCCCTCGAATCGTTTGTGCACAATGACTGTTGCGTCTCTTGCAAAAGAACTTGAAGAATTCAAGCAAATGTTTGAAAAAAGAATGAAAGAAATGCTTCAAGCCATCAACGATTCAAAATCAGAACTAGCTCAGCGTACGAAAAGCGAATTTGACGCATTAAAGGCTGAGATTGAAAGTTTCAGGTCAAGCATGACTTTTATGAATCAAACATTTGAAGAACTAAAGACCGCGCGAGCTGACATCGACGCCCAGTGCAAAACGCTTGCTGATAGCAACAGGCGGCTTGCTGATAGCAACAAGCAGCTCGCTCACCGTGTGGCTGAGCTAGAGCAGTATTCCCGTCTTAACAATCTTGAGATAAAAGGCATCCCACTGACACAAGGTGAGGACTGCATCCAGATAATGCAGAAAGTGGGCGACGAGATCAGCTGTGCTGTTGGGACTGAGGATTTTGAAGTTGTGCATCGGGTTCCTACACGTTCTGACGAGAAGAATCTGATAGCACGTTTTCGTTCCCGCGAAAAGCGAAATGAGTTCTTCGCTAAGGCTCGGAAGACGCGGCTGACAACGAAAAGTCTTGGTTACTCGGCCCTGCATGAAAATGTTGTGTATGTAAATGAACACCTCACACCATCTAACAAAAGGCTGTTTGGAGCGGCGCTGAAACTCAAGAAAGAAAAAAAATGGATGTTCCTTTGGACAAACAATTGTGTCATCAGAGCACGCCAGTCAACAGACAGCACTGTGTTCAGGATAACATCCGAGAAGGATCTGCAGGTTTTTTCTGAAACTTCAACCGCATCAGCCGTCTAGTGAATGCATTATTTTTCAACTTCAGATTTGGCAAATAAACTAGGCGGAAACAATCTTATTTCGGCTGTACATTTTAATGTCCGGAGCCTAAGGAAACATTTCGATGAGGTTGCTACCTTCCTACAGTTAACAAACCATCACTTTTCAATCATCTGTTTTTCGGAAACTTGGCTTCACCCAGAAGACGAAAAACTGTTCTGCTTACAAGGTTACAATGCTGAATTTCTCCATCGCAGTAGCAGTCCCCACGGGGGCGTTGCCATGTTTGTTTCATCCTCCCTCTCATACAATAGGTGGGATGATTTAAGGAATAACGTGAATAAGTGTGAGTCCTTGTGGCTGGAAATTGAAAATTTTTTGCCTCAGTACAACAAAAGGAAAATAATCGTGGGCACTGTCTATCGCTCCCCTTCCTGTTCAACTGTTGACTTTTGCGACTCTTTCTCTGCTACGCTTGATAAAATATCTATCGAAAACAAGAACTCGCTAATATTGGGTGACTTCAATATTAATTTACTCGATGGTACATGCCCAGGTTATGAAGAGTTCATTAACTGCTTTAGTGGATTTGGCTTTGAGTCTCTTGTAAACATACCGACCCGATGCGTACCGCATAATCCATATACTTTGTTGGACACTATTCTATCTAATGTTGAGCTTTCGCCGAATGTGGGAGTCGCAGAGGTCAACATCACTGACCATTATCCGGTGTTTTTTTACTTTAGCTCCCATCATGACTACAAAACTAATTATGTTCAGACGAAACTAGATATGCAGGCTTACAATGATGAAATAACACGGGCAGATTTCTCAGCAATTTTTTCAAGCTCAGACGCTGAACAGGCCATTGATATGTTCTCAAGTCTCATAACAGCTGCAGTTACATCCTGTACAAGACATATAACGACCAAAAGGTATCGCGCACCTCGCTGTCCCTGGGTTTCCCCACATATACTGGAATCATTGAGGAAAAAAGAGAACTTATATAGAAAAACAAAACATCAACCATTTAATACGCGTCTTTTACATCGCTACAAGATTCTATCTGAACAAATAAACCAGTCTCTTAAAAATGCAAAAAAAAAGTTTTTTGAAACCAAGCTTATCGAAAGCAGTAGTAATGCGAAAAGAAAGTGGGAACTGATTAATCAATTCATAAACACGAGACCTAGTCAACAATCTATTAAGACTATCGAGAAAGATGATTCAGCTCTGCGCGACCCCTTACCAATAGCCAATGCGTTTTGTGAATATTTTTCCTCGTCTGAAACAGTTCAAAGCGTTGAAGTTCCTGTTCTATCACGTCAGCCACAGTCCTTTTTTCTAAGAGCATGCACGCCTCAGGAAGTCTTAGGTGTAATAAGCAACCTAAATAACACAGGTGCTGGATTAGACAATATACATTCTTCCCATATTAAAAGTGTCAAGCACCTAATTTGCGAGCCTCTCTGTCACGTTATCAATGTCATTTTTGAAACAGGAGTTTTCCCTACTCAATTAAAACGGGCTAAGATAGTTCCAATATTTAAGAAAGGCGACCGTTCACAAATGCAGAATTACCGCCCTATTTCTATACTTCCCTTCTTAAGCAAGGTTTTAGAAAAGCTACTAGAAATACAAATACATTCCTATTACGCCAAATTTAATATCTTGTCTCCTTTTCAATTCGGTTTTAGACGTGGTCATTCAACGGAAAGTGCCCTATTATATTTTTCTGACTGGATCAAAACACAACTTGACAGCGGTATGATAGCCGGCGCTGTCTTCATAGACTATACCAAAGCCTTCGATAATATTAATCACTGCATTCTTTTTTCTAAACTCGAAAGCTATGGTATTACAGGCCCGGCGTTGACCCTGATCAAAAGTTATTTATCCGACAGGTACCAGAGCGTGTGCATTGAAGGTATATTGTCATCTCCTAGACTAATTAATAAAGGAGTGCCCCAAGGTTCAATTCTAGGTCCCCTCCTTTTTCTAACCTATATTAATGACCTTCAGACTTACTTAAATACAACCCAATGTCTCTTGTACGCTGACGACACAACCATCATGGCAACTGGTAACACGTCTTCTGAATTAACCACAAATCTTGACTCGTTGCTGCATTCTTTAGAGAACTGGAGTCACGCTAACTGTATTAAAATTAATCCGTCTAAAACCAGTTTTGTGGTATTTCACGCCCCTCAAAGAAAAATTACTTCACATTTATCAATAACTATCAACAATGTTTCAATACCGCAAACACATTCTGCTACATTTCTAGGTGTGATAGTTGACTCGAACCTAAAGTTTAATCATCATGTTGCCTCCGTTGTTAATAAAATTCGTTTCGGAATAAGGGCTCTCATCAAAACAAGGCCGTTCTTTAGCTTAGATACGTTGCTTTCAATCTATTACGCATTCATACACTCCCATAATAATTACTGTATCACTTCATGGGGTAGCACATACAGAATTCATCTTTCTATACTCATTTCTATGCAAAAACAAGCACTTAGAATCATCACTTTCTCTTCTTTTACCCAGCCGTCTGCACCTTTGTTCCATTCACTACATGTCCTGCCCCTTGAACATCTTCACAAATTTCAGGTCCTGGTTTTTCTTTTCAAAGTCATCAATAAGTACATATGTGTTAATTTTGTCCCTGAAAATATAATTACAAATAATAACGTCACGCGTTTCGCTTTGTCGAACAATTTATTGTTGCCAAAAGTACGGACTAATTATGGAAAGCAAACTACATCGTTCTTTACCATCTCCACTTGGAATAATTTGCCCCCTTCACTGAAAACCCCAATGTCATTGTACAAATTCAAAAAAAAATGTTAAAACACCACTTGTTTGAATCCTTAGATGTTTAATAACGTTTCTGTGTTTGCAATCACTATGTAACATTCATTTGCTGTACACTTCTTTCCTTTTTGTCGCTTTATTTGCCTTCCTTTTTTTTTTTACCTCGAATTGTTGTGCATGCGCCGGTTGATGTATTCTGTTCATGTAGCCATAGGAGGCCCTATTTGCAGTCTCGACTTTTGGGCCTCCTGATGTATATACCCCATAAACCATGTACTGTAAATACGAAATAAATTTGAAATAAACTTGAAAAAAAAAATGAAGTAATTGACAGGTACGGAGCTGTTGCTTTTCAGAATGCCTCCGGCATCTCCGTACAAAACTTCTTGGCCCTCTTACAAACATACCTTGAGTCCACTTACGCTGAATTTGATGGGCGTGTGTTTATTCAAAAGAATGGGATATGCATAGGAGCGTGCATTGCTCCATTGCTCAGCGATTTTTACTTATCCATGCTAGACAGGACCCTTGAAAATCGTCTCATTAGCTCAAATGCTGAAAAAGTTTTCCGTTTTGTAGATGACTACCTGATACTGATAAAATCCGATGCGGTGAATTTTGATCAAGATGTTAATGCCATTCTTTCAGTTTTTTCTGAAGTCCTCGCGCCTCTTGAAGTGACACACGAAGTACCTGTTGATGACTGCATAAAATTTCTTGACTTGACCCTGTACTTCACTGTTGCACATATGTGCCGGTCTTTTGAACCTAGGAGCAAAAAGCCGTTGCTTCCGTACAGTTCCTCTCATTCGAAGCTCGTAAAAAGGGGCACAGATAGATAGATAGATAGATAGATAGATAGATAGATAGATAGATAGATAGATAGATAGATAGATAGATAGATAGATAGATAGATAGATAGATAGATAGATAGATAGATAGATAGATAGATAGATAGATAGATAGATAGATAGATAGATAGATAGATAGATAGATAGATAGATAGATAGATAGATAGATAGATAGATAGATAGATAGATAGATAGATAGATAGATAGATAGATAGATAGATAGATAGATAGATAGATAGATAGATAGATAGATAGATAGATAGATAGATAGATAGATAGATAGATAGATAGATAGATAGATAGATAGATAGATAGATAGATAGATAGATAGATAGATAGATAGATAGATAGATAGATAGATAGATAGATAGATAGATAGATAGATAGATAGATAGATAGATAGATAGATAGATAGATAGATAGATAGATAGATAGATAGATAGATAGATAGATAGATAGATAGATAGATAGATAGATAGATAGATAGATAGATAGATAGATAGATAGATAGATAGATAGATAGATAGATAGATAGATAGATAGATAGATAGATAGATAGATAGATAGATAGATAGATAGATAGATAGATAGATAGATAGATAGATAGATAGATAGATAGATAGATAGATAGATAGATAGATAGATAGATAGATAGATAGATAGATAGATAGATAGATAGATAGATAGATAGATAGATAGATAGATAGATAGATAGATAGATAGATAGATAGATAGATAGATAGATAGATAGATAGATAGATAGATAGATAGATAGATAGATAGATAGATAGATAGATAGATAGATAGATAGATAGATAGATAGATAGATAGATAGATAGATAGATAGATAGATAGATAGATAGATAGATAGATAGATAGATAGATAGATAGATAGATAGATAGATAGATAGATAGATAGATAGATAGATAGATAGATAGATAGATAGATAGATAGATAGATAGATAGATAGATAGATAGATAGATAGATAAAGAGGAGGAGGGAAAGGCAGGGATGTTAACCAGAAAGGGGTTCCGGTTGGCTACCCTGCACTGGGGAAGAGGGATTAGGGGACTAAAAGGATGAAGAGAGAAGAGAAAAAAGGCATAACACACACACACGCACATCGAGAGTGGGTAGTCTTGGGCGATTGCAATGGTAGCAACTGTTGATGCGCTGCGAGGGAGACCCAGGTACGTGCGAAGTGCCTGACCTTTTATAGTTTTGGAAGGCACGGAAATTCGTCTGGCATCTGCTTGGAAGAACTGACGTGCCATACCGAAAAATACCAACAAGAGTGCTCTGTACTGCTGCAGCTTTGACAAAACGGACGAGCCCCATCATTTTCCGGGAAAAAAATGACAGGTGTGTGAGAGAGAATACCTTTTTCTTTGCAAAACTGCGGGCTCCATGATAAATTCCGCTCTATAATAATTCCTAAAAGAGGCTCAGAATAACGATAGAGAATAGCATGGCCGTCAGTAGTTAGCAGAATAACGAGTCATGCATTTGCGCGAATATAGCGCATTACTCGGCTGGCACGCTCAGACCTTGCTCTCTGAGATAGGAGAAAGTTTTTGTTGCTGCCCTCTGATGTCTTGCTCGCTCCTGGAGACGCGTCGCAGAGGAGGCACAGATGCGGATGTCGTAGGCATACATAGAGATATGAAAGGTATTGGGTAGGTACTCCGGGAGTCACATAAGTATTAGAATAAACAAAGTAGGACTGAGCATTCCGCCCTGGGGAACGCCCCGCTCCGGTAGGTGTAATACATGGGTGTGGAGCTATCTTCACGCATAATAAAAAAAGTCCTTTTGGTCAGATAGCTTTGGATCCACCTATACATCCGTCCACCAATTCCAGCAGCCCCTAGAGTATCAAGGATAACCTCATGTGTCACGTTATTATATGCACCTTCTACATCGAGAAAAAGTGCCGCGCACATGCGCTTCTGGCGTTTCTGTTGCTGAACTGCGGTCACAAGAACAATGACGTTGTGTATATAGGAGCGACCTCATCGGAAACCCGCCATGGCATTAGGATACACGTTATTGTGCTCAAGGTATCACTCAAGACGCCCCAGAAGCATTCTTTCCATGATTTTTCCCACACAACTGACCGAAGCTATTTGCCTGTATGATGACAGGTCGAGCTATGATTTCCTTGGTTTTAGTGATGGTATATTGCGACTGGATTTACACTCGGGAGGAACAACTCCGTCTTGCCACATGTGGTTGTAAAGGCTGAGTAGCTCTCTGCGGGCGTTGCTGTCAAGGTGGCACAGCGCTGCATATGTCATGCCGTCTGGCCCTGGTGGAGACGAACGCTTACTTTCACGTTGCTCACGAGTAAATATAACATCCATCGCTAAATCCCGTGATGCAGGAGGAACAAGCTGGGAACCCGAGATGGTCACTGACCCCGTGATTGTCCTGCAGAAGTCAGTTGCAACTTCAATCTGGTGGCGGTTATGATGTAGAGCAAATGCATAGAAAGGCCGTCTTTGCTGTGGAAGCTCTTGAATCCTTCCACTGTCCGCCAAATGAGGTACATGGGCTTTCGAGGATCCAGAGATGGACAGAAGGACTTCCAGCATTGTTTATGTAGAGTTATTGTCTGAAGGAAATAAGGCCAGATTCCTCCCTCAGGCGTTGATTATAGGACTTCGCCACAGTTGGTGGTGGGCGTTGAAATAGCAGCTAATCACCAAGGAGCCCGGGTTGCCTTCATATTGTATTCAGGCTCTCGCAGTTCAATTAAGAGGAGGGGGAGACATACGCAATTAGTGTGAACTTTATGAATCCTTTTTTTACTATGAAACACACGTGCTGATTGTTTTTGTGGCGTTGAACTGGGAAGTAAACGTACGTTATGTCGGTGCAGATGTAGATCTGAACTTTGATGCTCTTTTCTCATGTCGAAGCAAAGAAGGGCTCGTACCGGGAAACTCTGATTGCTCGGGATAAGTTAGGTTCGCAGATGCCTAACATCAGACAGTGGTTGTTAAAAAACATATTGGCGATAACTTGCGATTCGTGATTATAGGCCTTTCCTTTCCACTGGAAGACCTAAGCGCCCCTGAATTCCCCATGAAACGTTGGAAGCAGGCCAGCCAAGATCTTGTAGTGCTGGCATCAGGGAGTCCAGCAACCGTAAGACGCTTCTAGTGGTTGACGATTCCAGGGCCTGTATCATAGGGCGAATGGCATTGACCACCGTCCTGAGGATCACGAAGGCTTGGCGATCTTGCTCTTGGAGCCCTTCTCTAACGACAGGTGAGCTCCTCGAAGGGAGCTTGCGCTGAAGGGGCTCAGCAGGACGTAACGGCGGAAGCGCTGGCCACGCATCCGTACACGAAGAGGTCTGATTATCCTTGACGATATTTCGCTGACTGGACACACTTGGACGTGGTGGCACGGGAGGAGGTTGAGGAGGTGCCGCGGGCACGTTGGTGTGGTTGCTTTTTGCAATAGACTTTCATGATTTCATGCGGCGATAATGCCTTTTCCGAGCAGTCGCCACAGCTCCACGGTGCGTAGAATTGTCTCGAACCATTTGCTTTAAACGAGACGCTCGTCTTTTATGCGCGGACAATTCTTATATGAGGCTTCATGTGGCCTAATGCAGCTAGAACAATTAAGCACTTGGGCATTGCAGGACTCACTGCTGTGAGCTCCGGCACAACAAGAGCACACTCTCGTGTTGTCGCAGACCCCGCTCACATGACCCAGTTTCAAACATTTGTGGCATTGCAGGGGTTTTAGAATAAAGGGCCGCACAGCATGATGGAAATGGCCCGCCTTAACGTCTGATAGAAGGCTGTCGCCTTGGAACAGAATCTTCGCGCAACGGTAATTGCCCAGACGTGATACCCGTAGATTTACAGTGCCTTCGTTTGCCGGCCTCACGAGTACGAGCAAATCGTCTTGCGTGATAGCCTCGTCAACATCGTTGATTACGCCGGAAGAGGACTCATCCCCGCCGAGCGGGATAACAGTACGTACTAATAGACAGCCGAGCTGAGTTACGGCCCGCAGTGGTTCCAGCGCAGCCGCATGGTGGACGTCAACGGCTACAATGTTCTTCTGGGCATTAACGCGAACGTCTTTGATTTCGTTTGACGTGAGGGCCTCGAGTTCTACCGAGACGACTTGCCTGTTAAGCCGTCTCATGTTGTCGGTTGGCTGCACAGGAAGGAAGAGAATGGTTGCGCCGGTGCGTGGCCACTTGTTTTTGCAGTGTGCTCATTGGATGACGATCCGGCTCTTAGAAGTCTTCTCTTGATCTTCTGGCTGAGGTGAGTCTCAAAACCGTCCACACTGCTGGCTTCGCTGAAGTACTAGATGGTGTCATCGCTGCCCGGGTCGCTAAGACGGCTGCATCGCTTCCTCAACGAGCTCGAGGAGGAGGTTGCCAGGCTATTAGGATGCACAGCAGGGCCGAGATTCATCGCCGTATGACGGGGGACGGCGTCTCCGCAATATACACGGAAAGTCACAGAAAAAAGCTGGAGACTGATTGAATGCTTTCCACAAAAATGCACTTCGTTGTCTTCCCACCAACCCTTACAATATTATCTACCAAAGACAAAGCACTTATGCAGCAACGTGCTGCGCTGGAGCTTAAGATTATTCAGCGTGTACCTTTCGTGTCGAGTACATCGAGGGCTCGAAAACGTAGGCGTCGATTGCATGAGTCGTTGGTTAATAGCCGGAGCGTGACGCCCAATGTGCAGTGCTACTATTCAGAATGTTTTCATTGGTTACTTGTGCAAATGTAGTCCAGGAGTGTGTGCGAGTGGTGCTTATTTATCTTCGTTTGCAGGTTATGTGTTGTTTAGTGTGTAAATCTTGAGCTTTACAGTACAGATGTGTGCAAGGTGTCTTTCCAATTATCTATAAGGTTTCTATTTCCCCTTGCGCTAGATCTATAATGTTGGACCCCACGTTCCCTCTGTGAGAATCCCTATGTGCCTCCATGTGTCACTGTGTTAGGTGTCTTCGGTGACTTAAACGGCGTTTAATTTCTCTGATCCCCACGTGAACATTCGTCTTGTGTGCACCGACGCCAGTTTTTGCTGCGAAAAAACTTATTGGAAGGGGGGAATATGTGAGGTGCACAACAAATCCTCTGGGGATTTTTTTTGAGTGCCGTGCGTCTACACCCGAACGCTACACGCCCCAGATCAGCGTTGCGCGTGCACACGTGCGAATGGTGTTTGCGAGGCGGCGAGGATGAAGAGCATGACGAGAACGAGTAGCGGTGAGCTGGCGTGTCAGAAAACCGAGGTGTGAAGGGAGACAGCGCAACGGAGGTCGAGTCATTCAAGCGTGGAGCGGGTAGCCGTCGGACGTTGTGTCCGTGCCACCGTGGTCCTCACTTGGGTTACCGACAAAAGCCTCCTGCGTTCCTTGCAAGCGTGGAGGTGGCAGCCGATGAACTGAGCGTCCGTGCTGCCGAAAGGCTCTCTTAGATAGCCTGCATTCAGCTTACGGCGTTTCGGGACGCCGTCGACGAGTCCTAGCTACGCTTCTCCTGCTGCTGACCAGTTCTTCGGGCGGCTGACGGAAGTACACTGGCGTCTTTCTGTGGTCCTCTCCGCTCCTAATACCATTTGGCTCCCATCCGCCGCGTCCTTCTACGCATCGTCAGCGACGCGTCGCATTTCGTCCACCCGCCTCCATCCTGTCTACAAGGCATCCCTGCTTCACCTGGGACGCTCAGTACCTGGTGAACTCTCTACTTTTATTCTGTAGTGTTGTACGCATGTTGAGTGTGTGTTTTCTTGTTTTCGTTTCTGTTTCTTACTAAGGTTTTCCTTTAAAGTATAAATACGGCTTAGTTTTGTTTTGTTTGGGCTCTCTGTTCTCATGTTCGAACCTGCACGCGATAGCGTTCCCCTTGGGAAAGTCGGGGACGCGCTACCAATTTGCGACTGTATGGCGTCTCTCGCTTTACTACGCTTTTTACTTTTATTGAAATGATCGCCACTGCACCAAATAAATTATGCGGTCTGCGTCCTTGGTTTATAACCAAATCCCCTGAAAATGTCGGCTCGGGCAACCCTGCCATCTTTAAAAGCAAGCATCGCATACTGGATATTCTCAGTGGATGAAGGCCCTGTAGCTCGCTCCAAACGAAATTGCCGAAGATTCAGTTACATACAGCTAGAGGTTTGAACAATAAGAAGTTCTGGTGCACCCAGATCCCTACCTCGGGCGTATATGCCAGAATTCAGCATCATTAAGGGTCAACCTCCAGAATCGATGCGTCCGGAACAAATTTTTAAGTGTTATTCATTCCATTGCCCACCAGAGAAAAGTAGACATTTGAGATCGGGGATAATATCCTACCCTGTCGCTATAGAGTCTCTGAAAGGAGCACTCATTACGATCAAAGGTTGTTGCGGAATGTGTTGTGATTCAGCATTTGGGGTTATGACAATGTCACTTCACCCCTCCAGCAGCGCTGCGCCGTACTCCGATGTGCTGTTCTGTCGTCGTGCAGTTTTTCTCTGCGCTCTTCTGTCGTCGTGCTGTTTCTTCGCTGTGCCGTTTGGTCCAGCGTGCTATTTGGACGCGTGCTGTTTTTCCGCTCAGCAGTTTTGTCGCCATGCTGTTTATTTCCAAGTGTTGTTTTGTCGCTGTGCCGTTTTTCTCTTGTGCAGTTTTGACGCTGTGCTTTTTTCGCGCTGTTCTGACGCATCCTGTTTTGTAGTGTGCTGTTCTTTCATGGCGCGCTCCAAGGAAATGCCAGGTGTTAAAATTATGCTGCACCAAGAAGAGGCTATATGGCTGAAGTGAAGACGCTGAAATCCTTGAAAGCGTGCTACAGTCAAAAATACAGTATTTGGGATGAACGGGGCAATACGTCCAACAAAGGCAAAGTTTATTAAACCATCTGCCCTCTCATTTGAAGGAATTCCAAAGTGCCCAGGGACCCACTGAAAGCGTACTTGGGTAATATGAGGTGGACTAAAAAATTGAGGGCAACGGCTCATAGGAGTATCCCTCGATTTTCCAAGCGCTGTAAACACGGAAAGGCTGTATGAAAGTATAATAACCCGAGAGATACTGCAGGGAATCTTTATTAAGGCCAACTCAATGGCCAGAACCTCAGCGACGAAAATAGGCGTATAGTCAGGGTCCGGAAATTAACAATTACAATCAAGGGCCATAGAGTAAATGCCAGTGGCTGCCTTTTCTTCTTCCTCGGAGGCGTCTGAAAAAACGGCAGTATGGTTAGGAATATTATCTCCATACTCCTCATTAAGCCCATTTATTACATTGGCAGGCTGATTCATAGCATTCCCTGCGACGGTGTTGTCAAAAGAGAATATAGTATCAGCCCGCCGGTGGATAACTGGTACAAAAGAACTTATTGATAAAAAAATTTTGACAGCAGGGAATTAGTGAACACAACCTTAGAAAGCTTATACCTAAGCCAAAAAGTACAAAACAATACAGTTGGGTTGTTGTATTTATATGGAGTCAGCCAATCCAGGAACATGCTCCAAACACCTTAAAAACGACCGCAGAGCGAGAAGCTGAAACCTAGAATTTAGATCAGGTATCCGCGCCTCCAGTACAGCGCAGCATTAGCCACTGATTTAGGCAGACCTAAGCAAAGGCGCAGAGTACGTCGCTACTTAATAAACAGGGCTTCAAGCTTGTACTTTGGACATTCAGAAAAGAGAACGGGGTCAATGCAAGTCTTGGCGATACATAGGTTTACAAAGAAAGAGCAGATTGTCCCAACGCATAGCGACTTTTTTGTTGTTGATTCTCATCGACCGGCCATGGGCACGCTCACCTGCTACTCAGTGGTTAGGCCCAGTGGTTAGAGCGTTCGGCTACTGATCCGGAGTTCCCGGGCTCGAGCCCGATCACGGGGGCTGTGATTCGATGGAGGCGAAACGCTAAGGCACACGTATGCTGTGCGACGTCAGCGCACGTGAAAGGTCCCCAGGTGGTCGAAATTATTCGGTAGCCCTTCACTATGGCACTTCTTTCTTCCTTTCTTCTTTCACTCCCTCCTTTAACCCTTTCCATATGGCTAGGTTCAGGTGTCCGACGATATGTGACACAGATACTGCGTCATTTCCTTTCCCCAAAAACCAATTTTCAATTTTTTTACGCTCACCTTCAAGCACACTGCTTCTAATTTGAGGCCGCAAGAGAGAGCCGAACGAGCGAACACGCCTCAGCTTCCTTTTGATTGCCTTTCTTGGCACTTCAAGTCCGTAACAATATTGGCTGGAAGCTTCCCGTAATGAAGACGTCAGGCTTATGCGAAAGAAGAAAATAGCGGCAATTTGCTCAATCAAGTCTAATTAAAACATTTCACCTTCACACTAGGCAGCTGAATCAAGCAATACTCAAGTGCTGTCCGGCTGCTGCGGGGCCGTTATATCGGCAAATCATGTGCCTATCTAAGAAGACTATCCCAATTGGCGACTAAGATATTCCTGTCGTACTGCCACGGGCGAGTGAACACGAAGTAGTAGAAGTGAAGAAGAGGTGAAAATTTGGTCGGCTGGATGTGGACTCCGGTGGAGCTCAGGCGGATATGCTCCGTGTTGGTTAGAGTACGGTGGCTATATGATTAGGTGTGCCGACCGGCATAGGATAAAGCGTAGCGCCGCGCGCCTCAACCTGATGACAACAAATCTGGCGCTGCTGTTCTCCGCCCGGCGCTCGGGCATTTGGCGTTTTGTTCACCTGAATTTTGGCTCGCAACGTTACTTTTTGTAGCGATAGCTACAGTATGTCACCTCTTCGACCCTTCAGCGTGGCACCACTTTAGATCCGTGGTACCACTTGAGCTACGTGGTACTTGAGCTCCGTGGCGGCGCGTGTGGTGACGTGGGTTGGTCACTTGGTGCGGAGGAGCTGCTGCTGCCAACGGCGCGGCGCGCAACAGCTGCAACAAACAGCTGTGCGCCTGTGTGGTGTCAAGTGCGACGAAGATGAAGGAACGCCATGCGAAACGGCGCGGCGAAAGACTTACTTTGCGAGTTGACTGAGCGAGTTCCACTCGGCCATATGTATCTATCTCGTCATTCCAGATTAAAGAGCTAAACGTCAGCCATTTTTTGTGTTGACTACCTCTAGGCACTACCGCTGAAGCAGGTACTCACTATTTGGAAATCAAACGCAAAAGGCAGGAGACAGCAGCTGTTTTGTCGTATTCTGTTTCCGTCAGTTCTAGCACTGTGCAGTGCGCTACAGACCTAGTGCTTTATGGTAAAAATGAATACAAGAAGCTTACAGCCAGCTTAAAACCGTCGAGTAAGAGGCCTAAATTTTCATTCTTTTGTGCTGTAGTGTCCCAAATTGTTTAGAAATTGCGAGTTGTCCGTCATCTAGCTAAGTAGGTACTGCACTCCGCCCTGTGTGTGAATGCAACTTCGAGCAGCAGCTCATCGAACGTACGTGACTACACATTTGTCATTAAAGGTAATAATTTTAGGCTATCAAAACCATTTTCTACATGGCATGCTATGCGGCGCAGGCGCAGTGGGGAGTTCTAACGTTTTTTGGGGCGGGAACTCCTGTTTTAGCTGCGGCCGTGGCCACCTGACAGCCTGCGTGAAAATGGAGGTCACCTGCTCCCAGCTGCTGCTGCAAATTAATGGCCACCTTCGCGACTGCTTGTACGTTCGTTCGCTCGGATAGAATAGCAAGGCATATAGGCGAGTATGCGTGACCACTCGGCTATTTCCTGCATGAGAGGTTTCCCAAGGAATTGAAATTAGGGGAGCTTGTTGACTGTAGAGGTGAAGCGGTAGTCATTTTTATTTTTGTCATTGATGTATCGCGTAACGTTTAACTATGAGTTTAACGCTCATGAGGAAGTTAACAAAAATTCCCCGTCGCTTGCAAAAAAACACATTCGTTACGAATTTAGGGAGTGCCTTAATTCAGGAACACAAAGACGGGGGAGGGCGTAGGATAATCAGTGCCCGCGGCTCAAAGGTGCCATGTGAGATCGGATGTGGGCAGCATATAAAACCAAATTACAAAGCGCGTGTAAGCAAGCTTCAATCTATCCCAAGCTTTCAGTTCATTCATGGTTAAGGTCCTCTCCTTGAAAAAAAAAAAAAAACGTGCGGGACTAGCGTTAGGAAACGTAGCGCTGAGACGCCCGCTTGACTGTAAGGATAGTACGTCGTTATTTCACTAAAACTTGCTGATGAACACTCCTAAATGTCGATGATTTACTTTACTTTGTTCGTTCATTCATTCGCTTCCCTATCGAATTTAAAAATAAGTTCATATTCTACCGATCACCTCCAATTCGTCAGATCCCTGTTCATACAGTAAATTCACTGAGCACGCATTTCCTTAAAATAGATGGACAAAGGTTACATATTACTGCCGACATTTTCAGAAGAAAAATAAAATAAAATTGTCGTAAGATGGCATTTCATCTTCTACTCATGTCAAAGCTTTATAGAACACAGTACTAGATGGAAAACTAATACTACACCTACGTCCGGGCTTAACGAGTCAGCTATGCCAAACTCTGCGTCCCTGACACTATAATATGCTCACGTCTCTGTCTTTTTTCTTCTGTAATTAACTCACAATAAAGCCATATATCGAAGTAATATCGATAATAATATTGATGTGAATCAGCTTTATATATGCATAGCTAAGGCCGGAGGAAGCGGGCACGAACCAGGCTTTCGCTGGTGGCGCCACCGCAGCGTCTCGAAAAAAGGGCGCGCGCTTCCCCGCCGGTCGGCACACCTAATCATCTAGACACCACAGTTGAGTGTACCCAGCAAGCCTCCACCAAGTTGTTACGGGCGCAAAACCTTTACTCGAAGTCGATTCAGGCCAAGCGTACCAGACGTACCACCCGACCCAACTTCTACATCCTTTTCGTTCCTACTACTTCGTCAATACCCCTGACGTTATTTCCCAACTTCTACATCTTTTTCATTCCTGCTACTTCGTCAGAATTCATCTCTTGCGATATAACAGAAGGCCTCCATGGAAATAAGGCCACGGTATGCTTAATCTCCCTTCAACAGCCTACAAACGAAGGAGTAACAAAGCCAGATATAAAATCAGAAAATTCTTGCAATGTCTTTATTCTGGACCAAATACTTTACACAGATTCACAGTTTTCTCTACATTACGCATTCGCTTCAGTTACTGGCAGAGATCTCTGGAATGTGTTTAACCTCTCCTGACCGAATTTTTTCATCTCAAGAAAAAAATTATTGCTCATAGACTCCTTTATGTTCTGGGAACACGGAAAAAAACTTTCACAGCACTTGCTGCCATGATGTACATTTTGTAGTTTTTTGTGAAAAAACCGGCAACAGGTTTCAAAATAAAAATCCATCCATGAAGTGGCTGTCGATTTCTGCAGTACACACTTGCAATTTTCATTCGTTTGTAAACTTATGAAATAGTCGTCGTGAGTGCAAAGGTGGCGATTGCATTTTGCGCAAATGAACCCTGGCTGACTATTGCACCGTGGCCGCCTCAAGCGCTGCCGCTACTCATATACGGCTAACCGCTGTCCTACGCTGCGCGGCCCTCCACACAGGTGCCCATGGCTGACGACCCCACCCGCCTTTGCGAAAGTGCGCCTCATTGCTCAGTAACTGTCACTTCAGGGAAATCTTGTAATACGCCATCAGTCCACCAAGTATATCGATTGGACCCATTAATTGAATTGTATGTGGTAACAATTCCTGGCTGAAGGACTTTCCGGACGTCTTTCCCGTCCTGTCATACCTTTTGCGCTGTCCTATTGGCACAGCCCTATCGCATGTGCTGGCCAGAAAACCCTCTCGATTGTCCTACCATTTGGTGACCATCACATTTGCTCTATTAAAAGTCCTCTTTCTCTTCGTAACTTGCCCTTCCTTTTTTCTCACCACAGCACCACTGCCCAAATTGCAGCTGGAGATTCGCTCTCAAGGTCTTCAGATGTGACGCTTTCCCTATGAGCAGCATACGCTTCGTGAGCTGCATTGTAGTCCAAATTACTGTCGCTAATTTACGACCGGAGTTTTCACTAAGTCTCACCTGTCTCCGCACTGCACACTGATCTTGTAAATGTCTTCTGGTCCACGTAGAAGCTTGAAAAATGGCATGTTCTCTAATATAACGGGATTTTCTGGTCTTGAGCGGATTGAGGTAACAAAAAAACTACCTACAAACGATGCTTTATAGCCGTACCGTTCCTGACGTAAGTTATTCCCGAATGTTGCAACATCAACCTTTTTTTTTCAAACAGTGCTGTTATATAGAAGCGAATGAACTTAATTAATTTTTTGCTACACCTCAGCTTGCCGCATTTCTACGATTCCGACGAAAGTGAAAGAGAACGAGCAGGGCTCCTGCGGTGCTTCTTCCTTGGGAACAACTGCGTATAGAACATAGAACAACGGCGTATCCAGAGCTCGTAAGCCCTGGATAATGTCGACCATCCTTCATTTGACCTCAAAAAAATATATTTCAACGGTTTTTACAAAGTCGGGATCCTGGTGATTTTCAGTTTTCAAAGCACACCGCAAGAATGTGACTGCGGCTTTGAAGAAGGCGAAGGATAGTTACCACATCTCCATGTTCAATGCTACAACTGATCAAAGTCAAGTGTAGACAAAGCTTAATCGCCTATTTAACAGAACTCCTAAAAAAACACCCGAAAACT
The DNA here is from genome assembly GCF_052857255.1 of Amblyomma americanum. Lineage (NCBI taxonomy): Eukaryota > Metazoa > Arthropoda > Arachnida > Ixodida > Ixodidae > Amblyomma > Amblyomma americanum. The sequence goes on along the minus strand of NC_135502.1, from coordinate 144,984,987 downwards.
CTTGAAATTGATAGAATTCAGTATAGCAGTGCTCAGTTAGCAGGCAAATTTATTGAGTATTTTACTACATTAGTTGCCAGTGCATATGACTCTAGAGCGCTTCACTACATTAATAATTATGTACGCGACTCTATGGCCCTATTGCCTTCAAGCAATGAGGAAGAGTTATCATTGTCTAGCGACATGAAAAAGAGCAAAAGTGAAGTCGCATATGTCTTTAAACTACAACCTGTTTTGTATGTACTTGATGTCATATCCTCGATCCTACCTTATATTTTTAACATATCACTATAATCTGGAGTCTTTCCCTCAGCGATGAACAAAGCCAAAGTAATTGTCATACATAAAAGTGGCCCTAAATATTGGCTCAGTAATTACAGACTAGTGTCGATCCATCCAATCTTCTCCAAAGGGCTAAAGAAGATACTTTTCATCCGCTTCAACAGGTTTTTTCAAAAACATAATATTCTATCAAGTAAGCAGTTCGGCTTTAGAGATAATTGATTCACTGAATTAGGGCTACTTAAAAAAAGAACTAATAATAAATAACGTAGAACACAAACGACTGACCCTCGGGATATTCGTAGACTATTCAAAAGCCTTTGACAGGTTGCACCATTTAACTCTGATACAGAAACTTTCTATCTATGGCGTCCGTGGCGTGCCGCTAATCTATTTTCCAGCTACGTGACTGACCGCACTCAATCTGTTCACTTGGGTAACTATCGCTCGCAATTTAATTTAGTTAGTCATGCTCTCCCTCAGGGGAGCATATTGGGGCCTCCGCTGCTCAACAACTGCATAAATGATTTGGTACAAATAGATTATGAGGGCGATTTTATAATTTTTTGCCGATGACACAAGTATATTTATTTCAGGAACGAATGCAGAAAATTTAACACGTAGAGGAAACGATGTACTGGCGAAACTGCGTGCATGGTCCAGAAGAAATGCGTTGCCCATTAACACAGACAAATCTAAAGCCGTCATATTCCGAGCTAAAAATGTGTATCTTTCGACTGACCTCACCTTAACCCTTGGTAGTAAAACAATAGCAATAGTGAGTGATGTAAAAACACTAGCCGTTTCTTTTAACGAATTCATGTTTCTGTAACAATCATGTGGAGCTGATAACCACTAAGCTAGCTCTTGTTGTAGGCGTATTAAAAAAATTTTCAGAGCACATTAGCAACTAAAACAAACATCGCAATATTGACACCGCCCATTCATCGCCGTCGTTCTACTAGAACCACGAGATCGCGGAATGCGCGCGCGAGCTGGCCTTAGAAAAAGAAGTTGAAGTGTCTGGCTGCGAATGCTCCGCTTTTGGGACTGCTACTGACGTCCGCTGCAGTCACCTACTTTGACGTATCCAACCGAGCTGTACCACCCGTGACATCTGGTGGAGGTGCTGGGTAACGCATTCCATGCCTCGGACTCCCCCAGCAAGCAGGGATTCAAGTCCTCGAGGGTCATCTGCCATCGAGGGGACGCCTGTACACCACGGCAGCCGCCGGCTCCAAGGCCTTCAACCCGAGTTTGGGCTTCTGGAGTCTCGCTCAACCCAAGCGGTTCGTTCAGCGCCATCGTCGACGACCGTCCAGCCCGAAATAGGCATGCAGACGACGATTAGTTCACCTTCTGTTGTGCTGCAGGAGCCTCGGGAGCCACCGATCTTCCAAGGTTCTCCAGGCGAAGACCCGGAAGACTGGCTGGAGAAATTTGAACGCGTGGCCCGGTACAACAGATGGGCGGAAGACTCCAAGCTTCAACACGTGTTCTTTTCGCTGGAGGGCGCAGCTCGTACGTGGTTCGAGAACCGGGAGTCGTCCATAACGACGTGGAACGTATTTAAAGACCAGTTCCTGAAGGATTTCACCACGGTGATTCGAAGAGAACGGGCCGATCTGCTCCTTCAGTCCCGAACCCAGCTACGAAATGAAAGCATACTGGTATACTTCGAAGAGATGGCAAAGTTATTTCGTCGAGCTGACCCGGACATGACAGAGCAGAAGAAACTCCGGTACCTTATGCGAGGTGTCAAGGAGCAAATCTTTGCCGGACTAGTTCGCAATCCACCGAGCACGGTCGCAGAGTTTCTGTCGGAGGCAACCACCATGGAAAAGACACTCGATATGCGGTTGCGGCAATACGAGCGTCAACCTTTGGCCATGACTGCGGCAACCACGGACATCAGTAACACCCACATGCTTCGCGAAACCGTACGAGTTATCGTTCGCTAGGAGCTCCAGAAGCTGTTCCCGGCTACGCCGCCTGCGCCAACGGTTACTGCTCTATCCGAGGTTATTCGGGAAGAGGTGCAACAGGCGCTTACAACACCAGCTCCCTTTCAGCCGCCCACAGCCCCACCGCAAATGACATACGCCGCTGTTGCTCGTCGCGCACAACCGCCGCCGACTCGTCTTCAGTAAACCCCGGCCTCTTTTCGGCCGCCACCACCTGCTCGTCCTGCTCCATCGTATCCCCGTAAAAGTGACATCTGGCGCACTCCCAACTACCGTCCTCTCTGCTATCACTGCGGTGAGCCGGGCCACCTTTACCGCAACTGCAGGTATCGTCAGATGGGCCTGCCGGGGTTCCCTGCAGATGCACCACGTCCGCAGCCTGGGCAGCGACCCAGAGAAATCAACGACTATCTGGCCGAATCTGCCGGTGGGACCCGCAGGTCGCCATCTACACGTCGTCGGTCTTACGGTGACTTTCCTCGGGGAAGGTCGCCAAGCCCCCGCCAGGAAAACTAAAAGCAGCAACCTTTGAGGGGAGGTTGCTCACCGACGAAATGTAACAGACCCTCCTACGCCGCAACTAGGTGGCCACCCGATGCCACGACCGAATGCCGTCCAACACCGTGAAACGCCGACTCGACGGGAATGCCACCTGACGTATCGAAATGAACCCGCGCCGCACCGCAGCCGTGACCGAACACCGCGCCGTACCGCTCACACGCCGTCTACGACAGCAAACCTGAGCATTTCCCTCGACGGAACAGACGTCACTGCACTCGTCGACACAGGGGTGGATTACTCTATCCTCAGTGGAAATTTCGCCGCCACTCTGAAAAAGGTCACCACTCCGTGGATGGGCCCACAGATTCGTACAGCCGGGGGTCACTTAGTTGCACCGACCGGGACTTGCACATCAAGAGTAGCAGTTCAAGGTGCAACCTACCTGGCAACGTTCGTTATACTCGAACATTGTTCACGTGACGTCATTCTCGGGATGGATTTCTTGACCGAGAATGGAGCGGTCATCGACCTCCAGTCAAAGGCCGTGTGTTTCTCCACAGAGAACGCAATACACAGAGATCCAGACCATCCGACCGCACTTTGCATCCTGGATGACCACGTCACCATCCCACCTCGTTCGAGTATTATGGTTTCTGTCGGCGCCAAGACTGTGCGGAATTTCGAAGGCGTCGCGGAAGGCAACCAGATCTTGCTTTTTTCCAGGAGCCTTGCTGTCGCCAGAGGAGTCGTTAATCTCGTCGACGGAGAAACAGAAGTGCTGATAACCAATTTCGGTGGCGCACACCAACATCTGAACGTGAGAACCGTTGTGGCTCACGTTGATGCCATCGCCCATGTCAGCAGCACACCCAGTATTTCCACAATGTCGTTTTCGCAAGAGCAGAGCCCAGTCACTGGTTTCACGTTCGACGTCAATCCAGCACTCTCCCCGACGCAGCAACAAGTTAAAGATCTTCTTCTGCGCTACGGCGACATCTTCTCGGTATCATCGTGTGTTGGACGAACTCACCTAGCGAAGCATCGCATTATTACGGACGATAACGTGCACCCTCTCCGACAGTCCTCCTACCGAGTGTCTCCCGCTGAACGCGACGCTATTGGCCGCCAAGTCAAGAAAATGCTCGGCGACGACGTAATTCGTCCTTCCCGGAGTCCCTGGGCAGCGCCAGTCGTCCTTGTGAAGAAGAAAGACGGAACATTGCGGTTCTGTGTAGACTACCGTCGCTTAAACAAAATCACCAAAAAGGATGTCTATCCTCTCCCCCGGATCGACGACGCTCTGGATCGCCTTTGTAGCGCTAAATACTTTTCTTCGATGGACCTCAAGTCAGGTTACTGGCAAATTGAGGTCGATGAGCGGGACCGTGAAAAAACAGCTTTTATTACTCCAGATGGCCTGTATGAATTTACGGCCATGCCCTTTGGACTGTGCTCTGCACCGGCAACTTTCCAACGCCTCATGGATACCGTCCTTGCCGATTTAAAATGGCAGACGTGTCTCGTCTATCTTGACGATGTTGTCGTCTTCGCCCCGACTTTCCAGGAGCATCTTCACCGCCTCGAATTGGTCCTACAAGCAATAAGGTCTTCTGGACTCACGCTCAAAAATGAGAAATGCCACTTTGCGTATATAGAGCTGAAGTTCTTAGGGCACGTTGTGAATCAAGCCGGTGTTCAGCCTGATCCTGAAAAAAACAACAGCTATTGCCCATTTTCCGCCGCCGCAAGACCTGAAAGCTGTCCGCCGTTTTCTTGGATTGTGCGCGTATTACCGTCGCTTCGTGAAATATTTTGCTCGCATTGCCGAGCCGCTGACGCGCCTAACAAGGTCGGACACACCTTTCACATGGGAAGCAGCGCAAGAAAATGCATTCCGCAGCCTTCAAAGCCTCCTGCAGGCGCCTCCCGTTCTGGCTCACTTCGACGTAAACGCCGACACGGAGCTCCATACTGATGCCAGCAACATCGGCTTAGGTGCTGTCCTGGTCCAGATCCATGCAGGTCAAGAACAGGTCATCGCTTACGGAAGTCGATGTTTTTCACCAGCCGAATCAAACTATTCCGCTACCGAGAAAGAATGCCTTGCCATTGTATGGGCCACTTCGAAATTCCGACCGTACCTTTACGGCAAAAATTTTAAGGTGGTGACCGATCATCATGCCTTATGCTGGCTCGCAAGCCTTAAAGACACGTCAGCTCTACCCAGCGGCACCGCTTTAGAAGTCGCTAAGTTCTTCGTGCATCAGATTGTACTCCGCCATGGGGCACCTGAAGTGCTGATCACTGACAGAGGCCCTGCGTTCATGGCTGAGCTGCTGCAGGAGATCTTGGTTTACAGTCATACCGACCGCCGCCGAACAACGTCGTACCACCCTCAAACGAACGGGTTGACTGAAAGACTGAACCGAACCCTTTCTGACATGATTTCCATGTACGTCGATATTGAACACAAAACGTGGGACGAAGTGCTTCCTTATGTCACCTTCGCCTACAATACGGCCATGCAAGAAACAACGCAGATGTCCCCATTCCAACTCGTCTACGGCCGTGCAGTGACGACGATGCTCGACGCAATGTTACCACATCTGGACGACTCTAGCCTTCACACTGACACCTACACGTTCCTGGAACGCGCAGAAGCTGCTCGCCAACTGGCCAAAGTTCGAATTCAGGACCAACAACTTCGAGATGCAGATCGCTACAATCGGCGCCGTCACGACGTCCATTATGCGCCTGGCGACCGTGTGTGGGTGTGGTTCCCCATTCGGCGACGAGGACTGAGCGAAAAACTCCTCCATCGCTACTTCGGACCATACCGCGTGGTCAGGTCATTGGGCGACCTCAACTACGAGGTCATTCCCGATGGATTTCAGAAGTCCCGACGGTCCCCGTGCCCTGAAGTGGTGCACGTGGTCCGCCTGAAGCCTTATCACGATCGGTAGCCTCGCCCACTAACTCTGTTCAGTCCTTCCGACCTCTCCACTCACTCCCAGCATCGGGACGATGCTTCTTTTTGCCGGGGAGTAATGACACCGCTCATTCATCGTCGTCGTTCTACTAGAACAACGAGAGCGCTGAATGCGCGCGCGAGCTGGCCTTAGAAAAAGAAGCCGAAGTGTCTGGCTGCGAATGCTCCCCTTTTGGGACTGCTACTGATGTCAGCTGCAGTCACCTAGTTTGACGTATCCAACCGAGCTGTACCACCCGTGACAATATATCATGCTTTATTCGAGTATTATATTATCTACTCCAATTCGGTGTGGGGAACCACAACGCCTAGTTGTAAAAATAAACTTCTGAAATTGCAGAAGGCTGCGATGAGAACCATAACATATGTATCTTTTATGTCACAGGTTAGCTCCCATTTATTAACATATCACATCATAGAAATCGAAAAATATATGAATTTCTCATTCCTAGGCCCTATAAAGTTCAGGTTAACCAAAATAATATGTTATTTAGAGACATCGCTAAATTACATGAAAATCCCACAAATTACACAACACGATGCCGCGAACACTGGCTTGTTCCACATCCGCGCACAAACTATGGCTTTCAAACACATAACGATGCATTGCCATACACAATAAATAAATTTAAAGTTAAACAACAAAATATTACCAGCTCTTCTTTTTCTTTTAAAAGCATGAACGTACTTTTTTTCTAATGCACCTGTATATTGATTGCAAGAGTACCATTTTAAAGTGAACATATAATAATGTCTTGTATTGTTATATTTCACAATTTTTGCTGTACTGTACCGCTTCTGGCTGATTTTTGTTATCTGTTATATTTTTAGTGTAATCAGTGTTTTCTGTCCTGCACTGCCGTGTACAGAAGGGATATGGGAGCTTTGTCAAGCTGCTCTTGAGCGGCTTTTACTCCCATACACCTTAATCATGTATGTAAACATGCTTGTTTGAAATAAATTCAGATTCAAATATAGAACTCTATTTATGGGGTATCAGTTGAGACTTTGAGTCGACGGTGTTGTTTGGTTTTTGTGTTGGTGTTTGGTGGTTGTGTGTGTGTGTGTGTGTGTGTGTGTGTGTGTGTGTGTGTGTGTGTGTGTGTGTGTGTGTGTGTGTGTGTGTGTGTGTGTGTGTGTGTGTGTGTGTGTGTGTGTGTGTGTGTGTGTGTGTGTGTGTGTGTGTGTGTGTGTGTGTGTGTGTGTGTGTGTGTGTGTGTGTGTGTGTGTGTGTGTGTGTGTGTGTGTGTGTGTGTGTGTGTGTGTGTGTGTGTGTGTGTGTGTGTGTGTGTGTGTGTGTGTGTGTGTGTGTGTGTGTGTGTGTGTGTGTGTGTGTGTGTGTGTGTGTGTGTGTGTGTGTGTGTGTGTGTGTGTGTGTGTGTGTGTGTGTGTGCGCGTGCGTGCGTGCGTGCGTGCGCGCGCGCGCGCGCGCGCGTGTGTGTGGGGGGGGGGGGGGGGGGGCTCCATTGAAGCTTGTACGCTCATGGAAGAGTGGCTTAAAGAGCAAACGTACCGAAGCCTAACAGGAGCTCTGTGCAAAGCAAGCAAAGTGGCAACGAGCAAGGAATTCCACTGCCCGCGGTAGCATACCCCAAACTGGAGTCAAGCTAATGAGGCAGAATACAATCAAACTGAGTGTTAGATCCGATATGTGGGCGCTGCTAATATATCTTCTTTTCGTCTATTTCACCCAAACAGAGATTTTAAGAATAATGTTCTCATGCATCATTTCCCAGTGTTTGACCACAGTCAAAATTTTTAAATTGATTTATTCATGTAAACTTAAATTGAGGACAACGCAGTGAGCCATCGACCGAACAGCTGTTACGAAGAGACACGGAGAGAGTACAGTGGGTGAGCAAACACATGTGAGTTAATTACATCGTATTCAAAATCAAGATGAAATGAATATGAATATAGTACTGGCATGTTATGCGAATGCAAACAACCATTCATCGTTAGGGTAACGGACTGGATTCCATAAGTAGTTAAGCGTAGGAAGCGGCTGCATAAAGTTAAGAGGGCGGATAAGATTGCAGCGTCTGAGGGGACAAGGTTGTCGGATGTGGCGCAGGTTCGGATTAATTGCAGAGATATGTAGAGACCTTTCCTCTGCAGTTGTTGTACTAAAGGGGATGGTGACAAAGCTTGTGTATTTACTTCGCAGTGCGCGAGGATATACTGACGGGCTTATGGTGTGGTAAATTTGAGTCAATACGCAAATTAGAATATTTGGGGCTATCTGCAGTGTTCTAGTGATGTACCTGCGTTTAGGCACAAGAGCCTGAACTTCAATGGAGCCGTAGGCTATCGCAGACGCGACGGCACAGTGTGCTGCACAAGGAATTACAGTTATGAGGAACATAGCGCTAAACTAGAACTAAGGTCTACGTAAAGCGCGATGAAGATGTCAGAGTGCCAATGTAAGCTAACAATCAAAGTGCATTTTAACTGCCAGATACAAGACACGTTTTGTTTAGCGCCTATGAGTCCACAGCCCACTCAGAAGGTAGGCAGCGGTGCTGTAGACATAGTCCTTGATAAGTTCCCGCACTGCTATCATTACAGGCGCTTGAACAAATAAGCGACAACCACGCAGACAACCTCGCCTGACTAAAAAGAAAAATGGGAAAACCTCTTACTGCGTGGTTCGCGGGAAATGTAAATTTCCCTATGCAGACAACACCTGCGCGCATTAAGTAGGAGACATCAAAGCCTAATTGAGGTCATGCGTATTGGTGTGAAGTTTTTATCTTAAGCGGTTATGCTTAGTGTAAACGCTAGTAACTTCAAAAATGGGTTATGAGCTATGCCTCTGCCTTGGCTGGTTCTTCTTTGGCAATATTTAGAACGATCGAGACAGGTGCGCCAACGCAGGCAATTTAAGCCCGCATTTTCGCTCGCATATCGAACAGGACATCGGCAGAACATCACGTGTGGAGCACAATGTGCATATCAACAAACCTGTTTTCCAGTAACGCTCGAGAAAATTTACGAGCGCTGCATAAATATCCCGACACGCGCCCAGCTGCGACCGCTTCTTTGAAAACGGTCTGCCTCCCGCTCTTGCAAGGGGTTTGTGCGGGCCAGGCCGCTTTGTTCGCAAAGTCAGTTTAACGCCACCGCAGTTCTTGCTTAGATTGCATATGTAAACAATTTTAAGTAAAACCGCTTACATCGCAGTGAATATTTTCTACGGCAAACCTAAATATCTTCCTGCATTTTTGCTGAAATGGTAATCGTATTGCTTGGAAGACATGTGTAGAGTCTTTATTTCTTAGGATAGCCGTTTTTTTCCGTCATCGCCAGTAAGAGTTCTGAACTTGCTAGCATCTGCTGGCTCACCGGATTTCTTCGCTAAAGTGCCCGCATATTTTCCTCGAGCATAGAGGGCCTACTAACAGAGATTGTAAGCGAATTGCACCAGATGTGAGCGGCATTCTCTGTTTGCGAAAACAGAAAAATCTCATACAGAACCTATATTCCGCACCTGCTGCAAAACTGAAAATCTGCCTTCAGGAGAAGTGACGAGGAGCGTGAAGGGCTTTTTGCTTAAATGCACTGCGAATTTTATGTCATAAATGAAACTAAAATGTTTTATTATTGACTGTGAACTCTCGGATAATATTTTGAAAAGTATAATGCGTCACACATGCAGGATAGGAATTTTGCCCCTGGAAATATATAGAAACATTATATTTTTAGCCCGTAATACAACGCAGTCGTGACCTTGCGGCAAAGGAGCATAAAGAAAGAGTTTTCTCGAAACTATTATTCAAATTACAATATACTGGCACTGGAGGTAATGAATGGCAGTTTTACGAAAGCAAGGAAAAAATTTTTGTTATCTGGCTTATCAGCTCTGTGTCAGCCGGTGCTTTCCCAGAAATGCGTGTACGTACTGTACCATGTACGCAAGAACAACTGGAATTAGGAGATTGTTGCTCCTGAAAGCCCAAATTACAATAGAATTTCCGGTGAAGAAAAATCTTACCAGTAGGATTTCACCCCAGCGCTAATTTTACAAAATTAGTTGCTAACAACACATTTTAGCAGCATATTACAGAAAATATAAAAGGGGTCAATGATCCTATGCGGTACGAGCATTTGATTCCGTTATTTGGTCTCACAATACCGCCACCTATTTTAGGTTGGAGTCAAAAATACAAAAATAACAAAAAGCGCGCACGAGCGGCTTCTAAAAATTTTTAGAAATATCTGGCTTGGAGCGTTACAGATCAATGTCCTAATCTTCTAGCTTACCATAGCTCGAAGAAATTAAACCACACCAGTTCCCAAATGCTTCCTAGTCGCGTACATCCTAATCAACCTCTCTGTACTCTCTGCGACAAAAGCAGATGTCTTTTCACGGTGAAAAATCTAGGCAGTGCCAGGCTTCACTGCTTCGCGCACAAATTTTTGGCCAGTGCCGTTTTAGTGCGCACTGTGCTGTACTCCTTAATACGGTGTTTATGTGATACCTGGTTCATCAGTGCACTTCCGGCACCTATCCACTTACCGCAGGGAGCGCGCACAACAGGTTATTAGTGACTCTACTTCTTATCTGTGGCGACGACTACTTTTATCCTGTTGAGGGCGGCTGCACATAAGAGCTTCTTCGGCTACAAGACCAATTTAAGTACAGCTGCTGGGCGTTGAAAATTGATAATTGTTGTTTAAGGAAAGAAAATCATGCAGTCTCACATCTCAATGAAGACCTAAACAGCGCCGTAAGAGAAGGGGTAAATGAGAGACTGAAAGAAGAAAGGAAGAAAGAGGTGTACCGTAATGGAGGGCTCCGGAATAATATCTTTAACGTGCACTGACACCGCACAGCACAGGTGCGCCTTTTGCGTTTCACCTCCACCAAAAACCAGCCGCGTTGCTTAGTGGTTTGTAGCTACTTCTGTCCTTATCTCTTCTTTCTTTTTATCTCCTCCTCGCCTTACCCAGGTTACATTTTGTAGTTGAAATTTTGACTTTTGTATGCATTGGGCCGATTTTCTTGACAGCCCACTGGTTTTTCTTTTTCCTCTAATCGCGTTTCAATATCCGTGGCCTGCTTCTGTCAGCCTCAATCCTGACTGTGTGAGTCACGCTGCACGGGGTGCTACGGCCTGCTCCTTTTAGCTTGAAGTTAGACGTGTCTTGTCTTTTTTTATTATCAATGTTTCCATTAGTTATTTCTAAAGCCACATGAAGGCTACGGATTCGCGCTAGCTCAGATGGTCTCCTGTCGTCGCCAGAAAGTGTACTTTAGCGTAGAGGGATGTGGAGAGCTTCGTACCATTGCTCTGGCTGTTAACAAAAGAACAACACAATGCAAAATCGCTCAGAACTGAAATGTCTATATTTCCTACTTAGTCAAGAGTAGGCTCCTTTGTTTACTGGCTCAAAGTAACCCCTTTCGTAAAAGCGAAAACTCGTACAAGTGTACTGTACAGTCTTTACTTATCGCATGCCACTGATCGCATATCCCATGCCAATATCGCATGCCAATATCACATGCCAGCAAGCGCGCATTTTCTGGATTAACAAATGAGTCATCCGTAATTTTTACCTAGCTAACATTCAGACGGAAGTTAAGACGGACGTTCCTATTCAAGTTTGTTTTCGTGTAAACTGATGCCTGTAAACATTGAAGATTATGGATTTTTTTATGGCCCAAGGTTATATATGGCAATGGAGCGCAATGGCACAAGGTGTTTGCCACTACTAAAGGTGTGGTCAAAGACGCATTCTTCAAGCATTTCACACCAGATAAGCCTAGCACCAGACCAGGGGAAAGAATGCACCTATTGTATCACGGGTGGATACCCGGCGGCACTGCGGATCGAACCCCGCACCTCCAGCACGCCATTCGGATGCGCAGTTTCAGAATTAGTAGATTAGTGTTCGGCCACAGTTTCATATTGGTTGGCGGGTGATATTTGCCAATGGAAGAAAACAAACATTGAGAAATATTGGCAAAAATATAAAGTTATTGGGATTGGCCAAAGCAAATCCACATTCAGTGTAACTTCACAAGATTTGGAGCGCGAATGACTAAGCCTGTCCACGGAAGCCTTCGGTGGCAAAAAAAATTTTTTGGCATACATTCAGCAGCCTCTGTAAATAAAAATTGGTTTTTGGCGAAAGGGAATGGCCCAGTATCTTTCTCACATCTCGGCGGACACCTGAACCGTGCCGTAAGGGAAGGGATAAAAGAGGGCGTGAAAGAAGAAAGGAAGAAAGAGGTGGCGTAGTGGAGGGCTCCGGAATAATTTCGACCACCTAGGGATTTTTAACGTGCACTGACAACGCATAGCACACGGGTGCCTTCGCGTTTCGCCTCCATCGAAACGCGGCCACCGCGGTCGGGTTAATAATAATAATAATAATTTTTATCGAGCTCGGGAACTCCGGATCAGCACCTGAGCGCCCTAACCACTGAGCCACCGCGGCGGGTCAGGAGCCTCTGTGCAGATCTAATTTTTAATACATATAGCCGAGAAAATTTTGAAGGTGCTCGCTTAGTGAGGCAATTCTATCCTCTGCTATAATTCAACGGACTACACTGCCTTCTTAGCGATTTACAACTAGCACATAAGGGCAGGCGTTTCAAGAGCACCCATGTTTTTACTCTAAAATCTTGTCCTACAGTCAGTAAATCTAGACAAAGAAAAACTGATGGGCATGATGATCTGCGTCCGCCGGCTCCGCTATGAATGAAAAGGCGGCAAGGCAAACGCGTGAATCACTAGGTCGCCTCCCTTGAAGCCCTGCTATATACTCCACAGGCGCGCTGTTCTCGTCTAGGTGGCATTACTAACAGCTCTGATACCAGGGTACGCGGAGTCTTAAAAACGGAAGATAACTACCTGCAGGCAAAGCGATTGTGAAGCACTCGATGATGCGTTGTGACGGGGCGCTGCGCAGTGAACAATTACGCATTGTGTTTCGCACCTAGTGTTGCGTGAGTGTTCGCCCCATCTCCTCCTGTTAAAGACCGTTTTTTCAGACTCACCAGAAATTTTAGTGGTGTGCACTTACGTTGCGATTCCGCCAGTGAGCTAGAATATATGAAATAAAAACTCTTCATGGCGGTGGTGTTTTATTGCGTTACTGCAGTACCCTTTTTATTCAAAGCTGAAATTTCGAAGTTTAAAAAGTACACTCGGTGCAATTTTCTGCATTGTTTTTATCTGAGAGCTGTGAGCGCTGTCTGCGAAACGAAATGTTTGGATTTATTAGACAGAGCATATAGGGATTATCTGGACAAGAATGACCCCGGATAACTACTACAAAACTTCCGCCACTATTCGCTGTTAAAGGGTACACTTGCTTGAGCCTCATCTCATAGCACAGCCCTTTTTGTCAGGTAAGCTACCCTCTCTATGATGAATTATTGTCACATATTATAAAGAGTTAAATACATGTAGTTTTCATCATAATGATATACCTCGGCTTATGCGCGCGTAATTGCTTTTACAGAATTCACGAAGAGGTGTCTTTGTAGGTGGCACAACTACGCTGATGTGATTTACTTTCACAATAATATAAAATAACCTTTCACATTAGAACGGCGGTGGGTTTCTTGATGGACATTGTAGCAATGAAAAAAGAGTGGGGGTGAGAATAATGAAAACGTATAGAACTGACGGTCACCTTTCTAGTGCCTTTCACATCTATTCCGAGACAACTTTTTTCTCAATTAGTTTAACTCTCTTGCCATTTGGCCTAGAAATGCACCATTTCCCCCAAGATACATGTTGCCAGTAAGGGCAAAGATTCCTGCCACCACTTTGTGGAGGCAGAAGACGATTTTTAAAATGAATGGGCGAGTGCCTTCGAAACGCTGCATCGCGCATCATGCCCCCTTTATCACACTTTTTTCCCCTTACGCCTGAGGCAACAAGCGTAAAAGTAAAACGTAGCAAAAAGGCTACTTTCACCAAAAGACGCACGTCAGAATGCTCTCTTCGATATTCTTTCTTTTCTGTCACAAAGGTTGAAGGCTCTCTTTTGTTTCCAACTGAAAACTAAAAGATATAAACGACCGGGTTCCGTTCCAGAATGAATGATGGTTTCTGTAACAAGCGCTGATAACCAGCCTTTAGCTTTTCTGGCTAACCCGAGCTAAAAATAGTGGTGTTCGCTTTTCCTGCAAAAGAAGGGCTTGCTACAAGCCTTTACAGAAGCAGTTCGGCGGACAAGCAGGCCCGGGTACCTACGACTCAGACAGTTCCACTTTCACATGCATTCACGCACACTGTATATCTCAACCCAAGTAACACTCATATTCCGCCGTACTTTTGTTCACAACGAATCTATAGAGCATAGCCACAGGTTTGTATGCTACCCATGATGATTACTCTTGCTGCCTACTAATGCTGCCACAACTATTTACCGTGCCAACAGCACAATGATATGTCATCATGAGAAGTTGCAGTGCTTGAGGAGATTTGTAAGTAGAACTCCTTGCCGATGTTTTGACGGATGCTAACTTCGAACAGTTCTCGAATGTAAAGCGATGAGGCGCAAAGTTAAGAGGAGGTTCAGCGAGTGTCCTCCTGGTTGTAATCGGACGAGCACTCAACTGAAAATATCCGAAGCATCTACCAAGGTAGCAGTTTGATAGGCTTCTCTTGTCCGTTGAGTGCACCGAAGCAAAAGGTAGTGGGAAATCTCCAAAAATGCAACGGCTGGTGGGGGCCATTCTGCTTTTGACATTTTGTCCAACGCTGCGAGTGTGCCGTTGCTGTACAAACTCGTGGAGAATGAAAGCAAGGTGACATTTGCTGACCTACAAAATTTTTTTTATCCATTCCTCCACGATCATGCGCAAAAAAAAATGCAATGAAGCGGCGTATTTAAAAGTAGCTATACGTGTACTGTAAACATTTTTTACATGCGCTTTTCGATCAGTAGTAAAGAACAACTGTTTTTGTTAAACAAATTACCTAGTTCGCAAAATGTGTTTTCGTGCCTACCCCAGGATTGATTTTACGCAAATACTTCACTAAGGCTAACACTAATGCATTTAGGGCAAACATGCTTTGAACTCACAAGATGGTTAAGGAATTTCAGTGGTGCTAACATTGTTGCATACCGTGCGTAAACAGATTATTCTGCACTCTACGGCTTCTTTACACGTCAAATCCCGCTTCTAGCGCCGATTACCATCCACTGCGAAACGAAACCTTTGCTACGTATTTTGAGGCTACAAAATCCACCTTACAGCATTTTCAAATGCTACACATTATTCGAATGCAAAAACAGAGTATTGATTAGTTTGGCAATTCGATATTTTACGCTGTGAGCACTACATACCCCAATTTCACAACACTACAGCCTTTACTGGAGCCTTAAATTTCAAAGCCTATTCCAGCTCTCATATCAGCAACTTGCGCAGTCTCTATTTCGCCGTGAAAATGTTTCCTTCCCACCATCACAAAAAATTGACAAAATAAACAACACTCACGGAAAAGGAACCAAAACACATTAGCATTTTTTATGCGCCTGGAATTCTCATTACAACCCCAGAGACCGGCTTCAAGTTTTCTCCGAATGCAATTTCGAGCGTCGAGTAGAGTCCTGAAAATTTTTATAGAACGCCGGCAGTCTGCCGCCCCCTTTCTGTAACCATTCATTTAATTTTCCCATTTCATCTGGCTCTGACGTCGATGTGACGACAGCAAGTAGGAAAGAGAACGGCTAATCCCATACACAGCCGATGTGGTCGCAGTGCCGCCGGTAGTTAGCCTCATTCCGCTGTTTCCAGTTTCACTGAGTCACGAGGACCACGCTGAGCCTATTCGTCGCCCAAACAACGCTTAATTTGTCTGCTAATACTGAATTAGAAGGCGATAAAGCTCATAAGCTGAGTCAAAGGCGTCGTCGAAATCCGTTGCTCGTGGGCGTACGCACCGGTCGGGAAGTGAGGAATGGGGTGCCGACGCGCTCTTGTAAACCAGTGGTATCGCGGACGTGTTTGTGTCACAATCAGGGCGATGTCTGCTATAACGCCCTGCGGCAAAGCGATCAGCTACCAACGGCATTACACAACAAGGCACCTGTTTTGATTTTGCACAGTACCCTCCATGTTGCCTTAAGTATATGCCGTTAAGCTACTTACTTTGTGGTATCACTTGGCAGGCACTGTATCGCAGTAAACGACATAATGCATTCTCCAACCACTCAAGCGAACAAAGGCACAGGCATCTGGACACAGACAGGACAATGTCCAGAGTTTTTTTTTGTCGTCACCACTAGCCAGCCTGTATATGGGTAAACAGCAGCTTTTAAGTTCGCCTTTATCGATATTGCACTGAATTGGGCTGCAGGTGAAATTTAAACGCAGACTCCGGACTCCATTCGACAGCACCCTTTTGATCTTTAAAGCCGTGCCCGCCGGTTGGCTTAGGGCGCCTTGATTGCCATCTGACAAACTTAGCAGCAGTCTGTGCCTGTAAATATCCACTCTGGTAGGAGAAAGGGGAGGGGGGGAGGTGGTAAGAGGCGATTTATGTGAGCATCAAATATATGCTTCAGCGTGATTTAGCTGTGAGTAAAAAAGCTACTCCTCGTGCTTTTAATAATATTAGCTAGAACTGTTCTCGACTTTCACTTTTGAAAATTGTAACGGTTTTTGTTACATGGCCTAGCATTGGGCAGTTTATATGAGCAGTAATACTCACTCTAGCAAATAAGCGATTGCCAAAAAAATAATAAGCTATTCAAGTGTAAACTTGAATATCACTGTGATAAGCTATCTTGTGATTAAATGCTTTTTGTGTCACACATTTGCGTCACACATTGAGGCACCAGCCAGCGTGCAGTTTCTTTAAATAGTATGTCATTCTGTTTAAATGACCGCAAGCCGTTCTTGAGGCACAATTTAAAAAAAATCTGCACCGAGGTAATTAGTCATTTATTTTGAACAAGTTTTACTGCATCGGGAGTACAACAATCATTTTAATCTGCGCAGCAATCCTCCTAGGCTTAGAAACCACACCACGAAAAATCAAAAGACGGCCAGCAGCTGCACGTGAACCAAAGTAATAGCAGAGTAGAGTGTGACAGACCGATATGCCTATAGTGCAGGTGCTAGGATGGAAAAGTAAGCAGGCTTCCAGCTCGGTAAGCATGTAATATCGCCGCAGAAAGGTTTTTTGCAGACGCTTCGTTGCGCAAACAGAACGGTTTATTCAATGAGAACAGTAAGCATGAGCAAAATAAAAGGTAATATTCTGCAATACGTTTTGCCCAATTAAACGAAGCCGCTAGTACCACTCATCTGAATCACTGTCCAACTCTTCGAGCGAGTTTGTTTCAAGAGATGTTACACTTGTTTCACTCTCGACAACTTTACCCGTTACTGTACTATGGCGTGCACATGCTAAGTGTGGTCCAAGAGACCCAGTTAGATGATTAAAACGTCATGTTTAGCGTCGGCGTCTCGCCAAAACAGTGCAACTGCCGAAACGTTATGTCAAGAAATCAAGAACGAGAGTATTCATAAGTGAATGCATTTCGTTGCTCATGTTTGACAAAGGAACGTATGGTAAAAAATCGGGGCACATGCATGAGTTTTAAAAGCACCGGACAACGAAGTGTTATTATTTGCGAAATATAATAATTAGAGAATCACGTGTAATTTCACGCCTGCTAGCGACAGACAGAAGCTTTCCACTATTTATCACAGGTTTTTAAGCGTGTCAACTGATACAGGAAGGCATGACGTCAGTGAACCTTCTAGTGCCAGTAGCAAAATCAACGCTGATTTCGCCCTACCAGCGAGCCGTTTCAAACGCTCCTTGCTCTATGCACACATGTATGGTCGCGTGATCAGCAGGTAGTGTGCACTGAATGTCAAAATCTCCCCCTGGCTGGTTTTTTTTTTTTTGTGGAGCATCCGTTATTTTATGATGTATCGAAATTACACTAACAAATTCTGTGTTCAGCGATGAAATCATGCCGTTTCAAACAGAACAAACATATATGTGCTGGGTACATACTTCATAAGCGAATCATGCTTCGTTGAATGGTGCCAAACCTGTCCAAATCTGAAATAAACAATCGCTATTAGGTCTTTTTCGCACGCACAGGCGAAAACAACTCTCTAAAGGATACTATTTTACCAGCCCACTACGTATACAGAAAATCCAATTTTGCATCGCAACCGAAAAACGTTTGTCACATCACCAAACTTTCCGCTCGTTTGCTTTTCGTCGCTATAAACACTGGTAATGTTGTTTCTGTGCATTATTCTGTATACTCCCCCCTTTTTTCCCTTTTTCCTTCTTCCTCTGAAACCCTACCTATCCTTCTCTCTATCTGCACGCCGGCAGTGGTGGTGGTGCTTTAACACCAGTCACAGGCCCGTGCATTTTCCTTTCCTCTTCCCCTTTCATCCACTTACTACTGTGCATTATAGTGTGAGCGGTCGGGTATAGACCTATGCACTCCTCATCCTTCCTCTTCTATATGTCCAACACATGTTATAGAAAACGGGAGAAAAATAACAGCTATGCCACAGGCATGTCGACGTGGGTTTGATGAAACAGGGATAATATCTGATCCGTCAAATTTTGAAGCGAAAACTTGTGTTCTCTAAAAGACGTAACACATCTGAAGAAGACACCCCGAAAGACCATGCATTCAAAGTTTCGACCGGTATGAACAAAACGAGAAAAATCCAGAAGGGTATATGCTTGGGCTTGTTGGTTCATAACTTCAAGGTGAAAAACGTAGCGCAAAGAAACGAGGACACAGAAAGACAGACAACACACGGCGCTTACTTCCAACAATGGTTTATTTCAGAAATAGAAGGGTATATGCTTGGGCTTGTTGGTTCATAATGTTTCTGAAATAAACCATTGTTCGAAGTAAGCGCCGTGTGTTGTCTGTCTTTCTGTGTCCTCGTTTCTTTGCGCTACGTTTTTCACCTTGGAGAAAAATCCCATTATTTAGAGCTCTGCCGAGATATATTTTATTAGAGGCATTAATAAATATATTTACACTAAAACAGCCTAGAGAAAACAGCGCTTTCGTAACGCATACGGCGCTTTTGACATAGGAATTTTGACCTAATAGTTTGATCGCTGTACAGGTATAGCTCGCTTACCAAAGAGTACGTCAACAGAGCCAGCTGCAAAAAAAAAAAAAAACTCTGCATTATGATACCTTGCTGGAAAGCTCTGGGGCGCAAAGATGAAAAAAAAAACATTTTAAAGTCTTTTTTTTTCTTCGATAGCAATAACTACTAAATCACGAAAATGCCATTTACGATTTCAAGAAATTCAGACATTTTTTCATTCATTCCATACAAAGCAATGAATTCGTTGTAACTCTGTTCAATGTTCCTAATCTATTACCTCTATGGGGACAGGTGACATTTTAAAATTTGCGTGGCTAGGATAGCTATGATGGAGCGTGGAGTACTGAATTGAACACCATGGGGAGAGGCCCATGTCGAGCTATAAGCGTAGTACCGCTGATGACGATTATCATGATGATGATGGCCATAAGGCTCATTTCTTCATATCTAGCTGCTGATATGATATGGTGGTTCCTCGCCACGACAGGACCAGCATTTTTGTGTGCGCTGAGGGAAGAAATTTCTTCGCATAGCTTGTTTTCTTTTTGTTCTTCTTGCCCTCACTAGACTTCCTGCCCTCACAAGATTGCCCTACACTAGACATCAAACAATATCCAGACTGAACAAACATTTGTTATCAGCACAAGCGTACGCTATATTTATTAGAAAAAAAATGTGGCGCGTCTTAGCATTTGTGCAGTCCATGATTGCTTAAAGGTGACAACGCTTACCCGCATCCGCAAATGTGGTTGTTCCTTCTATTTTTTTATCATCCGTTGTGTTGCGCTGCGTTCTCTATTCGAAAATGTGCGACATCTTTACCAAGTATCTGCTTTAGCACCGTAAACAGTATATGCTTACCAGTATTTCTTGCCGCCTGTAGCTTATTTTGGATGCGTTTTTCTCATCGCTTCATTCTTCTGCGTAAAACCTCAAAGGCGGCATTCACCTGATTAAACTGTACTGCGGCTTCTCACCTGACGAATCATTTTAAAGAAATCCGACTGGAGCTTATATTCCGCTATGTCCCAACCTAATTAGTGCACTCACTCTTGCAAGGATATGCTGAAGATGTACAGACGCTGCCAAATATCTAGAGCCCAAGCAGGTTCGCTTCTAAGCGCATGTGGGGGTCTTGTAGCGTTGTTGGAAGCACTAACCTTCGAAGGGGAGGACACCAGAGCTCCTTTTATTTTCAGGAGACTGGGAATGAGGAGATGCATAACTTTCTTTCTAAAAGTTGCACATGTGCCAACACAGGTACAAGGTCAAGCCCCAGTATCAGTCTCGGATATTGGAGGGCTCCATATAGGATGAGCGCGAAGATGCTTCCGCAAGCTACATGCAGGGTACTAGATAAGAATGATGAGCAGCTGTCTCCTTCCTTCTCCCACTTCTTGGCGGTTTCGTCACGCTTCACTTCAGGCTATGCACGTTTTTATTTCTCAGGCTACACATTTGTTTTGGTGCCGGCACGTCCATACGCTTCTCACAGATTTCTTAAAGGATATTCTACTCAGAATTTACTCACCCTGAGAGTTTTGGCAATTCAAGCGTAGATAATTCTTGGCGCGATCGAGAAAATAAATTGTTCAATGCTTCTAACCTAAGGCAGAAGTTGCAACAGCGCTACGAAAGTGCTACGAGATGGAATGTCGTGAATGCTGGAATAAATCGGGAGAGGACACTAATTTTTTCTGACCAGAATGCAATAAGCTTACCGACTAACGTATGCTAGAACAAGACAGAACGCCCAGATAACAGATACAATGTTTGCGAAAAAATGTTGGCATAATAAAGGACGGCTTTTTTTCCTGATCCCAATATTCAAAAGATTCAGCGGTTTACGGTCTCCTCTCCGCAAAATGCGCTGAACTTATTGTCATTTCTGACTGGGTTAGTAGTGAAGTCTTCTTTCGTCGAAATAAGAACTTGTCTGTGCCTGTGTACGAAGCGTCTCCCTCCCAGCGCCCCTAGCGGACCGGAGTGGATCGGGTCACCTTCGCGGTGCTCGGCCCGGAAGGCCTCCACCCCTAAACCCTTCACCCGCCTCCCACCCGCCCCCTTCCAGAAGCCTCTAAGCACTAAAAGCCACGTCAAAATCCAACTCACTGGTACAATGAGAAGACGATCAATTTAAAAAATGCGAAATGGGCAACCAATAATGCCATAGCAGGTTTGCCCCATCACATCGTATCATCCCTTACGCATTTTTTTTACAGTAGAAAGCAGTTATAAAGCGCCCACAAGAGATGGCCTTGAATACAGTGAACCCCTCACACGCGCACCTAGCGCACCTGCAGTTGGCACGTGCGAGGAAGGAAGAGTTGCGCTGCGCTGAGCACTGCTGCAGGGATTTATGCCGGCCAGAAGACATGCACATTGAGGCATCCTACGCGGACGGATGCGTGGCGCCCTCGGCGGGCAGCGGCGAGAAGTAGCGCAAGCATCGTTGGTAGCAAAGGATAGATCGATAATGTTGTGGTGTCGCAGCCGCCCTACCATATGTATAATTAACTCTCTTATTAATAGTTAAAACTTCACGCACTCAATTTATTCGAAATTGTGCGGAAATTATCAAAACAACTGCTATGACACCTCGGAGCTATAGCATTTGGGAGATCATTGGTGTGGCGCGAAGGCACTTCATCACAACTTTGCGTAACAGCTGCATGAAGTGCCTTCAGCCTAAGTCCATAGAAATCGTTTAACCGATCGTAGAGCATTGCTTTTAAAATGTGAGAAACAATAATACTGATGCTTTTTCCCTACAATGATCGTAAGTTTACTGTTTGGTCAGCGGAAAAAAAAGTTAACGAGCCTAAAGGAAGCATTGTAACAAAAACATTCCTGCAAAAACCTGTCATGCGGTCATGTTTGGTATTCTTTCTACCGCCAGAGGGAAGAATCCAGATTAGCTGCCTCCTAGAACGCGAGCGGGCCGTCGAGGGAGCGACCACTCGCTAACTACATTCTGGGAGATGAAGGCTACGCTTTCAGACTCCAACAGCAGCGGCGACGCTGCCTTTCAGCAGAGTTTGCTGCTGAATTGATTGCGTTAAGGAACACCTCAGCTTATGCAATTTATTCATATTACTTTCCCTTTCCTAGCGTTTTGGGCCTGCGCACATTTGCCTCTACACGTGCTATACTTACCAAGAGCCCGGCAAAGGCGTACCATCAACAAAAATACATTAATCCTGCTTTCTTTCACATATGCACATGGCGCACATTACCGTCCGAAAGCCTTTGAATGTTTTCTTCCTGCCTTGTTTCGACCTTTTTCGTGTGCCTTAATTTCCCTTCAATCTTAGTTCAGTTCACCAAATTCAGTCCTCTTTCCGTAGGCCCTCATAAGGAATCCGCGTAGCCGTGTATAAAGACATTATGCGCACGGGTCCGCATTGGTAATTTGATTATGCACCTACAATGTTTTTCCTCTTTCTTATCAGTAGAGAAATAACCTCTATGGTCCCAGAACGCTAGTGAAACCAGTGCTTTTTTATTCACACGGTTAAAATCATCAATAGATGAACAGCTGCATGTTTTATTCCCGTTCAGCGGATAAACTAATTACATAGCGTATAGCGGCCAGGCGTCATTTATAACAGAGGAGAATTGCATTATTCTGGGTGCGTTGACATTTCATTTATTTTCAGCAAGAATTTGACTTAAGAACCTCACATGTCGGGTTGCTTCGTGACGTGTCATTTTTCAGCACAGTCTAGGAAAGAATGCTCAATCTACAAATAGAAAACGTGAACTCGACAAGGCACGAAGTCATAGACGTATCCATTAAAAAAAAAAAAAACTACGCCCGCGTCCAGAGACCTGTTGACAGCATAACTACTGTGAAAGCCGCTTCAAGGGCTGCCACCCTTTTTTATAGAGGACTAGATATAATCCAAAACAATGTTTTATTTTGAATTTAAGTGCCTCCTTGCCACCAGTCCGAAGAATTTTATTTTTATTTGATTCATTTAAAACATACTGCAGTCATTGAAGACGAAGTAGGAAAGCTATGTACAATCAAAACCATAAATGCAATACAGCGTTAACATGAGAAAGCAACAAAACAAAAACAAAACAAGCATATGTGCCCTGGAACAAGAACATACCAAAAAGAGAAAGAAATCATCAAACGGGATAGTCAAGACAATTCATTCCGTGCATGTTCTTCAAATGTATTTGGATCTACAGCAGCAAAGATTTATATTTGCAGCTCATTCCGCAGGGTGATAGCACGTGGGAAAACGAGTTCATGAAGCTATTAGTACGTGCAAAGTAGAACTCCAGGTCGTAAATATTGTCGTGTCGAGTTTTAGGAACCAAACGTGCACGAAAGAACAATTCCGAATCGGCGCTCAACTGGTACTTGTACAGCAGAAACAGGAACCACAGGACTGAAATGTCAGCGTGTTTACTGTGGCAAATATACAAAAATTATTGCGTGCCGTCTGTCAGCTGACATATTTTATACAGCCAGGTAGAAGATGAAATTGGTCGTGAGGGATGTGTTTCTTTATGAAAGGAATGCCCTTTTCCTTGTAAAAAATCAGCTGGGCGAACTTTTTTACGCAATATAGTTCATTGCGCTGGTAATCCACCACGAGCTCAATTTCTCAAATGCGGCATATTAGTCACACTTATGTCTAGCTGCCTAAATATCACGTCTACGTTGCTGTGAAAGGATGGCTTGTTTCGATACAAGCCACTATGTAAATACGTCGCTCGTCCAGCTTCCGTGATCCCTCTAAGCACGATTAAGATAATACACGCACACACGTGTTCTCTCTACTTGGCGAAGTAAAGTGCGCAGCCAATTTGATAAGTGCATAAATCGACGGGTGTTCCCATCGTTTTTATTTTTCGGCTCACGTTTAACGTCCACATGCATACTATTTATTACATATGTGACCAGTAAAGAAAACAGTGTTATTTTAAATTTTTATTGGTTCTTGGATGCTCCTTTTATTGATGACTTCACTCTTTCCTTATATTGCAGAAGAATCGGTTTTAACAATAAAAAATAAGTAGATTTTTGAACTAACCAGAACAAAAGTAATGCACCTCAAATGCATAAATATTACATAGGGCTTTAGATAGAGGGCCCCATTCGTAGCGCAAAGTTTCTTGCGCGCGGGATTTACTGCATAGCGTGTCGTACAGCAATGGCGTACAGCGTGCATATTTTAAGCGAACACATCCTTCTTAAGGTTAAAGTTGGAACAAAAATAGTTAACACTATGCCTCCTTTTTCCCTCCAACGTCGCTAAGCAGGTGCTCTGGAATCAAAAGAACGTGCTACTTTTTAAACTGTAACTCGGGAACACGATGTTAGCCAGCCACGAAGTCTATATTTGGAGTAAAGGAACAAGGCTGAAATAAATAAAATTAATGGTACGTTACAAGACGGAGCACCCACCGTTCTAAATTCAATGATAAATTACCTTATCCTGGAAGGCCTTCACGCTTTTCTGAATGCCCAGCGAGGGTAAAAAAAAAACTGGGCGGATCGTTTGCAATATATACGTGGGAACCCTTCGTGTTCTCTCTACTTGGCGAAGTTAAGTGCGCAGCCAATTTGATAAGTGCATGGATCGGCGAGTGTTCCTCTTGGTTCATATTTTTCCGCTCACATTCCATTTTTTCTTGTAAAAGGTTTGTAGTCATCTTAAACCTGCATGCTTGTATTTCAATAGCAAGAAAGGCAGCACAAAGAGCCCGTTTCTGAAAAGTTATTGGCATGCGTGCGTGCACATTTGTGCGATGTGTAAAGATGTAGAGAGATATGCGTGCTCGAAGGGAGAGGTAAAAAAAGTTACAGTAACGAAATTCAATTTTTCCGCCCACAGCAACAAGTCGGCATCCATCATTCACCTTATCTTTCTTAGAACCATATGCGCATTATCCGACATTTTACATAATAGATGCTTAAACCAAGCTGGTTCGTATTGTATTTTATGTTTCAGCAACTAGAAATTTTTTCATTAAGAGCACGCCCCGATGGTTCTCGTCATGGTACTTATGGAAAGACGTATTTATGGAAAACAGGTCCCTCTACACAAGTTCAAGAACCAGAAACTAAAAGTATATTCAACGCAATGCCCTTTGTTACTCAAAGAGCAGAGGCTTTCGTTTGGAAAATGTGCTAATAAATATAAGAGCGTAATTTTTTTATCAAGAAATGGATACACAGGTCAAACAATTTGCACTATACCATAAAGAGAGTCACAAGTTAGAACTTGGGTGAGATTAAATCTTGAATATATATTTAAAAACGGCGGGAAAATAAAACAAATGAAGGAGAACGCATCTGCTTTTAGGAAACGCGAAATCCTGATTGCAGCATTCACTTGTCATCAACGCCGTAACCTCACCTGTACCTACGCTGGAAATCAACGCAATTGCTTCTGTCTCGCGCCATATTTGACAAACGTCGTAAAGAGCAACTATATGCGTTTTTTCTGCGCTTTGAACGTAGTTTTCCTTTGGGCCGACTTCATATGCCTATAAGTGGCCTTTTGCCTAAAACTTTCAGGAAATCTAGCTGCGCTCAGTTCTCCTGAGCCATTAAAATCTCATGTTTTCTAACAAATTGCCCCTGACTAGCTCAGAGTAAATGCGCGTGTCAGGCACAGACAAATGGGGAGACTCTGCAGGATGAATGCCCTTGACAGTACAGTAATTATCATAGTAAAAACAGCATGACTGAGAAAAACGAAGCAGTTTCGGTGAGGTAAGAGCCATAAATGGGACATAACGTATCTCAAATACATTCGGACGTTATTAAGCGTAAACCTGAACACTTTTGCATGGCAGGAAGCCCGCGCATTTCTTGACTGATAGTTGGACGACTGAGCAAGATTTCTCAGACTGATCTCGTTGTTGGTCACTGCACAAATGAAGAGCTATTTAGGCTCTCTTCGATTCGATGCACGACAGACAACCACCACTATATTGAAATCAAGCCAGAGCCCTCCACTACAGCGGGTTTTTATTCGAACAGGCTTACTTCCGCGCGTGAAAGTGACTTAACCTTGAGCCATATCTCAAGCACCCATTTACTACATGGTTAACGCGTTTTTTTTAATCATAATTTCAAAATGAACGAATAAACGTTCAGAGTTGGTGTGTTGAGAATGAAAATAAAGCTCTTTAAGTAGAAACCGAGAAGGGAGGCGAACTTCTTTTTTCGCGACATCTAGCTACGCAGGCTGCTAGTTTCCTCGGTATTGATTTTAAGGTGCAATTGATGCGGCGGGAAAGTTGTGAAGAGTGCGATAGATGTCAATCCCTAATTTTCGATATTCTTCTTGCGGATTAACATGTGCATTACTGATTGTTCTAGCATCTTTGGGTAATGAAGTTAATGAGTGGAGCTTGGCCTGTCCACTTGTTTTCCTGATCTTTAGCGAAGGTTTTGCGCTGACATGGCTTCATTATTAACGCTCTTTCGGTCAAGCGAATCATGCTCCTTTCATGTGCTGTCCGCTGTCAATAGATATTTATTTTTCCAATAAATTATGAACAATCAGGGGATGAAGTTAATGATATAAATATAAGTATTTAAAAGCGACTTTACTACAAAAGGTAAAAGGTGCTTTCTGCGCTGTGAAATCATTGCTGGTTCTCGGAGGAAAAATGCCCTAATGGCCTTCCATAATAGTTTATGGCTCGATGAAAAACCACTGCGTAATTCAATAAAATCTTAGACACGGCCCTGAAGTTTATCTGAAATAATGATGTCGCTTTTTGCAGGCCATTATTATCTTCCTTAGAAATTAATTATAGCCTTGTCTTAACAAAAAGAGGCCATGAAATAATGGGCTTTCAGGTACCTAAGGTCATTTAAACTTAACAAAGAATATTACACAGAAACAAAATAATTGGTTCCGCATTTATCTTGGGCCTATGTTCATACCTCTGCTGCTCTTTGTTACCCCCGTGATGCAAATAGGCACCATGGAAGCGAGTTTCTTCTTGTAGTATAAGCTCAGTCTTCAAAAAAAGAATTTAAATAAAGAAGCCAGTTAGTTCAATTTTGTAGTGCTTGATGAAGGTGAATATTTTGAGGTCCACTGATGAGATCCCACATGAATTGCCAACAGCGATATTGACAACATTAGCGTGAAAACGATAATGCATTGGAAGCGCACTGTTATCTTCCAGTAAAGACAGTAAAAAAAAACACTAGACGAGATCAATACGAGGTTAGAAAGAGAAACTGCCTGTTCCGTGGCTATTTTTCTGATGGTTTGAATATTTAATTCGGTACTTAGTTAGTACAAGGCTGTACGTTTTTTACGTGTTCACACTAGACACGTTTCTGAGTTATCCATTTTCTATTTCGTGCGTGCAGTTCACCACTAATGATATATTCAATTATTACTTCTCATTTTTGGACGTGGTTGGTTTAGGCAGCAGGCATATATCAGTAAAAAGAAGTGTTGAGTTACTACTTTTCAGCAAAATTTAGGGACTAAGCTCCTTCTATTTTATATTTGCTGCTTAAGGATTACCCAGAATTACAAGCTGCTCTTGCGTGAAGAAAAACCGCAAAAGCGACATCCTAAATAAGAAAGAAGGGTAACGTGCAGGAGTGAGGAGCGATGAAGGGTAGACGGCTTTGCTCTTGTGGTCCTTCTTCGTCTTTGTGCGAACAAATAAGAGGGATCGTCAGCTCGCCAGACGGAATGAGCCCCACTCGATATCCCTCTGCGGTGTCGTTAAGCCTCCGCTCAGGCTATCACGAAAGGGAGCCCCATCAATCTTGCCCCGCAGTGTTATGAGTGGAACAACTTCTTCCTTTTTCTTCCCATTCCGCTCGAAAGAAAAAAGAACAAGAAAAACGGCATTGCACGGACTCTCAACAGAAAGCCACTTCCCTTCATTCCCGCTCTCTCGAGACTGGGCAAACCAATGGCGTGCGGTCGGTGAGGCAACTAATCGCGCGGTCCTCATCTATAGGACCTCTCTGCCTTGGGAGACCTGGGCACGGTAATCTCGGACTAGGCTGCAGCACCTGCCTACTTCAGCCAACCGCATCACCTCACTGCTTAAGCCGCATCGCTTAGTGCGCGTTCAGTTACGGTTTTTTTCTGAATATATCCCTCGTTACTCTTTTCGAGGAGTGCTGTTTAATATCTGCTGACCTGTTATGCAGGTCATTATGCCGCACTGTTTGCCAGGAAGCATAAAAGAGGCAGTTTTTCGTTACGCCAGAACTATCCACTAGCTCCAGCGTCATTGAGATGAACATGGATATTTACAAAGAATAAAACTTGTCCCTTGTGTTCACCTAGCTGTTCATTTTTTCCTTTCGCATAACGTTACCAAACTAAAAACAAACAGCTCTATAACTTTCAGATGAGGACTTCTGTCTAGACTAGTTGATGCACAACTAACTGACGGAAACTACAGCGCGAATGAACATCGACAAAAGGGAACACGTAAGGGAGCCCGTCGTGTGCGTTCTCGTTTTCTACGTTCTGTCGCGCTATGGTCTTCGTAGATGAGCACTTCCAAAGTAATTTTGTTACTAGCAGCTTACCGGCACATCGAGAAAGGAAAGTGCAAGGTGAAAAAAACGTTGCAGCACTTACCTATGATACCTGATTGTTATTGTAAATAAACAGTACTGACGCCAAGGACAGCAAAGTGACCTATCGAATGTAGCTCTTTTTTTAGACAACTTTCTGAGACAGAGAGAACAATGCGCTAATTACAGAAAAAGAAAACATTCTAGCTCTACTCCCGCTTAAGTAGTAGACTTAAGCAGGGCAAGTAATTTGCAAAATGGTAAATGGACACCCGAATAGATAGCAGCGTTGTATGGAATGTAAACATAATCCGTGAGGGCAGACTGTCAGGCTGGGAATAGACTAGCAAATTTAAAGGGTAGTGGATAACTTATAAGAGATTCTAAAATGAATAAATCTGGTCCTGCGTCGTTGATAAAAGAGATTAATAGTCTAGAACGGACTCCGGATTTGTAAAACGTCTCTGGCAAGCAGATCGTGCGATGTTCGGCTTTGCAATGTTGTTGTGCACTTCCACGTTGCTTTCTAGGATGAATTCGTTTTTTTTTTTATCAAAGACAACCTGACAGGGCAGTGTGCAGTCAGAAAATCGTACTGAAAGCATTTGTTTACATGTATGCCTGTGGGCCGCAAACCCATGCAGTTGTTACCTGCATCGGGTGGTAGCGGCGCCACTGAATCCTGCTTACGTCATGGATTGGTTTCTTTTTTTATATAAAAATTATTCTACGAATGAACATTCTTTAGAAAAAAGTTCGCAGGCTCGGAATTTGGGTAAAATTTAGAGCAAAGAAGGACACGTTTACTGCACCCGTTCCCTCTCTTTACTCCCTCACGCCAATTCTCAAGAAGCATCAGGTTTGAACTCGGATAACATTGTTCGAAACCATATAATGCCACATGTTCCTTTGTGTCACTTTTCGCCTCCTTCTACTGACTTCGTTCAGAAGTTTTCAGAAAAATTCAGGAGAGGATTTTTTTCTGCTTTCAATCTTGGACAACACCTATTATTAAAAAAAGCCAGATGTAAGGCAATATTTCTGGCTCTTCACCATAATACATAAGAAATAAAGTCAGCGCACTTATTTAGCACCTAGCTGCATCTCAATTCTGCTAATTTATAGATGTGTTTTACATTTCTGAAGAAAAACATTATTTACAGTAGCCTCATTTTAGACGCATCGTTTGCGAATTTTTTTCTAGTACGCGACAACTTAGTCACAGAGGCGGAAATTACCTGGCATATTCCTTCTCATCGATCCGCCGCGTTGTTTCAGTGGTTGTGGCACTTGGCTAGTGACCCGAAAGATGCGGGTTCGATGCCGGCCGTGGCGGTCGAATATGGATAGCGGTGAAATTCTAGAGTCCAGTGCTCTGCGCAATATCAGTCCACGTAATCGACCTCAGGTGGTCGAAGTTTCCGGAGCCCTTCACTAGAGGTTCTCTCATAGCAATAATATCTTTGGGACGTTAAATCCCCATAAAACCGAACCTTCTCACCTATAGTTTTTGGATATGAAATATTTTAATTATGGCTTTAATATCTTGATTCTTCTCATTACAAAGTTGCCAAGTAAAGCTATGTGCGGAGACTTGCCGCTGCCACGACTTCGTTTATAATTTTTTCCCCTAAAATATCAGTATTCTGACAAAACCAGATCTACTGTTAACCCCCCCCCCCCCCACCTCCAACAGTATGCGCATAATAAAAAATAATCAAGAAGTTTAAAATTTGAAATATTCAAATGAAAAACTCACCCGGGTGTGAAGTTAAAAGACAGGAAGACGGTAGAGTTCATGAGGCAGCAAACGCGGGTTAATGACAGCCGCATCGAAATCACGATGAAGAAATTGGCTTGGGCAGGTATACAATGCGAAGGCAAGATATCCGGTGGTCGTTAAAGGTAACGAACTAGATCCCAAGGTACGGCAAGCATGTTGGAGGCACACTGTTTTATCAACTGCAAGGATGCGATTTTGGTTTGGTGTGTTCTGCGAAAGACGTTAAAGAAAGCATTAGTTTTAATGTCTACAGTGTACATTATCTTGCGGTTACTCAACCTCATTACGAACACAATGACAGGTTTTTCCTCATTCCACTTCATAGCCTTTGGAAAAGGCGTGTGTTGAAAAGCAACGTTCAACATCTTGTTCCACCCAGAAGCCATTTTAGCCTAATGATACTCCAACTCAGCGGCATTCGTGATGAAAGAGATGTTCTACCGGTCTAGTTTCCGCTGTTGATGCGCTTTCTATCGTTGTCGCCGTTTTAGTTGAGTTGTTTTCTGTGAAACTAGTGCAATGCACCACTACCTCAGTGGTATATGTAAATACTATTCATATAGCCGTTTCCTGTACATATATAACCTCGTGTAGAAAATACCATGTTGGAAAAAATAGCATAGTGCTCCCGTGCAGTGGCCAGCGAAGATGACCAATTCGCGCCGCCGTGGGCTCAAAGCCCATGTGCGCCGCAGTCGCGGCCATATTTATGTTACCTCTGCAAGTCTAACTGGCTTCAGACAAACAAAAAACAGGTTTTGTCGAGATCGAAAGCCTCGGTGTTCGCGCACCAAAAGACAATGAGTGTATATATATATATATATATATATATATATATATATATATATATATATATATATATATATATATATATATATATATATATATATATATATATATATAATGTAACGGGGGCTTAGGTTAATGCTGAGGCGGCGGCGAAACCACGGCGGCGACCGAGTCTCTCGTCTGTTCACGTCAGCAGGTGCTCGGTCTGAGCGATGGCAGTGCGGCTACCTCTTCTTCTTCTCTTCCTCAGTCAGGCTACCTCTTCTTCCTTTCCTCAGTCAACATAGGATGATGCCCTTCCTCACAATGGCCCCGACTCAGGGCCGACTCAGGGTGCCGACAACACGACCGGGTCATAGTATGACTTGAGTCGTTGGACATGTACGGTCTCGCGACCACGTCGGCGAAGATCGGAAGACGGTGTGAGGGGCTCAATAAGGTAGTTCACGGAGGATGTGCGCTCCAGGACGCTGTAGGGGCCATGGTATTGCGAAAGAAGTTTCTTTGAGAGGCCGGGAGTAGTGGAAGGAATCCACAGCCAGACAAGTGAACTGACCAGGTGGGAAAGTCGGATCAAGCTGACGGTCGTCATGGCGGTGTTTCTGGCGCCCCTGAGTGTCTGCAGTGAGCGACCGTGCTATCTGGCGGCAGTCTTCGGCGTGCTGGGCAGCTTCAGAAATAGTTGTACACTCAGATGAGGCAGGGCGGTATGGGAGAACTGTGTCGATGGGAGCGGATAGATGTCGGCCGTAGAGCAGAAAAAATGGGGAGAAACCGGTGGTGGACTGAGTAGCAGTGTTGTAGGCGTACGTAATACAGGGTAGAACGAGGTCCCAGTTCGTGTGGTTGGCAGCAACGTAAATCGCCAGCATGTCGCTCAGAGTGCGATTAAATCGTTCAGTTAAACCGTTTGTTTGCGGATGGTAGGCTGTACAAGTCCGATAAATGATATTGCACTCGGCGAGTAGAGCTTTAACGACATCAGACAAGAATACGCATCCTCTGTCACTGAGGAGTTCACGAGGAGCACCGTGGAGAAGTATAAAGCGCTGCAAAAGAAAGGACGCCACATCACGAGCTGCAGCAGCTGGGAGCGTGGCGGTTTCTGCATGCCGGGTCAGGTGGTCAATCGCAACAATGACCCAGCGGTTGCCAGCAGCGGTGTATGGGAGTAGTAGTACCGGAGACGGATGCGATTTTACATCTTGAAGATTCCTGCGTGGCCGCATTGCTGGTCAGCGTGGAAACAGGTGCAGATTTGGGACCGGAGATGTCGGGGGATGAGGAGAAGCCATTTCCGTCCGTCAGAGTTATAGTTGCGCCGATAGAGTAGATCATCGCGAATTGTAAAATGTGAAGCTTGGCGACGAAGGGCGCGGGATGCTGGAGGCTTAGATAGGTCGGAGAGAAAGTCAAGAAGAGAGGCAATCCATTCATCTTTACGCTGCTCAGAAGGAATGTCGCAGGTGGTGAGCGAAGGCGCAGAGGATTCGAGGGCGGAGAGGCTATCAAGCTCGGCAGGTATCGGGGAGCGGGACAGAGCATCAGCGTCCTGATGCTTGTGGCCAGACCGATATAAGACACGTATGTTATACTCTTGGAGGCGGAGAGCCCATCGAGCCAGGCGACCGGAGGGACCTTTGAGCGAAGAAAGCCAACATAGGGCATGGTGGTCGATGACCACGTCAAACGGACGGCCATAGAGATAAGGTCGAAACTTTCCAAGGGCCCGACAATTGCCAAGCATTCTTTTTCCGTCACGGACTAGTTGGATTTAGATTTCGTGAGGGTGCGGCTGGCGTAAGCAACCACATATTCCTCGAATCCAGGCTTGCGTTGGGCGAGCACAGCCCCGAGGCCAATGCCACTGGCGTCCGTGTGTACTTCAGTTGGGGCTTGCGGGTCGAAGTGACGCAAGATGGGTGGTGCCGTGAGGAGACTGCGCAAAGTGTTGTAGGCGTCGTCGCAGGCAGGCGACCAACTCGAAAAATCCACATTGCTGCCGAGAAGCTGAGTTAAAGGGGCAGCAATGGCCGCAAAGTTGCAAATAAAACGTCGAAAATAGGAACAGAGGCCTAGGAAGCTGCGCACTTCCTTAATGGAAGTAGGTTTTGGAAACGCAGTCACAGCCCGAAGTTTGGCGGTGTCGGGGCGGACGCCCTCTTTTGACACAACGTGGCCTAAGATTGTCAGCTCACGAGCACCAAATCGACACTTTCTTAAGTTCAGTTGAAGGCCGGCGTCCGTAAGGCATGTTAAGACGTGCTTCAGCCGGGATAGATGAGTGGCAAAGTCGGGCGAAAATGTCACGATGTCGTCGAGATAAAACAGGCACGACTTCCATTTCAGGCCACGCCGAATGCTGTCCATCATGCGCTCAAAAGTAGCCGGAGCATCACAGAGGCCAAAAGGCATGACCGTAAATTCATAGAGGCCATCAGGGGTCACAAATGCGGTTTTAGGGCGGTCGTCGGCTGCCATGGGGACGTGCCAGTACCCAGAGCGTAAGTCGAGAGAAGAGAAGAGTTCCGCTCCTTGAAGGCAGTCCAGAGCATCATCAATGCGCGGACGAGGGTAAACATCCTTTCGTGTGACCTTATTAAGGGGGCGGTAATCAACGCAGAAACGAATAGAGCCATGTTTCTTTTTCACGAGTACCACGGGCGAAGGCCAGGGACTGTATGAGGCCTGGATCACGCCGCTCTGAAGCATGGTGTCCACTTGGTCTTGAATAATTTGGCGCTCACTGGCTGAGACACAATAAGGGCGCTGACGCACAGGGGCGTGGTCACCGGTGTCGATATGGTGGGCGACAGTCGACGTGCGGGTCAAAGCGGGTTAGTGTGAATCGAAGGAGGAACGAAATTGATGAAGCAAAGCGAGAAGTTGAGTTCGTTGAGGTGCAGGAAGAGAGGCGTCGATGGTGGGAAGGAAAACGTCTGGAGACGAAGGGTCGGGTTCAGGAACCGGCGGGCTGAAGGCATCGACGTCAAGGAACGGGGAATTCGCATTTTCATCGTGGTAGAGAATGGAGTCAATGATTTGCACGGTACCAAGGCACTCACCGCGACGTACAGCGGAAGCATATGTGAACGGATTGGTCACGAAAAACGCGCTAAGGCGAATTGACATAGTGAGGACGGCGTAAGGTATGGACAGGTACTTGCGGCATAGAAAGAGGGGCGATGGTGTAAAAAGTACGTTGCCGTCGCGAACAAGATCGGAAGTGAGGTGCACAAGAACAGAAGAACAGGCAGGCAGTTCAGTGTCTTCGGCAACGACGGCTTTGGCAGGAACAGCAGAAGGGACATCGGGCGGCGAGAAACCGCTGAGCGCAAAGAACTCAAGTTCAGCACGAGCGCAATCGATGACTGTGTTATGACGCGACAGGAAGTCCCAACCCAAGATGACCTCATGAGAACAGGTTGGTAAAATTACGAATTCAATCACGTAGAGGATTTCCTGAATAACGACGCGAGCCGTACACGCCGCTAACGGCGCAATAGCCTGCGCGCTTGCGGTGCGCAGCGAGAATCCAGAAAGTGGGGTCGTCACTTTTCGCAAGGAGCGGCAAAAGGAAGCGGCCATGGCAGAAACAGCAGCACCCGTGTCGACAAGCGCCAGAACAGAGACACCCTCTACGGAAACGGCGATCAGATTGGCGGCGCATAACTGAGGCCTTGGACATTTCGCTGGCGGCACAGTTCTCGCCTCAGGAACTGCGGCGTCTAGTTTTCCTCTTGCGAAAGATTCGGGTGCCGACGCATAGGAGAAAGGGAGCGGCGACGAGGTGAGCGCCTGGTGGAGAAGGTGGTGCGATCAGGGGAAAGCGGGCGACTCTGTGGCGGCTGGGCTGGCGGTGAGTAGTCACTGGGAGGAGGCCAGTAACCGGCAACTTGGGAGACTGGCGCACGACGACGGAAAAGCCGGGCCACATGACCAGGCAGTCCGCAAGAGTAACAAATAGGCCGATTGTCACTAGTACGCCAGGGATTGCCGAATTGTCGAAGCGGTCGCAAAAAAGGCGTCGGAGCGTGAAGAACTTGAAGGACAGACGCTTGACGTGGAGCGTAGGTCGGGCGGTAGTTAGGCGGCCGCGGCTGTGCGACGGCGGCAGCGTAGGTCAGGGGTGCAGCGACAGGTGCGGGCGGCTGTCCTGGTGCGGGGGGAGGGACCGGTGGAAGGGCCTCAGCCACTTGTTCGCTGATGGCAGTGCGAAGTTCGGGCGCCAGGAATGGAGATTGCATGGAGGGGGATGGCAGAAGCGACAGCTGACGTGCAACTTCCTCACGCACAATATCTTTGATGTGCGCCCACAGTTGCGAGTGGTCGGGTGCAGCCGACAGGCCGGCAAGCGACTCGACAGACGCTGCTGCGTGCTGGCGAGTGATGAGCCTCTGCTTGCGCAGCTCGTCGTAGCTCTGGCAGAGACTGACGACTTCGGCAACGGGGCGGAGATCTCGCGACGGCAGCATCTGAAAGGCGTCATCCTCGATGCCTTTCAGAATATGCTTGATGTTGTCCGCCTCGGACAACTGGGCGTTGACACGCGAGCACAGGTTGACCACGTCTTCAGTGTAGCTGGTGAACGTTTCACCCGACTGCTGAGAGCGCTCGCGCAAGCGTTGTTCTGCGCGTAGCTTTAGCACAGCAGGACGTCCGAACACTTCGGTTAGGTTTGCCTTAAAAGTAGTCCACGTGGAGAAGTCCGCTTCGTGGTTTCGAAACCACAGGTTGGCAACGCCAGTCAAATAAAAGATGACATTGTTCAACTTGGTGGTATCGTCCCATTTGTTATACGTGCTCACCCGCTCGTATGATGTGAGCCAGTCTTCAGGGTCATGATCGTCAGTACCGCTGAAGAGTGCCGGGTCCCGCTGCAGGAGGGAGCCGGAACAGAGGACTGGAGAGCCAACCTGCACGGCTTGGTGGTTGGCGGCTTCAGGCATAGCGGGGGCCGGTAGCGTGCGGTTGCGCAGGTCCAGGGTGGTACGAGGATGCTAAATCGTACCTCCACCAAATGTAACGGGGGCTTAGGTTAATGCTAAGGCGGCGGCGAAACCACGGCGGCAACCGAATCTCTCGTCTGTTCAGGTCAGCAGGCGCTCGGACTGAGCGATGGCAGTGCGGCTACCTCTTCTTCTTCTTCTTTTCCCCAGTCAACATAGGATGATGCCCTTCTACTTCTTCACTATATATATATATATATATATATATATATATATATATATATATATATATATATATATATATATATATATATATATATATATATATATGATTCTGAGCGATATGAAGCTTATGGACCGCGCAGGTGGCATTCAAGACGCTCGCGCTGTGTTGGCTTCGGGCCACTGGCCAGGAACATATCCAATGTGGGGAGCCGGGCAGAGGATGCACGGCCCCCGATCTCTAAATCAACCAAAGTCGCCGCGGTGGCTCAGTGGTTATGGCACTCGAATGCAGATCCGGAAGATGCGGGTTCGATCCCGGCTGCAGGGGTCAAATTTTGATGAAGGCGAAATTCTAGAGGCCCTTGTACTGTGCGATGTCCGCGCACGTAGAAGAACGACAGCGGATCTGAATTTCCGGAGCCCTTCAATACGGCGTCCCTCATAGCCTGAGTCACTTTGGGACGTTAAACCCCCATAGACGCAAACTCTAAATAAACAACGCATTCGCATCTGCTGCTGATGCAAAAACTTGCTTCGGGCCCTTACCAAAAAACAAAACTTGCTCCGTGCCTGGTAAGGCACCCATGTCCTTTCTACCAAGCGGGCAGCCAAGCCGCCCATTAATTTCTGAGGCATTTTGAAATATGAGTATGCACTCCGTGCCGTGCTGCCAGAAGTGGCGGCCATAGTAAAATTTATTGCTCATGTTACATTCACCTGGCTAACTAAAATGTATTAGCTAACTTCCTGACAACTGCATTTAGCGCCTGATTTCTAATACGAACTCGATTCTGGCGGTTGGTGTTCGCCACACCAGTTTAAAATTCAGAATGCCAGGATATAATCGTCGCTGTAAAGCACAAAGAACTTTTGCCTTCTGATTTGTCACTCTAAAAAATGCGGCTCTGGAGGACGCACAGGCACAACAGAAAGCACACGTCAACCGGCGACGCATCCTGAATTTCGCTGTTTTTCAGGCCCAGACCGCTGCTTCACCTGCTGGCCTGCACAGGTACGACTTAGAAGATAACGCAGCACTGGGGAAGAGGACCGACGTAAACTGGTTCGGATTTTTACTCGCGCTCCATTGTTTAGCGGTTTTTAAGTTGTGCACGGGATGGTCAACATTCCTTGCGCCACAGCGCGAAGGATACTGGTGTCATACAAGTATTAAAAACTGAAGTATGTGTTACTACCCGCAAGGTACACATCGTCCGTTGCAACAATGCAGCTAACTGCAACAGTTAGAAAATACGACTGATTTAGTTTCCTTGGAAAAATGCGATGTGTCATGTGTGTGCGCTAAACCGTCGCGTTTCATTTCGCTTTCGGTTCAAGGCTAGGGTTCCAAGGTCCGGCTTCAGGAAAATATCGGCGAAATCGGTGACTGCGGACATTAGTGGTGAGACACTATAATAATTTGGGACCGCTTAACGAGCCAGTGGTGTGTTCAGGATCCCCTGCTCATGAATTGGAGTTGATGAGGATGACGACGTGTAGCCCACAGCGTGAGAGAGTGGCGCTTTTACACGACCGGTGATCGTTTGCAGCAATCTGCGCATCCAAATTCTTGTTGTTGTTGTTGTTGTTGTTAGCCTATCAAAAGATGGCACATACCCACACTGGGGGATCGGCCAAGAATCGGGTGGCTATTCACCTGAACGCAGTTAACAAAAAGGAAAAGCACGTGGGAGCGCAACACCGGTGAATTTTTCGTCCTGAACAGAAAAGGGATGAGAGTTTTGATTTTAAAATTTTAAGAATAATAATAAAGAGAGGGATTAAATAATAATGATTTAGTCAAAATGTAATAATCAAGCAGAAGAAGCGGCCATATCCTTAGCCACATCCAATACTGACGCTGGCATCATTGTCGGTGATTCAAAGACTGTCATACGCAACTCCTCTCGCAGTAAAATTTCCCAAGTGCTGGAAACATTCTAAAAAATATTAAACTAGAACGAGAGCTAGAACTGGTACGGACATCGGTTCATTCAGGGAACCCAGGAAACGAGGCAGCGGTGAGTTCTCGTCCCGGGGGACCCGAGATGGAGGCAGCACTTTTGCAACACGACATTACCCAATTCTACAAACTATAGAAGAATCTATCCTCCCCGGCACAAGTCACTCTCCAAACACCATGAGGGGCTTGAAGAAGACTTCAAACGCATTATTACTCCAACCCGTACATTTGCTCCCACATCTACCCCGACCTCATAAATCCCATCTGCATTCACTGCGGTAGCACTGCCACCCTCGAATATATGCTATGGGACTGCCCGGATCATCCTCCTCCAGAAGCTCTTATAGAAGCTCCCTCAGCAGAAGACTGGAAAGAAGTGCTGCGCAGGTCGGACCCCGCCGTACAGGCGGGAGCCACCGAGTGCGCCGAAAAGGTCGCCCTCCAGTTATTAACTAACGGCCACTTGGCCCTTCTGCTTAGAATCCAGGAACCCTTCTTTTCCGGCAATAAAGTTTTCTCTCTTTCTCTCTTTTCCGGCAGTGGCACAGTGTTTTCATGTAGTGGCATCATTTCGCGCCGCCGTGGGTTCGAAATCCAGGCGCGGCAATATTTCTTTGATTTTTTGAATTCTGGATGGCTTTAGAGAAACAGACAACAGGTTTTTCGGGATTAAAAAGCTACCATGAAAATATCTCACTATTAGCATTTCATTGATACGTAAAATTGTTGTCATCATTTACCAGTTTCCTGATGTTCTTGCAGCAGATATTAAGAGTTCTGAAATAGCTTTTAACCTGTCATGACGCTTGCAAGGAAGTGTGATAGAGCGGCAGAAGGCGGTGCTAGGTGCGCAGCAAAATGTCAGGAAGTGACGAAACAGCGTCCGTATTGCAGTGCTGTGGTACAACCTACTTTTATGAAAGCAGTTTGTATTTGTTTTTGACTATTTATTGGGCTTTTACAGAGTGAATATAGGCAAGCCTCGTTTGTGGAACAAATATTTCATTGTGGTTTGATCGGCTAAGAAATACAGTAGTTGACGGCGCACTCAAGCAATGCTTAGACCTTATGCAATACTCAGTAGAGCAGCTCTGAAGCGACACAGTATCTACTTGGCGTGTTTTTCATCCTCACTCAGTGCTTATAAGCAATAATAAGCTTTGTAGAACTCGGCTGAACCGCCGCAATCGAAGTAAAAGTTTACCAAATTTCTTTACAGTCCTCCATCAAATGAGCAAACGTACCGCAGGACTGTACAGCCGCTTGATGGTGAACGTTCACAGGAGATATTAGCCAAGCTAGTTTTAATACAATGAGAAAATAATTATCCCGAAGCGCATAGATGTTGGAAGAATACTGAAAATTATAAAAGGAAGAGTTACGCATGCGGTAAATACCATTCCATCCTCTAATTGAATTTCACAGCGTGTAGCAAAAAGTTCACAAATGATAGAAAATTTCCATATTGACTACACAGTTATGCTATTTTCCCATGCTCGCATTGTACCGTTATTCCTCAGAAAACGACTTAATCAGACCGAGGCGAAATCGTTGTTTACGCAGTAAAGGTGCAATATCCATTTATGCAATGGCGAGGTACAACGCGTTTACGTATATCTTTGTATTCATCTGTACACTTTCGCAACAATACAAAAACAGAGATAAAGCGCATATGGGGAACCTGCGCTGCCAAGGTGGCACTGTAATTGTTCCATACGGTGACCCAAAACTGCTTTTGTCAGCCGCTTGGGTCGCTGCAAACGGGAGAACACATTCTGCGTGATTAGATACCCGCGTTTGGCTGACAGAATTCATTGCCTAGCTTCTCTCGGCGTAGCCGAGATAGCTGACACACGGCACGTGCGCCTTCGACAGAGCGCGGAGGCTCACGCCAATAAGCGCCTGAAGGTGGCGCGGAAAAGTACTAAGAGTACTACCCAGAACTGCTTGCTCTTCTCGCTAGGCAATGTGTTATGGCGCTGCAATCGGCCCCGCCAACTTCAGCGCAAGTTCCCCATAGGTTCTGTGTCCATTTTGCAAACCTAACATTGAAATAAGCGAGCAGGAAAGGAAGCGCACAGCTGCTACTTCTCTGCTACGCACTAGCCATCGGTTTTATCTGTTGCGGTGGACACGTTCTAGCACAGAATACGCCCCATTTTCTGCTGCAGTGTCCTAGTCACGTGAAGATTCGAGACGGAATGCTTCGATTTGCTGGAGCGTCAAGGGTCTAGATAAAAATTTTTACTGCGGCAATCATGCCGGAAGGCCTGCGATTATGAGCGGGATTATTGAGGACGGCGTTGAGGACGGCGTCTGTCCGTCCAGTATTGTTAACGGGAACAGAGAGATTCAACTTTCGTGCCGCGACATGAGAGAGCAAACATTCGGTATAGGTTGCCTCCGGGTTGACGCTGCAGCTTCTATGCACGAATGACGCAGTGATAACTGAAGCCCAGTGTGGCTGGCGACGACGCTTCTCCCTTAAACATTTCTCCTTCGCTTATTTATTTCAATTGAACGATTAGTTTTCAGTTCCTCAGCAGCGCTAAATACAGCATCACTCGCCTAAGATTGTCCGCCACATTTAAAACCTGCTTTTTTAACTTTATATAGTGTTTTCATCGGTAGAGCGTTCCGAACTTTGGTGGCGGCCAGGAAACACCTTAAACAAGTTGTTTACTAAGTTCCT
The DNA here is from genome assembly GCF_052857255.1 of Amblyomma americanum. Classification (NCBI taxonomy): domain Eukaryota; kingdom Metazoa; phylum Arthropoda; class Arachnida; order Ixodida; family Ixodidae; genus Amblyomma; species Amblyomma americanum. The sequence continues at coordinate 144,944,228 of NC_135502.1, read as the reverse complement.
AAACTAACAATTAAAATTAAAACTTTCTGAGTAATCTAGTTAGGCTCCTTACTTTTCTTGAGATTTGTAAGCTCGCCATTACTGATATCCATAAGAGGTTTTAGATTTTATAGAAACGCGATTATTCTTCGAACTACAAACCGCAGAATGTCGGCCGCTTTGGCTGCTGAAGTAAAACACAGGAGCAGAGCAGCGTACGAAGCCACGCCTAACGTGTTCATTTCGTAGCACGCGCCGAAGCCGCACTCAGTCCGGCAATGGAGCGTCAGATTGAAGAGAGCACGTGACATGCTCGCCGCCAGGTGACGCGGGCTATTGGGTAGCTGGCTGCGTTCCTCTAGTATGGGTTTTGGTTGGGCGTGCGAAAGCGGCCCATATTGTTTGCTCTGCAGCTACGACGACATACGCGTTTTCGAATATATAAAGTATCCTGTAGACACCGCTAATGGAGCGCCACAAATGTCGAGTTCAATAGCACCGAACTGTAATAATAAAATGTTAGGTTTTGGAATTTTGTCCATTGACTTGGGAATCAACGTGTCTTACCTGGTTTCCGGCACCCACCACTAAATGGCAACGCTGTACAAAAAAAAAACAGCTCTTTTTACCAAGAGCCCTATCTTTAAAAATTACCGAGTCTGAAGTCAAACACTTTTCATAGCATGAACAGAACTGGTGATTCAGAAGCAAAATGACGCACACAACGTGACGACTAGCAGTCACCTGGAAGCATGCTCGGAAGACCATAATTTGAGCCAGGAATACATTTGACCTAATGTCATGCAGAAGAGAGGCCTATAAATGCATCCGCGGTGTATAGGAGGCCTAAATTTCTAGGATCCAGTCTCGTTGCATCGGCCTGTGGTCCACTCATTTGTAAAACAAAGCGAAATCAACTGATTCATTTTATTTGAGCAGTGAATCAGCTTTCCGTAATTCTTGACAACAATGTTGTCGTGTTTGGTATTTCGCAACTGCTTGTGTTGCCTGTTATCTTTTTCTTATATGTGCTTTCTAATAGCTCTGCCTTGCCGCTGCCGTATTGAACCACTTGATAGGTGTGGAGCTATTCCTATTTCTCTCAATCGGGTTTCGCGGCCTGTGTTCAGCTTAGAACTACCAGCCAGCCATCATTTCATTTCAACCGCGTGGTTCAGTGTCGTTGTTACGGGTTGGCCTCTCAATTCAATCTTTGAATTATGGCATGTGCATTCTTTGCCATGTCCTGTCAGCCCTTCATTGTTGGGGAACGAATATACTCGAGGCATTTGTGAAAGTATCCTTTTTGTCCTCAAGCATAAGCCAGCAAAAGGATAAAAACTCTTCTGCTTTATTTTATACAGATTGATGTGTGCAGCCAATTTTTTCATTGAGGCTTTTTTATTCTTTTCGTAGCTCGTGGCCAAAGAAATAAATCTGAAAAGTGACAGACGGGGGGACCGAATGGGTGTCAGTTTCTCTCGATTGAGATTGCAATTCGCTGTCTGATAGAACCGGTCCCACCGTTTAGTACTCAAGCGTAGTTCTAGAGCCTCGAATTGCCTGGATCGGCATTGCGCTAATTCAAAGCATTTTCGTCCTGCTCCCATGTTCTTCTCATTCTGTGCGCATTACAAGCCGTTTCCATCGCCTCTACAGAAGTTCACTCTCGAAAAGAAAACATAAAAAAAGTTAAACTAAAATACGAGAGATTTTGATGTTCACTGACTTGAAGAACAGGAAAAGAGTCGAACAGGCAAGGCATAGATTGGGTATGCAATCACAGCCAGTGCAGTTAAACGACCAGCGTCACTCTCAGGAAAGCGTAATGCAGAGGTGTGATTGCATAATCAAGTCAGCTTCGCTTGCTGCCGGCGAGAAGCTCCAGGGTAAAGCGGGTTCAGGATGTGGCCTGAAACTTTCGCAGCATGACAACTCTTGTGTATCGAATTGACTTCGAGCTTTGTCTACTTTTATTAAAGCAACGCAGTGGTATTGGACCTACAGTTCGGCACAGTGTTATTCTTTTTTTTTCGTCCTAGCTAGGATGCACGACTTCAATCTGGATAATGGTTGCGAGCTCAACAGTGAGCGGAATATCAGCCCTCCGCCAATTTGATTTCCACGCAGAAGGCCGCAAAATGATTCGCAAAGAATCAACGCAGGCGCACAGGTTGTTACGGATCTTGAGATCTTTAGCCTGTGGCAGGAGTTAGTTTCTCGTTCCCAGGCGAATAAGATGCAAGGACAAATTGCTGTGAACTTTGATGGGATGTTAGTTTCTCGTTCCCAGGCGAATAAGATGCAAGGACAAATTGCTGTGAACTTTGATGGGATGTTCCAAATCGATGGGGCAAGCAGTAGAGTGCCAGACTTGTACTCTCGAATGCACAGCACGATTACGTGAGGTCTACACTTTGAGATCTCTCTTGTTAACGCAATATTTTTCTCTCCCAAAGCCACCAGTCAAGTTAGTTTTTTTGTGTGTGTGAACGTGCTCCTCTGATATTTCATGCGCACAAGTTACTTCTAACAGGCTGCACGATTCCACTCCCATTTGGGTCAAAGTTCTATGGTCTCACCTTGAAATTTTTTCTTTTGCAGCCAATAGCGTCAGCCTTTTATTTGCATTTTCTTCAGTAAGTAAGGAACAATTCCAAAAAGGCAGAAAACTACTCACACGCAAGACTAAATGTTATTTTTTTTCTTTAACACACAGAAAGCCTCATGGCACTAATCTTCATCATCAGCCTGACTACGCCCACTGCAGGGCAAAAGCCTCTCCCATGTCTCTCTAATTAACACTGTCATTTGCCAGCTGTAGCGACTGTATCCCCGCAAGCTCCTTATTCTCATCCGACCACCTAACTTTCTGCAAGCATAGCAGAGGGAGAAATGCATACCTGTTCATAATGTACACAGTCATTCTGAGCAATTTTTTTAGAGATAACTCCAAACTGCGCTAGATTATACGGAAAAATTATACGGCGCCCATTGTTGCTGCTAAACAATAATACTGATGAAATTTTACCGTTAGGCTGGCGCGGTTGAAATACTCCTAACCGCGCAAAGTTTTCCTCGGCTGATAGTTGGCACTAATATTAATTTGTCTTCCTCTATAAACCTGGGTGACAGCAGACAGTTCAAATGGTAGAGAGCGTTCATTATTTATCCATCGTGCGTTTTTTTTTCTCAAAATACCTCCGATAGATACGCCGCTGCGATCGGTACAAGTGCTGTGTTCGTCGAGGTTGACAACCCTCTGCAAATAAAAGATCGATAATAAAGAAAAAGAAATATCAATTTTTTTAAAGCAAGAGCATTATTGGCCTAGTAGGACCGAGCAAACTCGGCTCCGTGAAACCACCAGGAGAACCAGCCGGAGCGTGACGTCACAACCAAGTGACGCCATGTGACGTGGCGCCGCTGCCATAGCAACTCAGCACAGGACTTCGCCGCGCTGCCGAGCCGAGTCTTCGCCGTCGCTGTGCCGGAACCCCTTAGCCGCGGAGCGGCTGCTGCCTGACCGCATGATCTAGCCGGACCTCAGCTGAATAATAAAAAAAAAGCTGCAGTTTACCTTCTGCTCGACCTGGGTGGAGAGCGAAAGTGGTGTTGCATCGGGCAAGTAGACGCGGCTTGGTATTGTAACGTTGAGTGCGTTCCGCCCACTGGACCGGCAGCGCGCCGTCCCTTCCATGTGGCGGTTAAATTAATGGTTAACCGCGCGAGGTTGGTCACCCAATGAACGCTGCGGCCTATTGCTGCAGTGCCACGTGTATGCCACAACGTTGTCAACGCTAATGCGTGCAACCCACATCTCTCACCACCGCCACGCACCTCAAAGCGCGACAGAGGTGTTCACTGACACAGGGAGCCAGTTATCCGCCCTTCCTGCCCTCAAAACAATCGGAGTTTTGAACGTTGTCAACGCCAACGCCAATGAACACAATGAAGGCCGACAGTTTTCGCTTTGTATAGCCTGGATTAGCTGAGAAAATCAACAGCCTAGTTTTTATTGTTTAGTCTTAGGGCACAACAATATAATCAAAAATTAAATCATACCGCCACGGTGGCCAAGTGATTGAGCATCCCCCTCGCTTGCGGGGTTCAATCCCCAGTGCCGCCGGGTACCCACCGATGATAGAAAGGAACAACCTTCCCCTGGCCTGGAGCTCGGCTTATTCAGGGTGAAATGCTTGGGAAATGGGTCTTTATCCCCACCTGGAGTAAACGAAAATGCCTTGTGTCATGACGCTCCTTGGCCGGATATGTCCTTGTGCCATAAAATTCACTAGCATCATCAGAAATTAAATGCCATGAACATCGAAGATGAGCCCCATTTTGGAATCGATGTTTTGTTTGAGGTGTCTGAGGCACATGAGAGCTGTCAGAAAATTTTTTAAGCCGGCTTTCACACTTTCGGCTTTCTTAAAATGAAGTTGCTGGCCTACTGCCAGACGAAGGGTAGGCGCCGATAATACTTAGTATCGCTGGAAGCAGTGCGTGATGTCAGTGCGGGAAGCGCATCGGTTGTTGTACACCATAACATTTATGAACTCGATATTTATTTCATCCATTAAATATCCAGCAACGCCTTTTGTTGTATCTCAAGAATAAGAAAACCGACTTTAAAAACATTCTGTAGTGTCAGGTTTTTCAAAATTTCCTGACGTCTTAGAAACACTGCTGTCGCCATAGTCATGTTTTCAAAGCTTTATACTTTTGATCGTGGTATAACCTTTGGCAGTGACTGCAGACTAACAGGAGCCTTGATGACAAATGGTGATAGCGTTGACTAAACGCGCAGGTGGAAAAGCATGCCACTCTGACTCAAGGGTGACGACATATAATTTTCCTCCAGATTTTGTCATTCGTATTTAGTGTCCCCTAATTATGGGGTGGACTGCCTCAGAGCAAGGAGATTTGCAGCCTTCATTCCTTTCTCGACGGCACAGTTGAGGTGTCCAATCATTCTTAAGACAGTTACTGCATTCTTCGTTGCCACAGAACATACATTTAAAGGCACACCTTGAAGGCAACTTTTAAAGCCATTTGTCAAAACTACATGTGAAAGAAAAACTGCCGCTGTGATTCGCAGCACACTTATTCATTTATGTATGTATTTTTATTCTCGTGTTTATTTAAAATTTCCTAGAACACAGTTTTAAGTTGTTGTCCGAGTAGTTTTACGAGTATGTTAAATTTGCATCTGAATACACGTGGGTTTGCTCTGTGCTTTTTTTGTATAAGGATCAATATACGGCAGCCTAGGGCGGGTGTACAACCAAATTTGAACGCAAGTACAAAAGACGGCTGTTCCACCGCGAACGCCTGCCCTAAAGAGTGTACTGACATGGCTGCTCGAACCCCACATAGAAAATCGTCGAGAGCATCCCCTTCTGCTGCATTGCACAGCAGTGTTCAGCTGGACAGCAGATGCAGCTGCTTGCCTCGACAGCAGTGTCACCGGGCAGCAAGTGAAAGCGATACTTACCGCTTATACCTCACGTTGAAGCTGAAGGTGCGTCGCTTACCCTCAGAAGCACGCTCAAGCATCTATCACCGCGGTGGAAAACTAAACAACGCTGAAATTTTTTTCTGCAGCGTTTTTTTCTAAACAACATGTTTTCTTTGCTGTCAACACTGCGCCACAAAGAAAAATGGCCGCGGCAGCTGGGGCCAATTGTTTCAAACCCCGAAGACGTCTTCTCTGCCGGCAGCGCTGGATTCTTTGAAGACCGTCCAGTGAGTACGCTTTATTCCATTTATTTTTTCGGCCTGCCATTTGTCTGATTCGAGATTCTGCTGTTTCTGTAAAGGAACAGTTTGCCTATTCAATTCGTCTCCGAAACCTTTACTTTTCAAAAATCACAGCCTTCATTCTTCAATACAAGATTTTCATACTGGAAGTTCATTGGCGTGTAGAGATTAATGCTCTTTCAGCTGCTGTCCACCCGAAGAACAAAGAGTCCCAGTCCTACTCTCCTCTGGGCCCATTTTTGAATCCTTGTGACCTGCGATGAAAATATTAGGATAAGAATATAGTTCAGAAAGCAGTGTTTGTGATCTCTGGGCTTCAAAAAATTTTCAAATTTCATTTTTTCTCTGGGTGTGATGCTCTTCGCTAAGAAAATATTTCACTCATTTGGAAGGTCTTACAGTTATTGATTTTAGTTAAAAGATCACAGATGCTGCCTCTCTTTCGCGCCTTGTCTTCAACGCAACGCACTGCTGCCAAATCGCGCGAACAGAGGCTGGAAAACTGCACAGGCTCCGGATTAATGGCACCCCACCATCTGCAACTTCCTGAAGCGCCTTCGGAATATGTCGTCGTCGCAATGAAGCAGCAGCTGAAGACAGGAATTCAATGTTTCTTTTTGAGCAAGACTAACAATCACGCGTGGCGAGCAAAAAAAATTCACAGGGACATCTAACTGCCTTATTCGCTGTCATTGCGTTGAGATTAGGAGCTCTTAATGGCTTTACTGGAAGTGACGTAACTACCAGTCTCTTGACCTGAGTTCCCTGAAACCAACCGCTTTTATCCGCTGTGGTGACGTCGCATTCCTACCGCCAATGGGGAAATTTTAGCACAGATGACAAATTATTTTTCTGATTACACCATTATTGCTATCGCTTTAATAACAAGAGTCTGTTCTCCGCGCGTTCCACATTTTATTTTGGACTGCATAAAGACATCCCTCGTTACCTAAAGAAAGCGGGTAGAGGCTGTTTTCCCAAAGCCTCCTTAATGCCCTCCGTTGCACTTGGAGAGAAATTGCTCATTCAATTCCCTCTTCGGTATACGTGATGAGTGAGACGGTTTCCTATTCCCGTAATTCCACGGTTGTTTATGAAAAGGCCTGAACGGAAAGCTCACAAGTGGAGCACTTTTGGAAGCAGTCACGTCGGGCGCCCAATGACGGTTCTGTGCAAGCGCTCGTTCTAAAGATCTCCTCTGAGCGCTGCTTCTTATTGCCTTAAAATAAAACCAGGTATCTGTGAGCGCCTATATCGTAATGTTTATGAAATCTGCCCACTTTACCCAATGCTGCATAAAAATAAATGTTATCGCCGCCGCTACTCAAAAGCCGGAGGCGTATTTGCGAACGATTTTACAAGAGCGCAGTGAGCTTTACGAATGGACCATTAGAATGAGCGGAAGGCATCTTGTATTGACGCGAAGCTAGAAAGAAGCTCTTGGCTGCTCGCAGAGAAGTGTTTATTTTCAGTCGAAAGCAATCAGTGCGAGGTTGTTTTTTTTCTATCCCGGCAGAGGCTGTGCGAGCGAAGGCGATCAAGACGTCCCGATGCTGCTGTGCGTGCTTAAAGCGACGGCGCACTAACGATCAATGTTCGCGCAAGCTTGGATTCTCAAGCGCTCGTTTTCTGTTCAATGCTTATCTGTTCATCTCTCTCCAAAACGTAAAAAAAAACAATAGAAGGCATGCCAACATTTACGTGTTGCCGTAGTTTCAGAGGTAGGTAATCTATAGATTCTTATAGGCAATTTTGCCTTACCGCTGCGGGGCACGTGGCAGTATGGCTGCCATTAAAGTAGTTCCACCTTTTAGAATCCATGAATATGTATTTTTCTGTAAAATAACAGGCTGATGAAGGTTAACTATAGTGCCGGCGAATTAAATTTATCTTGACCTCTGATCCGGTCTCAAGCCTACGTAAATTTCTTCGCTGCTATTGTCGCCTCGCTTTCTTCCCCAGTTTCTAATCCAAATAAAGTTAAGTGCATTGAACACAAGTCTAGAAGTAACCGCACCGCCCTGCAATAAGGACTGTGGTAGTGCAATTTCTTAGTGTAGTTGCTGACCGCTCCAAACCTTTTATTTTCTCCTTGGAGCGCTCATTCCTCCTTTGAGGCCGTAGAGATCCAGTTTATTCTGCATAGTACTCATTATTTCATTATTTTAATAACAAATTAGATGTGCTACAGCGAACTGAGAACCCGGTCCTAATGCGAAAATTTACGGAAAGCTTAAAGACTATGACTTCATCAAAAGAAGGAAACATACAGGTGTGTTTAAACAAGTGTTGCGAGAATCGATGAGATAAAAGACTTGCGAAAAATTTACCATAGACTGCGCCAGATGTTTCACCTAAGATTTTATGCATAAATTTTGGATTTTTCATATTGAGGGGCGCTTTTTTGGCACAGCATTTTGAGCGGTCTAGCGGAACAGGATACAGCTAAGACGTGTAACTATTACGCAGGTTAAATAATTGTGAATAGTTAACCTTTAACTATTATCACTGTTTTAGCCAACGGGAGGTAATATCCATACCTGCTTTTGGAACATTAAAAAAATACACGCAGTTATCACAGGCGCTGCGGCCCAACATATCTTGCCTACATCGCGCCAAAATACCTGCGCTTTCGAAGCTCTTTTCTGCAAAGCAGCCTCTCCAGTGCGCGTAACTCGTCGAAATAGCCAAAATGTGTACGTTCACCGCGCCGATGAAATCTGTGTTTCCAAAATTCTAAAAACTTATCCGGATACTTGCGGTGAGCTACATTCTTCAAAATAAAAAAGGGACTAACTGTAATAGTTAAAAAGTTACTTATTCAGTATTAGTGAATTAGTGAAGTTGTATCCTGATGCGCTAAACAACTGACAATGCTATGCCTTAAAAAACGCTCTTCTAATTTATGACACCTATTTCTAACATATAATGTGATACACCTGGGATAACCGCCATTGTAAATTTAGTGAACCCTATTGCTGTACTCTTTCGCAGAGAGAATTATTTGCCATTTTGTGTCTGAATGTAATATGCTTCCTTACAGTTTGCTGACTGCTAAGCCGATCTAATTTCCTGCGGGTTTAGTAAATCAGAAAACTTTTCGGCGCTACACGGAATGGACATTTGGGCCGGAACTAAACATGAAAGCCAAAGCGCCAGACAGTCGGCAAAGAAAGCACCACACAAGCAGCACAGGTAATCAGCCCAATATTGAAAATGTATTGGCAAAGGCTCGTCCTACAAAGGGCCAATGTGAAACCACCCTTAGCCAATATTGGACCAATAACCTGTGCTGCTTGGGACGCAGCCAAGAGTTGTTGGCAAGAGTATTGGTGCACTGTAGTAACGCTGCATCGCCAACACGTGGTGAAGTGGCGCTTTCGCTCATCACCCTATCCTCAGCTCCTCTTTTAGTTTAATTTCAATACACACGTCATCCGCGTTGATCGCTGTGACACTTGCCAAAGAATTGTTTGTAAAAGGACCCCTACTACACTCTTCTCTCTACTGGTAACTGAAGTCATTGTGCATCACACCTAATGTTATAAAATCTCGTCACCCAGAGCCCCGAGGCTTCCTCATAAACATGTCTATTGGAAAAGCATACTCATGTGATACACGATAGACCAGCGTCGAGTTGAACTTGGATATTTGGGCCCTTGCTTCCTGCTGTCCAAGGACCATTATTTATAACTTCTTGCACACGATCCTGTCCAAAGGCAGTTCTTCACAATCCCCTCTCCCCCTTCTCCGACAAAAGCGGTCAAATACATATTGGTTGAGAGTTTGCCTAAGCTGCAATTAGTGAAATAATGCATGCGCTCAGTAATGACGTAAGTGCGCGAAATGTATGGTATCGATTCGTGTATTACGAAACCTTGCTTAGTCCCGGACTGCAGCTGCAAAGGAAGCCGGCGTAATGAGAACTGGTGGCGGGCAGGAGGCTATTCTTGCCTATAAGGCTTCTTCTGCTTGCGCCAGTGCAGCGAGTGAAGACCGGGATTCATGAAAACAGAGATGCCCGGTCAAAGAGGATGCAGCATACGTGGTCCAATTTCCCTGTGGGGAGGTTTGGCCCAATGAAGCGGGAACCGCACTATCAGTCAGGCAGGAAGCGCTAGTTCTCAATAACTGATTCTTGCGAAAATACGAGGTGGCACAACGTGCATGAACGCTGTTCTTTTTCTCTATACAGCCCGCTTGATTCAAACAGTACATCATAGAGACTTCCAGAAACCACAGCGATGTCATCTGAATCAGGCAGTTTGAAAGCTGAATAGAGAAGCTGGCCTTGGCATGGAAGCCTTCGAATTTTCGTATGATGAGATGTAATAATTTTTCTTAGGATTCACGAAGCACTTCGATTTGACGTGCACCTTAACAATTTATTTCTCATCGTTCAGGTCCTACAGCAATATGACTGTATAAATAATACATTTTGGAGCTCACAACATCAGGCACAAAAGCTCAGAGTGAAATATCATAACATATCTTGAAAATTAGTGCGAACGCAAAAAAAGGATAGTACGTCATATATATCATCATAAATCACTATCAATTTAGCAGACAATGAAACTATTTTTCACCATCATTTCGCATACTTTCCTAGAGCGGGCGTACATTCCTCCATGATTCTCGTTTATTCAATTTCGGAGGAATGAAATCGTTGCTGCGGCAAACGCATTGCAATGGGAACGAATTGCAAAAACACCCGTGTGCTGGGCGATCTGACTGTACTTGAAATAAAATCACGTGGCGTGAATTAATCAGGAACTTTTCACTACGACGACCCTCACACCCAATTCCTCACTTCGAGACGTTAAACTAAGCATACCCCAAACCGCACAGTCAAGCCAATAAAAATGCATTACATTTCATAAGTATCGCGTTTTGTTATCGCTAACACTAATTATCTTCCCTTCATAGCTTCACTGCATAATCTGATTTTTGTATGATTACGTTACGCCTTTCTTCGACTATAGAAGCTGGCCTAAATTAAGTTCCCAGTTCTTTTCTTTAAAAAACTATGATAAGTGCCCAAACGCTGATTTTTTACACGGCTTTTTCTGCCATATGACAAAAGTGAGAACTACACTTTTGGTATTCGTCTCATAGTAGCCGCAAACATTCCTTAAACTGAGTCAGCGCCACATTACAAGCGATTAAATTTTAATCTTCTCAGTATTTGTAAATATTCGCTTTCATATTTTCCACTTAATTCTCGTAATTACAGATGATATACGACGATGATTCCTGCATGTATTCCGTTAGATACCTAATGGATTCATCGTCTAGGTTCCTGAGCATTTTGTTCGTTACACCGTTAGGGCCAGGAGCCGACCTCGTTTTAAGTCTTACAATATCTGTCCTTAGTTCTGCTCCTGTGATAGGGACGTCCAGCGCCTCGTTAGGCGCTCCACGATTGTCAGGAAGTGGAGTTCGCGAAGTTTCCCCCACGTGCGCCTCAATTAATTTGTTCATGAAATCATCATCTTTCCCTTCGAACACGTGCCTCGCTTTGGCCAATCTTAAATCGCATTGCTTTCAGGGTTCAGCAAGTGCCAGAGGAAGTTCCACGTCTTGGAGAGGTTCATGCTCCCCTCCTTTTCGTCACACTTGTTTCCCAATTTTGTGCGCATAATGTGAAGGTATAGTCTTCGATTTCCTTATTATATCTTTCAATCCTCCTTCTCAGGTTGCGGTTCCATTTCTGCTTTTCGAGACGATGCTCCATGCTTTGCTTAGCTTCCCACATATGCAGAAGACGGCTGTCCGCAATCTCCGTGGCGTTATCCCGTTCTAGCGTTTCTGTCACCTCTCTAACGTCTGATTTCAGCGCCGTCGCCCATTACTCGATGTTTCTGATGGGGTCCAGTTCCTGAGCTTTCTTGATATCTCTAAATTGATCCCACTCAACGAAAGCCGGTGCGCGCGCCCTGCGCATTTTAAGGTCTTCTTTCTGTGTGGAATCTATTATGTAGCGGTGATTGCCAAAATTTTGATTCGAATTATGCCATTCTAAACCTTTTACGTTTTTCGGGAATATCAGATCTGAAGATGTATTCTTATTAACACTACTGCACACCCTCGTTGGACTCTCGGGGTCCGTGCGCAGGGTGAGTCCTAGGAAATGCGTATCCTGCCACAGCTGTCTGCCTTTTCGGCATTGGTGCGTGTACTGCCATTCCTGGTGATGTGTATTAAAGTTTGCCACTATCAGCAGTGCCTGGTTGCTTGAATTTTTGAGAGCCGTGCAAAGCAGAACCATAAACCTCAACTTCCTTTGCCAGGGTGAGCTGTATAAATTTAAAAGCAATAGACTAGAGTCCTGTTTTGCGAATAAAATTTCGAAAAACTTGTTCTCTACGTCTCCCGATTCTAGATCGTGTTGAATAGCCGCGATATTTCTTTTCACGAGCATTGTGACCGAGGATTTCTGCCCCCTGCCACTGCGAAATGCCCGATAGCCTGACAGTTTTGCGGGGACCTCAGTTTCCTGCACAGCAATCACCAATGGAGTGTAATCTAATAGCGGAAGGTACTGTTGCAGAATCGGCCGCGTGCGCCGGAAGCCGCGACAGTTCCACTGTCAGATATGATTTTCACTTGTGCACCTAGCTATTTTGAAGTTGCGAGGTGATCTGCTCCGTACTCTGTTGCCACCCCTTTTTGGCGGCCATCTCATTCCTTAACATTTGGCATTCCTCTGCCTGTTTCTGCACAGCCCCGAGGACAGCTTGAACTTGAATCTTGATATGGTTCATAAATTCATTCAGTTTTGCCTCTAACCTTTCCAAATTTTCGATCCTTTTCTCCATAGCCTCAATAGGGTCGTTGTCTTGAATTTTGCGTGCCACCGGTGGCGGGACGGACGCCTTTGTGCCCATCTTATCGTCTCCCTGCGGCTGCTGACGTACCGCTGGGGACGTCGTTTGTCTGATGGGTTGTTGCGGAGGAGGGGTTGCCTGCCTATGTGGTTAACGAAGAAAACGGCCCGAAAACCAGGGACAAAAGAGAAACAAACACGACAGGACCAGCACCAACTTACATCTGAATTTTATTTAGCGTAAAACCTGCCTTTTTGTAAGCCAACACGCCGTAACAAACTTACAATTACGCATGCGCAAAGTCAACCCACGCCGCCAACACACGAAGCCAACACACGCCGCACAACAGATATCTGAAAGAGATCTAATACATGAAGCACGATTAGTAACCACGTAACACATTTTATCATGGCCATCTCGAAGAAAAACCCAAACGACGTGACGAAAAAATATAACAAACAGCTCTATACAAGTATGAAAATCAAGCGATTGTGGCTGTCACAAAATTCGGCGCATATTAAAAAAAATTGTTCTGCGCGTAAGCAATTGCGCCCGCGCAGTAAAATAAAACCAAAAAACAGCCGTGAACGAACCTAGGGGAACGCCTAGCTTTGCGTGTGGTGCTGCCCTTTCCGATTTGCTGGCCGGCGCGGCGCCAATGGAGACATGACCGCGCGCGCCGTCGATTGTTCCAGAAGGTTCGAGTGGTTTCTACTCATTCTCGACGAAAAGGGCGTAGCCTCGAGCATGCAAAGTGGTGCTCTCTCTCTTTTTCCCCTCGCGTCGCCGACGGCGCAATACGAGAGAGCCCTCGGTGCTTCTAGAACCTGGCCTCCGAGCTTGAGGAATGGGGTCGCGCGCACGTGCGAGGAGGAGAAGGAGCTTGCGCAGTTGATACTGCGCGTATGTGCGCGCCTACCTTGGGACAATGAACGAACAGACGCGGACTGCGCCTATAAATGAGGGCTTTAACCGCTGTCAGTCAGCCCGAGCCGCCGTTTAAGCTTCTGAGAAGGGCGCCCGCTGGACTCCCGGGAGGGCATCACTCGACCAGCCACGGACCAGCGAGGCAATGTGCGCCATCCTGCGGATCGGCCCTGTCGTGCTCCTCAGGTCGTCGGACTGTCGCAGTGCCCGGTGAACAAATTGTGTTTTGTTTATTTGTCTCTTTCTGTATTAGTGCAGTATAGGTGCAAGTGCAAAGATTCTGCTGAATTGTAATCTCTCTCGTTTGTTCTTTGCACGAGTTGCATTGTATTTCTAAATCACTTTGGATCTGCTCCTACGAGTGATTGTGAAATCTTTTCTATCGTCACTTTGCTGTATAAACTTTGCTTTGTTTTGTGAACCTTTGGCTCCGACCCATTCTCTGCATTGCGACCGGCAAAAGCTTGGCACCAAACGACCAACCCCCTTGACACTTGGTAGCTGGTCTCCGGCTGAGCTTGCCACGCTGCGACGAGGGCATCTCCTTTGTGACCAAGACCGCTACCCCCACACGCTCTAAAGGTGTCTGGGAGGGCACGCAAATGTGCCCGATGTGGTGACAATGACCACGCAAACCCTTAACAAACGAAAACTATACAACCGCATGAGGAGTGATGCCAGGTGACCAACAAGAAACGTGGAAAAAGGTGCAGAATGAATATTTAAGCCCAAGCCGCCTCAACGGTAAAAACGCTTAAAGGCGTGATGAGTGCAAAAACCTTTAACTTCCAGAACCGGTCAACCAGCAACCATATGAATGATATCCGATGACCAACAAGAAACATGAAAAAAGTGAAAAAGTGGAAAAGTGAATAAAGACGCTCGGAGCAAGGTCTGCGTCAAAGGCATAAAATACGAACAGGATTCCGCGCAAACAACGGCGCATCGTCGGAAAGAATCGAAGGAAGTGCACGACAAAACGGGATGCCGGGCAACCGGATCGCTGCTGCCGCGGCTGCTGCTTCGGTTTCTGCCGCTGCTGCGGCGGCCCCTGTATGGGCCCCTGATGCTGGTGCTGGGGTGCCCTCCTGGCGGACTGCGCATAAGAAAGCGCGCGCAGCGCTTGCTGATGCTGCTAGAATAGTATATTAAGGCGAAAGCTTTTAAAGGCTCATGCTCGCCGTCGCGTCCATTCGTGCGCTGGAATCGTGCCAACGGTGGCCTCTCATCCGCGCAGTGGTGCAACAACCCCTCTTAACAACTGGCGCGCCGGTGGGAGGGGGGGGGGGGTGTGGCTGTGCATAGCAACCGTGAGGTCACACAGCAGCGGTAGAACGAGCGCGCGCGCCGGCGGTGGCAGCTGCACTGCCGCTCCTTCGCGAGACGTCTCGTTGCAGTCGAGTGCGTGATACGCATGGCTCCCAAGCGGCCCAATGATTCTGCGCCAAGCGGTTCGGGGAAGCGGCAGCGGACGCCGGATTCCCCCAACACGAAATGCCAAAAAAACAAGGAGCGAATGCGCATGCGACGACTGAAGATGTCACCAGATGTGAAAGCAAGGGAGGCAGAACGAAAACGTCTACAGCGACTGATTAGAACATTGTGGCCAATCCACTGGGGCGCGATGTATGTACAACATGGTATATGCAATGGGTTGACCACAAGGCTTTCGCCAAGCACACTTTAGAGTTTCTAAAGTGTCTTCGTTAATTTTTCAAGGCACTGTAGCGCATTGGTTCGAACTGATTAAGAAGTGGAACTAGTGAATGGGTTGCTGTCTATGGCTTCGTGAAGTTTCTTTGTGTACTGATGCGTACATGAGCAATTACAGAATGTGCAAATTTTAAAAAGATAATCGACAACAATCGAATTCTACCATATAAAGCATTTCAGTTCACTGCCATGAGCTGTGAAGCGCAGTGCCAGCTATGTTGTAGCGATGAAAGTAAATTCGAACAGCTTGCGCTGTGGTAGGATACGCGGTGTTATGATCATGTGCGGTTTGAGTTTGGGTTTTATAATAATAATAATAATAATAATAATAATAATAATAATAATAATAATAATAATAATAATAATAATAATAATAATAATAATAATAATAATAATAATAATAATAATAATAATAATAAATCTTTATTTTTTGGTGCCCAGGAACAACCCATAGGTCTTGGTGCTGGTACACCATTCACACGCACAAAATGTAAATTTATTTCACTACAAAGGAAGACACTCAGGGGAGGTAATGCAGCAGTCAAGGTGATAGAAAAAAAAGACGCATAAACTAGGCGTGACAGCAAGCATGAAGCAACAAAGCGAAAACAAGAAAACAGCGAGAACAGCGGTAAATGAAAACAGCTAGAACAGGCAACAGACATATAAATAACTAATGAAACAATAAACAAAGAGAATGAACGACCGATAACAGCCAAGTACAGCATATAGCAAAATACAAACAAGAATAAAGCCAATACTAATACGAACGAATATGAAACCTCTGAAATACAAGCTAGAAATACAATCATACACAATAAGAAACGTAATTAGTGAACGCGTTACAGACAATCAGGCGTGAGTATACAGTATTAAAGAAATAATATCAATGAAAACAAATACACGTGATGAAAAATTAAGGAGAGAAAAAAACAATATAATACCGGTGCAAACGCACAAGTGTAGTAAAGACAAAATGCATGAAAGGGGAAGTTATGTATGAGAAAAAGAGTGCTCAAAGTGGAACGTCACGGACATCCAATATAAAGGAAGGGAGAGAATTTTCGAATATATCTAGGTGAGGACAAAGAGAATTAAACAACTTTTGCATTCTGTCCAGGGGGGAGAGGGAGTGCAGGAGCGCAGAAACTTGGAATGGTCTGAATTCCCTTATGCTCTTTCGCGGTACCCGCAAAAGGATACGCGCTAGGAGCTGAGGGCATAGAATGTGACCATGAAGAAGTTTATACAAGAAAATTATATCTGCCCTCACGCGACGGCAGCTAAGAGAAGGAAGCTGCAGTGAGTTACTCCGTCTGGGACGAGAGCTGGAAGTTTTGCAAGAAAACCCATGTTGAAATATGCGTAAAAACTTTAGCTGAACTCTGTCGATTTTTTCACAGTTCGACTGGCAAGTGCCGTTCCAAACAACAGACGCATATTCCAAAAGCGGCAAGCATATGGAGAGGTAGAGCTTTAAGAAAGGAAGTGGGGATCGAAACTCTCTCGAAAGCCTGCAGATGAAGCCGAGTGTACGCATAGCCCGTAGAGCAATGCGTTTTGTATGAGAGGAGAAGCTGAGGCTACGGTCGAAAAGTACGCCGAGGTCATTAATTTCATCAACCCTGGGCAGCGGCCTACCATTCACAGAATAAGAGTAGAGAAGACTGTGCGTTTTACGCGTAAATGAGACAACCTTGGTTTTAGATGAATTGAGAGTGAGCCCATTCCTCAAGCACCAATCAGAGAAGGCGGATATGTCCGATTGCAATGACAAGCAATCGTGAAGAGTATGTATTGCCTTGAACATTTTTATATCGTCCGCATAAAGGAGAAATGAAGAGTTTTTGACCACGGAGGAAACGTCATTGATAAAAACAGAGAACAGAAGCGGGCCTAATACCGAGCCCTGAGGAACTCCGCTGGTTGGAGTGTAAACAAATGAGGTCTGTCCATTTACACTGACAAAGCAGGACCGATCAAGAAGATAGTTGCGTAGGAGGGCTACAATTGAAACGTCGATCTCAAACAGCAGAAGCTTTTGAAGAAGTAATGAGTGAGTAACAACGTCGAAAGCTTTGCTCAAATCACAGTACACAGCGTCTACCTGACTCCTCTGAAGGACTTCAGCTGATGTATACGTCATAAAAGTCACAAGGTTAGTTGTAGTAGAACGACCTTTTATGAAACCATGCTGATTATGAATGATTACATTTTTGAGGTGGAAGGAAAGTACTTTGTGCAAAGCTAATTCAAAAAGCTTAGAGGTTGCACAAAGAAGAGAAATGGGGCGGTAGTTCGAAACATCAGATTTGTTTCCTGATTTGAAGACAGGGAAAACACGCGCCGTTTTCCACACGCGGGGAAAGGCAGAATTTTTCAAACAGTTATTAAATATCGTGGTTAAAACAAGGACGAAGGTACTATTGAAGGCTTTTATTATGGCGGCTGGAATGCCATCAGGTCCAGGGGACAAAGATGGTTTCAAACACTTAAGACTCTCACTTACTAACTTCTCGTCGAGAAAAACGGAATTATGCGCGCCAGCTGGAAGGCATACGGAATCGCAACGTGGAGATTTGTACACGGAGGAAAAGTGTTGAGCAAAGCCGTCAGCGACATTCCGAATAATAATAATAATAATAAACTTTATTTCCGTCATATGCTATGACACGAGAGACCGGCAGTAAAAGCTGCCTCATAGGACAGCTTGACAAGGCCACCGGTCCCTCTGTACACTTTACAGCAAGGCATGGCACATTACACACAACACAGAAAGAAACTGCAGGAACTAAGAATCTGCAGATAAATAACTACATAAAAGAAACGCAAGTTTATACACAAGAATGCATGATTCATTTCATTTTTTGTATGAACAAACAAGGAAACAAGACAATCAAGAAAAGGAGCAAGCAAGAAGTCAATCAGGCAGTTTAAATAACAGTAAGCAGGAATGGAATAGTGATGAGTAAGGTGTTCAATAAATTATATTCATTCCTTGTTCGAACAACATTCAAAGAAATAAGTAAATCTAGAATGAGAAATGCGACAAGGAAAACCTTTGAATGGCGGAAAACTTTTACTGTATAACAACATACTTGCGAAGTTCTTTAAATGTCATCTTTTCAAACTGAATATGCGCACAAAGTAATCTGTTTAACAGTCTGGGTAACTTGTTTTGTAAAGTTTGTAGGCTAAATGTGGTTTTAAAGGTTTCCACTTTCCAAAGTTCTGTATGGCGTGCCTGTCGTGTAGCAGTATTTTCTTGTAACCTGGCTAGATGATGTAGATGTGTACCATTATTTGCCTTTTCATTCTTAAAAAGCCTTACAGAGAACATAATCCAAATATTTAGTAGCTGGGAATATGATTTTTGGGGAATGGATTTCATCGTTCCAAAGAGACTCAGGCTATGAGGCACGCCGTAGTGGAGAGATTCGGTAATTTCGGAGACCTGGGATTCCTGAACGTTCGACCCTGACCGCGGCGGCTGAGTTTTTGTGGAGGAAAAACGCTAAGGCGCCGGTGTGCTGTGCAATGTCAGTGCACGTTAAAGATCCCCAGGTGGTCGAAATTATTCCGGAGCTCTCCACTACGGCACCTTTCTTCCTTCTTTCACTGCCTCCCTTATCCCTTCCCTTACGGCGCGGTTCAGGTGTGCAACGATATATGAGACAGATACTACGCCATTTCCTTTCCCACAAAACCAATTATTATTATTATTATTGTTTATTATTAACGCGCACTGACATCACACAGGGATGAATGATTTGAATTTGAAGGACCGGCAGACGAAGCCTTGAAGACGTCAATTGGTACGAACGCGGAGCCCGGCGAACACACGACGATTTCTCCCTGCGGACGGCAGCGTGGGTGCAACCCTTCGAGACCTCTTCCGGCTTCAGACGCGCAGGAAGCGGTGACAAGACCTGTGTGCATCATCTTTTGTGCGAGTGTCTACCATAGTGATGTCATGGAACCCGTACAGCCCGAGCGCCTGTGATGTACGCGTTTGAGTGCTGCTGTGGTCAGCGTAGGCGGCACCATCGTAGATGCAGACCTCCATTACGGCCTCTCTTGCTGAAAATTGAAAAATTCTTCATGGAGCATATGGCGTTGTAGCGTCTGAACAAGCGGGCTGGGGAGGCTGATTTGTTTGACGAGCGGCAGACGGGTTTCCGTGGGATGCGGTGCACGGCTGATTCTAAATCGGACGTTGTTTCAGCGCTGGAGCACGCCAGGGCGGCAGGCCATGTTTCAATGCTGCTGCTAGTGGACGTCTCGACCGCTTTTGACAATGTTCACCGCGCACCAATTCTCGCGGTGCTTGAGGGGGCCGGTGTCAGCGGGCGCCTCTTGCGATACGTTCACGCCTCCTCGTCATGTGTACTTGGGCGTGCCGCAGATTTCTCTTTAATGTGGCATGGCGGTGGTGCCGGCCTCCCTCCCCACGAGCGGCCGACACCATGTGTACATGTCCATACATGCAGACGACATAGCTCTGTGGTGCCGTGGACAACCGGGCGAGGCGCTCCGCTTGCGAGGTTGACTTCAGGGAGCACTAACCGGAGTCGACACCAGCTTGAGCGGCCTTGGTCTGTCGCTGAGCGTGGACAAATCGGTGGCCATGGCCACCGTTTCGTGCACCTTGCTCTACTGTCACTGGAGGGGACTCTAATTCCTTAGCGTAAATCGATGCGGTACCTTAGACTGGACATCCACTGGCGCCTTTCCTTCCGCCCCGCCGAGACGAAGGCCTGTCTGCAGATGAAGAGGGCCACCGCCACCGTGCACAAGTTCACCGCTCGAGGCCAGGTCATCTCCCAGCAAGCCGCGCTGCAGCTATACAAAGACGAAGCTTTGGGTACGGTGCTCTATGCGTTGCCGCTCGTCACGGTGCGCAAGCCGTGCTGGAAGAAGCTCGAGCTCCAGACCCGCAAGTCCCTGCGCGTGTGCATAGGCCTGCCCAAAAACTCGCAGTGCACCGCAACGTTGGTCGAGGCGGGCGCATGACCACTGGAGCTCCAAGCAGCGCGCAGGGCACTGAATCATATCGACCGGCTTCACCGCGCTTCGGACTCTGCTCGCTGCCGCAGGGTATGCGCTCGCACCCGCGCTCACGAATGGGCGCGGCGCTGCTCGAGTATGAGCAGTTGACTCAAGGCCCACCCCCCTACGGCTCCTGCGCGCCTTGCCCTACTGCCTCGGAGGTACAGCGAGAGATCGTCGGTATCGCGGGAAAGCGGAGCACACCACTCTGTGCTGTGCAGCAGCTGGCCAGAGCCGTCATACACGAAGAGCTCCAGGACCGTCTCCTCGTGTACACCGACGGCTCAGTGGCCGTCGACAGCTGCTCCCTTGCAGCGGCGGCTGCCATCCCCGCCCTGCGACTGCACAGCCAGCAACACGCAACCTTCCTGGTCTCCTCCACCACAGCGGAGTTGATGGGGGTCCTACTCGGGCTGGACTTGCTGCTCACTCTCTGCCCTCCGCCGCCAAGGAGTGCTCTGCTGTGCGACTCCCGCGCCACCCTCAGCCGCCAGGTAAATACACAGTGGCCGAACGCTCCGGGAGTTCTTGGACGACTAACAACTGGACTCCCCACTCCAGTTGTCGTCAACATGGTGCTGTGCGCTGGTATTTTATTGCTTAATCATGAGCTAATCACGCGCACAACAGGAACATATTTCTTATTGTGTAAATAGTTTGTGTATATTACCTCTCCCCCTACCCTCTCTTCCTCACCGCTCACCTCTTTCATTTCATTTCTCCATTCTGCCTGCTATCCTTTAATTCCGCTGCCCCAGCTCAGGCGCTTCAGTATCGATGGTAGATGCCGGGGCTAGCAAAAACTTTTCCTTTCTTTTCATTATTAATTTAACAAAAACCACTTACTACTTGCTGGTGTTTTAGCTTGGGTTAACCCTCATCGAAAGCGAAAAGCTGCATCTCCCTGGACACGTTTGTAGGTCGAGCGACTTGTGGATTATAATAATAATAATAATAATAATAATAATAATAATAATAATAATAATAATAATAATAATAATTGGTTTTTTGGGGGAAAGGAAATGGCGCAGTATCTGTCTCATATATCGTTGGACACCTGAACCGCGCCGTAAGGGAAGGGATAGAGGAGGGAGTGAAAGACGAAAGGAAGAAGAGGTGCCGTAGTGGAGGTGCCGTAGGCGAGGGTGGCGCTGGTGAACAGGCTCAAGGTTCGCTTACACGCAAAACAATTATCCCCGAAAGCAGCAGATCGGACAGCCGTCGCCGTAGCTCAGCTGGTAGAGCACCGGTCGCGATATTCGGAGGTTGTGGGTTCGGATCCAACCGGCGGCATGGTTTGTTTTCTGCTGCTTTACAAGCAATTTTCTTTAAACTGATTCATTGGCACTACACAATCAAAAATACTAACATATAATGTGCCCTTGGTTTCGAGACTGTTGGCTTCATTAATATATATATGCAAAGTTCAGAAACACTTCATTTAGTCATATATTTATTTTGAGTCGACCTTTCAGACAGAGCCTGTACCTTCTCAAGACAGAAGTTACAGCGATCTTCCTCGTCTTCGTAAGGAGTTGGCATTAGCACACATGAACAAAACAATAAGCAAACGGATGCTGGAAAGATGGGCATCAAAGAAAAAATACTAGAAAAGAGAGAAAGAGGGGAAAAAACAGGGAAAAAGAAATCGCGCTGTCCCCCGCCGCCCACCGAGGAGCCGCGGGGAGCCGGTGTTGGAAAAAAAAAGAGAAACGAGGAGCGGGAAGGGATAATAGCCATCCGTTCAGGAGACAACAGAGCTGGGGCGAGTAAGTGTCAAAGAAACAGACGGTGGCGGAAACGTGTAAGAGACAAAAATTAGAGATGCGTTCACTGGCGTGCCCCGGCCATAAAGAGGAAACAAATAAACAGTATAAAATGCAGACAGGGCAGCAGACTTGCGGCATCTGGACAATGGCAGGAGGTATCGTTGCCTAAAAAGGACTTCTCGCATGCGTTCGGAATTATTTACGAAGTCTTCATCTTGAGAACATATTCTTTTAAATCGATGGGCATGAGAGAATGGGATGCTTTCTTTAGAGTGACGAGGATGGAAGCTTTGGAAGTGTAGGTGTTGTTGACGGTCCGTCGGTTTTCTATATATATACTCCGGTGGTAAATGAGCCTTCGTTTACCGAAATCTCAACATCTAGGAAGTTAATTGTTGTTTTGGAGTACGTGTAAGTTAAAGATATGTTGGGGTGGACGAGGTTGAAGTTTTCAATAAAACATATGAGCTCTTGCTCTGGGTCACTACACATTAAAAAGATGTCATCGAAGTAGCGTTTGTATAGGGTGAGCTCTATGGGGCAATCTTTCAAAAATTTAGATTCACTACTATGCATGAAGATGTTGGCGTAGGTGGGGATTGTCCTTGTACCCATGGCTGTGCCGTTAATTTTCAAAGAGTGTTGATTGTTGAATACGAAGATGTTAAAATCGAGCAGGATTTTTGCCAGTATTTCTACAACACGTGGAGCAGGGGATTCCTTCTTTCGGTTTTGTTCACACGCTTCGATCAGAGATTTGGTGCCATCGGAATGAGGGTTTGTGTAGAGAGAGACTACATCTAATGTTGCCAGGAATTCTCCTTCTAGGAGTTTGAGACCTGCTATTGTGCGAAAGAAATGGTTGTTTTCACGTATGTAGGATGAGTGTTTTGTTGGAATATGTGTAGTTATAGAGTCAATGTAACTGGAAATTCGTTCCGTAATCGTGCCGATGCCAGATACTATAGGGCGGCCAGGATTATTACTTTTGTGGATTTTCAGTAACATGTAGAATCGGCCTGGCGTAGGGAGTCGTGCTGGGAGGGCGTAGGGACATGTCCACATTCTCAGATGTCCTCATCCTTATACATATCCCTACGGTTGTCTAAAGCCCTCACCGCACCACACCCGCCACCAGGCCGATTCTACATGTTACCGAAAATCCACAAAAATAATAATCCTGGCCGCGCTATAGTATCCGTCATATGCACGATTACGGAACAAATTTCCAGTTACATTTAGACACTAATTAGACATATTCCAACAAAACACTCATCCTACATACGTGACAAAAACCGTTTTCTTCGCACAATAGCAGGTCTCAAACTCCTGGAAGGAGCCTTCCTGGCAACATTCCATGTAGTCTGTATCTACACAAACATTCCTCATTCCGATGGCATCAAATCTCTGATCAAAGCGTATGAACAACACCGAAAGGAGGAATCCCCTGCTCCACGTGTTTTAGAAATACTGGCAAAAATCGTGCTCGAATTTAACAACTTCGTATTCAACAATCAACACTAAGTGAAAATTAATGGCATAGCCATGGGTAGAAGAACGACCACCACCTTCGCCAAAATCTTCATTGCATAGTATTGAATCTAAATTTTTGAAAGATTGCCCCATTGAGCCCACTTTATACAAACGCTACTTGCATGACATCTTTTGAATATGGAGTGACACAGAGCAAGGACTCATACGTTTTATCGAAAACTTCAACCTCGTCAACCCCAACATATCTTTAACTTACAGGTACTCGAAACCTCAATTAATTTCCTAGATGTTGAGATTTCGGTAAACGAAGGCTCATTTACCACCGGAGTATATATATAGAAAACCGACGGACCGTCAACAATACCTACACTTCCATGGCTGCCCGCCTCGTTACTCTAAAACAAGCATCCCCTACTCTCAGGCACATCGATTTAAAAGAATATGTTTCCAAGATGAGGACTTCGTAAAAAAGTCCGAACGCATAAGTCCTCATTAAGCAACGATACCCCCCCCCCCCCCCGCCATTGTCCGCGATTACTTTGAAAGGTTATCTAAACTCAACCAAGACCAAATACTGGAGGGACGTTGATACAGCGAGCAAACAGATCACCAGGCAAATATCGTACTTACCTTCACCAATAACCCGGCAAACGTAAACAAAATCTTCAGAAAACATAACATTCTCGAACAAAGCGAGCGCCTCGCAAAAATTTTCACTGCTCCCCATCACGCAGTCCAGAGGCGACTGAAAAACATTCAAAACATTCTGATACAGTCAAAAACAAATAACCAGCCAGTTTCGGGGTGGCAAACTTGTGGAAAAAGTAGATGCCAGGTCTGCAAACACAAACAAACATCAAGCTGTGCAGTAAGCACAGATTCAGGCTTCAAATTAAAATTTAATGGAAACTTTGATTGCGATTCCTGCAACGTAATACACCTCCTAAAATGCAGTGTTTGCAGTATGTAGTACATGCGGCAGACCGTCAACTCTCTACGAATTCGCTTTAATAACCACCGTGCGCATATCTTATCCCTACCTAACCTCCCCTTATCAAAAAACATGAGAAAACCACCCATTTCACGCAATTCAGTTAACAGTCTCACACGTGGGTTCCCCAACACCCGGGAAAGAGAGCAACGCGGGTCGTACTTTAATTACAAATTTGGAACATTAACTCCCGGCATTAATAAATGCCCAAGTGTACTGTCCTCCATCCGCCCTTTGCAGAGCCAGTGCTGTCCTTACGAGTGCCAGGTTGACATACCTCGGTCGTTTCTCGCCAGTGGAATCGTTTTCAAGCTTCACCCATCCGCTTACAAATTTTTTTCATCTCCCACCCCATCCCACCCCTATCTTCCCAGTTCAACCACCTTGCCGAGCGGGCTGGAATTGAACCCTCGCTTAAATGCTCCCGCCGTTCACATTTATCCCCCCCCCCAACACTTTCCCATACTTGGATGATTTGCCGCCTTATTTCTTTTTCTTTTGTGGGTGTCTGGGTGTTTTCACACACAGTGCACGTGTGCGTAGTTAAGATAAGGGCCCCGCTGATTCAGCCTTGACTCTGGATGCCGAAGAGGTTCCAGATGACGGAAGTGTACTGCCTTGTCTGCATTTTATTCTGTTCATTTGTTTACTGTTTATGGCCGGGGCACGCGAGTGCACGCATCTCTAATTTTTATCTGTTGGACGATTCCGCCACCGTCTGTTTCAGTGCAACTTAATCACCCCCGCTCTGTTGTCGCCTTCACGGGTGGCTATTATCCCCTCCCGCTCCTCGCTTTACTTTCTTTTTTTCCCTGGGCAGGCTCCCCGCGGCTTCCTCGGTGGGCGGCGTGGGAAAGCGCGTTTTTCTCCCTGTTTTTATCCTCCTCCACTCTTTTCTAGTATTTCTTATTTTGGGCCCATCTTTCCAGCATCTGCTTGCTTGTTCTTTTGCTCATGTCTCGTACATGTGTGCCAACGTGAACTACTCAAGAAGAGGAGTAAGATCGCTGTAACTTCAGTCTTGAAAAAGGTCCGGCTCTGTCCGAAACGTCGACTCAGAACAAGTGTATGGCTAAATGAAGCGTTTCTCAACTTTGCATATATATATTCTATATATATATATATATATATATATATATATATATATATATATATATATATATATATATATATATATATATATATATATATTACCAACTTTGTATATATATATATATATATATATATATATATATATATATATATATATATATATATATATTACCAACTTTGTATATATATATATATATATATAAAATCGAGATCGAGGATCAGGTATTTAGAGCACTCAGCCAGCACAGCGAGGCAACCAGTGAAGATGATACCAGTGATGGAAGGATGGGGCCAAACGGAGATGGCGAAACGAGAGAAAGGGAGAGGAAGACGGTGCGGGGGACATGGGCAGCGCGGCAACCACAGGCGTACGAAAGCAAAACGTGCAAACAAAACACACAGACAAAATGCGCAAACAAAGAAGGGCGCCGCTGCAGATGCGTGGCCAAAGTGGCGCCGCTGCGCAAATGACACTGGCAGCGACGAACAGGCCAAACCAGGCGCCTTTTGGGGGGTCTCACTAATTTCCGGTGAGCCGAGGGATAGAACGTTAAAGAAGGAGTGGGATACGTTAACGAGCACATGTGTAAGAACTTACTCAGGGGATCTGGGTTTCACTGAACAATGCGCCCCTCTCCCTGGGCTGGTCGTTGAGCCGACTTCGTCGGGAATGCTTGTTTGTAGGGGAGGAGGGCTGGGCTAGCTGTGTGCAAAGATTTCAAATTGTCGGAAAATGTAAGGAAGGAACGTCAAAGCTTATCAATACTGTACGAGGCAGGATAGTGTAAGTAAGGAGGGGTATGATTGCCTCGGATATACACTAGGAGTTATAAAGGGTATATCTGAGTTAGCCAATTAACGAGAAGTGTAGTATTATTTTGTTTGGAGGTCGTGAATAAAAGAAAGGGTACCAGGCTTTTCGTTAAGACCTTCTTGAATAGTATAAAACTTGTGGATAAAATAGGATTCACGTTGTTCACGTTCTCGCCTGCTTTTGAATCCCCCTTGAATAATTGTTACTTTTAGTTGGTAAAATGGGTGCCATTCTGCGTTTACATGCTTGGATAGGGAAAGATTTGGGAAAGACTTGGTGTGTGCGCGGTGATCGTTAAATCGAAAGCGGAATGAAGTTTTTGTCTGTCCTATGTATTGCTGGTTCCACACAGTGCATTCAAGAAGGTAAATAATGTTTGATGAGTCGCAGTCAAAGTTACCGTTGATTGAATGCTGGAAAAATGGCCTCGTACTAGTTGCGGAACATGTAGTCTGCATGTGCTTGCAAACTTCGCAGCGACCTTTACCACAAGGCTGGAATCCATATTTTGGGGTTTTGTCTTCCTTGGAGTGGACTAGATGGTTCTGAATGTTTTTGGCACGCCTGTTAATCACGCAGGTTGCGCATGTATATATTTTCGATAGTCGTTGACTTTGCTGGAGAATAATAAAGTGCTTATTAAGAATTCTGTTTATGTTCGGCGCGTTACTGTTAAATGTGAGAACAAGGTTTGTAGTGTAATCATTTCAGTTATCTATTCGGTGCCTCTGGAGTATTTCACTAAGGTTCAGATTTCAAGCTCTGCTTATGGCGTCAGCAATAAGGGAACGTGGATAGCGCTGTGTTAAGAGCACTTTGCGCATGTGTTCGGAGTTTTCATGAAAGCCTAGTCCGTTAGAGCAGATTCTTCGAAAACGATGGGCCTGCGAATAAGGGATGCTGGTTTTGCAGTGACGGGGATGGGCGCTTTGAAAATGTAGATATTTTTGTGAGTCGGTTGGTTTTCTATAAACGACTGTACGAACTGACCCCTTGTCCACCAGAATTTCAACATCAAGAAAATTGATTTGACTGGCTGAGTAGGTGTGCGCAAACTTTATGTTTGGGTGTACGGAGTTCAAACTTTCAATGAAATGGATAAGTTGTTCTGTGTTTGTCCATGTTATAAAAATATCATCCAAGTAGCGCTTGTAAAAGTACGGCTGAATTGGACGAGAAAAAAGAAATTTTGACTCTATATGATGTGTGAAGATGTTGGCATAATTTGGGGCCATTCTTGTTCCCATAGCGGTGCCACTTACTTGTAGACAATATTGAAGATCAAATTCGAAGCTATTATATTCTAACACAATTTGACTAGTGTTCCTAAGACGTTTGGGACTGGCGATTCATGAGGTCTCTGCTGTTCATAAGATTCTAAAAGGGCTGCAATGCTGTCGGCATGGGGAATGTTTGTGTATAGGGTTGTTACATCCATGGTCACAAGAAAGGCTCCTTCAGGTAATGTTATATTGTCTATCTGGCGGAGAAAGTGGTTTGTATCTTTGATGTAGGATGGATGTGTGGCTAGAATGTGGCTAATGGAATGTGTCAATGTACTTTGATATTGGTTCTGTGATGGTGCCGATTCCTGAAATTATTGGCCGTCCAGGAATACCGGCTTTATGTAATTTAAGGAGAATGTAAAAACGCCCAGGAGAAGGATGGGTTGCCGTGAGTGTCTTGCATAGCTTCGGGGAGATTTCTTTGTGTTTGTGAGGTGGAGGAGAATGTCAGATATAGCTTTTGAGTGCTCGTCGGTGGGGTCGCCATGAAGTTGTTTATAAACATTATTGTCAGAAAGCTGTCGGATGTCTTCTGCTATATAGTCATTCCTGTTCAGGATAGCAATGCCTCCGTTCTTATCAGCTGGCTTTATGACGATGTCGGTATGGTTGCTGAGCGCCTCTAGAGCAGTACGTTATCGTTTAGGAAGATTGTCTGCTCCTAACCTGTGGTTTTTAAATTGTTCCATAATGTCATTTTGAACTGCCTTAATATAGATATCCAAGTGCTTTTCCCGCCCGATGTTGGGAGTCCAGTTTTGGTTCGCTGGGTGGAAGTCCGAGTTTTGGTGGAGGTTTTCGGACTTATCAAAGAAGCATTCTCTGAGGCGAATTTTTCTGGCGAAGTCAAGATCTTTCTGGAGTTCGAATTCATTGTATTTGCCTGTGCGGGGGCAAGAAGTCAGCCCTCTAGATAGGACGGCTCGCTCATACTCTGTGAGCGGTGTTAGAGATAGATTGGTGATGTTGTCTAAACTGTGATGGCCCTGTTTTGAGAGTGTTTGCCCTTGGTTGACCTTTGACTGAGCGATATCGGGTGGGGAGAATTTGATCCAACCGCACTTAGTACTTCTTTCATCCATTCGTCATGGGGAACTTTGTCCCGTGAAAATTTTCTAATTTTGATTATGCCTATTTCTGAAGTTTTTTGTTTCTAAACGTTCTAGTTCCTCGGCCTCCAACGCGGAAACAAGAAGAATATTCCGAGCCCGACGCTCTATTCCCAGTATCGCCGAAGCTTTCTCAGAGTGCCGAATTGTGATTTTGAGTAACTCTAGGGAAGCTGATTTTAATATGTCGTTCCATTTCTTTTTGTCTCCTTCTGATAGATTATTCATTGCTGGTATCAGTTTCACTTGTAGACCTTTCTGTACGATATTAGTCCGAAGGTACCTTTTTAAGGTTTTAACATGAAGGTCATGTCTAAGCCGCTTATCAATTATTTTTCGCAATTTAAGAAAAGCTGAAGTTTTGAAACAGGGCTGCCAGTGATATGAGAACAAGGGAGGCGGAGTACTCACGCGGCCTGTGTATCAGTCCTGGCGCACTCACTGGGCGGAACCACAACGCTTCCGGAGGTCATATGGTAAAACAGGGGTGCTGGGGGTCAGTCCACAGTTATATGACAAGCTGCTGGTGAAGGGTTGCTGTTCTGGTGCAGAATCCACGGCAGGTTTCCTTCCTTACATTTTCCGACAATTTGAAATCTTTGTACACAGCTAGCACAGCCCTCCTCCCTACAAACAAGTATTCCCGACGAAGTCGCTTCAACGACCCGCCCAGGGAGAGGGGCGCACCGTTCAGTGAAACCCAGACCCCCTTATTAAGTTCTTACACATGTGCTCGTTAACGTAGCCCACTCCTTCCTTAACGTTCTAGCCCTCGGCTCACCGGAAATTAGTGAGACCACTAAAAGGCGCCTGGATTGGCCTATTCGTCGCTGCCAGTGTCATTTGCGCAGCGGCGCCTCTTTGGCCACGCATCTGCAGCGGCACCCTTCTTTCTGTTTGTGCATTTTGTTTGTTTGTTTTGTTTGCACGCTTTGCTTTCGTACGCCTGTGGTTGCCGCGCTGCCCATGTCCTCCGCACCGTTTCCTCTCCTTTTTTCTTGTTTCGCCATCTCCTTTCGTACCCCATCCTTCCTTACTATACTAGTTCTCCCCGTTTTTTCTTTTCTTTATATTTTTTGCTTCCTCCCCCAATCTTGTCCCTGTCTGCTCCCCGCACCCCCATCTTTTTTTATTTTTGTTCAATTTTTTGAACTGTTGTTGCTATTTGCTTGTTACACTCCTTTCTCCCGCCTCTGCATC
This sequence comes from Amblyomma americanum, assembly GCF_052857255.1. Lineage (NCBI taxonomy): Eukaryota > Metazoa > Arthropoda > Arachnida > Ixodida > Ixodidae > Amblyomma > Amblyomma americanum. Next base: position 144,914,215 of record NC_135502.1, on the reverse strand, counting down.
TCACAAACTTAAAACGTCCATCTGACGCGAGACCACTACAGTCCTGAAGAAGACCGCACCGCGGTCAAAACGTTGATAAATAAATGTGTCTCTGTAGAAGTGCTCACTTCTCTTCAATTTTTATATATATATATATATATATATATATATATATATATATATATATATATATATATATATATATATATATATATATATATATATTAGCAGATAAGTTAAAGGAAATGAGGGGCCCGTTTGACAAACTTATGAAGGGAGCGAACAGTCACCGATACCAAGGTGCATAGGGAAATGTTTTTTGTTGTTTTTTTTTTTTATGCGTTGTGCGGATCAGTGGGATATTATAGTACTTAGATTAATAAATCGCTTAAAGAAAATTACTTATAAAGCAGCAGAAAAAAACAACCATGCCGCCGGTGGGATCCGAACCCACGACCTCCGAATATCGCGTCCGGTGCTCTTACCAGCTGAGCTACGGCGACGGCTGTCCAGTCTGCTGCTCACGTGGGCATTTATGTTCATTGGGTGTACGCGAACCTTGAGAGTGTTCACCAGCGCCACCCTCGACCATAGCGGCGGACGTAGCACTTCCTGTAATACCGCGAGCGTGACGTGGGACGTCATCTAACGGCGAGGGCGGAAACTGTGCGAGAGCCCTCTTAAGCTACCTATGGCATCAAGACTGCCAGAACCGAGACCCTCGTTAAGCTATTAGCAGATAAGTTAAAGGAAATGAGGGGCCCGTTTGACAAACTTATGAAGGGAGCGAACAGTCACCGATACCAAGGTGCATAGGGAAATGTTTTTTGTTGTTTTTTTTTTATGCGTTGTGCGGATCAGTGGGATATTATAGTACTTAGATTAATAAATCGCTTAAAGAAAATTACTTATAAAGCAGCAGAAAAAACAACCATGCCGCCGGTGGGATCCGAACCCACGACCTCCGAATATCGCGTCCGGTGCTCTTACCAGCTGAGCTACGGCGACGGCTGTCCAGTCTGCTGCTCACGTGGGCATTTATGTTCATTGGGTGTACGCGAACCTTGAGAGTGTTCACCAGCGCCACCCTCGACCATAGCGGCGGACGTAGCACTTCCTGTAATACCGCGAGCGTGACGTGGGACGTCATCTAACGGCGAGGGCGGAAACTGTGCGAGAGCCCTCTTAAGCTACCTATGGCATCAAGACTGCCAGAACCGAGACCCTCGTTAAGCTATTAGCAGATAAGTTAAAGGAAATGAGGGGCCCGTTTGACAAACTTATGAAGGGAGCGAACAGTCACCGATACCAAGGTGCATAGGGAAATGTTTTTTGTTGTTTTTTTTTTTATGCGTTGTGCGGATCAGTGGGATATTATAGTACTTAGATTAATAAATCGCTTAAAGAAAATTACTTATAAAGCAGCAGAAAAAACAACCATGCCGCCGGTGGGATCCGAACCCACGACCTCCGAATATCGCGTCCGGTGCTCTTACCAGCTGAGCTACGGCGACGGCTGTCCAGTCTGCTGCTCACGTGGGCATTTATGTTCATTGGGTGTACGCGAACCTTGAGAGTGTTCACCAGCGCCACCCTCGACCATAGCGGCGGACGTAGCACTTCCTGTAATACCGCGAGCGTGACGTGGGACGTCATCTAACGGCGAGGGCGGAAACTGTGCGAGAGCCCTCTTAAGCTACCTATGGCATCAAGACTGCCAGAACCGAGACCCTCGTTAAGCTATTAGCAGATAAGTTAAAGGAAATGAGGGGCCCGTTTGACAAACTTATGAAGGGAGCGAACAGTCACCGATACCAAGGTGCATAGGGAAATGTTTTTTGTTGTTTTTTTTTATGCGTTGTGCGGATCAGTGGGATATTATAGTACTTAGATTAATAAATCGCTTAAAGATAATTACTTATAAAGCAGCAGAAAAAACAACCATGCCGCCGGTGGGATCCGAACCCACGACCTCCGAATATCGCGTCCGGTGCTCTTACCAGCTGAGCTACGGCGACGGCTGTCCAGTCTGCTGCTCACGTGGGCATTTATGTTCATTGGGTGTACGCGAACCTTGAGAGTGTTCACCAGCGCCACCCTCGACCATAGCGGCGGACGTAGCACTTCCTGTAATACCGCGAGCGTGACGTGGGACGTCATCTAACGGCGAGGGCGGAAACTGTGCGAGAGCCCTCTTAAGCTACCTATGGCATCAAGACTGCCAGAACCGAGACCCTCGTTAAGCTATTAGCAGATAAGTTAAAGGAAATGAGGGGCCCGTTTGACAAACTTATGAAGGGAGCGAACAGTCACCGATACCTAGGTGCATAGGGAAATGTTTTTTGTTGTTTTTTTTTTTATGCGTTGTGCGGATCAGTGGGATATTATAGTACTTAGATTAATAAATCGCTTAAAGAAAATTACTTATAAAGCAGCAGAAAAAACAACCATGCCGCCGGTGGGATCCGAACCCACGACCTCCGAATATCGCGTCCGGTGCTCTTACCAGCTGAGCTACGGCGACGGCTGTCCAGTCTGCTGCTCACGTGGGCATTTATGTTCATTGGGTGTACGCGAACCTTGAGAGTGTTCACCAGCGCCACCCTCGACCATAGCGGCGGACGTAGCACTTCCTGTAATACCGCGAGCGTGACGTGGGACGTCATCTAACGGCGAGGGCGGAAACTGTGCGAGAGCCCTCTTAAGCTACCTATGGCATCAAGACTGCCAGAACCGAGACCCTCGTTAAGCTATTAGCAGATAAGTTAAAGGAAATGAGGGGCCCGTTTGACAAACTTATGAAGGGAGCGAACAGTCACCGATACCAAGGTGCATAGGGAAATGTTTTTTGTTGTTTTTTTTTTTTATGCGTTGTGCGGATCAGTGGGATATTATAGTACTTAGATTAATAAATCGCTTAAAGAAAATTACTTATAAAGCAGCAGAAAAAACAACCATGCCGCCGGTGGGATCCGAACCCACGACCTCCGAATATCGCGTCCGGTGCTCTTACCAGCTGAGCTACGGCGACGGCTGTCCAGTCTGCTGCTCACGTGGGCATTTATGTTCATTGGGTGTACGCGAACCTTGAGAGTGTTCACCAGCGCCACCCTCGACCATAGCGGCGGACGTAGCACTTCCTGTAATACCGCGAGCGTGACGTGGGACGTCATCTAACGGCGAGGGCGGAAACTGTGCGAGAGCCCTCTTAAGCTACCTATGGCATCAAGACTGCCAGAACCGAGACCCTCGTTAAGCTATTAGCAGATAAGTTAAAGGAAATGAGGGGCCCGTTTGACAAACTTATGAAGGGAGCGAACAGTCACCGATACCAAGGTGCATAGGGAAATGTTTTTTGTTGTTTTTTTTTTTATGCGTTGTGCGGATCAGTGGGATATTATAGTACTTAGATTAATAAATCGCTTAAAGAAAATTACTTATAAAGCAGCAGAAAAAACAACCATGCCGCCGGTGGGATCCGAACCCACGACCTCCGAATATCGCGTCCGGTGCTCTTACCAGCTGAGCTACGGCGACGGCTGTCCAGTCTGCTGCTCACGTGGGCATTTATGTTCATTGGGTGTACGCGAACCTTGAGAGTGTTCACCAGCGCCACCCTCGACCATAACGGCGGACGTAGCACTTCCTGTAATACCGCGAGCGTGACGTGGGACGTCATCTAACGGCGAGGGCGGAAACTGTGCGAGAGCCCTCTTAAGCTACCTATGGCATCAAGACTGCCAGAACCGAGACCCTCGTTAAGCTATTAGCAGATAAGTTAAAGGAAATGAGGGGCCCGTTTGACAAACTTATGAAGGGAGCGAACAGTCACCGATACCAAGGTGCATAGGGAAATGTTTTTTGTTGTTTTTTTTTTTATGCGTTGTGCGGATCAGTGGGATATTATAGTACTTAGATTAATAAATCGCTTAAAGAAAATTACTTATAAAGCAGCAGAAAAAACAACCATGCCGCCGGTGGGATCCGAACCCACGACCTCCGAATATCGCGTCCGGTGCTCTTACCAGCTGAGCTACGGCGACGGCTGTCCAGTCTGCTGCTCACGTGGGCATTTATGTTCATTGGGTGTACGCGAACCTTGAGAGTGTTCACCAGCGCCACCCTCGACCATAGCGGCGGACGTAGCACTTCCTGTAATACCGCGAGCGTGACGTGGGACGTCATCTAACGGCGAGGGCGGAAACTGTGCGAGAGCCCTCTTAAGCTACCTATGGCATCAAGACTGCCAGAACCGAGACCCTCGTTAAGCTATTAGCAGATAAGTTAAAGGAAATGAGGGGCCCGTTTGACAAACTTATGAAGGGAGCGAACAGTCACCGATACCAAGGTGCATAGGGAAATGTTTTTTGTTGTTTTTTTTTTATGCGTTGTGCGGATCAGTGGGATATTATAGTACTTAGATTAATAAATCGCTTAAAGAAAATTACTTATAAAGCAGCAGAAAAAACAACCATGCCGCCGGTGGGATCCGAACCCACGACCTCCGAATATCGCGTCCGGTGCTCTTACCAGCTGAGCTACGGCGACGGCTGTCCAGTCTGCTGCTCACGTGGGCATTTATGTTCATTGGGTGTACGCGAACCTTGAGAGTGTTCACCAGCGCCACCCTCGACCATAGCGGCGGACGTAGCACTTCCTGTAATACCGCGAGCGTGACGTGGGACGTCATCTAACGGCGAGGGCGGAAACTGTGCGAGAGCCCTCTTAAGCTACCTATGGCATCAAGACTGCCAGAACCGAGACCCTCGTTAAGCTATTAGCAGATAAGTTAAAGGAAATGAGGGGCCCGTTTGACAAACTTATGAAGGGAGCGAACAGTCACCGATACCAAGGTGCATAGGGAAATGTTTTTTGTTGTTTTTTTTTTATGCGTTGTGCGGATCAGTGGGATATTATAGTACTTAGATTAATAAATCGCTTAAAGAAAATTACTTATAAAGCAGCAGAAAAAACAACCATGCCGCCGGTGGGATCCGAACCCACGACCTCCGAATATCGCGTCCGGTGCTCTTACCAGCTGAGCTACGGCGACGGCTGTCCAGTCTGCTGCTCACGTGGGCATTTATGTTCATTGGGTGTACGCGAACCTTGAGAGTGTTCACCAGCGCCACCCTCGACCATAGCGGCGGACGTAGCACTTCCTGTAATACCGCGAGCGTGACGTGGGACGTCATCTAACGGCGAGGGCGGAAACTGTGCGAGAGCCCTCTTAAGCTACCTATGGCATCAAGACTGCCAGAACCGAGACCCTCGTTAAGCTATTAGCAGATAAGTTAAAGGAAATGAGGGGCCCGTTTGACAAACTTATGAAGGGAGCGAACAGTCACCGATACCAAGGTGCATAGGGAAATGTTTTTTGTTGTTTTTTTTTTATGCGTTGTGCGGATCAGTGGGATATTATAGTACTTAGATTAATAAATCGCTTAAAGAAAATACTTATAAAGCAGCAGAAAAAACAACCATGCCGCCGGTGGGATCCGAACCCACGACCTCCGAATATCGCGTCCGGTGCTCTTACCAGCTGAGCTACGGCGACGGCTGTCCAGTCTGCTGCTCACGTGGGCATTTATGTTCATTGGGTGTACGCGAACCTTGAGAGTGTTCACCAGCGCCACCCTCGACCATAGCGGCGGACGTAGCACTTCCTGTAATACCGCGAGCGTGACGTGGGACGTCATCTAACGGCGAGGGCGGAAACTGTGCGAGAGCCCTCTTAAGCTACCTATGGCATCAAGACTGCCAGAACCGAGGGTCTCGGTTCTGGCAGTCTTGATGCCATAGGTAACTTAAGAGGGCTCTCGCACAGTTTCCGCCCTCGCCGTTAGATGACGTCCCACGTCACGCTCGCGGTATTACAGGAAGTGCTACGTCCGCCGCTATGGTCGAGGGTGGCGCTGGTGAACACTCTCAAGGTTCGCGTACACCCAATGAACATAAATGCCCACGTGAGCAGCAGACTGGACAGCCGTCGCCGTAGCTCAGCTGGTAAGAGCACCGGACGCGATATTCGGAGGTCGTGGGTTCGGATCCCACCGGCGGCATGGTTGTTTTTTCTGCTGCTTTATAAGTAATTTTCTTTAAGCGATTTATTAATCTAAGTACTATAATATCCCACTGATCCGCACAACGCATAAAAAAAAAACAACAAAAAACATTTCCCTATGCACCTTGGTATCGGTGACTGTTCGCTCCCTTCATAAGTTTGTCAAACGGGCCCCTCATTTCCTTTAACTTATCTGCTAATAGCTTAACGAGGGTCTCGGTTCTGGCAGTCTTGATGCCATAGGTAGCTTAAGAGGGCTCTCGCACAGTTTCCGCCCTCGCCGTTAGATGACGTCCCACGTCACGCTCGCGGTATTACAGGAAGTGCTACGTCCGCCGCTATGGTCGAGGGTGGCGCTGGTGAACACTCTCAAGGTTCGCGTACACCCAATGAACATAAATGCCCACGTGAGCAGCAGACTGGACAGCCGTCGCCGTAGCTCAGCTGGTAAGAGCACCGGACGCGATATTTGGAGGTCGTGGGTTCGGATCCCACCGGCGGCATGGTTGTTTTTTCTGCTGCTTTATAAGTAATTTTCTTTAAGCGATTTATTAATCTAAGTACTATAATATCCCACTGATCCGCACAACGCATAAAAAAAAAACAACAAAAAACATTTCCCTATGCACCTTGGTATCGGTGACTGTTCGCTCCCTTCATAAGTTTGTCAAACGGGCCCCTCATTTCCTTTAACTTATCTGCTAATAGCTTAACGAGGGTCTCGGTTCTGGCAGTCTTGATGCCATAGGTAGCTTAAGAGGGCTCTCGCACAGTTTCCGCCCTCGCCGTTAGATGACGTCCCACGTCACGCTCGCGGTATTACAGGAAGTGCTACGTCCGCCGCTATGGTCGAGGGTGGCGCTGGTGAACACTCTCAAGGTTCGCGTACACCCAATGAACATAAATGCCCACGTGAGCAGCAGACTGGACAGCCGTCGCCGTAGCTCAGCTGGTAAGAGCACCGGACGCGATATTCGGAGGTCGTGGGTTCGGATCCCACCGGCGGCATGGTTGTTTTTTCTGCTGCTTTATAAGTAATTTTCTTTAAGCGATTTATTAATCTAAGTACTATAATATCCCACTGATCCGCACAACGCATAAAAAAAAAACAACAAAAAACATTTCCCTATGCACCTTGGTATCGGTGACTGTTCGCTCCCTTCATAAGTTTGTCAAACGGGCCCCTCATTTCCTTTAACTTATCTGCTAATAGCTTAACGAGGGTCTCGGTTCTGGCAGTCTTGATGCCATAGGTAGCTTAAGAGGGCTCTCGCACAGTTTCCGCCCTCGCCGTTAGATGACGTCCCACGTCACGCTCGCGGTATTACAGGAAGTGCTACGTCCGCCGCTATGGTCGAGGGTGGCGCTGGTGAACACTCTCAAGGTTCGCGTACACCCAATGAACATAAATGCCCACGTGAGCAGCAGACTGGACAGCCGTCGCCGTAGCTCAGCTGGTAAGAGCACCGGACGCGATATTCGGAGGTCGTGGGTTCGGATCCCACCGGCGGCATGGTTGTTTTTTCTGCTGCTTTATAAGTAATTTTCTTTAAGCGATTTATTAATCTAAGTACTATAATATCCCACTGATCCGCACAACGCATAAAAAAAAACAACAAAAAACATTTCCCTATGCACCTTGGTATCGGTGACTGTTCGCTCCCTTCATAAGTTTGTCAAACGGGCCCCTCATTTCCTTTAACTTATCTGCTAATAGCTTAACGAGGGTCTCGGTTCTGGCAGTCTTGATGCCATAGGTAGCTTAAGAGGGCTCTCGCACAGTTTCCGCCCTCGCCGTTAGATGACGTCCCACGTCACGCTCGCGGTATTACAGGAAGTGCTACGTCCGCCGCTATGGTCGAGGGTGGCGCTGGTGAACACTCTCAAGGTTCGCGTACACCCAATGAACATAAATGCCCACGTGAGCAGCAGACTGGACAGCCGTCGCCGTAGCTCAGCTGGTAAGAGCACCGGACGCGATATTCGGAGGTCGTGGGTTCGGATCCCACCGGCGGCATGGTTGTTTTTTCTGCTGCTTTATAAGTAATTTTCTTTAAGCGATTTATTAATCTAAGTACTATAATATCCCACTGATCCGCACAACGCATAAAAAAAAAAACAACAAAAAACATTTCCCTATGCACCTTGGTATCGGTGACTGTTCGCTCCCTTCATAAGTTTGTCAAACGGGCCCCTCATTTCCTTTAACTTATCTGCTAATAGCTTAACGAGGGTCTCGGTTCTGGCAGTCTTGATGCCATAGGTAGCTTAAGAGGGCTCTCGCACAGTTTCCGCCCTCGCCGTTAGATGACGTCCCACGTCACGCTCGCGGTATTACAGGAAGTGCTACGTCCGCCGCTATGGTCGAGGGTGGCGCTGGTGAACACTCTCAAGGTTCGCGTACACCCAATGAACATAAATGCCCACGTGAGCAGCAGACTGGACAGCCGTCGCCGTAGCTCAGCTGGTAAGAGCACCGGACGCGATATTCGGAGGTCGTGGGTTCGGATCCCACCGGCGGCATGGTTGTTTTTTCTGCTGCTTTATAAGTAATTTTCTTTAAGCGATTTATTAATCTAAGTACTATAATATCCCACTGATCCGCACAACGCATAAAAAAAAAAACAACAAAAAACATTTCCCTATGCACCTTGGTATCGGTGACTGTTCGCTCCCTTCATAAGTTTGTCAAACGGGCCCCTCATTTCCTTTAACTTATCTGCTAATAGCTTAACGAGGGTCTCGGTTCTGGCAGTCTTGATGCCATAGGTAGCTTAAGAGGGCTCTCGCACAGTTTCCGCCCTCGCCGTTAGATGACGTCCCACGTCACGCTCGCGGTATTACAGGAAGTGCTACGTCCGCCGCTATGGTCGAGGGTGGCGCTGGTGAACACTCTCAAGGTTCGCGTACACCCAATGAACATAAATGCCCACGTGAGCAGCAGACTGGACAGCCGTCGCCGTAGCTCAGCTGGTAAGAGCACCGGACGCGATATTCGGAGGTCGTGGGTTCGGATCCCACCGGCGGCATGGTTGTTTTTTCTGCTGCTTTATAAGTAATTTTCTTTAAGCGATTTATTAATCTAAGTACTATAATATCCCACTGATCCGCACAACGCATAAAAAAAAAAACAACAAAAAACATTTCCCTATGCACCTAGGTATCGGTGACTGTTCGCTCCCTTCATAAGTTTGTCAAACGGGCCCCTCATTTCCTTTAACTTATCTGCTAATAGCTTAACGAGGGTCTCGGTTCTGGCAGTCTTGATGCCATAGGTAGCTTAAGAGGGCTCTCGCACAGTTTCCGCCCTCGCCGTTAGATGACGTCCCACGTCACGCTCGCGGTATTACAGGAAGTGCTACGTCCGCCGCTATGGTCGAGGGTGGCGCTGGTGAACACTCTCAAGGTTCGCGTACACCCAATGAACATAAATGCCCACGTGAGCAGCAGACTGGACAGCCGTCGCCGTAGCTCAGCTGGTAAGAGCACCGGACGCGATATTCGGAGGTCGTGGGTTCGGATCCCACCGGCGGCATGGTTGTTTTTTCTGCTGCTTTATAAGTAATTTTCTTTAAGCGATTTATTAATCTAAGTACTATAATATCCCACTGATCCGCACAACGCATAAAAAAAAACAACAAAAAACATTTCCCTATGCACCTTGGTATCGGTGACTGTTCGCTCCCTTCATAAGTTTGTCAAACGGGCCCCTCATTTCCTTTAACTTATCTGCTAATAGCTTAACGAGGGTCTCGGTTCTGGCAGTCTTGATGCCATAGGTAGCTTAAGAGGGCTCTCGCACAGTTTCCGCCCTCGCCGTTAGATGACGTCCCACGTCACGCTCGCGGTATTACAGGAAGTGCTACGTCCGCCGCTATGGTCGAGGGTGGCGCTGGTGAACACTCTCAAGGTTCGCGTACACCCAATGAACATAAATGCCCACGTGAGCAGCAGAACTGGACAGCCGTCGCCGTAGCTCAGCTGGTAAGAGCACCGGACGCGATATTCGGAGGTCGTGGGTTCGGATCCCACCGGCGGCATGGTTGTTTTTTCTGCTGCTTTATAAGTAATTTTCTTTAAGCGATTTATTAATCTAAGTACTATAATATCCCACTGATCCGCACAACGCATAAAAAAAAAACAACAAAAAACATTTCCCTATGCACCTTGGTATCGGTGACTGTTCGCTCCCTTCATAAATATATATATATATATATATATATATATATATATATATATATATATATATATATATACATATATATATATATATATATATATATATATATATATATATATTATATATATATATATATTTATATATATATATATATATATATATATATATATATATATATATATATATATATATATATATATATATATATATATAGCTTATAAGAAGAGGGCACAGGCGAAAAGCACTTTATTACTAACGTTTCGGCAGGAGTCCGGCCTTCGTCAGAGTGAACAACATCGTTGTTGGCGGGAGGCTTTTAAGCCAGCAACTCTCAGAATATCAAAAACTTATCACGACTAGGAGCGAAGTACAGAAATCATGTGACTGTGTGGATACAATCAGGAATGACATTGAAAGATACAGAAAAAAGCGGTAATTTAAAACGTGGCACACACATGTGGTCAGCACAATTGTTAGCGGGGCAGACAAGATAGTACACCAGGACTTTCGTTTAAACCAGCAGAAACAGTATCAAATTTGTAAATGAGATATGACTCACGGGTTTCTCTATCATGATGTGTCCTAAATCCTGATTGTAAAATGGTAACGCTTATTTTGTCGAATGAGTGACCGGGAATTCTGACGTGTTTAGATAGCGGAAGGTTGGGGAGAGAGGTGCAGTGAGCCCTGTGGTTATTGAAGCGTAAACGGAATGCAGTTTCGGTTTGCGCTATGTACTGCTTGTTGCACACAGAGCACTCCAACAGATAGATTACGTTTGAAGTGTCGCAGCAAAAACTGCCATTAATTCTCATCTGATAGTTAGACGCGGTGCTGGTAACTGTTGCTGAGGTAGTCATATGTGCGCAGATTCTGCATCTTGACTTATTACATGGGCGGCAGCCTTCCGAGACATGCTGTGAAATTCTTGAAGAAGTCAACAAGTCACGTAGATCTTTTGACCGTCTGTAGACTACTCTGGGTGGGTCTGGGAATATAAGTTTAAGGCGTTGGCTTTGTCCGATGATGTTATGATATTTGCGAAAATGTCGGTGACGTTAGGAATAGAAGCTGAATGAGTTAGAATCAAGTTGGTTTGCTGAACTAAGTTAGGGCGATGGGATGTGTCCAAGAGAGCTCTTCGGTCAAGCTGGTCCGCACGTGCAAACGCGTCGTCGATTAGAGAAGCGGGGTACTTTTGTTGTGTTAATGCCTTTTTCAGGGCCATGCAGTTATGGTTGAAATCAGATTGTTCAGAGCAGATCCGTTTGTAGCGGAGTGCTTGGCCGTAGGGAATACTGGTCTTGCAATGCTTTACGTGGCTACTATGGAAGTGAAGGTACCGGTGGCTGTCAGTGGGTTTCTTGTAGAGCGTCGTGACTAGTTTACCATCACGAAGGAGTACTGTCACATCCAAAAAATTAATACGCTCAGCTGAGTAAGCGTGCGAAAATGATATTGAATTATGCACGTGATTAAAAGCAGCGATGAAAGAAAGGAGTTCAGGCTCGCCATGCTCCCAAATTAGGAATATGTCGTCTATGTAGCGTTTATAATAAAAAGGCTTGAGTGAGCGACCGGACAAGAAGTTGTTTTCTAATACACCCATGAATATATTCGCATAATTAGGACTGATTTTTGTACCCATCCACGTACCGCTGATTTGAACATAATGATCGTTATTAAATTCAAAATTGTTAAGCTCAAGGATTAATTTCAGCAAAGCAGCAAGGGTTCCGCCACCGACACGATCATTAATGCATAAAGTCTCATAGACTTGTTTTACGGATTGAATACCATACTCGTGGGGTATGTTAGTGTACAGCGAACACACATCTAAGGTAACGAGACGAGAGTCGCATGGGATATGAAGGTCAGCAATGTCTCGTAAAAAGTGGTTGCTGTCTTTTATATAAGACGAAAATGTAGAGGGGATATGGCTGATAAGAGAATCAACAAAACAAGAAAGGTTCTCTGTTACAGTTCCTATGACTGAAACAATCGGTCGCCCAGGGACGTCAGGCTTGTGTACCTACGGCAAGAGATAGAATCTGCCTGAAATCGGGCTTAGTGGAATAATGGAGCGCTTGTCGTTATCAGTGATTCTTTTTTCTTTACATAGTTTCTCAATCTCGTCTTTAATTATGGAATAGAACTGTTCAGTGGGATCGATTTCTAGTTTCCTATAGAACATAGAATCAGCCAATTGCCTGTGAGCCTCCGCGACGTAGTCCTTTATGTTCATAATGACGATCGCACCACCTTTGTCGGCGGGCTTGATGACGATGTCGCTGTTGTTCGCCAATTTTTTTATCGCATTGCTTTCCTCAGCTGAAATATTGTGCTTAAATTGGTGTTGCCTGTTGTAGGCATCCAGTATGTCGTTTTGAACTGCCTTTATCTAAAGATCAAGGCATCTCTCGCGCTGGCTGGGAGGTTTCCACCGTTGATTTGAAACCTAGTGGCTAGTGGCGTTGGTTGGGGCGGGTCGATCGTAAAAGTATTCTCGTAGTCGCAGATTTCTAGCGAAATTATCTGTCTTTCAAAAGTTGAAAATCATCAAAACTACCGGTGCTGGGACAGAAATTCAACCCTCGTGACAAAACACTAATATCCTCTCTGGATAAGCTATAACTGGAAAGATTGATTATGTTATGGGAATCTGCTGGGTTATTTGATGTCCTTAAAGTGGTTTCATCGCTTGTCAGGGCTTGCGAGGACTCAGGCATAGGCACATCATCACGAAGGAGTTTTTTTTGCTTTTACCGCGCTGATTTCATCTTCTTTCTTTTGACGGTATGTGTTTAGCAACGAGATTTCTTGATCCGACAATCTGGACTGAGATAGAAGCTGGTTCTCTGTGTTTAGCCGTGACTTAGCATAATGCTCATGGTGGCACGCGACAATACGGGTAAGTTCTAAGGAGGCTTTCTTCAGCGTTTGATTCCATTTAGCACGATTGACAGAAGACAGATCTACGGCAGGCTTCTTCAAAATAGTGAGGCCTTTAGGAGCAATTGACGCAGCTAGGTACGTCTTTACATTAGACACATGTAGATTAGAGCGGACTCTCTTCTCAATAACTTTACGAGCCCGTAGAAAATTGCTACTTATGCCAACAGAAAGGGTCGTACCAGAAGGATGCTTAGGGCCTAGTCAGTTCAGTGTAGGCAACCTGGACACCTCGGCGGGGCTTGCGCACGGGTGAAGCGCTGGGCCTAGAGGGGCACAGGTGGCGGCGATAGGAGCACTAGATGACTTGTAGGAAGGGGGTCGAGTGGAGCTAGACGTTCGACGACGTGGAGAAGGGCTGAGTGGCTCAGGGTCATGGGTCGAAGTACGCTTTCCTCGCGGTCGTTTACGTGGGGGTTGGGCCGAAACTGCTTCCGACTCCAGGCTGGAAGGGCCCGCTGTAATGGACGTAGCCACAGACGGTGACGAACACGGTGGTTCAACAGGCGCAACATTTAGGGACACAGCGGGTAGTGCAGGGTTGGGGCCGCTTTGCTGGGGAAGGCCGCGCTAGACAGAGGGACAAGATTGGGTTGAATCCAGATGCCCATGATTGGTTGCTCCGTGTCCCAATAGGGGACCAGGCAATGACTGAGGAGCAGTTGAGCTAGATTCATTCTCAGCAGAATTGACAAAGGCTGAATCGCCCCAGGAAGGCGAAGAGTGGTTGTAGAGTGGCACGAAGCACAGCCACTGGAGGTGGCTCGCTATTAGCGCTACCCCCTCGAAGCTGGGGTCGAGTCCGTCAGCAGCGAGGACACTGGACGGGGGCAGCCACTCCAATTCATGGTCAACGAAGAAGACGTGTCGTGATATGCGGCAGTGATTGCGTAGAAGGGCATTGAAGGTGCATGCTTCTTGGTTACAACGACGAACGAAGGCTTGGTTTCGGGCCCGCCGACGTCGGTTCATAGACCTAGGCAGAATCAAACTAGCGTAGATGCGCTTCACTTCAGGGCGCTGATCCGAGATCACTTGAAGCAGGACACGGTACTTGTGAAAAGCAGCACGTCCAGAGCTCGAGACGATATCATTGGTTCCCACATGAAGAATTAAGGTCCTCGCCGTGCATGGAACGAAGTCGAGGAGGTTCCTAACGTTGTCGATGACGGCGCCACTTAGAGACACAAAAGCAGGTGTTCCAGGCTGACTTGCGTCAAAATATTGGTGCAGATCCTTTGTTTGGGAGTCACCCAAGACAACAGTCGTGGGGTCGTACTCCTTGAAAAAAAAAAAAAAATATATATATATATATATATATATATATATATATATATATATATATATATATATATATATATATATAGCTTTTTGATACTTACAAGCGCACTATTGCTCGTTGTATGCGGAGATATGGAAGCAAATCCGGTTCCAAAAGATGCGCAAACCGTGCCGATCTCAGAAAGCCCATCTGGAAAAACCCGACCAGGGCGGCTGCGTTTTTATGGAGGAAAAACGCTAAGGAGCCCGTGTGCTCTGCGATGTCAGTGCATGTTAAAGATCCACAAGTGGTCGAAATTATTCCGGAGCCCTCCACTACACCACCTCTCTCTTCCTTTCTTCTTTCACTTCCTTCTTTATCCCTTCCCCTACGGTGCGATTCAGTCGTCTGCCAATATATGAGACAGATACTGCGCAATTTCCTTTTCCAAAAACCAATTATTATTATTATTATCTGGATTTTTCTTCGGCGGGCGTTCGAAGCGAGCGGACGTGTTTTTTAGCTCTCTGCTCCTTCGGACGCTGGGCCTAAGGCTTCGCGGCGTTGCGGGGTCTCCCCATGGAGGCCACAGACACCGTGAACGAGCGAAGGCCTGTGTTTGGCGGTGACAATCAGCAACGCAGGGCAGGCCGCTCACGCTCACGATCACGGAGACGAACGCCGTCCAGTGGAAGGTCGTCCAGCACCATTCGGCGAATGCAGGCCGAGATCGCTGATCTGCGGGACACGGTGAGGTGCCTGACGGCGGCGCTCATCACCACCTCGGAGAACCTTGAGTCCGTCATCGGGACCTTGGACGTGTCGCCGGCGGACCCACGCGTTCTAGCCTTGCGGGACGCCATGGCGCTCGCTCACCAGACGCAGAACTCCATGGCGGCTCCCTCCCCGCCATTTCTGGCCACCCCTGCGCTTCCTGCCGCCATTGCTGCTCCTGGGGAACCGGCTGTGATGCCCTCTCCCCCTGATGCTGCTGCTGCGGGCTCACCGCGGACACCTGCAGCCGAGGAGAGCATGTGCACCCCAATGGACGAGTCTGCTCTCCGGAAACGGCGACGCTCAACGGGGTCCGAGGAGGAGAGGGACTCGGAAACCAAAAGGGACATCGCGGTGGCCAAGCGGGAAGCTCGAAGGCCCCCCACCGTCACTGCTCCCTCTCCCTCCACACTCGAAGGAGCAGGGCCTTCCCAGCAGGAGCCCCATGGAGCCCACCTCCAGCCTGCTGTTGAGGCTGCTGCTGTTCCTGGTGGGGCGACTGCGTCCGGAAGAAAAACGGGTGCGACCTCACCAAATCCCGCCGCACGAGACCAGGCTGCGGCTGGGGCTTCGTCTGCTGGCACCGAGCGCGCCCAACTCCGCGGCGCGCCGCAGCAATGCCCCGCAGGCAGCGGCGACGCTGATGCTGGGGCCAGCCTGGTCCCGTGGCGCATTATCACTACCAAGGCGCAGCGGCGTCGGAGAGCTGCCCTGGAGCGAGCCGCGGCTGCCGTGGAGGTCCCGTCCAGCCTGGTGGGGACGGTGCTGTTTCGGCCGGCGAACCGGGGCACCGCCTTCACCAGGGAAGAGGGCTGGGAGTTGGCCGAGGAGATCGGATCCCGCCCGGGCGTCCTCGCCGTCCGGATAAACATGCGGCGGAATGTGGTGGCAGTGGACGCGGGGAGCAGCGATGCTCTCCAGGCCCTGCTAGCCACGGCCGTCATCCGCGGCGTGCCGGTCTGCGCCAAGGAGCCTCCTCCTCGGAATCAAAGCTCCGGCCTGGTCTTCGGTGTGGACGGGCGCAGGACGGCGGAGGAGCTGCTAGCGGCGGCGGAGTCAACGGTACCGATGGTGTCGGCGTCTCTGTCGGGCAGCACACTCGCTCTCCGTTTTGCGGCGCCGACACCCCCGGCGTTCATCACCATATTCAAGCGCAGGCTCGCGGTCCGCCCCTGCCGTCCCCGGCCGCTCCAGTGTGCCAAGTGCGCCAGCCTGGGGCATGCCACTGAGGTGTGTCGTGCTCCTGCCCGATGCACGCGCTGCGGCGGGCCACACGAGCCTGGTACCTGCGCGAGCAAGCCCCGCTGCATTAACTGCGGGGGGCGGCACGCAGCCATTGACCCAGCGTGCCCGCACTGGCAGCGAGAGCGTCACGTGGCCAATTTAATGGCCACATCCATGGCCCCGATGTCCAGGCGGGTTGTCCGAGCCGTCGTCCAGGCTGAGACAGCGGCCCCAGCCCAGCAACATCAGCAGACGCCGCGCGCTCTTTCTTATGCGCAGGTCGTCAGGGGAACACCCCAGCAGCAGCAGCAGCAGACACAGAAGCAACGGCAGCGCCGGCAGCGGCAGCGGCGATCCGGTTGCCCGGCGTCCCGTACAGCGCGGCCCGAGCCTGCGGCCGCTTCTCACGGCCAGCCCCCTGACGCACGGGACGCGGAGATCGCGCGCCTAAAGCTGGCGTTGCGCGCTCTCAGCGCACTTTTCCCGGAGGGCACCGATGGACACCGGGCTTGCTTAGAAGCAGCGGGTGCTCCCGCACAGATAAGCCAGCATGATGGCTAGCCGCCGGACTCCCTCCCGCATACCATCCATCCTGCAGTGGAACGTGCGCTCACTTGCGGCGCGGTACGCCGAAATGCGAGTTCGCATCGCACAGGATTCGCCGGAAGTTATCGCGCTGCAGGAGACGTACGTACGTTCACATGACGGGGAGCCCCAGATGCGGCTACCTGGCTACATTGGCTACCACTCAGCCACCACGTGCGAGGAACCCACCTGTGCTGCAGTGCCCTGTTGTGTCACATCTCATCGCCCCGGGAAATCAAGGTGCGCGATATACATGCGGCAGGACGTCCAGCACACCCTCGTCGGCTCGGCGGCGGCGACATCTGATGCCCAGGAGTGCGTGGTGGTGACAGTGCGCGTCGGTGGTGTTGACACGTCGGTGGCCAGTGTTTATGTGCGTCCAGCTGTCGCGTGGAACGCGCTGTGTTTTCGTGCTGTGTCTTCGTGCTGTGTCTTCGTGCTGTGCCCCGCGCCAAATCATCTGTGGTGATTTTAACGCCCACCATAGTGCGTGGGGCAGTGCGCGCCACTCCGCGCGGGGAGACGACCTGCACGACGCAGCAACGCAGCTGGGACTCACCCCCTTGAACACCGGCGAGCCCACCTTTCGACGACGCGGAACAACCGGCTCCTGCATCGACGTTGCCTTCGCATCCAGAGGCATCGAGGCGACATGGCGCCGATCACCATCTCTCTGGGGCTCGGATCATTACTCCATCCTAATTGAACCCACTGCGATGGAGGCGCGCCCCAAACGTGCCTACTCCAGTACCAACTGGAGTGCGTTCAGGCGGGCGGTCGACGAGGCGGCGGCCACTGGCGCAGATTTCTTTTCAAGTCTAGTCCGAAGCGCTCTCGCAGCCACCCAACGAGCAGAGGTAAGGGCAGGGCAGCCCACACCTGATATGAAGCTGCTCAATCTGCGCGAGAAGAGAGATCGCGCAGAGCGACGGGCGCGACGGACTGACAGAGCCGCCGACTGGACTGTCTACAACCGCTTGGACGCAGCAGCGCGCCGCCACGCCAACAAGCTATACCGCCGGCAGTGGGCTTCACTATGCCAAAGGATGGAGGAAGATGTCAGCTCGCGGAGGCTGTTTGACACCCTGCGGCGCATCACCGAACCACAGGCAAACCGTCAACCGCTGGCCGCCCTCGCAATCTCCAGCGGGCTCAGCTTTGTAGAATTGGCAGAGCGGTTTGCCGATCGGTTCGCGCCGCCCAGCCCCACAAACGCCGCTAACATAGCTGCTCCTGAGAGCCCCAGAAGCGACGCCAGTCCCTCGCCCGTCGCCTCGGAAGGTCCATGTGATGCGCCGTTCACCGCGGCGGAATTGAACAATGCGCTGCAGCGCTGCCGCCGCCGCTCGGCGCCCGGACAGGACGGGGTGACATACCAAATGCTGCGAAACCTGGATGCGCAGCAACGACAGATCCTCCTGCAGCAGATCAACCTGGTGTGGGAACGCGGGGAGCTTCCGGAGGATTGGCGAACCGCGGTCGTTTGTCCCATCCGAAAGGCAGGGCGCCCACCTACGGAGCTGAGCGGATACCGGCCAGTGGCATTAACATCGGCGGCAGGTAAGCTCATGGAGCATATGGCGTTGCAGCGTCTGAACGAGCGGGCTGCGGAGGCTGATTTGTTTGACGAGCGGCAGACGGGTTTCCGTGGGATGCGGTGCACGGCTGATTCTATATCGGACGTTGTTACAGCGCTGGAGCATGCCAGGGCAGCAGGCCAGGTTGCGCTGCTGCTGCTGCTGGACGTCTCGGGCGCTTTTGACAACGTTCACCGCGCACCAATTCTCGCGGTGCTTGAGGGGGCCGGTGTGAGCTGGCGCCTTTTGCGATACGTTCATGGCCTCCTGAGCGGGCGCACCATGCGCGTACGAGTAGGGGGTAAGCTCTCCAAGCCTCGCCCGGTCGACATGGGCGTGCCGCAGGGCTCTGTCCTATCACCATTTCTGTTTAATGTGGCCATGTCGGTGGTGCCGGCCTCCCTCCCCACGAGCGGGCGACACCATGTGTACATGTCCATATATGCAGACGACATAGCTCTGTGGTGCCGGGGACCACCGGGCGAGGCGTTCCGCGTGCGGGGGTGCCTTCAGGGAGCCCTGACCGCAATCGATGCCAGATTGCGCGGCCTTGGTCTGTCACTGAGCGCGGACAAATCGGTGGCCATGGCCTGCGTTTCGCGCTCGCGCGCGCTCCTTGCGCCACTGTCACTGGACGGGACTCCGATTCCTTGGCGTAAATCGGTGCGGTACCTTGGCCTGGACATCGACTGGCGCCTTTCCTTCCGCCCCGCGGCGACCAAGGCCTGTCTGCAGATGAAGAGGATCACCGCCGCCGTGCACAAGCTCACCGCTCGAGGCCAGGGCATCTCCCAGCAAGCCGCGCTGCGTCTATACAATGCCGCAGCTTTGGGGGCGGTGCTCTATGCGCTGCCGCTCGTCACGGTGCGCAAGCCGTGCTGGAAGAAGCTCGAGCTTCAGCACCGCAAGTCCTTGCGCGTGTGCCTAGGTCTGCCCAAAAACTCGCAGTGCGCCGCAACGTTGGCCGAGGCAGGAGCGTGGCCCCTTGAGCTCCAAGCAGCGCGCAGGGCACTGAATCACATCGACCGGCTTCACCGCGCACCGGACGGCGGCTCGCTGCTGCAGCGTATGCGCTCGCACCCACGCTCACGAATGGGCGCGGCGCTGCTCGAGTATGAGCAATTGACCCAAGGCCCACCCCCCTACGGCTCCTGCGCGCCCTGGCCTGCTGCCTCGGAGGTACAGCGAGAGATTGTCGGCATCGCGGGAAAGCGGAGCACACCCCTCTGCGCTGTGCAGCAGCTGGCCAGAGCCGTAATACACGAGGAGCTCCAGGACCATCTCCTCGTGTACACCGACGGCTCAGTGGCCCGCGACAGCTGCTCCCTTGCTGCGGCGGCCACCATCCCCGCCCTGCGACTGCACAGCCAGCAACACGCAACCTTCCTGGGCTCCTCCACCACGGCGGAGTTGATGGGGATCCGGCTCGGGCTGGACCTGCTGCTCACCCTCGGCCCTCCGCCGCCCAGGAGTGCTCTGCTGTGCGACTCCCGCGCCGCCCTCAGCCGCCTGCAATCTAACGGCCGCGGTACCCCACTAGTGCGGGAAATTCGCTCGCGCATCGAACGCCTCGCGCAGAGAGGTTGTGCCGTGCGTGCACAGTGGGTGCCCGGTCACTGCGGCATCGCCGGCAATGAAGAAGCTGACGACCTCGCGACCGCTGCACACCAACTACCTGCCAGCGATCTGCCCCTTGCGCTGGAGGACGTGCGTGCGGCCATTCACGACCATCTCCGAAAGCAGCATCCCGACCCACGCATCGCGGGAGGTGAGCGCATTGACAGTGTCACCGGCTGTCGCGCACTTACACGGTCGCAACGTGCAATGATCCTCCGCGCACGCATTGGCTGCGTGTGGCCCGGGGAACGACGGGTGCGGCACGGAATCGCGATGAGTGATGTGTGTGACGGATGCGGTGCAGTGGAAACACTAGAACATCTGCTCCTTCGCTGCTCCGCGTTCGCCGATGCTCGTCGCGATATGCTCGCGGCCTATAGGGCGCAGGGCATACTACCAGACTCCATCAAGACGCTATTGTGGCCGCAGGGCAGTGCGCGCACTCGTGAGCGAACTTTGGTGAGCCTCTGTGCATTCCTCGAACACACGGGCTTGACGTCCCGTCTGTTCTCCGTCAGGTAGTTACACGCAGTGACCGAACGCTCCGCGAGTTCTACCTTGAACGATTAATAACTGGACGCCCCACTCCAGTTGTAACCTACACAGTGCTGTGCGCGTGTGTGATTTAATTCCTCTAAACTGAACTAATCACGCGCACAACCTGGACACATTACTTATTGTGTAAATTGTTTGTACATATTACTTCTCCCCCTGTCCTCTATTCCTGTCCCCTCACCTCTTTCATTTCATTTCTCCATTCTGCCTGCTGTCCTTTATTTCCGCTGCCCCAGCTCAGGTGCTTCAGTATCGATGGCAGATGCCGGGGCTAGCAAAAATCTTTTCCTTCCTTTTTACTATTATTTTTTTAATAAAACCACTACCACCACCACCACCATTATTATCTGGAAAATAAATTGGATGCTGGAGGAAAGGAAATGGCACATAAGGCGTCATTTTCTTAACTTTCATTTTCTTTCGCTTACGCGCGATTCGGGTGCCCACCGAGATATGTGAGACAGGCCTACATGCCTGTCCTTAAAACCAACCTTCATTTCACTTTCCTTCTAAAATTGAAAACTGGTTTTTGGGGAAAGGAAATGGCGCAGTATCTGTCTCACATCTCGGCAGACACCTGAATTGCGCCGCTAGGGAAGGGATAAAGGAGGGCGTGAAAAAAGAAAGGGGTGCCATAGTGGAGGGCTCCGGAATAATTTCGACCACCTGGGGATCTTTAACGTGCACTGACATCGCACAGCACACGGGCGCCTTAGCGTTTTTCCTCCATAAAAACACGGCGGCTGCGTTTTTATGGAGGAAAAACGCTATGGCGCCCGTGTGCTGTGCGATGTCAGTGCACGTTAAAGATCCCCAGGTGGTCGAAATTATTCCGGAGCCCTCCACTACGGACCTATTTGTTCCTCACTTCTTTCACTCCCTCCCTCATCCCTTTCCTTACGGCGCGGTTCAGGTGTCCAACGATATATGAGACTGATACTGCGCCATTTCCTTTCCACCAAAAAGCAATTATTATTATTATTATTATCGGACAGCACATGTGCGCCTTAGACTTTCGCCTCCGCCGAAACGCAGCCGTCGCGGTCGGGTTCGAAACCGGCATCCCCAGATTAGTAGCCGAGTACCCTAATCACGCAGCCACCACGGCTAGAGTCACTGGAAAAAATTTCAGAGTACCGCAGTCGTTTTCCCCGCGCCGCCGACGCGTTCATTGGCCCAACCGTACCACGTGACTTTGGGGTGCCATATACCTTCCAAGCGCCGGGCGGCCAAGCTGAGTTAGAGCGCAGGCAGCGCAGGTTCCCTACATTTATCGTGTTCCGATTGTCGCACTAGCGTTTGACTGCAAGAAAATCATGCCTGGCTGCTGCGCCTTCGGATGCAGCAACCGATCAGAGTCTGGAAAGACTTTTTTCTCGATTCCGACCGGGAAAAATGACCGAGAGCGTCGTTCTGCTTGGTACACAGAATCGGCCGAGAGAATTTCAAGCCCACAAAAAACTCCCGCGTGTGCGAGGTAAGTGCACCTTGCTTGTGCTTTTCGGCACTGTTTGAGAAGATATTTAAGCGAAGTGCACGCGGTCTTAGCGATGCTACGAAAATAGGAGTTCACTGCACGGATCGTTCGCGCCTAGCACACTTGACGCGGCCACACGTGTACGCGCTTGTTGCTCAACACACACGATTATTCCGTGCTCGTGACACGCGAAGGCACACTTATCACGCTAGAATTCAGCGTCCTCACGTGCACCAGGTACTCGCATGATTTCTCCGCGCACGTGAGCGCGCTCTCGCCTCGAGTCACTCGATCCATGGCACTTGTTTTTCGCAGACCGTGACGATTGCAGTCAACAAAACATGGTCAGTGCATGTCGTGCGTCCACATAACGGCCGCTTTCTGTGCAGTTGTGTTGGCACTGGTAGAAAAATAGAAATGGGTCAAATGTTAGCAATCCTTGAAGCTGCGTGTTTGCGGCCACATGCACGTTTACATCCCAAATGAGCTATTTTAATACTCAGTGCGTAAACTTCTAAACCTTTATAACGTATTCTTCGTCTCTTCAGTTGGGTCTTTCAACTTATTATTACAGCTATCTTCCATGTTTTTCTTGTGTCACATGTCTGAAACAGGGCTTCATTCAAAAAAGCCCTGGGAGCCTCTTTGGCAGCCCAGCGTTAGGGTGACCAGCATCACACTGCTAGCCATACAAAAAACATTTGCAGGACCACTTTTGTGCTGAAGACTTCGAGAAGCCTAGAGTGGATGGGAAGAAGAGGCTAAAGTACAAAGCTGTGTCAAGCGTTTTTGCTCACCGTGTGCCAAAAAAAATGAGATCGCCACCATTCGCCAGCCTTCCTAATTCACCAGCAAACAACTTGGCTGAAGAAGAGATTGAACCTGAAGAGCAAAACTTGCTAATAGGTAATTTTTCCCCAAATCAAAATTTGGTGTTCATACATACACTGCAGCAGTGCTTTTTCGGTCGGTTATCATGTAGCCACATATAATGCAAAATGGTCAATTTCGTACCTGAATGTATACTGGCATTCATTTTGTAACTTTTTTACGATTTGAATCATGGCCTGATACGGTGACCAAACAGAGAAACATCAAGTATTTCATTGGCACTGCCCTTTTAAGTGTAGCACTTACAAGTAATGTGGTTGCATATATGGGTACAAAAAGTGTTGGAAACCAAACAATCGCTATGAAAACTGTTGCAGCTGCTGACAGCCCAGCAGATAGCCTGAACTCTTCAAAAGAGCCGCAGCATCAAGCTGAATCTGCTGATGTGGCAACAGAAGTGCTCAAAGCCTCTGATGTTCAAGAGGATGCACCTCCCAACATGTTCAGTGAAGTTGACGTAATAAGGCGCCAACTTAACTTGGGAAGAAAAGAGCGTGCAAGGGCGGAAATGGAGTGTGACGCCCTGAGAAGTTTATTTAGTGGACTGCTTACAGAAGATCAGCTCCGTGTCCTGCAAAAGGGAACAATGAGAGGGTTATCATGGACTCAGAAGACAATTCAGGAGTTTCTGAAGTTCAGGCTTGCCTGTGGGGGAAGAGGATATGAGCACCTGAGAGATAATGGCTGGCCGCTCCCTGCTGAACGCACACTTCAGAAACTTATTTAAGACATCAAGTTTACCCCAGGTAAGTAGCAATGTTTGCAGCTGCATAATAACATTTTCCAAATTGCAGGTGCGACTCGGGACTAGCTATTGACTTCACTGATGGTCACATAGCAAGAATAGCTACAAATATTAGGCGGCCGCAGAAGGCTTGCACTGATCATTCTAGAAAAGATTTTATAAAGGCTCTGTAAGTGACAAGGCAGGTTGCTTGAAACAACTGGGCTGGAGCTTGTACTTTTGAATTTCAAATAAATGTAGCAGTGATCATTCCAGCATGCATGCTTGCTAGCAAAGATACACTGTAACTATGCTTTCTTCATTACCCTTGGGCTAATGTTAAAGCTATCAAACATAATAAAAGGTTCTTTTCTTGCCATTCTAGGTATTCTTGAGGAAGTGTTTCTAGCTCTGGCATCAAAAGTGGCAACATTCAACCCTGAAGAGCGTTATGCAGTTCTAATGTTGGACGAAATCCAACTGACACCTGGTTTGGACTATGATATTACAACACACTCTGTCATCGGTAAGGCTTCATCAAAAACAAATGCGGTCTAAAGTTTACATATCAAGACAGTGTAGTTCTCTTGCAGCTAAAACCAATGCAGTAATGAGCACTGGCATGTGACACTTAACTTAGCAGTGTAGAAACAGAAATGAAATGCAACAAATTTTTTAACTGCACTAATTTCAATATCCAAGGGTTAATGACTAAATGTGTGTGCATAGGGACACACAGAAAGCCATTCAAGCATCCTTGAGATACCTTATATCTGTAGAGTTTTAGATGAAACCTGTTATGCCGCATAAACAAAGTTATAAAAGCGGTGTCCAACATAACTCACGTAAGCTTGGCGCATGAGAGGCTTAGATGTGTATGTGCTACTAAACCCAGCACAGCAGCATTTGCTTTGATTCTATTTTTGATGTTTTTTTGTGCTAATAAAGCACACTGCATGCTTACTTTATAATGTATACTGGACAGCTCTGCACTGCTATGCCCCAAATAAGCATTCTTGAAATAGTCTTCAGGCCGCCCCACTCTCCCCTCCTCGGACCCAAGTGCAGATCCTGTACTGGCGACACATGCTTTGGTTTTTATGCTTGGTAGAATTGCATCAAGTTGGAAGCAGACGTCGCATATCATATCACAGGTAAGTAGCAGTTGGAAGTTAAAGTTTTAAGTGAATTTTAGCATGTAAAGTTGGGAACAACACAATGTTTTCATTTTTCGTATCTGCATAACTGCAGAGACTGTTTGGCAAATTCCTAAAGAACAGCGTGCCGGTGGTATGTAACATGGAGTGGCAACGCTCCTCCCAGAATTTTTACTGAACTGCCCACTTTTTCTTGGATGGTAGCGAGCTAATGCACAAGGAAGGCTTACAGAAAGTGCAGTTGGTGTTGGTTAAGACCACCTAGTGTCACAGACAATGACAACCCACAGAGTAAAGCCGAAATGAGTTGTCCGTACTGTATAGACTGCTACATAGGTATATGAAGTGATGTCTCGAACAATTAAAGCAGCATCCTTGGCAAGACTACTGGTGACATGCTGTCGTCACTGGTACTTAGTTTCCTTGCTTGCTTAACTTCCTAAGCGGCTGATGAGTGAAAAAAGGTAGCATGAAAAATGAAGCAAGTCTTCAAGAAAGTGGTTATTGACTTGGCCTTGTGCCCTGCCATGTTTCCTGTGTGCCAGCATAGTGTGGAGCGGGTGAGAGGCACCACTAATAGCAGCTGTCACGGATCTCTCCGGAGAACACTCGGACTGAAAGGATAAACTAGGCGACGGGTGTACCCACACAAACGCACATTTAATACACCCTACGTGGCACACACACTAGAACACAAAACTAACACAAAGCACAAAGACTATAAATACACACGACCCGGGCACACTGCTACTAGCGTCTACTACTAGTGTTCTACTATTAGCGGTCGGCGGTCGTGCTCCCGGTTGGTTCGGTGTGGCTGCGGCGTTGTATGGATCCAGTAGGCGGCGTCGAGGCGGCGTTCGCCGTGCTTGGTCTGGCGTCGCTGGCGGCGTTCGACGCGCTTGGGCTGGCGTCGCTGGCGGCGTCGTACAAGCTCCAGGTCCAAGCGCCCGTGGAGGTAATGCCGGTGTTGTTGGCGTTGGGGGCACCTCCCGGATGGGTGGCAATAGCGCTGGAGACACCCCTGGCCGTAGCAGGTGGTAGCGTCCTCGGTTGACTCCCCGGAACGGGGTAAGGCACGGCAGGAAGTCCACGATGCGGAGTCGTAGAACGCGAGCTCACCGGAGCAGTAGCCGGCGTCGCTCTCTTCCAGCCAAAGTGTCCCTGACCCGCCGGAGCCTCTGCTTCTCTGCTGTTCCCCCAGTACCTCGCTCACAGTCGCCCATTTATAGCCTCCGTGTTAGTCCACGTAAGCCTTGTCTTCGTCTTCTTCTCTTCTAAACCAATCACCTCTCTCCACTTCGCCGAATGCTTATCCACCAATCACCTCTCTCCACCTCACTGAATGCTTCTTCTTCCTCTTTATTCTTCGGTTAATTCACGTTGTCTTCTTCACACCATTGTGCTTGAAAATTTAATTTAGGCTCCTTAATATATGTGACAAGGGCCCCCCCTCTCAAGAGTTTTTCCATGAAAAACTGCTCAAGTCATACTTGTCTTCAAGCCATCCATGCCAATCGACTATCTTCTGTGGCTATTTTGGACCCAGCACACATCACACCGCAGAGGTCCATCACACACCAAACGCACGCCACTAACACAGCACGCCAAACTGCGTTTTCTGAACACTAACACACCACTGCCACTCTCCGTACAGAGTCCTTAATAAACATGTTCGTGTCCACGACACACTCCCTTGTATAATCACATAATACCAACAATAGCAACAACAACAAGGTAAATCCCAGAGATACATTAACACATCAACAACAAGATATATCCCAGAGACACCCAGAGCTGACCAGTTAGCTCTATCTCTAAAGAAGTCTAATTTGTAACATATGACCTCAGTTCGGCTTGGCCCATCCCAAACCGTCTCCCCTTGATTTGGAGTAGAGCTGTAATCCTCTGTCTGCATTCAAATTGGGCTTCTTCAGTACCTCATCCCCTCCTGCGTCTTTATTCCCACTGAACGTGGACACCTCGGCCGCATCACCTGTCTCCTCGGCCACTATCGAACAAGTTGCTCGGGGGCGTACCGCCGCACAGGACCTCTTTCTTCATATTTCTTAAACATATTTACATGTAAAACCCTCTTAATGCCATCTATCAATACCTCATAATCGATAACCTTTTTCTTCCGTGTCA
The DNA here is from genome assembly GCF_052857255.1 of Amblyomma americanum. Taxonomy (NCBI): domain Eukaryota; kingdom Metazoa; phylum Arthropoda; class Arachnida; order Ixodida; family Ixodidae; genus Amblyomma; species Amblyomma americanum. The sequence goes on along the minus strand of NC_135502.1, from coordinate 144,887,050 downwards.
CAAGGTATGGGCCCTTCTATTGCATCATTAACTTATCATGATCCATGGGTAGCAACACAAGAACCCTGTCGTTCGGGTTCAGATTTCGGTGCATGGCTTTCTTTTCATAACATCCCTTGTGGCGTTCACGCGCCTTTTCCAGGCTTTGATGTGCAAGCCTGCATGTTTCCTTCAATCTATCCCGCAACTCAAACACGTATGTGTAATTTGTCTTGAGATCTGATGTAATCTCTTTAATAGCCCAAAGCTCCTTGAGTATTGCAAGTGGACTTCTAACGGTTCTCCCATACAACATCTCGAAGGGCAAGAAACCAAGACTCGTTTGCGGTACTTCGCGGTAAGCGAACTAAAGAGCTGGGAGATATCTATCCCAATCAGTAGGTCTCTCCTGGCACATTTTCTTGATCATGTGTGAGGGTGCCGCTGAACCGCTCTACAAGCCCATTACACATGGGATGGTAAGGCGTCCTCAGTAACTGTCTTACTGACAAAAGTCAGTTAACCTCCTTCATTAGCTCCGATGTGAAGTTCGAGCCCAGGTCACTCAAAATTTCCCTCGGGAACGCATAACGCGAAAACATTTCCACAAGACCCTCCGCCACTTGGATACTGTCAATAGTTCTCAGTGAAATAGCGTCAGGATAACGAGTGGCCACGTCAACCAGAGTAAGCACATATCTATTGCCTTTGGCGGATACTGGAGAGATTGGCCCCACAATGTCAATAGCCACTCGCTGAAACGGTAGTTCGATGGCTGGCATCTTGCCCAGAGGTACGGGACCAACTCTTCCCTTCGGAACTGTGCGCTGGCACACGTCACATGAGCGAACAAAGCGCTTAACGTCACTCTGAACACCCGGCCAAAAGAACTCCTCGGTGATCCTGGCGACCGTTTTTTGACCACCCTGGTGTCCGGCCATAATGGCGTCATGTCCTAAGCGCAGCACGGTCTCTCGCATATCTCTCGGTAACACCAGCTGTTGGACCCACCTTCCTGAACTAAACATGCATTTCCTGAGCAGAAGACCATCTACCTATTGATACTAAAATGACGTCCGACTCTTCTTTCTTTTCACTCTTTCCCCGACTCTTTCGAAGCTAGTCTTCAGGCTCGGGTCTTGTTTTTGCCTAATTGCAATTTCTCCCGGTGTTACGCTCAAGCACATCGCACCAGCAGTAGAGAGCGGACGCTGCGTTGCTCGGGCTGTCGCTTGAGCTCTTGTCTCCACTGCCGACGAGAAACTGACTGCACCCGTCTGAGCTGTCGCAGGTCTTTCCTCCTTTGGAGCTTCTTCAACGTCGAGCACCCTCCACTCGGGATCGGGGTCTTCGACACTTCTTGCACCCGTAATGTTTCGCAAGATGAGACCGTAAATGGGTGGGTCTACGCATTTTGCCACAACCTGTCCAGTATAATATGGCGTGGACACAACAATCCTTGCTTCAGGAAGATAACTTACTGTGCTATCTACAAGAGTGATGGCCGACGCTACCCCTGTAAGATCCTCGTCCTTCACCAGGCTTCTACGAACCAAGACTGTGTTAGCTCCGCTGTCTCTAAGCACCAATATAGGACGGTCCCCTATTTGCCCAACCACCACTGGAATTGCTGCTTTCGACTTGGGTGTTCCACTCACCGCCTCATTTTCCAGCAGCGTTTGCTCTCCTTTCAGCTGTGGAACTTCGGATGGCGTGACAAGTTCTACCCTTGAGTCGACAACGCATGCAGCTCGGTCCTGCGTTCTGTATCGGCACTCATCCAGAGTATGACCCCTCCTCTCACAACTTTGACACACAATCTGTGTTTTTTGGGCAGCGCTACTAGTCCGACAGTCAGCTGCACGGTGTCCCACCTTGCCGCACAGAAAACACCTTACTGGCGCCTTAGATGCACTGCCATATGCCCTTGGTTTTGCCGCATCTGTCTCCAGGGTCTTTTGGGTTTCCTCCTTTGCCTTAGTCAAATTTCTTAGCCCTTGAGCCTCGAGGAATTGGTCTGCAGTGTCTGCGAACTCTTCCAATGAACACAAGTTTCTTTCAGGAATAGCGTTAGCATTGAGCTGCAGCACGCTAAAAATTGCTCTGTGAGCAGCTTGTCACGCACCCCTTCAAAACTTTTCTGTGTTTGACATATCAAGCCACCTGTCAAAATTGTTGGTCAGCCTGCAGGAAAACTGCTTCGCGGTTTCCGAATCCTCAGATTTCGCGGTGCGAAATCTCTCACGAAAACCCTCTGCCGTAAGCCTGAATCTTTGGAGGAGTGCCTTTTTAACTTTCTCGTGGTCCATGGAATCAGCAGCAGGCATCCTTACAAAAACATTCAGCGCCTCTCCGACTAAACACATGCTCAATGCCGTGGCCCATTCACAGCGCTCCCAGTCTTGCCCCAAAGCTATCCGCTCGAATCGTTGCAGATATGCATCCATATCATCTCTCTTGTCATCAAAAGGAGCCATCAGCTTCCTTGGGCAAACTCTGGCTGGTCTAGGAGATTCTGTACCCGCTAAGGAACGCTGATCATTGTCCGTTATCTCCTCATATCCTCCCGCGACATGCGCCTGTTTCCCCAAAATAAACTCCTCCCGTTCTATCCTTTTCTCCTGTTCTTCTGCCTCTCGAGCTCTTCTCTCTGCCTCGCGAGCTCTTTTCGCCTCGCGTTCTTCTGCATCACGAGCGTCTGCGCGTGCTTCCGCCCTTTCCTCTCTCTGCCTACCGGCCGCCTCTCTGCCTACTCTTTCTTCCTCTTTCTCTCCTCGTCATAGGGACGCATCGCCTCTTCCTTGCTTAACGCTAGCTTGAGCGCCAGTTCTAACGTTTTTGCCAAATCCATACTTTCTGCCATCGAGAGGTCGGAAAAATCCGAGACAAAGCAAAAAAGACAAAAGGAAATAAATCCTGGCACCGGCTCGCCACTCATCTTTCTCGCAGGTCTCTCCGGAGAACACTCGGACTGAAAGAATGGACTAGGCGACGGGTGTACCCACACAAACGCACATTTAATACACCCTACGTGGCACACACACTAGAACACAAAACTAACACAAAGCACAAAGACTATAAATACACATGACCCGGGCACACTGCTACTAGCGTCTACTACTAGTGTTCTACTATTAGCGGTCGGCGGTCGTGCTCACGGTTGGTTAGGTGTGGCTGCGGCGTTGTATGGATCCCGTAGTCGGCGTCGAGGCTGCGTTCGGCGTGCTTGGGCTGGCGTTGCTGGCGGCGTCGCTGGCTGCGTCGTATAAGCTCCCGGTCCAAGCGCCCATGGAGGTGATGCCGGTGTTGTTGGCGTTGGGGGCACCACACGGATGGGTGGCAACAGCGCTGGAGACACCCCTGGCCGGAGCAGGTGGTAGCGTCCTCTGTTGACTCCCCGGAACGGGCTCAGGCACGGAAGGAAGTCCACGATGCGGAGTCGTAGAACGCGGGCTCACCGGAGCAGTAGCCGGCGTCGCTCTCTTCCAGCCAAAGTGTCCCTGACCTGCCGAAGCCTCCGCTTCTCTGCTCTTCCCCCCAGTCCCTCGCTCTCACTCGCCCTTTTATAGCCTCGGTGTTAGTCCACGTAAGTAAGCCTTGTCTTCGTCTTCTCTTCTCCACCAATCATATCTCTCCACTTCGCCGAATGCTTCTCCACCAATCATCTCTCTCCACCTCACCGAATGCTTATTCTTCCTCTTTATTCTTCGGTTAATTCACGTCGTCTTCTTCACACCATTTTCCTTTAAACGTTAATTTAGGCTCCTTAATATACGTGACAGTAGCATAATGCAATAAATGCAGCATCATTATGCATATTCCTATGAGTGAAATGTGCAAAAATAAATGAAGGTTTCAGCATTTTATTTTCATTTCAGCTGAATCCTTTGACGCAGCCAAGGTCCATTGTACTGGACATGCTATTTGAAATCATCAGGCGCTGTGAAAACATCGGTCTATCGGTGGACAGCATTACATCGGACATGGGTGGAGGAAATGAAGCAATCTGGAGGCTGTGTGGAATCATGACCAAAAATTATGGTCGTCCAAAGACCACCTGCCCCCATCCATGTGGAAACGACCGTAGCCTTCATTTCCTTGCGGACGCACCCCACCTGCTGAAGAACTTTCGCGGGCACCTTATTCGGCGACAAAGAATCCTTCTAGACAACGACACGGTGCGGAAGAACAAGTTGCCATCCAATGAGGTAAGTTGCTGTATAACAGTTGAGTTGAGTGGTTGTTGTAAACAACCGGTGGTGTTTAGTGGAAGCCCACGGGGCCGATGCCCCCCCCCCCGCACCTGTTACCAGGAGCGATCATGCCCGGGGAAGGGGGGGGGAATCGAGGAATGTACGTCGAGGCGTGACGCCCGCTTAGGGTGAGAGCTGCGCATTCCACTGGGCTCGCGACAGCCCACGGGGCCAATGCCCCCCCTCCCCGCACCTGTTACCAGGAGCGATCATGCCCGGGGCGGGCCCTGGGCTCCGCCCACTAGTACATATGATGCAATTGCTTTGCTATTGGTCCAAATTGGGCGAGAGCTAGATTACTCAAGCTCCGCCCAATTATCGAAGAGGTTAAAAACCCGCGGGAAACGACGACTTGAGACGAGCGCGCCGAGTCTCAAGCTCGGCCGTTTTTAACAGCCATTTTTTAAACTGCCCTTTTTTTAAACTGCATTTTTCTCACCTGCCTTTTTATGTCAGTGCCGTCTTTAATAAATAAGTTTTGTTCTAAGAAGCTGGAATTGCTGCCCCAACTGGCAACGTGTCGCCGGACGAAGACCTGAAGTACACTTCGTACGCTAAAAGCCGTCCCCATCGGTAGAAGGCCAAGGGAAGTTTAACTGGTGGGATTAGCCTTGCAGTTGCTGCAGCAATTGCTCCACCGTAGCGACACTTAAACAGAAATCACAGAAACACTGTCCGCAAAAACCCAAATAGACACTCCTGAGGTCACCATGTGGAGGCCAAATCCGTGTCCTGCAGGTAAAGTAGAAGAAGGCGAGAAGCATCCCTTCTACTCGACTGGCTCCCGCTCGGGAAAACAATGTCCTGAAGAGAACTGTGAGGAACTCCTGCCTTCTTGAGGGATCCGAATAACACAGCCCGTTCCGCGTGTACAAAGTACAGCAGAAGTGGTAATGTTCTATGTCACCACACACACCACACGTTGAACACAATCGTGACAACGCTAGACCAGTCTTTACATCCACGCCGGCGTACGAGCAGAATCCGTGCGAACGCGGTGCAGCAAAGTGGCTTGGTACCTTTTGAGACCCTTGGTCACACATGGCTGATGAGGAGAGCTCCACAAAGCACTGAAGTGGCACAACACCACATCTCTGAACATTGGCTTGACTTCATGAGGGACTCCATGTACTGGAATCCCGGAGAGAGCGTTATGGGCGATGTTGTCTGCTATCTCGTTGCCTAAGACACCTATGTGCGAGGGCACCCATTGAAAACGTATAGAGAAGCCTTTGCTATGTAGATTCTGCACCAAACGTAGGGATCTAAGACTGAAAGCATCAGTGGGGAACCCGTACTCTAACCTTTGAAGGGCAGATTTTGAACCCGTAATTATGACAGTAGGTTGAGGCGTACAACACCGTAGCTTCTTTAGAGCTGCCTCAATGGCAACGCTTTCGGCCATTGTGGAGGACACGACTTTAGTAAAACGAACAGACCAATCATACTTCAAAGACGGAATATGAAATGCAGCTGCACTAGATCCTCTGACCTTGTCCACAGAGCCGTCTGTAAAAATTTGAAGATGACTGGCATATTCGGTCTGAAGATATTCCAGTACGAGCGAACGCATTGCCGCTAAAGGAGAATTCCGCTTAGCGCGAACGTGGCGAATTGTCAAGGAACAATCGAGGCTCGGAAAGGACCAAGGTGGCTTCAACGTCTTAGGTCGATCTCGAAGGGCGAGACCCAGAGAACGAAGAGTATTTAAAGCCAAGTACGCCCGGGACTCAGATCTCTTTCGAAGGCGCTGTAGAAGCGCTCTCCCGGCAACAGCCTCTCTGAGGCAGCCAATTTGCAGCAAAAGGCTTCGTGAAGCGGCTAGCCGAAGAGGTTTCGATTGATACTCATACAGTACTGCATTGTTTGGAGCAGCCTGCGGAACGCCGAGAGCCCTCCTTAGTCCCATTCTGTGCAAAACCTCAAGGCGTTCCAGCTGCGATACCGAGGGGGGAAATTAAAGGGAGCTGGTACATTATGCGACTTGTCACCAGGGCATCGTGAAGCCTGATCATTGAAGCAGGATGGTTTCCCCATTGCTCACTAGCAACTCTACGAAGCACATTGAGACGCGAAGATAGTGAAGCCACAATCGAGTCCACAGCTCGTCGCCACTGTAGACGTGAGTCAATAGTGACGCCAAAAAAACGTATGTGGTTAACCTGACGAAGGCAAGACTGATCAAGGTCTATGCTCAGCCGCGCATACCGTCGTCCCGTACCTGAAAACAGGACGAAACCAGATTTTTCCACCGAGAGAGTCAACCCAACACCTTGAAGGTAACTTTTAACTGAAAGCACGGCCTGTCGCGCTAATAGAGCTAAGCGTTTGTGTTGATATCCGGTTAACCAAAGACAAAGGTCGTCTGCATATATCGACATATGGACATGCCTACAATGTTTTTGCACTTTTGCGGGAAGACCAGCCATGACAACATTAAAGAGCGTTGGGGACAGGACACTACCCTGTGGTACCCCTCGCGATACCGCCCTTTCGGAGCTCATTGTACTGCCTAACCGCACTCGAAATTTACGATCACTGAGAAATGAGTGAATGAATCGCAGAAGATAGCCCTGTACGCCTATGACCTGCAGACTATTCAGTATTGAGCTCTGGAGGACGCTATCATAAGCCTTTGATACGTCTAGGAAAATAGCTAGTGTTGAAAGTCCAAAAGCACTCTGATGTTCAATGTGGCTTATCAAGTCCAGGACGCTATCTTGCGCGCTTAAACCTGTTCGGAATCCAGTCATGCATGTTGGTAGTGCCCTTCTTTCCTGAAGCCACCAAGACAAACGCTTACTTGCCATCTTCTCCATGAGCTTAGCCACACACGACGTCAGCGATACAGGACGATACGAGGCCGCGTCTGTCATCTCTTTGCTGGCCTTCAGCAGTGGGACTACACAAGCCACCTTCCATGAAGGGGGAACGTCACCAGACTCCCACACTCGATTGAGATAGGTTAGGAGCATCTTCCGGTGTTCCAGAGGCAGGTTCTGTAACATTTGATTGGTAATGCCGTCAGGACCTGGTGCACAGCGACGCCGCAGGCTGCGGAGCGCTGTCTGTAGTTCTCGAAGTGTGAACGGGGCGTCCATAACAGACGGAGACGTAGCAGGCAGAGCGCAGGGATGAATGCCTGGTCTGGAATTTACAAATGCATCCGCAAATTCTTCTGCCAAGCACACGAGAGGTTTCTGCGTGCGCAATGCAAGCGCCTCGAAAGGTTTACTCGGACGAGAGCCACCAGCAAGACTGCCAACGACACGCCAAATTCTCGTTATCGATGAGAAAACAGTCAAACTAGCGCAAAAGGATGCCCACTGGGACCTACAGAGCTTGTTCGCATGACGTCTAATGGCAGAGTTGAACCTGTTGAAAGTTGTCTTCAAGGCTCTGTCGTCCTTCTTCCGCAACAGTTGTCGCTCCGCCCTTCGGCGCGCTGCGCAGAGGTTCCTGAGTTTTAAATCCGGAGTCGGAAAATTATCAGGTAGCTTGAGCGCCGTGGTAGCAGCCATCTTAGCATAAATCATTTTGTCTGGCACATCACCGGAAACACAGGCTAAGTGCTCCCTGTATTTGTCCCAATTAACAACATGGCAAATTTTAGGACCACGCAGATGGAAGTCGGCAGTAAACACAAATATCGGGTAGTGATCACTTCCCATTCTGTCAGCTCTAGTTGACCACTGCACACGGACGTCAGGTGAATGTGAGGTTAGGTCTATAGATGTGGGTGAGGTTGGAGGCCGAAAGAAAGTGGGACTTCCGTCATTGGCCACGCACAGGTCCAAACTGTCGATGACTTCTACAAGTTGGCGTCCGCGAGGATCTGTGTTCCTGTCACCCCAGGCAGGGTGGTGGGCGTTGAAGTCACCGCAGATGATTCTGGGTGCTGGGCAGCGGTCACAAAGTTGCTGGAGGAACAAAGCCATATCGACCTTCTTCCGCGAGGACACGTATACTGATGCAATGGACAGAGTTCGGAAGGCGAGCCGAATCCTCACAGCCACTACCTCAATACTGTCGGTGCAAAGATCGGTGACGTTCAAAGCCACATGAGGAATATCCCTTCGTATGTAAAGGGCGGCACTTCCTGCGGGAAAAGACTTTATGCTGCAATTCTTGTGGGCGACGTATCCCGGCAAAGACCTCCCGCTTGGCAAGCCAGCCTCCGAGAGGGCCAGTACTGGAACACAGGTCTCTGTCAAGAACAATTTTAGTTCTGCTAATCGACTTATAATCCCAGCGCCGTTCCGTTGCATGATAAACGGCACTTTTCTAGGGTTTTAGTTGCAACAGGTTGAAGAAAACTAGCCATCTAGGAGTTGAAGTTCTCTGCGAAGGCGGTGATCAAGGTCTCAAAGGAAAACACCAGCTGTATAAAGTTCTTCAAAGTGCCAGGCTGCATCGCTTGGCTATATGAACGCAGGACATCAAACAAAACGCGTAGAAGGTCGGAGAGATTCCGGCTTTTGAGCTCCTTATTTTGCTGCATGCACTGGCGCACCACTTCGACAAAAGACGGGGACTGGGACCCGCTCTTGGCCACGGTAGCTGGTGTCTGCATCTCTTTTAAGGCAAGGGGAGGACCTCCATGTTGTCGAGTCTTTCTGTGATCTGGTCGCTGAGGAACATGGACACTTTTTGCAGAAGCAGATCGAACAGCCAGCTCACCCTCGGAGGCCGTTGCCGACTTGCTCGGATCAGGTCGTGCAGCGACGTCGCTTGCTACCACGTCCCGAGCTTCCGACTCGAGCGCAGGGAACTCTTCACTTCCATGTATCGGTTTCTCAGTAGGTTGTGGTTTGGGGCCACTAATGAAGGACTTACGACGGTGTAAGGCGCTTACACGGAACGTGCAGCCACTGAAACTCGCTGGATGGCCACCTCCACAATTAGCCCAAGCAAAATCTGCCTTGCACTCTTTGTAAACATGGCCACCACCACACCGCTTGCAACGTTGATCTTTCTTGCAAACTCTCGCTACATGTCCATAGCGTTGGCACCTGAAGCACCGGGGAGAAAATTTCAATGAACTCGTGGACTGCATGTTTGGTGAAACCAAGGTCAATTATTCCAGGGCGCTCGGTGTTGGGAGCAACCGTTAGCACAATAGAGTTTGTAGGCTTCGCTGCCCATTGTTGTTCTCCAGGCTCCACCCGGCGCATTAACCGTCGCACGTGCAGAACTCCTTGCGGTTTCAAGTAGTCAAGAAGGGCACTTTCCGAATACCACACTGGTACTCCCCTTATAACACATGTGTTAGTCATGTAGGAGTGTGGCAACAGTCACTGCACAATTTCCTGTCCACACAGCCAATATTAGTTGTTTTTACAATGAAACTCCGATGATACCAAAAACAAATCGAAAGTTAACGTAATAATAGCGGAGTATATCATGACACATTCATGTTCATCAGTAAAGCAGCACAATATGACACAGTTGTACTATAACTGGGCGGAACGTCATGACTGAACGTTTGAAAAAATAGTGTCCTAAAAGCCTTACTTATATTTTATTCGAGCTTCCGCGTGTCATCTTAAACTAATTTCTTGTGAATTTGCACACACGAAACAAATACCAAAATCTATCGGCAAAACATGAAGTTTGTTCTTTAGATTCCTCATTTGCTCGAAGCCGGTAAACAAAATGGCAGGCGGATTAGCGAAAAATGTGTACAGGTTTGAATAGGTCGCCAAATAGGATTATGGCACAATTCGTTTAACATTATAGGATGATGCTTCTAAAGCGCTTCAGCCTTTGAGCGACTCCTTAGGGAAGGGCTCCGTATAACTTAAATTACCCGTGGTTAATTAGCGTGCACTTACATCACACAGTGCATGCAAGTCGTGGGTTCGAACCCGCCCGCTACGGTAGCACTTCGATGGAGGAAAATTATGAAAGGTCCGTGTACTGTGCATTGTTAGTGCTCGTTAAGAACCCCAGGTAGTCGAAATTATCCGGAGCCCCTCCACTATGGCGTCCCTAATAGATTGAGCCGCTTTGAGACGCCCATCCTATAAAGCCAAACCAAATGTGTCATAATCCTATTTGCTTACCCATTCGAACCTATGTGCATTTTTCAGTAGGTGCCCAGCACAAAATATTGTGCGAAAATTGGTTTTTAAGTGGACACCACCGACACGTACCTCAAAGTGCTATAGGGTCTTCTACTTACATAAAGAGCCACGCGCCTTTCATTTCCTCAAACTCAACGCGCTCTAAGCCTTTCGCTCGCTTTGAGAAAAGGAAAGACGCATAACGTCCGAAATTTGAAGGTAGACGTCTCCTATCCTCAGCGCGATTGAGTTGTCCATTGAGCCAGCAGCACATCCAACACAGAAGCACATATGACACGGACACACAAGCAATACTGCTCGCACTTTCGGCCCATCGGTGGTCGTGGCGCCTCATTACACAGCTGCGCGTCACGTGACCGTGTGACGTCACGCCAGACAGAGAGACGGGGCCCCAGCTCGCGGCATCGATGGTGGAGGCAAAGCCTTGCGTGCCGCTGCTGCGGCGCTACCGAGAGAGGGCGCTCGCTGGTGTGACGTCGCGCTAGGAGGATAAATGGGGCTACAGCTCGGCTCCTCGCAGTGGTCGGCGCGCTGCCTTGCGCTATGTCAGATGATGTATACAAGGCGAGGCTGGAACGATCTGCTGCGGCCAAGCGACGGCGCCGTGCTGAAGAAACAGAAGAAGAACGAGAACTGCGAGCTAAACAACGTGCGTATGCAGCAGCGTGGCGAGCACGCCGATCAACATCGCTCGATGCGGGTGCATCTACAAGTTCAGGGCCAAGTTTAACGAGTCGTGTTAACGGTAGCGAAACTATGGAGACAACCAGTAGTTCGGAGACTAGTTTCATGGACGCTCTTAATGCAGAAGAGACTATCATGGATGCTTCCCCAAACAGGAGACGACACCGCTCTTGCCATACTGTCCAACGGGCTGCCGAAGCGAAGTGATAAACGGATGGTTATCGGCACGGGAGTCAACAATAAGGATCCTACAAGAGACCATCGATTTATCCAAGCACTTGACGAGAAGTACTGTCTTCAGTTACGCCCCCTTCAGCCAAAGAGCACCACACAATGGAGTAGCAGTTAAGATCTAGTCATGTCTAGGCATTCCGACGACTATGTCATCACCAATGTACAGACCAAAAGCCATTACTTCACGGATCAAAAAAGCGTATTCATAGGAATAAATAAAGCAACATTACAGTAATACCATGTTGTGTCCAGTGTGAATCCATGTATAGCCATGCATAACATAGATAAGTTATAAGTGTATCAAGGATATCAATAGCAGAAACCAAGCAAAACAATGTATAGCCATAAGTTTAACAAAGGGCAACCTTGTCCACACCATCAGCCGAACCAAGGCGCTGCCAAACGTATTGCTTTCGCAATCTTCCAGGCTTAAGCAAGCTAAGCCTTCAACCATTTTTTTTCTTCCTCTTTTCTTTCACTTCCTCCTCTATCCTTTCCCTTACGGCATGGTTCCGGTTTCCACCGAGATATATGAGACAATTACTGCACCATTTCCTTTCCCCAAAAACCAATATTCACGAGCGCCTTAGCATTTTTCCTCTATCGAAACGCCGGTGAGCTCTGGTGGTGGTGGCGCAAAACATTTATTTATGGCTATTTACAGAAGACAGTAGGGGCTAGGGCAAGCCCTTTGCAAATTCCAGGAGAGGTCCCTAGTCAGGAAACCCTGTGGCTTCTGCGGCAGCTCGGACCCTAGCGACGAGAGCTCTTTGGCCAAAAAGCAGCCGAGCAGGGCAGCCTCCCAGCTCTCTCGGGTAGATGAGAGAAAAGTGGGGTAAGCAGGGTTAGAGGCACGCCCACACCATGTGGTACACGCCCAAGAACGGGCATCCACAATGCGGGCACACCCCCTTTAAAGCCGGATTAAAAGCTGTGCGATGTCAGTGCACGTGAAAAATCCTCAGGTGGGCGACATTGTTCCGGAACCCTCAACTACGGCACCTCTTTCTTCCTTTTTTCTCTTTAGTGCCTCCTTTATTCCTTCCCTCAAGGCTCGGTCCAGGTGTCAGCCGATATGTAAGACAGATGCTGCGCCATTTTCTTTCCCCAAAAACGAATTTTCACATTCTATTTTTTTGAACTTCGCCGCTGTGGCTGAGTTGTTAGGGCGGTCGACTGGTGGTGGTAGTGGTTTTTTATTAAAATAATAGTAAAAAGGAAGGAAAAGATTTTTGCTAGCCCCGGCTTCTGCCATCGATACTGAAGCACCTGAGCTGGAGCAGCGGAAATAAAGGATAGCAGGCAGAATGGAGAAATGAAATGAAAGAGGTAAGGGAAAGGAAGAGAGGATAGGGGGAGAAGTAATATGTACAAACTATGTACACAATAAGAAATGTGTCCAGGTTGTGCGCGTGATTAGTACATTTTAGAGGAATTAAATCACACGCGCGCACACACTGTGTTGGCTACAACTGGAGTGGGGCCTCCAGTTAATAATTGTTCAAAATAGAAATCGCGGATCGTTCGGTCACTGCGTGTAACTACCTGACGGAGAACAGATGGGAAGTCAAGCCCGTGTGTTCAAGGAATGCACTGAGGCTCACCAAAGTTCGCTCACGAGTGCGTCTTGATGGAGCCTTGTAGTATGCCTTGCGCCCTATAGGCTGCGAGCATATCGCGACTAGCATCGGCGAACGCGGCACAGTGAAGGAGCAGGTGTTCTAGTGTTTCCACTGCACCGCATTCGTCACACTCATCAGTCGTCGCGATTCCTTGATGCTCCCGTCGTTCCCCGGGCCACACGCAGCCAATGCGCGCGCGTAGGATCATTGCACGTTGTGAACGTGTACGTGCGCGACAGCCGGTGATAGTGTCGATGCGATAACCTCCTGCGATGCGTGGGTCGGGGTGCTGCTTTCAGAGATGGTCGTGGATGGCAGCACGCAGGTCCTCCAGCGCAAGAGGCAGATCGCTGGCAGGTAGTTGGTGTGCAGAGGTCGCGAGGTCGTGAGCTTCTTCGTTGCCGGCGAAGCCGCAGTGACCGGACACCCACCGTGCACGCACTGCACATCCTTCTGCGCGAAGCGTTCAATGCGCGAGCGAATTTCCGGAGTACGCGGGTTCGAACCCGACCACGACGACAGCGTTTTGATGGACGCCAAACGCAAAGGCGCCCATGTGATTTGCGATGTCAGTACGTTAAAGATCCCGAGGCGGTCGAAATTATCCCAGAGACCTCCACTACGGCACCTGTTTCTTCCTTTTATTCTTTCACTGCCTCCTTTTTCTCTCCCTTTAAGGCGCGGTTCAGGTGTCGGCCGCGATGTGAGACAGACTGCGCTATTTCCTTTCCCCAAAAACAATTTCAAAGCGAAAGAGAAAGGCGCATGTATGCTGTGCTATGTCAGTGCAGGTAAAAGGTCCCCAAGGGGTCGAAATTATTCCGGAGCTCTCTACTACGGCATATCTTTCTCTCTCTTCTTTCACTTCCTCGTTTAACCCTTCCCTTAAGGCGCGGTTAAAGTGTCAGCCGATATGTGAGACAGATACTGTGCTATTTCCTTTCCCAAAACCAATTTTCATTTCAAATTTTGTTTTACTTTCACTCCCTTCTTTATCACTTCCTTATGGCGCTGTTCGGGTGCCTACCCAGTAAATGAGGCAGTTACTGCGCCATTTACTCTCCTCGAGTCCAATCTTCAACAACAACAACAACAACAACAACAACAACAACAATAATAATAATAATAATAATAATAATAATAATATTAATAATAATAATAATAATAATAATTGGTTTTTGGGTAAATGAAATGGCGCAGTATCTGTCTCACATCTCGGCCGACACCTGAACCGCGCTGTGAGGGAAGGAATAAAGGAGGGATTGAAAGAAGAAAGGAAGAAAGGTGCCGTAGTGGAGGGCTCCGGAATAATTTCGACCGCCTGGGGATCTTTAACGTACACTGACATCGCACAGCACAGGGGCGCTTTAGCGTTTTGCCTCCATAAAAATGCAGCCGCCGCGGTCGGGTTTCCAATTCTCAATTTACAAAATTGCTTTGTCAGGAATGAAAATGGTGCAATAATGCCTAACATCTCGGGGGACTCTCGAACGGCGCCGCAAGTGAAGACAGGATGGAGGGAGTAAAAGAAGGAAGAGCGAAAGAAGCGTCTTAATGGAGGGCTCCGGAATAATTTCGACTCGCTGGGGATTTTTAACGTGCACTAAAGTCGCACTATGCCCTGAGATGCCTTACATCGCAGAGCGCACGGCCGCCTTTCGCATTTCGCCAACATCGAAACGCGGCCCCCTGCAGTCGGGTTCAAACCACGGTACTCAGGCTCACTTAACCACCGTTTTAAGCACTGAGGCACCACGGCTCGTTCAAGCAGCACAACTGGGAACATAGGTCGCCGGTTCCAATCCCTCCCGCGAGCTAGACTCTAACTTAACTAATCTGTTTATGCTGCACGAAACGCGAATTGGTAAGCCGCTAACCCGAACACTCTAGGACAAACGTCTGAGCCGTGGCGTTATGAAGATTCGTAAAGGCGTGAAATTTATGGTACATAGGTCGCCGATTCGAATCCCTGCTGCAAGATAGCCTCTAACTTAACTAATGCCTTTTTTCAGCGCCAAACGCTGAATCGTATGACACCATCTGGAACATTCTGTGGCAAACGGCTTACTCCCAAATGTTACATAAATGTCGGAACTGTGGTTAGAAAAAGTTTATCGGACATCGACTATTCTAGTGCCATTGAAACGAGCGGTAACGAGACGCAAGACAGAGTACACATCACACAAGTGCCACACGAAATGGGTCACTATTTACATGTGAGTCGCCAGTCATGATGATTGTATACAAAAGGCACAATGAAGAGCGCAGTGATATGCATGAAGGTATATACAATGAATACATATTAAGAATGAATACATATACAGTGATTGACAGGAAAAGCATTTGTAATGCGTTTTGGGTGAATGTTTATACATACAGGGAATAAATGCGAATGGTTGTGTTGTTTATGTACACTGTACAATTGTAATAAGCGATACGAAACGAGAATTACAACCAGGCTACATGAACCTGCCCGGCCGAAAAACGATGCTTGCGAGCCCGTCTGAAACGGACACGAAAGGGCAGGACCACTGGCAAACGAACTCTTCCTTCCCAAGAAAAAACATCTCTTATGATTGTAAGCTTGAGAGCTCACCACGAAGGCGTTCGATGAAAAAAAGAAAATAGCACGGTGGCGGCATACTGAAGCAACCGCTCCACAACGATTGCACCAGAGAGCGAAAGCACCAGCAACTGTAGCACCAGAAGGGCAAAGTGGCCACGCGGGCAACGACTGCTCGCTAAAAGTCGTCGCCCTCCGAGACCTGGAAATCCGGCATGCACTGCCCTTCAAAAAACAGGTGCCACAACGCATTCTTGTACCACGTGGCGGTTGGATTTTTGGAGAGGGCAGTTAGACACTGCGCTGTCCGCACCACACCCGAGCGTTTAAGGCCCTCACGCGTAAGCGAAACTCTCCATTCTCAGCGCCACATCAAGTCACGCAAGTGGCCCGGAAGCAAGACAGCTGTTAGCGACAACCACGAAGCGAACGCCGCCAGCCGTCGGCGTTGGAGGCACAAGAGATAACGCAACGATCCCATGGACTCCACTACACGGCTTGCTTCAACGTCTAAATCGGGGAATACGCAACAGACGCGCCGATAGAAAGCCACCACCGTTGCGTAGAATGCAGGCATACGGAAATCCGGCAGACCCTTATTTATTGGTGCATCAGAATGAATTCTCTGAGGCGGGTGTCTAAGAAATCAGAGGCCAGTACCCACGCCGGGCAATCATCCCCCCGCAACAAACGGAGAATGTAACGGAGAGCTAGGAGCCTTGAGAATACGGACACAGAAGGAAAGGCGAACTCATTCCTCGAACTTTGCTGCCCAAGCACCGGGCGGCACATGAGCTACATGCGGCCTCCACAGAAAAATTAACACAGCAGAGATTTCAGTGCACGACCAACACGAAGAGGAGGCTGTGTGATAAGCCCCACATACCATATACGGCCACTAAAGACCGTGTGGGCGAGGTATCGCCGCTACAACAACGGCAGATCAAATTCTGAAGCCATCGTGACCCCCCTTCGAACCTCGTCAATTATGGTGTCCACACTATATTTGATACACCATAAGCCTTGTACTCTAAACCAAGAATGCGAATGTTCACATTGTGCGTGATGCGTATATGATCGCTGAGGCGTGCATTAGGCCAGCCTATCACAAGGTACTTGCTCTTAGCATAATTGAGAGCAGAGCCAGACACCCTGCTTTAATCATCGAAAAGCCAAAGAAACCGGATCAGTCCTCGTTGCTCAAGTAGAAAGTTAAGTCGTCGGTAAAAGCCGTAACTTTAACCACCCCACTGTCCGGCAGAGGAATCCCATAAACGCCAGGATGTCGCATGATGGCTCCTAAATAAGGCTCGATGCTCAGCGCAAAGAGTACTGGTGAGAGGGAACAATCCTTCCTAACCCCACGAGTAGCGGGGAGGGGGGAACTCTGTCAGCCATCCATGGGCACAGTGCTGTGCATGCCGTCGTTAGCCTTACGAATGAGCTTAATGAGTCATTCCGGGAAACCAAATGCCCTGTGTGATTCAAAAATGTAACCATGCTCTAACCGGTTAAAGGCCTTTTCTTGATCTAAACAAAACAAGAGACCGCTCGATAAGCGCCCCTGAGAGTACGAGATAATATCGCGGGTGTCGAATATCTCTGCCAGGAATGTGATAATCTCTGTGAATATCTCTGCCAGGAATATCTCCTGGCAGGAGTAGCTCCTGCCTGTGAGTATCTCTGCCAGGAACTGAGCGAGACTTACGGTTGCCAATGAGGGTGGCCATCACGCCCCTCAAGCGCCGGACCACATTGGCTGGAAAAGCTTTGTAGTCCACGTTGAGAAACGTTATTGGCGTCCAGTCGTCCGGAGGAGGCAATCGACCCTGGATTGCGTTTCGCTACAATAATTCTTCCACTCCGGAAACTGGCAGGACAATCGCAGCTCTCTAAACACCGGCGCAGAACAGATGTTATAGGGGGACGTAGAATTTCCCAGAACGCCAGGTAAAATTCCACCGGCAGCCCATCCGGGCCAGGCGCTGATACCCACTTCAAATCATTGCGGGCAACCTTGACCTCCTCCAAATTCGGAGGAGCGCAACGCGCGTCGTCATGTACCTCAGGGGCAACTTGCGGCAAAAAGGTCAAAGGTCAACATGGAATGTGGTGCAGCAGCCGCCTCATCTACAGCCACCGCTGTTTGCGCCATAGTCTCGAAATGCGCCAGAAACTGCACGATCTCGAACCTGCGACAACATATTGGGCGATTGAGCACTTTGTCGTGAGCTGTGTACATAGCTGGATCCTGTAACGTGCAACACTTCACGATGTGCACAAGGACCACGTCTACATCACCAAGCTGCAGCAGAGAAGGATGAAGCAGAAACAAGGCGTTGGTAAACTCCTGCCGCTCCTCATGCCATGAGCGCATAAGAGGTGTCTGGTGGCCAGCCCTCTGCACGATTCTGAGTTCCGCTGCCGTGTCCACCAGATCATCTGACACGCGGTGGCGCAATGCGCGACCCTCCACGGAGCAATACAAGCGCCATAGCGTCTTCAGTGCGTCCCACGCTTTGCGCCCACAGTCGACGACCGAAGAATGCGAAAGACTCGCCTATGAACGCGAGTTTTGAAGCACGCACGCATCTAGACGCCACGGCCGACTAGTTCTAGCTTCAGAGAGAGACAGCAGAAGCAGTCCGGGTCTATGATCAGTAATCTACACTTCCGTCGATGGCAAAGCGACAACGTTCGTTTGCGACACGTACGCACAGAGCGCTTGAGGCACATACGCGTGGTCCAGCCTACTGGGAGATACACTGCGGCGCCATGTCAAGAAAATTGGGTGCCGTGTAGTACTTCGTGAGCATCCGCCAGCGAAAATGCCGTACAAGGCGCTGGAGCTCACGAGCGTTCCAGCTCCACCGATCCCATCCAGGGTCTCGCGCATAAGCACAGGTGCCAGGACGCAACTGAAGTCCCCCACTATGATTACGTGTCGCCCATCGAGGAAGAACACACCCAAAGTTTTGTAAAAATCATTACTGTGACTTGTGTTGGCCGGTGCGTAAACACTCAAGACGCGCAACCTGAAGGAGTTTAAAACGCAGTTCAGGGGTAAAACGCGACCAAACAGGTAATATGTTATGTGATGGTCTCTTAGAAGTCCTCTGTTTAGAAGCATTACTCTCACTCCACCCGAATGCGTATTCGCAAACGAGAAGAAGCAGTCCAGTTTGAAACGACGTTTAAAGGCTGTTACGTCTGACAGTGCGGTAAAATTTGTCTCTTGAAGGCAAAGAAAATCACACCCAATTATTCGTGACAAATGATCTCCTCGGTTTGCTTACGAATGCTGTGGAATCTTGTACATTTAAGTTATTTTAAATCTGTTGCCATTCTTCAATTTAGAAACATTTTGATGGCTGTGTCAAACTAGACGGCACCTCAAGGGAGCCACGCACTCACATTAGGCTTGATCTTCTGGCCCCTCAATAGACGGCCGGAGCTTCTTTGGAGTCTGCTCCTCCTGGGGGAAAAACGCTAAGGCGTCCGTATGCTCTGCGATGTCACACGTTAAAGATCCCCAGGAGGTCGAAATTATTCCGGAGCCCTCCACTACGGCACCTCTTCTTCCTTTCTTCTTTCACTCCCTCCTTTATCCCTTCCCTTACGGCGCGGTTCAGGTGTCCAACGATATATGAAAGAGATACTGAACCATTTCCTTTCCTCAAAAACCAATTATTATTATTATCCTCCTGGGGTCTGTTGCGCACCATCCGAGCCCGACGCCGATGTGATGCCGCGATTCACATCACGTTAAAATCTCATGGCAGCATCACACCTACTGAGTACACATGAGAATCCCGGGCAAGTATCAACGCCGAGGCTAAATGTGTCACTAGAGGTGTCTGTGTCATGGTCTAGGCAGCGATGTACTGGGGACCGACTGCGCGCTGGCGATGAGTCGCGCTCACCGGCTTCCAAGCCTGCAAATCCTTCTGAAGCGCCGGCAGCTTCTTGACCGGATCAATTTTTCTATCCAGTCCGCTGCGGACATCAGAAGTGCCCGCCATCGCCTCAGAAGCACCCAGTACTGCATCAATGGATGCCGTGCAGCTAGTAGCAGCAGGAGGCGCCGCTGCGTCACCCGCCGGCACGGGTGGAGCCGCAGGCTTAACTGCTCCAACCTCAGGCGGCAGGAGGGCCACGTCAGCATAAGAACGCGTTTCCTCCCCGGCCAGGGAAGGGGCCAAGCACAGCCCCTCAGACGGCGATAAAGCCTCTTTCGAC
This sequence comes from Amblyomma americanum, assembly GCF_052857255.1. Taxonomy (NCBI): domain Eukaryota; kingdom Metazoa; phylum Arthropoda; class Arachnida; order Ixodida; family Ixodidae; genus Amblyomma; species Amblyomma americanum. Next base: position 144,867,390 of record NC_135502.1, on the reverse strand, counting down.
ACATTATGGGTCTCCTGACGAGTTTTGCTCCACCACCGCAGGGCGGGAAGACGGGGCCGCCGTTGCAGCGGCCGCTGGTGCCAGTAGGGGAAAGGCGTTAGTGTTCGCGTCCAAGTACGAGCAGCGCACGGGGTACGCTACCGTTGGGTGGTCGTCTCCGCAATGCCAACAGCGATGCAAACAGCCGTCACTCGGGTGGCCATGGAAGCTACAGCGTGCACATAATGGCGTCATAAATTGCTCCCTGAAGTGTCCCGAAGAACCATACCGTCGACAGACACGCTGCATTCCACGGCCGTCAATGGTGACTCGGTGGCCTCCAACCCAGTCGTAATATGGAACGGGGTTTACACTGCTCACCTCCGTGTGCACAAACCATGTGCCGGTAAGAAACCCACGGTGTTATCTCATCTGGCCCACGGTGACGGATAGGACCTTCCCGTGCTGGCTCAGAATCTGGACGAGCGCCTCGTTGGGAACTTACGAGGGCAGCAAATGGTAGGCCATGGTGGTAATTTGTGGCCCCACAGGAACGGGGGAACACTCGCTGCTGATGATCAGGCATCGCCGTCGACGGTCAGAGCCATGGAGGCCTGGCTCTTGGCAGTGACTCGAAACGACTGCGCGCCCATGTGCTCCTCACAATACAATTCCTGCAATCCAACTATGGAACCCGCCGCGTCGACGACGGTCTGTGGACTAGTCCCCGCAACAACTACATGGAAGGACTTTCGAACGACTTCACGGCGCCGACGACGCCATGGCTACTGGAGGCGACCCCCTCGCGTGAAACACACAGGGACGTCACAGAGAGAAAGCCAGCAACGTTACGCTGGTCAGTCGAATGGAGTGCGGTGTACAAACGAAATTGAGCAGCACAAGAAGAAATAAAGCTATGTTTATCCGGTCGACTGGCGGTATGCATATTCCTGTCTGGCGGGCGTAAAAGTGTGTCCACTTAGTTTCGACATTTGTGTAAAATTTGTGGGGCCAGCCATTTTGCCGCAGAACGTTGTGAATGGTGTCATATGATTCAGCGTTTTGTGGTGCATAAACTTACAAGTTAAGTTACAGCCTAGTTTTGCGACAGGGATTCGAACCGGTGACTTATTTACCCGCAATTTCGCGTCTTTACGAATCTCCATATAACCATTGCGGCTCAGCCGTTTGTCCCAGAGTGGTCGGGGTGGTGGCATACGATTTGTCGTTTCGTGCAGCATAAGCTTACTGTTAAGTTGCAGTCAAGCTCACAGCAGGTAATCGAACCGGCGACCTATGTTAAGTATGTTAACGTTTGATTTTCGATCGCTGCCTCGCCGTCGGCTCATTTTTTCCCGCAACCTCCTCCACAATGAACTGAATGACTCATTCAATGTTCGAGTAATCTGTGAATACAGACAAGGCGTGTTTCTTGATTATGCAGAGGCAGTCGTCAATGTACCGTAGAAGGACCTTAGAGCGCGGCTCGAATGAAGCCAATGCGCGATTTTATAATGCTTACATTGTCAGGATGGCAGTCGTCACCTACCTAGCAGGGGTCTTGGCGGTGCCTTGACATATTTGTAGACTACACCCCGAAAGTAAATGTATTGTGTTCTCCAGGTACAACTGTGACAGCTCCAGAAGATGTGGAGCGTCCAAAGGGTTCTCTCACCCTGAAGCGCTGACAGCTGCCTGGCCGTCGGTTCATTTTTTCCCGCAGCCTCCTCGACAGTGAACTGAATGAATTATTCAATGTTCCAGTAATCTCTTAAAACATACAAGGCGTGTTTCTTGATTATGTAGAAGCAGTCGTGAATGTACCTTAGAAGGACCTTAGAGCGCGGCTCGAGTGAAGCCAATGCGCGATTTTATAACGCTTCCAGAGTGAGGATGGCAGTCGTGACCTACATAGCAGCGGCCTTGGCGGTGCCTTGAGCATGTTTGTAGACTACACCCCGAAAGTGAATGTATTGTGTTCTCCAAGTACAACTGCGACAGCTCCAGAAGATGTGGAGCGTCCAAAGGGTTCTCTCACCCTGAAGCGCTGACAGCTGCCTGGCCGTCGGCTCATTTTTTCCCGCAGCCTCCTCGACAGTGAACTGAATGAATCATTCAATGTTCCAGTAATTTCTGAAAACAGACAAGGCGTGTTTCTTGATTCTGCAGAAGCACTCGTGAATGTATCTAAGAGGACCTTGGAGCGCGGCTCGAGTGAAGCCAATGCGCGATTTTATAATGCTTCTAGGGTGTGGATGGCAGTCGTGGCCTACATAGCAGCGGCCTTGGCGGTGCCTTGAGCATGTTTGTAGACTACACCCCGAAAGTGAATGTATTGTGTTCTCCAGGCAGAACTGCGAAAGCTCCAGAAGATTTGGAGCGTCTAAAGGGTTCTCTCACCTTGAAGCGCTGACAACCCCACTTCCTCCACCACATCCATGGGGACACTCGTAAACCGCGACTTCACACTAAAGACACCCAAATTTTGTCGTCCTTCACCGTGAGGTCACGTACCTTGGTGAAAGTAGCCTGTCACGTGCTACAAGGACGAGCGTGCAACGTCTACTATTGGTCGGCTCAGAACGGTTGGCTTATAGATCTTTGTGAAGCCATATGAAGCAAGTGTTTATCCATTAGCCCAAAGAATCGTTAAGTACAAATACTTGTGTTGCGTTGGGACAAATGAGAAGAATTCAGTCAAATGTGTTTGGGAGTCCATTTCACCTTGTGTGCCGGGTCGAAGTTGAGTCGCACGTAGGGTTTCTCGTCCTGCAGAAGCTCCGCCATTTTTTCAAAGCCGTCGCTCGTATTCATGACGGCGGTAGCTTTGCTTTCGTCGACAGGAATGATCATGATATCCTGTATTAAACGCATGCTCTTGATTGCAGCACCCTGCTCGATAAGGAGGTGAATAGGAGGCATACGTGGATAGTGGTGGTGACAAGCATTTATTCTAAATATATACAGAGAGGTGTTCGGAGCTTTCTCTAGTTGGAAGCTTCCTTACATACTAGGTGGTGTTCCCAGTCTGGGACCCAATTGGTAGAACTGGCCATCCGGGCCGTATGAACCAAGGCCTGCTCGACCTGGAGGTCCGAACAGGGCCGCTTCCCACTCCTCTCGTGTAGGGTGCTAGTTTGGGGAAAGGCCTGTGTTCTGTTGGCAGACTCATATCATGTGGTAAGTGTCAGCAACCTCCCCACAGTGCGATCACGGGCCAGTGACAACGGGGTCGAAATGTTTGATTATAGCCGGGCATACAAGGGTATTCTTAAAAAGTCGGAGGAGCAAACGTTCGTCTGCTTTCCAAAGCCCTTTTGCCGCGGATGGATAGAGCTGATGTTCATGCTGATAGTAATTCAAAATTTCACAAATCCGGAATAAAGGCTTCCCTTCATTCGAGGCATCAGAGTCGTAATGACTCTCGAGATGATAGCTCTGGCAGCCAGGTGTGTGGCCTCATTCCCTCGAAGACCCTGATGGCCTGGAGTCTAGATAATGTGTTGAAGTGTTTAGGTGTGGGTTCCGTATCATGAATGCACCAACGCAAGAAATATGCTGCTTAGGGGTGCATTCTAGTGGCTTGGTAGCTTCGACACACTACGCGGGAGTCGCTGATGATGTGTTGAGAAGCAGAATGGGAGATGGACAATGCAATAGCCACCTCCTCTGCCTGAGTGGCGTCAGCTGCCTTAAAGCTCAAACCATCCACTTGCCTGTCTTTGTGCATAATTGCTGCTGTGAACCACGTCCTAGAGTAATGCCCGGAAATATCCACGTAGAAGACGATGTGTTTGTGGCTGTACTTGTGTGCCAGAGCCTGTGCTCGGGCTGTACGGCGACCGTCGTATGAGTGTCCACCATATAGGGGAGAGGGCGTATTAGGGTGCGGTAGCGCCATAGCTTGGGCACCGGGACCCTCTCTTGTATCTTTCGCGAGTGATGTATATGTAAACTTTATGAACATACATATGTATATACATGTATACGTGTATGTATGTTATATGTGCAACTCCTTTCAGGAACTGAAAGAGGCGTACCTCCTTAAACAGCAAACGCGCCTCATGCAAACACCTCCAGCTAGGCCCTGTTGGTAGACGTGGATGCTTGGCGAGAACTCTGACTGCAAGGGTAAGAGCCTCAGCTCCGCGATTGCTTTCAACACGCCCTGTAGCCTGCCGGACAGCAGAATTTTCTATAGTGCAAAACCACTTCTAGCCGCACTCCCCGGGTTTCAGGGGATTGTGTCTGTCTCAAGCCTCTGAATTGTATATAAAAAAACTTGTTCAATGCTTAGAGTTTGCGAGCCGGAAATCGCCCTTTACATGAGAGGCATCCCTAGTGCGCGACGCCACAGGATGAAGCCGCCAACCACGCCCGTGGGACTAGAGCCCTTTCAGACTCAGACTCCAGCCCCGAGAAGTTGGACAGGGCCCCCTCCCCCTATGTCCCTCTAGGGGGGGATGGAAGAGGGGAAGGAAGGATTCTTCTGACTTGTCAAAGCCATGGGGGAGTTACCGCAAACTTCCCCAAAGTGTGGATACCGCCCGTCGAAATGAGCATCAAAGGGGTTTCTGATTGCGGGACACATCTCAGTATGCGTTCGGCAGCCTTGCTCAGCGCCTTTGCGGGAAACGGAACTAAGTGGTGACGATCACAGGAGCAGTCAAGAATTTCGCGGAACCGCAGAAGCCGTTGCCTAACATTCTCTGAGCCAGAAGAGCTGGTTCGAGGTGCCCGTTGTGTAGGCACTCGGGCGGCCGCCTCAGCGGCCTCATTACCTATCAGACCATGGTGGCGAGGAGCCTAGATGATGCGTATGGGATTGAGGTCAGCTTCAGCGACTGCTCGCTTTAGGAGGTGGTAGGGCAAGGATTATACCTCGCCTTCCAGGTAACTCATACAGGCGTCACGCTAATCAGTAATTTCACCCAGAGTTAGAATCTGCAGCGTCTAGCGCAATGGCTGCATCCTCTGCGTGCGCAGAATTCAGAGCCCGAAATTAGAGCCTGTAAACCTCTGTTCCCTGGTGAACAAAGGCAGCCGTGTAAAATCTTTAGGGAGACGGTCCTGCTCTATCTACATAGCATGAAACAGCCGAGCGTGCGCCTGTCTTTTAGATACCTTCATGTGATTCAACATCCATATTCCTCAGAAGCAGAGGTACCCAAAGTATGTGTCTCCATAGCTCAGGGATCCGAAGGTGCACTTATGTTGAATGTGTAGGCGGCCTAGCATACGGCACCCGTAGGCCTTCTGGGAGATCCGCGTGTGCAGGTTCACGAGATGGGCTTCCCGTAACTCCGAGGAGGAGTTGAGCACCCCCAACGCTAAATGTTTCGCATTAGAGGTAGACTACGGTAAGTCGAACGCTGACTTCATGGCTTTACGTATGGTGGCGTCTATGCGGTCTTCGTCTTGTTTAGTATTGCGAAGGTACAGCACAGCAAAGACGATCCGCGAGTTTACAAAGGCATGGGCGGGCCGTAGCGCGTCCCGGCAGCCGCAACTTCCCGCGTTTGTTACAAGAGCCGTGGTGGATGATACGCCTGACCTGCTCGCCTACTCGTTTGAGTTAGGCTACTGTGTATTGCGGTCTTATTCTGTAATGAATGCACAAGACCAGGATACAGAGCTCCTACACCTCTGTGATTGGACATCCCAACAGAGAGGGAGATGCAATACCATGATGGCTTTGATGTTTGCCCTAACGTGCACGAGCTCTGGTCTTGTCAGAGCAGAGTGCAGCCCAAAATCGGTTGAAAACGCATTCATTATGGTGGCGGCCCGTTGCAAAGGGTCCTTCTTTTCTCCAAGGCAGCCGTATGTGGTCCAAATCGTTGCGTCCTCTGCGTAGAGTGCGTGCCTAATTCGTTTCACACGGGCTAACTGCTGCGGAAGATTTATCATTACAAGACTGAACAGAAGCGATGAGAGAACCGCTCTTTGGGGCGTGCCCCTGGTCCCCGTGGTATATGGTCCATATTCTTCATTCTCGATACAATGGGAGTGCCTGTCGTCGCAAAAGGAAGTGTCGGATACAGGCAAAGGCTTTCGATCCACAGTCGGTTGAGCTCAAGTTAGAGAATATGTTCCCATGACGGACAGAGTCAAATGCGCCAATGAGGTCAAGAGCTAGAATGCTCTTGTCGTTATGGTGCATGGCTGTAGGTATGAGTATGGCGCGGTGTAGTTGGAGGAGGACGTCCTGCGCGGATTTATGTGGGCGAAACCCAAACCTACAGTTAGCCAAGTGGTCTTTACCCTCTAATTATGGAGACAGGTGATCCCCAACCTTCATGTCTATTAGTTTGCCTGCTCACAAGGCCCGTAATATGGGCCCCAGGTGGTCCGTGTTCATCGCTTTACCCATTGTCGCTAAGAATTGAGCGACAAAATCGCTTAAAACTGATCCGAGTATCCCAGGGGGGTAGACATTGAGTGAATGAGAGAGCATGGTCATGTCGCTAGATGTACCAAGCCAGAAGACGGTGGCCTTGTAGGGTATTTTTTAAGCTAATGTGATGCTGGATGTTGTCCTCGTGTATGATGTTCAGCAGTGGTGGCTAGGCAGCAGCACTTTTAAGTTCAGGTTCCTTGGTGTGCTTAGGGAGACCAGTTATGCTTGGTTCTGTAGACCTATGAAGGTGTTCACGATTGTCGGTGCCTGTCAGAGAGAATGTTTATACGGGAGCGCCATATAAGATCTTCCCCACGGCAACAGCCATGGCTAGTGTGCCACAAGCATGTTGTCTTGATCCTTCGAAATTGTTAGAGAGTGGCATACTGTGTGTAACATGGCCGGTCATGCCTGTTGTAAATTGCGCAGCAACCTTTGAGGGCTATTACAGCGAGCGTTCCTGCAAGGTTGTTGCATGCTTTCTTTATCAATGTAGTCTCCCGCTTTGGTCCGCATGCTGAGGTCATCAGCATTGATCGCGAATCTAGCCGCCGAGTAACTCTGGATGTTCCCTGCTACTCTTCTTATGCCCAGATTAAACAGCATGGGTCCCAAGATGGGACCGTGGGGAGATTCATAAGCAATGTTCATGCTGACTCAGCATATACCTCATATACCCTAGCAAAATGGGAACGGCCCGACATCACCGCGCTAATAGTCTCGCAATGCAGGCGCCACTGCCACTCGGAGCTTGCCTATCTACTCTGGCAATGTACTCCATTTTAAACCCATAGGATGGCCATACAGCCATTCGAGCACAGAGATTACCGTTCCGCGCTGCTCACGGATCCTTGACATACAGCTCCTATTTGCAGCATATGAGAGCCAAAACGACCTGATCAGTGCGGTGTGCGGGTGCCGGCTAAAGCCTTTTTGTTGGGATCCATCCATAGCAAAATGGACAATGCGTTCACTCAGACCTCGCGTGTGACTAACGTTCCTTCCCCATTTTCCGGTACAGTGCCCTTGTGCCTTACTCTCACAATAAAGGACTTTCAATAAATCGACCTATGGCTAAATATAATACTTTAAATAAAGTCTGTAAACAAGCGCTTACCCTCAAGCTGTACTAGCAAGCATAAATACGAACTACACACATGAAGAGGACTCTTGTAGAGGTAGCTGATGGTTAGAGAGAGTTCGGGCAGGTATGTGAGGCACGGGTTCGAATCGCATATAACCCTATACCCTTCCACGCCTGTTTCATTTTCTCGAGCTCTCTCGTGATGTGGACCGATGGGTGGGTAAGACCTGTGTACAAGAACGAGGAAACTGCTTCTGTGCATTGCATTCTTGCTTTACAAGCAGTCACATCGGCGTGGCCCCCGCCTACATACCCCACTGCAACGCTTGGTGGCATCTGCTACGGTGAAATATTACGCAGTCTTTTGTGTGCATTTTGATTAGTAGACGATGTTAGAGACTGAAATATTGAGGAGAAAATAGTTTACCACTGGAGCTTGAAAATTCAGTTGCTAGTGCGGTAATCTGGTGCGTCTGTCAGCACCTTAATGTTCCTCTAATTTCCAGTTCTTCAAGTCTTAGATGCAACTACGTTTGGTAGAGATTTCTAGAGTGTGCTCTATACTCATATAAAAAAGATCAGTTTCGTACAAGGGTTCTGCCCACACCTTCAATATACCTCCAGTTTTGACGTGCGGCTGCATGTATTCGATGTTCCTTTATTCACTATGAATAAATTACCACAGGTTGTATGCGTTATGCACAACAACTTTTTAAGTTGAAATATATGAACAGGTAGATGCCGCAATGACGGATAATGTAAATATTCATATCTTAAATAACCAACATTTTCTGATTACCGTTTTAAATCTTACATTTCGGTCTGAAGTGCAGTAAATAAAATGGGACTCCTTATATACCTTAAACATTTTACTATAACATACTGATAAAAAATAAATCGCGAAATTTCTCAATTAGACCCTGTTATCACAAGGTTTTCACCGCTCATAGCAAAAAATGATGATAGCAGTGACTCCAGAAATAACGGCCGTCTTTTACGGGGCGCAGCCCGAGCTCTCTTCACACCGATGTGACTCCTTTAAAACAAATATTTTACTGTAGCAACTAAAACAACTATTTATATTTTTTGATGTGCGTCTTGCGTCGCAAACAAAGCGATAAATTGGAGTGGCGGCAAATTTGAAGCAGGAACAAAATCTGCAAAGATTCGCGGCACAATAGTTCAACCATTTGGCTATTTTCGTAATGTATTTATACTTTGATCACGCTGCTTTTCCATCATTTGATGTTGTTGTCCTCGCAACTGGCGAATTGTCGTCCTCGCAACTGGCGAAAGAACACGCGAGGACTCTTTTCATCTTCCCCGATATTTATAGTAATGCAAGGTTCCATGAGACGCTGTAGAAATGTTATATTTAATAATTTAGCTTCCAAATTGACCCCAGTAATGCGGAAATTTAAAAACTTTAGCCTTGCACGGTACTACTATTTTAAAATACTGCCCTGAGTTTGCCGCAACATACCCTCAATTAAGAAGATTAACAAGTTTGCAGGAAAAGGGTGGCTGAAGCTGGCAAAGGACAAGGTTAATTGGAGAGACATGGGAAAAGCCTTTGCCCTGCAGTGCGTGCTGTCACGCCTATGATGATGATGACCCTTAATTGCATTTTTGCCGTATAACTGTATAATAATAACTATTTTAAACCATAATTGAGTCCGTCACTGACCTTATGGCGCACGAAAGGGCATGTGCCTACGTGATGAGACAGATTTCTGCTTCAAGGACCAGTTCCTGAAGAAGCGATTTAGAATACTTACATTGGATATCCAGATCGAGAAAATTTCTCGCACTTGGACCATGATATCTGGAGAAACAATATATTTGTCTCCGAAATAATGCCTCTGTAATTCTATTTGGCTTTGTCCTACTCTTTTGGGCTTTCTAAGCGGAGTAAAAATGTCAAGAAACTGGGCCGTATGCTAACCCGTGGAATGGCCGGGCTGTGTGAGTCAAGAGTTCACTTTCCTGAAAAAGTGATAACTAGAATCAATTTCTAAATGGTTTATTTACTTCTTCCCGCTAAAATTTTTCTTTTATTGTGGAAACAATTTCAAACTTCAGCCAGAATAATTACTTCGCATTTCGCGCTACAAAACAAACAAAAGCAGACCTGAAATACCTTATCTCTCGCGCTGCTCGCAGAACGTCAGCTGTCTATCTTGTGCCTTTGTTTCGGTCGCGTCACAAACGCGGTACGTTGCACTGAACTAGCTTAAAGCATGGTTGCCGTGGATAATTCTTTTTTCTGCTAGCACGAAAGTAGCCTGCAAGGCTGCATTTGCTTTGATAATAATGCAGCAATGAAGAAGTGTTAAACTTGTACTGTTGTGCACTTTCCGTTTGCAATGCCGCAGAGCGTAAGCCCTTTAAGAGGCCTACCTTCAGTAATAAATCTACACTATGCAACAACAACTTAAAATCGGTCTGAAAGGCGCATTCATTTGAATAGCAAATTGAACCCAAGATTAGCCTCATTTTATATACAAGGCCAGCACTCACCGGCCAATTCGTTTTCTTTGTGGACTAGTCCCGAGTGCAATTAACATATAAATGAGAGCTGCGCAGGAAAGGCAAATTCGCACCGAGAAAGCAGGCCGTGTTCATTGTCTGTCGTCAAAGTACCACGGTGCCTTCAATTCAGGCACATCGAAAGCGCACATTTTACATGAATTACTGTTCGACCATGGCCTGCAGTGAAGCACTCACTTAGGGAATCTCTGGTCCTACTCCTTCGGGACCTTTTTGGCATTTGGGGGCGGCGTATAACAGGGACAATAAGGCGGAAAAAGCAACACTGTTTTCTGGTTACTTTCGCAAAAACGGGACATTGGCAAATGTTAGGGCTCTCGCGCCGATCTCCGAAGTCGCCTCCCTTGTTAGTACGGCTGAAATAAAGAATAAAAAGTTGATGGAAATTTTTGTTAATCCGAAAGGGGTACATGGGGTAATGCGAATTAGTCTCAAGGTCGCCCTGAGCAAGCGTTTTTCTTGGCCAAACATCACCAAGCTTAGATGAGCCAGGCTGACCAGGTTTTCTGGGACCATGTAGAGACATAGCAATTAAGATGAAAATACGTCTGAAGTACGGTATCGGAAAAATTGACGGACACTAAGAGCATTTAAATTCCCATTTGAATGATGTTTTCGTTGCCAGCTTTTGACGAATTCCCCGCTAAAGTGTCTTAAAATCTACTACATTGAATCATTTAGCTCTTCAAAGTGTTGGGATGCATTTACCCGGTTGCACCTCAAGATGCATCATTTCGGCAGACACACAAGAATTTTTTACCTCGAAAACATCGAGCAGTTCAATTTTCATGAGTCGAGACTAGCAACCATTAACGACAGGCAATGCTTTAAATGGCACTGCGACATTTTTTTCACTCCCGATTATTCGAATGTACAGATCGCTCAAGCGTTCCAGATATCTTTGAAGAAAGAAAGGTTGACATCGGAAAATCCAAGGGAAAGTAGTTCCATTAAAAAAATCTCCCAACAAAAACAGCGAATTTGGAGTTTACTCATACATTTCATTTGGCCACTGTAGAGATTAAACGCTACTATTCATAACCGAACCTAGTGCACAAGCAAAAGAAGCCTGCATGCAATTGTTGCCTTGCAGGGGCAGCCCAGAGCTGTGCATTCTGAAGGTAGTGTCGTTCCGCGTACGCATCGCAGACAGGGCAAGGGCGGCTAACAGAATAAACGCGCCACTTCATTGTTTCTTTGTAATGACTTTGGCTTTCATAATATTGCAAAGCTACAACCGAATCTCCGTCCCTCACTCCGCTTTTTTTTTCGCTTCTCTATGCGTAGTTTTGGCCTGGGGGTGCCGACAAGTTCTGCCTTCTCAACCTCTAGTTTGAACAGCTGCGCTCGCTTCCGCGATAGTTTGAAGCGAAATGGAAAGTGTCTTTATTTTTATCTCTTTTGCTCCTTCTTTTCAGTTCTTTTTGTATTAAAAGATTTCACAACCCTCACTGACATCACACTTTGGATCCATTTCCTGAGAATAAAGGAACTGAATTGAGCTTGTTGGTACACGATTACGCAGGTAACAGTGCGTATACAGAACGATTAAATTGATACACAGTACAAGCTCTTCCTGTCGAAAAGACATCAATATATACTGCATGCACTTAAGAAACAGCCCACAGATTAAAGATGCGCAACACGATAAAGAAAAGTGAAAGTCACGAGAACTGTTCGGATAAGGCAGATGATGAAATTGCAAAACTGCTAAGAAGAAATACAAGTATAAAGAAGTGGCAAAATAGAAAAAAAAAGTGCTTAAGAACAGTCATCTCATGGTCTGGAGCGTTTAATAACTGTGACCTGCAGGAAATCCAATTTCTTTCGGAAGCGATGTAACGCACGGTGCACTGACACAACTCTTCTCTTTCTTTCTGACGAGAAATGTTGCCCGATTATCCCCCGCATTCTGTCCAAAATATCTCTTAATAACGTCGGTTTGATCAAGCAAAGAAGAGTATGCATGAAAGATTGCGTGTGCTCGTGTAACCTATCATTAATGCAAGGCACGTTCTAAACTAGACGGTAACCATTCCTAAACTCCTTTTTTGTTGTCACCTGTTTATAATCGTTTTGTTGCTTCGCAATTGTGCAATTTCGTCTTTCTTTTCATCCAAGCAAGGCACGTGTCTTTCTCTTTGCCTTACCATCTTGCACACCATGAATCAGTGTTTGTTGTTTGTCAGTAGGTACAGTATACACCACTTTACGATGACCAAGCAGGAGAGGGAGAAATGCTCTTAAACACGTGCGCTGCGTGACACTCCGTATTTGCCATCCTCCCTTCGGCTAATAATCCGGCATACGGAAATATGTCCGGCTGCTTAGCCACCGGTCAAGCGTGTGTTCGCGTCTATACAACAAAAGTTTCTATGTTTTACAGACCGCCAATGTCCTCAAGACATCAATGTTTTACTGAAGTTGCGGCAATAGTCGACGAAAGTTGAAAAATATGCCGAAAGCATGTATGCGCACCATGTTATGCGAAGGTCTCACTGCGTCTTATTCTTCACCGCTTTCCGACCAGCCCCGAGTTGCATTGGCATTGGCAGTACTTGGTGAAGAGAAAATTTAATACTTGCGCCAACCACAAGATTACGCATCAGCGCACTTTGTGAAAACATGCCGACAAAAACAAACGCACTACTCTGCTTAATAACTGGTGCGCAACGAAGCAAAGCGGCTGGTTTACCAAACTATACTCTGCACATAATTTTAACTGATTAAGCTTTTGGATGGTTTTGTAAAGCTGTTTTAATTCAGCAGAGCAAGACGTAAGGACTTCTAAAATTTGACCAAAACTTTGTTTCGCCACCCCACATGTTCTCGAATATTGGGAGTGTTTTGGGCATCGCCAACAGAAGAAAAAAAACCCGGTGTTAGTAAAAATATACTAATCTAACTTACACATGAATGGAGGCGGTGACACGAACATTTACCGAACTGCAAAGTGAGCAAAATTGCAGCCACGGCAACGTAAGTAGAAAGAATACACCTCATGCACGGAACGATGAAATCTGCAAAGCATTGTAATAAATAACTGCGCTGAATTCACATCGAATGGACAGTAGAAAAGCTCACTCATCTAGATGATGCGTAACCGTACCATACCAGAGATTGGAATTCTCAACACGGAGGCGGCGATTCGGCCTGCCAGTAGCGGTAATAGCGTTCCATTAGCGTACAAACATATCAGTCTATGTAATTACATTTTCTTGTATTTCTGAACCACTGAGTACTGGCGGAAGTGGAGTAGGCGAGAATGCGTATTTGCCACATATATTAAGGAGCCTAAATTAAATTTTAAAGGAAAAAGGTGTGAAGAAGACGCGAATTAGCCGAAGAATAAAGAAGAGGAAGAAGAAGCATTCGTTGAGGTGGAGAGAGGTGATTGGTGGAGAAGAGAAGAAGACGACCACAAGGCTTACGTGGACTAGCACCGAGGCTATAAAAGGGCGAGTGAGAGCGAGGCACAGGGGGGTACAGCAGAGAAACGGAGGGTCCGGCAGGTCAGGGACACATCGGCAGGAAGAGAGCGACGCGGGCTACTGCTCCGGTGAGCTCGCGTTCTACGACATCGCATCGGGGACTTTCTGCCGTGCCTGAGCCCGTTCCGGGGAGTCAACAGAGGACGCTACCACCTGCTACGGCCAGGGGTGTCTCCAGTGCTGTTGCCACCCATCCGGGTGGTGCCCCCAACGCCAACAACACCGGCATCACCTCCATGGGCGCTTGGACCGGGAGGTTATACGACGCAGCCAGCGACGCCGCCAGCAACGCCAGCCCAAGCACGCCGAACGCAGCCTCGACGCAGACTACGGGATCCATACAACGCGGCAGCCGCACCTAACCAACCGTGAGCACGAAAGCCGACCGCTAATAGTAGAACACTAGTAGTAGACGCTGGTAGCAGTGCGCACAGGTCGTGTGTATTTATAGTCTTTGTGTTTTGTGTTAGATTTGTTAGCTTTCTGTTCTAGTGTGTGTGTCACGTAGGGCGTATTAAATGTGTGTTTGTGTGGGTACACCCGGCGCCTAGTCCATTCTTTCGGTCCGAGTGTTCTCCGGAGAGATCCGTGACTGTATTGCTTTCAGTAAACCGGCTAATATCGCTCCTAGTATGAACAAACCTGCGCGAGCGGCAGTAGGGACTGAATTTCAATTTCACGCGCTTATCGCCGCAAACAAACATTGCAATGTTCAGATGTGGATTCGTTTCTGTCACAAAGCTCTCTGTTGTCTCCAGAATGTTTCATTTGTGAACTAGGTACTCTACCGTAAGCTCTGCATCTAAACTGCCACAATCGCCGTGACCAATCAGGCAGCGAAAGCGTTCATCAGAAACTATTCTCCACGAAAAACTAGATATTCGATTGCTCTCCCCGATCTTGAGATTCACCACATTTTGCTTTCATTTTTCCGTCATGCAACACCCTGCCACGTTTGCCCTACAGGCAAGAGGCGGCAAAAAACTACCAGTGTGAACTGCGAGCATGGCACTCACCGATGCTGATCGTTCGCTCCGTCGAAGCATGGTCCCCTGCTTCCGGTTCTTTGTTGCAGGTGCCAATGGCTTAAAACGCACCAGACTGAACACAAGGTGAACCCCCACGGGCAATTTCTAGGCTTTGCAGGAATAAAACGGACGGATGACACTTCGAGACATCACACGCTGCTTCGTCCACAGCCCGCGGGGTGCAAATTATCAGCCCCTGAAGGCGTCGTCGGTTGGCGGCGTTGCGTAAAACAAACATTACGGCGGCCAAGTATCCAAACTAAAGTCGTGTATAAGATCCTGTCTTACCGAAATAAAAATGCTATTTGACAGTCAGAACTTCTATTGTTAATATTTGTGTTCGTCTCGTCTTTGTGCTGTTACCTACATGAAACATATTTCAAACTGGATGCACAACCAATCAAAGTGGCAGCGCCCCATTTGGCTACCACCGCATTTCCGCCGCAAAAATCGCCGCTACGATTCGACACCACTGGCCAAAAGGACACTTTCAGGTGCAGAATAAAACAATAAAATTACGATTTCTGTGAAACCTTCGAGCACACAGGCATCACAGTGTCGATTGGAATGCACACAATAAATAAAGACCTCGTCATTAATTTGAGTCCGAGGACCTCTTCAACTTGCAGAATTTCAGAATTACAAATCTGAGTTAGGCGGGTTTAGCAGCAGAGAAAGGCTCCGGAAATTTCGGCCACCTGGGGTTCTTTAACGTGCACTGACATCGCGGTGTACACGGGCCTCTAGAACTGCGCCTCCATCGAAATTCGACCGCCGCGGCCGGGATCGAACCCGCGTTTTTCGGGCCGGCAGCTGAGTGCCGTAACCACTCAGCCACCGCAGCGGCTTAAAGGTGGCGATATTGAGAATGCAGAAAATCGCTTCACTTTGCCCTGAAAGCGAGCCTGCGTGCTTATTTCAATTGAGCGAAATGTTTTTACGTAGATTTCGTCTAATGATATTCTGATCCTACTCATTAATACGATAGCACTGCCGACACCATCAGCCCGTTTTATAATCACCTCGCACTGCTATTGATAGTGTACATGATACTTTGCTGGTATTGTTATAACGACATGACAAGCCACCAGTTCTAATGCAAATATAATGAGCTGAAGCAACGAACCAGCGTAGCCAGCCAAAAGTCCGCTAGCTACGCTGAAAACGAGAAAGGAAGAACTGGTGTTCGCATTTCTTTCACAGTTCTATGTTTCGACACTATAGCGCGTCGCCCAAAAGCCCGTGTCGCACAAAAGCTGGTGTTGACAGCGTCGTCAGCCGTAAGCGAAAAAGGTCAGAAATATCCACAGAAGCAGCATGATGGCAAGTGACCAACCAGCGCATCGCTTAACCGCTGCACCACTGCGCCAGAAGCGGTATGAGTACTACACGTAATATATGAATATAAAGTAGAGAATGGTAATTTACACTCTTGTGAGAATTAACCCATGATAGCGATCGCCTGACTCCCTCAAGGCAGAGCTTAAATGTCTCCTCTAATTTTTCAGTGTAGGTGAAAGAAGGTATGCTTAAAAATTGAATAGGTGGCACCCTCAAGAGATTAAGAACCATTTTTACACTGCTTGTTTCATTGGAAATGAACAGATCATTAGAAATGTTGCGTGCCTGAAAAGTACAGTGAACTTCGGTGTGGGACTACAACATTCGCTCCTAGTTCAATACAGCCTCGAATAAGTAAGCGAAGAGCAAGCTTCATATATACACACCAAGCTTTTAAAAGATTAGGGTAAATGGCTTTCGATGGTTTTACGTGAGTAAAAATTTTGAATAAGTGTAAATGTATCACAAAGAGACCGGTAATTTTTTTCTGCCAACTCGAGCTCCAATTTTTCAGCGCGCCGAAATATTTCAGTACAGAGACATTTTCGCATCTTAAGTCCATTTCGCATCTTAAGTCCATTTCGCATCATACGCTGCAACTTAGAAATCCACCGATTGTGTAGAGATAGAGCGTCCGCCTAGCGTGCAAGAGGACCGGCGATCGAATCCCGGTGCAGCGTAAAAACTCCGCCGGGTTTGAAAAAAAAATTATCCGCGTGTCGATCCAAATGTATAAGCAGGCCTGGTGTGTGGCCTGATGTCGGTGGCCAGAACCTGCAAAGCACTCCCTCACCAGAACAAGATTTGTCCACGCTGGTGTATTAGTTCGCCACAACCTTCCATGAAAACACCAATTAACCCTCGGCCCTCAGTTCCCGGCGGCTGCGGAGCAACTGAACAAGGCGGTGGTGAGACCTGTGACGCAGCAGATGGCGCCAAGAGTTTCTGGCTCAGAAAGGCCGCCATTAGAATCTTAACCTGGCAACGTTTAACGATAGCACCTTATGTAGTGAGGCTAGCCTAGCAGTGCTGTTCGAGGAACTAGCGGCCATTGAATCGGATGTCATAAGGATTGGTGAATTTAGGAGGATAGGTGAGGCGTGTACGGTACGAAAGGACGGGCACATACTGTGCTATCGTGGATTAGCGAATAGACGAGAACTAGGTGTGGGATTCCTCATTAATCAGAACCTAGCTGCAGCGTAGAGTTGTACAGTATTAGAAAGGGCGCGGCAGCTAACGCAGTTAGGCTCAATAAGAAGTACAAGCTGGAGGTGGTGCAGGCTTACGCGCATACATCCAGTCATGATGACCAGGCTGCTGAAGGCTTCCATGAAGACGTGGAATCGGCAATGAAGAATGTGAAATCACACTACACTGTACTGTTAAGTCATTTCAATAAAACGGCGGGCTGGCGACCAGGCGGTTGGCGACTATGAGATATGTTCTAGAAATACCAGGGGAGAGCTATTAGTAGAGTTTGCAGATATAAATAATTTACGGCTCATGAATACCTTCTTTCGCAAACGAGAAAATAAGAAGTGGACCTGGAAGAGCTACAATGGTGAAACAAAAACTTAAATCGACTTATTTATTTTATTTTTATTTATTGATACTGTCAGCCGTAAGGCCGTTACAGGGCGGATGCATACAATTGAATACGTACACACAGCCACAAGTACACAAAGCCACAAGTACAAAATTTATACAACTTAAAATCATCAATTATTTTGCCAGCAGATAAAGCCACAAGTGCCTGATGTAGGTTAATGTTCAAAATAATACACTCAGTTTCAGACCACCGAGGATCGGAACCGCAGGTGAAGAACGTAATGATTGACAGCAAAGACAAATGGCTTCTATAGGCTTAAATAACGGGACCGATAAGTTTCAAATTGGTGTAGATTGTCTGCTTGTAAAAGGTCCTGGGGCAAGGAATTCCATCCATCTATGGTTCTGGGGAAGAAGGAGTATTTAAATGAATTGATTCGGGCCGTCATGGGTGTGACCTGATCTTTGTGAGAAGATCTCACAGCTCTAGAGCAACACTGTGTCATGTAAACGCTTATGTTCAAGTTGAAGTGGTTAGTATATAGCAGATAAAACATTTTCAGCCTGGCAACTTTCCTTCGCTTTGAAAGTTGAGGCAAGTTTAGTTCATGAAGCATGTCAGTCACTGAATCTGTAGATCTGTATTTAGACAGAATGAATCGAGCCGCCCTTCGCTGAACTTTTTCTATCCTGTCAATTTGGTTTTTCTGATGTGGATCCCATATTACGCTTGCATATTCCAGTGTCGGTCGTACCAGTGCGAGATAAGCTGTTAGTTTTGCTTTTGTGGAAGCAAGCTTCAGTTTTCTTCTTATGAACCACAATTTTGTTTCGGCCTTTGAGCATATGTTATTGATGTGTGTATGCCAGTTTAGATTTGAAGTTATAGTGACGCCTAGATATCTGAAATGGTCGACTCGAGTTATATAGTGCCCGTTTAATTCATAATCAAAAGAAAATATATTTTTCGTTTTATTGGAAATTGTAAGAAATGCGCTCAACCTGGCATCGTTCAGGATGTGGACGTGCTCGAAAAGGTACGTTGTAGTGACTACAAAATGGTAAGGTCTCGAATTAGCTTAGACTGAAAGAGGGAACGGAAGAAGCTAGTGAAAGGGAAGCATTAACGAGCTAACGGTAAGGGAAAATAGAGGAATTCAGGATATCACCGCTGAACAGATATTCAGCATTAACTGAGGAAGGCTATCTTAATGTTCATACAATTAACGATAATCTGATAGATGTCATTAAGGAGTGCGCAGTAGAAGTAGCCGGTAGGACGGTTCGACAGAATACCGGCAAGCTACCTCAGGAGACGAAAGATCTGATTAAGAAACGTTAACGCATTAGGGTGTCTAACCCCTACAGGAAGAATAGGACTAGCCGGGCCATCGAAGTTAATGAATAAGCGCAAGTTAGCGGACAAAAACTTTTTAATGAGGAGGGGATCGAGCATGCTCTCGAGAACGAAGGTAGCCTGAAAGCGATGAAAAGGAAACCAGGCATAGGTAAAAACCGGATGTATGCGCTTAGAGACAAGGAGGGCAATGCAATTGGAAATATGGATAAGATAGTTAAAGAAGCTGAAGAGTTCTACAGAAATCTTTACAGTAGCCAATGTAATCAGGGCATTAATGAGAGAGACAGTAGTGCACAGCAATGCTTCATCCTACCAGTTACGAAAGAGGAAGTAGAGAAATCTTTTAGAGCGATGCAAATGGGAAAAATTAGCTAGTGAGGATCTGGTAACAACAGATCTGTGGAAGGAAGGAGGGGAGATTGTGCTAGAAAAACTAGCTGCCCCTATATATAGCCTACATTGATAACGGGAAAGCATTTGACCCAGTGCAAACCTCATCAGTCATACAGGCATTGCGGAATGAGCGTGTAGATGAGCCTTATGCCAAAATACTGGAAAATATATGTAGGAACTGTGCAGCTACCATAGTCCTCCATAAAGTCAGCAATAAAATTCCAATAAGGAAAGGCGTCAGGCAAGGAGACACGATCTCACGATCTCGCCAATGCTATTCACTGCCTGTTTACACTAGGTATTTTGAGGCCTGAATAGGGAAACAGTTTGGGATAAGAGTTTATGGAGAGCACATAAATAATCTGCGATCCGCTGATGACATTGCCTTGCTGTGTTATTCAAAAGGTGAACTGCAAATCATTATCAATGAGTTAGAGCAGTGAGGTGGGTCTTAAAATTACCATGCAGAAAACCAAAGTAATGTTCAACAGTCTAGCAGGGGAGCAACAGTTCAAAATTGGCAGCAAGGGGCTGGAAGTGGCAAAGGAGTATGTCAAATTAAGGCAAGTAGTGACAGCTTATCCGGGTCTTGAGAGGGAAAATAACTAGACGGATAAGAATGTGGTGCAGAGCATATGGCAGGTTCTCTGATATCATGAATAGCAGGTTACCAATATCCCTCAAGAGAAAAGTGTACAACAGCTTTTTATTACCTGTACTCATCTGCGGGGTTGAAACGTGGAGGCTAAGGAAAAGGGTTCAGCTTAAAGTAAGGACAACACAGCATGCCATGGAAAGGAAAATGATAGGTGTAACATCAAGATGCCGGAAGCGGGCAGAGTGGGTAAGAGAACAAACGCGTGTTAGACATCCTAGTCGAAATCAAGAGCAAGAAATGGGCTTGGGCAGGGCATGTACCCCGAAGGAAATACAAACACTGGTCTTTAAGGAAAACGGAGTGGATCCAATAGAAGGCAAGCGTAGCAGAGGGCGAGAGAAGATTAGGTGGGCGGAAGAGATTAGGAAGACTGCTGGCAAATGGTTGGCGCAGATGGCGAAAAACAGGGTTAATTAGAGATATGGGAGAGGCCTTTTCCCTGCGGTGGTTGTAGTCAGGCTGATGATGATGATGACGTCCGCTGAAATGTGGCCTGCGGCTGATACCCATCTAATGCTTCTACCGCAGCGCAACTTCCAATCACAGCACAATATCAAGAAGTGGCGAAAGGGAAGCCAAGCCGTTTTACTAAGAATACTACCTTCTAAGAGTTCACCTGTTGTAAAAATAAAGGACAGTAGACTGACGCTTGCCTTTCGACTGTATTCTTTACATATTGTCGAGGGTTTTTTTTCCTGCTCTCTCTAACGTGAGATATTTAATGTCATTCCATTCTTATGATTGAAGCGTATAATGTTCTTTTTATTACAGTGTTTCTTAATTATGGTTACGTTCGAATAAAATTTTTGATTCAATGAGGTTGCCGAAATCATTGGCGCTTGATTTCGAGCCCGAATACCTTCTCTACTCCCGAAGGAGGATTGAAATTATCCACCCTACATTTACCATCTGCAAGCCATCGAAGCGAAGAGATTGTTTTCTGCACTGTCACTTCCGTGCATTTAATAACACTCACGTCAACTTTACCAAAACTTAAACACATTCAAGGCTTGACAGAAAAAAGCACGCCAGACCGGGAACGCGAAGTTAGACAAAGAAAAGAGAATTCGCTAAAAATGAGAATCTTGATGTTCGTATCGTCTCTTTCTTGCATCGCTCTTTCTAACTTACTGCATTTTTATGGCAGCCTGGATATATTCTAATGCGTCCGTTGCCTCTTTTAAAATCTCCTGTTTACAAAGTAACAAGTACTGTCATAGAAAGACGCATTTTGATTTGTACAGCACACCAGCCAAACGCAGGTGTAAACACAACACCCGTTCCCATCGACGCGTTAAAAGCATACTCAGTGATGCTCTTATGGTGGCTTGGCACGTGGCGAGATGCAAGAAAAACAAGCATGATTTCCTAAGGCCAAGACTGCCATATACTATGAGCGTTTCCTCCTTTTCTCATCAATGTGTCAAAACCCTCACCCTGGAAGCTACTGCACCACTCTGGGGCATTGCTTTTGCTGTTGCTTCCACAGATTGCATTTAGCTGACGCTGCAGAGAAATGCGGAGAAAGAAAATGCCACGTTGCCTGATTTTCCGTTTGTCGCCATCTGTTTCGGTACCAACGGACGCTATGTGGCATTTTCACCATCAACGGTTTTCCACGCTCGCTGCGGCGTGTCGGATTTCAGACCTCAAGCCGATTCCGTTTTGGCTCAGTGGGCAAAAACACCGAAGCAGAGCTCAAGCCTAAACATCTGAAAACAATTATCAACGAAGTTGTTAAAGATGAAAGAGCCGCGATATCTGCGCCTTTCCACGGACAAATTTGGAGGAGGACCGGCCTGTTTCTTGATACGAAAATCTATTTCTTTCGCTGTTTTTCCAGTATTTGAAAGTTGCAAAGAACGCGGGGCCTTTCTCTGCAGCAGACCGTGCACATGCTTTTGAGCGAACTATGCAGCTCTTATTATTATCTTGTTCTGAATCCTCCGAAACATTGTCGGCATTGTGCAAGTGACCAGAACGCAGAACGTTTAGTACTTATTTCTTCAACGTAGGTGATAGCTACAATAAGACAAGATTTTATTTTTTTGCGGGGCGCATTTGTCTTGAAATATGGACGATTTGAACCATTTTGCAATATTCTGCTCTTCCACGAAGAATGAGCATCATTTGCAAGGCCTGAAATTTTTGTTTTTCAAAAGCAGCAACAGGAGGCATCTTGTACGTTAGATGAATTATTGACTGACGCTTTTGAGATTATATTGCTATTTTTACTGGATTTGCGCCGTGCTTCCATATTGTGTTTACGGATGTATTTTGTCGTAGTTAAAGTCTGGCTACCCAATTGTTGTGAAAGTTTATTTCCGCATATTGTTCTCTTTATGTGGCGGTGACAGTCTGGAGATTTCTATTTTCACATTCAAGCAACAGGGATATTTCGTGCTGGTGGCCTCAAGAAACAGGTGCACCACCAGCTTGGTACAGCCCTCTGCATGACTCAGACAAATCTTCATGAGAAGCACACACAATCAATCAAAACACCAGGGTAAAATGCGCACCAAATGCCTTAAATACAGTTTCCATCTAACATTACCAAAAATAAAAATTGGTTGTTGGGGAAAGGAAATGGCGCAGTATCAGTTTCAAATCTCGGTGGACACCTGAACAGCGCCGTACGGGAAGGAGTAAATGAGGGACTGAGAGAAGAAGAAAAGAAAGAGGTGCCGTAGTGCAGGGCTTCAAAATACTTTCCAACAACTAGAGATCTTTAACGTGCACTGACATAGCACAGCTCATAGGTGCCTTTTGCGTTTCGCCTTCATCGGAACGCGGCCGCCGCGGTCGGATTCGAACCCAGGTACTCCGGACAAGTAGCAGAGAGCTCTAACCATACTGTAAATAAGAATCAACCCAAATGGGAGTTTAAATGGTGGGCGCCACCCTTTATACTCCATATGCTGAAACATTTATTCCATCAATATGGAGTAAAAATGTTTTAAATTGCCTATTTTACTCTTTGTTTTAACAAATTGAGTAAAAAGGAGAACTCTGTACCTTATAGCTCTCATTTATAAATGGTGTTTCTTGATCGTAATGCGCCCCAAGTCTCCAATGGAGTAAACAAAAACACCATTTTGCGCCATCCGCCCTGCCACCTATCGTCTCGTCTGATTGCGGTCAGTCGTCGGATAATGGCGGTGAGTGACGACCCCCTGGTTACCGTCGTCGTTTGACATCTGCGGACTTCGTGCTCCTTCACGGGCGCCTGCCGCTGTACAAGAGACCGGGTTGTCGCCGTTTTACGCTCCAGTAACCCTCATAACTGAACTGCTTTTGTGAAGCCTCCAGTACTCTGACCACGCCTGACCTACATTTGTTAGTGTCGCCACCCTGTTAGAGCCTTTGTTGAGGCCTAATTCTCACAGCCTTTTTTTAGTTTTAACGTACTCGCGGCGCGTTGCAGCAGATTTTAGTGCGTTGCATAAACATGTAACTGTGATAGAACAGTTAAAACGCAGAGCCCTGAGTTGAACGGATGAGGCTACATTTTTTTGCGGTGATATTGGAATAACAAGCTTTAAAGAAGTGAGTTTGAAAGCAAACAGTGCCATACCATTCTACTTCCAGGTGTGTTTTATTTTCAACTTATTCGGCTCTGGTTTTTAGTCAAATACAGCGTGGTGCATGGCCGTGAAAACTGCTCCGCGACTACTTTTCAGTTTTTAATAATGATTTTAATGCCATGTGCTTTTTTCTACGAACCTAGCCAACCAAACAAGCTTGTGCAGCAATAGCAGACGACAAGCAGACGACTCCTGCTGCCTACACCTAGGCCGCCACTGGGCTTGCAGACGGCAAAAGAACGCATGACGCGGGATCACATTATCATCATCATCATAATTTATTGATCCCTCAAGAACCCTTCACAGGGTATTACATAAGGGGGGGGGGGCGACGTACGTAGGACAATACAAGAACAAAACCAAAGAGGTTGAAAAAAAGAAAAACAAATCTAGTAAATCATATATATTGTTTGACAGAACTGAGGGCAGTTAACATACATTTTAAGCGCTTGAAACATACAATGAGGGCAGTTAAGGACAACGAATACAATCAGTAACATCAAATGAGAACACAATTAAAATAGTTAGAAAATAATCGATGAAGTAGAGAAGGAGATTTACAAACGAGTTGCTCAAGCACATGAAACTAAAGGCGAGAAAAGAAATTTAGACAAATTTGATGTTCAAAGACAGAGTGTAACCGGTCTTTGAATACGACAGGTTCACTTTCCATGACAGTAGAATCTGGCAATTCATTCCATCCCTGTATTGCAATTGGTAGAAATGACTTAATAAAAGCAGATGTTGCTCTATGCAGGCGCTGTATACTTAAGCTATTGAATAAGCGTCGAGATGAACGTGCTGGTGGATGAAGAAAAGATTGACGCAGATGCGTGAAATCATAGGATAACTTTTGAAAGAGGCATAGTCGTGATATCTTGCGGCGAAAGACCAATTAGGGGAGACCCAGTGATGTTTTTATACTGCTGATACTGATTTTGTAGTCGTATTTTGAAGATATAAAGCGAGCGGCGCGGTTTTGAACAGATTGTAAAGAGTTGATGAGATAAGTCGGATGTGGACACCAGATTGCGCATGCGTATTCGAGTTTGGATCGTACGAAGGTTTCATATGCCAGTTTACGGACGGCCCGGCCGACAACGATAATGTTCTTCGAATAAAGCCCAGTGTTTTGAGCACTCAGCGACCAGTTTAATGATATGCTCGGACCAATTTAGATTACTTGAGATTAGGACACCGAGGTAACGACACGTTAGTACAGCGGTAGAGGACACAGTCACCTGCGAAGAGACGTATTGATGATGAAATGCCACAAGGATGGTCGTTAATACAGATGTGAAAAAGAAGCGGCCCAAGAACTGAGCCCTCTGGAACGCCAGAAAGAACCCTGGTTGAGGCTGAAGGATGGCCTTCTATGACGGTGAACTGAAAGTGGTCGGTGAGGAAGCACTTGATCCATAATAAGATTAATGGGTCCAGACTGAGAGAAGAAAGTTTACAGATGGAGTCGCAAGTGAGAAACACGATCAAAAGCCTTAGAAAAGTCTAAGAATATAACATCAGCTTGAAAAAATGAATCAAGATTTAAATGAAGATCAGTGGTGAATTCAAAAAGCTGCGACTCACAAGAAAGACCAGAGCGGAAACCGTGCTGATTATCGAAGAAGAATGCGTTTTTAACAAGGTGTACGGAAACTTGAGAATAAATTATGTGTTCCATTAGTTTGCAGGCGATGCATGTTAAAGATATTGGGCGATAATTTTATGGATGAGACCGGTTGCCACAATTAAATGCAGTTACTACTTTACTAATTTTCCAATCTGTTGGAAGCGCGCTTTGAGCGAGGGACTGGGCAAATATTATCCGCAACTTAAGGCTGTTTGGGACTTTGGTGGCTTTAGGTATTTTGGCAGAAATGCTATCAGGACAGGGGCTACTTGATAATTTCAGGTTGTCGATAAGCTTTTCTTTACTTTCCGCAGTGACTATAATGGGCGGCATCGGTGAAAAACTGGTACCAGGAAATTTGGGAGTATTATCTTTCGGCTCATGGGTAAAAATTGAAGAAAAGTACGAGTTCATTACATCGGATCGTTCGTCTGGCAGCACATGTGAACCATCCGAGTTAGAAAGCGATATGTTGTGCGTATGATGACTAACCAGGGGAAATAAGATTCCAAAACTATTGGGGATTTTTGTCCATTATGTGCAGAAAATCCTCGTGTAAGAACTTCCTTTTGGACTGCTTCAGTAGGCGTGCATAGTCTTTGAGACACGTGAAATATTTTTCCCACCTGAAGGCTTAGTTGGATTGCTTAGCAATGCGAAAAAGGCGTTTTTCTTACGTGAAAGCATCTTTAGGGTACCACTGAACCATAGCTTACCTGCATCGGCACGAATGGAAATGACTGGGACATGGGTTTCAATTAATGTCAAAAGTTTCTGCTTTAATAATAACAAATTTTGGTTGACAGTTCCTGAAGAAGCAAGCTGTTGGAAAGGGTGGAAGGAGTTGTCCAGTTCGGCGTTTATAAGGGGGAAATTTGCCCTCTTATTATCGCGGATAACTTTAGTTGAAGGGTAGCGAAGCGGCTTCGGCACTGCTACATTAAATAGCATTAGGTTGTGATCGCTGAGACCGTTTATAGAAGACATCGAGTGAATTATTTCTGGATTCGAAACAAAAACCAGGTCAAGCGTGTTGCTGATCCTAGTTGGCATGTTAACTGTCTGGGTGATCGAGGTTAAACAAATGTACAAGATCAATGAATTCTTTTGGTTGACGAAAAGTGGCGGTTAAATTATGTCTGGGTAGTTGAAATCGCCACGAAGTATAAAATTTGCTCTGGGAAAGCGGCAGTTTAAGTCGAGAAGTACCGAGTGCAGTTCATTGACGAAGGAAAGATCACAATCAGATGCTCGATAGCACGCGACGAGTATTATAGAGCTTCCAGGAAGGAATAAGTTTACGCTGTGGATTTCATGATGAGTTTCAATATCAATAGTAAATGAAGGCATGGCTCGATTAACGAAAACTAGGATACCACCGCCTTTGCGTCCCACCCTGTCACGCCTGTGTATAGTGAATGACACATTATTCAGCAGCTCTTCGAATGAGATATCAGGGGTTAGCCAAGTTTCCGTAAAAATAGCAATATCAGTGAGGGTTTCTTCGAGGATGGTTCGACGCAGTCCCTTTTGGGTAAGTAGCTACGGATGTTTGTGAGAACAGCTTATATTTCGTGGTGCGGAGCTGCGCGGACGCTGTATTGTACCGGCTGATACGATGCAGATTGAGGAGGCTTTGAACTATTCAGTGAACGCTATGATTTCACCTCGTGAACAGAATGTTACTGGGCATCGGAGGTGTACGGATTTTTCCCCATGACCAACTTATCGAAGCGTATCTTAAAAGGTAAGTTGCTATCAAGGCCATACGAGTATAGTTTTAGTCGAGCTGTACGTACGTACACGCACTGAATAATCTTCCCGAATTAAAAATGTGGTTTCCTTTAGCTTAGATCCGGCGGAATGAATGTTTGACTTGGTTTTAAAGCTAGATAGTTTAACAATAACGGGACGTTTTCTATCTTCGCGGAAGCGGCCAAGTTGGTGAGCTCGCTCAATATCTGAGCTCTGATAGGTACTTCAAGGTGCTCAGCGAAGAAAGATATGACTTCCCATTTGGTCTTCGCCCAGGTTTCGTCACTGGCGTGAGGGATTCGGAAAAAAAAGCAGATTGTTGCGGCGAAGGCAGTTCTCAGAATCGTCGCATTTCCCTGCGAGGACCTTAATTTCGGCGTTCACTTTTTCAATGACAGTGCTAGCGGTAGGTTGGTCGTCAGATTGGCAAGCTTCAGCTTATTTTCTAGTATGTCAACACGGTTGGAAAGATGGCTGAAGAGGGATTCGATATTTTTGGGGGCAGAACGTATCAATACAAGCTCGGACAGCATGGTTTTTTGTGAGAGCTCCATTCATGCAATGGCCTCTGATATGGAGTCAAGCGTTGGTGGTCCACGGTTCAACTCAATGTCACCAGACAAAGCAAGTAAAAGCAAAACCAGGTGTGCATTGGCAGAGAAAGAGCAAAGCATCGGGCCTAACAGATTCCGCCAACTGTCAAGGGTGTCAAGGGGGCACGACACCGTAAGTAAGAAAGGATCATTACAGGGAAGGCATTTAGCATTCGGAAGATAACTGACCTGCAGCAGAATAGGCATCTCTGTGACCTTGCACGTAGCGGTGGCGAGCCCCAACTGGCCTCTGTGCGGCGGCTGATTATATAGGCTAGGCGGATCACCCGCGCTGATTGTAGCGCTCGGTTGTCAGGCGAAGAAGCTGTCGATGTCAGGAACATTTGAGTGGACGGGGTCGTGGCTACCCGTCGTGTGGGGATCAGGAAACCAGCAAACCGGGTCACTGAAGGGTAAAACCTGGTTGGAGTCGGCCGAAAGAACGTTGCTGAATTCCCAGGGGAACGTTAAGAGCAGGAAAACCTACAGCAGAATAGGCGTCTCTGTGACATTGCTCGAAGCGGTGGCGTGCCCCAACTGCGCTGCCCTGGGGCAGCGCAGTTTCCCAAGTTGGACTGCCGGCGGCCCCCGCAGCAACTGCCCGTTTCCGCCGCTGGCACTGCTGTAAGAATGAGTCTGAATGAGGATTGATAAACAACCACCGCATTTCTGGGCTCCATTTCTGTGGGTAGTAAAAAAATTTACTCTGTTACATTCCTAAATACCTCCCTTGTATAAGGATATAAATGAAATCCTCCATTTATTTGGAGTAAATAAAACAACCTTTTCGGTCTGCGCTAGAGGACCAACTATTTACTCCTATTTTGGTGTTTTTCTAACATTGTACTGGGCCAGTGCGGCGGGTAGGTAACACTTCCCTCTTTTATTTTTGCGTTCCCTCGTAACTTTCCTACAGTGCTGGGTAGCCAACCGGAACACCCTTCTGGTTAAAATCCCTGCCTTCCATTTTTCTTTTCTGCCTCTACTGTGCATTTATTATTTGTCCTCAGTTATTAAGCAATATTAATGATATTCATCCTTTGTGGGACAGCACAGGATTGCAGTAATGTTTTTATAGTGAGAGAGAAAATCATTATACTTTGTAAAGATGGGCAGAAAAAATTCCAAAGATGGCATGCAGAAAAAGAAGCCAGCCTTTACGACTGCTGTAACATCGAGGAAATTTTCGATTACGTCTGTCATCTAGATTATGCTGCCCGCACAAGAAAAGTTACATTCCTTTATGTTAACCGTTTTTGTTTTACAATTGTCAGCCTTGTTCGCATTTAGTATATCCAAACGAGCCCCTCGTGCCCCCATATCTTACCACCTGATCAAAACAAAAGAAGCATAGATCCTAATTATTAGCTAACGAGCGCAGCTAATATCTCTTTGCTCTGACCTTGAAATCATATGTAACCTATATGTTTGATTCCTGATCCCAGCTTTCTTCATAATAGTTACAGTACAGCGTGTCTGAAACAAGTAATTTACGCATGCAAGAACACAGTTCTTCTTGTAAATTCTTTCTTGAAAGTTAGAGCTTGAACTTAAAATTCTGTGTAACATTTTTCTCCAGCTTCATACTGAGCGAAAAATAGCTCTTTGAATTGACGGTTTATACAACACTTAATCACTGGTATCTTGAAGTGCGTTAACTACACGTGTTATGGTCAATTACCCAGCCGAGAGCGTCGGATAAATTATTGTCATTTGGTTCTTTTGAGTTGACAGCTAAGTAATGGATTTTTTTCATGATTACTCCCAGCATGAAAATAAGGCAACGTAGTGGGGCCCGAATGCACGACCTCGTGCTAAGTATGGCTCAGTGTTAATTCGCCTAAGTACGACACAGCATGGGGAATTCCAGCATGGTAGCAACATCAGGGCACAATTATTCGAATCTGTGCTCTATTATCTCTTCATTACTCTTTGCTCCAAAAACAGTTTTATTAATACTGTTATGCAACTGTTATTCGCCATCTTGACTCTAGCGGCACTAATACATCTATTTTCGAGCTGAAATTGGAAGTGTACGCTCCTAATTTTGAAGTTTGCCTTTGAGTTGACCCCGGCCGACATTTTACGGCGATTATTTTTGGAAAGAGCGCAGACATAAAATTGCCATTTTTTGTTAAAGTTCTTTTGAACAAAATTCTTCTGCGGCCCGTTTTTCGCCTGCCCTGTTATATTGCTCTTTGATTTCCACCCCTGCATGTCCGTCATCCTTATCAATATTCACCAGATAAAAACATTAATGTTGTGTTTGCCGCGCACCGAGTCGCACACGAAGGATTTGCAATCCACAGACGCATCATTGTGCAGGGTGGCAAGTCTCACTTGAGGCGGTCGGATTAGAATTTCAGCCACGCTGAACAAGCTGGATTTGGAATTAATGGAAGAGCATTAAGAACGTTTCCACCCCACGGGTTCCACATCGTATGACAAATGAGAAACAAAATTAAATGCAAGTTGTTACCTGTTCGAAAAATTGTAAGCTTATGCAAAGAAGGTCAGATCGAAATTATGCCGAAGAACCGCGCCTGAATCATAACTGGTAGTCATGGCAACAACTCTGTGAGCCACTTGGGGAAGGACTCGCTAATGACGTGTTGTAGAAGTCCAGTGCGGATGCTAATGGCGTCTTCTGCGGGTAAAAGAGCATTTACAAAGCACAGAGAACCAAACGACGAATGTGCTTGCGCTAGGGAAAGGTGATGCCGTGCTGTTTTTTTTTTTGAAAATAATTGCTTCCAGCGAAATGACCTGGTGCAAGTTCTCTTTATGCGCAACTACATACATTCATTGTTTTTTCCGCGCCGACCTATATTCAGGAGAACCGCCTGCTGCTGTTTTTTCTTTGTTTGAAAAAGGAAAGTTGACTCAGCTTTAGCCGACGTCGTTACAGAGAGAAATGCTCCTGGCCTTTCTCGGCGCCCCCATTTAGATGACCAGGAACGACCCACTTGTTTGCATTTCTCTTGCTGGCATGCGGCAAGATGACCTCAGGTAATACTTCCTTAAATTTTTCTCCTTAAAGACATTAAACAAACCTAGGAGCAGTGGAGAACTTTTTCTCGAAGAAAGTCCTTACGTGCGGGCGATGTAATAATGCTGAAACGAGTAACGTTATTTAAAGCTAGAATTATTACGCTGCTTTTGCGGCTAGTTAAGCCGAGCGCTTCGACGAACACGGTTATCGAAGAAATTAGATACATTTTAGTTGACCTTCCATAAATTGAGGGCGAAACATGTTTGGCTGCTTTATCACTCCTACGCAAAGAGCAGTACGTGGCGCCTATTTATAGACAAGGAATTGCTGTGATTTCTAAACTAGTCTGTACTGACTGTAGAGTCCTCAGGGCTCATCATTGCCTTAAAAAGCTAAATTTGCCGGTATCGCACCCAACTGGCGCGTAGTCCGCAAGGCTGACATGCAGCATGAATATGTTAATTGCGTTCGCAGACCACAGTGCGCGGAATGCCACTTCATTTTGAAGAATAATGGCCGTGTTTCTGCACGCTTATACCTGCAGTCTTGCTTGCGGGGCAAATCTTCCAGCAGTGTTTGCGTTATGAAAGTCGCACGCGCATCCGATCAGTCGCGTACGTATGTTTATCATTTCAAGTACAAGACGAGTTAAAATATTTATCGAAATCAGGTTGCCACTAAGTGTCAGGAAGCCGGCGTATTGTAAATCAGGCGCTTGTTGTTGAGAGAAGAACTCTGAATGCTTGACCATGAAAAGAACAAAAAAAAACTGCTGAGAGCGAGAGTACTGTTAGTGAGGTTGCGTTAAAAAGGGCAGTCAGTTTTTAATTGTAATTATTCAGCAAAAAAAAATTTGTTTTTTTCTGTAACGATTGTGATTCTAAAACGGAAATCAGATTGTCTCGTAGCTCAAGGCCGAATGGAATGAAGTAGAATAATTAACTCCTTATTTAGTGCAGACATCCTCCTGTAGTCTATCTCACACCACTACTTTATTTATTTGTTTATGTATTAATTTATTTACTCATTTCTTAATTTTTTTATGCATAGAAGTACCGCCGGACCCCAAGGGCATTATTGTAGGTGGGGGGGGGGGGGGGGACAATTGGAGGAAAATGAACATGTGACAAAGACCTAAAAAAACAGCTAAGCATAGTTGGCAAAGGAAGAAAGTAACAAAATGCGTAACATCGATAAGTCGTCTAGACGGCAAACGGTCTTCAGGGCACCGCGATTCAAAAATCACAACACAGAAATGGGAAGGGTACAATATCGCATGAAGCGGAATGTCAGCCAAAAGATATGAAGTAAACGGGATGACGTTAATCTACGACAGACTGCGTGACAATACAGCCAGAAACTCTGAACGCGTTTGATATTCACCAATGCTCTTGTGAAGCCGATTCCAGTATGTGGAAGCATGC
This sequence comes from Amblyomma americanum, assembly GCF_052857255.1. Classification (NCBI taxonomy): domain Eukaryota; kingdom Metazoa; phylum Arthropoda; class Arachnida; order Ixodida; family Ixodidae; genus Amblyomma; species Amblyomma americanum. Next base: position 144,835,577 of record NC_135502.1, on the reverse strand, counting down.
GGAAAAAATGAATTACGGTAGACATCAGTATGACTGCGCATTTCGAGAACTTTCAGCTCGTAGTAGCAATAACTTTATTCATAGAAATATATGGGTCGGTCTCGGTGTAGAGCCACTCTTCACATCTTTTGATGTGGTCTGTGTCTCTTGTGGCAGGGTTGGAGACCCTAGTACAGGGCCCCACTGAGTCTTGCCGCCAGGTAGGCTTTCCGGACCAGTCCTACCTGGACCGCCGGATCCTCACTGGAAAGCATCCTCTCCCACTGATCCGCACTCGGGAATCTGTTTATTGCAGCCGCATTTGTTCTGTTATCACACCACGTTGTATGAATTAACGTGGCTCTGTCCTCGCACCACGGGCATTTGCTGCGCTATACAGCCCTAGGTGGATCTTGCTTAGCATGTTTAGATTCGGGAAAGTTCCCGTTTGTAGCGGTCTCTAATAGACCGCTTCCTGCTGGTGGAGATTTTTGTGAGGTGAGGGATATCTAATCCTGACCCCCTTATAGTAATTCAAGTTTCTGAGTATCCTAAGGGCACTGGTTCCGCGTCAGGCTGCTCGAGGCTGGTTTGGTTGGAGGCTCGGTTTGTATGCCCTCGAGCTCTCCTATCCGCCTCGACATTCCCCGCGATGCCTGTGTGTCCCGGTACCCACATTATTATGTGTTGCAATTGTTTTTCCTTCGGCGGTAATTTGGCTGTCTTAAGGATGGGGAGCGCTGCCCCCCCCCCCTCCCTATTTTACCATTCATGTAGTTTCTGCACGCTGTTTGCGAGTCTGTTAGCATTAGTAGGGACCTTTGAGCACGGTAGCTCTCTGCCGCCGCTAGGGCAATGGCAGCCTCTTCGGCCTCCTCAATCGTGCCATCCCTGATACCTGCGCTGGCTATTTCTTTGAGCTCATGATTAATTGCCGTTGCAACCGCTCTATTTCTGTTATGTTGTCTAGTTCTTCCGTATGCAGCCGCATCCGTGTACGTAATGTTTTTTTTTTTGTTGGCTAGGTTCTGTTGCACATAGTGTGCCCTAGCCTCCCGTCGCTCTTTGTGCAGGTTCGGATCCATATTTCTGAGAATTGGTGCTACCCTAATTGTTTGCCGCAGTTCATCGGGTATTCGTTTTGAACTTTTTATCTCTGACAGTGGACCCTCGTAGCCGCATCTTTTGAGCAGCTCGGTCCCTGCTTTGGTCTTTTTTAGCCTCTGGAGCTGAGCTGCGAGTTTGGCCTCCTTTAGCTCCTCAAAGGTGTTATGCAGACCTAGAGCCATTAGCTTCTCCGTCGAGGTTGATTGCGGTAGGTATAGAGCTGTTTTGTATGCTCTCCTAAGTATCGTGTCCACTAGCTTTATTTCTGCTTTGTTGCAGTTGTAGTACAGTATGCTGTATGTAATTCGGCTAACCACTAGGCTCTTTACAAGCTTAAGCGTGTCGCTCTCCCGCATGCCGTGTGTTTTCTTAGAGACCCTGGTTATCATGCGGGCGACCTGTGCGCCGAGTTCTGTATTAGTCTGAGCTCCTGCGTGCACCTTTGGTTGGATTGAATCCACATCTCTAGTATTCTGATGGTTGTTCTTTCCAGTGTGAGTTGCCCTTCTAGATAAACATTTAGTTTTAGTTCTTTTGTTTCCGGTGCGGATCGGTTGAGTTTAATTCGCCAGACCCTTAGTAGTTCTGATTTTTCCGTCGAGGAAGTCAAGCCCCTGTATCTAACATAATTTTCTATACAAGTTGCGGCAGCCTGCAGTTTCGCTCCCTTTTCGCTGAGTGAGCCCTCCGTGGCCCACGCAGTGAGGTCGTCCGCATACAATGTATGTCTTATGCCTTGTATATTCTCTAGCTGTCTATCCAGCTTAGCCATTGCTATGTTAAAGAGTATGAGTGAAATCAATGACCCTTGCGGCGTTCCCTTATTGGGTGTTTGAAAGCTCTTGGACCTGATTTCCCTGAGCCCTATTTTTGCCGTTCTATTTGTGAGGAAAGCTCTAACGTATCCGTAAATTCTTTTCCCGCAGTTCAAATCGTCCAGGCCTGTTAGTATGGCTTCGTGGCTAACGTTATCAAAAGCTCCCTTTATGTCTAGGGCCATGATTATGCGTTCGCCGCATCTGGGTACGTTGGTTAATATTTCGTCCCTGATCAGCAGCAGGACGCCTTGCGTGGACAGTTTTGCCCTAAATCCAAACATGCTATGGGGTGTAGGGTGTAGGAACAGCGCTAAGAACAGGACAGAAGTCAAACATGAAAGCACAGGGATGGGCGCTGACTATCAACTGCGTCATGCAGTTGATATGATCATGCAATACCAACTATCCATCCAATACCAACTATCATGCAATACCAACTAGCCCGTCAACTCGCTCTCCTATGCTATGGGGGTATAGCTCATTTTCCTCCATGTAATCTTGCACCCACCTGGTTATAATTTTTTCGTATAATTTCCCCAAGCACGAGGTCAAAGATATCGGCCTGAGGTTTTCTCTCTGCAGTGGTTTACCTGGTATGGGAATCATTACTATTTCCGCGTGCTTCCACTCTTTTGGAACAGTCTCTGATTCCCATAGCTTATTAAAGAATTCGGCCAACTCTTCAATCATTCCGTCGCTTAGGTTACGGATGAGTGCGTTTGTAATTTTGTCCGCCCCTGCGGCTGTATTGCTTGTTGTGCTTCTAATTGCTGCGTGGACTTCTTCCCTAGTTATGGTTTTATCTAATTCTTGGTTTTCGTGTCCTCGGTAGTGTTCGGTGTACGCTGCTGGGTCGCTGTTCCCGAAGCATTTCTGCCTAACTTTTTCTTTTAATTCCGAATCTGGAGCTTGAAATTGATGAACCAGTCTGTGGATCGCCTTATTGTTAACGTTTTTGGCTTTAGTTGAATCGAGGAGGGCTCTGAGTATGTGCCACGTTCTAGCTGTATTTATAGTGCCGCATAGCGAGTTGCTGAATTGCTGCCAATTCGTTCTCGCTAGTTGTTCCGCGTACTCTTCTGCCCTCTTGTTTACTTCCGCAATTTTCAGTTTTAGCTTCCTATTGTATCTGTGCTTTTTCCACCGTTTGGTGAGCCCCTTGCGTGCTTCCCATAGCCTAATAAGTTTTGGGTCCACCTGGGGTGTCTGCTCTGTCCTGTCTATCTCCCTGGTGTAGCTGCGTTGTTTGTCTATTCCCTCGGTTGGGTTTTCTTTGCATGCCTGTATGAACGCATCCCAATCCGTAATTTTGGCAGTGCCGATTCTCCGCCTGAATCTGCTGGCTGTAATCGGCGTGCTGATAATATAGTGGTCCCTGCCTAGGTTTTCATTAAGGTTTTCCCACGACGTTTGCCCCGTTATTTTGACGTACGTCAGGTCTGGACAGGTGTCCCTGCACACGCTGTTCCCGGTCCTAGGGGGGGGGGGGGGGGTACATGGGTCCGTTATCAAATGGCACCCCATGGCTTCCCCCGCTTCTTTAATATTCTTGCCTTTTTTGTCTGCTCTGCCATAGCCCAAGCTTGTGTCTCTGGCGTTAAAGTCTCCCACTATTACCAATTCGTTTCCTTTGGCTAGGCTGCTTATGCCGTGGAGCAGTTCATGAAATTTCGTGTCCTTCTGTTGTTTAGGGGAGCTTTAGGTGTTGACTACGAAGGTGATGTTGCCCTGCTTTTTCTTTTTCGGAACTATCTCTCTAATTACGTGTTATATTTCCGTGTCGGCTATGCTGTTGTGCGTGATTGCGACTAAGTTTTTACGTATGAGCGTTGCGGTTTTCGCTTTTTCGGGGTACACGTATGTCGTGTATCTTTGCAGCGTTGCAGTCATATTCGTTTCTTGTAACGCTATTACATCGGGTGGGGTTAGTTGTTTGTTTATGAATTGCTGTAATAGTTATCTCTTTTTGTTATATCCTTTGCAGTTCCACTGCCATATTTCTAGCTTTTCGGTGTTTTGACTGCCTTTAATTGTAGTAGCCATGATTAATTTCCTAGATGCGAATCCTGTTGCGGGCGCCGGGCATTAAATTTGTCCTTTACGCCTTCCGTTATTCTTTGTTTCCGCTGGCTGCGTATTTTGGCATCCATCATTCCCATGCGCTGTTCTATCGCTTGCAATTTTTGTTGCATGTTTTCTAGAATTTTGGTTATACCTGCTAGGTCCCCTGCCTTACCTGTTTCGATTTGTGGTTGCGTCTCTAGAGAGGGAGTGCGTGCCCTCTGGTCCCTAACTTGACTCACAAACTCGTCCCTAACTTGACTCGCAAGCTAATAGAAGAACAGAATAGGAAACTATCAGCTCGTGATCACATCGTTTAGAGATATAGTGGGGAGGGAAAATGTACAAGTTCTTATTTATTCCTCTTAGATCAGAGTAAATTCGGAAGAAAAGTTCTAAATTTTGTCCGTAAAGCTCCGAGACTGAGTCCAATAAAAAAATGCGTCTAACATTGAAATCATTTGTGCAGCACCCCTTCTAAGTAGTCTTCCTTGCTGTCTACACACAGCTTCCAGCGCTTCTTGAGGTTTTGGAAACAGTTAGAAAACACTTCTTTTGCCAGGGCTGTCAGCTCAATTGTAGTGGCGTCTTGAGTGGCCTCCACGCTCCCCATCCAGCGACCTTTTAGGGCTCTCTTCACACTGGGAAACAGGAAAAATCGCATGGGGAGAGGTCAAGCGAGTACCGCGGATGGGGAAGTACAGTAATGCTGCGCTTGGTTAGAAATTTTGTCACGCTAAGAGCAATGTGCGGCCTTGCTAAATCTTGGAGAAGGCTCCATTGTCCAGATGCCCATAAGACGGGGCGACAGCGTCGCAGTGCATCACACATGTGTTGGAGCACGCGGATGTAAAACTTCTGATTCTCCGTCTGCCCTTCTGGGACGAACTCGTGGTGTATAACCCCTCTGTTATCGTAAAAGACTATCAGCATCATCTTTGTTTCGGTCTTCTGTCACCGCACCTTTCTCGACACCGGAGAGCTTGTGGACCGCCATTCGGCGCTTTGCCTCTTTGTTTGAGGATCGTATTGAAAACACCATGTTTCGTCTTCGGCCACGGTGCTGTCGACGAATGCATAAAAAACAAACATCCGTCTCTGCCTCGGAGAGCAAATCAGCGCTCACTGATGTCCGCGTGTCCTTCTGGTCCTGTGTCAGGGAGTGCGGCAAATGTCTGGCATTCAGCTGTCGTTTCCCCATGTTCTCACGCAAAGTTTGGTGGCATGTTGTCTTAGTAATGTCAAGAGCATCTTATATCATGCGGAGAGTAATGGTGTGGTCTTGCTGTACGATTACCGTGATCCGAGCCACGTTGTTTTCGTTCCGTGAGGTGTAAGGGCGCCCCTGTCTTGTGCCGTCTTCCACCGACGTTCTCCCCGAAACGAATCTCTTGTGCCAGTCGAAAACTCGCGCCCGCGATAATGTCTCGTTACCGTAAGCCTCACGAAGGAGCTCATACGTCTGTGTGGCTGTCTTGCCAAGTTTCAGAGAAGTATATGTTTACACGCTGTTCGAGGTGGACGTCCACCTCTGCACATTCACTAACAGTACAATGCGCAGACTAGTAACAAAGTATTTTCTACATGTAGTGCCATCTATCGGCTGCCACAGCAATTAACGCAAATAGCTGAGGTCAGCCTGAAGAGATGGCGCTACACATACGCACTAGCATTTCTGTTGGGGAATCATTTCTAGAGAAGAAAACAAATCAGTCTCGAAACATTACGGACAAATGTTTAATTTTGCACTTAATCGGCGGTGTGCTAGCGTTTTCCAAAGAAAGTTCTCTTTAACTAATGTAATACTGCAACGGAAGTTATAATTAGCAGAAACAAATCTTGCGGCGCGGTTTTGAACACGTTCAAGCTTTTCTATAGGATTATAGCTTTGAGGCTCCTATACCGCGCAAGCGTATTTGAGTACCGGACGATCATTTGTTATGTAAAGCAGTTAGTTCACTTTCTGGGGGCTTTATAAAAGTTGCATCTAACGAGGTTTAGCATACGAGATGACTTTTAGTTCAAGTATTCAATATGTCTGTTTCATGTTACATGTTCTGAAAAATAGACCTCGCGATATTTGTTATGTTCGACCTTTTCAAAAAGTAGTCCTTCCAATTGATAGACTAATCTCACAGGAAAGCGTTTGCGGGTTGATGACACAAGTTAACATTTAGCACTGTTCAATGACATGCCCCACTTAGTGCACCAAGCATGAATTTTGTTGAGATCATACTGCAAACTGCTAACATCACAATCATTTTCTACATTCCTGTATATGGCACAATGATCAGCATATAACCTCACTTTGCGATCTAGATTTTGGAAGATGTCACTTACAAAGACTAAAGAAACAAAGGCCCCAAAACAAACCATTGGGGCACACCAGAGTTTACAGTGACATCTGTTGATTTAGTTCCTTTATTAAAACATGCTACGTTCGCCCAGGCGAGTAATTTCTAATCCTCTCCGCTATTGTCTGCTGTATACTAAGAAAATATAATTTATGTAACAGCAATTCATGAGGAACGGCGTCAGAAGCTTTCCGGAAATCCAAAAATATGCAATATTCGTGAAATCCAAGGTCAAAAGAGTAAAAAAAGATCGTGGCGGAATTCTACCAGTTGTGTCGTGCATAATTGAAGAGGCCTCAATCCATGTTGAGCATTCTAAAAGAAATTATTGCTTTGAAGATGTTTCATCACAGCACTGTATATAATGTGTTCGATTGTTTTGCAACATACGCATTCAGAGAAATATGCCTGTAGTTTTCTAGTACACTTCTGGGACCGTTTTTATGAATAGGAGCAACGTGGGCTACCTTCCAACTGCAGGTAAGGAAAAAGCAGAAGACGAAGACGTAGTGGGTGCAGAGAAATTCCCGGCACGGCGGGCGCATTCTCAAGAGAGAAAACCCAACCGGAACCCTCAGGGGCAAGCTAGGCTTAGCTCGGCGCTGCCGAGCGAGGCCGCGCTACGCGTCTGCATGGATTCTGCGTTGTCGACGACGGCTACGCGGATGCCCGCTGTGTTGCCACCTGACGCAGCCTCCACGTCCACGCAATCGTCAGCGCCTCTGGGCCTCCAGCCTGCGCCGTCTTCCGATGCTACGACTTTGGTCTGTGACATGGACTGCTCTACCGCCTCCGTGCCCGTGGCACTCCCTCAAGAAACTGTGCCCGTCGCGCCAGTTCAGTATTCCCACCAAGGGCCGTCGCCAGCGTCTGAGCATCCTCCACAGATGCCTCCCGTGAGTCAAGGCTCTCTTCCGCCTGCTGCGAACTCGTTCCGCGTTACCATCAAGCCTACATTGGGCTTTGATATGACTGCCATCCCTGCCCGGAATGTTCAAGCCACAATTGACCATGCCCTTGGCTCTTCGAACTACTGCGGGTTTGTCGTCCATCGCCCATCGAACACCATCACGGTAAACTTGTCATCCTTGATGGACGCCCAGAAACTTTGCGCAGTTACGCGGATCCCCCTGGATGACAGCAAGCATGTCCCGGTGCAAATATATTTTGCATCTGGTCCTGACACACTCCGCTGCATGGTTTATCATGTCGACAGCACGAGCCCTCCCGAGGAGGTGCGCGCAAATATTCGCTGCTCAACTCATGTTGTACTGCAAGCAAGGCCTATGGGTCGCCGGGGCTCATACCTGCTCATCCTGCAAGGCCCGTTGACTCTCCCGAAGTACCTTAACTACTACGGTGCGATCGTCAAACCACAGCCCTTCCGACCTCGTCATATTTTTTGCTATCACTGCCACAAAGAAGGACATATGCAAAATACCTGCCCTAATCCAGCAGCTGTGGCCGACATGAATGAACCAACAGCTCATTGTGCCCTGTGCAAATCGCCGGACCATGACATTCGCTCCCCCGCTTGTCCAAAGAAGAAGCAAGCGAAGAAGTTTCACAAGTCGCCTGCAAAAATGGATGTTCCTACAAGTAATCGCTTTGCAGCTCTGGCATGTGACGACAACGACTTCCCTGAACTTCCTTTATCTGAGCCTGCTGTGCTGCTCACCATGCGTCTCCTCGCCAGCGTACATATGCACAAGCGGCTCACCTTCCCGGATCAAATGGTACGCCAAAACGTCCAGTGCATCCATCACATGTGGATACCACAGATGAAGACACAGCTTTAGACAATGCAATCGCGGAGGCTCGCCGCCGACTAGACGAACTCACCCAGCGCCGGGAACAGCGTCGTTCTCAATCCTCTCGAAGAATTATCATAACTCGGGAGCAATCATCAGAGGAATCACCTAGAATAAGCACTGGCCCACAATCAGGTGCCGACCACCTGTTAGCCGTGACTACCCCGACAGTGGATAAGATATTAGTGCTGATGAAGCAGGTGACATCCCTCACCGTGGAAGCTCTTCGGCCTCGTCATGGATAGCGCATCATCATCGGTGGTGCTGCAGTGGAACTGTCGAGGATTCGCTAATAAGGCCTCTGAAGTGAACATCCGCCTTCGCTACGGAAAGCTGAGGGCATGGGCGTTCCTACTGCAAGAGCATAATGCACTCCCACGCCTTTCAGGTTTCTGCGCATACCATCACCATCTATCCCTGATCGCCGTTGCACCGCCTCCTCCCTCAGCCCAGGTAAATCTGCAATTTATATTCACAGTTCAGTTCCGCACACACCGCTCGACCTTTCACGGTGGTGCAACACACGTCAAGAGGTTGTCGCCCTTCTCGTAAAACCTGCACGCACACCCCTTATTCTAGTTTCTTTTTATAGTCGTCCTGGCTTCGAATCTCCCAATCTGGGATGGGTTCGTTTTCTACGTTCTACCAACTCGGGTATCCCTATTCTAGTTGGTGGTGACTTCAACGGCGCACACACTGCGTGGGGTTACCCATCGGATTCCTCAAGAGGTTCACACATCCAAGGGAGCTTTTCGGATCATTACTTTCAACTTTTAAACCACCCGAATACTTCTACCCGCCCACGAGGTGGCCCGTATTCACCTGATTTGACTTGGTGGTTAGGCCCCGGTAACCCTCGTTGGGCTGTTGATTCTGATACTTGGGGTAGCGATCACAGCCCTATTTTTATCTCCCTCACGCCTGCGCGTCTACGGAAAATACGCCGCACTGTACGAATAACATCATGGGACTCTGTACGCGCAGACAATCATTTATCTACATTCAACCCCTCTTCAGCATTGTCTACTCTATCTGCTGTTCTCGCTACTCACACTATTACCACTACTGTAAATGAAGACAACCCAAACCCGGACATACATCTCTTGAATCTGTGGGCTCTTCGTCGCCAGGCGGATCTTTACGCTACTCGTCACCCCGATGACCCTTCGGCTCTTCCTACTCTTCACCGCGCTACCGCACGGGCGCGGCGCAATGCAAAGTGGCTAGGCAGGCAACGCTGGGCTGCATGGTGTGCCCGCCTGTCCTCTACGCAGGGCAATCGACATCTTTGGAGAGTGTTTCACGCCATGGAGCGCCCTTCTCAGGTTGCAGATTACACAGAGAGCATTCGCCTCGCGCTCAATGTGGATGAGGACACATTTGCACAACAAGTGGCCCGTCAATTTTTTCCAAACCATGACTGCACCGCTACGTCTCCACCTGACTTATCGGTAAAAGAGCCCCCCGATGGGATTACTTCTGACCTCACCATGGCAGAGCTGCTGGCCTCCATTGACCGTTTAAAAACTACTACTACTCCCGGGCACGACGGCATACCTAACTCCTTATTCCGTAACTTGGAAGGGAGGGCTTTGGAAACCCTACTTGATACTTTTAACGAAGTGTGGCTTTCTGGCGTCATGCCGGGAGACTGGAAGCATTCTATTGTGGTTCCAATACCCAAGTCAGGTCAGCCTTCAGTATCTCTCTCGGCTCTTCGTCCAATTTCCCTTACCCCTACCATCTGCAAGCTTTATGAAAACATTCTAGCCGCACGCTTATCATGGTGGCTGCAATCCCATGATTGTTACCAAGATTCCCAAATTGGTTTCCGCCCACAAATTGGAACGGAGGACGGCCTTGCTACTTTGGCTGCTGACGTGCTTGACCACTCTCCACAGAGTCACCTTGTACGAACCGTAATCGCTACAGACATAACAAAGGCATATGATAACATCCTTCACTGCCATTCTTGCCTCCCTTCAAACTCTTGGTCTCCCTCACCGGTTCCTCCTCTCCATTCACGCCTTTTTAGCAAATCGAACCTTCAGCGTGCGTGTCCACGGAAAGCCCTTTGGTAATTTCACTTCCAATAGAGGAGTGCCGCAGGGCTCCGTTATCGCCCCCACATTATTTAATGTGGCTTTAATTCCTCTTGTTCGAGCCCTAGAGACCATCCCTTCTATCCGCGTGCTTGCATATGCCGATGATATCACCTTGTGGTGCTGTCATCCAGATGCGTCTATTCATCAGTCGGTCCTTCAATACGCGCTGGATGTATTGACATCTCGCCTCCCACCTCTGGGTCTAACACTCTCTCCTACTAAATCATGTTTCATTCGAATTGGAAATAAAGCCGCCTTACGGAAAGCTCCCGCTTTAAATTTTAAGGTACATAATTCTCTGATTCCTCAGGTAGAAACTGTTCGTATTCTTGGTCTTCTCCTCCATACATCTAGGACTGGCACCCCGTGGCTGACAGCCACCCGTAAATCGGCTCAAGCTACTCTAGGTCTGATTCGTCGCATAGCTATGCGCTCTTGTGGCGCACGTGCTCATACGGCCCGCCAGCTTGTGCGCTCTATCCTTCAGCCACGGATAGTATATCAGGCTCAATTTCAACGTCTCACCCGCAGACAGTGGGACTCCCTTGAAGCTATCAATCGTGAGGCTATGCGCGTCATAACATATCTGCCTCGTTTAACACCCATACCTGTGCTACAGGAGTTCGCGCAACTTAATACACTCAGTGAAATCATCGACCAACGGGTGGCAAATAGAGCTCAAAAACTGTCTCTCAGACTTCATCGTTTAAAGACACTTCCACCGTGGTCCTATTGCCAGCTCACTGACAATCGCCCCACTGTTTCCCCGTCGGTATCAGCAACGTATCTGCCTGAAGGGTGCATATTATACACGGATGCATCTCATTCTGCAGAGAGGGGAGTTACTGCTGTGTATAGTCCATCTCATCCGCATCTCAACTCTCGTGCGACGTATACTGCGGATACGTGCACTCCCCTGGCATTGGAACTTCAAGCCATTTACAATGCCATTGCTTCCCTTCCGCTCGTTCCAACATTCAATACAGTTCACATTTACACCGACTCCCGCGCCGCCCTTAAACAGCTTAAGGCTGTTCGACGAACGTTCCAGATTTCACAATCTATTCATGTGCTCTGCGCAAAGTATCCATGTCCTGTGCGCATACACTGGATTCGCGGCTATGCCCAGGATCTACATAACATTCAAGCGGATGCTATGACTCATCTTCATACATTAGACGATCCGCCACCTTCCCCTCTTCCCCCAGATCCGTTCCTGTCCCACGTTTCCGATTCCGAAGTTCTGCGCCAGCGAACACGCGCTCTAATTTCTCCGTGTTCGCACCCTCTCCCCCGTAGTCTTACTCGGCAGGAGTAGGTATCCGTGCGCCGGATTCGGGCAGGGGTGGCTCTGACACCATCTGTCCGTCATCGGTGGCGTGCCAAAGATCTGCCACTACCTGACAGGTGCCCTCACTGTAGCGCTGCACCGGACATATGTGATGTGCGGCACTTGTTGTGGACGTGCCCAGCGACGGCTGCTATCAGAAAACGGCTCCTCAGGGAGGTGGGCCTGCGGTGGAACCGCGAAAGTGACTTCGTGAAGTGGACAATGGACAACCGGTTCATTAACAACCTCTGCGACTACCTCAGCGCAACGGTTCTTCACTCCTTCTTTTAACTTTCAATCCCGTGCATTCCTTCCCCCCCTTTCCTTTTCAACTTATGCCTCATGGCACACTTCTCGAATAAAAAAAAAAACTGCAGGTAAGGAAATGGTACTTTATGATTTTCTTAATCAGAGCTACTAAAGTACCTGCGACGAATGCCATCAGGACCGCCGGCCGATTTGTTGTTCATATTAGAAATAAGCGTGAGAACACAGTTATATGTGACAGTAACAGTAGGCATTTTAAACCAGACCAAGAAGTTGGGCACATTGGTACTGCTTCATTTTGATTGACAGCGCAGAAAAAGACGAGACACTTGAAGAAACATTAATTTTTATTCTCGTACACTATTTCTTGTATTTCAAGCAGTTCACCAGTGTATGTCTCAGAAAAAAAAAACTCTTAAAATAGGAATTCAGACAGCAAACCTTCTCATAATCAAGCACCGTTTTCTCGACAAGTGATAAACCAGGGACCAGTGGTGGCATCTTTACAGTTTATTTTAACAAATTTCCAAATTTCTTTAGGATTAGCCCTCAACTTTGAGTCAAGCGATGAGATATGGGTTTGTTTATTTACTTTCATTTCTTGCTTTATTTTGTAGTTCACGTAACGCATTTCCTGGAAAACAGACTGATTGCGAGTCTTTAAAGGCGAAGAATACAGCATTTATACAATGCATTAATTTGCAGCTGTGCTATGCGGAAAATGAAAAAGGGCGTGTGATGGCCTGTGTCATTAAGCAGTGATATTTCTGTACGCAAAAAACACAATCACTCTTCTTCTGCCAATGGGCACACAGCTTTCCCCTAAGCGATAAAAATGAAATTTTCCCAGTAAAATGCATTAGGCACCTTTGATCTGTGTGAGTGTATGGTGTAGGAGAGCATTGGCTATTTTGCGGACTTCGGTAGCTGGCATATGTTCATACATAATTCTTAATTATATGTTTGGAGGAACAGTAACGTTTCCTAAAATACAAATTCAAACAAGATATCGCCGTTGCGGCTTACATATCAACTACCCTTGAAAAACTCTGTCCCTACGAAGGCGTTAAACCTTGTACCCACCAAAATGGTCCTTCGCGATTTTAACTTTCAGTTGCTCAAAAATTGTCTCTTTCACATGTGCAACCTTCAATTTCGCCAAATTGGTTATTTCACGTTATAGCTTTCAATTTCGCCAAATGCGTTCTTTAGCAGTCTAATTTTCGGTTTTGCCAAATTGGTTCCTTCCCATTAAAACTTTGAATTTCGAACCATAAAATTGTGTCGATTACTGTGCTGTTGTTGTAATCGATAGCAAGCGCTCCCGTAATACAAAAGCGCGAAAGATACGGTAAGCCAAAGACGTTTCAGACTCGCAACAGTCAGCTCCTGCATGTTGCAGTAAAAGAAATACAAAGGAATCAAAGAAAACAACACTTGGGTCCATTGAGCCTAGATATCTAGGAATCTGATAAAGGTTTCAACTCCCCATCCTCCCCACCCCCTCCCCAATCCTTAAAAGCCACAAATATCACGGTTGTATCTTAAGCTTAAGAAACATTAATGTACAAGGCCATTGTAACGAGGAATTGCCCATATTCATTTGCTCGGTCTGAGTGCTGGCGGCAGATATGACAAAAAAAGGTAGAACACTGCGCTCTGCTGAACTAGAGAAATGTGAAAGCATTTGCTTTTGAATTTTAACTTTTTTTTTGCAAATCATCGTTCTCACGTGGCGCATATCACGTGAGGCTTGTCACGTGACCTTCGTATTACGTCGGCAATTTTTCGCAAGTTATTCTTGTCACGTGCCACCTACCAGGTGATTCTTGGAGGACGTCAGAAACTTTTTTCTCCATGTCATCGCTGTTTAACAGCAGTACACATCTGTGACACACTTAACCGTCGTACACACTCAACGCATTCACTTCGTATCCCTCTAACATGCTTCAGCCAACGACCCTTCGTGGCATATGCGTGCAGTATGACCATGTCTTATTGGTCCTTCAAAGCATTTGGAGCAGTGCGATGGCTGTTAGACATTGCGACTTTGATGCATGATCGGTATGTGATTCTTTTGAGGAAAATAAGTATATATTAAGAGAAGCCTCAAAGCAGCAGGACAATGGAAATGATGTATTGAGTCTGATCGACCAACTTGTGGTAATGAAAGTCCATTAGTCACGGTTTTCTGATCAGGGACATGGAAAATACAATCTCCTGCTGATGTATTTATGCCAATGTATGTAATAAAGAAAAAACCGCTCATGGTGTATGCTTTGCGTGCTCGCCTAGTACACAGAGGGCCTGGATTCGAACCTTAATGCCGGCGAGTCTCTTCTTTCGAATGTTCATTTTCGTGCGGACTCGCTTTCATGATATGCTTTCTCGACAGGCTGCACAGAAAGGTCTTGTACACGCCACTCATGAGACAAGAAATGCTTTCGCATTAAAAATGACATCGCGTCTGTGATTGCTGGTTGCGACTGCTGGAAAAAACATCTCGTCTTCTCTAACCTTGCAAGCTACTGTTCGTCGCTACGCTGAGTTAGACCAGGATCATTTTACATTCACGTGACTGCACTTGGTGAGCCGGAGGACGTGAGTGCTACTGCGCATCCTCTGTTCATCTCTCTCCTCTGTTCCTCGTTCCATCGACTCATCACCATCGCAGTGCTCAGTTTTCGGTTTATAGTGCGTCTTTCCTCGCCTAAAAGTTCTAATCGTAACGTAACGTTAGGGCGCCCGACTACTTATACGGAGTACCAGGGTTCAAACCCGACCGCGGCGGCCGCGTTTCGATGGAGGCAATACGCAAAATCGACCGTATGCTGTGCGATGTGAGTGCACTTTAAAGTTCCCCAGGTGGTCGAAATTATTCCGGAACCTTCCACTACGGCACCTCTTTCTTCCTTTCTCCTCTCACTCCCTCCTTTACCCCTTCCCTTACGGCGTTGTTCAGTGTCCGCCGAGATGTGAGACAGATCTGCGGTATTTCTTTTCCCCAACAACCAATTTATTATATTATTGTAATCGTAACGTTAACCTAATCAGCGAATTTTCGCGTTGGTTCAGTAGCTAGGGCGCTAGGTGGTGATTATTGAGTCGCGAAATCGAACCCTGGCTCCGGCGGCTGTATTTGGATGGATGCGAACTCGACTTAATAAGCAATTTTTTTTCATTCAATCAAAAGAAGCCAGTGTGCTTTGAGAAGCCGCTTCGTATATATCAAACACGCGTCGTCAAAATTTACCCAAAGCCTCCCAGTGTGCACCATTTTCACCCTCGTTTAAAGTGCCCTGTTTCTTTCCACAGAGCAAACATCCATGCAAATAAACATAAAGTACTGCAGCTAATGTTATCTCATTATATGCTTCGCTTTGGCATTCCTCTACGCGTTATCAAGTTGTCAATTTATATCACGTTAAAAAGCTTGGTTAAAAACCACATTCTCTTCTTGGTTCTCCCTCACATGCTGGTGTCCGTATAAACCACTGCGTTGTCCGAAACACACATAGCTTTCCTTTGTAGTGGTAAGGCTGGGATTGGGTGGATGACAATGAGTAATTACTCCATTATTCGAAATTTACTCCACGTAGGGGGATTCGCCTAGACATTTGACAAACACTATTTCCACTTGGAGTTATTTATCAATTCGCTCTGGCCCTGCTCTAAGCTTGCCGTCCCGTTTAGCTCAGTTGGAAGAACGACTGTTCCGGTGAAGTGGTGGTCCCGGGTCCGAACACCGGACCACGACGAATTTTTCTTTAACAACGAAGCTTATCAGAAAGGTGTATAGCTTTCCTTTGTAGCCGTAAGGCAGCGCTTGGGTGGATGACAATGAGTAATTGCTCCCTTATAACAAATTAACTCCACCTTGCGGGATTCCACTAAACATGCGACCAAACACGCATATGCCAGACGTTGGGTGTTGTATTGTTTTTGGGGCGCTTGAGAGCCATAGACGAACCGCATGCATGCCCGCATTCATTCGCGAATGTGCCAAATAGCGTGACCAAGCTCTGGCTTGAAGAACAATGGCCGCTCGTAGAATAACAAATGCTGCAGCTTACCAATATTTGTCAAGAGAAAACTGTAAAACTGCTGTATCTTATAGGTACTCACCTATGGGGGAAGAAACGAGAAGGATAACGCAAAGCCTGCGATAGAAAGGAAAATGATAGTTGTAACGTTAAGATACATGAAGAGGGCAGAGCATGTCTGTAGGGGTCAATGAGTCAGCATGAGCCGCGTTGGACGACGGGGAAGTATACAGAGCTGCTTCGCAGTAATGGCCTATACAGGCTCCTATATTCGGGCGCCGGATTGTGGGACAAAACCGGCAGCCGTTGTGGAGACAAGCACTACTGTGTGGCCGGTTGTCGGTAGTTTGTCAGAAGGCCAGGGCCGTTACCTTTGTGCATGCAAACCGAAAAGCTTCCCGCGACCCGCCACCGTCCCTTCCGGAAGCCGCTGGCAACAGCATAGGTTGCTACGAGGCGCAACAGAGAATTCCTCCCCGCACTTGTAAATTGCACGAAGGTGACTTCTGGCATACTGTGATGTCTAAAGCGTGGGAACCACAAGAGGTCATAACTGAATGTGTTCTCGGAAGGCGCCCCCGGATTGATCCATGCAGAGAGGGACTCCGAGGTAAGTCTAGTTCGTTTCTTTTTCTACATTTAGAGAGGGTTTCGTGTGCACTATGAAAATTAGAAAGTGGGACACGGGATTCGGAGAGCCAATCGCTTTTGTAGAGATCGCTTTGTTCATCGCATTTTTAATTAATTTGACTACTTTTTGGATCTTGTGTTTTGGGGAAGGGCAATTAATACTGTCTATGTTGAAGTGGGTAGCACGCAGCAAAGACCCAATCGTGTTGAGGCTTGCTGCTATGGGCTGCTTCCTGAATATGAGATGGACACCAGAGGGTTTCGAATGGAGCCCGGGAGCCCAGTCCGTCGATCTTGGCTAGCTTTAGATACTCTGCATCTTCGGCTATGCCGTGGAGAGAAGGTTTCCCTATTAGCCAGTTCCGTCTTATTTGTCACTCTGTTCAATATTCTGTATATATTTTAAGTCTCCTGCATATAAACTTCAGTTCAATTTCTCGTTGCTTCACGTCGTTGCGAGTCGTCATCAAGCCGTCATCGACAGGTCACATCCAGTGCAATGAGCCTTCGGGCCAACAAAGCGTCTCTGACGGTGCACTCCAGGTGCAGAGTAAAAAACCTACTGTGTTAGTAAAAAACTTACTGTGTTATTTACAATTCTAATAAAAGAGGGGTAAAGAAATCATTCGGCGTAAACGTCTAAGCATACGGGTAGCTTAAGCAGCCATGTAATTCAGGTTCGTTTGGCATGGCAAGTAATGGACTGTGCGGACGCCAAAGTAATTCTTCGAACTGATCGTAGTTAAGGCGGCAGTTTTAAGCATACATGAAAATAGAATAGCGGATTTACAGTTTCTTGAACATTTTCAAGGCTTTATATTTTGCGTTTTATAACGTGATAATAGTCTTACAGCAGGAAGGAACAACTCGCGAGATTCTGAATTACTATGACTGCACGCTTTCGAAATTTGCAGATGTTATGACCTGTAGAAACTTTTCAGCAATCTAAAGAAAAAATTTTGCATTGCTAATTTACTAAAACTTATCTCTCGGTCCAGCCGCCAACAAAAAGTGCGATTTACTTCTGGGCTAATAAGTCGGGGGAAATATTGGCAGCCACGAGTCATCCAATCTCTGTTAAAGATCCAGTAGGACCGAATTCTTCTTTCAATAGCATGCCCAGATATCACAAGAAGGCATTGTTGCGTCCTGAGCATTCGTACATTTATGATGACAGTTAAGGCGAGCAAAATACGATTATTTTGGCAAATCTGGAAACAGGAAACTGAAGCTTTACCATTTTGCCAGAACCTACCACGCTTTCCTCGGAAACAGAAAATTGCGGCGACAGTCAAGTAAAGAGGTGCCATCGCGCCTAGGAAGCAAATGCAAGCACACCAAGACGCTGAGCCGTAGATAGCGAGCTGCAATCGCGTGGTATATCCATGCCGGACCACGAAATGAGACCGGAAGCTGCGCATGCAACCAGTTGTTTTCCCTCTACGCCACTAGGCCCTCACCTGAGCGTAATCACGCACGGAAGGCGGAACAATATCAGCCACATTGTTAGGGGCGGAAGAGCTTTCTTGTGGGCTCACAGAAGCCCCGGAAGAAAAGGGTGGAAGCGTTCCCTCCCGAAGAACGGCTGCGCTGTGATCTCGCTGGGCGCGTGTCCCGACCGTTTCTTTTGTTCCCGGTATTCTTATTGCGCTTGTCCGAAGCATTGAGGCCGCTCCGACTGCACCCGTCGAACTAGCCAATCAAGGCAGCGTCTTATCAGAGGAAGAAAGCGGTGCCGGGTTCCGGCTCTTGCCTGCCGCCACTAACCGTATTCCCTCTCAATGTAAGCCGCATCCTTTTTTGAACTGTGTAAGAAAATGTAGCTCATCACGATGCCTAATCGTCTACCATCAAACAAAATCCTCTTTTATTAATGTATTCCCTCCTGCTGAGGTTTCTCATTATTTAGTTTTTATCTCTTGTAATTATATTTGGGGTTAGCAGCTAATAAGCGGTCAAGTTACTTTGAACTTGGCAGTGCCGAAAAGCCGCCAGCGCGCTAGCAAGAGGACATGCTTTCATTACGTTTTGTCCTTTCTCACGTCTTAAGGCCTTCGGTCATGACATAAGCAATCTCACGCTAAAAGTGTAAGGACGAACGGCATCTGTCTACCGTTGCATGACGTAATTGGCTTCCAAAATGGAACTAAGGTTGCAAGTATGGTAACGGATCACGCGGCTTTTAAAGCCTAATTTTAGCATTTCTTGTCTTGACTTTTACTTTAATTCGCTCCACGCTACTTATCGTTATCATTGTCCTTTTATCCGCTCCTTAGCAACAACTTTCTTCGAAACTATCTGTTCACAGACAAAAGGAAAAAACGAAGAAAGCTACAGGTACTTACCTCTGAGCAGCGTTGCACTGAAAACAGCCGTGCATGATGGAAGGACCCATAAATGAGAAAGAACGGCTCTCTTAGTTAAAAAAAATGGTGTTCCCATCTTTGAATTCGGATTTCTCAGCTGGTACTTTTGGGCCAAACCGCACACACAGCAAATATCGTTTTCACACTCGAGGAAAATTTGTTTTCGAAGTGTTTTCTGGATCGAGGATACGCCGGGAACAAACCTATGTACTAACTGTGCTGGATTATTGTTCGCGAACACACAATTTGCTTCTATTAGAAAATACGATAAACCTTACATGATTACGGGGGCTGCATATCTATGAGCAAAGAATACGAATGAAAAAAAAACACAGCACAATCGATACGTTATTTACGAAACGAATGCAAGGCAATTTTCAAGAAAGTGAAGCATTTATACAGGCGACGACATAGCCAAATTAGAGAGAGGTCCACATCGGCAATAAAATGAGGCATAATTTTTGTCGGACTACTGGTGAAAATCGTCTGTCAACTAAAAGTTATCTCTATCACAACACTGAATCTGATCGAAGCCAAAACAATTCAATTTTCGTAACAAGTGGTGTGCAAGCAAATTTACTTAGTTTTCTTCTAATTTACTTAGATTTTGGAAAATTGCGCACAGTTGACTTGAGTTAATGTTCCACTGCTGACAGCTACCAAAAAGTTACCGGAGTTGTGACAAGCTATTGCGGCGCCAAGTTGAAACTGAGCGGCGTCTGTAGGCAGCGCGCGCTGCAGCTCTTTCCGCACCTTTGCCTGGATGCACACTCGTTTCCGCTTCTTGGGCCCATGATGACGTTGCACATCCGTCGTCACCTCCTATGGATAGGGCCGAGACATGGCATCGCGCACAATGCTATCGCCGCCGCATCCTCCAGCACGTGGCGAACCCTGAGCAATTATACCGCCGCCCACCTAGAACTTTCCGAAGGGTAGAGGCGGTACTCCTCCGCCGCGCCCAGACTGCCCAGCTTCTGTCGCCAGCAAAGCTCAACCTCATCAACCCGCACTCATACCCGACCCCTCAATGCCCGGCATGCCCGGCCAGAGGCACGGCCGAACACCTGTTGTGGCGCTGCCCTGCTTTTGACGTGGTGCGGGAGCGAGCACTTCAGTCCCTGGGCGGGCACCGACCTGGCACCTTGCAGGAATGGGTCGATCCACCATTACACATCGAATCATCGGACGCACTCCAGCTCTGGCGGGCTTTTCTCCTATACTTCAAGGAAGAAGAAGGGCCTGGCCGTTTCTTCGCAGAGCCGACCACAGGACCACCCCACTTCGAAGAAGAAGTGGAGACCGGCCCTCCTCCCCCTCCCCCACCTCCACCCCCATGAAGCCCCTCATTTCTGCCGCAAGACTAGGCCTATTTTATGCAGAAATAAAGACGTATAAAAAAAGTTACCGGCAGTAAATCCGCAACTTAAAAACAATGACTCTGGCTTTAAGGCTGATTAATGAATTAGTCGTTAAACTTCTTACCTGTTGCAACGAATTAGCACGAGTTTGCATTTCTTACGAAAAACCGGAGGCGTGAGGACACTTTATTTTCTTAATCTAGGCTTCGTAAAGAACAAAAGCGGCAAGGGTGGAAAGTTATAAACGCAACTACCATCGCCATTTTGCACAAAGTGATGATGATTATGTAGCTATGCTTCGCAGAGGCTCCTAAAGTTCCGAATCAACAGAGGAAAACAATTATGAATGTGACCCTTTTAGACTCGTTAGAACCCGTCAAGAGTCCTCATGTTCTCCTGCAACGTTTCTTACTCCTACTATTTCTGAAAATTGGAATTAAGCTTTTCCCATCACCTCGGGATGTTTCGGAAGGCCAGCTGATGGAATGCACCAGCCTCGATTTTCTCTCAGTGACTTCATCAGCGTAGTGTAACGCTGCCGGCGGAAAGAATGTATGCTTTCCTAGATCCAGGTTTGGCCCCTCTGTGGTACCAGATTATATATATATATATATATATATATATATATATATATATATATATATATATATATATATATATATATATATATATATATATATATATACGAAGGAAGCCAACACTCCCCCAAACCAAGGTGCATAGGGGAATGTCAATTTTTCATTTTTAATGTGTTGTGCTTATCAGTGGGATAATAATACGTAGATTATTCTATCGCTTAGAAAATAACTTATAAAGCAGCAGATATATATATATATATATATATATATATATATATATATATATATATATATATATATATATATATATATAGAGAGAGAGAGAGAGAGAGAGAGAGAGAGAGAGAGAGAGAGAGAGAGAGCTACGGCTATATATAGCTACGGTAGCATAAGAGGGCTCACGCATAGTTTCCGCCCTCACCTTTAGTTGACGTTCTACGTCACACTTGCGATATTACAGGACGTGCTACGTCCACCGCTATGGACGAGGATGGTGCTAGTGAACACTCTCAAGGTTCGCTTACACGCAAAACATAAATACCCACGAAAGCAGCAGATTGGACAGCCGTCGCCGCAGCTCAGTTCGTAAGAGCACCGGACGCGATATTCGGAGGTCGCGGGTTCGGATCCCACCGGGGGCATGGTTGTTTTTCTGCTGGTTTATATGTAACTTTCTTTAAACCAATTTATTGGCATTAGAAATTTAAAAAAGTATATAAATATTCCCCTGTGCACCCTGTTTTCGGTGACTGTTGGCTTCCTTAATATATTTGTCAAACGAGCCCCACATTTCATTTGCCTTGTCTGCTAATAACTTAATGGGGGTCTCGGTTCTGGCAGTCTTGACACCATAGGTAGCATAAGAGGGCTCTCGCACAGTTTCCGCCCTCGCCGTTAGATGACGTTCTACGACACACTTGCGGTATTACAGGACGTGCTACGTCACCGCTATGGACGAGGGTGGCGCTGGTGAATATTCTCAAGGTTCCCTTACACGCAAAACTTAAATACCCACGAAAGCAGCAGATTGGACAGCCGTCGCCGTAGCTCAGTGGGAAGAGCACCGGACGCGATATTCGGAGGTCGTGGGTTCGGATCCCACCGGCAGCATGGTTGTTTTTTCTACTGGTATATAAGTAACTTTCTTTAAACCAATTGATTGGCATTAGAAATTAAAAAAAGTATATAAACATTCCCCGATGCACCCTTGTTTCCGTGACTCTTGGCTTCCTTAATATGTTTGTCAAACGAGCCCCTCATTTCATTTGCCTTGTTTGCTAATAGCTTAACGGGGGTCTCGATTCTGGCAGTCTTGTTGCCATAAGTAGCATAAGAGGGTTCTCGCACAGTTTCCGCCCTCTCCGTTAGATGAAGTTCTACGTCACACTTGCGGTATTACAGGACGTGCTACGTCCACCGCTACGGACGAGGGTGGCGCTGGTGAACACTCTCAAGGTTCGCTTACACGCGAAACATAAATACCCACGAAAGCAGCGGATTGGACAGCCGTCGCCGTAGTTGTGTTGGTAAGTGCACCGGACGCGATATTCGGAGGTCGTGGGTTCGGATCCCACCGGCGGCTTGGTTGTTTTTTCTGCTGCTTTATAAATAATCTTCTTTAAGCGACAGATTAATTTAGGCATTATTATCCCACTGATTAGCGCTACACATAAAAAAATTAAAACATTCCCCTATGCATCTTGGTTTCGGTGACTGTTGGCTCCGTTCAGATGTTTTTCAAAAACGAGTCCCTCATTTCCTTAACTTTGTCTGCTAATTGCTTAACAAGGTCTCGGTTCTGGCAGTCTTGATGCCATAGGTAGCATAAGAGGGCGCTCGCACAGTTTCCACCCTCGCCGTTAGATGACGTTCCACGTCACACTCGCGGTAATACAGGACGTGCTACGCCCGCCGCTATGGACGAGGGTGGCCTGGTGAACACTCTCAAGGTTCGCTTACACACAATAAATATAAATACCCACGAGAACAGCAGATTCGACAGCCGTCGCCGTAGCTTAGTTGGTAAGAGCACCGGACGCGATATTCGGAGGTCGTGGGTTCGGATCCCACCGGCGGCATGGTTGTTTTTTCTGCTGTTTTATAAGTAATATACTTTAACCGACAGATTAATTTAAGTATTATTATCCCACTGATTAGCGCTACACATAAAAAAATTAAAACATTCCCCTATGCATCTTGGTTTCGGTGACTGTTGGCTCCGTTCAGATGTTTTTGAAAAACGAGTCCCTCATTTCCTTAACCTTGTCTGCTATATATATATATATATATATATATATATATATATATATATATATATATATATATATATATATATATATATATATATATATATATATATAATCATGATAATAGTGCTGGTAGTAGTAACGATAAACTTGTATTCCCAAAGTAAGAAGCACACCACAGTTCAGGAAATTTGTTCTTCCACAACTATATTTGCAACGGTTACTAAAATCAGTAGTGTAAAAATGTGTAAAGGTCACATTATTTTTGCGTTATTTTATCTTTAGATCCAAAATTTTGCACGAATATTTGTAAACGTTCTTTCAGCATCTGTGCTGCGCATTGTAAAATAGATCGAGATCGTATTCACCCACTGGAGAGGACGCTCTGGCAAAGATAACCTTAGGCCACCCACTGTCAGCACTTGGTGGATGTGGAATAGATGCTAAAACACAAATACCATTGCTCAAATAGAGTTCGACGTATTGCTGGGACTGATTATGCAATCCGATGGATGTGCTTTGGCCGACTGATTAGGGATCGTGGATAGCATTGCAGAACGGGAGTATAGGGATCGGGTGGGGTTTCGAGTATACTGGGGAGGGTGTATGGATCGTCCAGGCTGTGCTGCGGTGCTGTAGAGGTCAACTTAAGGTGGTTACGTGGTGGCGGAGGACCACGGCCACTGCCACGGGACTAGGCATCGAACTCAGAACAGTGAAACATGTACCAGTTGTAATTGCACTCGTATTAAATCACGTGAGCAACACAGAATGGTCAAGAGGCATTTTCTCTCAGATAATGAAGGTTGCGAATTTGACAGTTATACACGAGAGGAGATACAAGAAACCTAATTATTGCCCGGTCTTTATACTTAGTTTTTTTTTCTAAACGGCGTGAGAAGGTATCGCAAAGGCAATTTCACAACGGATAATTAGCTTGGCCTTAGACTGAATCGTTTTACAGAAACTCCCTTACCAGTAACTTCGATAAGTTAAAAAAGACAATAACGCTTGGAATATACACAGATTACACAAAACTTTTCGACGGAGTTAACCACGACCTACACTCTAAAGAAGGGTACTTGTAGTTACTAACTTTCAGGGTAGTAACCGCGCGTCACATATGTTACTGCATATGTACTAACTGCAAGATAGTAACGGTTACTACCTCTGGGAGGTATCAACACTAACTGCCTTTAATATTTACAACGCATAGGGTGGTCGCTGCAACTTCCCTTAGTAGCATTTACTTCATTTGAATGTAGTAACAGCCACTGAAGATAAGTTACAGTAACAACCTCTAGCAACGTTTACGTCTAGATAGTAGTAATAGCAACTGTCCTCAGCAAACAATGCTGCTTTCTTTTTGGTGAAGTAGCCCCTAATCTGCATGCTGGATAACATGCAGGCGGTGCTCCATCGTAGCAGTAGTTTTCTTAGCAAAAATACAGCTTCAGTTCAATTGGAAGCAATATGAAGCAGAGCGCTAATGTGGCTTTGAAAGAACCAAAAGCAATGCAAAAAATATCACTCGAAGGGAGAGGTAACACAATTATTAAGGCGAAAGCCTTACTAGCGTGTCACTAGCGCGCAGGAGAGCACCAAACATGTGAGCAGGAGAGAGAAGTTGTTGCCAGGAAGAAAGAAAAGGAAATTCCACAGGCCTTCCCACTGGCTCAAGCCGAGCCACAATCGCCTGCCACGTGCAGATAGTAGGAGAGTTGAAAGATGGGATAGAAAGACAGGATAGTAAAGACGCGCTAAAGACAAAGCCGATCCCGGGGGCAGTGCAATTCCGGGCCAACCGGTGGCGGGACTGAAGCATCCTTCAAACTCTTCGCCACATTTCCAAAAATAAGTCCAGTTGGACCCGTAACAGATACTCTACGGGGTCCGGACATTCATTCTGAGCAGTAGTCTGTCTGTCTGTTTTTTGTTGCCAGGAAGAAAGAAAAAGAAATTGCACAGGCCTGCCCACTGGCTCAAGCCGAGCCACAATCGCTACCACGTGCAGATAGTAGGAGAGTTGAAAGATGGGATAGAAAGACAGGATAGTAAAGACACGCGGTATACAGACCACGGCCGATCCCGGAGGCAGTGCAATACCGGGCCAACCGGTGGCGAAAGTGAAGCAACCTTCACTCTCCGCTACATTTCCAAAAATAAGTCCAATTAGGACCCGCAACAGATATTCTACGGGGTCCGCACATATATACGTATGCGTATATATCGTATGCGTCAGCAGGAGCGCACGGATTAGGAGCACATTATTGGTGGACGTCCATGTAGTGGCAGTTTCTCCCGGCTTTCGTATCAAAATTGTGGCGCAACCATGCGTCGTTAACCGCGGTGGGTGTTGTCATACAGTTTTTCCCTGCATATAGCGTACGTCTCTTGATCAGGCTGGTGGCTAGCTCCTGACGGATCAAACCGCCTACATATGTGCCTCCAATTGTAATTACTCCAGCAATAATTAGTATATCTTTACTACCTCTTTTTTCATTAAGGTAGTAACGAGGTCATCAAAATGTAGTAAAAAGGTAGTTACTATTGAAAGCAGGTAGTAACAGCAGCCGTTACTACCTCTTTTTTTACCTTTTTTTCTAAGAGTGTACAAATGAAAATCTAGAAGTTCAATCCGAGGACTCTCGCTCCAGCTCATTAAGTGGTATTTTAACCCACGTGAAGAGTTTCTAGTAATCAACAAAAACAAATTAAACCCCCTACCGATTAAAACTGCCTTCCTGCAAAGTAGTATCCTCCGCCTCATGCTGTTTTTTCTACTAAATAAATGATATCGTGCAAGCAAACCAGTTTTCTAAATTTATAATCCACGCTGATGGATGTACTCTTCATGTTTCAAGCTGAGACTTATCAAGTATTCTTAGCGAAGCAAGTTCCGTTTACTGTGCGCTCCAAGAATGCTCGCAATGAAACAGTCTTAGAATCAACAAGGCAAAAACAAAATACCTTCTATTCTGAGCTCGAGGTACTTGCGCCACGCTGACAAACAGTGTATACTTAGGGACATTGAATATATCCTTTCATAAAAATGTGAAAATGCTTGGAGTGGTATGTTCAGATGACGTGACATGGAATGAACATATCAAGACCCTTATCCACAAAAGCACCAGTGCCACAGGCACTTTAAATAGATGCCGTCACACGTTTCTAAACAGCATTTAAAGATATCTTTACAATTCTTTATTCCTTTCGCAGCTGACTTATTGCTTACCGTTTTGGAAAAACACTGCCCTAAAAAATGTACATACCTTAATTCTATAGCATATATATAGTTTGTGAGGGCAATATATCCAGTCAAAGCGAATAAGGTTTAATTATATCTATGAGTGTTTTCTATTCAGATATGCATTCTGAAATTTCATATGTGTCTGCATACCTGCGTGAAATTTATGATGTACAAACAGCAAAAAAAATATGCATTGGGTGAATGAGTGCCCTTCACGTGCAATTTATGCAATCCTGATGGTTCGGAAATGATATTTCCCTTTTTTTCGAGCAATCTATTGCTGTGACTTCTTTATCTTCTAACTCGAAGTACGAAAGCTGTTACTGCTGCTCGTGGGTCACTGCCGCGTTGTCAAGGCGTATTCAAATAGCTCTTTCTCCACCCTGTCTTTGCACTTCTTGTGTGAAATAAAAATGGGTTTCTCTAGCTAGAGGGTGCAGACAGTACTAAGATATGTTAGGTAGGCGCGCCACTTTTTTTTAATAGTCGTTTAACTGCGAAAATGGCTTTTCGCTAAAGTAATACCAGTGTTGGCGAAATTCATAAAAAGTTTAATCGTGCTGGCTAGTAGGCTGGTTAGCCAGGCCCGTGTACTGTGCTGTGTCATTGCACGTAAAGAACCCGTTGCTCGAAATTTCCGGGGTCCTTCAGTACGGCGTCCCTAATACCTTGTGTCGCTTTGGGACGTTAAACTCCATAAACCAAACCAAATAAAATTTTAAAAGTTAACTTCTTTGAGTACTATACATAGGTACCAGGTTGCAACTAGATACTTGTAGCTGGCTATTCGCAGCAGCAACATGTTTGTGAGATTTCAAAAACGACATTAGAATTAACGCCGTGGCTTAACAAATTTTGACTATTTCACACGCAATGCAACAATCGCGCCCCGGATGGGTGCGCACCGTGGTGCTGATGAAATCTTGTCACTCCACGGCGCACGTGCCGCGTGACCTTCTGTGTCCCTGCCGCGCTGCCCGCGCTTCGCTGTTCGGTGCCTGCTCACTGCTCCAGCCGTGGCGGCGTAGAAAGCGCGCTGCTGAGTGACGTTCACTGGTGAGGGTCGCTTTGCGTGCAACATGGCCGCGTTACTTTCGCAATGCCCGAGTATTCGCCAAAATTTATTCAGCCTCAGTGCCGATACAAATGGCGTGTTTGAAATTCTACAGCCTTCTATGGCCATATCACCAAATTCAGCCAGTAATATCTAATTGAAATAAAGTGCCTATCCATATTAGTGCAACATTTAAATATTAGAATTTAGTTCAGCGTTTTGCGACTTAGTATAATTCACGTGTTTTATGCCGTCCGCCAGCATTCTTATTATGTTGCCGAAAAGCCATATTTCTATCTCAGACAGCTCATTTTGTAAAGGTAACTTGTGGAGGGCTCATTGAAGAACCTGGTAAACGCGACGATGAAGCCACGGGGAGTCTTCTACCGCGATATGTGAGGCACACACCTGCTAAATATTATGCCCGAACAGAGGCACAGCGGCACCATCGTCGGGGTTCAGCTGTATTTGTGGCCGATGCAGAAGCGGCTACAATGTTCTTCGCGGCGATGACCCACGCGCCACCGCTGGCGCAGGGAGGGAACTGAACCAGTCGAGCGTGGACATGCAAGCAGAACCAAGTGCAAAACCAACAGGCGGCTGTAAGCCGTTGTAGCGGACAAGGAGGAAAGCAGTTGTACCCTGTGGAAGGAATCTGAAAAAAATTTAAGATTGGTCTTGAGGAAAGGAAATGACGCAGTAACGGTCTCACTTGTCTCGGTGGGCACCCGAACCGCGGCGTAAGGGATAGGATGGAATGATGGATGGAAAGAACTTTATTAAACGAAAAACAAAATCTTCCAGGTGGTGCCCTACTCGTCCAAGAGCCCACGGGCTTGTGCTTCACATAAAGCCCAGTCCGCCAGCCATTTCTGGCCGGCGGTCTGAGCGGTCCGTACAGCAGCCTCCCGGGAAGAATGAGGGGGATTGAGGATCGGGGTACTGCCTGTGGGGAAGGACGTTCCCAAAGGTAGTGGAAAAGTGTGGATCTGGGCACACCACAGGTGTTTCAATGAGGATGAAAAATGGGGTGAAAGCATGAGAGACGGTGGGATGCAATAAAGCAGCTCATCTTTAATTGACTCCATGTGGCGCTGAATAAGGGCGACAAAGTTCCGTGGGGTGGTGGTAATGTCATGCGGCTGAGTTTGTAGAATGTGGTGACTTGATGATATGTATACAGGACCGATGGGGCCTCTTGCGCCGGATTGGATGGCTGATCGTCCGGGGTCCGGCAATAGATTTCTCGGGCCAGCGCAGGAACGCGCTCAATACCGGGGATCGAGGCATGCCCAGGGATCACGACAGAGTAACCATAATCTAACTCCCCCTAAAGGGATAGGATAGGATAGAAAAACTTTTATAGTCCAACAGAAAAAGGGTAGCCACAGGGCTACCCGTTAGACGACAGCCAAAAGGTCTTGACTCTCGGCGGTGGCTTCGGCCAGTCGGACGAGTTGTAGCCGAGTCTGCGGGTCAGGGAAGTGTAAAAGGAGGGAGTGAAAGTTTAAAGGAAGAAGGAGGTGCCGTAGTGGAAGTCTCCAGATAATTTTGGAACACTTGGGGATCTTTAACGTGCTCTGACAGCACACAGGTGCCTTTTGCGTTTCGCCTCCATTGAAACGCGACCACCGCGGTCCTCTCGCTGGCTTAAGCAGCAGCCCTGTGGCGGCATGTGCCCAAGGCAAGCTCGGCTTCAAGAGCAACTATTAATGCGAAAGCGTTATGTTGCTCAGTTGAAGGTCATTTGTCCCCAAATCTTCTCCGCAGAAAACGGCACCATGTAACGTTACGAGCCAATGTCATACCAAGCCACGTGTCAACAAGATAAAATGATGTAATGCCGTCACGTGACTGCGATGTAATTTCACGTGTATCAAGTCACGTGTGAACGATGTAATGTGACTTCGTACTAAGTTCCCAGGCACCCATCGGTCCAACTCTGATCTCCACCCCCCAATCAATGAACGTGTACATGAAATCCGATTCTTCCGCCGGCGCTCGAAGCGAGCGGACGTGTTTTTGAAGCGAAAAGCTTCACTAGGCTCGTCAACACCGGGATTCGCGTGAGCCACTCTACAGATTTACCACATCTGCGCATGCGCGAAACCGAGTGACGCCACGGGGAGCGCAGGTGGTCGCCACTGCCGCAGCCGTCGTAGCCACCGCGCGCTGACTCCGTCGTCTAACCGTGAAACCGAGTGACGTCACGCGGAGCGCAGGTGGCCGCTGCTGCCGCGCGCTGCCTCCGTCGTCTGACCTTTTGCCATGGAAGAAGTAGAAGAAGACCCAGAAGTGGTAGCGTGGGAGTTGGTTCAAAAGCAGCGAAGATATGAAAAGTGCAAGGCTAGACAAGCGGCTGGAACGCCAGAATCACGAGAGGCGCACCTTTCTAAACGGCGGCAAAAGGACGCTGAATTGCGCCGTCGGGCTGCGTCAATTGAGAGTGGCCAGGTGAGCGAAGACTGTATTTCGGGAGAAGTCGAGCGGTTTCGAAGAAAGAATGAAAAGGCCAAAACAAAACGGGCAGCCGAAACACCCGAGCAACGAGAGGAGATTCTCGCTAAATGACGACAACAAGACTCTCAACAGCGGCTCTTAGTCGCGTCTGATACCAGTGTTAGCAGCCAACAAAGTGAAGAAAACGACGACGACGCTATGGAAGAAGAGGTAAAGACTCGCAGCTACATAGAGGAGAAGAAGAAGAAGAAGAAGCTACATAGACTACATGTTGAAACTCGGTGAAAGTGCCAGCGCTATTAAGGCCTTTACGACAGACTTTGCGGACAACCCATTCGGCCACGTTTGTGACGTCTATGAAAGACTATAGAATTTGCGGAATCTTAGACGATTTTACAAGCTTTGCATACCTAAGACAACACGTTTTGGAAAAGCTAGAAAGGTATACCCAAAGCGTAACCGCATGTAAGAAACCTTAAGCTAAACCACGAGCATCGCCACGAAGCCTTTCGCTTCGAGATATCAAGGTTTAACACTAGCCAAGCCTCAGCCCAACTTTTTTAGCTCTCCGCTCCTTCGCGGCGCTGCGGGGCCTCCCCATGGAGGCCACAGGCATCAAAAACGAGCGACAGCCTGCGTTCGGCGGTGACGATGAGCAACGCAGGGCAGGCCACTCACGCTCACGGCGGCGAGAGCCAACCAGGACAAGATCATCCAGCACCATTCGGCGGATGCAGCCCGAAATCGCTGATCTGCGGGACAGGTTCAGGTGCCTGACGGCGGCGCTCATCACCACCTCGGCGAAACTCGAGTGCGTCATCGGGGCCTTGGACGTGTCGCTGACGGTCCCACGCCTTCTAGCCCTGAGAGACGTCATGGCGCTTGTTCACCAGACACAGGATTGATGGTGGTTCCCTTCCCGCCATTGCCGGCTAACCCTGCACCTCCCGCGTCATGGCTACTCCTGGGGAACCCGCTCTGATGCTCTCTCACCCTTATGCTGCTGTAGTGGGCTCACTGCAGACACCTGCAGCCGAGGAGAACATGTGCACCCCGATGGACAAGTCTGTTCTCCGGAAACGGCGCCGCTCAACGGGGTCCGAGGAGGACAGGGACGAGGTGACCAACAGGGACATAGCGGTGGCCATGCGGGAAGCCGAAGCCCCACCGTCACTATTCCCTCTTCCTCCACAATTAAAGGAGGTGGGCCTGCCCTGCATGAACCCCATGGAGCCCTCCTCCAGCCTGCTGCTGATGCTGTTGCTGCCGGGGCGACGGCGTCTGGAGGAAAACCGGGCGCGACCTCGCCAAATCCTACCGCGCGAGACCAGACTGCGGCTGGGGCGCCGTCTGCTGGCAGCGAGCGCGCCAAACTCCGCGGCGCGCCGCAGCAATACTCCGCAGACGGCGCCGATTCTGATGCTGTGGCCAGCCTGGTCCCGTGGCGCACGATCACTACCAAGGCATAGCGGCGTCGGAGATCTGCCCTGGAGCGAGCCGCGGCTGCTGTGGAAGTCCCGTCCAGCCTGCTGGGGATCGTGCTGTTTCGGCCGGCGAACCGGGGAACCACCTTCACCAGGGAACAAGGCTGGGAGCTAGCCCAAGAGATCGTGCCCCATCCGGCCGTCCTCTCCGTCCGGGTAAACATGCGGCGGAATGTGGTGACAGTGGACGCGGGGAGCAGCGATGCTCTCCAGGCCTTGCTAGCCACAGCGGTCATCCGCGGCGTGCCGGTCGGCGCCATCGAGCCCCCTCCTCGGAACCAAAGCTCCGGCCTGGTCTTCGGTGTGGACGGGCGCAAGACGGCGGAGGAGCTGCTAGCGGCCGCCGAGTCAACGGTGCCGATGGTCTCGGTGTCGCAGTCGGGCAGCGCACTCGCTCTCCGTTTTGCGGCGCCAATTCCAACGTCGTTCATCACCACATTCAAGCGCAGGCCCGCCGTCCGCCCCTGCCGTCCCCGGCCGCTCCAGTGTGCCATGTGCGCCAGCCTGGGGCATGACACTGAGGTGTGTCGGTTTCCTGTCTGATGCCCACTCTGCGGCGGGCCGCACGAACATCGTACCTGCGTGAGCAAGCCCCGCTGCATTAACTGTCGGAGCAGCACGCCGCCATGGACCCAGCGAGCCCGCACTGACTGGCTGACTCACTGACTGACTGACTGAAAAAAATTATTTTCAAAGTATATACAGGGAGAGAGAGGAGCGGACGTTAAGGGGCCGTTCCTTACAAACGTTAGGTGAGAGCGCCACGTGGCCTCTTTAATGGCTACATCCATGGCACCAATGTCCAGGGGGGTCGTCCTAGCCGTCGTCCAAGCTGAAACAGCGCCCCCAG
Source organism: Amblyomma americanum (assembly GCF_052857255.1). NCBI lineage: Eukaryota > Metazoa > Arthropoda > Arachnida > Ixodida > Ixodidae > Amblyomma > Amblyomma americanum. The sequence continues at coordinate 144,803,423 of NC_135502.1, read as the reverse complement.
CCCAGCAACATCAGCAGGCGCCGCACGCGCTTTCTTATGCGGAGGCCGCCAGGGGAGCGCCCCAGCTGCTGCGGCAACGGCGATCCGGTTGCCCGGCGTCCCGTGCAGCGCGGCCCGAGCCTGCAGTCGCTTCTCATGGCAAGCCCCTTGGCGCTCGGAACGCGGAGATCGAGCGCATAAAGCTGGCGCTCCGCGCCCTCAGCGCACTTTTCCCTCAGGGCACCGATGGACACCGGGCCTGCTTAGAAGCAGCAGGTGCTCCCGCACAAATAAGCCAGCATGATGGCTAGCCGCCGGACTCGCTCTCGCATACCATCCATCCTGCAGTTGAACGTGCGCTGTCTTGCGGCGCGGTACTCCGAAATGCGAGTTCGCATCGCAGAGGATTCGCCAGAAGTTTTCACGCTGCAGGAGACGTACGTACGTATCACATGACGGGGAGCCCCAGATGCGGCTACCTGGCTACATCGGCTACCACTCACCCACCAAGTGCGAGGAACCCACCTTTGCCGCAGTGCCCAGTTGTGTCACATCTCATCACCCGGGAAATCAAGGTGCGCGATATATGTGGGGCAGGATTTCCAGCACCCGGATTGGATGGGGTGACATACCAGATGCTGCGAAACCTGGATGCGAAGCAACGACATATCCGCCTGCAGCAGATCAACGTGGTGTGGGAACGTGGGGAGCTACCGGAGGATTGGCGAACCGCGGTCGTTTGTCCCATCCGAAACACAGGGCACCCACCTACGGAGCTGAGCTGATACCGGCCAATGGTATTAACATCGGCTGCAGGTAAGCTCATGGAGCATATGGCGTTGCAGTGTCTGAACGCTTGTTTATTTTCTCTGCCTATTACTGCATGCGATTTATATTGGCTGTTTGTTTCCTCGCAGTATGACTTAGCCCTGTATGCTATGCTGTATTAATGTGTTCCTTTTATGTTGATCGAAACTTTGTTCAACGATGTGACTGTACCTGCTGTTGAGTGATGTGTTTGGGAAGGGGGGAAGGGGGCCGACACTGAGTCGGGCATTAATTTGCCTTTATGTCTGCCTCCTAGGCACCTATTACTGCTGCCTGAATAAAATGACTTCGACTTCGACTTCGACTATATCATACGTTGTTACAGCGCAGGAGCAAGCCAGGGCGGCAGGTCAGGTTACGCTCCTGCTATTACTGGACGTGTCCGGCGCTTTTGACAACGTTCACCGCGCACCAATTCTCGAGGTGATTGAGGTGCCCGGTGTGAGCGGGCGCCTTTTGCGATACGTTCACGGCTTCCTGAGCGGGCGCACCATGCGCTTACGAGTAGGGGGTAAGCTCTCTGAGCCTCGTACGGTGGACTTCAGCGTGCCGCAGGGCTCTGTCCTATCACCATTTCTGTTTAATGTAGCCATGTCTGTGGTGCCGGCCTCCCTCCCCACGAGCGGCGGACACCATGTGTATATGTCCATATATGCAGACGACATAAGTGCCGGAGACCACCAGGCGAGGCGCTCAGCGTGCGGCGGTTCCTTCATGGAGCTTTGACCGCAATCGACGCCAGCTTGCGCGGCCTTAGTCTGTCGCTGAGCACGGAGAAATCGGTGGCCATGGCCTGCGTTTCGCGCTCGCGCGCGCACCTTGCGCCACTGTCGCTGGACGAGACTCCGATTCATTGGCGTAAATCGGTGCGGTACCTTGGCCTGGACATCGACTGGCGCCTTTCCTTCCGCCCCGTCGCGACCAAGGTCTGTCTGCAGATGATTTGCAGCCGACTGTTCGCAGCTCACGCATTGTTGTTTCATTTTCATAGGCTCTGATAATTTCGAGAAGCAAGCGACCAAGCGACGACACGAAGATTGTGGCGCTCCAAGCTGATAGCTGGTCATCGGACCACCTGCCGAGCTGCCTCGTGGCTACAGCCTGATCGCCTTCCATCGCGCAGGCGATCTGCGCCCCTACCCAGGCAGAAGCGGCTGACATCGCACGCAGCGCCCTCCACTCAGTCGCCTACAAAAGGGATCGTCCACAAGCATCGAACGGGATTTGCAGCCGACTGTTCGCAGCTCACGCATTGTTGTTTCATTTTCATAGGTGAGTGGGCTGTGACAACAGCTTCTTCAACTTTGGTACTGTTTAGGCTGCAAATCCCGAGTGTCGTTTGATTCACCATGGGCATTGATCTGTGTACTTACCGTGCACGGATAGGCCGCTTTGTAGCGCATGGCCATTTTGCCAGTGGTTGTTCGCCAATATGGCTTAGGCCTGCCTTGGCTACTAGTTGCTGGCGCATGGGTGGACGCTGTTCCTTGGTCTTGTTTTGTATTACTCATTTGATACTCTGCGCTGGCGACGTAGAGACCAACCCAGGCCCGGATAAGGTGGACCAAGTTCTCGCGCTTCTTAAAGAGTTAACGTTGTCAAATGAAAAATTTCAGAAAGACGCTTCAAACAAACTAAAGGATATTCAAACGAGCGTCACTGACATCAAAAGGCGACTCAGTGGTGTCGAAGAGCGACTAAAAGCAGTTGATAACCTGTGTCATGACGTCACCACCGTTAACTCAGTCGTTCAGGAATCGCAAGAGCAGCTGAAGACCATAGAAACTAAACAGTTGGAGCAGGCCAATCTGGTTGTTGATGACCTAAATAACCGTATGCGCAGAAATAACCTAATATTTAAGGAAATCCCGGAAGAACCAAAAGAAACATGGGTTGACACTGAACGCATCATCAACCAGTTCGTGTTAACTAAGCTAGGCTTCAATGCAGGCGAAATAGAGCGAGCCCACAGAATAGGTCGACCTAAAACAGGTCACATCCGACCAATTGTCGTGAAATTTCTGAATTTTAAAGACAAGAACATCATTTTAAGAAATGCTTCCAAATTGAAGGACCTGCAGAAGCCACGCGTGTGGATTGAAGAAGATTTCTCGGCCCGTATACAGCTCATCAGGAAAAAACTCAGAGATTTCGCTCGCGAAGCACGTAAGCCTAACGAAAAATATACTGTGGTCTACGATAAACTCCTTCTTGGAAGCAAATGTTACACCCTTGATTCATCACAAAACAAAGTAACCTGTCTTTCAACGCGCAATGAAGCCGAAGTATGTCGCCTGAGTGCGCAACCTACTGTTGGCGCACGAGGGTACGAAACAAACCAGAATGATTGACACAGTCATGCTAATCAAGGTGATTCCTTGTCACTCCTGTTGTGCAACTTTCGAAGCATGTTTCACAAACAAGACCAGCTATGTGCATTTATTGAGGCTTGTTCTGTAGATATTGTTCTTGGGACAGAAACTTGGCTTACACCCGATATTGGGGACAACGAGCTGTCGCTCTCTAGAAATTTTACTATATTTAGAAATGATAGGGTGGGCGCACGGGGAGGCGGTGTTGTAGTTGCCGTGCAATCTAATCTATGTGCTCGCGTTGTTGACACACAGTCAAATATTGAAATTTTGTGGATTTCACTTCAGGTCTGTCCCTCTGTGACTTGCGCAGTCGGAGTCTGTTACCGTCCGCCTGATGCTACTTCTGAATTCATCGAGAGTCTTAATCATTCCCTAACTTTAATCCAAGACAAGTATCCAACTTCACCTATAATACTTGCTGGCGATTTTAACTACCCCACAATAAATTGGCAGAGGTGTACGCCCCTAGGTTGCGCAAAGATGAGCGAATGCAAGGAATTTCTCGACGTTATTTGTTCATTTGATCTGCATCAAATAGTTTGCAAACCAACACGTGGAAAAGCTATTCTAGATCTAGTCCTCACAACCAATCCGGAAAATATGCTTGTTCACGTCCTTGAATGTATTAGCGACCACAACGTAGTACACTGTGAATACCAATTACAAAGTAGTAAACCAGAAAAGGCAACGAAATCAATTTACGATTACTCCCGTGCAAATATCGACGCGATTCTTACAGAGCTGTCATATTTTTCTGTGTGGTTCTTGGAAACCATGGCTTATCGCAATACAAATGATAACTGGCTCGCTATCCGAAGGAAGCTTATTGAACTGAAACAAAAGCACGTTCCCAAAATTAGAATAACGTCATCAACACAGAGCACATGGTTCACGTCCCAAGTGAAGAGAGCAATAAATAAAAAGAAACGCCTTTACTCTAAAGCTAAGTTGTCCCACTCAGATGGTGATTGGCAGCGATACCAAGAACAATCAAATAAATGTAAAGCTGAAATTGAAGCATCTAAAGACAAGTTTTTTAACGGTGACATCGTCAGCATGATAATGAACAATCCGAAAAAGTTTTGGAAAGTAATTAACCCTAAACGCTCTTCTCAATCCACTATACCAATCGTTAATAACGGTGTGCTACTCTCACCATCTGAAGCTGCGACTGAATTAAACTCGTTTTTCAGCTCTGTATTCACAAACGAAAATCCAATTCCACCTGACCTTACGTTTCCTTCAATTGACTCATCTATGAATGATCTCATAATTACACCAGAGGGAATAGAATCGGCCATCGATCGACTTTCTAATAACTCAGCGCCAGGTCCAGACGGCATCTGCACAAAGATGCTTAAAATGACTAAACCTATATTATCTCCCGTATTAGCCACCCTTTTCCAGCAATCAATAGATACAGGAATCATACCAGATGACTGGAAGGTCGGTCGTATCACTCCCATTTACAAATCAGGTGACCGTTCAGTGCCCTCAAACTATAGACCTATATCCTTAACTAGTATTCCATGTAAATTACTTGAGCATATCATATCTTCCGCAGTTATGAAATATTTATCTGAACATAACTTCTTTTCTAACAATCAACATGGATTTCAGAAAGGACGCTCTTGTGAAACACAGCTTTTTGAACTTATAACTGATCTTCATCAAGCTGTTCACGATTCCATAATAATCGATGCCATATTTATTGACTTCAAGAAAGCATTCGATAAAGTTCCCCATTCTCACTTAATGACGAAACTTAGCCGGCTTAACATACATGAAAAAATTGTTAATTGGATCTCAAGTTTTTTAACCGATCGCTACCAATTTGTTTCCGTAAATGATCACTTTTCCGTTTTAGCACAAGTTAAATCTGGCGTTCCCCAGGGATCCGTACTTGGCCCAATCTTATTCTTAATTTACATTAATGACATCAGTAACAACCTGACCGCAACAGTTCGATTGTTTGCAGATGACTGCGTGCTTTACAGACAAATTATTACCTCTGAAGACGCTAATATTTTACAGGCCGACCTAAACAAAATTTCACTTTGGTGCGAGCAATGGCAAATGGAAATTAATGTTTCTAAAACAAAAACTATGACATTTACCACAGCCAGTAACGTTCACTTAAGTTCATATTTTATGAACAGCATATGCATAGAGAATGTGTATACATTAAAATACTTGGGAGTCCATTTAACTTCTAACCTTACATGGAATGATCACATTGATGAAACAATTTCGAAAGCAAATAAAACACTTGGTTTCATTAGGCGAAATTTATATTTAGCAAATCAGTCAACTAAATTATTAGCTTACACAGCTCTAGTTCGCTCAAAGATTGAATACGCTTCCATAATATGGAATTCAAATCAGACTTACCTAATAAACAAGCTGGAATCTTTACAAAATAAAGCAGCACGCTTCATCACTAAAACATACTCTAGAACATCCAGCATCACGGCTATCAAAAAGTCCCTTCAATTACCGTCTCTAGAAACACGACGACTGTTAGCACTACTTTCCCACTTCCACAGATTGTATCATGCCCCATCATCCTTTACAGCATCCCATATCAAACCCCCACAAAAAATTTTCCCCCGCCTCGACCATCCCTTCAAAGTGCGTCCCATGTTTGCGCGTACGAATCTCCTGCGACAATCACCCCTCTTTCTAGCTATTCATCACTGGAATAAGCTGCCAAAAGAAATTGCTTCTATACGTGATCATGACTCGTTTGTAAGTAATTTGAAACGCAGTTTTACGCATGTTGGGTAAAAGCAGAATTTTATGCCTTTGACGCATTGTAAGCGTATCTACATGCTTTGTACGGAGTGTTGTTGTTGTTCTTTTTTTTTGTATGCATGTATGCAATTCTCTCTCCTTTTTTTCTTTTTATATTTTCTTGTTGTATTCGGTGATCCTTACCGCGATGTTATATATTGCCTTGCCCCCCCCCCCCTAATTGTGTTTGAAATATCCTGTTGTTAACCCCCCCCCCCCCCCCCTATGTAATGCCCATAAGGGCCTTTAGGGTATCTGAATAAAAAAAAAAAGAGGGCCACCGCCGCCGAGCAAAAGCTCACCGCTCGAGGCCAGGGCATCTCCCAGCAAGCCGCGCTGCGGCTGTACAATGCCGCAGCTTTGGAGGCGGTGCTCTATGCGTTGCCGCTCGTCACGGCGCGCAAGTCAAGCTGGAAAAAACTCGACATCCAGCCCCGCAAGTCCTTGAGCGTGTGCCTAGGCCTGCCCAAAAACTCGCAGTGCGACGCAACGTTGGCCGAGGCAGGAGCGTGGCCACATGAGCTCCAAGCAGGGCGCAGGGCACCGAATCACATCGATCGGCTTCACCGCTCCACGGACGGCGGCTCGCTGCTGCACCGTATGCGCTCGCACCCGTGCTCACGAATGGGCGCGGCGCTGCTCGAGTATGACCAGTTGACTCAAGGCCGACCTCCCTACGGCTCCTTCTCGCCCTGTCCTGCTGCCTCGGAGGTACTACGAGAGATCATCGGTATCGCGGGAAAGCAGAGCACACTCCTCTGTGCTGTGCAGCTGCTGGCCAGAGCCGTCATACACGAGGAGCTCCAGGACAATCTTCTCGTGTACACCGACGGCTCAGTGGCCCGCGACAGCTGCTCCCTTGTCGCGGCGGCTACCATACCCGCCCTGCGACTGCACAACCAGCAACACGCAACCTTCCTGGGTTCCTCCACAGCGGCAGAGTTGAGGAGGATCTGGCTCGGGCTGTACCTGCTGCTCGCCCTCGGCCCTCCGCCGCCCAGAGTGCTCTGCTGTGCGAATCCCGTGCCGCCCTCAGCCGCCTGCAATCCAACTGCCGCGGTACCTCACTAGTGCAGGACATTCGCTCGCGTATCGAGCGCCTCGTGCAGAGAGGGGTCGCCGTGCGTGCACAGTGGGTGCCCGGTCACTGCGGCATCGTCGGCAACGAAGAAGGTGACGACCTCGAGACCACCGCGCATAAACTACCTCCCAGTGATCGGCTACTTGCGCTGTTGGACGTGCGTGCGGTCATTCACGACCACCTCCGAAAGCAGCACCCCGACACACGCATCGCAGGAGGTGAGCGGATCGACAGCATCCCGGCTGTCGCGCACTTACGCGGTCGCGACGTGCAATGGTCCTCCACGTGCGCATTGGCTGCATGTGGCCCGGGGAACGACGGGAGCGTCGTGGTATCGCGACGAGTTATGTGTGTGACGGATGCGGTGCAATGTAAACACTATAGCACCTGCTCCTTCACTGTACCGCGTTCGGCGATGCTCGTCGCTATATGCTTACTGCTTATAGGGCGCTGGGCATACTACCAGACTCCCTCACGACGCTACTGCGGCCGCAGGGCAGTGTGCGCACCCGTGAGCACACCTTGGTGAGCCTCTGTGCATTCCTCGAGCAGACGAGCGCTTGACTTACCGTCGGTTCTCCGCCAGGTAGCTACACACAGTGACCCAACGCTCCGCGAGTTCTACCTTTGATGATAACAACTGGACGCCTTACTTCTGTTGAGTCAACATAGTGCTGTGCGCGTGTGTTTTTATTTCTCCATCATGAACTAATCACGCGCACAACCTGGACACATTTCTTATTGTTTAAATGGTTTGTGCATATTACCTCTCCCCCTGTCCTCTCTTACTGTTCCCTAACCTCTTTAATTTCATATCTCCATTCTGCCTGATATCCTTTATTTCCGCTGCCCCAGCTCAGGTCCTTCAGTATCGATAAACAGATGCCGGGGCTAGCAAAAATCTTTTCCTTCCTTTTTATTAGCATTTTAATAAAACTTCTTAAAACTACTACTACTAAGACTACTACAACTACTACTACTACTGCTACTAGTACATGAAATCCCAGCAATCGTATCACTGGGTGAGCTGAATTTGGTGGCAGTGTTCCCGACTACATTTGCACAAACATTTTGACCAACCATTTTTCCTAAAGCGTTCTGGGTGGTGTCTAGCATTTCTCTTTGCATATAGCTTGCATGTTTTAGTCAAGTTGGAGGCTAGCTTGCAACGGATGTTCGGACAGATGACGTACGCACCTTCAGTTGCATGTGTTAAGGCGCGGTTGACGCGTCCATCGAGGTGCAGAGATGTGAGTGGTGTGCGCCATTTCCTTTCCTCAAAACCAACTTTTGTATTAAAATTGTGACGTAACCAGAAATTAAGTGGTGTAGTATGTCTCAACTGGAATGCCGAAGTGGTGTCGCATGACGTAACCAGAAATGATATAGTGTAGTATGTCGTAACCGGAAACTTTAAAGTGTCGTTGTATGTATCAACCGGAAATGTCGACCTGGTGTAGTAACTCGTAAGCAGAAATTAATTGGTGGATTATGTCGTAACCCGATATGACGAAGTGAAGAACTCCACGTTTCTAGACAGAAAAAAACACGATCAATGGCGCCCTTTCGAATTCCACCAGGTAAGCAGACTTTCGTGGCCTCAGAATTTTTACATTGAGAGCTGTAATAACTTTACCACGGTGTATACCATGAGGCTAACAGCGTGCAATCAGTGATGCTGGCAACAGCAATGCAGCCTGCAATCCGCCGCGCAGGAGGAAGGTTCCCAACGGAATAGGCAAAGAATAGGAGCAAGGAAAGACACAGATACTAGGGAATGATACTGAACGGGAACGCGGGCCGAAGAGAGAAGTTGAGAGAGCGGAGCTACGCCACCGCTTCTGCGCGTGCGTGGAACGTGCAGCTGCCCGGGGTGGTGTAGTGAGCTCGCGCAGAAGATAGCTCAGTGTAAACTCAGTGCCAGGAGAAGGAGCGTGTTGAAGTGTCCGCGTGGTCTGTCAGCAGCCGTGCTTGCGTCTTGCATGAGTTGGTGAAGGGGTAAACAGGTCGGAGAACTCCGCAGCTATAAATGGGCACGATTGAGGTACATAGACAAAATTGGGCTATTGATTTGGGTCTATCGCGGTCGGTTCGCCAGTGTCTCTTCTCATCAGGTTTTCTATGGATTCCCAGAAAGAAACTAAGATGGCGAGTGTAGCGTTGAAACCACGACGACTTGAAAACCGCAAAGGTTTCACTAAGCTGTTAAGGACAGCCCTATGAATATTTTTCTTGCTGCACTTATGGCGCATCTTAAATCAGCCTTATGCTTTGGATGCATACAGAAACACGTTTTACGAAAAACGGAAAAAAATGCGCCTTCACTGCGTCGCACTGAAATCTATACATGGCACGTGTAAACGCAGCATAGATGCTCTAACCATGTTGTGGCAGATAGTCGCGTTTTAATAAGATGGCGCTATAGATACGTTTCTACCCAACGTCGCTGTATTCTACACGTTCTGTTTGAAAATCTGCCAGGTAAACTGCAAGGAATTATCTATAGAAAACAATATTTTGGACCAAAGAAATTATCATTTTGCATGTCCCCATTTTCAATTCGAATTGTGCATGCTGTAAGCGGTGGAGCATAAATGAAAGCTATGTGTCGATTTCATTTCAATGAGGCAAATGACCAGCATTCCCATAGAAATAATTCGTTCCATCGATTTTTATATGTATTAGTGGAGGACGATTTAGGCTGCGATGCACGCAGAGAACGACCAGACTATAGGCCGAATGATGAATTTAAATATAAGGCAAATGTTCGGATGAATAGAGAAAGCCATGCTTTGCATGTATTCTAATTTTTTACTTGTGCCGGGCGCACCCATTGCAATCTGACAAGAAACGACCGTGGCGAAATTCCACGGCACAATTTATGCTGCACTCTATAGCCACTAGAGTACCTCGCTTTCCCAACCGTTTCGCTCGTAAACAGGAAGCGCCTCCTTCTTGGGCGAACGAGCTAGCGTGTGCGCACAGGCACGCCATTCCAGCCTCTTAACCGTAGAGTCAGCAGCGACACTAGATAAGGCTCCCAGCAGCCCCGAGAAACATGCGAAAGCAGCATTTTTCTCAACACAAAACACCTTATAAAAAAAGCTTATAAACCCGCGATTAGTCAGCACGGCTAATAACTTTTTGCCCAGCCAAATGCTGCTTTGGCCAGTTTAAGAAAATATCTATAAAGACACGGCGCAACAGGGCGACACAATACAGCCGGCAGTTGTCTGCGAATAAGTGAGGCAGACTTGGTTCTTAAATGCGCACCGAGACGAGTTGCGCTCAAAATTGCATTCCGTCAGGGGAAACGCCTGCAGAATTCTTTTCCTATTCAGAGGTTTGAGAGAGAGAAACCTAAAGTGCTCATCACGCACACTTCAAGACGGCAATGGTCCAAGAAATTTCCGCTCGCGCTCGTAGTTGCACAAATTCTCATACGCTTTCTCAATGCGGACGCCTCTTCTATTTTGTGTGTTGCAGACGCCCTCCCGGAACTTGTAAATAGTAGTAGAAAAGCTAACCGGAAGTGGCAGTAGAAGAAGAAGATAATTCATCCTTACGATGACTACCATCATCATCAGCTAAACCAAGTCCAGTAGAGTTCCAAGGCATCTGCCATATGCCTCCATTGAACCCCATCCGGTCGCAAACAATCAGTAACCCGCCTCTTAAAATTGCTGGGGAAGCTTCTTTCGGCCCGCTTTAGTTAGTTCTGTACGACCTCTCCACGAGTGAACAAAAGGGGCACTTTCACACGAAGCCTATTTTACTTCCCTTAGCAACCCTGCCATATTCCATGGCACGCTGGGTTCGCGAAAAAGCCGGCGAATAAACCATGAATATTGCGCATAGCTGTATTTATCAAGCAGCTTACGTGTCACAGCAAATCAGGGTATTTTGCGAGTGAGCAAGTGCAAATTGAAAGCCCTTGCAGACGGCAGTCGCCGTCGTCGGAGATGCCGTCATTGTCGGTAACCTCTAGTGAATACAGAGCCGCAAAAAATTTAAAAAAAACTACAAAACTGCACTGGCCTACCTAAAAAGAAAGACCTTTTTAGGCGCGCTTAGATGATTCCGGCATTCAGAGAATATTAAAAACACCAATCTGATTACCCTCTTCAGCAGCGCATTCTTTTTATTACGCATTGCTTTTTCAAGAGACTCCCTTGCTCCCGTGCTGTCATCTTCTCATATTGAAATTTCTGCACACGCCGACAGGTCTCCCTCTGACATTAACTATTGAAAGCAAGCGCAGATTTCCTGGGTTTCTTTTCTTCTTTCATGCGGTCATGCACGGCCAGGAGACATTTTCTAGCTGTTTTAGAACTAACAAAGCAGTGTAAGTAGCGAAGCGCGCGCTCAGGCGCACAGCGCTGAAAGCGGCAGGCGTCGGGCACAGCTGGTGTCGCGGAGGCCAGAAACCATGACCGCGTAGGAGAGCCAACCACAGAGCAGAGAACAGCGCGGCCCGCCTGTAAAGTGATCGCCAAGCTGCCACCTCTGCGGAAGCACTGGCGATGCCAGGTGCTTTTATTTTTCTTTAGCTTCTGGCAGCTTTGCGCTGAATCGGTAGAAGCAGAGTGATTGACAGCACAGGTGACAGGCGTTCTGCTGGAGCAAATTTAAAAAGGGCCAATGGTTCACGCAGAACAGCTCAAAGTAAAAGAGGAATGTGAAGCAAAGCGTGAAAGTTTGCATTCGAAAATGTCTGGATGTAAATTTCTTTGAAAGAGGTGAGCGTACACTGCGGGGAGCATTACACCTATATGCTGCCATCGCGTAGCGCATTTAATAAGGATCACACCTTGGGCTGGAGAAGATGTTCACAATAAATATGGTTCTATTGTGTCCTTTTCCCACGCCCTTGCATAATAGCATTCAAATAATTTTGAAAACAAAACTGCTTGCCAGGATGGGTAATAATATTCTGTGTTTTCTACACCAATTTGATCAAGCGAGTTTGACCACTAAGGCCACAGCCGGACTGCAGCGTTTGGCATCTCTCCTTCTACTCTCCTTATTGGTGTTGCAAGAACCCAAGTAAGCCAAACGTCGAACTGTGTAGAAAGGTGGAATTTCCCAACTGCATGGAATTCACTTATCTGACAACTTGGAATTACGTCTACTCTTGGACATACCACATCTTATTGACTCTCTTTGGTCAATTTGTCCCTATTGCTCCTTGTGGCATTTCTTTCTCCGTCCTTGTGGGATGCGACGTTTGCAGCTCCTAACATCAGCGAAGTATTCCCGCGCTTATTGACGGAACTCTCATGGTACGATCCGCAATGCTGCCCTTTAAGCTGTACACTTCTACTTTTTTTTCCAGAAAATTATACTTCGCATTAGGGCAAAAAATCTTAGTTTTTTCTGTAAAAAAGAAAAGAAAAACACTTTAGCGCGACCGTGAGCGTCCGTTGACGAGCATTAACGAGTGGCATATGCAATCACAAGGGTGTGGCCTTTATTCATTGTTATCATTTTACATCTCTTGTGCCTGGTTTTTGGAGACGCGAATTCAAACGCGAACACTGTGGTTGTTAGGAAACACGGTGGGGCAATGGCAACGGTCAGTAAAGGAGCGCGCAACTGCCGATTGGCTGAATTTGCTCAGCCCGTTGGTGCGCGAGAAATATCCTGCTAAAAAATGACTCCTTAATCAGGGCTATCTTCTGATTTCCGGTGTACCCCTTGGAAGGGCCATGCACAGAGGTAAACAAAGTGAATATGAATTTAATACGCTATGAGTACAAAACAACTGGTATGGCGTTGTATGTGCCGCGAACGTCGCGTTGCTACACGTGTACATGCTACGAGAGAAGGCGTATTAGACTATTCCGGCTTAGTTTCGGTAGCTCTTGCTTTTCTAACGTGCGTCTCCATCGCGAAGATCATAAGGTTATTTGCATAAAACTGTCATCAAAATTGGATCAATGGTGGAGGTATCCGAACCCGCGTCTGTGTGATCAACAGCTGAACTTCATTGTCTGTGCGCCACAAAGCGCGAAAACAAAGCTGGAGGAGAGACTTAAGCTTCATTAATGGGTTAATGGGTTATTGCCCTTATAAGCGGAATTCGTCATTCTAGACTTTACATTCATAGATCCCTTGCAGCCCTGAAACCACTCCTGGAGCAATGGTACAGCGGTTGGGCGATGTGCCACTGTCCTGCGATGGCACGTGCTGTCATCGGTGGGGCTTATGCGACCCAGCTTTCTCATCCCGAGTGACCAATTATTAATTCAACTGGCACCTGTCACGGTGAACAGTTTGCTCACTGTCCGGTGGACAGGTTGTGATGATGCCACAAGGTTATGCAACATAGGCGGCCTACCTTGGTTGCTTCTCCAGGAACTTTTCGCTCACATCGCCGCCGATAATGACACCGGTTTTTCTGCAGAACGGGAGTCTTAACTCTGTTGCGTTAAGAAAAAATACGTTACGGATTACCGTCATCAACATTCTCGCACGCTGTTCATGTACATGCATGTCTGGTCATCCTCTTTTTTCTGCGTGTGGTATGCAGTGGCTGGCAATAAAGATGGCAGGTATTCGAACGAGCCCACAAGATTTATTGGCTGTACAGAACGCAGATAAATGCCACCACTTCATTATGTGGCACCCAGCTTCACCGAGGTTGACATCCACGTGTATCGTTGTTTAAAGAAGGCAGGAATAAAACTGCGAATTTTCTGCCACAATGTACTTGGTATTGAAGTGCAGGCGTCCGAGAACTTCTAGTTAGGTTTTTGCGCTTATGCGATATACTGTGTGTGTGCACCGAGCCGTGGTGTAACGGTTAGATACGAATTAAGCTTCACACCTAAAGCACTCGAATTATAATCAGAGAATGTTCGGTACATTAATGTATTAGACTTTTCTTGCAGCAGCATTGCTGCGGCCGCGGGTGGACCACGCAAAATTATTCTCAGAAGCAGAACAGTGGTGCCGGTTAACCGCCCTGGGAGATTTTTTACCAGATTCGACATGACGCGAGTCTGCTGCTTACTTCCTGCTGCTGATAGGAAGAAAGAAAACGAAAGTGCACGGGCATGCATACTGGCTCAAGCCGAGCCACTCTCGCTGCGGCGTGCTGAAAGTAGGAGAGTTTAGAGGATAGGAGAGGAAAGATAAAAAGAAAAGGCGCGCGCTAATATGCCCAAGGGCCGATCCCGAAGGCATTGCAATACCGGGCCGACCCGTGCCAGAGTGCTTCAAGCTAAGCACTCCGCATTATTCCAAAAATAAGTTTAATATCTTGGATCCAAGCAGATATTACATCAGGTTTCAGATAAGATGGTGGTGGCACCACCCGGGAGTAGTCTGCCTGCCTGCCTGCCTGCCTGCCTGCCTGCCTGCCTGCCTGCCTGCCTGCCTGCCTGCCTGCCTGCCTGCCTGCCTGCCTGCCTGCCTGCCTGCCTGCCTGCCTGCCTGCCTGCCTGCCTGCCTGCCTGCCTGCCTGCCTGCCTGCCTGCCTGCCTGCCTGCCTGCCTGCCTGCCTGTCTGTCTGTCTGTCTGTCTGTCTGTCTGTCTGTCTGTCTGTCTGTCTGTCTGTCTGTCTGTCTGTCTGTCTGTCTGTCTGTCTGTCTGTCTGTCTGTCTGTCTGTCTGTCTGTCTGTCTGTCTGTCTGTCTGTCTGTCTGTCTGTCTGTCTGTCTGTCTGTCTGTCTGTCTGTCTGTCTGTCTGTCTGTCTGTCTGTCTGTCTGTCTGTCTGTCTGTCTGTCTGTCTGTCTGTCTGTCTGTCTGTCTGTCTGTCTGTCTGTCTGTCTGTCTGTCTGTCTGTCTGTCTGTCTGTCTGTCTGTCTGTCTGTCTGTCTGTCTGTCTGTCTGTCTGTCTGTCTGTCTGTCTGTCTGTCTGTCTGTCTGTCTGTCTGTCTGTCTGTCTGTCTGTCTGTCTGTCTGTCTGTCTGTCTGTCTGTCTGTCTGTCTGTCTGTCTGTCTGTCTGTCTGTCTGTCTGTCTGTCTGTCTGTCTGTCTGTCTGTCTGTCTGTCTGTCTGTCTGTCTGTCTGTCTGTCTGTCTGTCTGTCTGTCTGTCTGTCTGTCTGTCTGTCTGTCTGTCTGTCTGTCTGTCTGTCTGTCTGTCTGTCTGTCTGTCTGTCTGTCTGTCTGTCTGTCTGTCTGTCTGTCTGTCTGTCTGTCTGTCTGTCTGTCTGTTGCTGCCAGGAAGAAAGTGCACAGGCCTGCTGACTGGCTCAAGACGAGCCACAATCGCTACCACGTGCAGAGAGAAGGAGAGTTGAAAGATGGGATGGAAAGGCAGGATAGTAAAGACGCGCTAAAGACAAGGCCGATCCCGGAGGTAGTGCTGCTCAATGTTAAACGTTCAAGGGACTTGCTGAGGAGCACCTGTGTTGAACTGCTTATGACGAATACGCCACAACTGATGCCTCGGACTGCTGAAGAGCTAACTATAGGTGAGCCCATCACTTATTTTCTTGACAGCCTGCTGCACCAAATTGCAATGTTACATTTGCAGCGCCAAAATGTCAGGATGTTTGTTTAGGTGTAAGTTGTTTAAATGTCTGCACAGCGCAGTCGAAAATGTAACAGTAAGCGCTCCGTTGAACTTGTTCGACCACCACCAGCAGCAGGCTACCGCGAGCATGAGAGCACTCCAAACCCAACACGAACCTGTGCATGCATGCTGAAGCGGTCGAAAGCACTTAAACCATTAAAGGTTAATAAAATGCCCGGGCACCCACAGACGTGTCGGAGAGACTGAAGATACCACAGCATCTAAAAGAGACGCTCCGCCACTCAAAAGCTTGTCTTGTTTGCGTGACCCTATTTATTGACCGGAGGCGGCTGCGCTGAAATGTTGGGTTGGCGCGCGGGATCCGAAACCGCCCTACACGCAGAGTGTGCCTTCAGCAGCTCTCCGCCAGGTGGAGCTAGTGCCTGGCTTATCGGTTCTGACGTCATGGTTCGCCCTCGGGGCCACGTGGCACTGCGCCAGCTCTCAAAAGAAGCGGCGATCGACTGACGAGCGCGAGTGAACGCCGGACAGCCGCTTAAGATGGGGCTGCGAGTTAGTGCTCTTCTCAGCATTTCACTCGCCATCCTGTCGCCGCGGTGATGAGACTAGCAGCACTAGCGCGCTATGTTCTGGAGGAGATGGGCCCCCGGGTTGTTTCCTGAACGGAAGGCTCCCGGCCAGAATCGGATTACCTGTGACGAAAGCGGCCCGAGCCTTCGTTGGCGGCTGTCCTGCGCAATGACAGACATTGAACACGAAGTGAGCTTCCGGAACCGGTAGGGGCCTGACTGTTTCTCTACAGCGTAGAGGAACATCTGCTCTGCTGCGATCGTTGCCCGGCGATGGGGAGCGACCCGCGTGGTCTCTTCTTTCTGCTCGCTCTATTGCTGCTTCGAGGTGAGTATCCCTTAAGTACGTTTCTACTCGTGAATTTATTTACTTTTAGATAACTCTTCCTCTAATAACTCCTGTTGAAACTGGATTGGACATAAAAGTTTTGCTTATCCCCGAGGGAGACAGCCTTGGTGAATTAGTCTCACGCAGTTTTTTTAGGAATTTGACTTCATGTGCCAAGGAACTACGGCAGGAGGTACCAGGATTTCTTGGAAGTCCCAAATGCTTTCCGTGCTCAGGCGTAAAATTATTTTCTTAAATTCTATCAGCTGCAAAAGTTTCCTTTCCGATGCGCTTGTTGAGCAGTGTGCTTATATTTTGAAACTGCTGCCTAGCTCAGGACTGGTCCGAACAAGAGGGGATTACAGATCGTTAAAAGACTTCCATAAGGTAGGTGATAAAATCCAAGCTACATTCAGTCTATCAATATCATATAGAGAAGCGCACCCGAAATGTGAATAAGTAAGGCAGATGAATGCAACGAAGGTTTTTTTTCTGTAACATGTAATGGTCCGCAGCAAAAGGACAAGGTTTTGTATTGCAGCTGTTTTCAGATGTTTTAAAGAGAAAAGGCAAAGTTCAAGGATTTCAGGTGGAAAAGAACAAATAAAAAAAAACGCTTTATCTCCATGTGTCTCGAACTTGTAGATCTATAACGTGCGTTTGAAACCGGCATGTCCCTTATGCTGTCCCCATATCTTCTATTGGATCTTCGACCGGTCTCTGGTTCTAAGAGTTCGTCTTCGATCGAGACCGACAGACAACGCTAGCCTCTTTACAACAAAGGGACAATAAAAGACCTCACAGAGCGAATGACTCTGCCGTCGTCTGTTCCTCTTATTGAGCGCATTGCGGCCCTCCTTCCGCGCAACGAGACGGTGGTTGATTAATAGATTAGACTAATGAAATGGAAATATCTAAATGCTTCTGCGTCACAGTGTGACACATTGGTACATTGACGAGGATGCAGTGCCGGCAAATTCAAAGGAAGAATTTCAATAATTACCTTTCTGCATAAATCACGTATGCTTCCTCAATCTTTTCTGTGGCTGCTACCTGTTACGTTCTCGCTAATTAATGTGACAGAGGTTAGAAACAGAAAAAAGCAATTTTTCCTGCCTAGGAGGGAAGAATTATCGATACTTAAAGCAAACAACCGACTCGGAATGAGAAAAGTGGGAAATGCCTCAGATTTCGCGCAGTCGCATTATAAGCCATGAAAATACTAGGTGCCGGCATGATGCCGGTTTGTTTGCGTAACGGGGACCTTAACGCTACCGCGACAACCATTTAAATGTTCCTTCTGAATGAAGTTTTCGCTGTCAGTGATAACTCCCTCTTGAATGGCGAAGGCAGTCATGGGATCCCTAGTGCCTAATTACCGGTGTCGATATGAAGACCGAATGGAGGTAATGCTTCAATGCTCCTAACTTCGCTAAGGTGTTCATTGAAAGTGGGACTGAATTAGAAAGACACGATATATCTACCCCAATTATGTTTTTTTTTATTAGGCAAATGGCCATCGGGTGCTGTGGCCATATCCATTCGAGCTTTGCAAATACAGTAATTAAGTTGGTGATGTGAACGATCGCGCTGGTGTCTTGTTGGCATGAGTGATTTCTGTATAAATCCGAGAAATTTATTAATTAGTGCTTCTGCATTACGTTGGGTATCATTCATGGGCCTGTTTAGAGATTTTTTTTTCGCGCTCGCAGGTTGACATTAGAACACCCGTTCGTCCACTTTTGGCTTCTCCAGCCGTAAGGAGAAAAACATTTCGTTGCAGGCGATGCCCAGCATATGGCTGCACGAGACCATGTGCCAAAACTTGTGCATTGGTTTGTTTGCCTAATTCGACCGCGGAAACGCAGGCGTACGCATAATTCCTACTATATTTAACCCGATCAGCTATGGTACTTGCGTACAAGCCTTCGTCGCAAAGCTAGCACGTTGGCTATACATTTGCGTCATGTGGAAGTGTAAAATATAAAAAAAACGCGTCTGCCGATTGCGCTCACTTGATGGATTCCTGACCGCGTGTAAGCCCACTACAATCGTTAACGCTGCAGAATCCGGTCTCACTGCAATTCACAGCGGTCACGCTCACAGGGAAATTATCAGCGCGCGCGATAGAGCGAGGAGCCCGGTGCAACCTTGCGGCAAAATAGCACAAGCCGCAATCGCTCTCAGAATGTTGATTAAAAATTTTAAAAATTGGTTTTTGAGAAAGGAAATAGCGCAGTATCTGTATCACATATCGGCGGACACCTGAACCGCGTCGCAAGGGAAGGAATAAAGGAGGGACTAAGAGAAGAAAGGAAGAAAGAGGTGTTGTAGTGGAGGGCTCCGGAAAAATTTCGACCACCGGGGGATCTTTAACGTGCACTGACATCGCACAGCACACAGGCGCCTTTTGCGTTAAGCCTTCATCGAAACTCGGCCGCCGCGGTTGGGTTCGAAGACGGGTACTCCGGATCAGTAGCCGAGCGCCCTAAGCACTGAGCAGCCACGGCGGGTCATCGATAATGATGATGACTGTAATTTGTTTATGGCGCGAGGGCATCTGAAGCCAAACAGCGCCATGACACGACGTGAGTACCTGGCGCTGAGTACCTGGCGGCACTGGGGAGCGAACCCCGCACCTCCCGCAAGGCCGTTCTCAGAATCTCCCATAGCAGCAGTCGCTCTCAAATGACAATTTGCCCGAAGAGATACTTTTGGCGGTTTACTTTAGAAGGGATCTTTTTGTCTCAATTGCATTTTCGCTACGTGCACTTCTAAGAACTGTTTCTAGTGGTCCAAGTAAAACTGATGTAAGCGAGTTAGCTTTTATTAACGCGATAAGATAAGGAAAATCAGCCTCAGATGCACTACCCGCATCGAATGCGACACGAAAGCCTTTACCGTTTGCATCCAACTAACACTGCCTAGCGGTATATACAACCGCCGTTTCCCCACGGACTTTCCAATGCTCTGGAAGCATTCGAATAGACATGAAAGGCGAGCACGAAAGACAAGAAGGATACGGGACTATAGCACTTGTCTCATCTCCTTGCTTTCTTTCGTGTTTGTCTCTACTTTGCGCTATAACTCTTCCTGAAACTATGAACCATCTAGCCCGTCCAAAATTTCTGTCCTCAATCACACCCGCTCATCTGGCTCGTACAGTCGGGGACAAAGGTCTCTGGACCACGTATTTATGATCCTAAGCCTACAGCGCAGCTATTAACCGGCTAGACATCCCACTTTTGGAGGTAAAAGTCAAATTTTTTTCTTTCATCTTCACAAGTGTGGCCTCCAGCCGCCGGCTAATAGCAGCGCTATCGGCTTCGTTTGAGGATTATGTGTTCCACAGACTTTTGTACCCGATTGTACGCACGGCGTTTTCATTCTCTTGGAATCAATTCCACGGGTTCCAATCAAATCGCGACTCCAAATGCTATCATGCTTTTTTTCTTTTTCAGGGTGTCTGTTTCGCGCGTGTGTACTTTAATCAAAGGTGCCGCCATCGCACCGGGAACGCAGGTCTTCTCGTGAGACCGCCACGGACGCGGAACGCAATCTGTTTGCACTGTGGTGGCTGCTGCGGCTGCGTGCTGAGCAGAGAAGTACACAACCACGTTCTTTCGTGAGAAGATAGGAGCTGCGTGTTCTTGGCACACAGGTGTAAACAGAGGAGGCGGGTGGGAAAACATCCACTTTGTTTCCCGAGGGTACCCGCTTCTTGTTTGCGCAGCTTAGCTCTCGTAGTTCTGGCAACCCCGTGGCCGCCTTAGAAACGACAAACACGTGTGCGGGAAAGAGTGGAGCAAAGTAAGGACCTTTGTTCGTAATGTTCTCTTTTCTTCCGTCATTTAGTTTTTAATCTCAGGCTAGGTCTATGAAAAATGAAGATATACAAGTAAAGGTGCCTGCTTTGACTGGAAAAGTGAACTGCGAAGTAGAGCCCATAGAACCGGCCGGAACAAAGTAATAGGGGACGGGCTGTAAATCTTAAGGGGCTGTAGGGGGCAGCGGGGAACCTTGCAAGTTCGAGGCTGCTTTATAGCAGACCTCAATCCCACTCAGCTGCCCATGCCGCTGCTTTATCCTTTTCTTCTGGTCGCAAGTACAAGCTCTCAAAAGCTTCCTTGAAGAAATGCGTCTGCTGATTTGTTTTACAAAGAATGCTGTCTTTCTCTCTTGCTTCGCTGCCAGAAGACATCGATGGCGATACTAGCGTGAAGGTCTATTTGTTTAGGTGTCTGTACAAGTGAAGCCTCTTGCCGCAAACACCTATTTATGCGCGACAAATAACAGCCCTCGAGACAGGAGTCCCACTTCTAATACCTACGTTTTCCTGTCGCCTTGTGAATATTTTTCTGACCCCGCATTTGGAAAGTGAAAGCTCCCTTTTATCGGTTTTGTCCCCTGTGCCGCTGCGTTTTTTTTTTTCATTGCTGTCCTCGTGTACTAACAGCTTTATGCTACTTTGTTGCTCTTTTCCTTATTATTTTTCACCCTTCAGATCCTAACGGTGTTGAGCTGCATTTTTCTGTGTTTGGGAGTTCTTCCAGGGTCATCTTCCTCCCGCCACACTTTTGT
Organism: Amblyomma americanum; assembly: GCF_052857255.1. Lineage (NCBI taxonomy): Eukaryota > Metazoa > Arthropoda > Arachnida > Ixodida > Ixodidae > Amblyomma > Amblyomma americanum. The sequence goes on along the minus strand of NC_135502.1, from coordinate 144,782,406 downwards.
ATGCGTGAGCTTGATATGGGTTCTCTTTTGTTAGTTTCTCTACCCATACACAGCGGTAACTCGTACACTTCCGACCCGAATGAACTTCCGACCTATAATCCGCTCCGGTCTCCTTTTTACAAATAAATGTGTATTCTCTCGCCGAGCGCGCTCGACATGCCCAGCAGCTACACGTTCCCACTCGGTGGGGATCGACGAGTTATCCTATTACGCACCATATGGCGCTGCATGTACACGTAGACATAAACAGGGAAGTACATAGAGGAGGCTTTCGCAGAGGCTTTACACGAGATGGCATCCATTTTAGTGGAAAGGTAGGGGTTGGGATTGGCGGGCGCCTGACAGGCCGGGCAGTAGCTTTTTCATGGGGTCCACAGCAGCTTAGGGCGTAGGTGTAGGTAGAAGCGATGTAGAAAGTTCAACAATGGCGGCTGCACCCAACAAAATGGCCTCTAGAAGGCCCAGGAAGAAAATTAATAAAATAAATTTAGCACCAGGATCAGTTACATAAACATGCAAGGGGGTAGAAAGAGAGCGAAATGGTTAGAAATAGAACAGCAGTTAAAGGACGAAAAAGTAGGTGTGTACGTGCTATCCGACACACATCTCAGGCATCTAGAAGATCCACCAGGAGCAACAGAACTTCAACGGAAAAGAAGCGAGGAGTGGTAGGTATGCTGATACAATAAGGGACAAATTGACAAAGAATAAAATGAACTTGCAAAAAACATCTCTGGGCATCATGTGCAATTGCCGGGAAAATGACATGGCTAGAGGTAGTTTATCCAGGGACAGGAGAAAAATGCAGGCAAGAAAACAAGGATCTAATTAAGTGTCTCAATGATGATATAAAGCTGTTTGGAAACGGTGCCCATATTATTTTGTTTGATGACATTAATGCCCAAATCGAGAATCTGGATGTATATACAAATTTTAACGGATAGTTAATACTGGACGTCTGTGAGCGGCACAGCCTAGTTATTGTAAACACAGAAACTAAGTGTGAGGGACAAATCACTTGAGAATCCTGCAACAAGCAGACGACTATTGTCTAGTTCCTAATGTTGCAGGGGATCATAGCGAGCTCCCAGTAATGGAAATAGACGAAGAGGGAAAGTAAAGCTTGGGAAGAGATCAAAAGCATATTGGTCTACATTGTGGAGCCCTGATCAAAAGAGAAATGCAGAGAAGTCAAAAGGGTACGCAAAGTTAAACGATCAACAAATAGTGCTAATAGCAGCCGACATAGAGAAGGCAATAGAGAAACGCACCATGGAAGAGTTTGATTATATGGAACTACTCATCAGTACAAAAATGGAAAAAGTAAAAGTAGTAAACCGCTGGAACGGAAAGGGGAAGCCAGGAAGCAGGTGGAATACAGAAATTAGGCAGGTCAAGAAACAACGACGGTTGGTTACAAGAAAACATAGAGAAGCAAGAAAGGTGAAGTTATCTGAAGAGGAAATAGGTAAAAAATGGGGATCTCATCGAAAAGAGGAACAGCAAGTGCAGGTCCTCCTCCAGGCTAAAATAAAGCAGTCCTCTGGTCGCTGGCTGGCTGAAGTTCGCGATGCAACTAAAGGAGGGCCAAGGAAATGCTGGAACAACATAAGATGACTGGGTAAAACGAATCAAAGTAAACAGGAACAGAATCAAGATGGTGGGGGTAAATGTTTAGAGACAGACGACGCTGCAAACTACATTACATCAATTATAGCAGAGTCATTAAGGTACGACGATAGAGAATCTTTCCAAATGAGGGAGCAGCACAGGGCAGCACAATAGAAAACATCTTAGAACTGATCAGTCTTAACAAGGAAAAAGGCACAAGCAAATATTCCTACATGCAAATTCGCAGGGACAGGCGAATTTCCAATCAAGCTCATGACTGAACTTGGTCCCAAGGAGCAACGTAACGCTGATAAAAGCATTGGAGACAGCCGTAACAAATAAGTCAATTCCGCACAGCTGGAGGCAGAGTAAACTTAATTTCATTTATAAAGGAAAACGAGATAAGATAAGCAGTAAATCCTTCCGACCGACTACGATAGCATCTACTATATACAGTCTGGCAATGCATACGGTAAAATTAAAAATGCAGTCATAGGTAGAAAATAATAGTATACTCGGAGAACTTCACAACGGGTCCAGAAGGGCTAGGCGCTGTTGTGCCCGGACAACCAGCCCGGATTCCACATTTACAAGTTTCACAAATTCTTCTGCCAACGCCCTTGGACAGGCCCCTTGGACTAGCCCGGTGCTGCGCCGCAAGGCAACAGCGCCCTAACACTCCCTGGACAAGCTATGATGCTGCGCCGCTAGGCAGCACCGCCTTATGGAGAAGCATCGGCGAGCAACATGTCCAAACGTGTTGCAACATTGCTAGACAGCCAGGCGCCGGTTCCCCTTTCCCCCTGGGACTCACCGCGCGCGGCAAACTTGAAGCGGGTGGCCAGCGCGGCCGCTGGTTGGACCTCTCGGACGGCTGTCAAGTGCTGGATTTTTATTGGTCCGTTTGTGTGACGACCGTTTCTCGGGGCTATATAAGCCCCAACGCTGCCGCCTGAAGAAGACTCCGGACTCCGATCTTCCAAGCTCGTGCTGAATGTGCCGCTCCCGACTGGAGTGTGATGTGTGACGCGTTGGAGCCTCGCCGGACGTCACCGTGCGAGAAGAGTCGCGTTTGCTGCTAGCTCTCGGCCCCTGTGCCGATCTCGTCCTGTATAATGCTCTGTACATAATGTATAAAATCCCTTTCGTTGTTCTCATCGACGCCTGACTCGGAGTCTTCGCTACCGACAGAGAGCTGGCGACGCTCTGTCACAAAACGGGTGGCGAGCGTTACAAGGCCACCTCAAAGTCACAACACTGGATGGCAGCTACGGGATTGACCGGCATCAGCTACCTCGGCACGGTGAGTGCCTGAAGTTTACCTCAAACACCAGACTTTCTCTGACACAGGTTATAGTAGCTCAGAGAAGGACTTGGTGTAGCATTGCGTTAACCTTGTGTGTTTCAAGCCTAGTAAGAGTGTTTTGAAAACCAAGGGATGCGGAGGGTGCAAACAGGGCAGTGTGTGAAATACTTGCGCGTGTCTTACTAGTAATGTTACAGTAGCGTACGGCAAGTATATTCAAAAAGGGTAAAGAGCAAGAGGACAGTGTGAACGATGGAGAAGTACAAGGTCAAAGAACTTCTCCAAATTTGTGAGGAGCTGGGCATTGAGTTGGGCTCAGCAAAAAGAAAGAATGCGATCCTTGAGGACTGAGGACGTAACGGCTGAGGAAGCCGAAGAGGCCTGGGCGGATATCAATGAAAGGTGGGAGCAGCAAGAAAAACGTCGCGAGGAGGAAAGGGAGGAAAAACGTCGCGAGGAGGAAAGGGAGGAAAAACGTCGCGAGGAGGAAAGGGAAGAAAAACGTCGCGAGCAGGAAAGGGAAGAGAAACGTCGCGAGGAGGAAAGGGAAGATAAAAGTCGCGAGGAGGAAAAGGAGTCCGAAAAACGCCTTGCTCGCGAAGAAGCAGCAAGACAGCAGCATGCTCGCAGAATGAGACTGTTGGACTTGGAGCTTGAAGCTCAGCGGATGAGTTTCGAGAGGGATGAAACGTTATCTGTTCTGCTTGAGACTAACCGTCAGTACTCGAGCAACAGTCTGCGGCCCTTCGTGATCGCCGAGGATATGGCGAAGTATTTGGCTGATTTTGAGAGCATTTGCGAGAAAAAGTGCATTGAACGGAATGGTTGGGCACAGGTGCTGGTCGCCCTTCTTTCAAGCGAAACGTCTGCAATGGTCAAAGATTATTGTTAGACTGGAACGTAGACAGCTACGATGAGCTCAAAGGGTTTTTATTGAGAAAGTATCGGCTGTCACCGCTGGATCTCCAGAAAAAGTGCGATTATGAAGGTCGCAAGTCGTACTTCGATTTTGCCTACCAGTTTAAAGCCGACGTTTTAGAATGGCTCGATAAGGTGGGAGGTCCGGACGACGGTGGCGAAGAGGTAGAGTGCGCAGCTGTAGAGCGGCCCTGCAAGGGCGGCACAGAGGAAGGCAGTCCGCACTTCGCAGATGTTGCTGCTGTATCAGTGGGAGACGCGCCGCATTCGCAAACGGAGGAAACCTTTTTACCTTTGGATAAGGTAGCCACAGCATCGGGCGACGGTGAAATCACAGACTGGGTCGATAATACGGAAGGTCCGGACGACCGTGGCGAAGAGGTAGAGTGCGTAGCTGTAGAGCAGTCCTGCCAGTACGGCACAGAGGAAGGTAGTCCGTACTTGGCAGATGTAGGTGCTGCTCTATCAGTGGGAGACGCGCCGCATTTCCCAACGGAGGAAACCTCTTTACCTTCGATAACGTATCCACAGCATCAAAGGACGGTGCAGTTACAGCGGTCTCGCTCACTGAGACAGGAGAAGAGTTAAATGAAACTCGATCTCATAGCATGCCCAAAGTTGAGGAAAAGGTTTGCGGCCCCGCCAACCGTTGCAAAGGTACCAGCGATGGTTTGGTAGGGCACGCTGGCAATAAAGTAATGTTTCAGCGGGCAATTTCAAGCCCCGAGATCCATGCCACTTTGAAAGGGAATGTCGTGGTTCAGGCAGGCTGCGAAAAATATCATCAGAATGCAGCTGGTGAGACACCCGAGAACGGTTTTTTGAAGGTAGGCAACGGCAGAGTTGCAGCGGCCCGTGACAGATCGCCAGAAAGTAAGGAACCGAGCCCTGACATAATCGCAGAGGTGTCCGGAATTTCCGAAGATCTGCTACCTTCACTGACAGCAAGGTTCAGGGTGATTTGCAAGGCAAGGAAAATCGCGAAGGCAACAAACCTTTGGGAACTAATGGGTTAAGTTTTGATGTTGCGGCGAGGGCCGACAGCTTCGCACTTGACGGCACTGCGATAACTGGAGGCGAGGGCGCGCGGAAGAAAGCCGCTAGGGCTGCTTCGAAAAGGCGACGGCGCTCAAAGAAAACTAATTTGGGCAGTCGCGCTAAGAAGAAAAAGGGTGCGGTTCAAGACGCTTGTACGTTTACGGGCCAGCCAACCACGTAACTGCCCGAAACTGACACCGCGGCTCTCAAGAATTTTGAGGCGTCGCATGAAAGCCAATTTGACTAGGCGTCCCTTTGCAGTGCGGAAGCCACTTCCGTCACTGTTGGAGCACCGTAGGAGTAGTCCTAGGACAGGTGACGAGCAGAGTGGGTTGCAGAGAAGGGCGCGCGGCCGCCAGACAAAAGGGCGCCACAGAACGCGCGCGAGTGGGAGGGGGGGCACGCAAACCCCTTTGGGACACCTGCAAGGAATCATGAGGGAAGGAGGAAGCGCCCCTCTCGACTTAAGCTTGCCAAGCGCTTCCCTGGCTTTGGGAACATGTCCTGGAGAGGCGGAACTAATCAGCCTCTCAACTTTTGCGAGGGGTCCGCAGGTAGAGCGGCCTTCCGATCGCGACCGCGCCGGGCGAGGCTAAAGAATGGAGGATTGCAGGAATGAGTGCTCCCTGTATGTACTGTTTGCTTTTTAGTTTTCTCAGTCGTAGAAAGATGATAGCAAACCAGGTTTTGAGCCTTTTGCCTAAGCGTATTTTGTACTTTTTCGTGTTTTCTTGCCCTAATGATAGATCCTAAAAGCGTCTGCTCATGTAACTTAAGTGCTGCACAGTTCAGAGTGCAAACGAGTACTGTAGCAGAAATCAGTTCGTTCAGAGCGGTTATCTCACTCGAGCGATTATCTTATGTTTTGTTCTGTTCATCGCATCGCTTATGTTGAGGTTCGATGCAGGCTATGTTCCAACATGCACTTGTGCATACGTTTAGCTGAGCTGCTCATTTTGAGGGCATGCGCTGACGCACGGAAGTATAGCTAAGGAAGTCATGGGCCATTGTGGCGTAGTCACTCGCTTGGAAGCCTCGTGTATGCTTTGGGTTATTTATGTTAGCTTTGTTACGTGTTTTTGCAAGTGAACTTACTTCCCGTATTTGTAGGTGCTGCTATCCGCAGACATTGAAACGTGGGCGAAGCCTCTGTTGGGCATTGTAGCTTAGGTAGCTGGCGTAAGCTCCTAGAGAAGCTACCCTTTCCCCTGTATTAAGCATCTCAGTATGCTCCTGCCTCGGCACATTTGTGGTGCTAATTTGTCGCATTACAACTGCTGTCGTGGTGTCTGCTGCTACGCAGAACAGGAAGGAGGAACGCATGGTCAGCTGTGCCAGTTGCGAACAGGGAGTAGCTTGGGGAAAAATTGAATGACCTCATTTGTTTCCTCAGTAGTGTGTTTTCGGTCCAAGTGATTTCAAGGGGATCATTCTATATTCATTAGTATTGATGATTATAATGGTTCCTGATATTTTGGCGTTTTGTTAATTTGCAAAATTGTTGTTTGAACCTTGTGTACCCGATCGTCAACCTGCCTCTTGTTGCAGCGGGAGCAAAGCAATTTAGTTAGGTTAATATGGATTATGACCTTGTCTGGTGTTTGACGGGAGACAGAGGGCACTTGCTCGTGTTGGGTGTTGGCTTTTGCCGGTCGGTTTTTGCAAGCTGCAGAACGACCAACCATGACCTGTGGCGAGAAGCAAGGGCATCGGAACGACCCGAGCGAAGCTGGTCGAGGTGCCTTGGCGACAACGCTGTGAGCAGCGATCCTGGCCCGGCGAGTGCGACCTGGGCACGTGAAGCTGCCTGGCGCCCGGACACTGGACGTGAACTTCGAAGAGCCTGACGAACGGGCGCGCCTGGCATCCGAGCCACGTTGAAGCAGCTCGTCTTCCCGGCGCCTTATCTGAGGGCGGAGATGCTGTTGTGCCCGGACAACCAGCAAGATTCCACATTTACAAGTTTCACAAATTCTCCTGCCAACGCCCTAGGACAGGCCCCTTGGACTAGCCCGGTGCTGCGCCGCAAGGCAACAGCGCCCTAACACTTCCTGGACAAGCTATGATGCTGCGCCGCTTGGCAGCGCCGCCTTATGGAGAAGCATCGGCGAGCAACATGTCCAAACGTGTTGCAACATTGCTAGACAGCCAGGCGCCGGTTCCCCTTTCCCCCTAGGAGTCACCGCGCGCGGCAAACTTGAAGCTGGTGGCCAGCGCGGTCGCTGGTTGGACCTCTTGGACGGCTGTCAAGTGCTGCATTTTTATTGGTCCGTTTGTGTGACGACCGTTTCTCGGGGCTATATAAGCCCCAACGCTGCCGCCTGAAGAAGACTCCGGACTCCGATCTTCCAAGCTCGTGCTGAATGTGCCGCTCCCGACTGGAGTGTGATGTGTGACGCGTTGGAGCCTCGCCGGACGTCACCGTGCGAGAAGAGTCGCGTTTGCTGCTAGCTCTCGGCCCCTGTGCCGATCTCGTCCTGTATAATGCTCTGTACATGATGTATAAAATCCCTTTCTTTGTTCTCATCGACGCCTGACTCGGAGTCTTCGCTACCGACTGAGAGCTGGCGACGCTCTGTCACAAAACGGGTGGCGAGCGTTACAAGGCCACCTCAAAGTCACAACAGCGCTTAGATGATAGCCTGTTCGTGCTTGCCCGATGCATGGAAATAGCGAAGGCAGAAAGCAGACCTCTGTATTTGGCCTTGCTGGACATAAGCGGTGCATACGACCGCGTGAACACGGAACTCCTATGCAGCATATTAAAAGGTTAAGGCATCGGTGATGAGGCATTTGATTTTCGGCTGGAAATTTGCGGAAAAAATAAAGTTGATATTACATGTGGAGCGGTTAAAATACAACTGTCGAGGTAAAAAAAAAGGATTTAGCCAAGATTGTCCTCTATCACTGCTGCAGTCCATGCTTTCTACGAAAAACATGGAAAGAAGGCTTCAGGGAAGCAATATAGGTCATAATCTGTCGTACAGATTAGGCGGAAAGGTTGTTGAGCAAAGGGTACCGGGAATAATGTATGCGGGCGATATTGTACTGTTAGCAGAAAGCCAGGATTATTTGCAAAACTTAATTGCTGTGAAGGCGAAGGAGACGCTATAAGTTTCAGTTTTAGCCCAACTGAGTCAGGTGTGATGGTTTTCAACGATACAACTGATTAAATGCTTGCAATACGGTGCCATGAAATAGCCATAGTGGCCGAGGGATACACACAGAAAAGCACGAACAGTCTATTATGTCAAAACGGCGAAGAGATGTCGGAATAATGAAACACAGGGCATTATCGGGGTACTCCCAATATGAAGTACTGATAGGTATTCGTAAAGGAATAATGGTGCCGGGGCTTACCTTCGGGAATGCGGTTCTGTGCTTAAGGGCAAAAGTTAAGTAGAAATTAGAAGTAAATCATATAGGTGTTGGAAGATTAGCACTAGGTGCCCACTGCGAAGCCACAAAAGAGGCAAAACAGTGAGATATGCGCTAAGCATCGTTCGAAGCACGGAAAGCTTAGAGTAAAATACAATATGAAGAACGCGTGAGGAAGATGGACGACAACAGGCGGGCAGGTAAGGTATTTAAATATTTATACAGGAAGAGCTTTGACTCACAATGGCGGAAAAGAACTAGAAAACTAACCAGTAAGTATGCCGGACATGAGGACGGAGAAAGAAAGAGCATTAAACGATAGGTTAAAAACGCGGAAGGTGAAAATTGGATTAACTGAATGGAAAAGAGACATAGTTTAGAACTGTATCGATATTAGAAAAGGGAGATCAGGAAGGAAGCGTTCTATGATGACTCGGCAGGAAGTACCCTACTATTTAAAGCTAGGTCAGGGTGTATCACAGCGCGCAGCTGCAAACACAAATTTAAGGAAGAATATGACACATGTGCTGTGTGGAGTAAATGTGTAGAAACATTTGAACGCCTCATACTCAAGTGTGATGGCATCCATCCGGATGTCGATGCAGGCATATTCTCTTGCTGAGGCCCTTGCCTTTAGAGATAACAATGATCATTTCAATAAATCCGCGGTGGAAGTTAGCAAAAAGCGATTGGAAGATTATTGACTCAAAACCACAGAGTTGACATAAGGTTAGAGGTGTACGAAAACGTATCTTGTGAATTGCCAAATCCCAATAGCAATTTACAACAAAGTTAAATAAAGAGAGAGAGAAAGACGAAAAGGCAGGGAGGTTAACTAGGCAGCGCCCAGTATGCTACCCTACACAGTTAAACAAAAATAATAGAAGCCGAGCATGGTGGCAAATGCCACCATCCCGTTTCAAAGGGGATGCTCCTACCTTCCATTCATCCAAGCCATCCATGTACGCACACTGGTTAGAAAGATATAAACAAAATGAAATACCGAGCATGGTGCAACTGCTGCTACCCGTTTGAAAGGGGACCCTAACTTTCATCCATCCAACCGTGGTACTGAGGGCGGCAAGTAAATGGGTTCGCAATAAAGATAAAAGAATCAAGCACTTGTGCTAGCGAATTTTTGAAAATGAGCCAGCACGGAACAAAACACAGATGTTTTTAAAATTACGTAGTCTTTCACAGAACATCTATTTTTTCTTTCTTTTTTTTTTTGGGGGGGGGGGGGGTGGGGGGTATATTGGAACGCGCAGCTGCAAGAACAAATCTAACGAAGAATATGACACATGTTCTGTGTGTACAAAATCTGTGGAAAGAGTTGAACGCCTCATACTCAAGTGTGCCGTAGTGGAGGTCCCCGGAATAATTTCGCCCACCTGGGGATCTTTAGCGTGCACTGACATCGCACAGCACACGGGTGCCTTTTGCGTTTAGCCTCCATCGAAACGCGGGCGCCGCGGCCGAGATAGATCCCGGATACTCCGGCTTAGTAGCCGAGAGCCCTTACTACTGAGTCACCGCTTTGGGTCAGAGCATCTATCTGTCGGGTTAATTTTTTTCTTCGCATTGTTTCTTTCCTTACACCAAGTGCAGCATCCCTCGACAGGGGCTGAATATCTCAAGCACGGTTGAAGAATTGGCTTGAGGTGGAGCTGAGTCTGGCTCAATCGCGACTGAGTTTGCCGCGTAGAAGTGCCGAATCTGCAGCGAGTTCCAACTTCATCGACTCCAACACGAACGATAAAATTCTCGTGTGACAGCCGCATTAGCTATTAATACTGTGAAGCTTGTTCAGCGTACTGCAGCAAGCAAAAACTTGACTTTTGGTTTTGAATTTGAACGGATTCAGAATTTTCGCAAACCCTCTTTTCGCACGCCCTTTTTCTGTACCCGCCGCGGTGTCTCAGTGTTTAAGGCGCTCGTCTGCGGAGCCGCAGTACCCGGGATGGAACCCGACTGCGGCGGCCGCATTTCGATGGAGGCCAAACGCAAAAGTCGCCCGTGTGCTGTGCGATGTCAGTGCACGTTAAAGATCCCCAGGTGGTTTAAATTATTCTGGAGACCTCCACTACGGCACCTCTTCGTTCCTTTCTTCCTTCACTCCCTCCTTTATGCCTTCCCTTACGGCGCAGTTCGGGTTTCCACCGAGATATATGAAGTGGGCAGGCTGGCTTACGCCTTCTGACACGTTAGCTCTATGAAGTATCTCTGCTGACTTTTTGTACAAAGGCGCCCGCAGTTACGTGACCGTCGAGTTCTATGGTACATATCACCCTGAGTTACTGGATAATTTTCTATTATGTAAGTAATCTCAAAACGAGTGTCGTGCTTGTAGTAATTGGCGCATTTCTTTATCGAATTTAGCAATTCCCAAGCCACAATTTAAAAATGTTGAGGTCCCAATCATAATCCTCAATGAAGGCACTAAAACTATTCAATAAAGAGAAATCACTTCCCTTTACGATACGACTCGCGCTTTTGTAATGTGCACAGTTCGCTGGAATAAAAAACGAGATCTATGATCGCCATATTTCTACAAGACTAAACCCCTCTCCTCTTCTTAGGCGTGATAAATAGGTGGTCGTTTCATGTCCCTGTCCCCTCTACTGCAAGGCTCAGAATGAATGTGAACTAGCTTTTTTAGTGAGAGGTATATATGGCCCGATCACACAGATGAGAGTTATCAATCGAACATGCATATACTCCTTCAGGATATGGTCGACTAAGGGGCCCAGGGACACCCAGTTTAAGAGATGTCCTATCGGACACTGATGACAGCACTTGTACGTTTTTGTAAATTATCCCTCTTCATGCTGAATGAAAATGTTAACTCCAATCTGGCAGCAGGCCAGAGTATAGAAGCAACTTAATGTGCTAGAAAGGTTTCTTAAGATTATGATAAAAGGGATACCGAAATATATCTTGAGTGAAGCTGAAGTCTAATCTTCCACCTCAATCAATTTCTCGATAGTTCTCTCAATAACGATGAAGAAGAGTGAGACTTTCTTCCTAGAAAGAAATCAACACACACACAAAAAATCCTGTCTTCCAGTCGAACAGAATCGATTGGTTCAGTGCAGAGTCCAGTTCCAGGGCGCGAGTAAAAAGATAAGTAAACGGCTCCTGTTGTCCGCAGGGCCGCCGCTCAATTCCTGAAGAGCGGTGGTCAGCAGCTAGAGCGTAGGACACAGGGAACAAGGAAAAGAACAGAGAGAGGAACATTTTGACTGAAGCGCTTCCACGAAAAGAGCGCGAAGGCTGAGGAAACGTTGCTGACGACGTGTCGGACCTCTTAGTTGTTTTCTTTAGCTGCGCCTCTCGGGTCGATTAGGCACTTCCAGGGCCACGCAAGAATTGGTCAAAGAAAGAAAAAATAATATAAAACGCTGGGAGGAGAAGAGAGCAAATATAAAAATCTCCACGGCAAGTCTTGTTCACTGCCATATCTTCTGCCCGTTCTTCCTTGACCTTTCAAGCCACTTGTCTCTTTCGCATGGTAGCTCGCATTTGTTGCAGGTGTCAGAAAAGCGAACTCTTGAAACTACCATGTAACACGAAGATAAAATTAGTAACTCTTCGGTACACTTATGTGTGGTTGTGAACTCGTCGATTGTTGTGAAATTGTCGATTCACGAAAGAGGTACCTGTATACACAATGCTGGCAGAAAGCAGCGGTTTCGCCTCTCTGTCTTTCTAAACGGCACATTTCGAAGCTCTGCAGCATTCTAAGATACGCACACAATTCCGGTTGAGGCCGCAGTTCACTGTACATCACAGCATAAACAACGATTAGCGGCGTTATCGTGGAGATACAAGCTTTTATGCGTGGTGCATGGAATTATGTATACTCTCTTCAATTTAGTGTTAAGCGTCTTACTGTAAGTAGAAGTGTGCGCGTGTGCGTTATCTATGTATGTGGCGTGCGTGTGCATGCGTGTTTGAGCGCATACGTGGTGTGTGTTGTATGTGCGATGCGTCCGCGTGTGTGTCTGTGCGTGGGTAAAAAGACCGTGACTCCTAGTCGACTGAAAACAACCGATAACTGTCGGGAATCATATGGACCAGTATGCAGTATTAACGCCGCAGCCTTAAGCAGCACGTGAGGCGCAAAAACCGGCGTCGCCACAATCTAAGGCTGCCGCTGCTGCTGCGGCTCTGTCGCGTCATTAGTGCGCGAAAAACATTGCGCAAGCCTTCCACTTCTCGCGGAGGCCACCGGTAGCGCTGTGAGTCAGTGTGACGTCATCGTCCGTCGTTGAGGGAGTGGAGTCGAAAGTTTCCATTGCGCACCAGGGCCTCTAGGAGCAGTGCGGAGTGATGCCGTTATGTGGATGGTATAAGGAGCGGGCGCTTGGTGCTTCTGACAGGCGTGCGTAATGGAGCCGCTAACGTCAACTAGGTTGGAGCTGCCTTCGGAGTCTGCGCCTTGCCTGAGTGATGATGTGCCAACTACGTCGACGGCTGCTCGACCACGAGGGAAGACTGTCACGTTTCATTCTAAAGACGGAACTTATGCGCCGCTAAGTTTCTTTTTGTTATGTCTGCAAAGTTATGTTAATATAGATAAAATATATGACTTTTTTAAATATTGGCTTCAGAAAAGAAGCTTCAATGTACGATGTGTGGATCATCTTGGAAACAGCCGGATGAAATGTTTGCGGCAAGGTACCTTTGGGCAGCTTCATTTACTGCCCTCAAGGAAAGCCGAAGGAATACGAAACTGCCACGGGAGATCAGCGTACGTGCGAAGCCCTGTAAGTCCGAAAAAAGGCGGATTCTTTTTTCTAAGATACGTCTTGGGACGAGGAAGCAGTACCGCTGTCACGAGGTAGCTTTTTCATTTTGCGGCCTCTCATTAGAGGCCAGTTAAGAAAACTACGCAAATAGTGCCTTCGTGGAAACATCGTAAACCGGCTGTTTTTCAAGTGGCTTTGGAACTTCCGCGTTGCACATTATTTTTCGTACTAATATTTATAAAGTTAGTTAATTAGTCTTTACTAATAAGTAGTTATAAATGAAGAGACTAGTATTGCGTACTAGGCCAGGCGACTTTCCACATCAAACATTTGGCGCCACATGTTATAGGACCATTCGCCTTTGCAAAAATTTCGCTTAGCTTTCAGCTGGGATTCCCGGCATATACGTTGTTGAAGAAGGCAAGCCCTTCAGACGCCAATTATTTCATCGACGTCTTAACCGTAGCCTGGGCTTTCTCGAGATAAGCTTTTATATTTCACACTTGAACACACTCACAATTTAGTGCGCAACACTACACTTTAAAACACACATTTTTACTTGGTGTATTCACACCATCCATTACATTTACTTCTCGAAAAAGCTTCACAAAACACGTAAAAATGTTATGATCGAATGGGGAAAGGTTGAAACGGTTCCGCGGTAAAGTAGCGACAGGAGTAAGAATGACGCCGAAGAAAATCATCCAAGTCGTACGTGCAGAAAAGCTAGACAGCCGAAACATGATCACTGTGACAACTTGAGTGAACAGCGATATTTGTTCAAATCTACGGCGAACGCTACAACGCTCTGCCCTGACACTGAGGAGCGTAGGGCTGGCTCACTCTGTGCGATGGTCGTATAATCTACGGCGCAAAAGGAACGAATGAATCACTGAGGCTTTCCTGGGAAAAAGCTGTGAAGTGGAAACAACACTTCAACATCATTTCCCCCACACCTTTTAAGCTCGGTGCTCTGCAATGTGCAAAGAGAGCAAGGGCCGAAATGGCTAAAGGAACAGCTTTACTTCCTCTCCGGCATTTTTTGTCCTGCATGGCAGGTCGTCTCGAAGGGCAGTCAAGCGCCGGGCTATCTTTTGTGCGGAAATGAGGTGGCAGCGGAAATATATCGACCACCGTTGCCTCTTCCCGCTCTTGTTGCCCATTCCTAAGAAACATGCCTGTCTCCGAGCGTTCCAGTCGTTGCGTGCCGGCAGTTTCTCTTCTTTATAGCAGCGCGCCTCCTTCGCGCTCTCGTTATTTTGTCGCTTTATTGGTTTCTTATGTCGCAGCCAGTTATACAGGCCACTCGCTTATTTAATTTCACAGCTCGATCTCAAGTGATGCCTTCGACACTAGAGCTGGTTTGTGTCCTTTTGCGAGCTAAATTGATGTTTACCGTATTTTGTAGTTCTTCGGGAGTTGTGACCAAGTGTGGCCGCCAAAAAATAATACATTTTGTCCAGCAAAAGAGGTCACCAGTAAGAGTAAAGGTTGCCTTGATCGTGAACCAATGGCTTCTACGAGCTTGAAGGAGCTCTCACGATACCATCATGCGATGCAGACGTATCGCAAAAAAGGAGCCCGTGTGATGTGCGATGTCATTCCACGTTAAAGATCCCCAGGTGGTCGGAATGATGATGATGATGTCCTCAGGATGAATGGCACATACCCACGGCGGAGGATTGGCCAGGGAGCAATGCGGAATTATTCCGGAGCCCTCCACTGCGACCCTCCTTTCTTGCATTCTTATCTTAGTTCCTTTTTTATCCCTTCCCTTACGGCGCGGTTCAGGTGTCCACCGAGAGGTGACAATAATTGCGCCATTTTTTTTCCTGAAAACAAACTTTCAAATAAATTTTACTTGGTCCGTACATTTAAGAAATTTTTGTGTAAAACTGTGCCTCTGGAGTCGTGCGCATTCATGCCACGCAGTTTTGACTGCTGGAGCAAAAACCGGTACTCTCTCTCTTTGTCGAGAGCAGATGTGAGCATGATACGAATTGCAAAAAAATCACAGCCTATCAATGCCACTCTTGCGTGGGAAATGCTGTAGCATTGGGTTTGGATTTCGCGAGTAACAAACTCAATTCATTTACAGTAATGAGAAGTTACGTTTCTCTTTTGTAAATTATTCCTCAGCTTGTTTATCAATTTTTTCACTGCAAGTCTATTTATTACAATTCCCATATTAATTCCAATCCTAATGCAGTTCTTTGAATTCCAGTTCCAGTTTTAATTGCATTTCCGTGCAAATTTCAATTTCAATTTATCCAGTTCCAATTCATTGTTTCTTTTGGGGCAGACTAGAGCAAATTCTTAAGGATGTTGAGATAAAACCGTATGGCTTTTGCCTTTTGATACAAACTGTTGTCCCTTGTGGTACTTTTTGGTGAATGCGAATGTCCACTTTGTAGAAGGGCTGCACGTTGGGCTGAAATTCCGACGCTGCACATTAGTCGCTGTTTCAAGAGCAGTTCTCATTTACGCGCGAAGTGCGTGCTGGACAGGGAGAACGTTCCGGATAACGCGTGCATGAGCGTCCCGTAATTTTGGTGCGCCAGTTCTCGGTGGAGCGCGTCGGTATCGCGGGATCGCAGCGTGCATCCCGTTTGCCGGAAGAGTCAGTCTGTTCGAGTTTATTCGCTCCACTTGTTTTTCAGTGAAATAAAAAAAGTGATGCTGCATATCCCGTGAGGTCTCAGACATTGGCAAATAAAGCTGCTTTTATTGGCTGGCTACTGGATCGAATACTGCTGGAGCCTGAACTTCTTACCTGTTCGATACCGTTTTGAGCGGTAAATACTGCAGTAATTGTGGTAAGTTGGGGCTCATATTTCGCTCGATGTTCTCCACGTTTCTTCATTTATGTTTGCCCTAATTTATTGGATATTGTGGTTAGAAGCGTCGCATGATGAAAAAAAAGGCAGTAAAACGGTGCCTTCAACAGTAATTTTCTCATCGTAAAATGCCGCCGCCCTTTGGGAGCCTTAAGTGCAACATTATGTGTGCCGTTGAAACATGCGAAAAAATTTCGCGTTTAGTTTGCGTCCAGCAAATCCCTCTTACGAGTGGGAATTGCGGAACTGAAGCCATTTTATAGGAACATGCTGTTCCGCCTTTCACAACTTAAGCTATAGCAAGAAATAAAAATGAGCTGTGCTGGTGTTTTGTATGTTTTCGATCAAATAAAGCCGACCGAGCTCTATGCTGCCGCCGACAACGTTTTACAAATTACATAAATTACTTTACCATTACTTTCAGAACGGTATTTCAACAGCGCGGAGGCGTGGTTCTTATGACACGGGAATAATTCAGAAATGGGTCAAGGCGCGGAAACGGTTAACGGGTTTTCAGTGCTGTCGACTTTCGGGGGATTATTATGATCATACTGTTTGCGTCTTAACAAAACCATCACAGGGGGTTCTACCCTTAGTCAGGAAGATGACAAAAGTAATCAAGAGCATTCCTGTGGTTGCTATGACGAAATGAGAGCCAATCGTAATTTCTGCACAACTAAACTTGTCGTCGGCGTCATCTATCCAGATTAGTGTGCAAGAAGCAAGGAATAAATTGCGGGACTGTCAGAAAACAGCCGCGCGTGGGTAATGCGAAAGCTGTGTAGTCCATACTGACTGTCGATCCGATGGCGCGTGCGACGGTTCCGCCTCGTTGCCTTCGCCGTTAATCTCTTCACGTCAAGCACAAATGGAAATTAACGGCACATCAGTGAGCAGGATGCACAGGCGGCGATATTTCTCGCGATATCGCACGGTGCTCTGAGAAGGCTTCTGTCTCATTTCTGGGATAGCGTCACTTAGCACTAACTCAGGTCTGCGCATGGGGAGAAATCGTGCCTCTTGTGTATCCTAGTCATTTGTCCTGCTAACGTTTCCTGAGTAGGTTTCTTTTTAAGCGTGTGTGTATGTGTGTGTGTGAGAGAGAGGGAGTGTGCGTGCGCGCGCGTGTGTGTGTGTGTGTGTGTGTGTGTGTGTGTGTGTGTGTGTGTGTGTGTGTGTGTGTGTGTGTGTGTGTGTGTGTGTGTGTGTGTGTGTGTGTGTGTGTGTGTGTGTGTGTGTGTGTGTGTGTGTGTGTGTGTGTGTGTGTGTGTGTGTGTGTGTGTGCGCGCGCGCGGTGTTTGTGTGCGTGCGTGCGCGCGTGCGTGTGTGTGTGTGTATGTGTGCGTGTTATATTCACATCGGACAGTCAGGCTCTTCTAGATCATTAATAGAATGCTAGGCTTAACTGGCAACAGCTTTCCGCATTCACTCAGCATCAGCCGTCTGTGCATGATGGAAGCTTTCATACTGGATGAAAGGAGCTTCTAGGTTGTGAGCTCGAATATATGATCACAACTACGCAAGCATTTTTTCCAAAAGACGCCAAAAAGCATTAGATCAGTCTATTTTTTCTTTGTTACTTCGTTTGGCTTGGTGCCACGAACACAGAATTAAACGTCTTTTTGGGGGCATGAATTTTCCTTCCAATGTTTATATTAAGTGCAGTTGGTAGCTCTGAACGATCAAACTGAGGCATTTCTCCAGCTCGGCACAGAAAATGATGTGGTGTCATATATTTATTTATTTATTTAGAACGTACTGCAGGCCTACAGTAGGCCCAAACAGGAGGGGCGAGTACATAATATATGCAAAAAAGAACAGGTTTAGCAAAATTGAAAAAATGTTAAATACAAGTTGTAACACAAAATACAGCAATAAATACAAGGCTCAGATGCAAAATACAAAAAGTGAACGAAAAAAACGGCTCTCAAATTAAATGCTGTGAAGAAAACATTGAGTCAAAAGAATCAGCTCTGGTTAAGAGATCTGGCGAACACCTGTTCCACTCCTCAATGGTGCGTGGAAAAAATGAGTATTTAAAGGCGTTAATCCTAGCACAGTAAGGGGTTAATGATTGTGTATGATGATTTCGTGTTTGAATATACTTAAATAGTACGGAGGAACGCAACAAAAACTCACTGCGAGATAAAGGTCGCCATTGGCAAAGGCAGCCGGACGCGCTTAAGTTGGGTAGGGCATTGCTCGCGAAGTTGGAAGTCGAGTAAAAATAAAGGAAAATTGCATCTTTTAATTGATCTCAGCGCAAGCTGCTGGCATCTGGTGCAAAGTGCGTAGGCCGAATTTCGTTGCCATCAAAATAAAAATGTAATCCTGTACCGTGCAACATTATGTTAAGCACGTTAAGCAACATTCGGTGGCAAAAATGTGTGCAAGGTCCTCCATTAGAGCGCCGAATTGCAGTTTACATCTGCATTTTCGCGACGCTAAACCTTGCATATCATGACCTTGTCAACGACATTCTACAGTTGATGGCATGGTACGGTATGGTATGGTACGGTACCGTACACTAGAGGTATGGTATGGTATGGTATAGCTTGGTATGGTATGGAATCTGCGGTTTAGGGTCCCGAAACGTGCCCATGGGCTTTGACAGACGCATTAGGGAGGACTTCGACTACATCGGGCGCTTTACCAGTGTTGCGGCATTTCGCGTCCACTGAAATGCGGCCACCGCGGCCGCGATTTCGTCCTGCGTCCTCGGGTTCAATTACTTGGTTTCCGTTTTGAGCTGCTTATTGACGGCTTTTAGTTTTGAAATGTGCCACCTTTGATTGTTTCCTTTACTGAACCAATAGTTGCAAAGTTCCGTTCAGACGCCAGTTGACGGGGCAGTGTTTCCTGGCACATCGAAAACAGGAAACGGAGCAGTTTGTCTGACCGGCGTCGCTTTGCGTTGCTCACTTTTCAGCGGTTCTTGCAGACTCACTCTTGTGGTCCCACTCTTTGGTCGCACTTGCGCTCCCGAGAACCAGAAACCACAGACATGTTTTTCCTGAATCACTAAGTCGAGGGACAGCGTTCGTGACCCATTGGCTTCGCGAACCTTAGCCGTCGACGCAGGCGAAAAAAGTACAACGGGTACAGCTGTACTTGTGCTTGAAACAAAACTGCACTCTTTCACAACCCTCTGTACAATGGTGCCACGTCGAGTGAAGAGGTATGTTTTGTGAAACTCCTGGCACCCGACGAGCTGCGAAGTCGTCGGGAAGAACTTCTCGCTCAGATCCTGAACTAATAATCCGTAGCCAACCTCCGCTGGGCTTTATAAAAAGAGCAATACGATCGAGGTAGCTGTCGCATGCGCCCTCACCGCATTAGCCCAAAAATAGCGCTAGATTTTTCTGAGGCGTGGCCACGTCATTAGCGTCGAAGTGAAGTTCGAAGAGTTGAATCGATAATGATCAGTGGGAGTTCTCGACAAACTCCTCAATGTGACCGCTTGCCAAATGGCTATTATCTTGTAGGCTCGAAGCTTTATTTATTTAGTGGTTTCAACTAGGAAGAAACGATTGTTTGCCGATACAATATCTGCAATTTCGAACCCAGCACAGAGCGCCAGAGACGACATCCGTATGTGTCGATACAACTGTTGCCCAAAGAACAGGTCACTAATCAGAAAACCGGAGAAAGTCGTCTTTAATGCTGTCTTCCTCGTTTTTTTTTTTTGCGCCGCAATAAATTTTTATCACTTCTTAGAGATATGGTCAAAAAACCACCACAAGGGTAACAGATCTATGTGATGATGATAATGAAATCCTCAGGCTGAATGGTACATAGATCTATATCTTTTTCCATGTCGTCCTTCTCGTCTTTGTCTTCCTGTGCTCTGAAGCTGCTTTTTTCCTTGACAGATACAAGGATTGTAAACTATGGGGTTTAATATCTGAAGCGACACATGGACCATGTGGGACGCCAAATGCATAAATCGTTTACAACGATAAGCAAAGAGGCCCCTTGCGGCCACGCCACACATGGATTTATTGAGTAAATATCTTTGGTAAGGTTGTCAGAATTTGTCTAGCTGCCGGTTAGGGCTTTAAATCTTATTTGTCCATATATGTGAATGTTCGCCTCAAACAAAAAGGGGCGCGCAAAGAATTTCATTTTTTTTACATCTTCAACATATGTTCGACCTCGGCGACAACATTCCTATTATTGCCTGCAAACTGTCACACAAATCTTGTGGTTTCTTTTTTGCTATGTGTATTTGAAGCCTGGTTGGCGTTTATCCTGCGGCTCTTCTGGACAAATTTATTCGCATATTCGACTTTGCTGCAAAAGAAAACGGTAGCACAAGGCAACAACTTTTCAGCATCCCCTAAATATTGACGTTACAAACAATAAGCGCGGCACCTGAAATCATTAAGATAACGTGGGTAACTGAACCCCTCCCTTGAACATGTTTTGCTCTTTTTTAATGTTAAGTGTAATATTGCCTATTTTTTGTCCCATTGTGAAAACTGAGGACTACAGTTCAGTAACAACAGGACAAGAAAGACGCAAACGCAGTATGACAAACGAACAAGCCAGCCAACACTTATTCAGCAAGATCACTGCGAAAACTTCGGCATAGAGGTCATAGGTCACCTTCTTAGATTATTAATGTTTACTGTCTAATTTTTGTTAGCTTTAAAATTCACCCTTCTTCAAATTTCTTCTTTCGCATATTCCATGATGATCATGGATAATATCGCAGCTATAAGTTTCAATATATAAATATTTAAAGGCTCTAAAGACTGAAATATAACTGGAAAAGGGGCATACTTTGGTCCTTCTAATGACCGAGTCCTTGTGGAGCCCTTTGTCAGAAAAAAAAATGTAGAAATAACCAGAGTAGAACAAAAATAACTAAAAGTAGATGACGGCGTGAAAGAAAAGCGAGGAACTGAAGCCGTTTTTTTTTTCAAAGACAATTAGGCTTATGTCACTGGCGTTTGGCACATAGCAAATTTCAGACAGGCGGTATACATATGTTAAAGCCCGGCATTAAGGCGGCTGTAGTAAAGGCTGTCTCTGTCTGTCCATCAAATGTGTGTGCACAGTTCTGTGGATGTTATCGGTCGGCACGTTCGTGAGTAGGGTCTCAAGAGAATGCTAGGTATGTTAGACCAAGGATGCTCGACCGAGTGGCCGTGGTTGGACCCACCGCATGTCTTGGGGTGCTCGCCTCCAGCTACGTGAGGCATCTGAAAGGCGGGGGCTTCTTATCTATCATGTAGCATGTACTAGGGTGTCATTCAGGATTCTGTTGCGTGTGCATGTTACCCTGGGTGCGTCTGGAGATATTTGCTTGAGAATACTGTTGGCAGTTAAAATAGGGTGGTATTGTTGCAGAATATTGTTTATGCTCGGGAGGGCGCTCCAGTATTTTGTTATAAGCAGAGGAGGCTCGTTTCGTTTGTTAAATACCTCGCCTCGTTTTAGAGTGGCTGCTTGTTGGAAAGCATAATTAAGGGAGTTCTGAGGATGGGTCCTACCAATTAGGGTGTTTTTTAGTGAGAAGAGGTGTTTCAAATAGTCGTCGTCGTCGGAACGGATTCTTCTCAGGCGTGTTGCCTGTCCTACGAATGTGCCTTGCTTACAGTATCTTGGAGGATGACTTGTGAAATTTAAACATTGCTGCCTGTCTGTAGGGCTACTGTAGAGTGCGGTTTTAAGCTGGCTATTTTCTAAATGGAAGGTGGTGTCGAGAAATTTGATTTGCGTTGCAGGCTAATGGACGGTAAATTTAATGCTAAAGTGGAACGATTTAAGATGGGAGACAAATGTTTTTAGGGTCTCAGACCGCAGTTTTCATATGGGAACAAGGATCCCGTGTGAATCCCTCCCCTTTCCCTTTTCCTTCCATGCTTTCTATTTATTATTTTTTATGGCATTTCGTTCTGCCATGCTGACTAACCCCTTGTCCGAGATTTTCATGTCAACACAGGAAGTCATACCAAGCCACCTGTAGCAGCTGGACACACAACCATTCAGCCCACGCCCGGTATCTCTCCACTCTCCACACACCCGGATTGCTTTCTGCTGAGCTGGTCTTTTAATTTTCATAATTTTGCAGGTCAACAGGTTAATCCTACATAGCAGCCATCATGCCTGGACAAGATTCACCCTCCCCTTCCTAAGGCCATTCCTACTTCATACCCTTCGTCTTCTCACGGGACCTTCCTCCTCGGAGGGATGACCATATTTAAACCCCGCCAATGATGAACGCTTTGCCTAGACGAAGACAAGTCCACTTTTCGAAACGTTGGAAAGCACCCTGAGCTTTTTCCTTCCTTGCTGACTTTGTGATTATCAAGAACCATATGATCAACCTCCCTCTACTACGAGTATAATGTAGAGGGGTACAATGGTGTCGTCAGCTAACAAGAATAAATTCGCACTGCAAGCACTTTAAAATCTCTTCTAGAGGACACTAGTATTTTGCATATGGTATACGCCAAAGATCCAAAAAATGAAAAATAAAACAAAAAAATCATGTTTATATAGTGTAAGTAAGGCGATCCTTTTTTTAATGGCTATTCTAAAAGGCATATGCGAACTTTAAATAGGAATTTTCAGCATTAAAACTCTTTGTCATGGTGTGGTGTTTAAAAAGCTTAAACGGTATCTCCATTTTGTAGACCCACTTTAGAAAAAAGAACTGTGGCGCAACTGGGTGATTGGCACCAACCGCAAAGCAGTAGGGGTTACGTGTTTCTTATGAAGAATTAATTTGGAAGAAGTGGAACATTCGTCTTTTTGCGATAGGTTTTGGTTTTTGTCTCCGGTGTCACCCAGAAGGCGTCGTGGGTAACTAAGGAACACTGGCCACACGGACACGGGGACGTATCAGGCGCCAACATTAATGTTCTTACTACTCCGAAGCAGTGGGCCTACGAATGGTGTAGTGAATTCACATGAGAACTCCTTCTCAGGTGCAGGAGCTTACCTGAGTCATTAAAATTAGGTGATGCCCTCTGCCCTTTCAAATTTCAGGAATGCAGGGTTGTAAAAAACTGAAGCTGACCGCTGTGCATGGCCACTCAACGAAGTTTATCAACTAGGTCATTTCTCGAACATTCTAATCACTTTGTTGAAAAAGTATGTGAATGTAAGTGTTTGAAAACAGTTTCTGTTTGGACTAGATGGCGAAAATAGTATATTACTAAAAAGCGCCCGCTGTAGCATTTTGTTTTGTTCCGTGCCTACGTACTGTCTGCTTATCATGTCCGGTCTTCTGGGCGTGTCTTTAACAAATTGCTGCACCTTTGTAGTTTTTCGTTCACACTCAAAGCCGCCGGCAGGCTGCTTTATCTTTTTGTTTGTGAATTGAGATGCGACCAGACTTATCTCGATCCATCATAGCCATGAACGACTGCTTCCACATTTTCCAGGCTCTTGTAGTTGCTTTTGGTTCCTATCTCGAAGGCTCCTTGCCAGCTTTAAATTGAGCACAGCCATGAACTGCAGACATTCTATTCGACGACCGCAGAGCAGGGTTATTGCTTTCTCCGCCGCCGAGCCATTCAGCCCATTATGGGCGTAGGTCAGCCCCACTGAACAGCTTTCTTTTAGAAGAACTTCGCTCTGCCTTCCTCACTGCCTGAACTGCCATCACCGCTATGTGACAACAGTTCCCCTTGCCTTATCTTAGAGGGCGACAATGTACCGCCTACATACTACAATGTGGCCTTTATAATGACTAGTTAGGCGGCTACTAAAGTTGTACACGATCTGCGATCCTGTCGTTTGCGCTTACATCTCGTGCGCGCTCCAGACGTACAAACGTGTTTGATGTGGGAAATCCGATCACCAACAACTGTTACTGGGTGTATCAGAAGAAACTGTGGTTTATGGTTTATGGGGGTTTAACGTCCCAAAGCGACTCAGGCTATGAGAGACGCCGTAGTGAAGGGCTCCGGAAATTGCGACCACCTGGGGTTCTTTAACGTGCACTGACATCGTACAGCATACGGGCCTCTAGAATTTCGCCTCCATCGAAATTCGACCACCGCGGCCGGGATCGAAACCGCGTCTTTCGGGCCAGCAGCTGAGCGCCATAACCACTCAGCCACCGCGGCGGCCCCCAGAAGAAACTGTGGCCATAAGGGTCGTGCGACATGATAGTGTTTCATCTTCACTGCTTTTGAGGATTAGTGTTAACCAAGCGGCTTCTTTATCAAAATGACAGTTATAACTACTACTTTTCTTGCTTAAGTCAAGTTAGTGGAGACGTCATGGCGACCGGCGCAGGGAAACAGAGTTCCTGAGGCGACCACTCTCCTGCGGGGCATCGGCGGGGCTCACTTTTCTCGCAAAAACATAAAATGAGGTCGGCAAAGCGGATATTGAACGGAGGCCCCGTTTGGGAGGCGTGCATCGCGTGCGGCCTTGTTTATCTTCTGTCTGGTCGCCGTCGCGCTCCCGTCGGAACACCAGCAAATATTGGATCACGCGAAGCGAAAAAAAAAATGCAGAGAGTTCATGATCCCCTGCATGGAACGGGCACTCAGGAAGTGTAGCTATAGAAGTTCAATAATAATAAGCTGCCGGGTTTACTGCTCTAAATAATACTGTGAAGCATTTTTTTCTATGCAGCAGGGTGAAGCAGCACTATAGAAAACGATCGAGGCGGCGTCACCTAGCAACACTGCCTTATAATATGAAATATGTTGCACATAAAGGAGCTAGACACCATAGCGGGCAAGAAGGAGAATAGGGCAATTGAGATAAACTGGAACAAGAGTGAAACTGTTTTCGTTTTCATCTCACTTCCTTAGTGGTAGTTGCTCCTTTTCACAATTTCTACGCCTTCACTGAAAATAGCAGGAATACTGTGCCACGCTCCTTTGAAGCACCGATCTTTTAAACAAAGCCTGGAGTTTCCGCAACGTAATAATAAGTTCACATGATATATAAAAATTATGGTTTTAAAACTGTGGCCGCGGTCGAAGACCATGCTAATTATGGATGATGGTTTCGAAAGCGAATTGCTTTCTTCTGGCAGACCTCCATCCGTCGCAAAAAAAAAAAAAATGCAGGATATGGTGGCTGCAATTACACCGCGCCCGTTTAGTAATAGTTGGCACCATAATGGTTGCGGGTGGGGGCCATGCTGCGTTAAAGGACTATTGAGCACAAACTCATGTTTTGGAGAGCTGAGAAAATACCGTATTCTAATCACAACGAACTAACTTCCAATAAAAACGGAGCGTTTATACAAGAGAAAGGCTGAAAAAAAATTAGACGCCTATATTGCCCTCACCGGCTTTTCAGGAACCTAACTTGGGTCACCGGAAGAGGAGGGCTTATTCCGGATTGTTGGTGCATGTTGATTGAAACAGACTTAACAGTTCTTACAGACAGGACGGCAGAGGAGAAAACAGGCAGAAGCGCTTACTAACAACCAAATTACTTATTGCGACAGGGAAGGCACGAATATAAATAATAAAAATAATATGTTGTGTAATATATAATAATATCTAGTAGTAATAACATAATAATATATATGGCGCATTCCATTCGCTGAACAGAAGCACGCAAAAGCATTCCAAAAGTGCTCTCTCAAAATTAGCTAGGTTCAAATGGGCGAACAGGGATAGAAGCAATGTGACACAATAGCAGAACAGGAGCAAGTTTGGCGACGCCGAGAGCAGTTGGAGCTGCTCCAGCATAAAAGGCGGAGTGCGAAGGAAGTCACGGAATGCAAGCGCGTCATATCCTGTTTGTTTTTTTGTCGTGTTTTAGTCATTTTGGCTCGACGTGTGTGCGAGATCAATAGCGACTCAGGACCGAAGTTCGCTTGATAACCAGCGCTAATTTGCCGCCAATGAAACCAGCGAAAACAAGAACAACTCGGCATCGGATGTTGAGCCTCTGCCACTGAGGAAGCGCTAAATGGTGGGGCCGAAGCGTTGTCTAATCACGGAAGTAGTACTTGCTCGATTTGCCGCAATATGGCAATCCCCGTCTAGCTCCTGCATGGCGCTAGCCGCGTCACTTCCATGGTTCCATGTCCACGGTCCGGGCGAGCGGGATGTCGTTGCGGTTTCTGTCCTTTCGATGACCGCGTTATCTCGCTGTGCGATGACAAAGGTTCGACTGCCGAATGCGCTCGGCTATCGGCGCGCAAGGGACGGCCGCTTGGGCGTGATGTCGAAGGCTCAAGTCCATCTTTCTTCTGCACATCTGTAAAAAACAAAAATGCCGCCGCGGTGGCTCAGTGGTTAAGGCGCTCGACTACTGATCCGAAGTTCCCGGGTTCGAACCCGACCGCGGCGGCTGCGTTTTTATGGAGGAAAAACGCTAAGGCGCCCGTGTGCTGTGCGATGGCAGTGCACGTTAAAGATCCCCAGGTGGTCGAAATTATTCCGGAGCCCTCCACTACGGCACTTCCTTCTTCCTTTCCTCTTTCACTCCCTCCCTTATTCTTTCCCTTACGGCGCTGTTCAGGTGTCCAACGATATATGAGACAGATACTGCGCCATTTCCTTTCCCCAAAAAACCAATTATTATTACTAAGTAGTACTTCAGACGCTGCACGCTGGCAGAGAAAGTCAAACGCGTGTACTCTGACCGCCGTACCGGCCGCACATTACAAGTGCGTTCTCCGCAGAGGATGTTGGGAAGGTAAACTATTCAGTCACGTAATACACCTTCGCCATCGTGCTTGCTCTCGGAGAGCACGGAACGTTTCAATGGGAGAGCTAGCTAGCTGCCCTCTCCCGGTGCTTTTGTTCTGCCCCTCACTGCTCGTTGCCTCTGCTCCTTTTCTGCGAATAGAATGCTCCAATAGCAATATAAATAATATACATCTGTTTGATGCTTTGTGTTTTACTTACCACGTTTCCTTTATACTGCAGCATTCCCTGTTGCAACAAATCATTTGGTTGCTAGTCAGCGCTTGTGTTTGTTTTTTCTTCCGTCCTGTCGGTTAGTGGTGTTCAGTCCGTTTCCATCACCGGTAGCCGTTGTTTTGCGCGTGGCTGTCAGATGCCACGCTACACTGTAACGGATTTTCAAAAGAGGATCCAGAGATTTTTGCTGTCTTCACGCAAGAAATTACAGAAGAATGGTTGGAATATATGCTTCCGATTTAAAATCCAATTTCTCGGCATATAGATCGCCTCGAATATTATACGTAAATATTGCAATATATTAAGATGCATAGAATCGAATTTTGCTGTGAACAGAATTTCGACGGAATTGTCCGCATTGTCTTTTTTACAACAACCAGGAACTGGCCCGCTGTGTTTTTGCACCGTCTCGTGAACATTGTGAATGTGCGCATAGCATCGGAAACACGTTACCCCGAAACAGTCTGGTCGCATACAGAGAGCTCGCGAACACTCCGAGTGCACGAAAAATTGATAGGGCCGTGCGCTGTGATGGTGAATAGAACAGTCCTTGAAAATAAGGGGTGCCAGCGTTCGGAAGACGTTGAACTAACGAGCGTTAGCTGTTTGGTTTACTAGAATTAATATGTATGAGATTAAAGGGAGGTACGTGCATGTCCTTCTTCAAACACACTGTCGTAGTGAACGTATCGGCGAAACGAGCGCATCTGAGAGGAGCTTCCAAGGGAGACAACTCATTACGGAATGATGGATGGAACATCAGAGCGTCCCCTATGAAACAAGGGGGCACGATCAACTTTAATAGCTGCCATCTTAGATTTAAGAAACCGAAACGATGTCGCTATTACGTTCCCTGACGTCACATTCACATAGTTCCACCTCTGTGCACCATATTGTACCGTGACGTCATCATTGGCACGCGGCAGGTGGTTGTTTCTGCAATGGTGTTTTAGATGGCGCTAGAAGTCTCAATGTGACTTGTGCTGTTTCTAGATGCTGCCAAAGATGGCGCTGTGATCTCAGGGTGGTAGCAGACCCCACGAACTCTCGACCGCTTAATTTTGTGCTCTTTTATGCTTTTAGCATTCCGAAATCAAACTTTTTCAAACTGTATTTTTCACCTTCATCATCAAAATTGTAAGCACACTAGAGCAGCCGTCTCTAATCTGCTGTTTTACATCTTCGGTATCTTGTTTCACTCTATGACAGTTACACCTGAAACTTATAACCTTAGACATTCATTTGTAGGTCTTGTCTGCTCTCAGGCGCTTGCGATCATATGTAGCCATTGCGTCAAAAACACTAATGTCATCATCAAATAAGGAAAGCAATGTAGAACAGCCAATAATTCTTTTCCCGGAACTGTTGCGCAGGATTGTGCCGGGCGGTCGTCATTCGGCGTCTAAGCGTGCCGCGGTGGGTACGCAACGGCACCGAGACGCCCGTGGTGCTGGACTGCGAGTATGTGTACAACGAAAACGACCTCAAGCTGGTGGTCAAGTGGTTCTTCAATGACGGACCAGAGCCTGTCTACCAGTGGATACCCGAGATGAGGGCCCGCGAGGCGTTCGGCGTGCTCCAGGGACGCCTGGATGACACCTTCTCCGTGAACTCCCGTGACGTGTACTCGCAGTACCGTGCCATTCGCATCGTCGAACCCACTTGGGAGCTCAGCGGCAAGTACACCTGCGTCGTGGCGTCCCTAGCCGGCCAGGACTCTCGGCATAAAGACATGACCGTATTCGGTGAGCGGTCTCCCGTTATAATGTCAAGCGTCATCTCTGGAAAGGATAACGAGGGTAGGGCCTGTTTGCATCAATATCATTCATGCGTAAGTAACATTCAAGTAGAAACGAGCGGTTATTGAATGGCGAAGATTAACTTCCTCCCTTGTCTCCCCCTTTACTGCTTTCTCAAAAAAAAAAATTGTAGCCTTTCTCTTTGGCAACGGTTGATGTAAACTACTGCGCGAAAGGTGTAGCGCAGTGCAGGCCGGCTCATAGATGAAAGGCGCCCCTGATGGAGATCAGTGTCTTTAGGTGCTCAAAGTTCCCCTCTAGTTGCACGCTTCTGCTCATTGACCTAGCCACTGCGCATGGTGTTCTTGGTGGCTTTTATAGCTTTTGAAGCTTCCACCATGAGCTGCTTTTGTCGACGGTGCTGCGAGCTCGGCTTCCTTCGCCGTTTTTTCCGCTTTGCGGGCTGCCACATCCAGTCGTTTCTGCTTTTCTTGTCATGAAGCGTGCTCATCGTCCCTACTTGCCTTAGTTGTTTGAAGCGCTTCCCTGCCTTTCCTCTTCTTCTTCTTCCTCCTCCTCCGACTCCTCCCATTTCATTCTCCCCATTGCAGCGCTGTTTATATTCAATGTTTGTCGCCTGATGAGTAGCCGGTTCTGGCAGAATAAAGCACACGCCGGAAAACTCTAGTCGCGCTCACTGACTGCCTTTTAGTTTCAATAATCCTAATTAATAAATCGCTCATTACCATTTTGTTAGGCTTGCTCTCCTCAGCACGTGGGTGGGTACCAGAAATGGCAGTCATGAAACAGACAAAACAAGAAAGTTCGGTATCCTAAACAATAAACCGCTCATTACCATTTTGTTAGGCTTGCTCTCCTCAGCACGTGGGCGGGTACCAGAAATGGCAGTCATGAAATAGACAAAAGAAGAAAGTTCGCCATCATAAGGATTCGAAGCAGTGTCTCCTAAGCCCTAACAGCGCACTGTAAAGCCATTTTCTCTTTCCGACCAGATCTACTTCGTGATTCAGTTCTTCATGCTGCCTAACTGGCATCTTCATAACCCTGCATCATCAGCAAACTCCGAAGAGACATATGATCTTGTTTTCGGGCTATTTGCCGAAAGCACAATGATCCAAACCTACCACAATGATCTCCAAGAAGAATGTATTATGTGTTAGCTCTCCTGTCACCTGTCTTCCTTTTGTCCCGTCTTTCGTGTTGTATCTCCAGATGAATTCACACAAACTAGTCCAACTCTCTACGCTCGTTGAATTTACTTCTTCAATGGTTTTTAAATTTGTAAGGTACAAAGGAATATAAGCTTTGTTTATTAGAGTTCAAAGTTTTAACGCCCATTTTTACAAATTCGTGCGACATGCCGTTTTAAGTGCCACGAAATTATTACCATAAGGTGGTCGCACACAAATTTTGATAAACGCATGTTTTCAGTCGCCCACGCCTTCTGTGACGCATTAGTTCGGGTAAAAGTGTGTTCGACAACCTGTTTTGGAAAACTTCTCATCTTAATTTGTGAGGACTGTTTTAGGAAAAAACGTGAATAAAGTTGTTCGAGAAAAATTGTTTGCCCTCTATAGCTTATTTAGGACTGCCTGTGGAACACTCAGACGCTTGTAACGATCAGTTACAATAAACAATCTGCCTATTGTTGGCTTCTTGCGAATTTTTCATATTTTTAATGTTTGACCCACTTATTGCATTATACGCAAAGCATCGAAATAAATAGATTCTGCTGGGGGATGGCCGAGCTTGATTTCACGCATGACGTGTCCAGAAGCTATTACGGCTGCAGCAAGCTGACAGACTTCTTAGGGAACATGTATGGCGCTAAATCGAAAGTCTTGGTAGTCATGTGCAGTCTTTGATAGTCAGTCCTCAGTGGAACTTTTTCTCTGGGACAAAGAAAGTGACGAACGCTACCAGGAGCCTGAAAATACCTGCAGCCTGAAAAACTTTGCAGTCATGACCAGTAAAATTGGCAGTCTTGAGTCGGCTTACACGTGTGCCTGAAGGTGCATGTAGGACTAAATAACCACCTCGACCTGCTTGACACAGCCCGTGACAGGCAGGTGGCACATTGGCTGGTATCTTATTTGCTGCTTCACATTCTACTTTAATCATTTGATGCGAATAATTTATCTAAATTTCTGCACTTGGCTACGTTTAACTAACAAGGCACTTAGCGACGGCCTTCGCGACCAAAAGGCGAGTCCAAACTTCAACATTATTAGAAATCTTGGTCCTTATTTTGTGCCTTTGCTTCGTCACTGAGTATTAGTTATCACGAATGAACACACAAACGTTTTCATTGCGCTATCCACTTAATTAGAGTAATTTTATCACCTATGAGTGGAGTTCTCAGCATTCGAGTAGTATTTGTGCTCAGTAATATTCTTTTCTTAGTGGATTGAATCTTCCCCTTGTCTTCAGATTTTCAGATATTTTCTTGCTGCTTCAATTACAAAGCAGTACTGACTTCCCTCGTCGCGCTACCAGTCTTGCCCTGTGATTTTTTTCGCCTCCTTGCAGTGCCTGCCAAGTCGTTCTCCTTCGACTACAGCAGTGCGACGACGCCGTTCGATGAACAGGTCCGGTTGCATTCGGCGGAGTCAATCGTGCGCCTCATGTGCATGGCGCAGGGGACTTACCCCAAACCAGACCTGAAGCTGTTTTTTATAAAGGGGAGTAGAAGGAGGGCCGTTGGCGATTCTGGCGTTCGGACTTTCACGCGAGCAACCAAAGATGGCCTGTATGACGTGGCCCTGCATGTGGACATGGCCGACAGCCGCCTATCGTCCGTGGCGGATATCTTCGAGTGCGTGTTGGAGATCCCGTACAGCAACTACGCATTGACACGCAGGATGAGCATCGCGCAAGGTTAGTATGCATCAGGAAATACGTATTAAGTCAACACAAGATAAAGGTTTTTTTTCCCTCTGCAAGTGTAATAAAAGGCGGCTGGCTGAGCTAAGTTTACACATTCGCACGGAAGCTGAGGCAGTAAATTGGATGCCAATTTTTATCACCGCCCATTTGAAATCATTTTTATGCGTTTTCTCACTTAACAGTTTTTTAACTGTATGGAATGCTTGTACTTAGTTTCTGGTTGGTCCGTATTTCCAGACAATGTTGTGTTCTCGTGTCCAAATACACGCAGACATAAAATTTAACTGCCGTTTTGGCAACATCGGCGCGAACAAAAAGAGTAAAAACGTCGCTCACGATTTTCATTCATTGTTTTAATTGGAACATGTCGACATCTGAAGAACTGGTTTCTGAATTTTCGAAGCATACGTTTTTTGCGCGACATTTAGTTATTTATGGCAGTGGAAGTTCATGATATTTATGTGATACCAAGGGTAACGTAAAATATTTATGAATGGGAACATAACGTTGGTATAATAACTCTTTTTGCAAGATCCCGAGCTTGACAGCTTATCGTAAAGTTTGAAACCATCGGCAGTTCTTCAGAGAGCAGCTTAAGTAGTAACAGGTACAGAACGTACCTTGCGGGTCTTTCATAGGCGTTGTGTGCTTTAATCTCAAAAGCCCTTGAGGTAATATGTTACTTGTTCAGTTAAATTCTTTCTTTATTTTGATATTGTTCTTTTTATTCGTACGATAGAACCTGATTCTAGTCTGGTTAAATGTTCCTTTTCTACAAAAAGAATTGCTAGCTTTCTCCCCAAGTTACCATTTTCTACAGTAGATCATTTACTGGGCAAACTCAGGTTGCAAAGAGCCAGGTCATCTGGACCTGCCTTTAAGTTGGGACGCTGCACATATAAAAATATCTTCAAATCAACAGTTAGGATTATAAATTTTATTTGATAGAGTATGGTTTGTTTCTCTTTCCAGATTGTTTAAAATCTAAACAACGCTGCAATTTGTTTCAGTTTTTCATTGCGAAAATATTTGTTAAAATCACTAGTGGCGCAAGCAGGGATAAATAAACTCTAAAATGCTGAAATAAACGAAACTTCCAAATTTTTAGAGCTGCGTGTGTTCCCTGTGTAATGAACTAAGATAAATGAATGGTGATTATTGTTTAAAACTGCAATATTCAAAACCTGCGCAAAATGGACAAAAACAAAATAGTTTCATTACACCTACTCAAACAATGAGCTCTATTGCCAAACCTCTAGCATTGATTTTATTTATCCTGATTCATCGCACGTACCTGTGTGTTATTTATCGGGGCACAAAATTTCAATTCAATACTTTCATTAAAAAAGTTGTATATCCTCGTTTAATACAGCGTTGAGCAAAAAGCGGCTTTGAGAAAAATGAAGATGAAGTTTTCAAACAATGTGCAAGATGTGAAAATAATTATGTAGATGCATGAAACGCACCATACTTACATGCGAGGCATCCCTAATGCATAATGAGGTCTCCTTTTACTCGCCTTACTGCTCTTCTCTTCTTTCTTACTCGTTTTAGGTAGTTTCTTGATGGACGCTATGCCCATTGTATCCATTGGTAATCTTTGGAAATGCAGGCCCTTTTGATTAATGGCATTGTTCCATTACATCGCCTGCTTTACGGTATCCGTGCAATGCCTTATTCCAATACTGAAGCGGCCAAAAGCATTATGCAAGTTGGGAGTCTGCTAAATTAGACGCCCATCGTAGCCAATATTTGCATGTCGTATTTTGCGCTTAGACGGGAGTTCATCTCAGCACAGATCAGTGACTAGATCTTTGACATTGTTATTCATCTCGCTTTGGAAGGCCTCTCTTGAGCGCATAGCTCTCTTAACCAACATGAACTGGTGGGCGAGTTGGTCAGACAAGGTTCTTTTAAACCAGCGCATCGGCTCGAAGCCAAACAGGGAAGGGACAACGCAACCAGCGCAACGGCTTCGAGCCGTTGCGCTGGCTTACAAGAATTATGTCTCTTGACCAAGTCCTTCAGATCTCTTTAATATACTTGAACCGTTTGAACCAGGGGGTGCGAACCGTGCCTTTGAAGTCCGCATGTAGTGGTGTAGTAAAAGCAACTGGTTTGTGCGGTTTGGTTATTCTTTAAATTCTCACACTTTAGTGGAGTCACAAGAAAAAACTGTTCGCTTGTTATTTACTTGTACTAAAAAATATGTCGGTCGATCGTAGTAAAACAAAGGAAAGCAGTAAGATGGGAGCTCTACTCGATGAATCAAATGTAGACCAACTTTTTCTTAACCTTTATTACAGTTTCCTTTTTAGGTTATAATCAAGAGCGCCTACATAAAAAACTGGTTGACATATATCTCAACACACATGGGAAGTAAATTAAAACGGAGCGGTTGAAAATGAAAATAAAAAACCCAGTTAATAAGTGGGAACCTTAATAAAGAATAGAGATGTACTACTAGAAAGATAGGGTGTGAGGAAAATTACAAATAAAAAGCTCTAATTCAGGATTTTTGCGCACTGTGAACTCTAGTAACGGCGAAAGAAGGCTCGTGAGAATATCATCCTGATACGACAGTTTTCGCTGCACAAAAATCAAGAAGTAAACAAAGGTTTATTTCTGTACTTAGGCCAAATACTAATTAGGTGCACTAGCTGTTTGTTTTTCATTTTGGTACCGGTGCTCAGGTCCAGTCTTCACGGATGGAAGTTGTTCGGATAGCGATAATGGGCCAATCTCCATGTATGCGGAATATTCTCTAAATTCATTGATCGATTACCTGGTAGTATTCCTACCACTCCTGGCGCAGTGGTGATGTAGTCAAGAAATGCGCCACTGCCCTTCTATGGCAGGTGCTGCCATCGGCTTGACTTAGGTTTGGTTGCTATCCAGATTGCTCCTCCCGAGCAGCCTCTCACGACTGAGCTGCCGCCTGACCCCGTGGGGGGGGGGTCTCACCAGCCCATCGAGTAGTGGGCAACCTTCCCAGGTATATATACACCTGGCCAGGTTGCCCAACTCTCGGTGCTGCCACAAAATTGTCTCCAGATGAACATACAATGGCTAAAATGGCTAAAAGCGCAGAATGCACACTACAAGTGCTAGCGCAATAAAATAGAGAATTTAGAAGGAAGTGCCGGGACAAGTAAGCAGTACTTTCGCCGACGAAGCAGTGAAGAAGTTTCCAAAGCAATACGTTCAGATACTCTGCAATAAAGATGGCGGTATCTTCATGGAGAAATCAGAGAAGTTGGCCAAGATAGCAGCCAGTTCTCTTGAATTATATGGGATGAAGCGAACGAATGCGGACACTGCAAATCTGACACCTATATTGTTAGATGATATACGAAACATTATGTGGAGTATAACTTAAATCGAAAATACTTTAATAGGCCGTTGATGGAGCGTGGGGTCTTATGTCGCTAATATCTACAGGCGTTCAGATCTTTCAAATAGAGATACAGTAGTGAACTGCTTTTCAAAAAATTCAAAGTTAATTTTTAAGTAATAAAGTGCATGTTTTAGAAACACCGTTGGTTGGTTCCTTCTCATCAACTACTTCTCTTACCCTGACTTCATTTTTACAGATGCGATTCAGAAGCAATAGAAATTTATAGGACTGTTAACTATTCAGACAGGAAATTCCACCAACGCCTTGAATAGCACGACCACATCGTTTGCCTTTCTGAAATGAAGGCTAGCATGATGTATCACCACCTTCGAGGAGCTCCACTAAATGCTAGATAAGTGACCCGCAAGAAATAGCAAATGTTTGCTGCTTGAAAATATAGTATTGTGCGAAGTTTGAATGCTGTTCTAAAAAGATTAGTGAACAATGTAAATTGTGGCACCAAGTTGTGCTCGGATAACATGGAAAGTAATAACGCCGATTTACGTATTCTTCAGATCCATTAGCTCCTTGATTTCGGTAAAAAAATTATGACGTTAAGAAAAACACAATGTTTTGTTCAAGCACGGGTTCGTATAATCATGCCAAAGAGAGAGGAAATTGGTAAGCATAGCTGATATTTTTAAATATTGCGATGATTAAAGCATGGTAAGCAAAACAGCAACATGTTCATTAACTT
Source organism: Amblyomma americanum (assembly GCF_052857255.1). Classification (NCBI taxonomy): domain Eukaryota; kingdom Metazoa; phylum Arthropoda; class Arachnida; order Ixodida; family Ixodidae; genus Amblyomma; species Amblyomma americanum. The sequence continues at coordinate 144,746,968 of NC_135502.1, read as the reverse complement.
AAGACCTTGGTGCATAAATCTGCCACGTTGTTTACAGTTTTGACTGCTTTTGTGGTGTATGTCGGCTTGCCCTCTCAGAGTGGTTGACGCGGACAGCCTAATAAAGACTAGAATTTTGCTTACATAACTATGGTTGTTAATGCAAAGAATTGTACAGCTGCAGCGTGATCAGCCAACGTGTATCATTTGCTTAGGCAGACCAGAAATTTTAAATGAATAATCTCGATTGGCGATTAAAGTTTAAATTCTGCAATTCACCCCACTTACGTAAATGGAACAATTAGAGTACAAAACTGAAGTTTCAGGGAGTGCTTTGTTGTGAAGCCACAATTTGTGTGCAATGCAACTTGTAAAACTCCTGCAAATTTTTGTCAGCAGCCCATGAAATGTGCCTACCCCGCATGCGGAAGAGAAAGAGAATTCTTTCACGTAGTGGTGGCGGCAGTCCGGCGGTTAGGAGACAGCGAAAAGAACTTCTAAAATAACTGGTTATTCAGCAGACTGTGCCCACAAAGAACTGAACGACTCGGCTGCGGCATTGCAACAAGCACGCACGGCGGTCGTCGAATCGAAAGGCCGCCGTTCGCAGCCGTGCTCAGTTGAAAGCGGACAACGAACTTTCGAGATGCGGCGTGCAAATAACCACAACTGTGTGGAACAACGTAGAACCACTGTCGCGAGGCTGCGATTTTTCGAGATAAATGTGGTTGTGTCTTATATCACAAATAAAGCAATACAGCCACGTGTCGTTGTCATTAGCCATGAACAAATCAAGATTACGGAGCTTACTGGCAGTACAATATAGATCGTCCATCGATAACTAGATTGAATTTATAATTCGTGCATAAGAAGGCCATATATTTCTATCAATGGGCTCATTTCAGATTGCCCGCGTAGTACTGTGATGCAGAATTATGTACAGAGGGCGCAACAGAGCCTAAATCTCTTCCGAAAATCGTGCTAAAAGTTGACGCAGCTCAATAGTGATCACATATCGACACAGTTTAATAGTGACCACAAATATCTGTTGTTGAATTTTGTATTTCTCTTCGAGCCTATTTTTTCATCAATGGGGCAAGCGTACAACTCAGAGCATTGTTTGTCGTAATTATAGGCAGATATGTAACGAATGTTTTGTTTTCTTTGCTTTTCTCAGAGCTCACGTGGGGAGCCTATGGTAAGTAGCATCTGTACACGATGACCTTCCTCTGAAAGTTGGTTTCTCTACCTTTCAAAAAATATTAAACTACCTTTCGGCAGATTTGTTTTCTTCATGCTCTTTCGTTCGTCAATTTTTCGAAAGTCTGTCACTGCAGCGTTTTCCATTCAGGGCATGAAATTCAACACTACAGCTTTAAAGGAAAAAGACAGCTCACTGATCGATTGTTTGCCTGAATGTTGTCGTAGACCAAGTTTCAAAAACTTGCTTTTCAACCGCTTTGATGATTACATACCCAAGTATCAGCTACCTAATAATGCTCTGTTTTCATGCAATTTTTATATGTGTTTTCGCTTGTCTATTTTCGCCTCCCTCTTGCTTCATTCCGCTATTTTATCCGAGAGCGGCGCCTGCGCAAATAAATAACGAGCCCTCCGTTCAACAAAAACATGTGTGAAAGATTTTAAGGAGAGCGCGAAGCATTCTCTGCCGAGCCTAGGAGTTTTTGCAATGAATTATCAGCACCTTTCTTTCAGCAATACGCGAATGCTGTTTCTTATACTTGAAACTTATACAAACGCCTCTATTTAAGCCTGAAGGGAAATGAACGAACAAATACCTGGTAAGGAAGACTACAGATGCGGCTCCACAGACGAAGGCAGCGTGTACATGGGACGGCAAATTGATACATGTAAACACAACGATGATCTTTGGCAGCATTTTATGGGTGGTGCAGGGCATTATTTCTACAGGATGCTACCGCACCATGTGGCTTGGGCAAGGCCATAGCTCTATGATGGTGTGGCAATGTTGCGTCATACTTCGTGAATCTAAGCGACAGTTTTCAGAGCTACTTCCGTGATAAAATTAGATGTGCAGTCGGAATCCATCAACTCTTCACTTTGCAGCTGTCCTACGCATAGTGAAAAGAAGCTATGACAAGAAAGGTGCTTTCGTAACGTTGTGTAACTCTTATGTTTTGCGGTAAGTGCTAGGGGTTTTTTTGACTGGCAATTCTTCGTTACGTTGGACTGAGTGAATTGAAAGAGTTTGGACAACGTTCTGGCAGAAAATTTTGTCGATCAATAAAGGCAGCCCTTGAGCAACCCTTTCAATGTATTTCGCTACTATTAAAATATAAAAAAGACGGGATGTACTCCAAGAACAACACATATTCAAGCACAGTTATGAAGACGCGACAAATAAACGTTGCTGATACAGACAGCAGACGAGAGTAGATGGCCCAATCAGCAGCAGGCAGTGGCAGCTATGCCGACAAGTCACGAGGCATACTCACTTAAAAGACGTTTTAATAAACATCGCTTAATAAAAGTAGATTTTAGGCATCCTCTCACAACGTATTGTTCGGGGCGGTAGTTACTCTCTATCTTCCGTCCACGCACAGCCATAATGCTGCAAAAGAACAAAAACTAAGGAGCTTTTTTGAAATAATAACAGAGAGGGATAGCACAAGATGAAAGGTCAGGAAACCCTGTAGCTTTCTATATAGACAAACGCCTGTGCCCCAGTGGACGATAGTGAGTGACCACTTCAATCGTCGATGTGTATTCCACTTCGATGTGTTGTCCTGAATGCAGCGTTTTCTGCTTTGCAGGTTCTTCGAGGGCGTCCTGCATGCCTGTTCTTTCGGTTTCGTGCATCGCCTTGAGCTTAAGCATCTATTCCACATTAAGTGCGCACTGAAGGGTATGACAAATTTCTTTTTTGTTGCATGTGGCATGGATTCATCCCTGTTGATTTAATGTCCTCGTAAATTTGGAAACAGACTGTTTGTGCCGAACCACGCCTCTTACACTGGTAAAGTTCTCAGAGCATGACACTGCGCCGTCTAGAGTGGTGATGGTTTTGGATGTGCGATTGCTTTTTGTTCTTTTTCTTCATAAGCGTTTTAACTTTGTTTACCTGCAGGTAGCAAAAGGAGAGAAGCATCAGGCTCACGAGGACTTCGGAATCCCTGAGTGTTTTGGAAAGACTACCGAGGTTAATTGAAGTGACGTTTGGTAGTGAGTTTCACCCCGAAGGTGGAACATTTGGATTATTCATGTTAATGGCAAGATGTTCTCTGAGTGCACCTTGTTGCCGATCCTGCACCAAAGCAGCTGCACGGACAAAAGTGCGCCCATGTAGTGTCAACGAAGCACCAGCTCAGATAGCGGGTGCTTCTATAGCGAACTATCTTCAGTATCGTCCAAGAGATGGCGCCTGAGCGCTTATTTTGTCACTTCTGGGAGGAAGAAGACAGTATGTTCTTTGAGCGGCGGTTACATTTTGTGAAAAATTATACGCACACATCTATACACTGTTCGTGCTATTCACACGTTTCTTGTTGTGCCGGACGAGTTAATGTATTTGTGCTGGCCACAAGGTCACAGTTACATTCACCATATATTCGAGTATAAGCCCGCCTGGAATGTAGGCACTCCTGGTTGGTTAGGACTCAGGAGTCGTATTAAAGGCAAACGATTTATTAAAATAACAGTTCAAGCCTTTTTTTCCCAACGTCACAGGGCAGCTGGAAAAATGATAAACGAGATGTGTTCCATAAGGCGCGTCGTTTGTGGTACTCCAGCGCCACCTGTTTTGCCCAGCACTCATATAAAGGCCAGGAAAGGTTGTGGTCCGGTCTCCAATATCACAAGCGCTGATGCTGCAGTTGATAAGATGGCTTATGAACTTAGATTTTATCAGTGAAGTGTTGCGGGTGTCTTTTCGTTTACCACTTAGTAAAGCTGACATGACTTAGTCATTATTATCCCTTAGCGAAATTCTTTAAATCTGGCCAACCTGCAGCTTATCAAGTGCGTTAAGCGAGGACGTGGTCTAAGAACGCGCTTGTGTCATAATACTGAACCCTGGCTGCTTTTAGAGATGTTTCGCAATTATTTCTCATGGATCAAACACAAATTTTTTTTTGTTCCCATCAAAAAATACATGAAAGAGAAGAGACGCTTTCGGAATAATTTCCTCTGCTATGTTTAGAAAAGTGCTGCATTTCACTGATTTGATGAAATAAATCCAGGTTATAAAGATTCTTTACTTGGCAATCTCTGCACGTCATCTTCACCTTATTCGGTAACCTCCGCATGTCATCATCAGCTATCTAATAATTTGTTAATCTCCATTAGAAAGGTGGATTTCTAGGGTGCCGTAACAAAGTGTTGTCGAATATTAGTCTTTTTGATTACGTCATTAGTATTTGAAAACATGAGTAGCTTATTGTGCCAATCGTGGATTGAGCAGCTAAATATTTTGGTGAAATTTCGCAATCAAAAACTTTCTTAAGCAATTATTCTTGTTCAAAAAAGAAGAGTATAATCATTACTTTTTTGCTGATCCAGATATGAAAGGCAGAACAGAAAAACGATGCATTTATATTTGTTAATGATTCCGCCAAGGTCAAGCCGCGTATATTGAGTGCGATCACAAGTATTTTGTTGCCCACTAGTCAGAGAGTGTTCAAGACAATCACTTATTGATGGTCCATTACCAACTAGCCCGGCAATTTGTCCTATTATTGATGGTGTAGGCTTAACGCCTCAGGAGCGAAGGAAACGAGACCACTGCTACGAGCCGACACCAGAACAGAACTGCCAGCCGTGGCTGCACGAGCCACGACCAGGTGCCGTCTTTATTCTCTTCGCAGGGTGGCGCGCGCTAGCCGGGTTGTCGGCGCCGCCCAAGAGAGGGTGCTACAATGGCTTTGGCTAGTAGCCATATCACAGGAAAAAACGACAAATTGATCGCTGTGTCATGGCATTTAATGAGACGGTTCAAGATACAGTTAACATCATAGTAAAACCTTATATTCATTTCATCCCCATCTGCAGACAAATTGTTACGTAAATGCACTGACTGACTCTTTTGGGCTGCACGGTGAGTTTGTGAAAATGCACAATTCGGAAGGAAGTTTAAGGAAAATATTATTTTCAAATTTATTTCCGTGAGCATGCCATTCAGTGTACTCTTAATTCTACTGTAGACAGCGAATATATGTTCAATTGAAAGACCGCCTTTAAACACCAACATTATATAACAGTTGTAAATAACGCCCTTTGTAACATACTTCTTTCCGGGTTCACCATAATGAAGGCGACTGCTCGCGTTCACTTCTTGTAGGAGTCTGTTCTTGTTGTTATTTAATGCTCTCTTTGTAGGTGCAATATGCATATGCATATCAATATACCTAAGATTTTCTATCTCGCTAGGTCTATACACAATATGCCCACTGAACAGAATAACGACATCACACAAGCAGTCAAGACTACCTAACCGGAAGCAAGGGCGTATAGTATTTTCGAAACTTTGTAATTAGGTAATGGTTGTGAAAATTGGCGAGGCAGTTTTATTCGAACAATGCACTTTGTGATCTCTTTTGGTCGAATGAATGGGGCCTGGTGCTCCTAACACCTTGCTCGAACCGCCAACCTACTACCCCCGCCATAAATACTGCCTCTAAGAAAATAAAGTAGAAGTTCAAGGGGCACTTTGTTGGCCCAAACTGCGGTGATGCGAAAGCCTTTAGCGTGGTGTTGCTGCTTTTGTCATTGATGTTTGGTTAAGATATTGGTTAAGTGCACAATTGTTGGTGAATCTCAAATTCTGGAGACACTGAAGGGCATTTGGGAGGAATCCGTCTCATTCGAATCCCTTCCGCAAACACTCTACAGCGTCCTAGACAAGGAGAACAATACATATGCGTTGCCAGGAAGTAGCGTAGTCTTTAGCACGCTCAGCTCGGTGGTTCGAATCCCATCGCGCAGAACGATTCTTTTTCTTATCACGTTGCTGAAGAACATGACATCGGACGGAGAAGCTCGTGGCCGCGAGTATAAGCCATTAAAGGCTTTCGCCTTAATACGAGCAGGGAATGCAGGCTTACGTTCTGGCGGCACCACTCCCAAGTATCTTTGCGTATGCAGCGAAAGGTAGGTTGCCTTTTCGCGTTCAGTGCAGCATGTATGGATTCCGCATCCATCCATTTGTGCTTAGTGATAAGCTTCTTCAAATGTAAGCCCTTAGTCTTTCGTACCGCCGTTGCTATTTCAGCCCAAGGGAGACTTGCACGAAGGCGTAGCATTATGCGCGTTGTCATATCGCGCGGCTTGCTCACAAATGTCTGTCGTTTTTTTCATTGAAGCCTCTGCTAGTTTTGAGGCGGCCTGATGGCGCGCAAAAAATAAGCACGAAGTTATGGTTCGAAGCTCAGGAGTGCACGTATTGGCTTTTTTGCCAAGTCAGCCAAGCTCCTCTTTATAGTGTTCGGTGTTGGGAACCGAACTGTTGCATGCATTACCTAAATCGAGCAGCAAGGCTCCAACAGCGCAAGTTATGATTATGGTCTAAATTGTGCATTTCTTGGTAAGGCATGGTTATTAGTGATATCTCAACGAGGCTTAATATGAAGACAATGTTACTATGCAGATAAGTTAAAGTGTTAAAGTGCACTACACATGCTTAGTTATATTTCCACCATTGATTGAACAGGTTTAATAAATTTCTTCCTTGCCAGGATGCAGTTTCCGGTTTTACAAACAATGCGCTTCCTTGATCACCTCTGAATGGTCTTAAATTTTGCGGGCAAAACCCGCAGATAGCGCACACATCTGGTGCAGATATAGGTTAATACATTAGAACCTTTAGCATCTTGAAATTCTAAAAAAAAAAACATTCCTTAGGGCCAATTTTGTTTACGTTTTTCCTTTATGTTCTCTTCTATTCATCACAGGGAAACACCAGAAATGTTAGCCTAAAATTTAAGAGTCAGGATTAATTCCAGTTACATTCTTCCAACAAATAATTAGGTTTCACTGCATATTCCTCCACATGATCAGATATAACATTTCCTAGAGCAAAATCTAAAATGTTTGACCTTTGCCTCTGTCACTAATTTGCTCAGAGGTCACGAGCAATAGAATTCTGCAGGCCGCAAAAAGCTACGAATGTCCAAAAACTTAACGCCGCCTCGCTAATGAGCTTAATTATTTAAAAAGCCCTTGTTCGCGCTCTTCTGTGCGGTGCGCTAGTGTTTGAATTCGAATGAACACGGCTGCTGTAGCGGAGAGAGGATTGCATTAGGAAAAAGAATGTACTTAAGCGCACAGGAATCTAGGCCACAGATTAGAACAACTGGAGTTTATATCAGAACCTAGAGCGAAACTGAACATCTTTGTTTGCTTCAAGGCAAATGCGTGCTTTTCATGGCAAAATTAATTGCCGACGGGCTTCACGTTTTTATTTTCACGATGCATATTTTTTTCTTAATTCGATGCTAGCATATAGTGCGCCGTCATTGTCTTGTTATATTCATTCCTGGCTTTTGTGAATTGTTCTGCCGGTGAGTATTGAGGCGGTTCCTAATCGGGACAAAGTAAGTTTTAATTTTGTAGTCGGTGTTGCATTCCCATTTAGGAGTTAAAATATTGTGTAATATTGCTTCAAGCGCTTTATCTAAGAGTGCGACCCTGGTGCGGACAAGCCGGATGATGATGATGATGATGATGATGTGGGAAGTCGTTTCTGCTGAAGGACAAATCCCAACATAAAAACGTTGCAAGTGTTTATTCGATTTGCGATGGCAGCGGACGAGCATACCGGCGCTACTCTCGTCTCGTTAGCGGAAGGAAGAAAGTCGCTCTTCCCAGCCGGGAAGCCTGTTTTTGTAGCCACTGTCGGTGACGCATGCCTCGGGTGACGCAGCGGTGGCGCTGTGTTTTATCGTAAACGCAATTCAGCGTGTGGCCATCTTACGCTGGGCCGTATGATCACAAGACGGAGGCTGCGCGGAAATATGCGCAGAGTGTGTCGCCACAATGAAAGAACTTTAATTGCACCCGTCAAGAAATCAGAGGGAGATGAAGACTTCCGTATTGACTGCCGTCATCTTCCTCTCATTTCAGCAGTCTGGCATCCCCTGGCATTCAGCGGTGTCCAGGGCCAGACGGATGACTTTATTTTGCTCTTCTTTTTTCTGACTGACCATTTAAGTCTCCTAGGACTCTGTATTCCTGTCTGGTTTGTTGCGGCTAGGGCATGTCCACACCATGTGGATCATGTCTGCAATTTCATTACACTGTTTACTCCACGGGTCTCTGATCGCCGGATTCCATCTGCTTAGTGCTGGTGGGTTGGGAAAAACTCCCACCTGTAACTTCCTCCATATAACGTCTTCCTTTTTGCTTAAGCCCTTACATGCTCTAGGTAGTGTCTGTCTTACTAATCTGTAATGGCTAAGAATATCTTGGTACGTGTGCAGCTCCTCGTCCGTCTGAAGGGGCTCTCTGTTCGACGAGACCCTATTGAGATCCCGGTATGCGAGTCCTCGGCTCAATGCGTGCGCTGTCTCGTTTCCTCGGAGGCCCTCGTGGGCCGGAGTCCAGACTAGTTTAATCACCTCTGCCGGTGTCGGGCAGGCAGTCAGAATTTTTTACTGCTTCGGCAGATACCCTGCCTACGTTGTAGTTGCGGATAGCTGATTTGGAATCTGTTATAATCACCGTGACATTCTTTTGAGTTAGGGCCAGCGCAATCGCTACTTCCTCAGCCGCTGTTGCGTCCCTCTATCGGATGCTGCAGCGCGAGACTCGGTCTCCGCCCTCCCTGGTTGTTAGGGCTACGAAATCCGTTCTGCCTTCGTTTTCCGCCGCGTCCGTGTAAACCACGTCCTGTCTGTTGGCTAGTTTTTTTTTCTGTAGAGCTTTCGCTCTGTCCTTTCGTCTACCCTCGTGGTGTACCGGATCCATGTTCTTGGGAGGGGTGGGATTCTGATTTTGTTCCTTATGTCTGTTGGGATATTCTCCGTGTGTTTGAGACGCGCTCTTGTTTCGAAGCCTAGCTTTTCTAGTATTATCAGCCCCGAATGGCTGCGTAGGACTTTGTTGTTGCGCTACTGTGGTAGCCTCAATTAGTTCATCTAGTGTGTTTGAAATCCCCATGTACGGAATGTCCTGGGTAGATGGGTACGCGGGGAGGCCCAGGGCGGTTTTCACGGCTTTCCTGATCAGGATTTCTATCTTGTTCTTTTCTGCTTTGAGTAGCCGTAGGTATGGTGCCACGTATGTGATTCTACAATTCACGAATAAACGTATGTCTTAAGAGGTTCGTCTCCTTCATTCCCGCCTGTTTGTTTGCTTTTATTCTGAGTATCCTACACGTCTGGTCTACACTCGATTCGAGTTTTAATATGGTTTTGGTGTTCTTACCGTTAGTCTGTGTCCTAAGACCCAGTATCCCAATCATGTATACTGAGGGTATTTTGTCCCCGTTTACCGTTAGCGTTATCCTAAGTTCATGGGGCTCTGTTTCTTTTGTGGACCGAGGAATAGCGCTTCCGATTTCTCCGCAGAACATTTGAATCCTCGTTGTTTTAGGTACGAATTAATCACATCGATCGCTCTTTAGAGAGTACTTTCGATGTGCGCGTCACTGCGTCTTATAACACAGAGGGTGAGGTCATCAGCTTATTTTGTATGCTTGAGTCCTTCTATATCTTAATCACTGACTCCATCAAACCAAGAAGACAGGGCAATAGCGTCAGTAGGGAAACTACACCTGGCTTAACACTTACCGGAGGCCAAATCACGACCAGGTGGTGTAACACGGTGGAGGACCTAGGAAGTGGCCACAATATTATTCAGATCGTGGTAGAAGACGGACCGCCCTCACCGAAACCCAAAAAGGTCGCAGCGGTAAATTGGAATCCATTGAGGGCGAATCTTCATGCCCAAGACGAAATCAGGGACATAGAATCCTGGGGAACAGACAATCTCGCGGCAGTTAAAAAAGCCACCGAAGAGGTGGAAGCAGAGGAAAGGCAACAACTTTTTGACAGGCGCATGATAGGCTTGTGGCGCACGAAAAGGGAGCTGGAAGCAAAACTTGCTCATGAAAAGGGGAACAGAAAAATATGCATGCTCCTAGCCAAACAGAACCGAGATATCGAGGAGCCCGTGTTGAACTAAATAAGACGAAACTGGGGTGGCATCTTCGAGAAGATGGGCGGCAGATGCAGCAGGGCCAACACGTGGAAAATGCTCAGACATCTCTTAGACGCGGACTAGACAAAGTATGAGGTACGCCAACAATGACAGAAACTCGTATATAAATACGAAGGCAATAACAACCAACTTATCTCTGAAGCGAGAAAGAGGTACTTGAGATGGACACCCCCACACTTCTCGAGTGCAAGGGCGCAGAGAATCCTATTCTGGATGCGCTCATCACCATCGGAGAGGTTAGAGCGGAGTTAACCATACTCAGAACTTAAACGCACCTACGCAGAATCCCACCTACTCAGAAAGAGGCCAACCTAGTCCTTATTCCGAAACCAGGTATGAAACTAAGTCCCGAAAACCTGAGGCCTATTTCGCTTACCTCATGTGCAGGTACGCTAATGGAGCATGTCATTCAAACGAGATTTAACAGGTTCCAGGAAGAACACAAACTTCATCCCGACACGGCGATCGGATTCAGGACACATTTTTCTGAACGTGACTTGCTTCAACTTAAAGAGCAAGTGTTAGGCAACCAAACGGCAGATACGAGAGTAATAGTCGGCCTAGACGTGGCCAAAGCTTTTGGCAACGTTGACCATGCAGCCTTACTAGAACTCTTAGAAACTCAAAATGTAGGGGGAAAGGTATTTAACTACGTCAAGGACTTTCTTTCAAAGAGAACAGTTACTATCAGCCTAGTAGAAAAAGACGACAAATGCATAAGGCTGGGCAACAAAAGTACTCCACAAGGCTCGGTTCTATCACCAACACTCCAACATTTCAATGATTGACAAGCTGGAGAGAATTTTCTCCATTGGATCACTCTGCAGTGAGTCTACCCTACATTTCCTGGGCACGTTTCTGGAACCTGGCTTCAAAGCATCCCACGTCAATTTTCGTTTCACTTGACATTGTTTAGGAGTTTGCTTAAACTAAAAGTGACGGTGCGAGGTTACCAAGAAAATATATTACAACGCTACTTATGGTAGCCCACTTCTCTCAATTTTGTGCTATCACCGCCGTTGTGATCACTTCATCATGCCTCCTTCCTTCACCATAGAAAATAGAAGCGCTTTTTAAAGAAAGGAAAAGGCACATTAACCGTCTTACTCCTTGGTGAAAACCTCAACCACGCCATAAAGAAAGAGAGAAAGGTGCTAGTGAAAGGAGAAATAGGTGCTGCAGTGGAGGCTTCCGGTATGATATCGACCACTGGTAGATCATTTGCATGCACTAGCATCGCACAGCACAAAGGCACCTTTTGCGTTTCGCCTCCACAGAAGCACGGCCGCTGCGGTCAGGTTTGAACCCAGATCCCTTCATGGAGGATAGACTGGGGCGGCGGTGAATAAGAGTGCGAAGAAGAGCAAAGGAAAAGAGGAGAATATGGGCAGAAGGAAAGGCGCCGTGGAGAGAACACACTGGGAAACCCACGGAGATAACTGTTCGCTCATGAAATTTTACTAGTGGGCGGTACTCTTGCTCATCGTCAATGGTGCCATTAGGCGGGAGAAAAATTTATAGAGGTCAATTAAGAAGACTGACGCGCTTTCAATGCGAAATAATCGCTTCTTTCAATTCAATTCTTTATTCACCAGAAAACTGGATGGTCTCCAGGGCTAAAAGTTGCTGCCTACAACTTGACAGGGGCCCTGGAGCCGTTTACAAAGCGGCAGCAGACATTGGTGGCAGAGTACGCTAACATTAATTACAAACACTGAGTAGTAGAAGACATCAGAAAATACAGACCTGCTGCATGATTTATCACAACAATAGATTCTTATCAATTACAATTGAGAAAAGTGTACTCGTAGCTCTTTAGGGGATATGAAGGCTACCTGTTTGTGTTGATTTAATAAGACCGGCATTTACTTTGCATTTTTATTTCTACTTTTCTTTTTATGTTTACCTTCCTTTCTAATGGCGCAACTACTGATTAGCGCACAGAATCGAGGCAACGCATACACTAGGTTCAAGTCTGTTCGTCAAGAAGCAAGGCGGCTTTGCGATCTGCGGGTAGGGTGCTCGCCTCGCAATATGAAAGTTCTGGGGTCCATTTCTGCATCTTCGGAAGAATTTCTTTAAGGCGAAAGCCTTGCTTGTCTCGTCGAGCAAAAACCCGTCTATGTGGCGACTCAGGATATGAGGGACGCCGTAGTGAAGGGTTCCGGAAAGTTTTGCCACCTGGGTTTCTTTAGCTTTTACGGACATCGCACAGTAGACGGGCCTCTAACATTTCGACTCAATCGAAATGCGACCGTGGCTGGGATCGAACCCTCGTCTTTCTGGTCAGCAGTCGAGCAGCATACCTAGTGAGCCACTGCGGTGCCTTGCTTTCGCATTAATCAATGCGTGGCTTGTTGAACAGACGACGGGACCGTCTTGGGACGCCTTCCGCTAAACCGCTATGATCACAAGACCTCGCATACTTAAATGCGACCCACAAACCGGCGGCGGGTCTTACGGGTTGCGAACGCTCTCCAGATCCTGTCCGAAAAGCCGCGCGAAAAGATCCTCAAGCATTCACCCAACATAAAGCACGCTTTGTAACCCTGGCGGAAAGTGAACACCATCGTGGTACCTTCATGCTGGTGCCTGTATTTCTTGAAGCGTCATGTTCGATGCCGTAACCTAGAATTTCCCTCGATAAAGTGAGAAATTCTTTATTTCAGGAACTTTTCCCTACAGCTTCTTGACATTATGTTCACTGTGGAGAAAGGGAGGAAATTTAGGTTCTAAAAATTACCATAAACTCTGAGAAATATCCCTTTCTGCAAAACTGAACCCCTCCAATTTTATGGAGAGAAAGCAATTTCCCGAAGAGAAAATCGCGGTCGAAATTATTCCGGAGCCCTCCACTGTAGCAGCTCTTTCTCTCTTTCTTCTTTCACTCCCAACTTCCTCCGTTTTCTTACGGCGCGGTTGTGGTGTCCACGGAGATATGCGAGACAATTACTGTGCTATTTTCTTTCCCCAAAAATCTATTTTTTTTCGCGAACCAGCAAGCGATGATCACTTTTGGTACCTTAATATAACACGTTGCGGGGCCAGTTAGTCATGAATTCTTCTTTTCTTGAAATTTAACTGCGCTACATGTTTAGACGAATGGCACGCGCCCTTTCATGTCTTCCATTGTATTGTCTAGATAAGCAGCTCTGTTATTTTCAAGAAAAAAACTCTTGATACCTTTCGTGTATGCAGGTGTTTTTAGCGCGAAAGCTCTGTTCCTGACATACAAACCCAGAGAATAGCCCGTTCCGTCAATTTACCCTACAAGCTCAGCCAAGGGCACGCCCCGCTTGGAGCTACCGGCGCACGGACGAAAGTGCAAGAAAACTGTGGGGCCAATGGCGCGCCTTCCACGTCTTGCGAAGCGAACAGCGCCTCTCAATGGATGGCACTGGCACCCGCGCAGCGGGCTCATGGAGACCGCCGCACCCTCGACAAGCGGATAGATCAGTGCGAGTTCGGCGACAGATGGCGCGAATGTCTACCTACGAAAAAAAAGCAAAATTTTTGCAAACAAATGTCTCGTTCTTTGATAATCCAACCTAAACCGAGTTATCCCTCGACAAACTTCGTTTAATTGCGTTCAACCACAAGCAGTGGTGGTGATAAAAACTTTATTGGATTCACTGGGGTGGGTTCTGGAGGAAAGTGGAGGGTTTCGCCGCTCCCTTGACTGGGTGGTATATACTCCTTATTCCGGGAAACCATTGGCGGTAGCCACTGCCCCTCGCTCTCTAAAGCACAGCCCTCCGGGACTCCAGGTCCAAGCAGTCGGACAGGGTCGCCTCCCAGCCCTCTATCGATATGTCGCTTAGTTATTTTCTTTATTTCTGAATTTTTCTGACAGGCCTGCGTCTGCCCACGTGTCACAAACTTACGGTACCAAAAAAAAAGGTCGGGTCTATTTGTTTTAAAATCGCAGGGCTTTGAAACGACCACGTATGCAGCCTTCTGAGGTGTCGTTCCTCAGTTATATCCAGGCCCTTGGCGGGTTCTGGGAACGTATGCCTACTGAGGCGCAGATATGCTGTCATGTCCGCAGAAGTCGTAGCCCCGACAGAGTCTGGGAATTGAGTGCAAGTCCGGGGGAGAGACGCTCAGGCGACTGTGTGAGCAGCCTCGTTCTCTTCTATTCGCTCGTGCCCGGGCACCGGTACCAATTTTGTTCTCAGGACTGAGATATGTTGCTCGGTTGCAGAAATTTTGCTGGCAAGCGATGCTGTACTCCCCCTCATATAATTCTGACAGTCGTGTGGAGAATAATAAATTAGGTACGTGGCGTCAGAGCGAGTGGCTGCGAGCGATATTGCCACTTTCTCGGCTAATGGAACGTTACCAGTTTTCACTTAGAGGCCATCCACGTGCTCTCCCTCCTGTGTGACCGCGACGGTGAAGATGCCCTCTCTCGTAGGACCCGCCGCGTCTGCATGAAACGAGCCATTTTTGCTGCCGTAGTGCTTCTTGATAGCTTTGGCTCTGCCTTCTCTCCTACCTTGATTGTGTTCGAGATGCATGTTTATTGGTATTGATTTAATTAGTGGTTTATTTCTCCAGTCTTTGGAAAATTCCCCTCTATTATCGCTGCGTGTGACAGCGTTATGTGTAGGTCCTCAAGGGCTCATCTACTAACCTTGGCCGTTGATAACCGCGTGATTTGACTTGTTTAGTGAGCGCTGAGTAGCTCTTCGAGCGTGTTATGCATTCCAACGTGGAGAAGGCGGTCAGTGGCGTCTTAGAGGGGAGTCCAGTCCGGTAGCCTTCTTGATGGCCGCTCTATTACGTTTAATTTCTTCTTGTCGCTCTGCCGCAGTTTGAGGTTGGGCACTGTATATTTTATTCTGCTAATTACGAAAGCCTGCACCAGGCGTAACGTCTCCTTTTCGAAGAGTGCACCGTGCTTGCCAGATACCCTGCCAATCATCCTGCTGATTTGCTCGCACGTGGTCTTTAGTTTGTTTATCGCTGTCCGTTGTAATATTTTTTGTTGATTCTTAGCTCTGACACGCGGATAGTTTCTACCTCGAAGACCTGAGTTTCATCTATGCATATTTGAATGTTGCTGATGATGAATATGATGATGACTATGATTTTTTTTTTGCGCAAGCGCATCAATGGCCAAAGAGCGCCAAGACGCAAGGTAGCTTCGGCTTCTCAAGGTGGGGTCAAAGACCCATTTCCCAAGCATTTCATTGTTAATAAGTCGATCCCCAGACCAGTGGAAAGCTTGTACCGATTTTATCACCAGTGGGTACCCGGCGGCACTGGGGATCAAACCCCGCACCTCCCGCATGCGAGGCGGATGCTCAGCCACTTGGCCACCGCTGCTTGCAAATTTTGTCCCCCCGTTACGTGCAGGAGCTTTCGTTTTGTTGATGCGCACCTAAGTCCGCACTCTTCGGCATACTTATGTACCGCTCACGCTGCCTGTTGTAGGGCGTCTTTTATCTCTCCAACAGTTCCACCCGACGACCACAGAGGGATGTCGTTCGCGTAGACGGCCTGCCTCACGCCATCTTTCGCGTTGAGCCTCCCGGGGAGGCCCATCATGGCTTCAACCGCAGATATTTTTTTAGCCAGTAGAAAGTCGTATTTTCCTCCGCTCTTCGAAAAAAAAATTTCAACTTTTCAAAACTACTCATCCCACCCGTAGCACACTTACCAAGTGTTATATACGTGGTTTCGGCTTAGTCGCAGTTGCCTTACTGCTACGATGGTTTCTATCAAGCGGTGCTCTGATGGATACTTATACCATGGTGGGAATAATAGAGCGACTAAAAATAACGCTTTCCTAACCCATTCCACCAAGTAAAGCGGCGTTAATATAATTAGAAGTAGAAAAATAACAAATACTTAAAAAACCTGCATACAAGAGAGAAAAAAATGAAAAAAAAACGCATTGGAATTATCGGAGCCGAAACCATTGTAGTGGATTTTATAAAGATGAGTGTTTGTGTGAGTTATGTAAATAATGAGTTTCTTGCTGGGACGACTTAGCTAATGGCCATAGTATGTTCACTCGTGGTGGGCTAATAATGAACAACTTCAGAAACGTACTGTTGAATATTGTTAAAAGAACGGTTGTGACTGCAATGACTGTAGGCGAGATATTCTGGCTCCTATTGCGAATGCTGCCTCTAGCCGTACCACCGCCTAGGTTCTCTCCTGCGATGGACTTTATTGTGTTTTCATGAATAAATAAATAATTTAAATTTGAATTTGCATTTGAAATAGATTTAAATTTCGCCCGGAACTGGTTTCTCCGTGCGCGTACGTAAGTATATTGCCAGTAGGTGCTGGCCGTGGAGGCGCTGATTGCTTCAGCCTGGTGGGCGCTTTCACGCCGGATGTATAATTGACACTTGCCTTGAAAGTACTCCCTACTGCCAAAGATGAGTATACAAAATATTGGCATATTTTCGTAAAACCCACCAATTCGCGTACAAACCTAAGGGCAGAGCATGTGGTTTAATCAGGTAATAATAATTTAAAGTGGTATAGAAGTTGAGGTCTGAGCGGATAATAGCGCCACGATGTGTTTTCTTGTTTCTTCTGACATGGTAGACGTCTGTAGTGAATATACTGAATTTCAAGATTACCCTCAGCTTCATGAAGGTAGTTATCTTTCTTCATGCCAACTTAAGACCGCGTACTTTTCGCGCTTTCAGTAATCAAGTCGCTTTTATTGCTTAGCTTTGCTTGATTACCTTTCAGATGGTTTTGTAAAAAGAAATAAGACAACTAACGCCGACCCCATGCTCAAAGAAGCGGTGCCATAGGTAACCTCTGTGGGGACGGCTCTGCATTTGGCAGCAGCCACGGTTCTGGAGTCTTACTAGTTCCTACTAATAACTCGCTACTAAAGTGTTTTGCTCTGGCGCTTGCTTTCTCATCATCTCAACAATTGTTTCACAGACGCAGATTGCCCTTATACTGGCAGTAGGGCTGCCATCGGTAGCATTGCTGCTGGCAAAAGCGTCTGCTGGTACCTGTGAAAGATACCGCCAGTTTTATTTTAATTGTAGCACTTTTACAACCACCTAGTGCTCTCATCTATAGCTTTAATTAAAGCTGTAGAGCTCAGTTAATGTCACCCCCATCATTACCATTGCATACCACCTTGGCGACTCGGCAGGTCGTGTTTGTCGAGGTGTTACTTGACAGTGTACTGACTATATTCCGTGCCCAGATTTCAGATCTCGCAGAGGCCGTGGTCTACCATCGGAATGTGGGATAATTAGAATGTGAGATAACCAAATGAAAAAAATAGCAGGGTATTTGTTCATTTCACTAAGTACCTTTTGGGGATCGCAAAAAGATATTTGGTTGACAGAAGTCAGTACATTGTCCTTTCAATGCCTCCAGGACATGTTGGGTGAGGCTGAAGGTGTGCCCCATCCTCACTGGGGCGCACTGGGGCATTTTTGATATTTATTAATGATATTGTTAAATACTCATACTTGCGTATTAAGTTATATGCTGACGACTGCGTCCTGTATAAGAAAATAGGTTCAACTCAAGACCATCATCATCATCATCATCATCTTAACACACCCACTGCAGGGCAAATGCCTCTCCTATCTCTCTTCAATAAACCCGGTCCTTTGCCAGCTGCTCCCAACCTATGCCTGTGAACTCAAGGCCAAATGAGACTAAATAATGATTCTTCGTAAATAATTTCTTGGTGTGAGAGCTGGAAAATGTCAATTAACTTATAAAAAACTGGGTTTATGCGAATAACACTAAAACAAATTCCGCTTTTTTATCGCTACGTTGCTACTAACATTTTTTTTCATGAAGTTACAAAATATCGGCACCTAGCCTATGTATATCTAAAACCTCTCTTGGACCAAGCATCTTGATCATGTTTCAGCATACGCTTTTCGAAGGCTTTGTTTGTTACGACGCTCGGTCAACATTTATAGCTACCCCTGGTACACGCCTCCTCTCGTAAAGCACGATTATTATGCGTTGCATATTGCAATCACTCAGTTCAGCCCTTGGGCGGGGCCGGGCAGCCACCAAACCACGTGACGTGACGTCACGACAGCCGGAGGAAAAGCTGGGCCCCAACTCTCGCGGTCGCGCGCGGCCGCAGCCACCACCTGACTCCCGCTCCTCCCGCTAGGGGCGCTGCGCCGGCGCGTGACGTCACGGAGGAAAAGCTGGGCCCCAACTGGCGCGGTCGCGCGCGGCCGCAGGCACCACCTGACTCCCGTTCCTCCCGCTAGGGGCGCTGCACTATGATTGACGTCACGGCATATGTATAAAAGAGCTGCGCTCCTTCGCCGGGACAGTCTTATACCCTTCTCACACGGGCATTTCGAGGGCCCTCGAACCGATAGTCTATCGACTCAAAGGCGATCGAGCGCTGCTACACGGGCAGTTTCAATGGCGATCGAGTCAATAGCCTATCGAGTCAACGGAGCAGCACGGAACTCCATCGAGATATGCAACGCATTCTTGGCTTAACGAAGCTAAGCCTGGCCATTTTTAAACCCATCTTAGAATACGCAGTAAGTATCTGAAACCCTCCACAAGCACAAAAATTAATAAACTGGAAAGTACTAAAAAAAAGGAGTAAGGTTTATAACTTATATGGGAGTGCATCAGTCAGTGATCTAAAAAAGAAGCAGCTTTCCCTCCATTACTAATAGAAATCGCGTGTGCTGTGCGATGTCAGTGCACGTTAAAGATCCCTAGGTGGTCGAAATTATTCCGGAGCCCTCCACTACGGCACCTCTTCTTCCTTTCTTCTTTCACTCCCTCCTTTATCTCTTCCCTTACGGCGCGGTTCAGGTGTCCAACGATATATGAGACAGATACTGCGCCATTTCCCTTCCCCAAAAACCAATTATTATTATTATTGAAACTCTTCTTTCAAATAATTAATAATCATTTTAATGCGAGCATCTCTCATATTTTTACTTATTCCTCGGGGTATCGAAATCGAAATCGCCATTCTCTTGCAATGACAGCATTAAAGTTCTGAGTTAATTGTTTTAATATTGCTTTTTCCTACGGCCATCCCTGAGTTTTATAATCTCACCGGTGATGTTCTCATGCAGAAATAATTATGTTCATTTGAAGAACACCTAAACTGATTATTGTTACTACACTTGACACGGTGCTTAATTTTTTTTCCTGAATTGCTAAGAACTTTTTTTCTCTTTTTGAGCTGGTATTTGCAGGGTAGCTTTTTGTTTAGTAGGCGCCCGTATTTTTGTATTTTCAACTGTTTCCCACCAGCTATGATTCTGTACACAAAGTTGATCTATACTTGAGTAATTAATAATATTGGAGGCTGCCACCGTACATTGCGCGGCGCGCCTCTTTGCAATCGAAGAATTTGTTGGGTGAGTGCTGAATAATATTGCCCTTATGCTACATATTCGCCTAGAAGTGACAGCACCCTTGATATGATTGAAGGCTTCAGTGGCAACCCGTCCACTGGGCATAGCCGGGACGACAAATAAAAAAAAGTCTGATATGAAACTGTAATTATAACACCTAGAAATTGCCAACAACATCTTACATTGCGGAAGCTATCATCTACGACCGTGATGACTCATTAGTGATTTGAAATCTGTTGGCTCGCAAGAAAACTCATCAATTTTGAGAACAGCTTAGCATAGAGACACAGCACCGAGAAAAACTTCACGATTTCAACAAAATCTTATTCGATCTTCCAAACAAAAGAAGAAACACGGATGCGCTCTACTTTCATTCAATCCACGTCAGAGATTACTTAAGGACACAACATGTACACTTGATCAACAGCCAAAAGGCACACAAAGCGTGACTTGAACTTGATGTCCACTGGTATGAACCGATAAACTTTATAAACTCTTAGTCAGAAAAAGCCGATGCCCATAAGTGGAATTAAAAATGTGACAAGGAATCATACGATGTGATGCGACCAATCTACCTTGCCGGAAGGGGTTGTATTTAAATTTTAGATTCATTGCTTATTTGAATTTCATTTCACTGTCGTTCTTTTTGTTCAGCTACTAGGAAGGCTTCTGGCCCGTGGAGGCCTTCTGGGAGCTCAAGGTAGGCAGAGGTTAGTACATGCTGGACTCGCCTTTTTGGGGGAGGCGGAGCACACATTCGGAGCGCAACAGAAAGAAACTTCATCTTTGCGGAAATTTCCAGATAAAGTATGCGTCGACTGCCCCGATGCTTATCACGAGAAACTAAACAAGAAAACGGGACATGAAATTTAACTTCAATGTATTTCACTTTTGAGGCAGTCGATAAAAGGTGGTATCTCAAATCTCGTGTGCAGCTCTTTTGTGCAAGCAGCAGTGCTTACCTGTCAAATAAATGCATTCTCATGATTTTCTTTTGAAGGGCCGTTGACAGGGGTTCCAAAAACCAGTCTGTGGTGCAGTACGTGCGCCCACAGTTGTAGAAGCCTGTGATGGCGAGCCCTTGAACTCTCAAGCTTCGTCGAGGAGCATTCGGAAGGGTTCTTCAATTATACAAACCAGCATAATGTGTGACGATAAATTGCTGGCAACTATGGATGCTCATCCGTATAGTTAGCGGCGGAATTTCGATGTTGGTCACATAAATGCAAGGCGGACTAAACTGCTAATCGTTCCCGACGGAGCGACGCCTTCTCAGCCACTATGCGCGCTGCACTGAGGGTTGTTGTGCGGGTCTCGGGGCCGAACTAGATTTACACGCGCTAAGTGACAATGAAGTGTAGCTTTTGGCGTATATTATTGTTCTTTTTTTGACAACCATGAATTCAACACTTTCGTAAGAAGAGGTAATGCCGCTAAGATCGCTTTTTTTTAAGTTTATCATAGTGGTCGCAGCAAAGTTTTACATATTACTTTACCCGGCATCAATTTGGTTCAGAATAATGTGGAAAGTTCACAATCCTGACTTACAGGAATGCCTAGCATTGTGTAAGCTGCTTCCCGTAATCATGACCGTTACAGAGTGACCTTGGCAATATTATCCCAACGAAAAAATGATAAAGTCACGTTTCGGCGCTGACGGAGTAGGTAGAAAGAAAACCTGCCCTTTCTGCTGCTAGATTATGTTAGATAGTTTCATCTAAATTGATTACGCTAGCAGCTGTGGGGAGGAACTCCATTATCTGAATTCCACTCCATGTATCAGTCTCGAACTTGTTAGGAAGTGCTAAAATACAAGCGCCTTGTACAGCCGTGTGAATAGCTTGAAGCCCAAATGGTTTCTTTCTGGGCCATGCTGTGCGGCTGTTTACACCCTTCGCACTTCAAATAATTAGACGGTGTTAACTTGAGTGATTATGCTTGCCAATGCTTTCCGAAACTTCGTTATCTTAATAGGGCTCCAGGCGTCAGTCGCGCAATTTTATCAACTTCTAGAATACGAAAGGCCTACTATAGCCGTTGCGAACAGTTTAAAGCTCAAGAACACTCTTTCTTGGCCATGTTGTGCGGTTATTAAGACACTTTGTCTTCCAGACCATTAGAAGATGAGAACAACACTTGTTCTCACCGCTCCCAATGTTAGGACCTCCATGGATGCGTCAAGAGCCCTTCTAAACAGAACCCTATGCCACAGGCTGCGACACTCCAGAGCGCTCTGAGCTACATAGCTAAAACCTACTGATACCCGACTTCACCGACACCTCAACACGTCAGGGTATTTCCACCTTTGGTTTCTTCGTGTCCTCTCCAGGAAAAATGTTGTAAATCTCAAATACTCTCTACTTAATATTTGCTCAAAAGCTGCGTCAAACGTTATCCTAGGTAGATCCGCGATTTTTCCACATTCTGCTGAGCTGACGTTTATTGTCCAGTGCACCAGTCACGTTTTTCACGCATTGGTGCAGTACTGGTGCACGGGCACCTCTCGATATTACTGCACTGAGAATGTTTTTGCCATCGTGTATTTCTGTGCTTAGTGCAATTCTTCCGCAGTGGTCTACGTCATCTTGTTGACATGTAGAAAAGTAAAAGAGGTGCCTTTTAAGAAACGCCTCTGTTATAAGTTGCGTAATAACTCTTCTTGCCTTTCTAGTGTGTAGGCTCGAATAGTAGGCTATCTTTGCGTTTTGACCCAAAAAGCCAAGTGTTTTTTTTTTTTTATTAGGCATCTCTTAGGGTTAAACCTGCAGTACGGGGCACAACACAGCCAGAAAAATAAAAGACGACGGACAAAACACGCGGGAGTAAAAACTGTTCACTAGATCGCACTGACACGTTTTTGGTACAATAAAGCGACAAAGTGCATATTGCAACCTTGAAAAACGACGAGGGACAAAGAGAAGAAAGCACAGGACAAAACGCGGAGCCACCAACTAGCCCGCATTTCCCTGTTACAATACAGCAAACATGACCCTAGAGTGCAAGACAAAAAACAATTTAAGGTGTGCCGCCCTTTATTGTCTGTTGTATCTTTGTATACCATGTGTTGCAACCAAGTGGCACTATTTTGAGTGAAGGTGTTAAATAACCTTCCCCTTTCTTTTGCTTTCTTCGCGCTGTTAGTGCTCTAGGCGAAAGCATTTCTGGATGACTGGGCCCCGTAAAGTGATTTCAATTTGCAGCAACCTGTGCTACCACGTTGTTGCAGCTTTTATCGGAGTTTCCTCAATCAAAATTTCTGCCCCGCAAAAAAGAAAGAAAAGCGACGAAATACGCGCGCCCCAAAGTTTGGCCTTTGCGTAATGAAAACCACTGGCTTCTCCGTGTACCTTACCTGTTCTCATTCTCACGAAGCTCGAAATAAAGGCATCCACGAGTGTGAAGGAGTCCACTGCGCTGTGCAATCATAGGCGCCCTGCGTTGTCATAACTGCGAAGAGACACCGAAAATTACCTCCTCATACACTTGGTTAATACGGCGAGTTGGGCGTGTTGGTACATGGTTTTCTGGAAAAGCAGCGCTGAACAGACAAGGACAGAGACGAGGCGACAAGGACGGGCGCTATCCTTGTCGCCTCGTCTCTGTCCTTGTCTGTTCAGCGCTGCTTTTCCAGAAAACTCCTCATACACCCTAAGCAGCAGAGAAAGGAGGCGTCAACTGCCGCTGCCGCGGTTTCCTCGGTGACTCGCGGGCGTCTCGTAACGACCCTGGGGATGGCAAACACGCCATAACTCTTTCCAGACTCCGGTCGATCACGAGCGGCGTGGGCGTGTAGCAGCAACTCGTTAGGTGCCCTTCTTGCGGCCACTACAGAGAAGAAGCAGCGACGTGCGCTATAAATCGTGGCCTCTTAACGCAGCACGGCACACCCACGCGACTCCCAGCGTCTAGGTGAAACCAAACAGCAGCACAGCAGCCGCGGTAGCAACAGCGCGGAGTCATTTATTTCGTGCAACCGTCTCAGTGAAGTAAGAGCAGGTGCCAGTTTGCCCAATGGCTCGACGGTCGGAAGCATTTGCTCGAAACTTTCATGGGCACGAGGAAAGGCATTAATTCACAGAAATAAAAAACTGTAATAACAAAATAAGGAAGGACAGTTTATATCTGCACTGGAAATACAGAATTATGTTAATAGTGGCGGAGTCACAAGTCGTCTTCATAGGAGAGGACAGGCTCCACGTGTAAAGATCGTCACCGAGGTACCCGTCGCACTTCCTCATGCCAACTTTGCGGAAATTGCGACTGTGTACAATTGGGTTGGTTTGGTTTATGGGGGTTTAACGTCCCAAAGCGACTCAGGCTATGAGAGACGCCGTAGTGAAGGGCTCCGGAAATTTCAACCACCTGGGGTTCTTTAACATGCACTGACATCGCACAGTACACGGGCCTCTAGAATTTCGCCTCCATCGAAATTCGACCGCCGCGGCCGGGATCGAACCCGCGTCTTTCGGGCCGGCAGCCGAGCGCCGCAACCACTCAGCCACCGCGGCGGCTGTGTGTGTACAATTGGGGTAAAAAGTTTCCAGTTAGGCGATTACTTTTCTCTTCGCAAAAGTGTTGCCTCCGCGCAGTCGGCTCCACCGCATCTGTGCACTTAAACCGACAAGACCTCGCATTCTATTCATTGAGCTGTTCCTCTCTATAATGTCCGCGCCGCCCTATTTCCGCACGATAAAACAACGGAAACAAGATGTTTTTCAGAACGAAAACAAAAACACCAGCACGTCTGTCTTTTTTTTTTCACTCTGTTTACGATTAGCTCAGCAGAATATCTAGCGTTCGGCTGGAGGCCCGAGAATATCTCCGTTTTTTTGCTTCAGCAACATTATCTTCTACCGATGGTATAGCGCGCACAATACCAGTGCTCTTAACAAATACGTTCTTCAACAAAGCTACAAGTGTGAAGTCTAACAGATCTCTTATCACCAGCCCAGCCTTCGATCACTGCCCACTAGCACTCCAAATAAGTTTTGCGCCTCTGATGATGCGTATGCCATGCGTGGATGTGCATCGAAGTTCCCACATAAAACTTCGTCTATTGCGCCGTGGTTAGAACTGCCTGTCACACTAACACCTGGCTTCATTACCCAGCTTCGCCGAGAAGGCGAAATTCTGAAATGTTAAATGGCCTAAACTAGGTACACTGTTACGCCTTCAGACCGTTAATTGTCAAACATAAATCCCAGCATTGCGTCAGAGAGTCCGTAACACCAACATATTATCACCAGCATTCACCAGGGTTCCTTCGGGTATGAGTTAAATATTTTCAGATGTTTTAAATCTCTTTCAGGCGATGATTTTTAGTCAGACAAAAATCTGTTTTTTTATTTTTGCAAGAATCATGCTACGAGTACACGGAACACAATGCGCCCATCGTGAATCTTTTACATTTCAGGGTCTCAATTATACTACTTATGGCTCATTCCTTTCATGTGAAGTCGATATTGCAAATAATAAAATACTTTAAGCGTTTTGAAGTGTTGATACTTAGAAAACAGCAAATAAACTACTTCCACATAATTCTGACGGCTGTCAGCCGAGATCGAGTACAAGGAGGCGTGCGTCCAAATCGAAAAATGTTCAATGGGCGAGCTTGTGCCCCCCCACAAGGGCAACTGGGCAGCGACAATAGCGGGAGCTGAGCTCGATGGATTCGGGAGAATGGCCGTTGCTCTTGAAGATGCTAATTTTCAAGCTACAGCAAACTTTGCATAATACGTGCCCGCACACCTAACACAGCCTCGAACGTGGTAGAAATGGCTGCGCGCGGCTATAATCATTCCAGGGAAATCTGGGGCTGTATTTTGTAAGAATCCATTTAATTCCGTCATGACATCAAGTCTGACCACGCGACAGCAGGTGGGAAAGCAAACGCCGAACCGCATATACTGCTGGTCAGGTTGCTGCGTCGCCGCTAGCCGCCCTCCGCATCCAGTTTGGCTGAGTAACACGGGCCAGAAAGCGCCACTTTTATTTTGGAACCAACGACCGGTTTCTTTGGCGAGACTGGATTAGCTTCGATTAAAGGCGTTGGTTGTGTTAAACCAATGCCACCTAGATGGACAAGGCCTGGCCAGCGGTGTAGTGACGAAAGCATAGCGCTGCGAGAAAACCGAGCAGCACCTTTAACGACGTAGCTTTCCAGTGACAGTCTGCTGTAGGCCTTGCGATTTCGTGCAGGCGTGCTCTCTTATTCAGCACCTTTTTTGATGCCGAAAAGTGTTTCTCACCGCTATTGGGCTTGCTCTCAAAGCCGAATGCGTTTAGGAGTCGTCGTCTGGAAATTTCATCGCTCACTTCCTCCGAGGAAGCGACGAAGTGCTCAGACTTGAGACATAATTCACGCTCAAGGACGGCGGCGATGTGTTTCGTGGTAGTGAGTGGCAATGAAAGCGACGAAAAAAAGTGAGCTTTGTTCTCTGGTGCGTTGCCTATAACTGTGGTGATGCCTAAAACACTTAAATTTCGAGGCAATACCCATGTGGTACGAAAACTAGACAGTGCAGAAAAAAAGCCTTACCGCACCAGTGTTTCCTGCCAGCACGGCTGACGTCAGCCGCGTAACTCACCAGAAATGTTCTCATGCGAATTTATCAGTGAATTACTGATGTGCGATTGGCGTTACGTACAGTTCCCATTAATCTACGGCGGTTGCGGCTTCGAAACCAAACTGAAATATTGCATGCAACGATATGCAACAGCGTCCTCCACTTTCGTTTCTTCGGTTTGGCTAGATATTCGCGCCGTTTCTTCCAGTAGGATATGCAAAACTCGTGACTCTAATTCCTACCTGCCGTGTGAGAAACTCGTAACTAAATCTCTTGGTTGTAATAATTCAGAGTGACGCATATTTTTTCTTTTCACCCGTTTCTATGCCAACCTTGAGTATACTGCGCGGTTTCTGGCGTTGAGCACGTCCTTCGCAGCATACATGACTATACAGAAACAACTTTCCAACTGGCAATATTGAAAACGCTCTTCGTTGTAAATATATCCATTATTGCTTCATTTGCACAAGGTTGATAGTTCCCATGTCTGCCCTAAGAAACCCTTCTACCTGCCATCTAACAACACTCCTACTTGCCATGCATCTCGGTATTTGCATAGCCTTTGATGTACGCGGCCTTTTCGAACAGGGATGAACCTTCTGAATCGATAAATCATGCTGCATATTGTTGGCATTTCTATCCCTTATGTGCCTCATTAAAAGATGAAAAATGCGTTCGATGTTTTTCAACTTTACATTTTACAGTAAGGAGCTCGAGTTCGTGACAGCAGATGATTGAACATGTTCGTACGGCACAACTTTTTCACACCACAGGAAACGCAGCCTGTCCAGAGTGTGGTTACATGCACAAGCAGTCGAGCTTTTTGTTCATAACTGCAGCCTGAGATGACTGGAAACAAGCCCTGTAAAGCTACAGGCCCTTTCGATCCGACTGCCGTCGTGTGCCTTTGTGTCCGGAAAAGAGGCTCGTTTAATTTATTTTAAAAAGATGAAATGCTAATAAACAGTTTACCAGCACATTAGCGTTAGATGTCTATATATCCATATTTTTTTATCGGAAAATTAGTTTCACGTCCGCCCATATTTGTCTTTTCGGTCAAGTTTCATGCTTGTCAGTTCATATATAGAATTCATGAGTTGAGTTTTCTTATCTTTTTCTTTTTACCTTTGAATTTTCAATATCTTGGCGTGTCTATGTGCGAACGATGATTACAAAAAAAGGCTGCTAGCTGCAAGTCAGCGCCGTGTTGTATCTGCGACTGTTTTTATCTGTGCAGCTGCACAAGACCAAACAGCTTGAAAAAAGACGGGCTGAAGAAACGACAACACAAGACGTCCTGCGTTGGCGTTTCTTCAGTACGTGTTTTATTCGCACTGTTTGTTCCAGTGAATCTTTAGCTACTAGTTCACCTCACTCTACGTTTACAGCTGCACTATTTCGTTAGCTATTAAAAACTAAGCAGTGGCTCGACGTTCTACGTTGTCGTTCAGCTGCTCTATGTTGTTCAGTGTGCGGGAATTAAATTTTTATCGTAGTCACTAACGTCTGAGTGAGCAAGCGACGACGCTACTGTTCAGCATCTAGACAGATATTTCAGTTTTTTGTTCCTAACCGTGATAAGTACACATGAGAGCAAAACATTGCCTCCTTTCGCATTTTAAGACAAAATAAGCGTTTGATAGTAGTTCTAACTTCTGGGACGTGATAATCATCTACGGTATGCGTGCTCAATCAAGCGTGACTCAATCTCGAACCGCAACGGAGACGCTGACCGCCGCTGTTACGTGCGTAAGGGAGGAAATGTCTAAGCCGTGTCTCTCTAGGTAGCATTGGTTGAACGTCGTGTTCTGTCCTACGTCAGCAACGGTAAGCCTGTGTAACATGTCTGCATTCTATGCGCATGCCACACTGGCGACATCATGGGCGTTTTAACCTTGCGACCACCCTGATGTGTTTACGAGTGGAGGAAAGGGCCAATGGGAGCAGACTAAATCAACCGGAAAAGTAATGGACCGTCAGAAAATGCGGCCATACGTTGCCTCCTACGTGGCAAAGTGATAAATCCGCATGGCGGTGACAATGAACCAAGATTATGTGAAAACAAGCATTGCAGATCTTCGTGGTAATACTTAATCACTGCACAGCACAAGAGGTATCGTGAAACGCAGAATCGTCTATCGTCACCCTTTGGCGGTCGCTGTCGTACAAGCATAACAGCGCAATCACATCGTCAGTGCATTACATGCACGACGGCAATCGTGTTTGAATTTCCCGCCATAATGGATGTAGGCACTTACGGGCAGGTGACAACATCTCTTGAAATTAAGACAGACCCCATTTTTATCCGCTGACATGCTGCGGAAGAAGAAACTACTATTAACGCAACAGCTTTAAACAGGTCAGGTCTCAGAAAATCCAGCTTCGTCGTCGACGTGGTTCACGAAAAATTTCCAGAGAAGCAACCTAGGAGGCAGGTGGGTCACGTAAACTTGTGGCGTCATCACAATCGGCTCACGGGATTGTGAGAAAACTGGGCATCGTGTCAGGTGGCAGTGAAATTAATGATTAGTTGCAAGAGGCTGCTCACGAAGAGCAACCTTAGTCACAAAACCCCACCGGTGACAGCACTTACCATTACAGGCCAGTAATGCGTCGCGTAACCGCGGCACCACTGCGCCAAGTTTGGTATCAGGACTCGTAAGGATCATTGAACTGTTAAGTAGACAATCCATTAACGGTACCACATCATACCCTTAAGGCACAGCTTAAGTGTCCCTAATTTTTTAATGCCTAAGCACTAATCCCATGGGTACCAAAGCCGAGGCAAAACGTCTGTTGCCTGTTCCGTTGTTTGTTCGCAGGTGGCTTAGTGTAGTGTTTCCGTTGCGGGCGAATAATTTTCTAATATGAAAAATTACATATTTATAAACGTGGGCGGCAGATCATCAGGGCGGTTTTACATCTCCCTTTCCCGAGAGGCCGGACGGTGGCTGCCAAAGGAAGACGACCCCCCTCCCCCAGCCCTCCAAAAAAATAGAAAAAATGTACACGAATGACTTTACTCAGCGAAAGTGAAATCATTAAAGGGACTATGCAATAAGTTAATTGAGCTTACGTAAAGCAGACGAGAGATAGGCATTTCATCAGTCGTCACCCCAACGCAAGACTTTTTAAGCTAGCGTCAATAACAACGAAGATATAGACGGTTAAAAATTACCCTCCTTCTCTCCCCCCTCAACTCGTACACGTGGGCCACAAGACAAAAAATAAAGAAAACCGGTCTGGGATTTGGCCCCGCCTTTGAATACGTCATGAGATGACGTGCGTTTTCAACTTCCGGTTGTCGCTCCTGGCACCCCAGCAGCAGCGTCGGCGGCGTGGCAGCAACTCTCCGGTCTCTCTTCGCCTTCCTGGATAGCGGCGCGCGTCGCGTTTCTTTGCTTGTCGTGTGTTGTAGGTAGCTGTAATAAACCCGGACCTCGAGGCGCCACTGCTCGCTCTTACGGCCGCGATGGGCATCGAGCCCTGTGCGTGCCCACGGAGAGCCGTGCGAGTGGCTCCAGAACTCCCGACAGAAGGAGGCGGCAGAGAAAAATTGAAACTATATGCGCGAAGGCAATGCCCTGGCCCGCGCTTGCCCGAGAGGGTTGCGCGGCGGCACGAGCACACGATTTTCACGGCTACCGGAAGTGCGCCCGTGACGTCGTGACTGCCGTGGCTCCAGCGAATGACAGCGTGTGGTGGCCTGGCGACGTCATTGGTAGTGTGACGTCTTTCTTCCACGATTTTAGTTCCAAAATCAGTCACTACGAGCACACCAATCGACCCGCGAATTTTAAAAATAGGTTTTTTAAATTTATAATAAATTGCGGCTCAATTTCGAAGACTTATACGCGCTGTGAATGCTCATTAGCATCATTTCTAAACGTAGAAAACATTTACAAGCGACTTTGAATTCTTTGCATAGTCCCTTTAAGCTTGATTGAGCTGAAATAAAAATGACCACGAGTGACTCATTCAGGAGTACAGCAAAGTGGGCCAGCAGTTCTCTCGCCAATGCTGATCCAAGAATTTTAAATTGCAAATTACTTAAAAAAACACGATCAGCAGAGAAGAAGTAGACGAGAACCAATTAAAACCAAGGCGAAGACGTATTGCTAAGGTACTGTCGTCGCATATTGTTAATTCAGCGCGGCCGTAATTTTTTCCCGTCATAGCGTTTCGCATGGTTTACGACGCGAGACTCGACACTTTGGGTACCTGTGAATGCGTCCCCTATTCTTGTGGACAAAACCTGATTTTATTCCTGCTTACCGCTTTGCTTGGTTAGTAGGTTGAAATAAATCAATGTAGCCGTCCTTTGCTTTTTTAGTTTAATTTATTTCAAGGTGTTCAGTTGCTTTCCCGTGAAGTTATGGCTGCGTACCCTCTCCACGTCTCTTGCGAAAACAGATTGTTTCTCACCGAAAAAGCTTACTAAACCCCGCGACAGCTTTTCTCGGCAATGAAAGGAAAAGTACAACTACAAAGGCAGAGAGTTTGTAACTGTGAAAGACCGCCTCGCGCTCTGCGTGGTTTTTCTCTCGTTGGCTACAACAGCTGGACGCCGCGTATAGAATGTTCTTGGAACCGCATCTACTTAGAGAACTGATTGCAATCAAATAAACCTTCTATTGTGACTCTCTAAGGTTGAAAAAGCCCATTTGGTTTAGAAATATTCATTTAATAAGGCGTGCTGCTAATCAAGTATTTTTGAGAGGACTCCAATAACTGCAGAAGGCGGTTATACCCGCCGCGTTTGGAGAATAGGCTTGTTTCACCACATTGGCATCGGCTCCGTTGTTAAGTAAAGCCGTAAAGAAACAACACACAAGAAGTGGCGACTCCCAGCTTGACATAGCAACAACATTTTGGATTCGGGCGCCACGCGGGGACACTCAATTTCACTGAAATTCGGGTCGTCTTGATTTATTTTTTATTTTTTTATGGCGATTTTGGTTGTTAGTTTTTACACTTCAGGCCAAATAAAAAAGAAACCTTTCACAACGTGCGTTTTCTCATCAAAAAGAATTTCTTTTTCGCGTACGTTGCACATGCCGGAATTCAGATGCGTGCGGAGTATTTTCCTGATTTTAGCAGTTTTTATTTTTTGTGCTTCTACATGTGGAACACTCCATCTTGAATTCGAAGATTTTGCACCGTTCAGATTTGGCATTCAAGTGTGGAGGCGGAGCTTGATGGGGTTAGCAGAGAACGAAACACTTCGACCGCGGAAACCAATCATGTATTTTCCTTTGGTAATTTTTGGTTTTTTTCCTTTGGTAGCTTTAGGCAGACGTAAAATAGGTCTGCCTAAAGCTAGACAAGAATTTCTACATGTGCTAGAAACAAACCTGATTACCTCATATCCTGCGTAAAAACTAGTTCGGGCAGATAAAAAGGCACATAATAAAAGTGAGCTCATTGTTTTGGAACCATCTACGCTATTCGGCATTGTGCTTGCCTATCTATCGTATTTCCATAAAAAAGGTCAAAGCGATCGTCGAGATTAGGGTAGCCCTGCTCGGTGCACTCACTATTTATTTTCCGGAACGTTTACTCGTTGAAATCTTGATGTGTTCTGATTTCGGTCTCTAGTGAAGCACGTTTTTTGCTTTGCATTATTATCATTATTGCTCACAGAAGCCATTCCTTTGTTGCCTGAACTGCCTGATTATGGGTCGCTATTTGAGTTGTTATTTTAAAGGGCAATTTCTAATAGAGTCAACGATAGCCATTTTTTCGTGTTGGTGGCGGAGCGAAACATTTTCGCGCTTTTAGCAGTAATCGCGTTGCTCACCGTTACAGTGTGATGCGATTGAATACGCGGCACATCATGCAAAAAGAACCTTGACTGAGGAGGTGAGCAGCTCATCAAGCAGTCTCTGTCTAATTGGTGGCAAGTTTTTCGCCACTTTATCTCTTGAACATATCATTCGTAGGCAGCCAAGACAGTTTTGAATTTCAGGCCTTCATTCCTGACGTATGAATGGTCAAAGTAGGTTTTGCAGAGAGACATCTGTAGCCTTCAACGCGCACTTAAGAAGCCGTGAACTGGTGCGGAACCTTTCCTGCCGTGTCCACATTTTGCTAGACGCCATGGCTCCAACTTCAATTAGGGGGGTCCTTCAGCGTCGTGCCCATTACACCTTTCTACTCTTCCTCCGTTCCCTCGTCCAACTGCTGCGAATGGCTGGCACAACTGCTCTACAATGCCGTTAACTGCGCCCAGAAAACTGCCGGTGCTGCAGCTCATTGCGGAGCCTACATCGTGATGCGTCGATTACGCTAGTAGCTAGTTTTGCAGAATGGCACCCTCCAGCTGCAGCGCGCTCAAATGATTTCGCTGCTTATGATGGTTTCTGAGGATGCGATACCTCGTAGGTGTTCAAAAATTAAAGATGTTCATAGATTAAAATAAGTAAGGGCTCGTTCTGGCACCATTTTAATTATCTGGTAAAGACTTCTTACAGACAAATGCACGGAGCTCGGCCATATGTGTGTACTGTCGTGGCGCAGGGGCTCACTCGAACCAGTGCTCCTTCGGGTAGCGTGCCCGAGCCTTCGGGCTGAGGAAAGATGAAACTTGAAGGTTGGGAAAACGAAAAACAAGCGGATTTACTGGCACTTTTGAAAAGCTTCTTTACATATAATTTAGAAAAGAGCAAGCAGTCACAGCTTCAAAGTTCATAGCGTCGAGCAACTGGATGAGCCTTGTCGTCAGGGCCCAGAACGTTTCTTTCTACTCAGCACGCTTGTTAAATACACTTAGGTTCCGCCTTCTCACCACGTGGTGGCCAATTCAACGAGAGGCACAGATCGGAAGAGTGACTCAGTACATAGCACGCGGAGGCACCGTGAGAATGGGCGAGGAGGATTGGGAGGTCCGCTGCTACTTCGCCCGAACCTGCACGTGTCCATCCAAACACAGGTACGGCGCCGTGGCTACAACCTAGGCGGGCTCTCTCCGGTCGAAACAGCTTTTGTCAGTCAAGGTTAATTACTGGATGTCACCGTCCCCTTCCTCCTCCGTCGACTGTACACCGTCGGTCGCGTCTTGCGAGGAACTACAGGCGAAGGGAAGGTCATCTCCCCTACCTCCTAAAGAGCGTGGAAAAGATCCGACAGGCAGGTTCCCAGCGCATCATTTTTTCTTTGCGGCCCTCGAGGGTCCAAACGGCTTGTCGAAATTCCCGCTACCGCGTGGTCATTCCGGTCGATGTAATCTTCGCTTTAATCCTCTTCGGCCTGTGCGCATCCCGTTCATAACAGTACCGACTGCCCTTATACTTTCGATTATTCCTAGAAATTGTAAAAAAAAGCTGTTAATATTTTAAAGGAATATTTCTTTTCCTACAAGGTACTAGCATACATGGCGAACATCATTAAGCAACCAGGATGCGTCAAGAGCAGCTGGTCTATGCAGATGTAAATTTATTTTTCTAATTCGAGCAGTTGTGCCCCCCTTGTTCTCTCAGTTTTGCAGTTTAAGATGAAGATAGCCATACCGCGCTTCTTTTTGAAAGCTACAGTTATGACCTGCACGTACATAAATCTACAGAGTGGGGCTGCGGAGCATATGCATGTTTCAGCTCCGCTCCATCTTTTCAGAAGGCGACACCGAAGTTTGGAGCCAACTACTTGATGCTTTCGTGTGGCTCATCAAGTGCAATTTTTGCACTGTCCTGCAGTGACGACGTTACAGGTCCACTAAACTCGCCTACCGAAGTAGCGGCACAGCTCCCACGTCTTTCATAAGGTGCAATTAATTCCTGTGGCGCCGAACATTGGTTGCGCTATCTGCTGTCTGGAGGACCTTTGGGAGTTTATTTTCCAAGAACTAGTAATTGTGGGCTTCTCTAAGGAGAAACACGGCGGAAACTGCGTAAAAATCGGAATATGATGGTTCTCCACCTCAGTGACTAAAAGGGCAAAGAAAAGAAAAAGCGTTCATTTCATTTCTATGATGCCAAATGATTGCGCTGCCAGGTTTTGGTAACGTGTTTTAAGTACAGTTTCTTAAGCCTAGTTTCAAATCATTTGTCTAGCTTGAATGAGAGGAACATGAAGACTTGAGTAATGAACAGCTGTTATTCTCGACACTACAAACGTATAGATGTTAATTAAAAATGGTACTGGTATAGCAGCTTTCTTAGGTATTGGGAGGTGAAAAAGAAATTAATCGTCAGAAATGCTATTAAGCTTCGTTGTACATGCACAAATTCTGTCTCTCCACTTATTTATTTATATGCTTAGTTAAAATACCGACAGCGCACGTACTCATTATTACAGCGGGAAGAAATACGTAATGCTTGCGCGAACCGCACTTAAGGAAAGAAAGAAAAAATATATAATCGCACAAAAAACATAACCTAACTTACGAATAGCAACACCAATGAGAACCCCGCAAGCGTATATCCAAATGCACAGTCCTAAATGGTATTCCAGTTTGGCATTCAATAATTTTTTTTTATGGCAGTAGTGTCCATTGGTTGAACGTGTACGAAAAATCGAGCCATGAATTCCTCTCCCCCCGCTTTTTTTTTGATAATCACGTCTCTCAGACGTAAAACGAGGAGGCAAATTTTAGGTTCCATTTTCTTTTAACTATGCTGGTAAAAATTGTGAAGAGCATCACTAAGCGCGTATTTTTTCTGCTCCTATTAATACAAGTAGTTTCCATTCCACCCACACCTAAGTACAGCAACAGTGGAATTAAAGTTAAATTAGTACAAATATATTGACTGGCGTGACTTCGGGAGCGTTCGAGCATATCAAAAAGAATTTTAGTTTGCGAGTCCCAGACAGCACTGCCGTACTTTAATATGGATCACAAGTTAATAAAGTAAAGTATTTTTCTAATTTTGAGTTGTGGTGACTTGAAATCACGTCTTAGAAAATTGAATATTGCTTAATCTGCTACTGATATTTGCCCAAATGCTGAGTCCGCGGTAGACGAGGCGGGCTCTACTGAACACTCGCAAGGTTAGGTTACGTGAACATGAATACCCTCGAAAGTAGAAGATGAGGCAGCCGCTACTTTAGCTGAGGTGATAAATGTCTGGACACTTAATTACGGGGTTCGTGGATTCGGATCCCACCACTGGCATGTCGTTATATCATCTGCTATCGAAACAATTATATTTCAGCGGTAAAATACTAATACTATTAATTTTTAAACTTTAAAGAGAAGAAATTAAAAAGCAGAAACTTTTCCCTATGCCTTGCTCTTTTGTTTCGGCGGCTGTTGGCTTCTTCCATATGTATGATTAGTCGTAATTCGTTTCGCTCAAAAATTAACTCCAAGTATTTATACTCGCACACTCGCGACAGCTGTACAGTATCTAATGTATAATGAAAACGTAAGAATTCCGTTTACGTGTGCAGGAGCCTGACACGGGAAGAGGGGGAGGAGATGAATTGACACCAAAAACACAAAATGTACTAAAACACACGCTTGTGGACTCTTCAAAAATAGGAAAATAATCAAACTGTGAGTCATTAATTACAATACATTTGATGGAATCCTGCCGATAACTCAAAGACCAATCAATTAGCAATGCGATAGACCTAGGATGGATAATTTATGCAAAGGCAAAGCATGTGGAATAGACTTCAAAGTTTTTATAGTAGAGAAATACGCATTAGATCTATACACTAAGGTCAAATAAAAAAATAAAACTCAGGACAGAATTCTAAGAGCTCTGTTCAATATGAACGGCCAGATCTAAAGCGATGCTGTGTTTTCGTAAATGAAGTACCGGTTTCTTAGTGTTTTATTATAGCGCTTTACCCGCTGTCATTTTTTCCCGCCGGGCTTTGTCGTTCTGCACCAGAGTGCTCTGGCTGTGACTGTACAATGTTTTCTTTTAGGCCATGTGCTACATCATTCCTAATATTATGTTCCCTAACGCAGAGGTAATTATTCGTTTAACCCGAGTATTTTTCGTTTTTGGCTGAATGCATAGTCGTAAAAATAAATTTGTGACATTAGAGGCACACCGGATAAATTAGCAAAATGACACACATAAATAAAAGGAATGCGACAGAGACTTCAAAATAGGTTTTTGTTCGTAGAAAATATGCCCTTGTTCAACACATGTCCAACATTTGTTTTTACCCCTTAAATTCTCCTGAAAAAAAGATTAGTAAACTGGAGAAATTGGACATATTTTTTGTTGTTGTTGAAATCCGGTCACCACAGCTTATACAGGAACTCCGAAGTTTATTGTCAGCGAATAAGGAAAAAGCTTTTAATAGAGCAATCATAATGGGGTAAAATAAAATAAAGACTATAACAAATAATGTGCAATATAGTTGGG
The DNA here is from genome assembly GCF_052857255.1 of Amblyomma americanum. NCBI lineage: Eukaryota > Metazoa > Arthropoda > Arachnida > Ixodida > Ixodidae > Amblyomma > Amblyomma americanum. Next base: position 144,710,551 of record NC_135502.1, on the reverse strand, counting down.
GCCACCACATAACAACGCAAGTAGCTATTTTTTTCTTCTTTCAAAATAGAGCGAAATATTTTTTTTTGCTCTTTATTGGGCGCACTAACCGCATCCTTTAGTCTAAAACGAAATATTTTAGCGTCCTTTGACTTTTACGCGATCACTCACCGCTCCCGTATGATCAATTCGCATTTCTCGAAATTCTATCTCAAAGGCGTGAACGAAGTGCTCCCTAGACCGTGACAAAGGACCTCCAGTTTACAGAGTGTACCACCACGTGTCAACTGCGGTTTCACCACGATTATATTTTGCCACCCTCGTATAACCCACGAGATAGCGAGAGGCTTGCAGAAATCAAGGCGCGGAGCAGCGAATCTACAGAAAATATGTGGCCCCGTACACAAGCTTACTTACGAGGGCGAGCTAAATGCAGCGAATAAGTGAACAGCGCTTCGCCCTTCAAACTGTGTAGTATTAGAAGGGCGCAAATGTCGGCGTGGTGGCGAGAGGACGGAAAACATTTTGTAGCGCAGAGTATTACCCTGGAGAAGAGAAGGGCGCGTGCACTCTCGGCTAATTTTCGGGATTGCTATTGCAGCCTCATTTCTGGGCCAAGCGTGAGACGTGCACTACGTGACCTGCGCGCTGCCCGCTGTTCCTCCGCCGTCGATCGGGGGCTTCTCCACGAAGGAAAGGCCGGTTTATGAAGTTAGACCGCCATTGTGTACAAGTAATAAATATCTTCGTGAATAAAGCGGAAAGCTTCCAGCCTTTATGCATAAAAATATTCAGCTTGAACACTCTCTCGCCATACATACAAACCTATACGTGTAATGCAAGTACTCATAAATCTAATTATGAAAAAAAAATCGAGACGAGTGTTCCCAAATTTATACAAAAATATAGAAGTAAAGTTCAGCCTGTGATGTTATGTAGACGATACGCTGATGTTCCTGCTCTTTTCCTCCTGAAAATAAACGTTTTAACATGGGAATTTATAATGAGCGCCTAAGATGACCACCGGTACATGCAAACAAACTTGGACAGCTCGTGCTTCTTAGACAGCCTCGGTGAACTTCGACTACAGTTATGAAGGCCAGTATCTCGCATTCAAGAATTGTTTCCCCTTGATTTATTGTGCTCGTTTGCTTAACGCTGGACGCAGATTCCAAACGTGCGCCCCTCTAAAGCCGGGCGAGCAAATGAGACCCTAGGAGTTGCACTTCCAAATTGACAGCGATTGCGACATTTCGTTTTAATGCGTCAGGTTTAGAAGCCCCATTGCAAGAACCCGCCGGCGTCGTGGCATTTAACGTTGCGTATACAGAACAGCCACCAGCCACCCGGCATGGTTGGTTATTGCTGTCTGGTGGAAAAGTCGAGGGAAGAAAATTATCCGTTATACTTGTAGTGGACAGGACGGAGAGGACAGATGGTGGCTGCCACATGAATGCCGCTTGCGAAACGCGTGCATAACAATCGCAGTCCGTTACCAAGAAGCAATTGCAGATGTCAGGTACATATGCTGTCACTTCACCGATCATAGCACCATGCGCATCGTGTTAAAACCGGACACCTATCTAATCCTCGGGTTGCAGAGTTCCAGTCTTCGGACATGGACGAGCTCTTGTGAATACTTCTCCATTCGCGATTAAATCCGTAAGAGGTCCCCGTTTTTTTCTTCATCGAAAGTAAACTATAATATGAACTGAGCCTCCTCCATTGCACACGCTAATTATCTGCAGTTTCAAATAAACACCAAATAGAAAAGGCACCTGTAATGCCCCAAAAAAGGTGGTAGCACGCCGCAAATAGCCGAAGTCCGCCGACCAACGTCGCAGCTCCTCGAAATGCTACATTAAACACAAGGTTCTAATCCAAAAGCATTCTAAAGGCGGTTTTGAAGTAAAGCGCCCCTTGATTTTGTTTAATAGCGACCGCTGTTTCAGCATCGAACCTGAGGATTCAGTCTCGGTACATGTACGCGCCCCGCGCAACTGTCAGGTGAGGCCGGCACATGAAATAGCCCATGTGTGTCCGCCTTGCACAGTAGGACACGTGCAGTCATGCACCAGTGCGTACTGACAAGATTACCGGCTAATAGGTCTTCCTCTCTCAGGTGCAAAAAAAAAAAAACGCCAATAACTGACACCCCACTGCTCCATAAGTGTTAAGTCATGTTCGGGGGCGGGAAAGAAAGCGCGAGCCTCTCAAGACTTTACTCTTTGGGCAGCGGATGCGATGCCTCTAAGTTTCAGCGTCAAAGTGGCGTGCGTACCGCTGCAGTTAAGGTAATGATAGCTTCAGGCTTAAGGTTCCACAGATTATCTTTGCATTTCACAAAGACCTCACAGCTACGATCAGCCGGCCACTCCTCGCTGTGCGAGACGTTTCCGACTGCCGAACCCAATGCACTGCAATGAGATCAGCTTCTTTGGAACCGACTGAACTGATAATAACGAGTGTGCGTGTGGGAAAAAACATTTAATGAACAGAATTAATCGAAGTCAGTTTGGTCGGCCCTCATTCAAAAAGGCGATTGGCTTTTCACTCCGCTCTCGCATGGTTCACCAGCCAAAACTGGTCTTTCTGGTGTAGGACTGGACAGCGCCGCGCTCCTGAGTTGTTGGTCAAATTTTGTTTGGTCAAAAATTATAATGTCAGCTTCTAATTTCTGTAATCTTTAAACCTAACGAGAAAAACAAGTTTCGTCGACTTATACCAAAACTTCAATCAAATGGCGCAAAGGGTATAAGAGTAAAAAAGAATTAATTTTACGCAGTAATCCCTGCCAAGGCGAGGCATCGACCATATGTTTGAAAAACTCAGCAGTAGTGCTTAAGCAGCTGAACAAAAAAGTTTATGCGTCGTCATTTGAAACATTTTAACCATTGAGAAAACGCGCGGGTACACCAGGGAAGGCCACGACGCACGCTGCAGGAGAGGCCTCAGGTGATAACCATTGCTACGTCTATTCGGGGTGCACTTTGAGACCAGACGTATTGAGTCTTTCGTACAGAAAATGTCGGCTAGGGAACTAGCAGAAAGACTGAGAGGTGAGTTTTTAAAACCTAGCGCGCACTTAGTTTAACAGCTAGTTTCAATCGTTCATACGAAGACTTAAAAGCCAACCCTGTATCTGCGTCATGTGTATTCATGGTTAGCCTCGTGAACTACTTACCACAACACGCACCAAGCTATCTTTGAGGCATACTGCGCAACAATAAGCGTCGCTGTATTGACACGGGAGCTGAATGAAACGTACGTTAAGAACAATGAATAACAAAAATCGAACACCTAAAATTTAAACCTGACTAGGCGACAAGTATCCACATGCTCACGCACATTCTACCACTATTCTTGCTCAGCTAAGTGCGTAGCCATGCTTTCCCTAGCTGCAGAGCGGTGCTGACGTGCCTAACAACGAAGCTGGACTGCGCGGCGAGCAAGGTGGCTGCATACGGCCGTACGTATTTTCTTTTTTTTTTTTGGCTTCGTGTATACCAGTTTATTATTCTGCAATAAAGACGGTTTGAAACCGCACGCAGAAGGCAGAAAAAAAATTCCTGGAAACAGTTTGTGCAAAGGACAGATTACTGTTTGTATCTCAGTTTTGCTCTGTTCGTTTGCATCGCCTAATTTCAGAAATGAAAATTCGGTTTACCTCTACCATTCAGGTCGAGTTATTTGGGTGATGTTTATCACCATAGTGTTCCCTGGGTGCAAGTTGATTTTGTATTTTCTCTTTCGTCTACTTTCTTAAATGAAATTTGTTTCCATTACAATTGATTTTTCGAATAACTAATCAAGGAAAAAAATTGTTTGTTTGCAGGGTTATCAACAAAACGAAATGAACAAAAATTCCTGCGTAATGAAGGCAATGTTTGTTGATCACAAAAATGTTGCCTAACTTTATTTATTGTTTATTCATACGTTGATAATGTAATTCCGGTGAAAGGCCAGCGAGAGCCGGTTCCTGCGTTTCCTTTTCCGCTGTTCAACGAATTTATTCATTCATCCGCTCACTTATTCACAGCTCTTTTCCCGTGTGCTTTATTCACCGTTCACCATCAGCTTTCAAGCATGCCCCTCTTGTGTCGGTGTGAGCGTGGCCGCGTCTGATGTCGGCTAGGTGTGCTTTCCTATTAATGTAATGAAAATGCGGCGCTTTTTTAACGCACATTCGCTTGTTGCCTTTCTCACGCAGTGTTTTTCGTCCTAAGCAAATCAACTTTCTTTACTTGCAAATACATAGCGAATAATAGAATGAATTTTTGAGGTCTATTGTCGCAAACGCTCAGGATATTACGGACACCGTAGTGGAGGACTCCGGAAATTTTGCCGCCTGTGATTGTGTTACCTGCACTGAGGACAAAACTGAGGACTGAGGACAAAAACTGGGGCAAGTTGGTTCGATTTCATAAATCTACAGCGCAAAAGACGAAGACGAAAGAAAACGAGGTAACGTTTTGGTCTTGTCTCGTTTTCGTTAACCTTCGTCATTTGCGCTGCAGATTTATAGATTCGAACCAACTCGCCCAACATTTTGTCCTCCAGATTCACAGCTTAGTGACCGCCTGGAGCAGGAAATGCAGCACATGCCGCACCCAGTTTCATGGTGGCACGAGTTCAAAAAAGGAGACAAAGTGAAAGTTAAAGGAACCAGACCTTGTGATCTTGAATGAATTGTCAGCATCATCATCAGGCGAACTAGTTCTGTAACATGCGTCGAAAGTGTCGACAACGAAGAGCGTTTTGCGTACGATCACAACCTGACCAAGGCTACGTTTACTGTCCCTTACCGCGGAGTGCTTGTGAATCTGTTCCCTTTCCAAGGCGCAGTCTCTCACGCAGCTCCAGAGCCCGACACCAGTTCGGGAGCCGCAGCGCGACCAGACAGGGACCGGAACAATACAACGACTCGGTAGAAGGAAGCGCCGGACGAAAGCCTGCTGGGATCTGCTCCGGTTAGCGCCAACGCAGTTAGCGGGCAGCTTGCAACAACGGCAGCCATCTTTCCCCATTCCTCTACGATAAATCACGACAGTCAGATGGGAACCAAAACGCTGAGGTTGCAATTAAAACAAAAAAACAAGAGAAAAGAAGTTGTTGTGGCTCGGCACTGACAAGCTTATCGTCGGTCTGCATGCGTAGCTTGGTTATAAAAGCAGCGCGCTTCGATGTATAAAACTTTAAATCCTCGGCAGTTGGAGAGCATGTGGTTCTCTATCACAAAATTATCACTCAACCAACACGAATGATGAAGCCAAATTTTACTTACCAGGATGTGTTTCTTTCTGATGTTTGCTCAGACAAAATAATCGCTGAAATCATCTTTACTAGCCCTAGCGAACATTAAGAATTTCTTTATTAATAATTCAGCAGTCTCTTGCGAAGTGGAAGAGAGCGGAATACTCTTACGACGTAATGAATAATCAATTATTCTCTTCTTCAGTTGGTCCGGTACGGAGTAAAAGAGAAAGCATGGTACGCCGTCTGCGAATTGAGTCACAGCGAAATTTGTTGAGAAGATTTCGATGCCTATAGCATCTATATTTTCACATGAGAATAAAAACATAAAGAAAAAGGGTAAAATCCCTAGTTAAGTGACTGTTCCTCAATATGATTAGGCATAAAAATTGTGTTACTTTGCAAGCTTCTAAAAGCGAACTATTGAAAAATTATCCGACCATAATGTCTACAAAAATAAACTTATGTCTTAACTGAGGCAGGCGAAATATTTGTGCCTAATAAGTTCGGTGACGATCATGCGCCACGTCAAGTGTATTGTGAGGCAAACTGAATTAGTTCAATTTCATTCAATCCTTATCTTGAAGCCTTCCAGTTCTCCTGAACAGATTAATCCAGGACATATTGATGTTACCTGTTTGAGACAAAAACCTTCGGGGCAGAAGCGTGAAGGCTACAAAAAAGGGTAAAACTTAAATTGAAGACAACTCCTCAATTATGGAAAGGAAAATTAAAGGTGTAACATTAAGAGAGGAAGAGGGCAGAGCAGTTCAGGGAACAAACGCGGGTGAATGATATCCTGCCGAAATCAAGAATTGGGCTTCGGCTAGGTAATGTAATGACAAGGAAAGATAGTCGTTGGTCATTATCTTCCTATAGAAGGCAAGTGTAGCAGGGTGCTGCAGAAAGTGAGGTGAACGAATGATACAAAGAAGTTGCGGGGATAGGGCGGCCGCAGCTTGCACACCACAGAGTTAATTGGTGAGATAAGAGAGATGCCTTTGTCTTGCAGTGGGCATAGTCAGGCTGATGATTACGATGTGTACAAAAACCCGTAATTCAAGATTACTGCCGCGGAACTCTATCTTTGGGAATTTCATTTCCGCGGGTGTGATTTTCTATTCATTCGTTGCGGCTTTATTTTTACTGCGCTTTCCCAGTGATTAATCGTGACATTGTCTTTGAACCATCTCAGTTCATCCCTGCCATAGCCAACGCTTCGTGCAAATCACGAATGCCTGGTATCTGCATTCAAAGCGGCTTCTTCCCTCCGAGGTGCTTCCATTATTTGGGCGGCGCTGTGTCTGGTCTCTTCGCTAACTTTGGCCTAGTGCCGTTGCGATGTAGCACTACAAATCGCATTGCGTGTTATTGTGCCGTTATTTGATTATGTGTAAATGTGACATGCAAATCTTTAATTTTTTTTTAATTTTCAACATTGACTGCTGCATTTTGTCTCGCATAGCATAACTTATTGATAAAGGATGTAGGCTTTTCTTGTTCGCAATTTTTAAAGGTGCATTATCCCCGTCTTCCTCCTGTGTGCGTTCTTAGTTATCTAAAGGTAGCAGAAACACTTATCAGAATCATGCCAGAGTTTTTAAACTCGGATATTCCTATCTCAGAAAAGATTATAAGTTTCAACTTCATTGATGTTTTTTGGGTATTGCATAGTTTCCTCAGAGCAGACTCGCATTCAATGAATTTCTAGATTTGTATCAATACCATTTGGCAGTTATAGAACTGATGACGTGAAGTTAGAGCCCGGAGACACAACTCAACTGCGCTGCCTTCATCTCATCACTCGCTATCACTCGCTATCATAAACGAATGTTAACAGCGGAATCAACGGGATTTCAATTTCCTTGACATTAAAATTTGTGCCGCACAAGATTCGCATGGAAAGAACACAAAGTTCTTTAAAGTTAACTGGGAATCAACATAAAAGCAACGGGCCACTTATGCGCAAAAAGTCTTGCGCAAACTCAGAAGACATTATAGATACACAGCACATAAAAGTATCATATTATATAGTATCATACTTTCAGATGCGTTATCTTTACTGAATACTTTGTACAAGATGTGCGAGGTAATGTCACTGCAATGTTTTTAGCTTCAGTTCATATAATTTCTTATAGCTTCAAATAGAAAGTTTCACAATTATATGAATATTAATTACAAGCAATTATATTAATTTCACATAATTTAGAAGCCAGCGATTAAGTTTACGAGTTCTTTGCTTGTGTAAGTAAGCAAGTCACGTAAAAATTATCACAAAAGTCCCGGTAAAAAGTGCACAGAACACTTGAGGTTCTATCGACCCAGAGAGATGTTGCCTACATAGTTTGTGAATGAACCGCTTCGGAGTTGTTCACGGCGCATCAGAAAATTGCACATGAAGTAGTGCTCACAACGTACTATTTGGAAGCGCATGGTCGGTACGTGGTTGCCTTCAGGCCTTGGCACGATACTTCTAAACCGTATTTTAGATACCGATACAAGATACATATAGAGAAATGATTCTTGGGTACAGATACTTCATACTGTATCCTCGATACATTATTGAAATCGATAATACGGCGATTACCGAACATAATTTATCCATGGTTTGCATAGCCGCTGCGGTGGCTCAGTGGTTATGCTACTCGGCTGCTGACCCGAAAGCCGCGTGTTCGCTCCCGGCTGCGGCGGTCGGATTTCGACGGAGGCAAAATTCTAGACGCCCGTGTACTGTACAACGGCAGTGAACGTTAAAGAACCCAAGGTGGGTAAAATTATACTGAGATTCCTGTACGGCGTCTCTCATTGCCTGAGTAGCCTTGAGATGTTAAACCATCTCGGCCAAATCAATGGTTTTTATATTCTTTGGTGCGTATAATATGGGAAACTATTTTTTAAGAGTCTTAAACTAGCCTGTTCGCGTGAAGGTTATTAGGCTGCAATTTTTTCAAATTGGACTGTCGCGCCGCTTATTTGATTGAGCACACAGGGGAAGGTAATTGAGGAAACATATTTAGAAGACTTGCAAAATAATCTTTTTCTGCTCATGTGCTGCTCGCGTAGATGTCTTTGATCACCCAGCTGCAATCCTATAAGCTTTAAAGACTTTTTGAGGCTCCTCATTTGCTACAAACGGCATTCGCCTCTGCTGTTGCCCTGTCCTGAAAAAAGCAAGCTCCCGCGTTTGGGAAAGCTGATGTTATATCTCCAGCAATGTATGTAGGACACGTGTCCAGGTGTACGTTCTTTGTATAAAACTTCAAAAACGACAACAAAACTAAAAGGTCTGAAAGTATTGAATAGGGAAACATAAACAAATAAAATACGGAATGAAAGACGAAATCAAAAGTACCGAGACCTTCATAACCTGTGTAGTTAGGATGATAACGTTGCATAAAATCTTAAGCTACAGCATTTGCCGAAACAGCCAGTTGGAAAGAGCGTTGCGATTCGGCATTGCTGTAAGCAATTTAATGAAAGCGGCCTTTCTACAGAAGCACCTGAAAGCATTGCCATGGGCTTGATGAAGATGCTTTTTACCAATGGAGATAAGTTAAGCATGAAAACGTCACCTCGAGGATCTTGGATGTAGTTAAGAAATTCTAATTTCGCTAACGCCTCCTAAGAGTTAAGGGTTATTGTTCCCCTGGCTGTTCCAAAAGCAAAGATTGCGTCAGATGATGCATCTGGTACCGCAGCCGAAGATGAACTAATTGACCCGTGTGTAGAAGAGTGCGTGACCTTAGTCGAGCAGCAACAGCCTGTTCTGCAAGCTCCTGAGCGCCATCGCAGCCATCGCAAGTTGAAATAGAGTTGAAGAGCAGCAGCAACCGTGGCATTCTTCGCACAAGGCTATAACTGCAAAAGATGGTCGAACCAGCAGGCAAAGCCATCCTCAATCGCCGTAAAAAATTTGCGAGTAGTAGACTTGGTCTGCTTCTGTGTTTTATTCAAGCTTTGATTTTGCTGTTAGTCGAGTTAGTCCAGTTGGTACCAGTTCCTCATAAAAGCAGTCAGCTTCAGCGTGGACTCCAGACAGTGGAGGTGCTATCGTTTACACGACGCCGCAGTACTCGAGAAGGAAGACGAAGTCCCTTGCCTGAAAAGCTTGCAGTTTCAGTGCACTTCCGAAATCTCGTAGTTCCTCCTTCGAGCGAAGAAGGTCCTGTATGGTATCAAAGGCGCCTTTTGGCCGCTAAGGCTGGAGGTGCTTCCTACCCTGCCCGGGCGAGCACGACGCTGGTGGCGTTTCGTCTTAAAGGCTTCACTCGACGCAACAGGAATGCGCCCTTTGAATAGGCGGCGATAAATTAAATAAAAAGCAATTGCGCTCTCTTACATTCGCAGTAAGGTTAATCCTGAATGCAGGAATGTAACATTGCTCGAAGTTGACTTGCGCTGGTCTCAACACAGCTTCATCGCGTGCCATAAACCTTAATCGACTTGGAAGAAGCCTTTCACCTTAACCTGACTTGACTAAAGGCGGCCAAGTTTCAAGTCGGAGTATGGGCTTACTTGGACCTGACTACAATGTAGAATCTACTTACTGCGTTTTTCGAACATGGCAGCCCGACGCAGCGAGTTCGCACGCAGCGTCGCGTCCTTTGAGTTCGCGTGCCACGCCAAGGATGCGGCATTTTCTGTGGCACTTTCAATGTCGAAGATTCCGCGACCACACTTGCGTGACCTGGTAAATCCGATGGAACTCTGTGACGATTAGTTCCTTGCCCGCTATCTCCATGAACGGCGTGCGGAAGATGCTCGTCATGCTGCCTCTTCATGACAGCGCAGAGAATCGTGAACAACCCCTGACCCGGATGCTACAACTGCTGTTACATTTATGGGTCTGACACATTTCAGTCAGTCACCGGGATCTGGTCCGGATCCCGCAGTCGACGGTGTGCCACGCAGTCGGAAAGGTCACTTTCCGCGAAGCACTGGCGTCCGATGTTCGTGCACTTTCTGGCGTCTCGCAGTTTTCAATGCTCATACGGGATATGTACGAAGTTTCAGAATTCCCAGGTGTAACGAGACGCATCGAATGCACACACACGCGGATTACCAGCCCCAGCAGCGGCAACGCGGAAGTGTCCCGCCCCCGCAAGGAATACCTTTCTATACACGTCCAGGTAAGCAATAAATATTGAAGCACCACGAAAGAAACCAATTGCTACTAGAACATGACGTGAGGTCTTCCGCCAGTGCTGCGTTCCCAGGCGCTCACGCGCGAATCAGAAGCTTCTCGCGCGCTCGTAGTTTTCTTTACTTGCGACGACGACAGCTGTCGTCGACGAAAGGCTCGTGTCGTTCTTTGTTCATCTTCTGTATGCCTTGGTCTCCTGCGCCGTATTTTCGCCACGAAAATATAACATCTTCACGCGTCAAACTCCATCTGAGCTGCGGATAGTTACGGCTTTTTACCTTGCGTTCTTTTTACAGAGGAATCGGTAGCCCTCTTTGCAACGTGATTTGCAGGGGGGCCAGTTGAGCGGAATATCGGCGTATATTAGCTTATTACTATCTCCACTCTCTTAATTGAGAGTTACCTTGCATGCCAAAATGCAAATTAAGGTGGCTGAATGGTTTACCCTGAACATTGGAAATACAACCCCGCTTCTGCTATGCTAACTCGTTTTCATTGTTTTTATGCTGTGGCTTGCTGGAACACGGCTGCAATTCTTTGATATTGTTGTCAGATGGCCCTGCCCTGCGAAAATAGCCGGAGATTTGACAATTCCCGCTTGCGGGTGTTGTATGAAGAGAGCCGGGTGCCCGCCGTGCTGTTAGAAAATGCTGGCGACGCCTGCAGACATTTCCTAATGACGCCTCTTGCGTTGCGAACACACCCCGTGGGAGCTAAGTAGAAATGAAGACAGTGATATTAACACAAAATTTCTAAACATGAATGCTGGCTTGTGTTAAAAAAAGACCTAGAGCATTGCTAAAGCAAACGCATATATAAGTGGATTTCCAAAATTGGTCGGCCAAGTGACGTGGGCATATATTTTATTTCTGTCAGCTGCACACATATCCACAAGACGGCTCAATTCATGATTTACGAGCGAAGTTAGGAGTACTGAACAGTGCGCAGCGGGGTGCACAGCCCGAGTGTTCATCCGTGAGCGTAATACTGCAAGACGGCTGGCCTCCATTTGCGTGGGCTCAACCTTTGAACATTGTACACGTGCAAAGAGACCGATGCAATTCAGTGGACAAAAATACAACATGCATAATGTCTCTGATGGGAAAAGAGTGTCACATATTTTACGGGGCACGATGAAAATTGCTTTCCTAGCATACTGACAAGCTAATTGTACAGTTAAGACAGCCACAAAAGCTTGAGTTGTATTAGCTAACATGAAGGTCAAGCAGTGATATTCCCCTTTTTTTTATGCAAGTACGACAAGTCGAAGATCAAAACGAGGAACATCATTGAGTCGGCCTTTGGTGTGTGGAAGCGGCACTTTCCTTGTTTTGTTGTGGGGCTTTAGCAGAAGCCCAAGAAAGTTGTAATTATTATCACAGCGTGTGCAGCAGTGCACAATTTGGCTTGCCTCATGAAAGACCCACAGCCTCCGGATTGCCTTCATGTAGCTCCTTCGTGCAGCTCCACTAAAATGAATTGTGCCACTCGAAAACCCTACCTTCCGTCTGCCGATGAGTAAAGCGATATCCTGATTGTGGTGCGAGCTAGGGAGCTCCTGATTCAGAAGGAATTCGCTTAGGGCAATGTTTGCCCAAACCTGCCATGCATATCTTGTGGCGACACTCTTGTTACAAACTCATACTTCCTGCCACCCTAATAATGGTCGAGGCATCGGACATGCAAGCAAGGGGCCTATTAGTCAAGCAAAAAAGGTTCTTTTGCGGCAGAGCTGGGCATTTGTGTACACTGAACGAAGCCCTCGGAACCATACATGCGTGCAAATAAGACGCAATTAGATGAACTCGCCATATAGCAACATTGTGAACGCATTCTGGCAGCATTCCAATTTATCTGAAGTTTGGCAACTGGTTAACGGGAGCCTCCCGAACTCTTTGCAGTTGCTTTCGTTTTATTTCTTTTTCAAGCTGCTGTTTTTGCAGCTCATTTCTTTCTTTGTCGCATGAGACCTAGCTCTTGCACTCAACTTTAGACGGTCTTGTTTTCCTTTTGCTCGTCACACCCTATTAGTGGTCGAGACGTCAGACATGCAGGCATGACGCTCATTAGCCAAGCCACAAGAGGTTATGTTTTTCACCTTCGATCAAAGATGTGAAACACGGTAGACGAGACTGAGAGCCTCAGTCCCGTCTACCTTTCTTGTGTCTGTGTGTCTTTCGCACCTTTGACGAAAGATAAACAATTACCAACTAACTCAAGGAGACTTTCTTTTAAAGATGCACTAAAGAAAATTCTCAGTTCATCTTTTTACCGCGGAAACTCGATCTGCACGCTTCGAGCATTCTTAGTAACTGCTATTATCCTGTGCGGCTATTTTTTCTATAAAATCGAAGTAAACGTCTTGGCTCCTGCCTTCTTTTTTTCCACTCACCTCCGAAAAGAGGGGTCAGGCAACGCGTGAAATGCCTTTCAACCAGCCGAGTGGCGGCTTCCCGCTCTTCCACCGGCGGCGTGATACGTAGTGATCAGCTGAAGCAAAGAGTCCATCCGTAATTTTATTTCCGGGGGTCTAATTTGCTGTTTTTTAGCCTCCCATTAAAGCTATTTATTCACGGAAGCCTAAAAAAAAACAAAATAAAAGCGAAAGCGAAGCCGTCGCGCGACTGGCTGAAATAACTTCATGCGTTGGCTGACCTCCTCTTTTCGATGTTGAGTTAAAAAAATCGGCGGTGGTTTAGCTATGCTTAAACCTGGAGTGAGGCGACAGCTACAGCTGGCCGAGTGGAACTTGGTCACGTGACCAACCACGTGACGAACCAAATGATCAGCCACGGCGCCGCGCCACCGCCAGCTGCTCCGCACCACGTGACCAACCACGAAACTTCATGGCGGCGCAGCCACACGGTGTCAGCCACCGCCACGGCACGCCTCGCTGAAGGCTCGAAATTCTACCGTGATGTAGCTATCGCTACAAAAAAAAAAGACGGGAGCGGGAACGTTTAATTCGATTTAATAATTAGATCCGCCGCATAGGAGAATAATTCAAAATTTCTAAGAAATCTCGGAGAGTGTAGATCGGGTTCGCGCGGTTAAACGACGATTTTAGATTCATCTTTATTGCAACTTTAAGGGTTCTTGGCAGCAGCCGCAGCTCCTTGGCAGCAGCAGCAGCTCCTTGGCAGCAGCCGTGGTGGCTGGTACTGACCTTCCCTTTAAAAGCAATAATGGTTGTAGCACACAGTGAAGCCTGCTTTCACACAAGAAGTATGCCAGTTGGACATTATAATGCGCGACTTTTTTTTGCCTTACGTTGATTGGAAACTATGTTTTGTAATCGTCCCTTGAAAACTTGCAGGAAACACTAGCCTGTGCTGGTATGCTCTGTTTTCGCAACAGTGCTATTCGAAGTACCTACTCGAATGCATCAAGAACCGGTATAGGCTGGTTACTGTCTGCGCATGATGCTACTCAAGCATTGTTTACATGAATAACTCAGGACGCATGCACTGTCTTTGCTAAAAGCAACAAGGCTGCTCTTACCATGCTGAACGTAAAAGCGCAAGAAACAAGGACGTAGAATAAGACAGACAACATGAGCGCTCGTGTTGTCTGTCTTATTTTACGTCCTTGTTTCTTGCGCTTTTACTTTCAGCATGGAAAACCAGCTCGCCAAAACGCGGCCTTAACTGCTCTTGCCGTTGCTCGGGCTGTTAGGAAGCCCAGAGGGGTACAGCTAAAGCGCACGTGCACGTCACGAGGTTATCTCTGCAGCTGACGAGGGCTGGCGACCACGTCGTGTCCGCCTCGCCGCCGTCCCGCTTCTTCGGCGGTCAAGGCAGCCGGAATATTTCTGGTGAAGATCATATGGCAGTGCGAGTAACATTAAGGAAGCGACGATGGCAGAGATAGAGAGAAATGAGTGCACCGGAGCAGGGCTCGTACCGAAAGATTAGAAAAACTTCTGCATTTTCCAGGGAGTGCACGTTCTTGAGCCATCTGTGCGGTCAAGAAGGACGGTGCAGTTGAAAGCAGTGTCAGAATTTTTGTGCAATAATCGCCTTTGGGTCCTTATGGCAGATAAAGAGGGTGGCGTTGGCGTATTACCGCATGACGAGTTTGGAAGGAAATCCGCGGAAGCTATCAGCAGAAATTTCAATAGAATGGACCTAGTTACGTATAAAAAACCTAAAGCAGTGGCGACAAAACTTTGCGAACGGTTAGGAAAGCAAACAATTTGCAAGCACATTCCGGAAAAGACTAACCTTGGTCTAGATATGTTTTTTCGCGCGAAAAAACATAACAATAGCTGTCTGCTTCTTGTCATTCTTTCAGAGAAAGGAACGTGGCAGAAATATTTAGCTCTTTTTATGCAAGGTAAGTTAACCATGCTGAAAATTTGAGACCCATTTCTGCTTAAGAATTCTGGGAGGTTGCTTAATATCTGCGGGAGCATAAGAATGAAAATGTGTCGGCCATCTCTCTATATATAAGAACCTTTTTTCTCGTTACAGCCAGTTGCTCTCATATCGTGTGTTGAAGAGGCCATTGACAGATTTGGGGCCAGTTCCTTCTAAAACAGTTCTCTTGTAACCGTTGGTCGTATTTTAGAATTGCTTGATGTATGCTGAAATTTACCTTTGTCAGTTGGGAAAAATTCATTTAGCTGTAAAAAACACAGAATTTGCAGTGGGTGATGTTTTTCTCTGTCCTTAATGACCTGGTTTTGGCTATGCATGACAGGAAGATCAACAATATGTCTCGAAAGAAAAATGGTAGTCGAAGTTTTTATTTTTGTATGCGGCTTTTTATTCAACACTGGCAACTCCAATGAGCATTTACATCCAACAGCTGGTGGCGTGCTTGAGACATTAAGGCGGAACTTAACATTTTTAACACTGACCCTTGAAATGTCTGAGAGGAATTTCGTTAGATTCTTAGAGCTAAGACCAATTTTTTTCTATCAAGTATGTTGGCGCTATGAACCCAGCGTGAAAAAAGCTTAATAGCTCGCTGTATCTGCCCATTCCAAGCTCGTGAAGCGAAGCGTCGCTAACTACTGTTTAACAACCGCTCTAATCAAATCCTTCGAACACAAGCTCCAAGAAAGTCTAGCACTGCGAAGTAGATGGCTGTCTAAGGCGAGACATCCGGGAACTTTTGTGGTTTTTGTGGCCGAGAGCTTGTTTAAAAAAATTAAGGAAGTCCGACAATCTCAGATGAAAGATTTGACAGATCCGAACGCACGCAAGAAATTAACCGTTATTTCGTATATCCATCATTTTTCCCACAATCTGAAGAAGACTGGAAAACGCGCAGGAGTTGATGTTGTGTTTTCTGCTCCACGAAAAATAAACTCTTTGAAATAATACCAATTCGTTCAAAAACAAAGAGAAAAAATCGTGCACGATTTGACATGAAAATCGAATTGTCACCTGTGATGAGCGTGTCATATATCGCGTGCCATTGTCTTGCGGACGCGGATAATTGGCCAGACAGGCAGTTGCATAAACACCTGACTTAAAGAACGCAACAAGACTGGTAAACAACGGTAACCAGGGCCAGCTTACCTTACACTGCCTAAAGGTGGAGAGGAATTTACGCGTCGTTGCACCGAGCCATGCGTACATGCGTTCAAAAAAACGCGGGTATTGTTGATCGACACAAATATCAGCGTGTTAGGGAGATCGTCTAGGCGACTAAAATTGCCCGCGCTGAAGAGGGGTGTGTAAGCACACCATCACTTACATTAACCAGGAAGGAGCTAAGGTTTTTGGATGGCTGGTGATTAAGACTTTGGTGCTACCACCCTGTGCCGATCTTGCTTGTAGTTGTCGTTTTTTTCTCTCTTTCCTTTGCTTTCCTGCTGGCGCTTTCTACTTGTACATACGTATGCGTGGAATCTTCAACCGAATAAACAAACAGTTTTTCGCCCTGTCTTTGTCGTCGTCCGTTCCTGAATGTTATTCGCTCTGCCATATAATATATTATGAACCAACTAGCCCCGCAAGCAACAGTTCTAGTGAAGTCTACGCATGTAACTGTGAAGAGAGCAACCAGCACACTTCGCGGAAAGCGTAATTTAGAACGTACTTGCATACCCTACTGTTCCCATACGCATGCAATCAGCCTTTGGCGCTTACGACCGTATTCATGCTCAGAAACGCTGAACTGTCAAGCGCTCATCCATGCCTCCTGCTTGATGCGGGCCAAACAAAGAGGGGAAAAAAACGGCAATGCCAGGCGAGCGCCCTTAAAGGGGTGAAAAGACACCCCTCCACGCAGCAGCCATGAAAGAAGACGTCGAGGTGGCTTCGAGCGGCTGGGGGAAAGAAATAACTCGCTGGAGTCACAAAACTATCCCTTTACTCCACTCCTTATCCATGTGTGCGTATGTATCAGCAATGCACCCTGGCAAATCCCCCGCCGTGGGTATGTGCCATTCAGCCTGAGGACATCATCATGATGAACTCGCTAGAACCCGGGAGGTTGCACGAAGAAAGAGAAAAGTCGAGTTTTCAGCTGCCCAATATTTTGTTAATTCGTCAGTAAAAGCGGTTTAGTTTTCAGCAGTGGAGATGTTCTCTTTCTGTTCTCGATACTTTTGAGTATCGAGTATCGTTAAAATACACGACCTTCTAAATATGTAATTTCAGTAGCGATGCTTCGCTAACTCATTTTTTTGCAAAGCGATACCTAATATAGATAGACAAAGTGTATCGAACATAGTATCCAGTATACATGAATATTCGAAACAGCTCATGTCTGGTTCCCTCTAGCCTTCAGGCTGTGGAAAATGGTTCGCGCAGCCGCAACGCAGCCGGCACGTGTCCTCCACTACTGCTTTGGCGAAACAGTCAAGTAGAGACATTCCTACAGCCTTCGAAAAGTGCATGCTCGAAGAAGTTTGCGCCAGCCTGAGGTTTAGTTCTGGCTGCTTCTTATTCACATTTTCATTTACAAGCTGAAGCTGTAAACGAGCATAACAACAGAAAGGAAAGAACAAAAAGAAGAGGGCTTGCTTTGCCTCTCCTTTCCGGTTCGTCTTTTCCATTCCTGCTCATCGCAGGGCAGATCCTACTCGTTTTATTCGTGACTAGAATGCTTCGCTTCACCGGCCGACAGCACCCAAAGGAACAATATTCCTGGAAACCCGGAATCTACTGCACACTCGTCTGAGCAAAATATTGCAGCAAACTTTTTTGTCGCCTTCTTCATGATGTTTTCTTCATTCCTGGTGTGAACTATTCCACGCTGCTTGTACGTGCAAGTTTTCTTTGGCTTTAGGTTCGTCTTCATTTTTCTTCGCTCCAGCCAGCTGCCCAATGTTGTTCTAGATTCTGATAAAGGGGAAGCTTTATAAAGACGCAGCCTATGCCCGTTTTTCTTGTCTTTACTGCGTGCGTTCCAGTCATACCAGTATAAAATTTCTACGCGTCACTAAAACCGCAGCCCTGAGAAGTTCCTAATAGCAACGCAAGCAAATGAAGGATGTTTCTGCTACATTTCCGTACAGCTAAATTGGAAATCTATTCTTGAAGCACGAAATGCGTCAGATCTTTTTTGCACGGCCGTTTACCGTTTTTTCTTCTTGAGGAATTTTTTATGCATTACGGCCGCTGATCCCTTTATAACGTATACGGTGAAATTGGTTCCTACTATTTGCATTCTTTATTCGACTCATGCCGAGCAACAAACCCCGAAGAGCAGAGAGAATTTTGTTTTGCAACGCGCATATATCTCATGTAATCAACACACAGGAGCAGGAAATAACGCTAGCACAAGACATCTCTCGAAGCGTGTTGATCGTAGCTAATCCTAAGAGCACTTCTCTCTATCTTAAAGTCAAAATTCACACGCCTTTCTTTATTCTTTTGTTAACTACTACACTGCACTTCTGTTAGCACGTACAATGTGCAACACGAATCACAGATGCACTGTGTGCAGTGTACATAACATTAGCACACTCTTTCCTGGGATAAATCGAGAGAAAGCGGAGAGTACTAAAATTTGCTTCGTTTTTATAACAACGTGAAGAGCAGATATATAAACAATACTTGGTTCTTTTAAGGAGCAAAATGATATTCGTTTCAAAAGAGAAACAAAACTTTTATTAGAATTTCCTGACTTATTTTTGAAAACTTAAGTTCGGTTATTTTAAACAGCATTGTTTACTAAAGCGAAACAAACGTTCATATTGCGTTAGTAAGACTGCTGCGCCTTCCTTGTTTTGTTGTGCTTTGCGTTCTTTCATATATCGTAAGTCGCATCCTCTTGGACTCCGCAACCGTTTCAAGGCATTTTAAATATCTTTTTTCTTGTCCTTAATACTCGCCACAACCAGAGTGCTTCAATGTTTTACCGGTCATGAAACTTCTCTGTAACGCTATGGGAGAGCTTGACATGTTGCTCGAGGCCGAAGCATCATTGTCTGTTAACGTGCATAGTTCGTAAAGCTTGGCTGGATCGTCGCTGTCCCGAACGCGAAGGAAACTTGTTCACCGCTATTTGACGTTGGAAGTCGACGTATATTGTGCTGTTGTATGTCGCTTTCATAGAGTTTATGAGCTGGAACCATGCTGAGCACTTGTTACTTTCCGGCATGCCGTTACGGCTACACAAGCGCGCAGCTACCTGCGGAAACCAAGCGTATTTACGCCGGTAGGAGACCTAAGTTGTTTCACCTTGACCTGAAAAATAAGCACCGGCTTGTGAGAAATTGTTCATTTTTCCACACTGTAAACTAGGAGATACTGGCAGTAATCATGTATTTTGGGATTGTTCACTATTTCTGGAAACTGGAGGGGTAAAATGTGGCAAAAAAAAAACATTTTTGACGAAGTTTTATAAATTTTTAAGATGCCAAAATGCCGTACATTTTTTTATTATTAGCGATGCTTTGAAGCTGATGCACGAAAAAAAATTTAGGTCTACCTGAGGTACTTTTTGTCACGGCTTGGAGCAGCACTGGACGCTGGACCCCTGCCCTTCCGCGACGAGAAGACGCCTTGAGTCCGCACGAGTTTTCAGCTCAATTTCGGTGGTTTCGTGGAGAGAATTCGTAAGTTTTAAATATATAAAACTGCCATCGAGACTAGCGTTGGCAACAGCGCCCCAAAACTGACGATCGTTTAAGTTGCAGGACGCGCGAATAATTGCCGGGAGCGGCGGCGTGGCCAGGTCTGCTTAGCAATGCTGTAAGCGGCCAGCAGCTGTCGTCAGCCCCAGCTGTGGACAATAAATTAAGCAATTCTAATTCATACAGATGGCCACACAAAATACTCTCAGATAATGCGATTTAAAAACAAATGCTGGCTGCATCGGACAAAGCAGATACAATTAGCGGGAGGATCCGGTCTTACGAAACGCAATCTCCTAGAGCGTTTTCCAGGCGTGCAATCCCATCGATCCTGCGCGTTTGGAATTATCGTACTGCGCAACGCAAGTAACGCTACCGTCAGAGCCGATGATCAAATAACATGTAACATAAGTGGAGCTCAGCTTGCTTTATGCTCCATTCTGTGTAAACGAGCAGAATGTGGTGCTGTATAGCTATCTAAACAACAGCAGCGCTGAGTTGCAGTCGCCATCGGCGCCTTCTCGATGAAACATTGCGCTGAATACTGAATTTAGTGCTATAATCATGAAGCACTGATTTAGAAAATGCACCAGGTGTTTCTCAACTAAGCTGTAAAAAATGCAAACAGCAGAAACTGCAATCAATGCCACGAGTGTCGTAGCAATTGCGCTCAGCGCTTGTGGGTGGGGCAAAGTGAAGACGGCGACGCCATTTGGTTGGTGCGGCGAGTGAGGCATCGGGCCGTCAGTGTGAAAAGGAGATCAGCGGACGGCCGCTCAACTGCTCGGATCTAGTCGATATGCATAAGATTTCGCGTACACAAACCACCGGCGATCAATCAGCGTCGGCACATTGTGAAAATGGAAATGAGAACAGAAAAAAAGCGTTTGCCGCCGGCCTGTCAACTGACGGTGGTCTTGTGTGCCGTACCTTTATCCTAGCTGCCTTGCACCACTGGCCGTTGAAACACGTGTTGAATACGGACTGCGGTGACTCTTTTGCTTTAAATTTTCGAACGAAAAAATAACTGGTTCTTACTGAGAATTTTGTGCATGAAGAAAAC
Organism: Amblyomma americanum; assembly: GCF_052857255.1. Lineage (NCBI taxonomy): Eukaryota > Metazoa > Arthropoda > Arachnida > Ixodida > Ixodidae > Amblyomma > Amblyomma americanum. The sequence goes on along the minus strand of NC_135502.1, from coordinate 144,690,076 downwards.
CGGGTGAAGGCAGTAGAAAAGTAAAAGGCCTTGAGGATCGTATCGGTTTCTACTGGCAAAGTTATATCTTGTCTAATGGGTATTAAGTGCGCCTATTTTGCGAAGCCATCCCTGCACCAGGAGGTGTAATGATCATCTGCACCCTGCTGCGTCCATTTCATTATAGACCAACACCGATCTGTGAGGTAAGCAAGACGCGGTGGCGCTTTGGTGTCCGGCTGAGTCGAGTGAGGTTTAATGGAGGGTTAGGACCAATAGGAATAAATATAAACAAAAGTTCACAGGGAACTTACGATGTCGTCCAGTCATGACGAATAAGCAAGTACATCCTAGAAGAGGTTTTGTAAGTATGAATGATTTCAAAACCAGATTATTGTTAAAGCAGCCCCGATACGTGCGCGCGTAAGTCACCCTCGTTTCGGTGTACGGTGCGCGAGTGCCATCCAAACAAACTCATTTAAGCAAAGCTCTTCTATATATTTTCTCCCCTTGGTCAGTACCCATAAAGGGAGCCCTTCGTTAACAGTTGCAAGTGATTTGAAGAATGTGAATATGTATGGTAAATGGCATCTAAAAACAATTGCTTTGAAATGCCACGATGAATGCTTGTTGCGAAGCCGGACATACCAAAAGGCGCTCTTGTCTGCTGGGTGTTTCCCGGATGGCGTCAGCTTCTCGTGTAGTCCGACATGACGCTGCGTCTGCTACATTTCTTCCCGAATACTGCCGTACAACTTAGATAGTGTAGGCAGCATCACATGAAAAAGCAATTAACAAACCATTAGAAACGACCGAAAGCGAACCACGCACTCTGTAGACGACTCTCCGACAGCGTCCGGCTTTGGCGTCCGCGAACGCCGCCTCCCTGTGTAATTGCGTTGTAGGTCGTACAGTACGCGACCCGTTTATCATTCTGTTTAAGAACTGTCTTCAATATAAACCTATCTGAGAAGTCTTATCTGAAGTCAGTTTTGTGAGTAATTGCTATGCCCGAGGCAGCACGCAGTGCTGCACGATAAGCTTGTGCACTCAAAAAACACGCGGCAGATAACAGCGCCTATAAGGGATTTATGGTGCTTCACAAAACAGATTCATTATGGTATTTTAAAGCGATTGCTTTGAAACGACGTAGCATTCTTTCATATACTTTTGGTCAAAGCACTTTAAAATGATTAACTAATGGCCAACTCCATGGGTACTTTGGGCGACGAGAGTAATATTTTATGAAAGTTTAGCTCTCGTGAGTTCTGAAGGGCTTGGTCCCGCCCCGTACCGCCAGCCGGGAATGACTCACATCGGCTCTCTTTTGGCTCTCATTGCAGTGTTTGAAAAATATACCACCTTTAAAATGACGCCTCATACTCCACCGTGTGTTCAAAGATGGACTTGGTTATTGTTCATGAAACGAACGAAATAGTATGTTCACCGGGAAGTATGAAACCTGGTTTGAATAATTTTGTTTACATGAATTCCTATAGGGGCTAGCCGTACTTTCCACCTCAAGTCAGCTCCGGCGCCCACAAGCGACCCCTATGTTCGCAAACATGATGATGACCTATACGTTTCATGGACAGCAGTTCCGAGTTACTGAAATACCGTGGTTAGGTTTACGCCAATAATCTCCGTCAGTGATGCATCAATACGCTAGCAGTGTTGCTTTCGTCGTTCCTTCAATTTCCCATTGGATGGCGCAAATTCTATTTGAAGAGTATAAGCTTGAGCAGATTCTAACGTAAGCTGACGAGAAATGGGCGTAAATTTTTGAGCGTTTCAATGCTAGTACTGCTCTATATAAAACGGTGGGTGCCGTGCTTTGGGGCAGTTCGATGCACCCTCACGAACAGTGGCACAGTAGAGGCCGGCGCTGACCATATTTGCGACTCCGGTGGGAGGTTCTTGACTAAAAACCGTGTTGAAGGACTCTGCACAACTAAATGCCTTTTCGGACTCTTATGACACGTTCGTTGCTGTTAGGTCTTTGTTTTCAGCTGTCTATAAATCTCTCACGCACCAAGAACAAACTGTGCAACTTCAGTCTGCGAGTTGGAGACCTGTTCATCTACATGACCGCAGCGGTTGCCTAGTTATTTGAGCATCCGCCTCTCATGCGAGATGTGCGGGGTTCGATCTCCAGTGCGGCCAGGGTACTCACCGGTGCAAAATGGGTACAAGCTTCCCCTGGACTCGTGCCCAGCTTAATCAAGGGTGAAATGCTTGGGAAAGGGATCTTTGACCCCACCTTGAGCATGCAAAAAATACCTTGTGCGATGGCGCTCTTTGGCTGCAGATGCTCTGAATTGCGCCATAAATATTCACTATCATCATCATTACATAATCATTACGCATTGAGTTCTGGCATTTCAAAAGCATCTTTCCATTTTGATTGGGAACTGACACGACGCACGCAGAGAGCGGCTTATGCGAACGACCTTTTTCAAATGCAGAATCTGTGCACGAAAACAAAGCGAATTACCGTGTTGTGCTTGCACTTCTAGCTTGTCGCTACGGTACTCTAACATATGAACTGAACTTATATTCCGTACTTATTTCAGAAGACATTCCGCACGCCAAGTAGACGTTCTTCGATGCTGAAACTATCATGCACATGCCTGGAAGATATTTCAACGAAATTAGAAAATATGGTTCAATATCGCCTGATTCCAATGCTGCAGTGTTATTTGCACACCTTGGAGATTGAAAGAGGGAGCCAATAACGTAGAAGCAGGGTTTAGCTGTACTGAAAGGGTACTCGGCATGACGAAGGAAATTACGCAGAGCAACAAGGTAAAAAAAAATTAAATATGTTGGGGCGGCTGGGGCTCGCGTTTATAGTGCCCATTAGATATGTTGGGGCGTTTTCTTTTCGCGGCAGTATAGTATAGAATTGAGAGACTCATCGTGGCGATCAAAACTCGGATGATGCACAAATCGAGGTGAGGTCTTGACAAGGCGCCTTCTGACTTGGGAGTTACATGGCTCGTTAACGTTCCTACTTGTAAATCGCGGGACTAAAATGTTCGTAATTACAAGACAAACACAGTGGTTTATTGTTTTCAGAACCTCAGCTTACATACGTGCAACTGACATGTAGAGCTGCCGCATTACTCATAAAACTTTTATCGTGAAGTTATTGTATGCGGCTTTGACGATCCAGAGCTTCCCATGTGTTAAAGGCGTGCCGATGTAGAGGTCTGCGGAATAATCCTCACGAACTTCAGGTAAACACACAAACCTAATGAAACCAACAAGAAAACAGGAATACAAGAAGAGGGCGTAGACAGGACTGCGCTTGACTAAACCGCGGCTGGGAACTGGGGCACTTTATCGTGGGCCGATATAGAAGAACACCCGTGTACTTTAGCACTCTGTCTTTTTAAAACTCGACAGGGGCATTGGGAATACGTTCTTTCGACCATGGTCTCAGCAGCGTAATGCTGAAGCCACAAAGCCACCACTTTTAGCCGTACAAGTGTTGACAGCGAAAGCACAGTGACCTGCGTCGCGTATTTAGGCGTGCACCGTTTTTATTTCTCTAAAATTTCACCACAATGGTGAAGTGAGTGATACAGAGTTCGCACCTCATGCAACTGCCACGCGATGTGAGAAACGAGCACATCGAAATACCGCATGAAAAAGAAGACAATAGAAACTATCCAGGCATTTTATGTTCAGTCAAGCTAGGTGGCGTTGGAGCCACCTATCTTTCCACGGCAAAAGCACAAATGTAATTGGATAAAATATCATACACGCAGAAAGCTAAAATATATGTATTGCATCAAACACCACAAGCATGCACGCTACCGAAAAGAGGAATAAACTTGACAATTCAAGGTGGCGCCTCTAATAAAGTTTCTCTTTTATGACAGCGCCTGCAATGAGAACTTTCAGACGACGAACTCAGCTATCTCCTCATTGGAAACTTTCACGCATAAGTTAGAGTCCCGTTCTTCACAAAATCCAGCGGTGGTGTTGCAGGAGTTGTCGAAATTGCAAGCAAAAAACCGGATTTTTCACAAAGGTGGCTAAATCACAAGTGGAGCGCCGGATTTGAAAACTGTCTAAAACATTATAAAACCAGATTTAGAAGGTAGCAACATCACTAAAAAGTGATTATGACATTTAAAAATATAAGGTTAATGAATTTCACTGAGAACGTCGTTTATTAGTAGTATGGGTTCATCAAATAGCGATAAATTCGGCTCACTCTAACCTGACAGAATATATCGTTTAACATTTGGGAGGTAAGAAATATACACTAGGGATATTTACTGACTTGACTGAGGCAATAAATTATGTCGGCCGTTATCGTCTCACTCGTACATTACAATAGTAAGGTATATGTGTCCAACCATTAGGGTTACTAAACTCCTATCTTGGTCGTCGTTATTAGCATGGCACTGACAATCACCCATCGTGTGCAATAGCAATGAACTCGGTAGGTCATTAAGGCAGTATACTGGGTCGACTTTTATTTAATATATATCGAGGCGAGTACACAAGATCCTGACGTCGTAAACGCCGTGCACAAAATATTATCAACTGGGCACGGTCAAACAGGCTAGTAAATAATGAAACAAAGGCCGCAGTAACAATTTCGGCGCTATAAGTCTAGAGTAGTTACACAAAGCACGACTAACTCTTTATAAAATTACAAGTAAGATACGTGCACTGTTTACAGAAACAGTGCCTTGGGATAGCCACGTGGATCACGTCGCTTATGAATTAGGAATTATGGTAAGCATCTTTAGTCTCCAAAAAAACTACCTCCCTCACAAAATCATTTTGTTCCAAAAAAAAAACCTTTTATGTCTGATACAAATTATTTCCTTCTTGTCGGGGGCGCAACCAAGTAGTTCAAATTGCATCGCCCAAAATAAGGCCATCCTTATTAGAACTTGGTCTGCTTATGATTATCCGGTAGCCATTTTGCTTGATAGCCTGAGATTTTTTTAATGTCATTGGTACGCATTGTTACCAAGTGTGCAAATTTTATTTCTAGCAAACAGCAGCAGAATAACTTTCTTGCTAGCCTAAGCGAATTGGAAATGAAAAGCCTACGGGTTACTTTAAGCAGAATGCCTTTTGCGGTAAAATAGACGCTTATCGCTCCATTTAAACAACATAATCTTTGAAATACCGTATGCCAGCTCTTCACGACAGTTTTCAGGGTAAAAACATTGATTACCCAATCTTGAATCTAGACATTTAAAAAAATCTTACCGTCGTTTGTGATAAACAACATTCCAGTTTGTAAGTGCTTACTTTACGGTTATGTTTCACTTTATGTACAATCGCGAGTAAAAAAAGGTTAGCACTACTGACGTCACAGGAGCGGTAGATAGCAACGCTCGGCGCTGCGGCTACGGACCCGCCGATAACAAAAGTGCCAGGTGTGTTCACAAAGCACGGCGCCGCGCAAGCCGCGTGGTGCGATTTTCCGACGGGGTGAAAAAGCCTTCTCTTCTCGTGACTGTACCGTTGTCCACATACTTGTCTAGAGCTCACGGGAACCTCCGCGCTCTCTTGTGGATTTATCAAAGTCGCCGCTGCCTGGAAGACCCGATATAGCTTTAAAAGAGAGGAGGAGTTAAACACAATCTATGTGAATGTGCATGCTCGACAAAGTTTTTTTTATAGTCCTGGGAGACCTGTAAGTGATGCCAGTGCCCCGGTTCGCCATTCCTGCACTCCATACAGGTGTGCGGAAGACTCTAGAATTGGTGTTGCTTATGTTCTCCTGTGGTTTTCATTCCCCACCTTCTTTCTAAGGGAAAAGATTTCGAACAGCACTGCATTTTTTTTACAAGTTGACGTGTTTATCTTCCTATGCACCCTTTTATTGCCTGCCATCATACACGCAGCAGTCCATGCTCCTTATAGTATTCCTGTTATCCTCAGTGCGTACAAAAGCGACTTCGATGCATTAAATGCGCCTTTTTGTGTTTAAGTTCCGGTAAAATGAGTGATTTTTAATTTAGTTTGTATTTTTTCTACATATTTGATTGATGTACATTTGGGAACTACAAACAGTTGCTTGCATTGCGGTTTTGATGTGCTAGCTTCATGTGGGTGGATTAGGCTACAGTTGCTTGCTTTTAGGGAAGTAAAGAGTCAAGCTGTTCACGCAACGTTTTGTCGTACTAGCTCCATTAGTTTGATTCAAATGGGCAATAAAAGAAAGCCGTCTCCTTTGGGCTGTGAGTCAGATACGCCCCCGCTACGCCACGTATGTGATATGTCTTGGTTAATGTGGGTCTTTATATGTACGTCGTGGGCTGTCACAAACCATTACTGTGAATATTAAAGAAGAAACATTGTCCGTAACTGCGTGGGCAGCAATAACCACTGATAGGCTTCATTATCGCTTTCGCGTCATGCCCTTGAAGGCCTGCCTTAAGTTTCCCGACGAATGTTTTTCAACATGAATACATTTAACGAGGAATACATTAGGTTGATTGAAGTCTAAGCCTGCCCTGACTGTATTACCATCAGTACAACCTTAGACTTCAATCAGCCAAATTATCAGGTAGGCTTTCGTAAATAATATTCCACAATATAAAACACACACACTATGAGTCAGGTGATAGAGAAATTCGCAGAATATAAACAACCCCTATATATACCCCCAATGATTACGAGAAAGGATCTTACTCAGTGGAAACCTTGGCAGTCAAGTAGGCATCGCAGAATCAGGGTGCAGAAGAGCCTTATGTGAATATACTGGAAGATATCTATAGCAACTGAACAGCTACCATAATCCTCCTTAATATCAGCAATAAAGTTCCAATAAGGAAGCCCGTCAGGCATGGAGACATGATCTCGCCAATGGTACTCACCGCCTTTTTACAGGAGGTATTCCGAGGCCTGAACAGGAAATATTTGGGGATAAGAGTTAATGGAGAATACCTAAATATTCTGCGATACGTTGATGAAACTGCCTTGCTGAGCCAATAAGGAGGTCAGCTGCAAAACATGATAAATGAGTTAGACCGGCAGAGCAGAATGGTGGGTCTAAAAATTAACATGCAGATAACTAAATTAATGTTCAATTCTCTAAACCAATGAAGAGTAGTTCAAAATTGGCAGCGAGGTGCTGGAAGTGGTAAAAGAATACGTCTGCTTAGGACACTGAGTGACCGCTGATCCAGATCAAGAGAGGGAAATAATTAGAAGAATAAGAATGGGGTGGAGCGCATATGGCAGGTTCTCTGAGATCATAAATGGAATTTTACCAGTACCCCTCAAGAGAAACGTATGCACCTGTACCTTGCCGGTGCACACCCATTGGGCAGAAACGTGGATCCTAACGAAAATAGTTCAAGTTAAGGCCAACGCAGCGGGCTATGGAAATAAAAATTATAGCTGTAACGTTAGGAGACCGAAATCGGGCAGAGTAGGTCAGGGAAAAAACGCGTGTTAATGACATCCTAGTCGAAATCAAGAGGAAGAAATGGGCTTGGCAGGGCATATAATGCGAAGGCAAGATAATTGCTGGTCCTCAAGAGTAACGGAGTGGATTCCACGAGAAGGCAAGCGCAGCATGAAGGGGGGGGGGGGGAGAATGTTACATGACCGGATGAGATTAAGAAGTTTGCGGGCATACGGTGGGCGCTGCTGGCAAAGGACATTGTTATTTGCAGGGACATGGGAGAGGTCTTTGCCTTGCAGTGGGTGTAGTCAGGCTAATGGAGATAATGATGGCAAAACGCTTACATGTGCGCCTTGTCGTATCTGCGAAATTTTGCCCGTCCTTGCATCCACACCATTGAAAACTCCGGAATATTATAATACATTCCAAAGCATTTCTTATATCACTGGGTTTCAAACTGACCTTGATTTGCTTTCAAAGCACAGAATAATGTAATGACTATGGGTATCTCACTTTCAATTAAAGCTAAAATAGTTCTGCTGCTTCGAAAAGCGGTCATGCGGGCTGCGCTCCAGGTTTCCTGGTTTCCTGGTACGTTTACCTGGCCGCCCCAAGAAGGTCTCGATGAGTCGCCTTTTTGAGGGAAAGTGAAAATACATTGACGATGAGAGTAGAGCTCTAGCCACGCCCTTATTTCTCAAAAAACGCTTTTTCTGTAGAATATTCAACTTGACCCGCACTCTACTGAGCTAATGTAAACGTAGAAGCTTTGCACACCTGAAGACTGCGTCGTGCACGACGGCTTATCATCATCTTTTATAAGGACAGTGGCGTCACGCCGGCAGTGCTATCAGAGAAAGCTTTGAAGACGTATTATGTCATGGAACTGCCAAATTCATACTCGCTTTACATCTTTACAGGGCGAAACAATAAAAGCATTCAAGAATCCGCTGTAACCGCAGCCGTGTGCGCGGTGCAGTAGTTTGTTTGCGTTGAAGCGGAAGGACAGTCATTGGTTTTACTTCAGTTATATTTGCGTTGGGTTACTCTCACGGGCACTGCATGGTTTATGAACAATGACGCGTCAAATTCTTACAAAATGGACGAATGCTTCTTTGACTGGTAAAGCTACTGAGCCAAATTTTTAATTAATGCAGGAAAAGGAGATTACTATCGCACATGCTTGGTACGCTTAGCTTGGATAGTGTGCGGAAACCCACTTGAATATTTACATCCTACAATGGCACAAGGTTTGTTGTTTCTCTAAACGCGAGAGGGCTGTTTCCTAGAATAGTCTCGTAATTTCCTGTGAGAAACTTCCGCCTACTAAGGCAAGTTTGAGCTATAAAACAAATAAACTCAACACACGAGATTTACTCTAGAGTTCATAGTTCGGACATCAATGGACATCAAATGACATCAAAGTGTTCCAGGAATATTGTGACCGCACAGCTCGTAGTGACATCTGTAGGAAACTCTGGTCGTTAGTTCATACTGCTAAACCAATCTAAAAAGCGCTTCTGCTTGGAACAATATATCAGAGGAAAAAAAAACACCCGAACGCAAAAGAAATCTGACAACCGGGCGACTGTGCTACTGATGCTCCAACGACTCGTCTCCTACGTCTTAAAAAGATAATACTCACCCAGAAACCAGCCGACGCTGCGCGTAAGATACAGGTATTGTCGTTGGGAGGCTAGGATTTTTAAGCAGGAAATTTCCAAAGAAAATATCTATGATAATTGTAGGAAAAGCTCTTTGTTGTTTGAGGGCAGGACGGGAGTTTTGCGGACTAAGACGTATAGAGTCAGGCACCACGATATAGACACGATGTGCGGTGCTTGTGGAGAGGAGGAGGAAACGGCTGAACACTTGATACTTTTCTTTAAAGGCTTCATTCTGCAGTGGAATGCAGCTGGGCTGATTTATTCAAAGCATTGGGGTTTAAGGACTGTAATAATAATAATAATAATTGGTTTTGGGGGAAAGGAAATGGCGCAGTATCTGTCTCATACATCGTTGGACACCTGAACCACACCGTAAGGGAAGGGATAAAGGAGGGAATGAAAGAAGAAAGGAAGGAAAAGGTGCCGTAGTGGAGGGCTCCGGAATAATTTCGACCACCTGGGGATCTTTAAGGACTGTAGGAAAAGTACATTTTAAGAGGGTAGAAGTAACCAAGCGAAGGTTATCTGATTGGTGGCTAAAATCAAGACGAGTAAAATTTCACTAGTCATGGCTAAGTGGTTTGAACCATCGCCGATTTAAAGGGTTCAGCCTTATGCATTCATCCATTCGTCCGTCCGTTCATCCGTCCATCTATGCACCCAGGTACGCCACTCTACAGAGCTTGTTTTTGAGTTGACATAGTCTATAGCCTAAAAATTGTTGCCAAATTTCAAATACGTGAAAAAAAGGAATGTTTTAGAAACCACAAAAGAGAAAACAGCTAACGTCCACAACGTTACAGAAGCACCTACGGGTACACCTGGATAGTGTGGCACACATTCTTAAAATGGACAGTGGTCAAAGGGGCAGACAGCGTTAATATTGAATGTCACAAGGTGAAGAGCCTCTGCAGTTCGGTTTAGCAGTTGTATAGTTTCAAAGAGGATGAAATATTGGTTTGTTTTCTGCCACGCCAGGGACTCCGGGGAAGCACCTGACTGGATCAATTTCTGTTTTGCCGTTCCATTTAGGACCTCCTTCTTCCTTTCCTCTTTCACTCCCTCCCTTATCCCTTCCCTTACGGCGCGGTTCAGGTGTCCAACGATATATGAGACAGATACTGCGCCATTTCCTTTCCCCAAAAAACCAATTATTATTATTATTCCATTTAGGAGCAACGCAGAGCATCTGTTTTTTTCCAACGCAAGGATTAACGGGGTTTACCTCTCTTCCCTTGCGAAACCCTCCAATAGCGTCAGGTTGAGCAAGCGCCCACCCGCACCAATTGGAGACACGAACTCGGGAGGAAGATTGTGCAGTGCGTTGCGCCATCAGCTCTATAAGGCAAGCGGCAGCATATTACGTGCTAGGGTTGTTCTTTCTCAAAATATTCATGTTGCAGCTGTAGCATCACTCATTTTAGCCCTTACCCACTGCCTGGGCTGTTTAAGCTCCTAAAAGAGACACCATTTCTTCTGAAACCACAATCACTTTCTGAACGTTGTCTGTTTCATGAAATAAAAAGAGATCGGGAGGTGGGAAGTGCGACATATCGTTTAACGTCAGACAAAAAATGCAAGGAACATAGTATATTAAAGCAATACACAAGAAAGCACGTGCCGCCTTAGCGCATAAAAGCATGAATGCTGCTCTTCGTTTTTGCCATTATCCATGGTGTGCAGTTTTCTTTCCGTCCTTAACTTAGCCGAGCGAATTTTCTGAAGGGGCAGGTAACATTTTGTGTAAGCAAAGCGAAAACGCCAGGACATGCTACGACCTGCACGCGTTAACGGATCACAAACACATTTTCTGCACCTAAATCAGTTATTAGTGGACAGTCCAAAACCTTGCCAGGCCAAGGTGGCTCTTGCCGAGCAAGCTCTCGCGACACATCTTCAATTTAACTGCCACTTTCCATGGTGGTCAGTTTGCTCATAATACGGTGAGCAGGTTGTAATGACGCCACTAGGTCACGTGTCGTAGGCGGCCCACGTAAATTGCCAGAGCGCCCAGTTGCCACGGCAGCTCCGGCTGCGAGACTTGAAACGGTCGCCAACGCTGATGCCGACGCTGGATAATTGTTTCCTACTAAACTTCTAGAGGTAAAGCTATTGAGTGCTCATATACTTAATTTTGATGTCAGTTGTATTGAATGTTCGCAACGCGAGTAAAATTAAAGAACAAAAACCGGACTGGGCACTTTTAAACCGCCTTAAGGTTACAACACGATTGGGTTAATGGGCTAATATGCGGCTTTGATCATTGTCTAGTTCGCATTCATAAATCGTCGCAAGTCCTCATACCACTCCTGGCACAGTTGCGCACGGTTAAGCGATGCGTCACTTCCCCGGCAGGTGGCTGTTTCAAACAACGGTGAGGATTGTGGGACCCAGATTGCTCTTCCTGACCAACATCAACCAATCGATCATTCATTTAACTGCCACCTACCACGCGAAAGTTTGGTCATGATCGTTTGGGCTGGTTGTGAAGGTGTCACATGGAGATCAGACCAAGGTGTCCTACCAAGGATGCTTCTCGGAGAACTTTTCACTCACGCCGCTACGGCAACGCACGGCGCCGACGCAGGGTTTCACGCTTAAAGGGACCCTTAGCGCTACCGCATTAAAATTAAAATTTGATGATGGATTTTTGGCCGTAATATATAAAAGCTGCAGTTATCCAGGCCTTAATATATGTCCTGTTTAATAATAAACCGCTACTACTCCCGTCCGTTAACATGGACTCAGAGATAGAGTTAATTTGTAGATGTACTTTAATCAGAGCCACTCACCGTGCTACAGTCATGCAGCTCAGGATGAGCAGGCTTGGCCGCGTTAAACGATAGAAGAGAACGTAAAAAAATTTCACAGGCGATCGATGGGTCGAACGGATGGTAAGAGCTCGCTGCCACTGCATATGTCGTCACACACTCTTTCTCGCTACTTCCAAAGCAGCGCGCCAGTAAAGGGTGACCGATAGCATAATTATTGCAAAAAGTGGCACTTGACGCGGTCCTTCATTGGCGCTTGGGCAGAGCGCTACTTTTCCTAAGCAAGACCCATCGTCCACGTCAGGAATGAGCTGGTGTTCAGCCAGTCTGACTACAAACAATGGGGCCATGGTCTCTGCTAATTCTCGGCTCAATATGCGCGAAGAGCGGCTTTTCAATTATTGCATTAGCCTGGCTGTCTACAAACATTTCCCACACAGAAATTCATTGGCTTTATTATTAAGGGCCAATATGCGCGAACAGTGTCCTTTTAATTATTGCATTAGCCTAGCTGCCAAAGCATTTCCGACATTACAAACCATTGACCTTTCGAACAAAACCAGTGGAGATATACCGCATGCAATTAGAGGTCCCACCTGCAGTTTTTATGCCGTGGAACCTTTGGCTGTATATTGTGTAATTTGTTATAACTGTCATAAAATTTTCAAGTCATACTGCAAGCAGTCATTTGACCGAATATAATTTCACTTGACAGCAATTAAGTTATTCAAACAATCCTACCGGACATATTGACACAGGTGATAGAAGAGGAGGACGAAGGGAACTCAGGCGATAGAAGCAGAGGACGAAGAAAATCTTCTTCCTGCTCGTGCTCGCTCTACCGGCTGTGTAGCTCCTTGGTCCCCGAGTGCTTTTGGTGTACTATTCGTTACAAATCTGGTGGAGGTGCTGGGTACGCTTCCAGACCCGCGCAGCCCACCTGTGATCACGGATCTCACCCCGGTCCACCAGCGCCGCGGCCGCCGCCTGCGAGGAGAGTCCCCAGAGTTCGGACCCCTTCCGGCAGCCACCAGGACGACACAGCCTCGGACGTCGGAGGAGCCAGCTGCCATGTCAACTGAGAGTAGGCTCCCAGCTCACATCCTGTGCCAGCAGCCACGAACACCCCCGTCTTTTCATGGCGACGTGTTCGAGGACGCCGAGGACTGGCTCGATACATGTGATACATGTGGCTCGATACATGTGGCTCGATACATGGGAAATGTGAAGATCCTCCGCCACCATCACGCCGATACGCCATTTCGCTGGGGGCAGGTAGCGACAGCATCCGACACGCTACCTCCGATTTGTACGCAACAATTGATGGAGTCGACGTCTCCGCCTTACTCGACACCGGTGCCGATTACTCCGTAATGAGCCGTGCCCTCGCCCAAGAATTAAAGAAAGTTTTGACGCGATGGTCTGGGCCGAGCATTCGTACTGCTGGGAGTCACCTGATTACCCCTGCTGGCAAGTGTACTGCAAGGGTCGGCATCCGTGGTTTTCTGTACGTCTGTGAATTCGTGGTACTGTCCGAGTGTTCGAGGGACTTGATCCCGGGCCTCGACTTTCTGCAGACGAACGGCGCTGTCATTGATCTGAACGAAGCCCGGATCACGTTCTCGACGAAACAGGCCGTGGCGCATACCGACAGAGATCCGGGAATCAACGCTCTGCGTATAGTCGACGATGACGTGATGGTGCCACCACGGTCTAGCATCCTGGTTCTCGTGAGACATGACTTGTTCCACGATAACGAGGGTATCGCGGATAGCCACCTTCCGCTGCTGCTGGCGAAGGGAATAGCCGTCGCTCGAGGCCTCGTCCAGTTGCATAACGGTTGTACTAGTGTCCTACTCACGAACTTCGCCAACGAGGTTCAGCACCTCGCCAGGGACACGGCTGTTGCCTTACTTCACGAAGTTACTGTGTTGCCTGATTTATGCGCCGTCGGGGCCAGCCCTCAAGACGAGGCCGCACCATGCCACGCCCTGCAGACCGTGAAAATCAACCCGGACTTGGCACCTGAGCAGAAGAATCTTCGGTCTGCTCTTCTAGCAGATTTTGCAGATTGCTTCGCCACCAGCTCCAGGGTCGGTCGTACACCTGTCGCCAAGCATCGCATCATCACAGACGAGGCCACGCCGCCTGTATGCCAGCGCCCATACCGTGTTTCTCCTAAGGAACGCGAAGCCATTAAAACGCTAGTCGATGAAATGCTTGCAGACGATGTTATTCAGCCGTCAACAAGTCCATGGGCGTCGCCCGTGGTCCTCGTCAAAAAGAAAGACGGCACCTTGAGATTCTGTGTTGATTACCGGGAACTAAACAACGTGACCAAAAAGGACGTTTATCCGCTTCCCAGGATTGACGATGCCCTCGACCGATTACGTGACGCCAGGTTCTTCTCCTCATTAGATCTCAAAAGCGGATACTGGCAGATAGAGGTGGACCAGAGAGACCGAGAGAAGACGGCTTTCGTGACTCCAGACGGTTTATACGAGTTCAAGGTGCTCCCGTTTGGTCTTTGCTCGGCGCCGGCCACGTTCCAGCGTATGATGGACACCGTTTTATCCGGTCTGAAGTGGCAGTCTTGCTTGGTGTACTTGGACGACGTCGTCATTTTCTCGCCTACCTTCGATCAACACTTGGACCGGCTGCGCATCGTGCTTCGAGCCCTGAAATGCGCGCAACTAACGATCAAGCCCGAGAAATGTCATTTTGGTTTCAAGGAACTTCGCTTCCTTGGCCATGTTGTCAGCGCACAAGGCGTTCTCCCGGACCCCGACAAGACTGCTGCCGTCTCCAGATTTCCGCGCCCAACCGACAAGAAGGCACTTCGACGTTTTCTCGGCCTCTGTTCTTACTACCGACGCTTTGTGCCCGATTTCTCCAGAATAGCTGACCCGTTGACAGCACTGACTAGAGAAGAAATACCCTTTCTGTGGGGAAGCGACCAAGAAGAAGCTTTTCAGGAGCTCCGCAACAGCCTACACAGCCCCCCGATACTCGCCCATTTCGATGAAGACGCCGCCACCGACATACACACCGATGCCAGCAATGTTGGCCTTGGGGCGGTACTTGTCCAGTGGCAGGACGGCGTGGAACGCGTTATCGCTTACGCGAGCCGAACACTTTCGCGATCGGAGGCGAACTATTCGACGACAGAGAAAGAATGCCTTGCGGTGATCTGGGCCATCAGCAAGTTTCGTCCATACCTGTACGGACGACCCTTCCGTGTTGTCAGCGACCATCACTCGTTATGCTGGCTGGCAAGCCTTAAAGATCCGTCCGGCCGGTTGGCTAGGTGGAGCCTCCGTTTG
This sequence comes from Amblyomma americanum, assembly GCF_052857255.1. Classification (NCBI taxonomy): domain Eukaryota; kingdom Metazoa; phylum Arthropoda; class Arachnida; order Ixodida; family Ixodidae; genus Amblyomma; species Amblyomma americanum. The sequence goes on along the minus strand of NC_135502.1, from coordinate 144,674,946 downwards.
CAAGAGTACGACGTGACTGTCGTTTACAAGTCGGGCCGGCAGCACCAAGATGCGGATTGCTTATCACGCGCGCCCGTGGACCACGCTCCGCAAGAAATCACCGAAGATCTTCCTTTCATTTGTGCTCTTAGCCCATCCCATGTGGCTCAGCTTCAACGAACGGACCCGGAGATAGCGCCGCTCATCGAGCACCTGGAAGGTCACAGTGGTCGGGTTCCGCGTGTTTTTCGTCGTGGCCTGCAATCCTTCACCATGCGAAATGGCGTTCTCTACAAGCGCAACTTTGGAACGTCACCGAAACATTTTTACTCGTGGTGCCCACCCAGTTACGACCTGACATCTTGAGCGCTTGTCACGACGAGCCGTCCGCCGGCCACTTGGGAGTCAGTCGCACGCTGTCAAGAATTCGGGAGAAGTACTATTGGCCCAAATTACTTCCATCAGTGCAGACCTACGTGCGAACCTGCCGCGACTGCCAACGCCGGAAGTCTCCACCCATGAAACCAGCCGGATTTCTTCGGCCAATAGCGCCACCGAAGATCCCTTTTCAACAAGTTGGAATGGATCTCCTTGGCCCCTTCCCGAAGTCATCCACTGGAAAACGGTGGATCGCTGTTGCGACGGACTACTTGACACGTTATGCTGAGACCACGTCGCTTGCGAGCGGAACTGCGGCCGAAGTAGCCGAGCTTTTTTTTCCACAGCATCGTCCTGCGTCATGGCGCCCCTGCGGTCATTATTACTGACCGTGGGGCAGCTTTCACAGCCCGCCTAACCCAGGCTGTGCTGAAACTGACGCACACCAGCCATGGTACTCCCAACAAGTAGAATTCTCAGTGAAATTTAGCTTTAAATAAAAAAACTGTAAAACACCATCTCTTGGAATTTCATGCGTCAGTACTAATGGATTAAAACACCCAACATAAAGGGCTAAAAGCTGGATGACAGTGGCCGGAAAATCCCTGCACCCTTGTAATAAAATTAAAAAATCATCCACGTATCTTAAAACAGTCACGTTGCTAAAATCCTTCAGGCGGTCATTAACTACTGTCACAATGGGCTAAAACAATGTCACTGAGAACAAGAGCAATACAAGAACCTATACAAATCCCTTGCTTCTGAATGAGAACTTGGTCATTCCATTCAATGTACGTTGACCTGAGATAAAATGAAAGAAATTCTAAAAAAACGTTCTACGGACAAACCTGCTGCATTCTGAAAAGCTGTTGACCCAAAACAATCAATGCACTCTTCCACACAACTGAGGAGTTTTTCTTGTGGCAAGGAATAATACAAATCCTTTATGTCAAAAGAGCTGGCCATAAGACCATTGTTATGATTCTTCTGCAAGAACTATAAAACTATTTCAGAATTTCGAATCTTGAAGGGGTCGTCAATCACTAATAGATTTAGTTTCTTTTGCACGAAGAGAGCGACTGAGTTTTGGCACGTGCCATTTTCTGATACAATAATCCTTAGGGGGCACTCCACTTTGTGGGTTTTAGCAGTGAACATGACCTGTAAAAATGCAGCATTATTTTTTCAATGTTTTTCGCCAATCTTTCGAGGTTCAGTTTGTTGCACAGAGCTTTGACAGCCGACCGTAGTTTTTTCGCAGATACCGCTTGTGCCTTATGCAGCACTGACAGTACAGCTTCCATGGCCTTATTTCCAAACTCACCCCTTGTTAGAACCACAAAACCACCTTCTTTATCTGAAGGAAGAACGCACAGATTGTCTTTTCTCAAATTCGAAGCCAAACGACTTATCGAAACACGCGGAATTACACCTTTAGCGTGATTTATCACGTCAACCCAATCCGAAATGCACCTTTCGGCTTGACTGGTGCCAGCAAATCGCGAAACACGTCGTACAAGGGACAACTGTTCCGGGGCATTCAACTTTGGCTCAACGGCAAACTTGGGCCCAAGACCAAGAATGCGATCCATATTGTCCGGTAGATGAACCTGGCCTAAGGACTTAACCGCACACCTCGTCGTGGGGGGCCGTTTGGGTTGGGCGGCTCGAAGCTTCCTCAGCTCTTGCTGCCACAAGCAATCGGTGGCGCGGTCCACTGACATGAAGACGGAGTGCAGATCTCGATTGCCACCATTTGGTTTTGTGGAATCCTGAAGACGCGTGTGGAGTAGATCTCTGTACAGGCGCGCTTGACGCCGCCACTCTGATCTCAGAATCTTGCACACCCTCGCAGCATGACCATTTGATGGGATAAATTTGCCAAAAGCCAATTTGATGTCATCCGGTAGAAGCTTGTTCCGGATTCAAAAGGACAAAGCACGCCCACTGCATTCGGCGTTCACAATCAGAGAAGGGATGAAGCAAGGTTGTAGAGACGAACACGAAGGAAGAGGACCCGATGTACGAGAAATGAAGCTCAAGAGCACAGACCTTTGGGCTAGTTGGTGCATTGCAGTCATGTGCAAGCGCAAAACAAACAGGGACAAAGAAGGATGGGACACCACGAGCGCTTACTTCCAACTAAAGATTTACTGACAAACAAATACATTACATACAACATTGCTGCATGACGTCAAACTAACAGCACTGCCGACATCAAGTGGCCGCACCCAAAAACATGTTTTCTTTTTTAGTGAGCAATACAGATGGTGCGCTGACGCAGGAAGGACCCGCTTTTCTAATCAATTCTGCTTCTATTATCTCTCTAGCATCCTGGCACCTATGCTTGGCCACTATCTTGCATGCGCTGAAGAAAGGTTTACATGGTTTCTTATTCTTTTCCGCGCAGTCATGACAATGTCCAGAAAGATGACCATCCCTATAATTGCCTACCTTCCTCCTGTGCTCCAGCAATCTTTCATTCAGACATCGGCCAGTTTGATCGATGTACATAGAACCGCACGATAGAGGAATTTCATATACTACTTCACAAGCACACGCTACAAAAGGATCTCGGTGCTTGATAGCGCATGGTTCTTTTGGCTTTTGGAAAGGATTTGTCATTTTCACTAGTTTTTCACCGTCTCGGGCGCCGATAGCACTACTCTGACGCCACTGCGTTTTGCAATCTTCTTTAGGCGATGCGAGGTGTTGTGCAAATAAGGAACGACTACTATCTTATTTCCATTAGCTTCGCACTGGTTCCTGTCCTTTTTCTTTGGCGTTTTCAACAAGCCTTCTGATACAGACACAGTTGTGTGGAAGAGTGCATTGATTGTTTTGGCTCAACAACTTTTCAGAATGCAGCAGGTTTGTCCGTAGAAAGTTTTTTATAATTGCTTTCATTTTATCTCAGGTCAACGTACATTGAATGGAATGACCAAGTTTTCATTCAGAAGCAAGGGGTTTGTATAGGTTCTTGTACTGCTCCTGTTCTCAGTGACATTGTTTTAGCCCATTGTGACAGAGTCGTTTGTGACCGCCTGAAGCATTCTAGCCACGTGACTGTTTTTAGATACGTGGATGATTTTTTAATTTTATTACAAGGGTGCATGGATTTTCCGACCACTGTCAACCAGCTTTTAGCCCTTTTTGTTGGTTGTTTTAATCCTTTAGTACTGACGCATGAAATTCCAAGAGATGGTGTTTTAGAGTTCTTAGATTTAAAGCTAAATTTCACTGAGAATTCTACTTGTTTGGAGTACCATCGAAGGGCTAATAAATCTCTCTTACCGTTTCATTCATCACATTCGAAACTTGTAAATAGAGCAATCGCTAAGCAATGTCTAAGTAATGCATTAAAAAAGTCGTGTTGCCATTCACTGAGCCATAGTTTTCAAAACCAAGTGACGCGCCTCCAGTCAGCTGGTTATTTGGTCAGCCTTATTGTGTCTGTATCAGAAGGCATGTTGAAAACGCCAAAGAAAAAGGACAGGAACCAGAGCGAAGCTAATGGAAATAAGATAGTAGTCGTTCCTTATTTGCACAACACCTCGCATCGCCTAAACAAGATTACAAAACGCAGTGGCGTCAGAGTAGTGCTGTCGGCGCCCGAGAGCCGGAAAAACTAGTGAAAATGACCAACACTTTCTAAAAGCCATAAGGACCATGCTCTATCAAGCACCGAGATTTTTTGTAGCGTGTGCTTGTGAAGTAGTATATGAAATTCCTCTATCGTGTGGTTCTAGGTACATCGGTCAAACTGGCCGATGTCTGAATGAAAGATTGCTGGAGCACAGGAGGGAGGTAGGCAATTATAGGGATGGTCATCTTTCTGAACATTGTCGTGACTGCGCGGAAAAGAATAAGAAACCATGTAAAACTTTCTTCAGCGCATGCGAAATAGTGACCAAGCATAGGTGCCAGGATGTTAGAGAGATAATAGAAGCAGAATTGATTAGAAAAGCGGGTCCATCCTGCGTCAGCGCACCATCTGTATTGCTCACTAAAAAAGAAAAAATGTTTTTGGGTGCGGCCACTTGATGTCGGCAGTGCTGTTAGTTTGACGTCATGCAGCAAGGTTGTATGTAATGTGCTTGTTTTTCAGTTAATCTTTAGTTGGAAGTCAGCTCTCCTCGTGTCCCATCCTTCTTTGTCCTTGTTTGTTTTGCGCTTGTACTTGACTGCAATGCACCAACTAGCCCAAAGATCTGTGCTCTTGTCCTCCGTATGGACCTCAAAAAAACAACAACTTTGAACAGGCTTTTTCTACTGCATAGAATAAACTACTCCGCGCAAAGAAGGCTTGCTTAGTTTTGCGAAATGCGCTGAATGCATAAGACATAGGGCATCTTTCTTTAGAAAAAAAAAACACAGGTTTTCTCCGTCACTTCACGTGCATGTAACAAGAGAAACTGAAATCTTACTTGAAACCAACGTCAAAAACACTCTGACTCTGCATGGCATTTCAATTCAGCGACAATTCGGGCGAAATCCGTAGTAACGAAGAATTCGGTACTTTTTGGTGCATTTTCCAAGTGGTCAGGCCAAAGCGAAACGGTATGTAACTGTAACACATACTCTGAAAGACCTGGTGCAGTGAAAGAACAAGCGTTTTTGATTTTCATTTTGCACAAACGATAGACTGCCAACGCCTTCTTGCACGCAACATACGTCGGGCCACATGGCACTCCACCCCGCTGATAGAAAAATGCGATGGTCATACTTATACTGATGATCACATTGTGCATCTCTTTGCAGCTTCGATGTACTGCGAGATCATTGTGCAACAGCGTGGCGAGGAATTTGTTTCAAGGCAGTGCAAAAGTTATCTTACAATAGGAGAGCAACAATTAGCTCCGATATAATTCATCAGTTCAGCTGCTCCAGGCTCCGTGGATGTGCACTCGTAGAGTAGATACAATAAATTTTGTTCCTTGAATTCATTAATTCCTTCTTTTTTGCAAATCCGCTGGCTGCTTATATATAGAATGGTGCATATACAAGGTCAGGCTTTTGGAGAACAAGCAGAAAAAGTCTGCATTGTTGCCAAGTCTGCATGCATCATATGGCTGCTCTCTGCCTTGCATAAAGGCTTGGCTGCTCTGGCCAAAAACAACTGCCAGTATACACAGCAAGAGGTGTGGCATAAAACTAGTTCGGGCCCCGAATCACATACACAATCCCACCAGTCTTACAATTGATGAGACACCTCTCAACGACATTGCCAATTCTCTACAAATGATTGCTGGACCAGGGTGTAAAAACTGGCACATCGGCCTCGTTCTGGCAAGAACATCATGAGCTGTTAGTGAGAGACTGGCTGAATATGGTCATAGCATCGGTCCGAATGTCGGGCCACTATTAATAGGAAGGCCGAATGTGGGCTTAGTCCTGGCGCGAACGTGGGGTCATTGTTCATAGCCTGGCCGAACATGGGCATTAGTCCTGGGACCTAATGCCGGGCCATTGTGCATAGACTGGCTGCACACGAGCCCTTTCTAGGCGCGAACGTTCAGCCATTGTTGGAAAACTGTCTGTACATAGGCCCAGCGCGGGCGCTGACGACCGGCCACTGCCACTCGTTACACTCGCTGAGCACAGGCGCATTCTTGGCATCAGTGATAGGCCATTGTTGGAAAGGTCTCGGATTCCCCGAAAGTTAATTTAGGACCGATATTCAATTATTGCTCTATTTTTGTTTCTTTTATTTCAGCATCAGACGAAACACAGAGCCCGATGCACGGACAGAGGGGTAAGGCTGGTGGTGCCTGACGAGGCCTCTGACCATGAACAATCCCCAGCGGTACAGATACAATACAAATTTTAGAATAAAATAATAAAGTGTGCCTCCTTTAATCACCAAAAATAACAATAAACGCTGCATTTGACACCTGTACACAAACGAAGTGCACATACTGTTGCACAGAAATGACACATAACTAGTCACACATAATAGGCCGCTACATAAATTACATGAATAAATCAGCACGAATAGCTGTTGTACAAAATCATACAAAAATTAATATCAGTGAAACTGAATAGTATTGCTTAAATGACACAAAAGCAAGATAAGAGCAATTTATAGAGTCATTTTGTGTTATACAGAGTTTTATGTTTGTTTCGTGAGACGACGATAAAACATGAAAAAAAAACTGTTCAATTATAGCTATACTTAAATTGGCAAGATAGCAATAGCTCCGTAACCTGGCTTTAAATGCTTTTAATTTGCATTCAAAGGTAAGCTTACCTTTAAATTTGTTTAGGATCGCAGGTAATTGATGCGCCACTGTTTGCCTTCCATAATTTGTTCGGATTTTTGTGATCTATGTCTTCGTTGCCTCAAAAGGTATTAAGCGTTTTCGAAGTCAATAATTCTGCGCAGTTTCTTCTGATGTATTACTTGCAAAGCTTTTAAATAATATAACTGCCCTGCCTATAGGATACCGTGTTTCTTAAACAGAGGAGCGGTTCTTAAGTCCTGTGCATTGCCACGATAAGAATCAAAGCAGCGCAGGGTTATTTCCCGCAAAGTAATAAGCTTCGTATATTTGTATTGTGTAGTAGTGCCCCAAACCAATAAGCCGTAAGTTATTCTTGATTACAAAAGTGAATAATAAATGTTCTTTTTTAACAAGAGACGTATGAGCGCAGATATTCTCTAAAGACATCCAACTCTGCGGGCAAGTTCTACAATTAGGTTTCTTACGTGTACAGACCAGCTAAAGTCTTCCTGCAACCAAACACCGAGAAATTTTTGTTTGGTTTATGGTTTATGGTGGTTTTAATGTCCCAAAGCGAGTCAGGCTATGAGAGACGCCGTAGTGAAGGCCTCCAGAAATTTCGACCACCTGGGGTTCTTTTAACGTGCACTGACATCGCACAGTACACGGGCCTCTAGAATTTCGCCTTCATCGAAATTCGACCGCCACGGCCGGGATAGAACCCGCGTCTTTTGGGCCAGCAGGCGAGCGCCATAACCCCACGGCCACCGCGGCGGCAGAGAAGTTTTTGTGTCTGAACTTGTCTTAAAAAGGTGTTCTCAAATTTCACGTTAAGTTTGCGGTGTATAGGTTTGTTGGCAGTACGAAATATGACATTTGTTGTTTTTGAGGCGTTTAATCTTAACTTGTTTCTGCTTAACCAGTTTGAAATATGCACAAGGTCGTCATTTACAGAAGATTCCAGTGTCAGAAGGTTATGCGAAGAGAAGAAGACAGTGGTATCATCAGCATACATTGTGGTTTGACCAGAGCTATCTATATTGGCAATGTCATTTATATAGACAAGAAATACTAATGGGCCCAATATTGATCCTTGTGGTACTCCTTGTTTGCTGTGTGCTGGCCCCACTCGCACAAAGAATGCACTTCGATAGCGCAACCTAAATGCGCTAACTGCGGTGGCCCACACCCTGCTTCCTATGGAGGGTGTTATAAAAAGAAAGCAGCCACAGTTGCTCGCACGGCAGAGCAAACACAAGGGAAACCCCCTAAGCGCCATGAACCACCACCTAACCCCGACGTGGTTTTCACGACTACGGCAGCTCTTTCCGAGAATCAGTCAACAGAGCGTGGCAGAGCAGCTGACAAGACCTACGCAGATGCGGTAAAAAAGAAGCGTGGGAAGTCCGTTGGTTCTTCTCCTTCATCAAAGCTACTGAAACGCACTACACAAGACCCGACAAACAGCGTCGCTTGCTCTGACCCTAGGGCGCCACAACATGACAAGAAGATCAGCGGCAGGCAGCAAACCGGAAGCTCTGAACAAGATGTCACATGCCTACTGATTCCGATGCTGTTTGCAGCCATCAAGGCTCTTATCCGTGCAAACCCCTCGTCAGGATGACTCCCAGAAATAGAAGCTGTCCTTGCAATGGAGCCGTTGGTGTCGGTCTCCTACGCTCCACAGGGGCGTAATACCACACTTCAGTAATCATGGCTTCCACAGCGAGAACTTCACCGCAGCTGACAATCCACAACATCTTTCGTACATGCACCATTTTCCAGTGGAACGCTCGCGGGCTACGCTATAAACTCTCAGATTTCCGACAGCTCGTGCGAGCGTACCGCTTCCCCTTCATAGTCAACTGTGAATCACGCGTCGAGGAAACTTTCCGACTCAATGGATACTATTTCCATCATTCACAACGACCAGATAACGTCAGCAGATTGCTGATAGGCTTTCGCAAGGATATCCCCGGCCTCACCGGTTCATGTCCCGCCTCACAGCGACAATGAATACGTATGCGCTGTCACAGTTATTGCCGGACAACAGTACACTCTGATTGGAGTATATCTTGAGCCAGGCACGCCATTTGATGCTTTGAGACTTGAAGACTTGATAGCAAGGACGCCCTCTCCGCATATTATTTGCGGAGACTTCAATGCTCATAATGAAATTTGGGGCAGCTCACATACATGTGCCCGAGGTGCCAAGCTTGCAAAACTTCTCTCCAAGCATTCAGTTCAGCCATTAAATGACGGCAGCATCACCTACCTCCGAGGCCCGACGACTACCAGCAGCATCGACGTGACATTTGTCACAAGTTCATTCGCCCACAACTTTGGCTCGTGCATTGATTTGGAGACACGTGGAAGCGACCATTACCCATTCCTCATATCGGCTTTCCATGCGCAGAGGAACCAAAAGAAATTCCTTATAAAATCTACAGACTGGGACGCATACAAGGACGCTGTAAGCAGAGGAGTTACTGCGGCAACTCGCAATGAGGAATTAGCATCGACAATTGCGTATTGCCTGAGGGCGAGTACACAACTTACAGCTAAAAATGATAACCTACCTTCAAATGATGACACATTCCAAAGGCTTTGCGCTATACGCAGGCGAGCTGAAAGGAAAGCTCTGCGCACAAAAAGCCTCGATGACCTACGTGCATGCCGACGGGCACAGCGTCACATTCGACGCTACATGTATAAACTCAGTCGGCAAAAGTGGCGCGACTTTTGTTCTACGCTGGATGTGCGCAAACCAGTAACCAATATTTGGCGGATAGTTAGAGGTATGCGCACGCCACTTCAACAACTCCACCCCTTCGCTGCTCTCACCCTTCACGAACAAAAATCTATAAAAGAAGTCTCAGAAGAATACTGCAAGCTGCTGTCGGCAGGGTCAGGGCATTCGACACTCTCCGCAGATGGTCAAACAGGCATTCCAAAGGCGGCAGTGCCAGCGTTAGACCTGCCTTTCACAATGGAAGAACTATCCACAGCTATCGCGGAGACAAACAGGCACACGTCTCCGGGTCATGATGAGGTGACCTATGACGCCATTGCAAAGCTACCCCACACCTCCCGTCTTCAACTCCTGGAGTATTACAATTCCTCCTGGATGGCTGGTGAGGTCCCCACGGAATGGAAGCTGGTGAAAATCGTGCCCGTTTTGAAACCCTGTAAGCAGCCAACAAGCTACGCATCATTCCGGTCCATTGCCCTACTGAGCTGCGTAGGTAAACTCATGGAGCGCATGATCTGCAAGCGCATAACTTGGTTCCTAGAAAGCCGAAATGAGTTCCCCCAACAAATGAACGGGTTCCGTCAAAACAGGTCTGCGACTGACAATATCATCGCCCTCGTCTCATCAATTGAGGAGTACCTTCATGCTGGGTACATCCCAACAGCCGTTTTCCTAGACATCAAGGCCGCTTTTGACTCCGTCTTTCACCATGCAATTCTCGCAGCCTTTGGCAGTCTTGGCCCTGGAGGAAGGCTATACAAGTGGATTGGGCATTATTTAAAAGAACGACAAATTTTTATTACGACTCCAAACGGTCCAACACGCTTTCACGCAGTGGAGAGGGGCGTACCACAGGGAGCGGTGCTCAGCCCTCTCCTGTTCAATATTGTCCTTATTCACATAAGAAGACACCTTCCGCGAGGGGTCCGCATAACAATATATGCTGATTATATCTGCATCTGGACCGCGTCACGTTCGCGCTATATTACCCAGCAACGTCTTCAGAGAGCACTATTGCACATTTCGATGTACCTGGCTTCCAGGGGTCTTCGTCTCTCGCCAGAAAAGAGTGTTGCTATGGCGTTTGCAAGAAAAACGATGACCCGATATCCGCTGCTCCAAGGCGGACGATCGCTGCCATATGTACGATCTCAGTGATTCCTGGGTGTTGTAATCGACTATAATCTGTCATGGTCACCTCAGATCAAAAAACTCCGTGCGAGGATTACTGCAGCATCGCAAGTGTTCAGGTTCATGGCGGGAACAAGGTGGGGTAGCAACTGCCGATCAATGCTTCTGCTTGAAAAAGCCTACGTTGAAGGAACCTTGCGCTACTGTCTACCAGTGCTTCAAAGATTATCTACATCAAGCAATAAGACTCTCAATGCCGCACGGAACAACTGCCTGCGAATATGTCTCGGCCTCCCAAAGGGTTCCTCTGCATCAGGAACAGTAGCGGAGGCAGGATGTCTCCCACTAGAGGTAATAGCCGCCCAGGAAACTATGCGTACCCATCTCCGCCCTGTCCTGCAAGGGAAGAAGCACTTCCTACACCGTGTCCACCTAACTCACAGCAACTCTAGCTTTGGCCAGGCAGTGCAGCTCCTGCCCCTTCCTACTATTAATCAGCCTCAGAAACTACTACCTCTGGCCTTTCCTCCATGGACACTCTCTCCTCTAAAGGTGAAGAAGTCTATTCCAGGTGTGAATGCAAAGAGCCGCATGCCACAGGCAGCACTTCTGCAAGCTACTCTCGCCTACTTAATCGAAGAATATACGCAGCACACCCATAACTTCACCGATAATTCAACTACTAAAGAAACTTCTTGTGGACTTTATGTGCCCTGAACAGGCCATGCCCTTTCTTACCGGCTGCAGCGGAGGACCTCCTCTACAACAGCTGAGCTTCACGGCATTAAGGAAGCTGTTTCTTACATCCTGCGCCGAACCGCCGGCCGTTGGGTTATCTTCACCGATTCAAAAGCATCTCTGCAGATCCTGGCCAACCTGCTGAAGAAAACGAATCACCAGCCAGTTTCCCTGGACATTGGGTATGTCCATCATTTAGCTATTGCCGCAGGCCACTGCATAACATTTCAGTCGGTACCTGCTCACTGTGGCATTATGGCTAATGAAAAAGCAGATGAAGCGGCCCGTAAGGGCCATCAACATCAGAGATACATTCGAAGTTTTCTCACGAAATCTGATGCGTCCCAAATGGCTAAAAGTTTTGCGTACGAAGAAACGTATCGGCTTTAGAGTTTGCCGACACATCAGTACCAATTTCTTCACTCAATCGACCCACGTCTTAGATCAAGACTCTCACCCAGAATTCCTCGACAACTCGAAACACTTTATCACCGACTTCGTCTGAATGCTGCATATACAAATGGCCTGCGATACCGTTTTGGACAAATGAACAGTCCGCATTGTGACAACTGTGCTTCGATAGAAACTGTGGAACATATCCTGCTTGAGTGCCCTGCGTATGCTAACGAGCGTGCGTACTATGAACATTGCATGCAGAAGCTCTGCCCAGTGCCCCTAACAATGGACAAAGTTTTAGGCCCCTTAGCCTGCTTCAGGCAACAGAGACTTGCAATGAACTTTATTTTTACATATTTAAAAGACGTTGGACATCTCGATAAGCTCTAAATTCACTTGCAGGTTACCTTCATGCATTCTTCTTGCAGTGAACTTCGTCAGCCCATTCGCCGGACTATGCACTCCATCATTCCATAGGTTACATCAATACTCGCCACTGCATCCTTTGTACCCATTTCATGGCTGCATTTTCTCTTCGTTTTTTTTTCTTTTTTTTATTTCCACCTCTTCCACGCTGCTCTCCTTCAGTCTTTATCTCCAAAATTCCCCTCCCTACCCACAGTAGCATGCCAGCGATATTGAAACGCCGGCTAAATTCTCTGTTTCTTCATTAAAGAGTCTCTCTCTCTCCTTGTTTTAGCTTCGAGAGTGTTCATGCTGGATTATTAATTTTCACCAACTGATAACGATCATTCAGATAGCTATTCAGAAGATCTAGTACAATACCTCGGACACCATGTCTTGACAATTTGTTGAGTAATAAATTGAACTGTACGGAATCAAAAGCTTTCTTAATGTCTAAAAACAAACCTAGTGTATATTTTCTACTTTCCATGTTTTCAATTATGCTGTCTTTGATGTGCACGAGAGCGTGTTCTGTCGACCGATACTTGCGAAAGCCATATTAACATTGAGTTATCACTTGATGCTTATCAAAAAATAAAACTATCTCTCATGAATAACGCTTTCAAATATTTTAGATATTGCAGGCAGTACTGAAATAGGTCGGTAGTTAGATAAAGTATTTGCATCATCTACTTTGAATATTGCAGTGACTTTGGCGATTTTTAAATGTTCAGGAAATACGCCTGTGCTTAGAGTGAGGTTAATTATGCGGCTGAGGACTACACATATCAAAGGCGATATTAATTTTATTTCATTTGAACAAAGTTCATTCAGTCCTGGAGATATATTATTTTTAAGCTTGCCAATTATACTTGAAGTTTCACTTGGACCAGTAGGACTCAGGAAAAGAGAGTGACTCAATATTGTGTCCACTGGCATACTGTCATCGTGGACAGTTGCACTCATGATATTGTAGGAGCCAGCATCCACAAAATGTGTGTTCATTGCATCAGCTAGCCGTTCACCGATGAGTGTTTTATCGTAGACTACGAGCTGTGTAATCCTATCCCTAGCTTTTGTTCTTGAAGTGAGCGAGTTTACAACCTCTCATATTCGTCGCTGATTATTATATATGCTCTCAAAAAGATTTTGGTAGTAGTGCTGTTTTGCTTTTCTTAACTAGGTCGTAAAAGCATTTCGCTACTTCTTAAACTCTGCCAATGTATTTGGACCTCGTGAACGAATAAAGCCATCGAACAACTTATTTTAGATTTTAATACAGTGATAAAGCTCACAATTAATCCAGGGCTCTTGTGTTTTCTTTTATTACGAGCGGACGGCTGTAATACAGGAAATGCGGCGTTGTATGAAGCGTGTAGTAGAGAAAAGAATTTCTCGTATGCCCTGTCTGCATTCTCCTCATTGTATACCTCACTCCAGTCAATTAGACTGGCCAAGTGGAAAAAATCTTTTTGCGTTTCAAGATTTATGGTTCGCTTACCTAACTTGTCATAGCACTTTGTAATTGAAAAAAAAGCAAAAAAACCTTGCAGATGATCGCTAAGATCATACGAAAATATTCCGTTGCTGATGTCTTGTGGACTGAAGTTTGTTATGCAAACATCCAAAACGGTGGCAGTCAGTTTTGTAAGTCTTGTTGGTTTGCTTATATGGTTTGCGAAGCCATACGTAGATAAGAGTGTCTCAAAATTTTCTGCGTAAGGAACATTGGAACTTAAGTCAATATTGATGTCTTGCATAATAATGCAAGATGCGTTTGAAAAGACAGGGGAAGCCAACAATAAGTCCACAAACACTACGAAGCGCTCTTTGTGCCCTAGCGGAGGACGGTAAAAAGCAATCACCACTATTTTATCGATACGCAAGCACAAGCATTCAAAATCGGGATTCATTACCGAGATATCACCAATCAGTTCATAAGAAAAGGTATTCTTAAAGTACACAGCCAGCCGTCCACCCTTCTTTTGCCTACGACAGAGATGTTCAGACCGATAACCTGGAAAGCTTGGTTTTGTGTCATTGTATGAGAGCCATGTTTCAGTAAAGATTATAATATCGAAGTGGACTGACAACGAATGCAAAAAAAACAAAAATGTCTGCCTTTGGTCGAATGCTTCTACAGTTTGCATGTAATGCAGAGAAAAACTTGCCACAAGAAAACTCATGATTAAAAGCGTCAATTGTGTAGTATCTGCAGTTATCCTCTGGGTTTATCGTCATTAAAAAAGAAATGCAATTAATTCACATTCAGATTAGTCTTTAACAGCTGATTTTATTAAAGTTTCCTTTATAAGCAATGTGAATTATGTCGGAGTCTTCATCTTTACGTACAAACACCTTGCCTCCCGTCGTCCAGGCATATTTCGATTTGGCGGCCTTTTTCGTTTTAATCGCATCCGAAAGCAGTGCCTTGTTTTTTGGAATCAAGATTTTGTTCTCAAAAACCGGGGTTGTTCCTTCAAGACCAAGCATTGAGCTGCCGTTTTTTTTTGCTGCACTTTGACAACAGCTTATTCTGCTGATTACGTCGCACAAAGGGAACCACTATGTTCTTGATATCCGCGTTAAATGTATGCACATAGTGACACGTGTCGATGTCAACCATGGTGTCAATAGTTACCCCTACACTTTCGCCTGTTTTGCTTATCATTGCAAGCGGGTCTTTCCATCCGGGACGCCCTTTATCTCGAGGTTGTTCAGGCGCTTGTATTGCGCGAGCTCTTCACATGTGTGATAATCGGGCGTTTTCCGCTGTCAGTTCAGCGTTCTGCATGAACAATACCTGCGTTTTAAACCTCAAGTTCTTGATCTCATCAGTAGTATCTTTGACATCATTGCAAATATCAGTGTAGTAAGATACACCTTTGATAAGCTCCCGCATTACTTCCCTGAAGTCACGTCTCAAATTTCCGAGGGCCTCTGTCATCTCACGCAAATGTTTTATATTTGTGGTGTCCTGTTCCGAAGGCACGCCGCCCCCCTTAGCAGTGCTCTTTCTAGTATCTTTTCCCGCCATTAGACATAAAAGCACATGCACAATACAGCACAGGTAACAGCAGTGGATTGTTCGGCAGCAGTGCACTACAAGGATTAACAAAATCTGTGGTACAAAGTTCCTCAACTGCGAAGGCAAAAGAATGAATGGCGCTCACATACGTGCTGTGAGTGCACAGCCGCCGAGCTATGCAATGCAGTCTGTGTGGCCTCTTTTATAGCGTGCGTTGTCTTCGGGGCGCTGCTGTCGAGGTAGTTACGGAACCAGGGTTCCTACGCATGCGCACCATTCGATGAACGCGCGGCAGTCCTCGTCGAAGATGGGCCTTGATAATCTGATGCGATTGGGAGTACTGCGATGGCAAAGAATGGATGGCGATCAGATGCGCGCTGTGAGTGCACCGCCGGCAAACTGTGCCAGTATCGGGCTTTTGTCTTTGTGCTCGTTGTAAATGGCCCTTTCTGTCCAGCTCAATAAAATTTCGCTGCCAAACTGGTGTAAGGATGAGTCAACGACTGCCACCGCTGGCTGTATAACAAGCTCGCAAAGCCAATATTGATTGCACAATGGAGAACAATGGTGATCGTTGGAAATGTAACGTAGTGGCATGGCCGCTATGGGCGAAGCGGCGCTGCCAATATTAAAGCAACAGAGGACAGACAGAGCCATTTCTAAGACCGTCTCGGAGAGTGGCATTGCCTATATTTGTAAAACGGAGGCGGCGCTGGTCGTTTGCCAATACGCTTCCAGCATTGGGCCGATGCGCTATGCTGCCTGGGTTGCTTTCGTTTAAGCGTGTGGCGCGCTAAATAACACTTGGGAGCCTTGTCCGCGCTCGCGAAATAGACGCGGCACTGCGCCACCCACCTTACTTTTAGCCGACACGTGTGTTTTCCCATGGCAATCGGCGCCGTCTGCACGTAAATGCATTTCCTGCTCCCTGTCACGGATCTCTCCGGATAACACTCGGACCGAAAGAATGGACTAGGCGACGGGTGTACCCACACAAACGCACATTTAATACACCCTACGTGGCACACACACACTAGAACGCAAAACTAACAAAACTAACACAAAACACAAAGACTATAAATACACACGACCCGGGCACACTGCTACTAGCGTCTACTACTAGTGTTCTACTATTAGCGGTCGGCGTTCGTTCTCACGGTTGGTTCGGTGTGGCTGCGGCGTTGTATGGATCCAGTATCCGGCGGCGAGGCGGCGTTCGACGTGTTTGGGCTTGCGTAGCTGGCGGCGTTCGATGTGCTTGGGCTGGCGTCGCTGGCGGCGTCGCTGGCGGTGTCGTACAAGCTCCCGGTCCAAGCGCCCGTGGAGGTGATGCCGGTGTTGTTGGCATTGGGGGCACCACCCTGATGAGTGGCAACAGCGCTGGAGACACACCTGGCCGCAGTAGGTGGTAGCGTTCTCTGTTGACTCCCCGGAACGCGCTCAGGCACGGCAGGATGTCCACGATGCGTTGCCGTCGAACGCGAGCTCACCGGAGCAGTAGCCGGCGTCGCTCTCTTCCAGCCAGTGTCCCTGACCCGCCGGAGCCTCCGCTTCTCTGCTGTTCCGCCCAGTGCCTCGCTCTCACTCGCCCTTTTATAGCCTCGGTGTTAGTTCACGTAAGCCTTGTCGTCGTCTTCTCTTCTGCACCAATCATCTCTCTCCACCTCACCGAATGCTTTTCCACCAATCATCTCTCTCCACCTCACCGACTGCTTCTTCTTCCTCTTCTTTATTCTTAGGTTAATTCATGTCGTCTTCTTCACAACTCTTTCCTTTAAAAATTTAATTTAGGGTCTTTAATATATGTGATACTCCCACGGTACGGACTGTGGTGACTTAACTGCAACTCGATGAACACTTGCTTCCTCGACGTATGTGCGGGGCGCCTGCGCAGCCAGCGCCACGCCGCGACGGACGCCGAAAAGGGACATGGATCTCCATGCTCCAGGTGCTGTCTCGCTCCCCCTCTCGAGCCGAGACAGAGAATTTCAAGCCATGAAGGAAAGGGTTTACGGGGCAGGGGGGATGGGGTGCGCTCTAAGAACAACTTAAACCTTGACGAAAAGTTCCGGGAGCCTGAAAGAGGTTCAAGCCATGAAGAAAAAAGCCACCGACAGCACCGAGGTCCTCTGATTGTTGCAAACCGAAATCCGCTTCTGATGCGGGTTCGAGCGCCAGTGCGCAGGCGCCGGTATCTGACATGCAAGGATATCTGCGCCCCGCTCTCGCCTGTTAACGGATCGCGCGTCGCGCATGAGCAGACAGGCTCCAGCGTGCGCGTAGGTGCTCCGCCCGTACTCCTTGGATGTGTCCATCGAGTTTTAGCTTTAGTCGAATGCGTGCTCTATTTCCAACGAAATAGTTGTTAATAGAAATCTTGCTGTCCTCGTGTTTATTTCAGTTTTGTTTCTTTTACTTTCATCGCTCCTCGGTGTTCTCGTTCAACACAGTATTTTTCTCGACACTGAGCCTCTAATAACCCTGGATGAAAAGAAAAGACGCAGAATCCAGTAGCGGGCCGAAAAATACAGTGACTGACATATGGCGTATTTGGGCGAGTGCGGTCTTCTACAAAAGCACACTTCACCGCTGCCTTGTGATGCTTCAGCTATCAGAGAGCACAAGGCAACGGATCTACCTGTAGGCGCTCCGTATTTGCACGGCTTTGTGTTAGCACTCAGTATTGGACATCAGAATTCTCTTAAGAACCGCTGGCGAAGGGCCTCCGTCTAACTACTTGAGGGCACCTGTCGCATCCAAAATAATGTTTTGGTTATCTGCCTTCGCTTACGAAAAAACATATCAACGGTATTAGTAACGCAATTTGGGGAGAGCAGTTTTGTTTTGGACTTATAGTCTTCAAACTCATAATACGCAATAAAATGGCGCTTTTGCTTTTTGTTTCGAAGAAACGTGGCCAGCAATAGCCTGAATTGATCTCTGAAATTGGTGTCCATTAGGAAAAAAGGAATGTCATTGCCAAGACTTTGAGAGCGTTTTAATACCTAGATATTACGGACAGGAAGGAATGACTTATTAGAAATCTAGAGGTGACTCAAAGCATATTGGGGGGGAGGGGGGGGGAGGGGGGAGCATATCGGAGCTATTCACACAATTTCACTGTTCACAAAGTCCAGATTGCATAGCTGTCTTCTGTTTCTTTGTGTCTACTAAACCAATTCTTTTCCCAAATATTGCCATTTAAGCACCTTTGCCAACGACTTATTTAGTTCTGTAGATGGACACTACTTGCCCTCAGTGACCAGAGTAGCTATTAGGCCAAAGCTGGAGTGGGCCTGCACCAGTCTCGAGCCTCACGTCTGGAAGCCGTGGGCTGAAGCGAAGCTTGGGCCGGTCTCTGGATCTAGAATGCGGTCAATGCAGTGATCTAATCCAAACGTGCCATCGTTAAAATCTCTCGGTGCACCTCAACGTTACAAGTGCACCATGGTTATGTGCTGAAACTAGATCAGTGGTCAGGTTTGAAGTGTTGAGCCTAAGACGACTTGCTGGCATTTGATATTGCCTCAGACGTGGCTTTCATGCTGTATTAATATAAGAACATGTTTAGATATCAAGCAGCCCACATAACTTCAGGCTTCAAGTAAACCCAGTCTCTCGTCGGGATAAGAAGGGCCATAGCGGTTTTATGCTTCCAAAAAGAATATTTACTCTTCATCACATTTAAATATTATAAGGGAAGACTTCAAAGAAGATATTTATTCCAACCCGCTACCAGAGACGAGCCCCGCCCGAACAAGCCAAGCGATGAAGATGGGTGTTTACAGGTGAAAGAGAATGAAGTCGCAGCCAGATAGGCGACAACGACAAAACCTGGATGAGTTTTTTGCCGTTTGGATCGCCACCAAACCCTGGCCAATCCCCTATCGTGGGTATGTGCTATCGCTTTTGAGGCAACAACAATAACGACGACGAAGGCGCACGCAGTGTTCACACTGACTACCCGCGCGAGCAGAAGCGGCCAGCGTGGCCGCAATTAGTCGTATGCAGGGCGCCGAGTGAAAAGCTTGAGGGAGCGGGGGGGGAACGTGGCTAATTTCTGTCGAGCAGTAACGGCAGTCCGGAGGAGGATCAACACGACTGACTTGGTAGTTGACTGGAAAAGTTGAGAACCAAGTAGAGACCAGTGAAACGAGGCTAAAACTTGTCACAAAGACCAGGCATCCGCAGAGGGGTACAAAGCAAGACCCTGTCTCCAAGGCTGAACGAGACACCGAGGTGCGTCGCGTAGTAGTGGCTCTTGCGATCTTCCTGGCAGGCTTCAGTGTTCAGGGGAGCAAGGTGGCGGCATCTGTCCGCTCGAGAGAGGAAATTGTCGGGGACTGAGGGGAAGGAGCTCGCAAGCATCGAAACGAAAGTGGCGTCGAGAAGGGTAGTGGAAGAACGGCTGTAAACGAGGAAAAACGGGGATTAAGCAGTGGTGCATTGCACGGCGGATTTGTAGGCAAACATGACGAAAGGAAGGACTGCGTTCCAATTTCGAAGGTCAGGTTCGACGTAGACAAGAATCATTTCTGACATGGTGCGACGAAACCGTCCAGTCTAGACATTGGCCTAGGGGTGGTAGCTGGACATCATCTTGTGAAGGGTTAAAGAAGCTTGGAGAGCTTCGGCAAAAACGGTCGAAAGGAACGTCCAGCCGCGGTCACTGAGGAGCATTTATGGGGCGCCATGGCGCCGTACGATGGATGGCGAAAGATGGTGTAAACTTCGGGCGCCGAGCCATCAGGCAAGGCAGAGGTTTTGGCGTAGCGTGTCAGATGACCAATGGGAGTGACTGTTCAAAGATTACCTCGTGTGGAGAGAGCAAGCGGGCCATACAAGTCAATGCCGACGACGGTGAACGACGTGGCGGGGCATGGTAGAGGCTGCAGATGTCCAGCGGGACGAGAAGTCGGCTGCCTTCGGCGCTGGCAGAGTGGGAAAGATGCGACATATTTAGCGACGCGAGAGGAAAGGCCTGGCCAGAAGGAACAGCTCTTGACGCGATGATATGTTGTGTGAAAACCTAAGTGAACTGTCGTCGCGTCATTGTGAAGGTCCTCCAAGATACGAGGGCGAAGTGTACGTGGTATCACTGGAACCCAGAGGACGTCATCTGGGCAGTAAACGTATCGACAGAGAACACCATTCTCAAGTTTGAAGAGGTGAAGCTGCCTACGCAGCCGAGTGTTACCAGGATTGGACGCTCCGTTGAGACGGTCTTTTAAAGAGCGGCAATATGCATTGTTGCGTTGGTCTGATAAAAGGTCGTTTAAATCGTCAGATACAACACAGAGAAAGGCGGGGAGGTGCAGCAGAGCTGGTGATGAGGAGTCGCGGTGACAGGTGGAAGGTGGTGTAGAACAACGACACGAAGACACCAGAAGCGGGCAATGAGAAAAGGCATCGGCGTCTTGGTGCGTCCGACCCGACTTCTAGGTGACGCGAAACTGTACTCTTGGAGACGAAGAACCCAGTGGCCAAGGCGTTCAGTCAATTTTTTTGAGGCCAGACAACCAGCATAACGCGCGATGGCCCGTGATGACCGTGGAGTGGCGTCCACAAAGTTAGGGGCGGAATTTATGAGTTGGCCAAAGACAGCAAGACTTTCTTGCTCAGTGATAGCGCAGTTACGTCCCGCAGGTGCCAAAGTGCAGCTGGCGAACGCAATAAATCTTTTGTGAGAATTACTATCACTGCAAAATAACAGCGCCAAGGCCGTGGCCGCTAGCGCCAGCGTGTAGAATGGAGCGTCGAAGTGGCCAAGGAGAGGATCTGAGGTGAGAGCTTTTTTCAAGGCCAGTAAGCGCTTTCGCATCCCTTTCGCATTCAGGAGTTTAAGAGAGCCGTATCATTGTTTGAACGAACTAACGTGGCGGTAGTTGAGAAAGCAATCGTCGACGTCATCACCATGGAGGCAAGCAAACATCCGAGGGCCGCATTGGCGGTTGCTCACGGTCCAAGTTGCGGGGGCAGCACAGGGCTAGCAGGAGGGACCTGGGCCATCGGCGGTCTTCTCCTGGGACATGATGGTTAGTGAACAAAAGCGGCGACCGGAACACAGCTCCAGGGAGAAGCTGGGAAAGAGGAAACGGGGGGACCAAGACGCACTTCCTCGACGTGTAAGGGAACACTTCACGGAAGACGTTTATTCCAACCCGCTGCCAGAGACGCGTCCCGAGCAAACAGCCTAAGTGATGACGACGGGTATTCACACGTGATAGGGCATGAAGTCGCAGCGATATAGGCGACAACGATGAGGGCGCACACAGTGCTCACAATATTCAAATTTATTTGCAAATCTGTTGGGAAAAGTTCCAATTCTAAGTAAAATTATCTTTACGTTTGGTGAATTTGTGACGCGAAGCATGCTGAAGCTGTACCCGAATTTGAAAGCGTAGGACATTAAAAAAGTAATAAATAGTTTTTAACAAATGCGGAAAAATTAAGCAATTTCCGCGAAGACTAATGCCTGTATGTTCACTTCTGAGAAATCCTTTATTTTCAAGTGCCCAAAGCTACGACAGTGCGTGCAGTGGCTTCGTCAAAACAATTCAGACCACAGGGTTACTTTCCGGCAACTAGAGGAGCACTTCTAGCAATTTTCAACCTCTAAACATATGCTAAAAAGAAAACAGTCTTTGCATTCCCCTTTAAACGCGTTTAGCATCTTTGATGTACCGTGGTGCATCACTATAATGCTGAAAACCAGACCCTGTAGATTTGGAACATTGAAAAAACTTGTACTTGAGAGGGCCGCCATAATATTTCTCTTTTTTTTTGAAACATTAGTACACCGCTGTACATCAGAGGCTTTGGTAATAATGCAGAGAGACAGATTGAAACAGTGCGGCACCTTTACGCTCTCTAGTTGCCGATTCCGTAGACACGTGAGCCTTATCAGTTGTGCTCCAAATTTTTTTTGCCCTCCGAGTTCGCACACATTCAATGAGATGAAAATTGTGCTCCAGCACGTCTACTTTGAAAGTCATTGCCATCACTACAGATCTGAAGGGAAAGTGCACTCCTTGTCGCGCTCGGCTCAGTTCAGCGTCAGCGCTTTCATCACGAGCTTCTATTAAGCAGGAGGCCGACAAGTAACGCCACGCACATGCGTAGACTAGCTGCAAGTCTGATTGCTAAAAGAAAAAAACGCGAGTCGCGGAAGCGTACATAATTCATCCGTGGTGAACGCTGCATAGCAATCAGCTTTCTTCATTTGTGAAAATCAACCACGCACCTTATCCATGCAGTGGCAACCAACAAAAATGAAAAATATTGCTATAGAATAAAAAACTTAGCCTATGTTTGCAGAAGATTGAGAATAAAGTAGGAAAAAGAAGAGTAAAATAAATGAACATCTATAGCTGGAGATGCGTGCGCTTGTCAGATATGTCAGCAGAACTGTTTTTGGGGAGGCACTTTCGTGAAAGATGAAATCAAGTTAGGAGAGCACAGAAGTTTCAGCCAAGCAGGAGTCCAGACCTTTCCGATGCAGCATTTTCGATGCTTGCAATGGCGCTGTAGTTTATTAAAGGCTCAAGTATTAGTTTTTTAATAATGTTTGTGGTACCTTACAAGAAATAAGCACTACCCGCCCACAATGAACACTGCATTAAGTGCTATGGACGCTCGAAAACAAAATTTCTCTGACTTGCCCGCCTGGTGATCTCAGTTAACTAATGTTTCAGCAGACAGGAAAAAGTGAGGAAAATGGATGGTGCCGGCTCTTATAAAAGCAAGCGGAAATTCATCACTCTTCGGGTTTACCGACTGGAAGCGGACTCCGGCGTCATGCCTATCAGCAAGGCCCTTTTTCACCGACAGGAAAATCAATCAAGGATTCGTAGTACACCCGGGACATCCTTGTAAGCCTTTCAAACAAACATAGAAAAGGGGTTTCCAATGTTCGTAACCAAAAGTAAGGCATCGTGGCAGGTCTGAGGGGCATCTCCTTCGCTTCGCCGGGACAGGTCTGCCCGTGGGATCCAGACACTGGCCTGGCGAATACCCATGGGGCGCAGATGCCGGGTAGGCCGCGAAAAGAATGGAGAAAAAAGCAACAAGTGACGGAAGACACGACAGGCGCTCTCAGAGTTTTCTCATTAATTTTAGGCCTACCTTGGTTCGCAAACAACGTTCCGGAGAACGGAGTGTTGGTTAAGTTTATGCGGTCTGGACTGGACGTGCAAGTCAAGAGTAAAGCTAATGCACTGCGTTAGAGTTCAAAATCAATTGCTTTACGATGAATGCTCGCTTTACTCTCTTGTTTTTTCCCTGCCATGGCATTTCGAGCAATGGAACTGTCGGTTGCTCTTAACGCGAGAAGAAAGGCTAGCCAACCAAATCTACAGCAGTAGAATGCAAAGGAAAAAAAAAATTAGGACGCACGCATATGCACTACGCGTGAAGGGCTCGCCGTGCCTGCTTAATATTGTTACGTCTTTGTCGTCGTGTCTGAAGATGTTACGCCCCTTTTTTGTATCGCTAGCATGCATATCGGCCATGGTGCGCAGTAGATTTTTTTATACTTTTTTATTTTCTGCCTTCCTTCGACTAGGAGCCTGCTGCATCCTTTCGTGACATTTGGATTTCGGAGGCACAATTTTCTTTATCTCTCATGCGCTCCGACGTGGCGCAAGCTCGACGACAGTGTTTGTGTGTGCTTCCCTGCGGAGCGGCAGCGGGCGTGACGTCAAACG
The DNA here is from genome assembly GCF_052857255.1 of Amblyomma americanum. Taxonomy (NCBI): domain Eukaryota; kingdom Metazoa; phylum Arthropoda; class Arachnida; order Ixodida; family Ixodidae; genus Amblyomma; species Amblyomma americanum. The sequence continues at coordinate 144,651,210 of NC_135502.1, read as the reverse complement.
CTCGGCGAGGTCCCAATGAATAATTTCGCAGCATGCATAATGCTGATTACTTTTTTTTGGTAGGAGTAGTGAACATTGGTAGGCTAGTGAACATTGCCGACTGGGTTGTAGACACTTCAGCTTGCGCAGCTGGCATGCGCTGACGGCCACAAAGTGGCTCATCTTGTACAATAAGAACTTAAGACGAAAATCGCAATATAAATTGTTGAAAATGGTAAGTTAACCTTTTTTGCAATAATTTCTTTTCATTTAAAGCAATATTCTCTGTTTCAGACTAAAACCATGGTCAGTACTGCGTTAACCGAAGGTGCAACTTGGTGAAACAAATGGGGGGATCTCATTGAACCTCTAGAAAACAGTATTCATACATATCGAAACAAAGGATTTTGGTCTAAAATGTCACTATACCTTAAAAATTACATTAGTCAATGTCATAAAAGTACAAATATTTAGGTGCAGTCATCGACGATCGGTTCACCCGTAGTGATTATAATCGCCATATAACTTCAGCTGGAATAAAATAAATGTTTTTAAAGCTGAAGCTAAAAGAGCACCAAGCAGCGTGATGACATTAACTACTGAATGTACTATTAGGCCCCGACAAGAGTGCATTGTTGTGGTGGGAGAACGTACACGAAGTTAACCCTATATTCCTCGAAAGAAAAGTACCCCACACCTGTATATTAGCGGCACTCACCTATGGGGCAGAAACATGGAGGCTAACGAAAATGTTTCAGCCTAAGTTAACGGCAATGCTGCGAGCCATGGAAAGAGAAATGGTAGGTGCAACGTTAGGATACCGGAAGCGGGCAGAGTGAGTGAGGGAACAAACGCGGGTTAATGAAATCCTACTCGAAATCGAGAGGAAGAAATGGGCTTTACAGGGCATGTAAAGCGAAGAACAGATAACCGCTGGTCCTTAAGGGTAAGGAAGGGGATTCGAAGAGAAGGCAAGTGTAGCACGGGGTGGCAGACAGTTGTATGGGCGGGTGAGATTAAGAAGTTTGCGTGGGTTTGGTGGCTGCAGCTGGCAATAATTGGACAGTCATGGTCGTGGCCTTTGCCCTGCTGTGGGCGTAGTCGTGCTGCTCTTGATAATTAGGTGCCGAACATGTCAATCATATATTATATGTCATGCTTCTTAAAGTGCTTAAGTTCTAGGAGGAAAACTTTGCTATCAGATGATTAAATGAAGGACATTCCTTTTACTGATAACGTTAATACACTTTTTTACTGTACGAACTCCTACCGATCGTCATATATAAGGAGCACATTTTTGAACAGCCGCATTAGACTCCTAGTAATTGCTTGCATGGTTCTTTGAGAGCAAGTAATTTATTCTTCTACGAATGCCTTGATAATCGCACAAATGATGTTTTGAGTTTTTTCAAAGTACAAGGGAAATATATGGCCAGAGCATCAAATGACACAGCCTTAACAATGACTGAGCCGACGCTGTCTTAATGCAGCAGTCAGGACTTAACGATTGGTAGAAATCATAATGCAGGATAGATTTTTCTATCACTCTTCAATATCGCAAAAAAAGTCTCTAACGGCCGCGCCAGTATATTAACGATGGAAAATTTACTCAACAAAAATTAAGGCTATAAGCATAACGAAGAAAAGCATCCATATCAATCCTTTGAATTTTTGATCCGGTCCTATGCTCTGGTCACTGACAGCACGTATGCCTAGAATCAATTCAATTCAGACTTATTTAGTCCTCCTCTACCCATCACGCGTCCAAGCTATCCACCCATAACCCACCTTCATCCGCGAGGAGCCCGCGCAGCAGCGCAGCGAAAAACGATGGAGAAATGTAAAAATGCAATGTAAAGGCGATAAATATAACTTTCATGAAATAATCGGTGTCACAGCTGCGGCGGTGGCTAAATTGGTTATGGCGCTCCTCTGCGTACACGAAACACGTGGGTTCGATCCCGGTCGCGGTGGTCGCATCAAGATGGTGGCGAAAAGCTAGAGGCCAGTCTCCCGTGCGGTGTCAGTGCACGCTAAAGAACTCTAGGTGGTCTAAATTATTTGCAGTCTTCCAATACGGCGCCCCTCGTAGCCTGAGTCACTTTAGGACGCTAAATTAACATAAAGTACAGCAAGCGCGAGCTACTTTTTGATTTCAGTTCTTTTCCCTTGACCACATTCCCTAAGCACAGCTGGTGCTTCAGTGCTTCGGAGAATTCATTGGCTTTGAAATAAAAAAAAAATCCCAAGCCAGTCTTGTCCTCGAATACTTGTGCATTTCTCGGCAGCACGATAGAGTGCTTCACAGATTTAAAACCGACCGCCAAATCGCCGCGCCCGTAATGAAAGTTCTTCAGAAATAACACAGAAAAGTAGGTCCACTAAACACGGCTCACTGAAGAGAACACGCACGCCTTCTCTACATGGCTGCGTCGGGAGGTTTATACGACCGAAATATGCCTTGTGCGTCTGAGCAGTGCAGTAATACGCAGCGGCCATGAGCCAGTGTTAACACCACGCGGAGAAGTTAATTGAGTGCTTTGGTGCACGCCTTGCGGATCGATTTTCCTACTGCCACCGGAGAAAGCTGAGTATTCCGACTCCTCCACTTAGAGCTCTTCCCAATACGCTTCCCCTACGGTCATTTTACCTCGCATTTTGAGCACGGCGCCCCACGTCACCAAGTAAATTGAGTGAAATGCTTGAGGTCCGTAACAGGGAAGAAAATTGGCTTCAGCTTTCAATTTTCTTCCAATTTCAATTACTGACCACGCATAAGAGTTTTATTTTCTGATTCCAGCGTCCTTTCTATTAGGGCAGAAAATAGCCCGTAGAGACGGCACAAAATAGACATGGCGCACAGGGTGTGCTGCGTGGGTACCACCCCTACGCTCTCTTTTCTGTCATATATACTTTTCACTAAGAAGCTCAACTACGTGCTGTGATCAAGTTCCTTTCTATAGTTTGACAAATCGCGTACTCTTCTTCTGTTTCTTTTACAGCATGGTAAAAATAACCACTAAGTCCTTTGAAAAAATTCAGCGAAGCACTGGTTGGGCCTTATTGTGTGAAATCCTTGTATTTAGGAGGGCTAAGCTTCTGCCACCCGGACATGTGAGAACTTTTTATGCTCCAAAGAAAAACTGCCCTCCACTTACGACACTACCAGTGACCACAAGATTTCGTCTCACTGACGACTGTACGCTACTATGCCTTCAGGCATGCCCCACTAGTTCAAATTCTTGAGCTTGAATACGAGGCTAGAATCCTCTCAATCCCTTTCAGGCAGGCCACAACTTCTCAAAGCATGGGTCAAGGCAAACTGGGGTACGTTATTGCCTTGCGAAATGATTGGTTACCCCTTCTGCTGTACAAATCACCGCTCAAATCCGTTTGATCTAAAAGTTATAAATACAAATTTTGTTATACATCCAACATGACCGTCTTTCTTTGTCCTATCGTTGCTATTAAATTTTTTGCCTCCGTACCACTGTGCCTCCTTTGTAATTTGTTCTGACGTGTTTCTGTTATACCCTGTTCTAAAGTAAAATACGGCAGCACTGGAAGCATACAACTATGATAGGTTTTTCGTCAAAATTTTAAAAGAACTGTTCTAATAACCTATCAGTACCTGCCGAATTGAGTCACGATTACGAATTAATGAGTTCTGACGAGAACTGCCGAAAATACTTCAAGACTGCACTTCGGAGGAAAATGTTGAGATCTTAACGAAATAATAGTGTTTCAAAAGGAGCGCTATGGCTCGAAAGGGAGACAAAAAAGGACAAAATGCATCCTTGAAGAAATACCACTAAAGAACACACGCGCACCGTGTCCCAGAGAGTGCAGCTGTGGTGAAATTTTTGCTCTATTTGGCCTGCAGCTAAGAAGCACTCCAACTCTTTATAGAGGCTTAAGGCGTCTTAACCTCACTATTTAGTACCTTGTGCATCAAGCGCTATCTGATGAAAGATGTGCTGTGTAGCAGAACGTGTAGTCATGGAAAAATTGATGTCCAACACATAATATAGACATGATTATCTTCATGAACAGAGCAGTGCCCGCTCTAAAAGAAAGATGAAAACAACATTTTTGTGCAGGGGTATTCCTACGCTGCTTCAAAACACTAGATTTCTTTTCAGTGAACCTAAGCGCAGAGCAGATATCGGTTTCGTTAGTGTGCGCGCAAACTACCAGAAACTCTGCATAAAACTGGCTTCTTTGCCTAGAGGTAGTACTGAAAATAAGGGTCGGGTTTCTATGAAACAACGCAGGATAAATAAAAGCACCACTAGGAAGAAGGTGTTTCAGTGAGCCCCGCGAGCGGGTGTGGAATTAAACTGAGCAGGATTAGTCAGTATGCGTCTATGAATATGCTAGGTTGGTTGAAAAATAAATGAAGGCCTGCTTAATTTCTTAAAAGAAGTAATGATCTGCCCACATACTTCCGACGAGTGAAAAATATGTAAGGATCTGCTCCCAGCGATTGGGAGCGTATAATTTCCGAACAAAAGTCACAAAGGTCTACTGTGTTTCCCTACTGTACAAACTTCTTTCCGTGGTATAATCTCTGAGCAGCTGCCTGATGAAAACCGCTGCCTGCTGAAAACAACCACTCATTTTCCAGTGCGCAGAAAAATCAAAGCGCCTGTCTGAATGGCAACTTCCTGCCATGCAGTGGCTGTGTCAGGGCGGCTAAAAAGCACATCATTAACTTTCCTGCTTCTTGAGTGACTTTTTCGCGTGCATTCTTTTCTGGCATCGTTGTTAAGTAAAAAAATATGAAGTTATGAAAATTGAGTGTGCAATCGATGGAACCGAAGATGACTTTTCGTACGAGGCTGATGAGAAGCCTAGCGCGCGCAGAGGCGACTTTTTAAGCATTGAAAAACCCTAATGGGATCTGGAAATACGCCCAAGATACAGCAAGAGATTACATGATGAAAGCAAGTAGTTTCTTCTGGTTAATACATGAAAAATGGAATGAAAAAGCTGCTTTTTTGTGCAGAATCCTCTCACCAAATCACGAAAAAAGAGTGCGGAATTTGAAGGCGCAAACTTTACAAGCGCAGAGAAAAAAGGGACGTATGCCTCGCGCCGTTCTCCCAACTAGTGTATTGAAAAGTACGCGGTTGCGCAAACACGAAACAAAACAAAACGACCCCAAAAACTAATTGTTATAAGTTCACGTTGAAAAAAAAAACAAAATCAAAATTTCCGGAGATAACCTATTTATCTTTTTTGACCGCGAGTGCGATTGCTTTCGAGGCGATGTGAAATGCTCCCATCATCTCTCCTTGTTGTTACTGGTGATGAAAGAGGAATTGGGTTTCCTCAAAGATAGGGCGACAATTTCTGCACTCGCGGCCGTGCTCAGCCACTCGAGATTAGCTATCTGTATTATGCTCTCTAAAGAGGGTGTTCAATCAACATCTTGTCTGGAACATGTATACAAGTCCGCATAGGAAGGGATCCTTGTACACGACAGCAGATACATATCGAACGAACTTTACTCTGTCCTCTTTTTCTCTGTGCTAGTAAAGTTTGCGCCTACAAAATTCATCATGAACAGCCTCCAAACAGCCCACAGGGCTTAACTGAATGTATATGGCGGTCTCGAGGAGCATCAATAGACTTTCACGGCTGATTCAAAACCCTTTTCATGCTTCGTCGAAGAATAAGAGCTCCTCTGCCCCAGCGAGCTAACAGACCAGAGACAGCACCGTAAGTTTTCCGTCTCTTTCTCAAGCTGAAGACACATCCAAAGGGTACGAGTATTTGCTTCCGATGAAAAGCTTCAGTTGCAGTACTTTACTCAGCCGCAAGCAGCCTCCACAATTCTTCTCCGCCACGATGTAGAGACTAGTACACTAGAGGTGAACGTGCGTCGGCACTATTTACGAATGTGTGAAAAGGCACCCGCTACGCACAGGGGCATGGGCCGCGACGCCTTATTTTGCAGTCTTTTTTACTCCACCACCATTCTCTTGTTTGAAAAGGCCGCTTGAGAAAGTTAAACACGATACACCGAAATTTCATTACAATGAATAGTGCCTTAATCTGATTACCCAAAAAAACAGTTGCAAGATAAAAGGAAGCTAATTAAGAGCGCCGATAACTTTCGCCTAGGATTGACCACTTTTTTGCAGGCTACTTGTCGCAACTTCTATGTATTGTTTGCCTATGGTATGTATTTCTGTATATTTATATGTACAGTAGTGACTTGACAGATGCGTGTTCTGATTATATTTATGGCTATGTATTCACTGTGTCTTAAAAAGGTGTAGTTCTCACTTTTACTGCAATGCTGTCGAAACTGTATGCGGAGAGAAGGCCTCATCAGGCTCGAAGCTCTTAGCTTTCCATTCGTTTTTTCCTCTATGTGTAAAGAGAAAAGGATCCAATAAATTGCGAAACTGTCAACACATTGTTGTGCCGCGTATGTGGACGACAGGCTAGCATAAATGGCGAAGCGCTTCAACACGAGTCGAGTTTACAGGTACTATCTCTGCGGTAGTACAAGGTGATTCGCAATATAGGACGGCTCTCTATTTAGGTTAAAATGAACAAATACAGCTAGATTTTCAGAGGTCGCTAGGTTAGCGCTGAGACATGAAAGTTTTATGAGCGGCTATACGAAACAATCTAAAGGGAATTTCTATTTTGCGACATTCCGTGCTTATCAAGGCGCGCCATAACGATTTATTTATGCAAAGATCGCATCGTAGTCTTTCCTAGCACTGACATTTCGCTTCTTACTGGATTAGATTCAGGCTTTGTCGACCCACACGCGCTGACCTTTGCAATATTTCTTCACTGCTCCAGCACAACTTCGCCCGAGACGCGCCCTGTCGATGAAGTACCGCTACTGTATCTCTGCTCGTAACTCCGAGTTCAGCTATCATGGTATTCAAACTGCTTGCCTTCCATTTTTCGTATTTCGACGTCACTGCTGGCTCCTGCCTTCATCGGGCTTCTGTCCATTAGCCACCAGCTTTAAGTTATCAAAAATATCAATGCGGGCTGCCTGTTATAAAAGGCAACATATAATGCACGTCGAGGATGTTCGACCGAAAGTCTGGTACGTTCGGTTAGGCAAACTGGACAAAGCCGCTGCCGAGGCTTACCTCTATATATTGAAACATGCTTTAGCACGTTTGCCGAGTAACTGCTTTTATGTAATGTGTTATTCCCACAGCGTTTGCACATAAATCTTAGGGGGCATTTAAGTTTGCGCGAATAGCGTTCCGTGATAGCGTGCTTGGTGCCGTAGACGCAGTGTGCCCTGCTCGCGACCCTGGTACAGAGGCTGGAACACAGCACTTGAGGAACCAATTTCTTCTTTAGGGGAAGTTAATTGACTCTGGCGTCATGACCCTCTCGACCAATAAATATTTTCCTGTCACAACGCCGATAGAAGCCTGGTTTTTCGCCGAACGGCACCCTGAGCGCTATCGTTCTACAACATACCATTATCGACCTGCATTTGTGCAGAAAGGACACAAAACATGCAAGTTGGATTTTTCTTCATGCCTACTTGCTAGCTGAACTCATTATTCAGGCTACGAGATAGTTCTGCAGACTACGGCTGGCAACATAAATTTCGGCGACTTAACTGCTCGCATTTCCTCCTGTCTATAGGCTGGAAAACACCCTGCTCTCTCTTGCATGAATAATGTCATATTCTGTCTGTTCTCGCCAGCGCGGATTTTTTATTTGTTTTTGGCGAGCAGCTGCGCAACCTGTTTTAACGTTGATGGCTGGAGGCTGTATTGGACAGTTGCTTTTGCATGATGCATAATTTTAAGGCCGCATATTTAATCAAATTGGCGTTAATGACTGCAAGCAACTGGATAAAAAACATCAGGAATCGCGCTTCACCACTGCACGAAGATCTCATTCTATATATATATACCCTTTTGCATAAGGCAGTACATAGCAATAGAGGGCTATAAATATCGATCGAGGAACATACCCTTCTAAGACATTTTCCTTCCAGACGTACTAAAACGCATGTGTATCTCCAAATACAGATACGACAGGCCTACGATATCCTGACTTTCATCAGCAGCTTGAAGCAGTTAACGGAAGAAAAAATTCAGATATAAGAACGGATCCGTGAGAGCATTTCTTATAGGCAAGGAAACGTAACGTGGGTGTTCACCGGCATCAGTGGAACCAAAAATTCCAGATGACGTCCACTTGATATCATATAAAAAATAAAATATGTTTCGAGGGTGCGGGTACTTGATGCCAGGACATTCAGACTGCGACCCGAGAACGCAACCAAGAGGCTTAAAAACCGCGCTCCTTCTGGGCGAACAGACATCAAACCTAGTATACGTGTCGCCTTGCGACTGTATGCTAATGAGCAAGTGTGTCGTTAGAAAAGAAGATAAAAATAGAAAACAAATAACATTTGAAAAGAAATAAATTTTGAAAAATGTTTTCGCATTCAAAATTCGTAAGTTTTCTTATGTGCACTCCGTAATTTCTTTCAGTGTGTGAAGTGCTTTGAGGGGAATAGAATTAATTGTCATGGCTGCCGTACGAAAGCCGCTGTGAAAGCTTCTATATAAAATAATGAATAGATGCAGAAAGAGATTGCTTATCCTTAAACTTTTCAAGAAAACAGGTAGTGCTGTTGTCCGAACCTATCAATGCGAATGAAGAATTCAGCTTCGTGAATATTTAAGGCACGCATTCAATATATTTTCTTGTACGGGCTGTATTAAATGTTTTGCAGCGGCGAGAACTGACAACACGGATGTACAGTCTAGCAGGACGAACCGGTTAACATCACGTCATCGGTGGTACAAACCGCGTTAGACATGCTTTTATTTCCGTGCTTGTTTGCAGTTGCTCTTCCACAGGACGGTAATGTCTAATGCGTATTTTCTTCTGGAATTGAGAACCTTTAACTGCGCATGGAAAGCTTAAGTACACGAGGGCCAAAACAAGCACCCGTCGTAAGTTCAAGCTTCCAAGAAGAAGGCGTAAATGTCTGAGGCACGCGCTACTGAACGGCAAAGTAGTCTCCGTCCGCAGACGTATCCTCATCGCGAAGGATGATTCCTGGCACTTCTGGCCTTGACTACCTTGCTTAAAGACAGTTAAATTTTTTGCCGACTTTTAAATACCCTGTCTCTTCAATACGCTGTTATTTTACGTGACGGTTAGCGTGCGGTAAAACTAAAAATTTGGGTTGAGGGGAATTCTAGAGATAAAACTACGGCATCCAGGCCTATCAGCAGTAATGACTTCGAAAAGACCTCTACAGGTTGTCATGAGGTTATTATCAGCAAAGGCAGTTCACATGATGGATTACAGATTCGTGGTGGCTTTTACCAAGCCACCACGTCACTTCCAGCTTCCACCTACCGTTTAGTTGTCGTCCCTTCCGCTTTGCTAGACAAGACTTCCTGTCCAATGACAACGGTTCTGTTTCCACGTTCATAGTGACGTCACGCTGATTTCTTTAATTAAGACGCCTTCGGGGGTTTTCCGGTCGAATTTTCCTAGACGCTGACGCCGGCGTCGAGATTTGTTGCTAATGAGCCATTTAAGGTGTTCGCCTTTAAAATGTTAGTCATTTCTATAGATTGGGGCTTTTGCATTGTACAAAATATTGTATCCTCTTTTACATAAAAATGTCAATTCATTTTGACTTTAGTTACATCTTGAGATCCACAAGTCATATCACCCAGCCCGCTGTGTTTTCAACTATAGATTCGTTCAAGGATTTCCTCCTCTTCGACTTGCTGAGAGAGATAGTAAATACGTCGCCCGTTCGCATTTAACACCTTATTCTTGTAAACGACGAGAAAAGAAGGACGCAAAAAATTCGTAACTGGAAACAGTGATTCTTTCTTCCCAGCACAACAATGATTAGCTCCGCGGCACTTGGTGAGCTAGGCTGCCATGCATTATTAATGCTAAGATCTTTGTGAATGCAAAGCAGCTCCACTAAAGTGTTTCGCAGTGTGTATGTATACAAAATGCACCGCTAACGAAATCTCTGTTCCACATGTGCACTTTAGAAGCAGTGCTTTTATTTCCTTCTACATCCAGTCGGCTAGAGATCGAAGGAGGCCAAAATTTACAAGCGAATCTGATGTGTTAGTTTGTCTTTACATGTGCTGTCCTGTTGGGGGTGTTAAAAATTTTTTCTGAGTGCTCTCGGGATTTTCGTAAAACTGCTCATGGACAAAAAAAAATTCAGGAATCCACGTCGCATGAATCATAAGAAGCAAGAGTTCATTTCCGCAAAATTAATGATGTTATTTATATATTATTCGACTTCGCTCTGCATTTCTTTTAATTAGCAATATTGCATGAAGGTACACCGGCAGGCAAGTGTGCACAATAGGCGTGACAGCAGATAGGGGGGATGGACGAGCAGACAAAAAGTGTCACAGAAACGACCAAAAGCTCCCGCTGTCACCGTGGAACAACGAGAAAACAATTACGAGATAAACACGCCAACGCCACAGTGCAGACCAGCAGACCTGGGTCTCCACGACTGGGCATTTAAGCAAGCCGATGGGCGTTCATTTCAGCAGGCGTGTCCCTGTCATTTTGTCGCAGCCATGAGCGCCAGATTGAGAATATTTAAAGCACTTTTTTATACACAACTGCGTGATCGAATTTCGCTGCCTTATAACAGAAATTCGCAGAAGCTTCTGTTTATTTGAAACATCGGAGGAGGCCTGATTTTCATGAGAAGCTGTTAAAACGGTAGCAGACCAAGAGCAGTGTGATTGGCCTGCTCTGACATACCAAAATAAAGGCCTTCTAGTTCTTAGAGTTGTCATCGGTTTCCGGCTCCATTTTACGAATTGCTGAGACGAAACAAGCTGTGCACTCATTGAAAAGAAAATTTTTCCGGCCCTGGAAGGCTGCATATTTGTGTCAGGTGCACTGTGCGCAAGCCAAGCCAGAGGAGAGGCATAAAAAACCTTCTCTTTGAGCTCTCCTGTCAACACGCAGGCTTCCTAAAAAATCCCACCCACTAACAATCTTTTTTTGCATATTATCCACCTGCACCTTGTGCGTAGGAAGGAGGAGGGCAAACCATAGCAGTCCCAGGCTGCTGGAGAAGGCCGGGGCTTTATATATTTATTTATTTCATTTTATTTTGTTTACCATATCTAGCTTAAAACTATAAAAGAGGGCAGTTTTCACAAATTGAAAGTGTTGAAAGCAAAACCAAACTAAATTAAAACCGAAATATGAGTCTAATTAAGCCCAGGTAAGGCAGCAAAAATATAACAAAGGCCAAAATATGAAGATAATATAGAAGAGGCTACTACGAAACAAATGAGAGCAGGAATAGCGAAAAAGAACAGGACCTGTCTTGAACGCACGTTTTGTGGAAGTCCGTTTCATTATGAAAGCATAAAAAAGCATGAAACGAATAAATAAAAAAATGTGATGGTAACCTTGAACCGGTTGCCACAGTAAAAGTGAGAAAGAGAATAAAAAAGGATTTTTTATTGACACGACGTCATATGGAACGCGCTTTGAGTAGGTGGAGGTGTGCGGAAAAAAGGAAGAAAAGACGAAGTTGCTGGTACAATTACGTTGCAGTATGATGTTTGCGAACGTGATTAATGCACACTAAGATACAAAATGAACAGATGATGAACTGAATATTTTATTCGCAACGATGGGGAGTTTTGAGACATAAGCAGTGATATTGGTACGAAGAATGGTAGGGTTTTTTTTATAGCTGTAATGGTGTTCGCGCAGTTATATTCTAACGTGTATCAGATGACGCGTTGCGAGTTATTCACAATTTCTTCCAGAGAAGATTTAAGTGCCGGGACTCTAAGGTTCCTGATTGATGACGCATAGCATAATTCAATTTTTAGGAATGTCTTGTGCGTTCTTAGTTTGACAGTAGCAAGTGTGTAAAAATTTCAACGTAGATTGCTCTGAGTGTGGATTGTGTTGCTTACAAAGCAGCTGATGTGACACTTCCAATTAAGGTCATATGTTATAAGCAATGAAATGCTTGGCTTCCTTAAAAAGTACATCCAGAATCGAAACCGTACGACAAAAAGCCGTGAAAAAGCACCAGAAGTGCATAAAATCAATCTGAGCGGATATTCAAGCATGTTTTAACATGCAAGGAAAACATCACGGCATTACTGCAATAATAGGAGAAAACAAAGCAAAAAATGATAATTTCGCATCTTCACAAAAGATTAGTGTGTTCATCTTCAAGGTTAAGTGGAGGATTCAAAATATAGTTTTTCGCGTTTATTTAGCATCAAGGGAACTTCGAATGTAAATAATTGCATGGCATATTCTCTACTCCTATGAGGTTCGGACCACTGTTATGAGTCCTGATTTCAATGATAATTTATTTATGTAGTTAAGCTGTAAGAAGTTGTTAAAAATGCTTTTGATATTTCTCCACTATAGACATGACAATTTGGTGTTTTTGATATCACTTAGAAAGCTGCCTGCATCAAATACCTAATTAAGTGTACGTGACCTGCAGGCTGCGATTATAAATGTGTGTTTTGCCAGGTTTATGTGCAAGTCGTCAGCGTCACTCGTGTTACCGTTGTTTAGGCTCAATATTATGGCACAGAATTCGGCCTCATCAGTTGGGTCAAGAATTAGAGTGTCATTGAGGTGAGATTGAAATTTGAAATGCTCGACCAGATTATCTCATCTATTTCTAAGGTGACAAAATGCATGGTAATTCCACGAAGCCTAATAATTATGGTGCAGAAAGCCTTCGATCAATATTTCAGGCGTTATGAGGGCGAATTTAAGCTTATCACTGCAAAGGTAATTTCAATTTGATTCTTTTATTCTCGTAAATACGCATTTACTGGCTTGTACATTTATTTAGTATTACGAGAGCAGATGACTATTCGCGTGTACGAGTAGATTTTGAATAATTTGTTTTTTTCTTTAGTTATTCTGCGGATGGCCGGCCTTACTGAAAGCTGTCTGAGTCGGCATTTCAGTTTCACAGCACTACCAGGAAACATCAGGATTCGTAAAAATTGCGAGTAATTCTAAAAGCACATTTGTAATTCGTTTCTTTTGGACGAGCGGCCAGTCGCACTGTGTGCTTAGGCTTATTTTCTTTAGGACATTTTTTGAGGAGGCTATAGAGATACGAATGCTCTTGCCTCTGTCATAGCTTATTGTGCCCACATTTTCCATGGGCGCGTCTGCTTCTGCAATGAAAATGTCCAACAGCGGTTGCCCTGTAACAAATAGTTGAGTTGGTGTCGAAAATGAACCTCTAGAACCCCACGAACTTATTAAACTATTCATCTTTAAAAGATAAATGCTACTCCGGCGCATATTAACTTTTGGTCACAGCCCAGCGGTAACCAAAAAGTTGAATTTGGGGAATATTCTTATATTTCTTAGGTAATGTCTAAAACACCCTAAGACGACATGGCGGGCTATATAACACCGTAAACGCTTATTTCTTCTCGTGTACGCATAATGAACCGTAATCATTGTTTGCCCACGCAAATAACTTGATAATGTAGTAAGATGTACTGTGCTAGGACCTCAGCGCGCCTACTTCGCGTGTCGGCCTTGGTTGCGAAATAATGGATGCACTCCTCAAGAGTGAGCACGACGCTATCCCCGCGGTACCCCATTTCACTGAATATTATTACATGCAGGATAGTAATGCGATTATGAAGAAAGGTCAGAACGTCATCTTCCATATGCTCGGGAGATCGCGCATTTCTATGAAAGGCCGAAACTATGTTCAGCGCTAAAAGTCAGGCTAAAGTATTACAATCTGAGCAGAGTTTTCTTGCACACAATACTGTTTAGAGGACGGCGGCACTGGCCCATGAAATAGCACAAGGGAGGATCACAAAATCTTGTCCAAGTTTGCTATGCTACTGATGTTCACCAATTTGGGAAATGTAATTCTTTCCGGAATTGTACCTCTCTTTCTGCAGGCAATTATTCATACTTAATGCTTTTTGTTTCGCCACACAGCCTTGTATAAGTTTTTTCAGGGTCGGAAATAAATGCTCGTCGATGCGCATGGCAGCGTTTCAGAAGCGTCCAAAATCAGAATTTCTAACTTTGTTTCTTTTTTAAACACTCAGGAGAACGTCGCTTTTTAGGCCCATATGTCAAACTGGACTATCATATACGGCCGTGCTGACGTTTTAGCCGCAGCACAGTGGCAGCTTGCATAAACGATTTACTCAACCGAGAAATGAACATATTAATCGGTCCTGCCTAAACAGTCGCCTCTGCTCTTTTTATCGCATTGTACTTAACAGAAATAGTGGAAAAGATACTGTAACAGCGTGTGTTGTCACGTGACGCTGGCAGGAAAAAAGCTGAATGATAAATTCACCTCAAAATTACTGCAGTATATAGTCCCGATTAGTCAAAAAGCGCCGACTCGAGCATCCTATAAAGGCATCAGTTTGAAGGGACAGTCAAAAACAAAGCTAAAAACAATGATGTCGTTAAAAATTATGCTGCATGGTGCGTGGACACGACCACGGCATAAAGACTGCTATTCCGCAGTTTCATACTGGAGAAAGTGCCATTTATCGGATCTGTAGGCTTAACGCCTCAGGAGAGAAAGAAACGAGACCACTGCTACGAGCCGACACCAGAACAGAACTGCCAGCCGTGGCTGCACGAGCCACGACCAGGTGCCGTCTTTATTCTCTTCGCAGGGTGGCGCTCGCTAGCCGGGTTGTCGGCGCCGCCCAAGAGAGGATGCTACAGGGCCCCCCGCCTAGACTGGAAGTCTAAGCTTACGGAGGGTCGGCGATGGCACTCGAGCACTAGGTCAGGCGGCGCTGGGAGTCGTTCCAGGGCGGTCTCGATGTAAGCCGGTTTAAGGCGGTCTAGAATGACGGTCTCTTCGCGGCCGTTTTGGAGGATGGTGGCGGTTTTCGGGGTGCGGCGGAGAACGCGGAAAGGTCCGTCGTAAGCCAGTGTGAATGGAGCTCGGACAGCGTCGCGGCGCACAAAAACGTGGGTCGAAGTGGCCAGGTCGGGGTGTACGAAAATGGTATGGTGGCGCGACGGACGTAGGGGAGTAGGCCGGAGGTCTTTAACGCAGTCCAGCAGGCGTTAGAGGAATTCTTGGGGCTGGGCTGGAAGCTGCTGGGATGTAGAGAAGTCGCCTGGAAGACGCAAAGCACTTCCATACACGAGCTCTGCAGCTGAGCACTGTAAGTCTTCTCGAATGACGGCCCTTAGACCAAGCAGCACAAGGGGCAAGGAGTCGACCCAGGAGGCGCAATTGAGGCGGGCAGCGAGGGCGGCCTTCAATTGGCGGTGAAGGCGTTCCACCATGCCGTTAGCCCAAAGGTGATATGCAGTGGTACGGCAATGCCTGGCGCCGAGAATATTATTAAGGGAAGCAAACAGGGAGGACTCAAACTAGCGTACACGGTCGGTTGTCACAGTGCCAGGACAACCAAATCGAGATACCCACGCAGAAATGAAGGCGCGCGAAACAGTGTCTGCGGTGATGTCAGGAATGGCGACTGCCTCCGGCCAGCGAGTGAAGCGGTCGACTATGGTCAAGATATAGCGGTAGCCTCGAGAGATGGGTAGAGGGCCCACGATGTCGAGATGAACATGGTCGAAACGACGGCCAGGGTGTAGAAAGGCTTGGGAAGGTGTCTTGGTATGTCGACAGATCTTGGTCGACTGACAGGGTAGGCACCGGCGCGTCCAAGCACGCACATCAGCGTTGATTCCGGGCCAAACATAGCCCTGGGTGAGAAGGCTCTGAGTAGCCCGAATGCCTGGATGGCATATGTAATGGAGAGAATGTAAGATAGGGCGACGTAGTGAAGCCGGAACAAAAGGGCGAGGAAAGTCCGTTGAAACATCGCAGCACAAGGGCTCAGGCGAGCAAGGTTGGGGCACAAGCCGTAATCGGAGAGAACGAGGGTTCGCTCGAAAAGCGGCGAGCTCATCATCATTCTGCTGGGCAGAAGAGAATGCGGCTCAGTAGAAGGTGGAAGATAGAGCGTATACCGCGACTATACGAGAGAGGGCGTCAGCGGCCATGTTGGCTGCACCTTTCACATGCCGGATGTCGGTAGTAAACTCCGAGATATAAGCGAGCTGACGGAGTTCACGTGACACGTACTTCGATGAGTTGGTCCGGAACACATATGCCAGCGGTTTATGATCGGTTAGCTCGTGAAACTTGCATCCATCTACAAAATGCCGAAAGTGCGGGATAGCGGAGTAGATCGCTAGGAGCTCTCAACCGAAGACGCTGTAGCGGGTCTCAGCAGGAAGTAGCTTCCGAGAGTAAAAAGACAATGGTCTCCATTCGGAGTTAATGTACTGCTGTAAGACGGCTCCGATGGCCACGCTGGAGGCATCCACCATCAATATCGTAGGGGCGTCGTTGCGCTGATGGACTAGAAGCACGGCGTTAGCGACTGCTTGCTTCGCGGCAGTAAAGGCGGCCTGGGCTTCTGATGACCAAGAGATTGCGGACGACGGGCCAGTGGTTGACCGGGGGAGGTCGGTGAGCGGTCGAAATAGCTCTGCACAGTGCGGATAAAGCAGCGGGACAAATTCACCAGCCCCAGGAATTGTCGCAGGAGGCGCAGGGTTGTGGGCAGCAGAAAATTCTCGATGGTCTGGACGTGGGACGCGAGAGGGCGGATACCCAATGAGGATATGTGATGAACCAAAAACTCGAGCTCAGAAGCACCGAAAACACACTTGGAGGCATTCACAACCAGGCCGTAGTGCTGTAGACGCTTGAACAAAGCACGTAAATCTTGCTCATGATCATGAGTTGTAGGGCTGGCGATGAGGAGATCGTCAAGGTACGCGAATACACTCAGTAGGCCCCGCGTGACCTCAGCCATGAACCGCTGGAAGGTTTGAGCCAAATTGCGTAGTCCAAAAGGCATCCGGACGTACTCAAACAAACCAAAGGGCGTCGTGATGGCGGTCTTACGTATGTCGGCGGGTTCAATGGGAATTTGGTGATACGCCTTAACCAGGTCAACTTTGCTAAAAATGGCGCAGCCGGCGAGGCGCGATGTAAAGTCCTGGATGTGGGGCAGCGGATAGCTGTCGTGGAAAGTGTTGGAATTCCACGCTCGATAGTAGCCACAGGGACGCCAGTCACCGGGATCACGCTTGGGCACTAGATGCAGCGGAGACGCCCACACGCTGGACGACGGGCGTATAATTCCGAGCTCCAGCATGTGGTCAAACTCACGTTTGGCGATAGCTAGATTGTCTCCAAACAAGCGGCGCGATGGAGCAGCTGCGGGTGGACCCCGGGTGACGATGTGGTGTGTCACAGCATGTTTAGACGCGTGAGTGAGGTTGCATGGCTTACTGAGCTCCGGGAAATCCGCCAACACTTTTTCGAACTGAGAGGAAGGTATCAGCGTGCAAATGCCCATGGGAGTAAGATCGGACGAGACTCCCGAGATGGAGAGATGAGTCAGACCGTCGGTAAGGTGACGATGCCGCACGCTGACGTCTAAGTCGAAGTACGAGAGGAAGTCTGAGCCGATGATCGGGCGAACCACGTCTGCGATGACGAAGACCCATCGAAAAGTGCGGCGTAGGCCGAAGTCGAGGGTGGGAGATCGTAGCCCATACTTGGGTATAGACGAGGCGTTGGCAGCACGGAGCGACAGTCCTGATGGCTTGGAACGATCTGCCTTAGTCGGTGGAACCACGCTGATTTCCGCGCCCGTGTCGATAAGAAACCGGGTGCCGGAGAACTTGTCAGTGACCATGAACAGGCGGCTCAAATGACTGGGGGAACCACACGCCGCCGTTAGTGATCCCGGCGGGCGTTTCCCGGCCGCGAACAGGGCGGTGTACACTTCGTGGCCCGGTGGCGAAAACGTCTGTGGTACAAGCAGAGAGATGTAGGGCTGGGACTCCGAGCTTGGCGTGAGCGCGAAATAGTGCGATGATCAAGACGAGACGGACGGGTCTCCAGAGGTCGGCTCCGGAGTGCGGCGACTGAGGCGGCAAGCTCCTCGAGACGGGCCTCAAGGCGCGAAATCGCTGGGTCTCTTGGCGGCAAACAGCAGTGACGGACGGGGAGGTGGCCTCATGAACGTTATCTGCGAGCTCAGCCAGGCGGTCGAGGGTGACGTCACCGGCGGCCGAAAGGATCAGGCGGATGGGCTGGGGAGGGCGTTGGAGGAAAAGCTCTCGAAGCAACGCTGAGTGGTTGGGGATGTCGCGCTCCCCGAAAAGCTGTTGCATGCGGCGCAGAAGCTGTGAGGGGCGCCGGTCGCCAAGGTCTTCCCGGTAAGGAGCTGCTGTAGGCGGGTGCGGTCCGATGGCATAAATCTCTCCAACACCTTGGTTTTCAGGTGCTGATATGGTGTAGCACCCATGGGGGCGGAGAGAACGTCGGAGAGCTCACCGGCAACGTCAGGAGGCAGGCTTGAGGCAACATGGTAGTAGCGCGTCGTCTCCGACGTGATGCGGACTAGGCAAAATTGCGCCTCAACCTGGTGGAACCAAACTTGCGGGTTCTGGGGCCAGAAAGGTGGAAGGCGAACCTGCAGCGACGAGACATCCTGCGGACGCGAATCCTGCTGCGTGGATGTTGCGGGATCGGTCATTGCTCGTCCTTGGTCACCAATGTAGGCTTAACGCCTCAGGAGCGAAGGAAACGAGACCACTGCTACGAGCCGACACCAGAACAGAACTGCCAGCGTGGCTGCTCGAGCCACGACCAGGTGCCATCTTTATTCTCTTCGCAGGGTGGCGCGCGCTAGCCGGGTTGTCGGCGCCGCCCAAGAGATGGTGCTGCAGATCATTTCAATCAACAAAAAACTGTACAGCTAAAAACAAGTCATAAATAGAGTAGTAAATGCAGAAAGTATGTGCCGAGACCTGCGTCTTTAGAGTGTGTGTGTGTGCGTTTTTTTTACAAGTGGCACAATGAAAATTGAATAAAAGGCGAAGCCCCCTGTCGCCGTTGGTTCAGCACGCAGCAGTCGCTCCCGTCGAAGGAAGCGTGTGTCTCCCGATCTCGACCGGTGCACGGGCGCGGGGGTCGAACCATTCGGCCTCGCAAGCCGCAAAAGCCTGATTGATGGACTGGCTGAACTTGTACGCTACATGGAATTCCTCCTCTGGATTCACGCTAGTGTCCGAGCTTCGACGCCTGCCGAATGGATGGGGCCAAGAGTGAGAACCCGGGTGCTACTCAAAGCTCCCGCCGAATATTGGCTTACCATTCACCATAGTCGAGCGCCGTCCGCCTCATCTCATTTCATCCTTTCGTGTCAGGCACGCATTCAACGCGCAGAATTGTTATCATCAGGTTAAGTACAGGGGTCCCAGAAAATGTCATTTTCTGGTTTTGAAATAAGCTATCACTTTCCAACACCCTGTGACGTTCCTTGTAGTGTGACGTTCCTTGTGTGTGCTACGAGGTTCCGCGTTCGATGGCGCGGCGTAGACGGAGACCCATATGACAGCGGCATCATCAATTACCCAGCAATGCTCTTTGAGAGTGACGACCAGAACGAAGGGGTTTAAGCCAAACCGGACCCAACCGAACCCGCCGCCGCCGCCGCGGGGAAACGGGCTTTAACCTCCCCAATTGCCGCGGCGGTTCCAGGGGAGGCCTCCCGAGCACATCCCAGGACAAGGGACCAATTTCCCGGCCGATGACCCGCGGGAACTGTCAGCGGGCCAGAGCGCGCCTTACCTTGAGGAGCGAGTGTCAGTTGATGGATGGAGAACGGAGGCCGGTGACCCGCGGGAACTGCTGTCAGTCGGCCAGAGCGCGCCTTACCACAGCCGACGCTATGCGCTACCTCGAAGACAACCTTCTTTCCCTCGGACTCAACACGTGAGGGGGGCGAGACCATAAGTGCGGTGGTATGTTTGTGCGCCCAAGTGAAAGCCCTAGCCCCCCTCCTTCACCTCCGGCGTGGGCGTCCTCACCCTAGGGAGTGGGGGGGAGAAGAGGATATAAATATCGACAAGCAGTACGGAAGAGGCACGCTCAGGACGACATCGTTCGCCAAGAGGGCCTTCAGCGCCGAAGCCCGACGGCGTGCAGCTTCTGCCAGCAACCGCTCGAGCCCAACTCCGGAGCCACTCCATCGCCCCCATGAAGTCGTCGGCACGTAAGCTCGGACGCCCCAGCCTCTGAATCTTAATCATGTATAATTATTGAACATATCTGTTTGTTTAAACTGAGCCATACGGTGTCTCTTTGCCTCTCCGTCCCGTGTGGACCTGCGCATTATGGGGGTCATCACACTGGTGTCAGAAGTGGGGTCTCAAAAGCAAATGTCCTCTGAATGCTGTGACATTCATGACTTCAAAATTGTAATCAAAAGGGAATCACGGGATTGATTGTGGGACTTTTACCCCCATTTGAGAGGCTTGAGGCACTGGAGGGCTTGAGAAAAAAAAATGTCTGTATCTGAGGGAGCTCCCACTCCACAACCGTCGCTCGGAGCAAGCATGCTGGCATTAGGAAGCGTCATTCCGACGTTTACGGGAGATAAGACAGGAGTTCCAATCAGCAATTTCTTTTCCATGCTAGAAGAGATTGGGAAAATGGGGGGATGGTCCGATGTTCAAATGCTGGGAATGGCGAGGTGTAAGATGGCAGGAGCTGCTCATGATTTTTGCCTGGCGAGACGAAAAGGTAAAATCCACAAAATCATTTGCGGAATTTAAGAAGCTCGCGTTTGAGCATTTCGACACTGAACCACGTCACGTGCGGGTACAGAGGTTCCGTGACGCCGGACAGATGGTAGGGGAGGACGTGCGAACGTTTGCGTCACGGCTTCAGCGCTTAGCGCGCGATACGTTAAGCAGGGAGGAGGAAGGAGACCAGCTAAAAAAGAAATACGCGGAGGATATACTTAAAGAGGAAATGACTGCTTTGTTCGTGGCTGGCCTGCAAGACCCCGTGCGCCGGTTCGTGCTCTCGCGCAAGCCGAGCAATTTCGACCAAGCCGTGGAGGCCGCATTGGATGAGGAACGAAATGAGGCGTTAACGACAGCCGCAGCGAGAGTACGCGTCATAGAGAGAGCGGTGCTCAACCCTGAGGTTGCTCTCTTGACAGAGCGGTTAGATCGCTTAGAACAGCTGCTATCTCAGCAGGTGGAACGCCAGGTTGAAGCGCGCGCTCAGCAGCGCCCATTCGCTGGAAACCGGAGACCGCCACAAAGCTACAGGCGCGGTATGCGAGATTTTGAAGAAATCGTATGCTTCGCTTGCCAGGGTCGCGGACACATCGCCAGGTTCTGCCAAAACGTGCGCCGTGGGGAGCCACAAAGAGAAGCAGGCGACACACGCCCTAAGCAAGCCTACAGCGGGGCTCCAGATACCGAGACAAAAAACTAGATAGTCCTCCCCAGCCTGAGGAGCGTGGGGAGGAAGCAGTGGATGATGAGGTGGTGGTAGTTTGTGTGGCCGACGAGGCATGCCCTGTTGTGCGTTGCAAGTTAAATGGTTGTTGCATGGAATTGTTGATAGATACGGGGTCAAAGGTGACATTGCTTAAGGAGAGCAGTTTTAACACGCTTCGAAGGAAGGGGGACCGCGAGGTGTTGGAAGCGTCTGGTGGTATGGCAACCAAATTTGTAGGCATAACGGGGGATCCTCTTGGCATAAGTGGACTCTACCGGTTACACTTCTCTCTCGGCGGAATTGCATTGGAGCACCCCTGCTACGTATGCCCGGACACGGTGTCTCTGCCAAACGGAGTGTCAGGTATATTAGGGCAGGATTTTTTGAGAAAAGGGAAGGTAGTAGTCTCATTCTCTGAGGAAGAGGTTAATGCGGGCGGATCAAAAGTTCCGTTTTTGAACAGGAGAGGGGCTGAGATTCGCATTACCGATATTGACACCCGTCAAACAGTGGGATCATTGGAGAAGGTATATTCGCGGGTTGCCGTCAAGCTGGTCGATGAGGCGGTCGTCCTTCCTTGGTCGGAGCACATTTTGTACGCGTTTGTGCCTTCAGATGTAGAGAGCGGCGCCGTGGGAGTGCTTGAGCCGGTCGACTCTCTCAGCAATGACCTGAAGGCAGCCGCGTGCCTCGTGACAGTTAATGACGCCCACAGAGTGCCCCTACGGGTGGTTAACTGTAGCCAGCAGCCACTGAGCCTTCCCAAGAACAAAACGTTGGCTTTCTTCACCTCTGCGATAGAGAAACGTGAGCCCACCGATACGGTACTCGCAACTGTAGAGCATGCTAGTCCTTCGGCTGCTCCAAAGGTGTCGTTCGATCTTTCTCACGTAAAATCCAGGGAGAGGGAGGCTCTGGCTGGTTTGCTGAACGACTACTCGGAGGTATTCGCCGCGTCCAACCTGGATTTGGGCTGCTGTGGCGTTATAAAGCACAGGATAGAAACCGGCACTTCATCGCCCGTTTACCAGCGTGCGTACAGGATTCCTTACTCCCAACGTGAGGAGATGGAGCGGCAGGTGCAGGACCTGATTGATCGCGGCATTGTCGAACACTCAAAGTCACCCTGGGGAGCACCAGCACTATTGGTGGAAAAGCCAGATGGCTCGTATCGATTGGTAGTGGACTACCGCGAACTAAATGCCGTAACTCGCATCGATCCATACCCCATCCCCAATATACAGGAGACGCTTTCTCAGCTGGGCTCTGCCAGGTACTTCACGGTAGTGGACATGGCGGCGGGATTCTGGCAGATAGCAATGGATCCGGCAGATGCCGAGAAAACGGCATTCAACACGCCCTCAGGGCACTATGAATGGAAAAGAATGCCGATGGGTCTGGCCAACAGCCCTGCTGTCTGGCAGAGAACCGCTGATGTCATCCTGGCAGGTCTTCTGGGGAGGCTGTGCTTCGTGTATATGGATGACATTATCATATACAGTGACAGTTTTGAGAACCATTTGCGCGATATTGAGCAGGTTTTGGTGCGACTAAGAGGAGCGGGTCTCAAGCTGAAGCCCTCTAAGTGCCAATTCCTCAAAAACGAGGTGAAATACCTCGGGCACGTTGTTTCAGCTGACGGCGTGCGACCGGACCCTGAGAAACTAAGGTGTGTCTCGGATTTTCCATCCCCGACTAGCGTCCGCCAGGTCCGGCAGTTTCTCGGCCTGATCGGTTACTACCGAAGGCACATAGAGGAGTTCGCCAAGCTCGCTAAGCCGCTCACCGCCTTAACAGCCAAAAATGTCGCCTTTCGCTGGGACGAAAACGCGGAGAATGCTTTTGGGGCCCTGAAAAGGAAGCTAATGAGTGCACCGCTGTAGCGCCACCCGGATTTTAATTTGCCCTTCGTTATGGCCACAGATGCGTCAAAGTTCGCAGTTGGTGCCGTGCTCTCTCAGGTTATCGAGGGCAAAGAACATCCCGTTGCTTTTGCTAGCCGACAGCTGAGCCCCACAGAGCAAAAGTACGGAGCTACGGAAAGGGAGTGCCTCGCCGTTGTCTGGGCAGTAAAGCACTTCAGATGCTACCTTTACGGCCGCAAATTCAAGCTAGTCACAGACTGCCATCCTCTGAAATGGGTGATGAGTGTCAGGGACCCTAGCTCGCGACTCGCTAGATGGAATCTACACCTGCAGGAATACTGCTTTGAAGTTGAGCACAAGTCAGGAAAGACACATCTGAATGCTGATGCACTCAGCCGCACAGCTGCCGTGGCAGCTATAGAAGAGTTTGTCCCCGTAGTCGACCCCGCCGAATTACGCACAGAGCAGTGCAAAGATCCTGACCTGAAGCGAATAATCGAAAACTTAGAGGGGGCACCGTCTCACCCCGAACAGCTAGGTTATTTCATTGGCAAAGACGGCACCATGTGTCGGCGCACGAGGCCAACCAGGAAAGGGAGACCAGAGAAAACCGCTTGGGAGAGAGTCGTCATACCTCGGTCGTGGACAGAAAGGGTTCTTCGCGCGTTTCACGATGCGCCATGCGCCGGTCATTTTGGCGTAGCGAAGACACGCAGGCGTGTGGAGCGTTTGTACTTTTGGAGTGGCATGCGACAGGATGTTAGAGACTACTGTGCGAAGTGTCATTCCTGTCTCGAAAGAAAAACACCCAAGGGACGAAGACCAGCTCCAATTCAGCCGTTCCCTGAGGTTTCGGCTCCCTTCGAGCGGACAGGTATGGACATAATGGGCCCATTGCCCACGACCACTTCCGGAAACAAGTACATTTTAGTATTTGTCGACCACCTTTCAAAATACGCGGAAGCGGTAGCACTCCCAGATCAGAAGGCAGACACGGTTGCAAGAGCATTTGTCGAACAGATCGTGCTCCGACATGGACCCCCGAGGCAACTCTTGACAGATCGGGGAACGAACTTCGTGTCGCAGCTAATGAGGAGAGTTTGCGAGCTGCTTAAGATCGCTAAGAAGCAGACAACACCGTACCATCCGGCTTGCAACGGCGCGGTGGAGCGACTGAACCAAACCGTGGCCGGGTTCCTGTCGCATTTTGTTTCGCGCGACCAGCGGGACTGGGACTTGTGGCTCCCGTATGCAATGTTTGCCTACAATTCCGCAGCACACGAGAGCACGGGCGAATCGCCATTCTTTCTTCTCTACGGCCGAGACCCGGACCAGCCTAGTGAAGTGCCAGAGGGCCCCCGTCGTGTCCCATACGCTTCACTGGACGACTATAAGGTGGAGCTAGAATCGCGCTTGCAAGTGGCGAGGGACATCGCAAAGGAGGCCTTAAAGAAAGCGGCGAAGCGCAGAAAGGAGGTGCACGATCGCAGTGCTAGAGACGCGCCGTTTAATGTGGGGACAGCGTGTACATTGAGAACTGCCAAAGGCAGATTGGGCTAGCTCGTAAGTTCCAGACGAAGTGGAGAGGACCGTGCGAGGTTGTCGAGAAGCTTTCTCCGGTAAACTTCAGAGTGTGAGACGTGAACCGGCGCTTGATAAGGATACACGCAAATCGCCTCAAGTCGGCACCGGTTCAGTATTCACGAAATGAGGAAAGGGAAAGCGCGGATTTTGATGGGGACAGAAGTGAAGCGGAGCGCGCAGATAGTTCGCAAGAAACGCCCTCTCCTGCATCTGTTCGGCAGGCGCCAGAGGTGACGGCCGGAATGCCACCGGATTTACTTCATGCATTGCTAGAAGAAGAAGCGCGCGAGGTTGCCGCGCAGATAGCGCCAGGAGAGGCTCCTGCCACGAGCCCTCGCGAGTCCCAAAGCAGACAAAGGGTCACAGGCTTACTTAGTATGACTCATGAAGGCCGATATCCGCTGCGAAATCGGAAAGCTAAGTCGGACTAATGGCGTAAACAGAGCGGAGTTGTGAACTGGTTAGAATTGTGTAATGCCGCAGCTCATGACATTGCTATGTGCTTATGTGTTAAGTTATCGGAGTTGGTAGTTAAACCTTTCTGTCATTAAGTAACACCTTCACAGGAGAGCATGCGGAGCGCATGCAGAACCTGCCCTACTTCCTTTCGTTATCTATATTTTTGTCTGTGCCGTGATTGTGCTAGAAGTGGGAGCTCCTTTGTAACTGTGGTAAATTTATTTCGTCCAGTTTGGACTAGAAAGGAGAGACTTGGGTGCTGAGTTTCATGTTTATCTGCAAAAGAAGATCAGTGCTGCCCCTGGAGACGCCAGTTATGACAGCGGAGGCATATGGTGTTGTGCAGTGGTGTTGAGTGCAGCGAAAAGTGTTTTGTCGGACGCACTGTGCGAGGCGATTCAGAGAGACAAGGGGAGCTGCATGGACTCAAATGTTCGGAGAACATTCTTCTGGAGGGTGAGCGAGTGTGACGTTCCTTGTGTGTGCTACGAGGTTCCGCGTTCGACGGCGCGGCGTAGACGGAGACCCAGATGACAGCGGCATCATCAATTACCCAGCCATGCTCTTTGAGAGTGACGACCAGAACGAAGGGGTTTAAGCCCAACCGGACCCAACCGGACCCGCCGCCGCCGCCGCGGGGAAACGGGCTTTATCCTCCCCAATTGCCGTGGCGGTTCCAGGGGAGGCCTCCCGAGCACATCCCAGGACAAGGGACCACTTTCCCGGCCGATGACCCGCGGGAACTGTCAGCGGGCCAGAGCGCGCCTTACCTTGAGGAGCGAGTGTCAGTTGATGGATGGAGAACGGAGGCCGGTGACCCGCGGGAACTGCTGTCAGCGGGCCAGAGCGCGCCTTACCACAGCCGACGCTATGCGCTACCTCGAAGACAACCTTCTTTCCCTCGGACTCAACACGTGAGGGGGGCGATACCATAAGTGCGGTGGTATGTGCGCCCAAGTGAAAGCCCTAGCCCCCCTCCTTCCCCTCCGGCGTGGGCGTCCTCACCCTAGGGAGTGGGGGGGAGAAGAGGATATAAAAATCGACAAGCAGTATGGAAGAGGCACGCTCAGGACGACATCGTTCGCCAAGAGGGCCTTCAGCGCCGAAGCCCGACGGCGTGCAGCTTCTGCCAGCAACCGCTCGAGCCCAACTCCGGAGCCACTCCATCGCCCCCATGAAGTCGTCGGCACGTAAGCTCGGACGCCCCAGCCTCTGAATCTTAATCATGTATAATTATTGAATATATCTGTTTGTTTAAACTGAGCCATACAGTGTCTCTTTGCCTCTCCGTCCCGTGTGGACCTGCGCATTATGGGGGTCATCACAACCCACTGAGGAAGGCTGCAAGCAAGCACTATAAAGAATACTCAATCATGCACTGGAAGTGTGGTCGCATTAGAAAAACTACACAATTACAAGCAGGCATCATGAAAACAAACACTGGAAGCAAACAATTAATTTTAGTGGACTTTGTTATTCTACCCTTTTCTGCCGCCGTGGTGGCTAAGTGGCTATGGTGCTTCGGTGCTTACCTTAAAGGCACGAGTTCGATATCGTCTGCAGCGGTGGCTGAGTGGTTATCGCACTAGGCTGCTGGCCCGAACGACGCGGGTTCGATCGCGGCCGCGGCGGTTTAATTTCGATGGAGGCGACGTTCTGGAGGCCCGTGTGCTGTGCGATTTAAGTGCACGTTAAAAACCCCAGGTGGTCGAAATTTCGGGAGCCCTTCACTACGGCGTCTTTCATAGACTGAGTCGCTTTGGGACGTTAAACTCCCATAAACCAAACCATTTCTGGTGCAGGCAAGAGACCCGTGAGGCCGAAGTGATAGAGGCCACTAAGGCATCTTTTAAAGCCTGAATCGTTTTAGGTCGTCAAGCCTCATAAAATGTAGCTAAACCAAAGCAAAACCATCGTGTTTTCCCGAAAGCATATGCTTTTCGACAATTAACAAATGCTTCGTTTGCAATCACTAAAAAATTGTTTACCGGGTGCGCCACAATGCACTTCAAGTACATGTGATGAGTTGTATGCTCGCTTCGAGGACTGAATTGGTTACGCTATCTTGTGAGCCGTTATCTAGACATAAAAATTGTTTTAATAAATTAATCAGCAATTCCTGTCGCTTTGGGTTTCCCGCTAGTGCTGGTGCTTCCGAACGCGCCACATATATGCTCCCCCCCTCCCCACGCGATGCATATTTTCCCCATACTCTCCTGGCTTTCTCGTCCCTTCCTCCCCTCCAACGAACAAGAAAGAAAACGAAAATATAGCATACGTGACCAGGAAACGAGCAAAGATTTTCAGCATCAAGAATTTGTTAAATACCCTCCTGGAGCTTACGAACTCGAAGTGGATTCTATTTCTGTGGTTTCACATTGCACTTCGGTTACATATACCTTTGTAGTGCATACCATTGTAACGTACCCCTCAGTACCTTTGTAGCGTATAGCTTTGCACAGGTATAGGACTCACGATGTCGAGATGAACATGGTCGAAACGACCGTCGGGTGGAAGGGAGGCCTGGGGAGGTGTCTTGGTATGACCGGAGACCATTTGTCGCCTGGCAAGGCAGACACGTGTGCGTTCACGCGCGTACTTGTTATAGGCGTAATCTGGCCTACAACACCAGATTACAGTTCTTTAAGTGAATGTGTCAATTCCTCCCCCCACCACACAAGTGCCTGAGAGGACAGGAGGAAATTCGAAGCCAACTCCTTTCCAAATTTACGCAAATACAGCATAATATTCCCTGAAAACTGCTAAAGACGCGTACCCGTGGTGCAACGGCAGACCCAAAGCCTACGACGTCACGTAAGGCTGCGGAGGCGAAGAACCGAACAACCTACAAATACACTAAACGAAGGCAGCTCTGGGAGGCAGCTCTGTCCAGCGCTGACCCGACGATCCAGCGTAACCTGGTGTCCCAGGCAAGAGAAAAAGCCATGGTGATTAGAGTACTGAAATAAGGGCACTACCCGCAGCCGAAGACTTCGTCTTTAATTTGCTTTACAAGCAAATGTTTCTACTTTACTCTACGCGTGCACATCACCGTTAATACCAGGCCAGACATAGAGCTGGGTGAGAAGGCGCTGAGTACCCCGAATGCCAGGCTGACAGATGTATAGCGACTGGAAGGTGGTGCGACCTAGTGAAGCCGGCACAAAAGGGAGGGGGGGAAGAATCTGCGCTGAGATATCGTGCCATAACGGATCAGGGAAGCGTGGATGGGGCACAAGCCACAGTCGGGAGTTCTCTTGAAAACCGAAAACATTCAGGTCACTGTCATTGTGCTGCGCAGACGAGAATGCGGCCCAGTCGACGGTTGACGATGTTGTGTCAACCGCAGCTATACGAGAAAGCGCATCAGCGGCGCTGCTATCGGCTCCCTTTACGTGGCGGCATTCAGTAGTACATTCCGGAATATAAGCGATATGGCAGAGTTCGTGAGACAGTTGCTTCGATGGGTTGGTCTGAAAAACGTAAGGCAGTGGCTTGTAATTGGTCAGCACGTGAAGCTTGCATACTTCCAGAAATTCGAAATTGCTCTATCGCCTCTTAGATGGCTAGCAGCTCCCGGTCGAAGACACTGTAGCGAATCTCAGAAGGAAATATCTTCCGTGAGCAAAAGGATAAAGGCCACCGCTAGTGCGGCTGCCCGTCCCGTTGAAGCCAATCAGTCTACGGCAGGCTGTGAGCGTGCCCCATCAGCCACATGCAGTCCATCACACCCATTCCCCCGCCTGGAAACTCGCTGTGCGCTCCTGTAGCCGCCAGTCTGTGTACCGGACAGCTCGGACCAGCAAGAGTTGCGCAAATCTCGCTACAATCGACGCACCTAGCTACCGCTGCTGCGCACTCCCTCATTCTCCAGCCGTCAGCTGCTGCATCAAAACCGCCGGCACTGGGTCCCCATAGCCGGCTGACCCACACCCCTCACCTGCCATTACGTGTCCCTCTACGCCCACCGAAAACTCGGCCACCGCGCCACAGCCAGAGTCCCCTGCCTGAGCCCCACCTTCGGACCCTGACGCCGTGCACAACTTTTTTGACGAATTGCCCAGTGATTTGCTGTAACCCCTTTTTGCATCGCTCGTGCACATAGCTGTTTCTCTATCCGATAATAGTCTAGGGGGGAACCTTGTAGCGACCCGAGCGGCCAGTAGGGGCGAAATGCCTAATATGACGAAGTGTCGCTGGCACGCGCTGGAGAATGCTCCGGGACCTTGGCCGCTATTCCTGTCTTCGATCTTATTCGCTTGTCCAGACTCCCTCTTCACTCTTCTACGGTGAGGTCGTTACAGGTGTTGGAGTATCGATCAAATGCTTTTTCTATTTAACCAGTATTTAGTTTTAATATCCATTTAGTCTTCGAGCTATGTCTTTAGATCCCCCGTTTGAGGTCCGGCACACTGGCCCGCAAGTATGCCGGCCTAAAGTTTGTCCCTGGATGCCTTCGGATGGAATGACGTCCTTGAGGTTACAGTAGCGATTGTTCCTACTGAAGACGGAGCCCTAAGACTGAAAAACAGCAAATTGTTCCAGGATCAGCTGAAGGCAGTAACCATCTGCCACTTGTAAATTTCTGAGGTGCGACGTTTCGGCAGGAGGGGCATTCTGTGCCGATGTTCGGATGTTCAGTGCGTGTCGGACTTGCAGCATTGTAGATACTTCGCGTCTTTTTCTAGTTATTTCTTTCGTATCTGATCAACTCGCTTGTACAAGAGGCATCATCGGTGGCATGCACCCATCGGCCTCTCCTCAGGAAATGCGTGAGACTTTCAGGACGCCGGTGTTGACGTAATGTCAGTATTCCACTGTACCAGAGATGCTGATGGCCCTCGTGTGCTGACAGAGTCCATGATCGCACCTCTTGCAGGATCCTCTTGCTCGTCTGAGCTTATGGTTTAGCCCCAAAGTGTATCGCGTCGACCCACTCCAACCTCGCCCTTTGCAATGCAGAAATTGCTGCCGCTTTGGTAATAGCAGCAGAGCTTGCATATCTACGACGTGTTGCTGATTTTATGGGGACAACCATTCCTCATGCATATCCGACGTGCCCAGTTGCAGTCTCTGTCGCGGCGTTCATCCGACTGATGATGCTGGTTGTCCTAAACGTTCTGATGAGCAGAGTGTTCTGGACATCATTCAGCAGAAAAGGTACTTCATAGCGGGTGCCTATGCACTGCTAAACAGGAAAAAAGATTCTTACGCAGCCTTGCTAGTACATCTAGGTCTGATGTAGAGGCGGTGCTAACGAAGATTGTTGTTTCAACTGTTGAGAAGGCGCTCGTAGGAATTGTGGATCGCACGCTGACTACCTTTACTGAAGCTATCTCCCAGGTCATTTCTAGTCAGCTTGCTCCTTCAGCTGTTGGCCTTTCCTCGCCACCAACTAGTCCTTCCTATAACCTCCCTGGTGACTCTGCCCAGACTCCTATTCCAGCTGAGTGCTCCTTTGTACCGATACATGGTTCCGGAGATACCCGCCTTTCAACCGTTTGCTTTTCCAACGTCGAGACGGTGAGTCCCCCTCAGACGCGTCTAGCTCCTCCCTCTCCGCCGATGTCTGCCCAACTAAGCAACAAAATCAAGAAAGATCCCCCTAGTAATCCGCATAAAACCGATGTGTTAAAGGAGGTTGTCACAGCCTCTCTGCTTTTACAGTAACCATGGCGGGGTTAAAGGTACTAAATTAAAATTGCCTTTAGTCGCAGCTCGTTTTCACTATTTACAGGACCTTTTCTCCCATTTCAACCCAGACGAAATTTTACTTCAATAAATTTTAAGTAAAATTATTCTCTCTCAAGAATTTTTTGGTATTCTTAGCCGATCTAAATTGGTGCCGGGGTGGGAGCTTGTTAGCCTTAATTTCTTCAAAAATGTTACATCGGGCGCATATGTCTCAATAATTTCTAACACCTTACTGAGAACTGTTGGCTCTTGATATGGCAGTTCCACAGTGCATTGTCTTTATAATTGTTAATGTCTGCTTTCCTTCAGGTGTCCACAGTACAGATTATTTGAATGCTCTTTTGCGTTCCAACGAAGGGGGAGGAGGGGTGATAGCTGGCGATTGCAATTCTCATCATGTAATTTGAAGTTTACATGCAGATGCATGTGGACAGCTTTTCTGGCCCTGGATGTGGACAAGGAACGTGCGCTGCTGCAACAGTTCAGGAGTTACTTAAATGCGGGCCGATTCTTTGTCTCTCATTGACTTAATGTTGGCAGCGAACGGGGCGCAGGTCTCTTCATGGTCTACAGTGGGTTGTTGTCCATCTAGTGATAACTTTCCGATAACTTTCAACACAGTATGTTGTCCCCTTAGAGCGACTACTTCTCCGTAGAAGTTCGTCATCCATGTACTTTTAAAAAAAATTATGGATTCCGTTTTCTCCCCTATTGCACAATCTGACAGCTTGGATCGCGTTCAACAAGTTCGCTGTTCCGTGTTTGATATCGTTCGGTGCTTATGGCGCAGTCTACGGTAAGAATCAAAAAGCCCTCCCTGTGCTTGAAGAAGGAGTTTGAGAGAGCATATCGACTTAGAAAAGCTGTCTTGAAGAGCCTCTTTCATATCCACTAGCCGTGGAATTGGATAAATTACCATTTTCGCTGCCTCATTTAAAAGGACCTATGGCAAGACGAAGGAGGATTACAATGCGAGTCTGAACAGTTATCTATCCGGCCCAAATAATCGCAAATCTTTTTACCGGTTCATGGAACGCAACCATATCTCGCCGTCTTCACATGTTCAGAGCAAGTGGTGTTACCGTCCCAGAAAGAAACAAACCAACTAGATCAGATGGCGTAAGGTCTGGCTTTGCGGTTTCAAAAGCGGTTGGTGGTTCGGTTCGTCCTAGCCACACCGCAAGAAGACTACACTGCAGTTCAGCCCTCTACAATATTTTCTATATTTTCTGATCTCTAACCTAACAGGGCCACTATTAGTATGTTGAGGGCTGTTATTCAAGATTTAACTCTGATGTTTTGTATATTGTTAACCTGTTGCCTGAGCCAGCTTGTATCCCTCACAAATAGAAAATCGCAAAAAAATCATTTCTCAGAGATCCAAGGAAGGGTTTTGTAATCGATAATATTGGGCCGATTTTCCTATTCTCTAGTTTAGCAAAACCTCTTGCAAGCAATGTTCACAGCCGCCTCACAGATCACGTTATGGTATTGCAAGCCTTCACTGCTTCTCAGATAGGGTCTCATCGATGGTGCTCGATCTTGACTGCTCATTTAGATTTGGAAAGCACAGTTAGCGTTTCAATGGATAAAAAAGAGGTCGCGGTTTTTGTCACTTTGGATATCGCCAACGCATATGAAAGCGTAGAGCATTCAGTACTCTTGAACAAGCTTGATTAAATTCGGCTGCCTTTTTACATTTTTGCATCGGTACAGGAATTCATAAAAGATTGACGTTTCTTCGATCTTATCGGATAGAAGCCGTAATTGTTGCAACTTGACCTTCCGCTTTTGTCTGCAGCAGACGGCGCCGTTCTTCTCGGAAGACATCACGTATAATTTCCTTCAATGTAGTTGATGGTCGATATTGTGTCAGTGTGGACTGCGGAGGGCAGAGTTAAGGGGTTTTATGGGCAGATCCAAGCGTCCAGGAATTTTTCGATAGAACTTGCTAGTCGGGAGAAATCCGCGACTGTCATCGAGGGTCATGCACGAGTTGCTGTTTCACACCCCGCGTCAAAAGGTTAACTTTGTTTTCGTCTCTCCTTTCGGGGACTGCACGAGGGAACAGGAGCGCCATTTTCTTATTGCCGCACGACGTCACTGTGTCGTGCGGGCGCTGGATCCTAGCCTATAGCTGTAGTTCAGCCCTTTACTTGCACGACAGGCTTGAAAACTCCTTCAGGAACACATTCTCAAATGTGTCCCAGCTTCTCAGGGAGATTTCGTGGTTCCCGTACAACGTACAGGCGCGGAAATAAGCAAACGGAGCACTCCATTCCGTTCCAATTACAATCTCGCCTTTCCTATAGAACATCAGGAAACATAATTTGTTCATGAGAACGCGAACTATCGCCTACTACTAGCCTGCACGTACCACAGTTACCAGTCTCAATTAGGAAGCGAGTGAAAATGTTAGAAAGCAATAGCGTGCTCCGTTTACTTTTGGCGGCTCTTGTACTAGCAGTCCCATCCAGTGCAAACAAAATGCTGTGAAGCTTCATGGCACTCTCATAATTGAAATATCATGCGGAGACTGCTTCAGAGGTCACCTCCGGACGGCAGTAAAAAAAGAGCAGTCAGGAAGACAGCGAAAAGGGTTTCCTTCAGCAAATATTAGGCTGGTCTTCGGCCGCAAAGAATCGAATGACTCGTAAGGAGCGATAGCAACAAGGCTGCTCGACGATCGCCATATAGAACACCTGCCGTTCTTCGCCGCGCCCAAGGAAAGACTGACAAAGAACCACAATAATAAGGCGAAAGCAAATGCAACAATCTGAATGGAAGTGGATGTAGTTGTGCGTATCTGCCACCATTTGAAACAAGTCAGGTCACATCTCTCGTCACAAGTAAATGATAAAGCGCGGTGCCGCCGGCTCTCAGCGTGAGCAAACAAGCTATAAATTATTTGTGGCATTACTTTCTTCTCGAAGAGGCATCGGCTTGACGCTTGACAACAAAATTAAAGAGTGCAAAAAGATGTAGCACTGAGAATGCGAACACATATCGTCCACTGGTGTCCACAATATGAGTTAAGGCGTACAACATGCCGAATTCCTGGGCGTGAAGGGGGCCACTGAGATGCGTTTAACTCCATCGGGGACGACCACTTACTAAAGTTCTCTGATTCGACGAACGATCTTGTACGGATGAAAGTAGCGGCGCAAAATCTTTTCGCTGAGTCCATGGCGGTGAATTGGTGTATACATTCGCACACGTTCTCCGGGCTTATATTCCGTGTAGCGCCGGCGTTAATTGTACCGTGATCCGTTGTGCCGTGACTGTGACCTTACAAGTGGGTATATGTGCTTGTGTAGATTCGCGCTTCTCTTCTGTCTTGAACGCATGCAACTGGGCTAGTTGGTGACCTATCCCGAATTATATTTCTCTAGCACCCATGAAAGATAACGGGAATAAAGACGGACAGACGCTACATCCACAGTAATTTCACTTTACATGAAGAGGCGTGTGGCGTTGCCCTGCTGGTACATTTTTTTATTTGCAAATACGGTTGGCCGTGGGGCGTTACAGTGATAGGGCGTGACAGTTGAGGAGTAACATGTTTCCTTTTCTTTATACAGAACTACAAAAATACATAGTCATCGTCATATACACAATCATATTTCTTGCAGCGTAATGTTGTTTTCTACAGAAGCAGTATTAATAAACACTCACCTTAAGAACAGCTATTTCACACTGAAAAAGAAAAAGGAAAACATTTCCACATTCCCGGCCTTCACCTTAGGCGAGATGTAATCACCAGGTGGTTAGGCGTATGGCATTATAAAAAACCCTTAGTGCGAAAAGGAGATAGCTTTTTCGAACGTTGTTGATGCACTGGACTTTAAGAGAGATGCTGGTAAATCATTCCATTCTGCTATCGTCCTCGGAAATTAAGAATTAGCGTACAAATTCATGCGTGGGTTCGGGGTTTGTTTGGTAAGAGTATTCATTCACTGCCTGAAAATGCAGGAGGAGGTTGTGTTGGGGTAGCTTTTTCTCACTCCAGATGACCTGGAAGATATTTTATCGTGGTCAAAGATTCCAGAAAGTTATTTACTTGCTGAAAGCACCAGATGGCCAGATACCAGCCAGACGACACCCTGTCTGAATGACAGGTGCAGCAGATAGCACCACAGAGCCGTCGAGGTCATTGCAGCGTCAGGCCATCTAGCCGATCTTCGCTGGCTTTGCAAGGAGCGCATTCCTGCATCTGAGAGAACAGGGGTCTAGGTAGAGCCACGGCCTTGATTGAGAGGGAGATTTTGTGAGGTTTCTTTATTAGAAAGACAGTAAGCGGTTGTTTGATTAGACATGGACTTTCCTGACGGTCATGAATGAAGCCTTTTTCAAAGGCACGTTCGATAGCAGACACATGCCGAAAACAAGAACAAATTATTGAAAGCAGACATTCTTACCTAAGTCAATTGAAAGAATAAACAAGGTTGATGAACTGTTCGATTTTAGCGCTTCATTAGGCTCTTTCAAAAAGAGCTTACCGACTAGCTGATGTATCATTTTCTTGATCACTGTCATTCTGTTCCTGTTCTCTTCGTCCATTCGTATATCCGTTCGCAAAATGAATATATAGAGCGCAGTTGTGAGATGTGTGCATTGTGGCTGTGTAATGTGTATTACATACAAGAGTAATATGTGTGTACTTATAAAGATTCTGTACTTTTGCCTTTTATATGTATTTCCTTCTGTTATCACTGCTGACAGAACTGTTTCCTGTAGGGGGCTGGGACGTTTCGTCAAGTCCTTGGTACCTTTAGTCCCAGTCTCCACTCGTTATGACGAGAAATAAAGTTCATTCATTCATTCATTCATTCATTCATTCATTCATTCATTCATTCATTCATTCATTCATTCATTGCCTCATTCATTCATATGATAGGCTTTGAAATTTGTCTCATCACTAGTAGCGCTCCTTGGGCCAGTGGTCGTTGTTTTATATCCTCTTTTCTTGTTTATTTGATTCATTATTTATTCAGCAGCATATTTTTATCTTTTAGTATATTTTTGTACTGGAGTGCACTGCAAGGGCATGCGCGAGAAAAAAAAAGATCTCTGTGAAATGAACCGTCCTTTTCAAAGCACTAAGGAGGATACCTAGCTAGATTTGTGTACGCCTGTTTCTCCGTCCGTTTTCCCGCATGAGCGCTATAGAAAATGCGTATCTCTTTTTTTAGACCGCTTCCCATCATACAGAGTAGCTGGATAGATAATAAGAATTCATGCGGCATCTGTCCTTAAATTTATATGTAAAGGACCTCTCGTTCGCTAGTCATAAATTCCCAAAACTGTCGGAATTATGAGAACTTATGTAAATACGCAATAACTTCGCCGCCTTTTATATATATTGCTGTAACTACTTAAGTTGATGCATTATATACGATAATAAAAAGTGGAGGGAAAACTTAGGCTTCACTTTAATGGCGTGAAGTGATAGCGTTAATTGGTAATGCGCATATATGCCGAATTGGTCATTCCCTACGTTACTTTCATAGATCCCTGTGGGTCTTCGTGCCAAGCCAGGCGCTGAAGTGGGGCGGATAAGCGATGTACCACAGGCCTGCGACTTGTCATTCGGTGGGACTTGTGAGAACCGGGTTGCTCTTCCCGAGGAACCTCTCGCGACTAGTGAATAGTATAACGACCACCTGTCATGGTGGGCAATCTGCTCAAAATCTGGTGAGCAGGCTATAATGACCTTATAAAGTCACTTGACCTAGGTGGCCCAAAAGTGCTCTAGGTTGCTCCTCTATACATTTTTCTTGCATTTTTGGCTCACGGCCAAAGACGCCGACGCCGACGGCGGCTTTTCAGCGACACAGGGCCTTAACACTCTCGCGTTAAAATTGGCAGTTACGTTTAAACGAATGAATATAATCAATAGAGGATAATGTGGCGGATATATGCGACGGAATGTGGTGTAAATACATTGTTTGTATAATTAATTAGAGCCAAAATATCGACATATCGAAGAAATAGCGCGGACGTCGATATATTGAGTGGACGGGCAAACAACCTCGGACGGCAGAATAGTTGGAAAATAGGCAGAGGGTCGGAAATGAGGGTTGAAATAAATAGAAGTGTGTTTTATGAGCGATAATTAATCCAAAATATGTTTGACTGAAATACAATAATAGGAAAAATGAATTAGAAGTAAAAGCCGTTGGTTGGCCGAATAGGCTGAACGGGGATATAGTAAATGGACGGGAAAGGAGCAATGGGCGCTAAATTTGAAAAACTGATATATGTGAACTTAAAGAGTAATTTAATTACAGTAGTAATGCGAACCTTCTTCTGAAATCCTCCTTAGAGGAAAAAGAGGAGCAAAGAGAGGCAATGAGTTACCCTCAAAACACATGCTTTCGCTTTCCTGCACGTAAGCAGAGTTATGTGCCCTAAGAACTTTATTCAGTTTGTGAACCACCATGAGAGACACTGTGCCCCTTCCTCTCCCTCTCACTCTCTTTATATTTCCTTCCCCCTTTCCTCCTGCTCTCAAAAAAAGTCGAGAGGACAATCACCATTTTTCACTTTGCCAGCTGCCAACCGATCCTTCAGAGGGTCGCGGTGTTGGAATCTTTCCAATGCTGACGCAAGAAAAATACAAAATGTGCCAACCCAGGTGAAACTGCCGCTGTGAATGCAACATAAATGACCTGAGCGTTGCTGAAGCGACCAGTTTTCTGTGTCGAGCTACTGTGCGGCCTATATTTTTACGTTCCCACTCAGCACGTAAAAATCGGCAGTAGTTTAGCTCTGGTTAAAATTGGAGTGACGCGATAGCTACAGCTGGCAGAGTGGAACTTGCTCAGTCAGTCTTTCGTCACTCCGTTTCGCTAAGCGTTCCTTCTTCATCTTCGTCCCATTTGACAAGGCGCATGCGAAGAGCTGTGGCAGCTCGGTTTTGCCGCCGCGCCGCCGGCACCAGCAGCTGCTGCGCACCACGTGGATGGTCACGTGACCAACCACGTGATCAGCCATGTCGACGCGCCGCCAGCAGCTGCTCCGCACCACGTGACCAACCACGTGACAGCAAAGCGGCGGAGCCACAAGGTGGCGGCGCTGAAGGCTCGATAGCTATCGCTACAAAACCGCACCTCTTTCCTACGGATAAAGGCGCTCATTATCCGTAAGAAACATTATTACTACTGATCTTTTATGTAGATAATTTGAGCAGTACGCGCCAATAGCCCATAATATAAAGCACAGCAGTAAATGACATCGTTTTATCTAACTCTTCGTGTTCGAATGTTTTCAAGTGTGCGTTAACGAAGGTTTAATTAAATCACTTTCTTCTCGAGCACTCTCAGGGAACCGTCACATTTTAGCGCATACGACACTCAAAACAAACGGGCCTCCGGATTAAAGAAGCTTTGATACAATAGAAATTTGTGCTATTTTATTTTATTGCTAGATTTGTCGTTATGCTACCGTGACAGGTATAAATCAATTCGATACGACACAAAAACTTTATTATCGCTTTTATATTAAGAAAAGAATTCTTATCGTTCCTGAATTTTGTGGGAAGGAGTGTGTCTTGAAATTTTCTCGAGGCACGTTGTGAGAGGAGCAGCATGGTTAAATGACTCTTGCAGTACTGCTGGAGAAGCCTTTGCCAGTTTCAAGCGAATGGCTCAAAACGCAATCCAACCATGCCTTCAATATTCTGTTGGCAAAAAGTTTAATCGAATTTGAGGAGGCGTTCTTCAAGGCGTGCAGACATTCGAAAAGGGGTTTCTTTGTTTAAAATCCCGCATTTAAGCGACAACTTCTGTGATAGCGCGAGTACACAAATTCAAGGCACAGAATTATGCTCGTTGCACAAAAGTGCAGCCGAAACTCCAACAAAAAATGTTCATGAAACGTGACCCGACTTTTCAACACCATAGCTTCTGATGCAACACGCCTTCATTTTGTCAGCACTGGCACCGGTTACAGGCTTCTAAGAGATAAGAGTAAAGTGTGCGCCTCACTAGGACCTGAAATTCTCAGACACGGCCGTTTTAAAGATTCTCGAAACTCACCCGTTTATGCTCGCGTTCTCTGAGCTTTTTTCCTCCAACTTTCATGTTATTTGCTTTCGCTGGGGACTAGCGAAATTAAGCACGAAAGTAAACAGGCGCGGAGAGGATTTAAAGCGAAGTGTTCGCACAGCATTTGAGTGAAACGTTATTTCTTTTGATTTCGCAAGGCGAACGATGAAAGCTCCAAGCACTAGGCTTCTTTACGCTCGAGACACCTCGGGTGAAAAATATCGTTGCAAACATGACCAGAACAATAGAAAAAAAACTGACCTAGAAGTATATTCGATGTGTTCGAAGAGAACGATGTGTGACACAGCTTATCCCGAAGTGCGTTTCTCTCCTGAAGCGGGAAATGACAAAAATAGATGTATCCTGCACCAAGATTCTCGTAAAATATACCAACACAAGCAACCGTAGGAATAACAAAAAAAAACAAGGTTAGTGCTGGATTATAGCTGGCTTCAGGAGTCGCATAGCCTACATGTGTATCTGTCACAGGATATCAGATGACAAAAGCGCATGCAGGCTTAACGCGAGGCCGCTGGTAAAATGATCCGCTCCACTTTCCCAGCTAATTCGAAGAAAAGTTAGGACAAATTCAGTCGGTCTACCACCAAGATAATCATACTGATGTAGAAATTCAGTGTAAATTTCAGCATGATTGTCGAGAAACGTTAAAGAAAGTATAACTCTGAGCGCTTGCGCTATGCCACGAATGTTGTGAAACTCCGCGAGAGAAAGAGTACATGTCGATTGTTTTTTTTTTATTCTCTGCCTCTTTTTCGGCATTCCGCAATCCCTTCCTTCACGGTATGGTTTAGGAGTCCACCCGTTGTCAGATGTGCTGCCACCGCCCCTACGTACACTCCACACGGATACGCCCAGAGCGTCCCAGAGGCATTTCAGAGCGGTCGGCGCCCTTTTACTACTGACATGCCACGGATGATTACGACTGCGCTAAATAGCGCAAAGGCCTTCAGAATTTGCAATCTCAAATAGCAGGAGGCGGAGGCCAGAATGCATTTCTGCTTTATAACATAGCATTTGTTGTCAAAACGAGAGTACAGACACAATAAGATTTAAAACACAATGGGCACAGGTCAATACGGTTGGTTAGAGTGTGTGGCTAACCAGAGCAAGTGGAAATGTGCAGTCTATTTTCGGAACGCAAAGATTCTTAACCAGAGTCGAAGAATGCAATACGAAATGTAAAATATGCCCATATCAAAGAGACCACAGACACGAATTAAGAAAAAGAATATGGCAAATTATTTGTAACGAGAATCATACACACGCCAATCTTGCATCGCTTCCATATTTCACAAATATGTGACAAATAACTGAAGAATAGCAGTACCTCTTGCTGGGTTAGTTGCTGAAACACTTTCTAACAAACGTAAAAACAGGGCTAAATTTGACACAAACCACACAGAAAGACGCACAGGACGGGCGCTGACTCCAACTGTGTTTATTGGATGCCCTATGTAGCATATATATAGCCCGAGGAAGGTGAAAGCTTGCGCTTTTCTCACATGGGAATAAAAAGGCAAGACCAAAAAAAACACCGCAATAGACGAAAACGACTCATCGTCACGTATTATTAGCAATCTATGTTCACTTGCTCGAAGGAAGATTAAGTGGTGATGACGCACGTGTCACCTCTCTCTTTGATAAAAAAAGGCTTCTGAGAGTTCGTGAGCAGATCATTATTTACTTTTAGCTAGATCTTTGATGCTTCTAAGTCGTGGTTCACACTTTTTTTTTCATTTTTATCAATACCAGAGCGGGCAATGGGCACGTAGGTTTTCAAACGATTATACGTTTCCTAACGACCTTTTATGTTCTTCAGCACACTCGTTGACGCAGCGTCCAGTCTGGCCGACGTACAGCTTGCCACATGCAAGGGATATCTCGTAGACATCTCCCGTGTCAATCCTTACGTAGAGCTTCGAATGTTTTTTTTTTCGACACCGGGATGTTGCTTTAGCACCACTGCTAACCTCAGGCGACATCTTGGCCAATTTGCAGGGGGCGGAGAAAACCATGGGAACTTCGTACTTGTTGCCAACTCGTTTTAGATTGTGGAACACCTTGTGAATATGCGGTATCGCCACTGGTTTGGCTTCGCCGAAATTTTTTTCCGGCGTTGCCCCTTTGCCTCACCGTTAAGTTTCGGCAGCAGTGCCTCGGACACGGCAGCCAAGACGCGGTCAGGGAACCCTGCTTTACGCAGTCTATTTACCTCACCATGGAAGCTCGCCCGCATGATGTGAGAGCACGACCTGAGGAGTTCTTATTCCGTAGATACGGTGGCAATAGCCCTGTTAACAGTTTTGACTCAGCCCAATTAAACGGCAAAAAATCCTTGGCCCTAGGAAGGTAGCGCCAGCAAACACCTCTCTCTTCCATCCTAATATTAAGGTCGAAAAACTCGAGGCAGTCCTGTTCAGGAAGCCCATATGGGAACGTGAGCTCCATCCCATGTTGTGCGTACATTTCTAAAATTTTCATCGCAGTCTCCTCATAGCTGCCTGTGTCGTGTCTGTTTAGGATCACTGAAAAATTATCAACATATCTAAAAATCTTTAGGAAAGTTCCGGCGTCAGTTAGTGCTGCCAAAATGTTGTCAGTTGATGCGATAAAAATGTTACACAAAACTGCCGCGACAGATGAACCGATGCAACTGCCGTGGCGTTGTAGGAACCACCGGTTCTCAAACTAGATGAAGATGGTCTTATATAAAACTCTAAAAGAGTCACAAAATTGTCAACGCGCATCCCCGCCTTGTTCTGAAAGTGCCGCTTGCTTCAATACATTGGCGAACAGCAATGAACAGGTCGCTATGAGGCACAGAGCAAAAAAAATCAACAACATCCATAGCGAAGGCGTAATTGATCTCCTTTTCCCTCCCCAACACGTCGGCTACATCGAAATAATTGTTCGTGGAAAAAGGGTCGGAAGCGTGCAAACCCTTCAGGTGCTTAAGCAAAAAGCAGCTGAAGCGCTGCTGCCAGGTAACTTTATCACTAACGAGGGCCCTAAGCGGCGCATCTGGTTTATGGGTCTGAACCGCAGAGAAGATTGACAGGGTATTCACAGAAGAGTTCAAAACAACTCTTGCCAGGCTCTGCACCTCGAGGTATTTGCACAGGGAAACAACCTTGCCCTTTAACTTGTTGATGAACGGTTTAATTTGCACAAAGTTCTTCGAAATTACTTGAAAACCTTTCTTGTAAAATAATGAAGGCATGACGACGAAGTTCCATTCTTTGTCCGCTTGCAGCAACAACCAACCGTCATCCCTGCAATATAAGATCCCTTTCTCAGTTTGGGGTTTTCTTCTCGGAGCGGGTTTTTTTCTGAAGTGTAGTCCTTGCCAAAGTGTCTACGCCGTCGAGGACGCACCTTTCTTCATTTTATTTTTCTGCCTTTCTTTTGACGTTGCTGTTAAAAGCCAGTAGCTCGTGTGCCGCTAAGGTAGGCTAAAAGCTGCATTTTGGACCTTTTGCCGGACGACCGCAGTGTCTTTTGGCACGTTGAAGTTGAACCGCCGGTCTGCTCTTGGTCTGTTCTTTCCCAGGATGCTGTGTACCGGTGTGCAAGGCCTTATTCAGCACGCATCTGTATAATGCGTCCGTCTACTGGTGTACAGGATCCGTAATGACTCTGTATTTGAAGGCATTATCGAGGAAAAAACACCACTGCTTACTGTTTTACGATTTTTTCTTTTTTCCTTTCCCACGTGAGAAAAGGGCATACGTTACCCTTCTTCGGGATATATATATATATATATTTATATATATATATATATATATATATATATATATATATATATATATATATATATATATATATATATATATATATATATATTGTAAGAATGGACGCGGGCTTTAGAATCTTCAGAGGCTGGGGCTCAACGAAGAAGACGACAACAAGCGCCAAACATTGCGAAGCTCGAGCGCCGAACGTTCGGTCGCTCGTGCGTGCTCTGGACTGAATGCGGTCTCTGTTCTGTGCCTGGACGGTTCGGCTGGTTGTTCGTGACGCTGTGCTTATTACTGTGCTGTGCTCTTATTACTGTGCTGTGCTGTGTGTGCTGTATTAGTAGTGTGCTGTGTTCTTATTACGAGTGGTGGAGGTGCCAACGATCCCTCGCCCTGTAGCTTCGCACCCGCGCATTGACTACCAGCTCTGCAATGCCTGCAATGCCCAAACCGCTTCACCACTTCCGTCGGCTGTCTTCTGTTCCGGCGCCGCGCGGCAGCGTGACTCGACCATCTTCAGCGGCACAGATGACACGGATGTGGAGGATTGGTTGGCCTCCTATGAACGCGTAAGCGCATACAAGTGGGACGATAGCGTCAAGCTCACCACGTTATCTTTTATCTGAGCGATGTAGCCAATCTCTGGTTTCTAAACCACGAGGCTGACATCTCAAGCTGGGCAGCTCTAAAAACCAGTCTGACAGAAGTCTTTGGCCTTCCCGTCGTGCGAAAGCTTCGCGCCGAGCAACGCTTGCCAAGTCGGGCCCAGCAAACCGGTGAAAACTTCACCAGTTATATAGAAGATGTCGTCGACGTCTGCAAGCGTGTCAACCCTTCTATGAGCGAGGCTGACAAGATCAGACACATTATGAAAGGCATTGAGGATGATGCCTTCCAGATGCTCGTCGCCAAAGATCCCCAGACTGTCTCCGGTGTCATCGGCTACTGCCAAAGCTTCGATGAGCTGCGCAAGCAACGCCTTTGTACCCGGCGTGCAGGCTTACAGGAGGCCGCACTTTGCAGCTTGGCTCTGCCAGGGGACGGGGCTCTGGACCAACAGTTGCTCCTCCAGAGCATCCAGCAGTTTGTACGTGAGGAAGTCGCACGCCAGCTATCTTTGTCTACCTGCCCACCTACGCCTGCGCCGTCGCTCACTCCCAACCTACAGCGTGTTATTGAGGAGCAGATCCACTTCCTGTTTTCTCGTTTGCGGAAGAAGGTAATCATGATCCGTAAATTATTTCTATCCGCGAATTCGACTAATAACTCTCCCCTGATAATTCTAGAGCCTATCCCATAGTCCCCTACCGCGTGATCGTCAGCATGCTTCTTGCCCACCTTCGCATTGAATTCGCCCATCAGTACAGTGTACTGCGAT
This sequence comes from Amblyomma americanum, assembly GCF_052857255.1. Lineage (NCBI taxonomy): Eukaryota > Metazoa > Arthropoda > Arachnida > Ixodida > Ixodidae > Amblyomma > Amblyomma americanum. Next base: position 144,607,078 of record NC_135502.1, on the reverse strand, counting down.
TTTACTTTATTCATTGCCGATTCTACGTCCTCATAGAAACTTTCAACGGTATGGTCATCATGGCTGGATGTGGGTGCGTAGGCCTGCACCACTTTCAGCTCACCTGTCCTCCTAACTTCGCTAAACCCTATCACATCCCATTTAATTCCCGCTAGTTCCTCAGACAGCACTGCTAGGCTAGCCTCACTAGATAAAGTTCTAGCGTTAAACGTTGCCAGGTTCAGATTCCAATGGCGGCCTGTCCGGAGACAGAGATTCTTAGCACCCTCCGCTGCGTCACAGGTCTGACCGCCGCCGTGGTCAGTTGCTCTGCAGCCGCTGGGGACTGAGGGCCGAGGCCAAATCCTGCTCTGGTGAGAGAGTGCGTTGTCGGTTCTGGTCACCAGGATCAGGCCGCACTCCAGGCCTGGATATGCAATTCCATCGACACGCGGATTGTTTTTTTTTAAACCCGGTGGAGAATTGCGCGGCACCAGGATTTGATCACCGGTCCTCTTGCACTCGAGGCGGATGTTCTACCTCTACGCCATCGCTGCATTGGAAGAGCCCCAATGGTGAGATTAAAAATGAAATCGACTTCATACTATGCCCTAAACCTGGCATCATTCAGGATGTGGCCGTCCTCGGAAAGGTACGTTGTAGCGAGCAGAGAATGGTAAGGTCTAGAATTAGCTTAGACTTGAAGAGGGAACGGAAGGAGCTAGTGAAGAAGAAGACCATTAACGATTTAGCCGCAAGAGGGAAAGCACAGGAGTTTAGGATAGCGCTGCAAAACAGATATTCGGCTTTAACTGAGGAAGATGATCTTTATGTTGATTCAATGCACGATAATCTGACATCAATAATTACGGAGTGCGCAGTAGAAGTAGGCGTAGGACAGTTCGAAAAGATACCGGGAAGCTATCTCAGGTGACGAAAGATCTGATTAAGAAGCGCCAAAACATGAGGGCATCTAACTCTACCGATAGAATAAAACTAACGGAGATATCAAAGTTAATAAATAAGCGCAAGGTAGCAGACATAAGGAAGTTTAATATGGAGAGAATCGAGCATGCTATAAAGAACGGAGGTAGCCTAAAAACAGTGAAGAGGAAACTAGGCATAGGTAAAAACCAGATGTATGCATTAAGAGACAAGCAGGGCAATGTCATTAGCAATATGGATAAGATAGTTAACGCAGCCGAAGAGTTCTACACAGACCTGTACAGTAGCCAATGTAATCAGAGCCTTAATGAGAAAGACAGCAGTGCACAGCAATGCGTCATCCCGCCAGTAATGAAAGGTGAAGTAAAGAAAGCCTTAGAAGCAATGAAAAGGGGAAAAGCAGCTGGGGAGGATCAGGTAACAGCAGATCTGTTGAAGGATGGAGGGGACATCGTGCTAGAAAAACTAGCCACCCTGTATACGCAATGCCTTATGACCTCGACTGTACCAGAAGCTTGGAAGAATGCAAATATTATCTTAATTCATAAGAAGGGAGACGCCAAGGACTTGAAAAATTACAGGCCGATCAGCTTACTATCCTTTGCTTACAAAGTATTTACTAAGGTAATAGCTAATAGAGTCAGGGCAACGTTAGACTTTAATTAACCAAATGATCAGGCAGGCTTTCGTAAAGGATATTCCACAATAGATCATATTCACACTATCAATCAGGTGATAGAGAAATGCGCAGAATATAACCAACCTCTATATATAGCTTTCATTGAATACGAGAAAGCATTCGACTCAGTGGAAACCTCAGCAGTCATACAGGCATTGCGTAATCAGGGGGTAGAAGAGCCTTATGTCAAAATACTGGAAGATATATATAGCAACTGCACAGCTACTATAGTCCTCCATAAAGTCAGCAATAAAATTCCAATAAGGAAGGGCGTCAGGCAAGGAGACACGATCTCGCCAATGCTGTTCACCGCATGTTTACAGGAGGTATTTCGAGGCCTGAATTGGGAACAGTTGGGAATAAGAATAAATGGAGAATACCTAAATAATCTGCGATTTGCTTATGACATTGCCTTGCTGAGTCACTCAGGAGGTGAACTGCAAATCATGATCAATGAGTTAGGCAGAGCAGATCGATGGCTCTAAAAATTAACATGCAGTCGCCGTCGAAGCACTTGTTGACACTGGCGCAGCCGTTTCGGTTCTCAGTCACACCCTCTGTCGCAGACAAAAAAGTGACGACGCCCCTTCCTCCCGTTTCTCTCCGGACGGCCAGCGCTCAGGACATTCGACCGTTAGCCGCCTGCACGGCCCGCCTGCTCATCGGGAACGTTCCCTACACAATCGAGTTCATCGTCCTCGCCCGCTCCTCTCACGACGTTATCCTTGGCTGGGACTTCCTCTCCTCACATCACGCCGTTATTGATTGCGCCCGTGCTCAGCTTGACTTATCGCCCTACAGTGACGCCCCCTTGGACGTAACCGGTGCTGCTGCCGCTACTGTAATCGTCTCAGAGGACACAGACGTTCCACCTTTCTCTTCAGTGCTGGTGCCTCTTTCTTGTGCTGCGCTCTCAGATGCAACAGTGACTTATACCCCATCTTTACGATGCGCTGACCAGAAGTCTGTTTTGCTGCCTCTTGCTGTGCTGACAATTGTTCGTGGCACCAGCGCTATTTATGTGGCCAACCCGTTCTCCTGCCCTACCACTTTACTCCGTGGCCAATCGCTTGGTAGCGTATATATATATATATATATATATATATATATATATATATATATATATATATATATATATATATATATATATATATATTGTAGTGTGGTAATCTTCATCGATATAACCACTGACATGCGTCGCGTGCTGCCGCTCTCAAGGACGAAGAAGTTGTTCGCTGCCTTGCTCTTTCGCCACGCCTGACGCTTCGCTGCGAGTCTCCCCTGAGCGGCTGGAATCATCTGGGTTCACCGAATAAACACACCCCTACAATTGGTGCAGGTGCTGCTGGGTACGTTCCCGTCCACCCTGGAACTAAGAAGCCGCACGTTACCCTCTGCTTCCAGCATGCCGGATGACACTGCCACGACATCGTCGCCCCTCCCAACCACCGTGCTGTGTTCTGGAGCTCTACGGCAGCGTGATCCGTGCTTCTTCAGTGGCACAGCCGACCAGGACGTCGACGATTGGTTGGCGGCATATGAGCGCGTCAGTAGCTACAACAGATGGGATGACGCTATCAAGCTAAGCAATGTAATCTTTTATCTGACTGACGTGGCGAACCTCTGGTTTCGCAACCATGAGGCAGACCTGCCATCTTGGTCTGCATTTAAAAAGAATTTTGCAGAAGTGTTCGGCCGCCCTGCAGTTCGCAAGCTCCGGGCAGAACAACGCTTGCGTGAGCGCACTCAGCAAGTCGATGAGTCGTTCACTAGTTATATAGAGGACATCGTGGACCTATGCAAGCGTGTCGATCCGCTAATGACTGAAGCGGATAAGATCGAGAACATCATGAAAGGCATCTCTGACGACGCGTGCCAAATGCTCTGGGTAAAAAATCCTGCCACGGTGAGTGACGTGATCAAGCTTTGCCAGAGCTACGACGTGCTTCGTAAGAAGCGCGCTTCTACCCGGCGGTCCGGTGTTAGAGACGACGCCATCTCTACACTTGCGCTGGGCGGTTCTACCCCATCAGAAGACAGCCCTTTACTTCAGCAAATCAAAGCCTTCGTTCGAGAAGAGGTCGCCCGCCAGCTATCGCTGGTCCCTCAGTTACAGGATAGTGGCCGCCTTGTTCCTGACATGGCTCCGTCTTTGGCCCCTACCATACGGCGTGCCGTTCAAGATCACATCGCTGACGTTCTTCCTCCCAGCTCCATGCTCCCGCCCAGCCCTGTGCTGCCGCCCAGCCCCGTGCCAGCGCAAGTAACGGCACCACTGACTTACGCCCAAGTTGCGGCCAGGCCGCTCATGCCAATCTTGTGAGGCAGAAGAACGCACCAGCAAATTCACCTTTTTACTTCAGGTAGGCCGAAGCAGCAGCTACCGACTAGTCACAGCTTAGCAACACTTCGTCTTCTTCGCACGACCCGATGACCGATGATGATTACGCTGAGATGAAGATGAAGGTCACTCACAGTGCTTACAACATTCCCCCTCCCGAACGAAAGCGACCATCCTGGTCGCAAATTAAATCTTAAGGTCGGCGGTTAAAGGGTTTCAAGCGCGACACGTGCACAATCTCGGTGCCGCGACACCGACGATCGCGAACAGGCGATGCAGGTGTGATGAGATAGTTTACAGGGGAAGTTTGTTCCAGAACCGTGTACGGGCCAATAAAACGGCTCAGAAACTTTTCACACAGGCCGGGGATGCGAGTAGGTGTCCAGAGTAGCACTTCGTCTCCAGGGCGGAAAGACACTGAGCGATGAGTCGCATCATACGTGCTTTTCCTGGAAGCTTGAGTGGCTTCAGTTTGAAGGCGGGCACGATCACGGCAGTGGGCGATACGAGACACGAACTGTTCGTGGGAAGGCGCGGCAGAAGGAGTAGAAGCTGTGAAGAAAGATGCTTCGAGGGAGAAGGTAGGATGGCGGGCATAAACAAGAAAAAACGGAGAGTAGGTGGTGGTTCGTTGAACGGCAGTGTTGTAGGCGAAGGTTACAAAGGGGAGTAAAGAGTCCCAGTTGTTGTGCTGAGGGTGAATGTAGGTGGATAGCATATCAGAAAGGGTGCGATGAAAGCGTTCTGTGAGGCCATTGGTCTGAGGGTGGTAAGGAGATGTAGTTTTATGCACCGTGCCTGAAGCATGAAGCACTGCGGCGAGGACGGTGGAGAGGAACGACTTGCCACGATCGCTAAGGAGGAGGCGAGGGGCGCCGTGGCGAAGAAGTATGGTGTGGAGGAAGAAGTTGGCGATTTCGGAAGCGGAGCCGGAAGGAAGTGCTGCGGTTTCAGCGTATCGGGTGAGGTGGTCAACGGCAGTAACGACCCAGCGGTTGCCAGCTGGAGTCAAGGGCAGGGGTCCATACAAGTCGATTCCGACGACTTCGAAAGGTGTGGAAGGACATGGGAGAGGTTGCAAGAGACCGGCAGGAGGCGACGTAGACCGCTTGCGTCGTTGACAAGGGATGCAAGACGCTACGTATTTTAATACTGAGGTTGAAAGGCCAGGCCAGAAGAAACGACGTTTGATGCGGTCATAGGTTTTGTGGTACCCAAGGTGACCTGCGGTGGGGTCGTCGTGGAAGGCTTGTAGAACTTGAGGACGCAGGGAAGAAGGAATTACGGGAACCCATGTGTGGCCCAGTGGGCTGTAGTTGTGCCAAAATAATGTGCCATCCTGTAACTTGAAATTTTTGAGCCGACGACGGAGACGGGCATTTGGAGGTCTAAGAACACCGCTGAGACTATCAATCAGCCTTTGACAGTAAGGGTCAGCACTCTGGTGGTGAGCAAGATTGCAGTGTATATCTGGCATGGGAGCAATAGAGGCGGCGCTCAAAGACTGCATAACTGTAGGGTTTAAATGGCTTGACTCCGTTGAGACAGGAGAGGAATGCGAGGACATGGGTTGCGACGGCAAAGCAATAGGGCAACGAGAGAGAGCGTCGGCGTCCTTGTGCTTCTTGCCCGATTTGTAAGTGACAGTAAAGTCGTACTCTTGAAGGCGGAGGATCCACCGCCCGAGACGACCGGACAGATTTTTCAAAGTGGATAACCAGCATAGGGCGTGGTGGTCAGTGACGACTGTGAAGTGACGGCCGTACAGGTAAGGACGAAACTTCTGAACAGCCCAGACGACGGCGAGACATTCTTGTTCGGTAATAGTGTAGTTTTGTTCCGCAGAAGTCAGAGTTCGGCTCGCATAGGCAACAACATTTTCTGTAGAGGTGTTTTGGCGTTGCAGAAGGACAGCGCCAATGCCATGGCTACTGGCGTCGGTGTGCAAAATTGTCGGTGCTTTATCATCAAAATGGCAGAGGACGGGACCCGAAGTCAGAGCACGCTTCAGAGTTTCAAATGCTTCTTCGCAAGCAGGAGACCAGATGAAAGGCGTGTCGTTGTGAAGAAGCGCATGTAAAGGTGAGGCAATAGAGGCGAAATTGCGGATGAATCTGCGGAAGTATGATGCCAAGCCGAGGAAACTGCGGAGATCTTTGACCCGAGTTGGACGGGGAAAGTGCAGCGCAGCAGCGATTTTTTCAGGGTCAGGCTTAATTCCTTCGCTGCTTACGAGATGGCCAAGAACTTTAATGGATTTTGATGCAAAACGGCATTTCTTCGTGTTTAGCTGTAGGCCAGCGCTGGAAAGTGCTGTCAAAACTTCATCGAGACGAGTAAGGTGATCAGGAAATGACGAAGAAAAAATGACGATGTCATCTAAGTAACAGAGACATGTTTTCCACTTGAGGCCGCGGAGAACTGTGTCAATCATACGCTCGAATGTAGCAGGAGCGTTGCAGAGTCCAAAAGGCATTACATTGAATTCGTATAAACCGTCCGGTGTTGCAAAGGCGGTCTTCTCTTTATCATCTTCATTCATGGGGATCTGCCAGTAGCCTGATCTTAAGTCAAGGCTGGAGAAAAATTGGGCACCTTGCAAACAATCGAGGGCGTCGTCAATTCGAGGGAGGGGATACACATCCTTACGAGTTATTCTGTTTAGAGCACGGTAATCTACACAAAAACGAACCGAACCGTCTTTTTTTTGCACTAGCACAACAGGCGATGACCAGGAACTAGACGATGGGCGTATGATGTTGCGTGCAAGCATGTCAGCAACATTTTCCTGAATAACTTTGCGCTCGGTTGGAGAAACACGATAAGGCCGGCGTCTAACTATGCTTGATCCGTCGGTGAGTATGCGATGCGTTGCTGCAGCGGTTTGACCCAGTGTGCCGGAATTGACGTCGAACGAGTCTGCGTGCTTGTTCAATACAGCGAGCAATGCGTCTGTCTGGTCTGTTGTCAGGTCGGTGCTGATCGTGTTGCGAAGTGCTGCACTGAGCGAGGCAGGGGATGAATCAGAGCGATCGGAGGTGGAAATGGGAAGAAGTGTGACAGGCTGGGCGGAAGCAATTGATGCAACAGTAGAGTCGCGTCGCAGAAGAATGGGCTCTGATGTGGTGTTGAATGCGGCGAGAAGAGAAGAACCGCTGGAGAAGCGAAGAAGGGACACGATGATGATAATACCTCTTGACAGGAGACGAGGGCTGGGTGTAATCAGGACGTCGCCATCGGTGACGGCGTCAGAAGTCACAGATAGAATATCTTCGTTGCCCGGATAGAGGACGTGATCGGCAAGCATAACTACACGGGAAGAAAGTGGTTCTCTATCGGCAAGAATGTTGCATTCAGTGACTTCAATAGTGGGAGGGGAACACGTAATGACTGCTGAGGCGTTTTGGAGGAAATCCCAGCCGAAGATGAGTTGATGGACACAGGAGGATAGGACAGCAAACTCAATGAAGTGCAAGATGCCATCAATGGTGACTCGGGCTGTACACGCTCCACAAGGGTTAATATTCTGTCCATTTGCAGCACGTAAAGGAGGACCGGTATAAGGTGTGCGCACTTTTCGCAGTTTTAAACACAAGTCAAGTTTCATAATAGAAATAGCGGCGCCGGTATCAATTAAAGCTTCCAGTTCATGTCCCTCAAGGAATACAGTCAACATGTTTGATGGGAGCAGAGGAGGAATTGGAGCGACGACAGGCGGTGCAGTTTTACCTCCGGAAACTGCACAGGTTAGTTTTCCGTTTGGCGGGCAGAAGCTGAAGATGGAGGGCGAAGGGGCGACGAAGTCCGGCGAAAGGGTGACGGGGAGCGACGACGCGATGGCCGTGCTGTCCTAGACCGGTCAGGAGAAGTCGACGGGGAGGAAGAGGGACGGAGGTCATTATCGGTGTAGTACTGGCGAGGAGGAAGCTGGTAGGCGTCGTCACGTCGAACGTACCCATAGCTCGCACGCTCATCTCGCAGTCGTCGGCGACAAACGCGTGTTACATGGCCGCGGATTCCGCAGTAGAAACATACTGGACGAGGTGGGAGAGGCCGCCAATTACCATACACCGGTGGTCGCAGGGACAGGGCGGCGAGGCTGGGTGGGACGGGCGCGTGATGGACAGGAGGACAAGGAGGAGGAGCCGCAGTGACTTCAGCATACGTCGGAACGTAGGGAGGGGCTGGTGGTTCTGTAGCCATGGGACGATTGAGTGAAGTAAGCTCCTCCTTGATAATGCCACGCAACCCAGTAGATTGAGCAGGTGGGCGTGAGAAGGCAGGAACCGACGAAATATCATTGTGGAGCTCTTCCCGTATTATAGATCGTATGATGGTGCGCAGATCAGTTTCGGGAATTTGGCTCGGATCCCAGGTGTTGTTGAGGCGGCGCGACTGTAGATAGTCAAGTCGCTGGCAAGTGGCACGAATGTCTGCCACCGTGACGGGATTTTGGGCAGCTAGAGCTGCGTAGGCAAAAGAGCCAATTCCTTTTAAAATATGTCCGACACGTTCAGCCTCGACCATGCCATTGTTAACTCGCCGGCAAAGGGCGAGTACGTCCTCAATGTATGATGTGTATGTCTCTCCTGGAAGCTGCACACGGGTCTCTAGCTTCTTTTGAAAAGAGGTCGGACCAGCACCAACAGTTCCAAATATCTGGCGGATCTGTGTCGTGAATTGAGGCCAGTCAGGAATGGCGTCCTCATGGTTGAGGAACCACGTCTTAGCCACGTCACTCAGGTAGAATGAGACGTTGAGTAGCTTCATAGAAGCGTCCCAACCGTTAAAAGCGCTCACCCGATCGTACTGCTGTAGCCAGTCTTCGACGTCGTCACCGCGGAGACCGGCGAAAACCGGAGGGTCGCGCTGACGTGAGGTAACTGACCAAGTTGGGTGGGTCAAATGGTGCTGAGCAAGTGCACCTTGGGACGTCAGTGGTGCAGAGGTGGCATGGGCAGCCGTGGGATGCCCATCGGTAGCTACAGGCGCCGGAACGGTGAGAGCAGGGGGATGTGACTGCGCCATGGCGGTTGACGTGCCGCCAAGAACACGACCGGAACGGAGCTCCAGGGGGTGCCGCGTTGAGGACGCTGGGATCAGGAGTCACCTCCACCACTTGTGAGGCAGAAGAACGCACCAGCAAATTCACCTTTTTACTTCAGGTAGGCCGAAGCAGCAGCTACCGACTAGTCACAGCTTAGCAACACTTCGTCTTCTTCGCACGACCCGATGACCGATGATGATTACGCTGAGATGAAGATGAAGGTCACTCACAGTGCTTACAACAATCACTTACAGCAATCGACACTGGTACAAACGCACCTTTACGACAGCGTCCTTATCGCGTGTCGGCCTCTGAGCGCCAAGTCATTGCTGACAACGTGGACGACATGCTTCGCCGGGGCGTCATACAGCCATCTAACAGTCCATGGGCTTCTCCGGTTGTTTTGGTCACCAAGAAAGATGGTTCCATCCGGTTTTGCGTCGATTACCGTAGGCTTAACAAAATCACGCGCAAAGATGTCTATCCTTTGCCGCGAATCGACGACGCCTTGGACTGTTTACAGGGAGCCGAGTATTTCTCCTCTTTGGATTTGCGCTCCGGCTACTGGCAGGTACCGATGGCTGATAATGACCGCTCGAAAACTGCCTTTATAACACCGGATGGATTATACGAGTTCAACGTTATGCCCTTTGGCCTCTGCAATGCCCCGGCTACTTTCGAGCGCCTGATGGACACTGTTCTTCGTGGACTCAAGTGGCAGACCTGTCTTTGTTATCTGGACGACATCGTAGTTTTTTCTGCCGACTTTTCTTCTCACCTTCTCCGCCTAAAGGATGTCCTCACGTGTCTCGCCGGCGCTGGGCTTCAGTTGAATTTGAAGAAGTGCCACTTTGCCGCTCGAAAACTCACAATTTTAGGCCACGTAGTTTCTAAGGACGGCATTCTTCCCGACCCCACCAAACTTCGCGCAGTTGCAGAGTTCCCGAAGCCAACCTCCCTGAAGCAGCTTCGGAGCTTTATCGGCCTCTGCTCCTACTTTCGACGTTTCATCTTGAACTTCGCCTCTATCATCGCTCCTCTGACCCAGCTCCTTGCCGGCAGCTCCGACCTTTCCGCCTGGACTCCAGCCTGCGATAAAGCCTTTGACACTTTACGCCGCCTTTTGGTTTCGCCGCCCATTCTACGCCACTTTGATCCGGCTGCGCCTACGGAGATCCACACTGATGCCAGCGGTATTGGGCTTGGTGCCGTCCTTACCCAACGTAAGCCTGGTTACAGCGAGTATGTTGTGGCATACGCCAGCCGAACATTGACAAAGGCAGAATCTAATTATTCAGTCACAGAAAGGGAATGTTTGGCCATTATTTGGGCTATCGGAAAATTTCGTCCTTATGTGTATGGTCGACCGTTTTACGTTGTGACCGATCACCACGCTTTGTGCTGGCTTGCCTCTCTGAAAGACCCATCCGGTCGCCTTGCTCGCTGGGCTCTTCGTCTCCAGGAGTTTGACATTCATGTCATTTATCGATCAGGGCTGAAGCATACGGACGCGGATGCTCTTTCCCGCTCGCCATTGCCTAGAGATAATTCGTCTGACCACGTCTGTGCCTACGATATGTCGACTCTTACAACTATCGACATGGCTACCGAGCAGCGGAATGACCCCTGGATCAATGCACTTTTGAATTTTCTCTCAAGTCCTACTCCCGGTCATTCCTCCAAAGCGCTCGTCCGCCAAGCACACCACTTCTCCATTCGTGACGGTCTTCTCTATCGCCGCAATTATTTGCTTGATGGACGGAAGTGGCTTCTAGTCATCCCGCGTCATCTCCGCGCCGACATTTGTGCTGCGTACCATGGTGACCCACAATGTGCTCACGGTGGCGTATTGAAAACCTACACACGCCTACGTCTGCGATTTTACTGGCGTGGAATGTACCGCTTCGTAAGACATTTCGTGCGCGCTTGCGAATCTTGTCAACGCCGAAAAACTCCTCAGAAGTCCTCTGTTTCGTTGCAGCCGTTACCCTGCCCTGCTCGTCCGTTTGACCGCGTTGGCATAGATCTCTATGGCCCTCTTCCGACTACTCCTGCTGGAAACCGGTGGATTATTGTGGCAGTAGACCATCTGACTCGCTACACTGAAACATCACCGTTACCCTCTGCCTCTGCAAGAGACGTTGCTTTGTTCATTCTCAACAACTTGATTCTTCGCCACGGGACTCCGAAGGAACTGCTCAGTGACCGCGGACGCGTTTTCTTGTGCGACGCTCTCGAGGCCCTACTGAAAGAATGTCGCATCATTCATCGCACCGCTACTTCTTACCACCCTCAGACGAATGGCCTGACAGAACGCTTCAACCGTACTCTGAGTGACATGCTGGCCATGTACGTCAACGACGCTCATTCCAACTGGGACCACGTTCTTCCCTTCGTAACCTACGCGTACAACACTGCGATACAGACCACCACTGGATTCTCTCCCTTTTTTCTTCTTTACGGGCGCGAGCCAACCTGCACAATGGACGCGCTTTTTCCCTACCGCCCTGATGTTTCTGAATCGACGCCACTCTCGGACGCCGCCCAGTATGCAGAAGAATGCCGTCAGCTCGCTCGTTCGCTCACAAAGGAAAATCAATGGCAACAAAAACACCATCGTGACACTGGTGAGGCGCCTTCATATGCGCCCAACTCCCTGGTGTGGCTCTGGGTTCCTGCCACAACCGCCGGCCTGTCAAAGAAGCTTCTTGCTCGGTATCACGGTCCATACCGAGTGCTTCAAAAAACATCTCCTGTGAACTACGTAGTTGAGCCCGTTACGCCATCTGCGGACTTGCGTCGCCGTGGACGCGAAATAGTTCATGTGGACCGAATCAAGCCCTACTACGATCCGTCTGTCCTTTCGGCACCATGAGTCGCCAGGATGGCTCCTTCTCTGCCCGGGGGGAAACTGTAGTGTGGTAATCTTCATCGATATAACCACTGACATGCGTCGCGTGCTGCCGCTCTCAAGGACGAAGAAGTTGTTCGCTGCCTTGCTCTTTCGCCACGCCTGACGCTTCGCTGCGAGTCTCCCCTGAGCGGCTGGAATCATCTGGGTTCACCGAATAAACACACCCCTACAATATATATATATATATATATATATATATATATATATATATATATATATATATATTGTTATGAAGACGAAGAAGAGGGCAGTGGCGCGGGACGGAGTGCTCGCGCTAGGCCCTGAGCCATTAAATCATATCTTCATTCAGTCATCATGTCGTGCTTTCCTTGGCTTGCCACCTCGTAACATTTGGTGGAGGTGCGGAGTTCATCCCCATCCTGGTCCGGGAGCTTCGGCGCATGCGTCAGCCGTGGTCGTCGGCCGTGAGTTCTTGGTCTGCGTCGCCCGGCCGTGCCCCAGCCTTTCAGATCCGAACCGATCTCGCCGTTCTTCCCCCGCCCCGTCCACCGCCCAGACCACTCGACACGATGAACTGAACCTGACGCAATGACCCGACCCCACCGACCCGAGACGCTTCCCACACGTGACGACACCGTTCCCCTGCCCATGCCGTTCGGCGCGTCCTGGGGCAGCGGCCGTCGGCTCCTGATGAACCACGGCCAGGAAGCTTCGCGGGGCCAGGAATCATTCAGCCATATCCTTCATCGTGGCGGCCAGCACCTCACCATTCACTGCTTCCTGTCCCGCCATCCTCTGAAGCCCATCGCCACTTCGCGCGTCTCTTTGTCACCGATGGGGACGATCGCTCGGCGGCCCCGGGTAGTGTGACGAAGACGAAATTGGCAGTGGCCCGAGACGGAGCGCTCGCGCCAGACCAGCGGCCATTAAACCATCTCATAGCCATCAGTCATCTCGTCTCATTTATCGGCTGGCCGTTACGTAACATTTTGTGTGAGGTGCTGGGTACTCATCGTCATCCTAGTCCCCGGAGCATCGCCGTCTTCTGCTCGCCTTCGTCGTCGGCCGAGGGGACCTGGGCTCCGCCGCCCGGCCCAGCCCCAGCTCGAACTGACCAGAACCGACCAGCCGCTTTCCCCCGCCCCGTCCCCAGCCCCGAACAAAAGACACGACGACCAGGACCTGACGTACGATGACCCGACTACGACCCGAACCAAGACGGCACCCCCGCCCAGGCTGTGCGGCGATCCCTCAACCCTTGACCTTCGGCTGTGGGTGACCGACCGCTGGACCTGAAGCTCCGGGGGCAACCGTCCACCAGATCATGTCCTTCATCTTGGTGGCAAGCCTTTCATCTTCTTCTATCTTTCCTGATCATCCTCATCGTCACCTCATCACTCGTAACTCAAGCAATCGATCGGGACGATCGCTCGGAGGACCGGGGTCATGTTATGAAGACGAAGAAGAGGGCAGTGGCGCGGGACGGAGTGCTCGCGCTAGGCCCTGAGCCATTAAATCATATCTTCATTCAGTCATCATGTCGTGCTTTCCTTGGCTTGCCACCTCGTAACAATATATATATATATATATATATATATATATATATATATATATATATATATATATATATATATATATATATATCGTGTGTGTGTGTGTGTGGCGCTGTATATTAGCACTTGAATGAAGCTTCTCCAATAAAACCTTGTCGTCGGCGTAAACTGCGCCGTGAAACACGTCCTAGGTCAGCACGTACAAGCTTCGTCCAACTGTAATGCTCAAGTTAGTATTTAAATAATCTAGTTAGCTTTGTGACTGGAGAAATAAACCCATATTAGCCACTTACTCAAGAGGCACAGAAACCCTTGATCAAAGTGAACACATCACTCCAGCGTTATTTTGTCTCTTTTGTCAAAAATGTCGAGGCGCATATTCTTTTGTAAGCAAGAAATGAACGTTCTTGTCCACACACCATTTATTTTCCTTGTTTTCAAGATTGCCTCCTTATAACAAGCAGCAAAAAAGTTTCCTTCTTTTTTTCGATTATTAACTTACACTCAGAACCTAACGACTAACGCTTATTCAGAAAATGCTTTAAGTTGCTGAACTGAAATAGCTTCAGGATCCATTATTAAGCAAAAGCAGCAGTCGACACTTTTTCGAAATTCTTAATTTATTTTTACCATTATGAATCTACAAAAATGTGCTGATCAAAACAGAACAATCTACAAGGAATGTGCACAATATTCGATAGAGCTGCGTGTTTTGTGAGTTTTTTCCAAGGCTCTGACGCGCAGTAGCCAACGAGGAAATATTCGCAAAATTACAGTTTCAAATTAATAGCGGAAACAGACTAATGTCGGAATTCGGAACCTTACCAAAACCAAAAAAGGTAAAAAAATACATTTCAGCAGATATGTACAGTCGAGAGCAAAAGTGGAGAGATCGGCGCTTCGGCGGCGGGAGCAGTTGCGGGGCCGCCCCACGGCGCTGCTATCTCGCCGCGCTCGCTCGCTGCGAGAGTGCCTCGAGTGACGACAAACTTCCCCCTCGCTCTCGCGCGGGTGTTTATCGCGACTGATAAACTCCTAGTGCGGATTTCGGCTACTCTGCTGGTGAACGGTCGCGTCGACGAGGAGTGTGAAAAGAAAAGTGTGTAGTTCCCGAAGGGAAAGTAGCGGCAGCTGCTCCCACTCTCGGCGCGCTTCGGCGGTAACGCCGTCGGTGGCTTGCCTGCCTAATCAGCCGGCGGCAGGCACTTTTCAAGAAAAAAAAAATGCTCGGGAAACTTTGCTTGAGCCTTGAGAAGTCACTTTTCAGGCCTGATTTTTGTCTTCAATCAGTAAATAGCTGTGAGAATGCCAAGTTGGGATCGCGGGAAAAACACAGAAAAAAGCTGTTCTTTAGCACTAATGCATCCGCATATTGAGAGCGCGTGTGAAATGCAAGCAGAGCCTTGATGTTGCGCCTTAAGTGTTGCAAAATTAGCATAGTTTCAACCCTTCACTGTGTGAAATGGGCATAGGCTACCTTTACTGAAGTTATTCGTTATGCGTGTGAATGGTGACGGCCTTGTGATACGGGTTCTCTGTAACAGAGCTCACTATGCACGGAGTCATGTTGCAAATTTGCAAGTCTGATGCGCGCGATTTGCGATGTCCATGAGCGACCGGTCTTTTTTGCAAGCTTGGAAGGTGCTACAGACAAAAACGCACAGAACATTACCCGTTATTTTCTTAGCACATATGGTAAGCTTTTTTTTTGGTACAGTATAAATGAATGGGACAC
The DNA here is from genome assembly GCF_052857255.1 of Amblyomma americanum. NCBI lineage: Eukaryota > Metazoa > Arthropoda > Arachnida > Ixodida > Ixodidae > Amblyomma > Amblyomma americanum. The sequence goes on along the minus strand of NC_135502.1, from coordinate 144,591,924 downwards.
GACCACAAGAGCTGGCTGACAAAACAGGCGAATTCTTGAAAAGAAGAGAAAAATTCCCCCTTGGCGTTAGTAGTGTTGTTTCTTGAAATGCTAATTTTATTTCTTTAGGCTGCGGGCGTGTGAAATGATTCGCGTTGAAAGCAGGTTTCTTTGCGAAGCGCCGCACAATATACTAGGGTGCTATGAGACGTGAGAAGATTTTTTAAACTTTATTCACGATACCTGCAAGCTCAGTATGCATTCTGCTGAATCTGCAGAAGAGTGCTGTGTCATAAAATACAGCGTGAGGTAACTCGGAATTTCTGATGAAAGCAGTTGCATAATGACGCGTTTTGGAAGGACAACAGAGACAGAGCTGCTGTTCCTGTCTATACAGCAATGGAACTGAAAAATCGCTCTCTCCGATTCTCGGGTAACACAAAACGATTCGCCATTGAATGAGGATGGTTGCTGCAGTTGGTGACTGTTGCAGCTTACGGTTTTTTTAGGTTTAATGTCCCGAATCATCTAGGGCTACGAGGGACGTCGTAGTGGAGTGTTCCAGATAATTTCGACCACCTGGGGTTGTTTAATGATCGTTGACATCGCACGGTACACAGGCGCCTTGTGTTTTGCCTCCATCGAATGCGGCTGGATCGAACCTGCCTCCTAGGGCTCAGCAGTCGAGCGAACCACTGAGTCACCGCGGCGGAGAGGTAACTATGGTAATAGTAGCAGCCACTCGGAAATGGGTAACATGGCATGCGATGGAAATAAGTAGCAGACAGAAATCTTGCTCTCGTAGGGGTCCGTGGTCCCTGACAAGGCCCTATCCATATCAAGGATACTTGTCCTTCGTAGGCTAATATATTGTAAATACGTGCGAGCGTGCGGTAAATTTGCATTACCAAAATTCTGAGCCTTGCACAACTACGGCCAAGATGCCCTACATTTTGGTCCAGATTGAAACACGGCCGCAACATAGTCGCTTTAAGTGACAAGCAAACCACAGGCTCAAGCATTTTGGTGGCGAAACAGGGCATTGGTGGTACACACTGGGAGGTCGTTTTATCAATCGATCTCTATCATGAGCCGCTATCGCGTCGAAGCTTCTGCGTCCGAGTACTGCGCTTTCTCAGCCATCGCGCGGCTTTCACTTGGTGCTGGCGATTCCCACGTGATCATGGTCCGATATGACGGCTATATTAGCCGTTGGTTCATGCCAAGCTCTGCCTTTTGCAAGTATGTCGCCGCCGGTGCCTATCGCCGAACGAACACGAATCGTCGAACTGAGCTCGCAGGGCACTTCGCTGAGTGCAATTTGCCGGATTACTGGCCGTTCGAGGAATGCCGTAAGTCGAGCTATACATGCATACCGGGATGAAGGTGGCCGACTTGATGACGCAGAGCGCAGTGGTCGACCACGGATCACCGACGAAGAGACGGATCAGCTGATCGTCGCAGCTGTTGTGGCAGACCCCTTCATAACTTCCCGCGAGATACGTGAAGCCTTCGTCCTTCAGGTGTCACCGTCAACAATACGAAGACGCCTCAAAGAAGCAGGCTTAAGCAACTCTGTTGCGGCCCAGAAGCCATACCTTACAAGCAGGCAACGGCTTCAGCGGCTCCAATTTGCACAAGCCGTGCAGCACTGGACGACCACCGACTGGAGGGAGGTTGTATTTTCTGACGAGAGTACTTTCTCCAGTCGGTGGGACCAGCAGCAGAAGGTCTGGTGCCCCTTTAACTGCAGGTATGTGAAAACCGTTTCTCCGATGCTGAGTATCCAATGCGTTACGTATACTTAGCCGAATTGCGGGTTTAATATGGTTTTCTTTCTGTAATATTAGAAACGCGTAAACGTTAGCACATGTCATAAAAAGAGTTGAGCACTGACGTTAAATTTAGCGCCCTTCAGCCATTGGTGCCATTACTTCAAAATAATATAATTCTCACATTTCTTTTCTGCGCTTCAGATAAATATGTTTGTCATGGCTATGGTCTGTTACAGCGGTAGCGGTGTTATTCATCTTCTCTTATTCAAATACCGGTCTTTATGCAGTATCCGTTTGCAAAAAAGGTTAAGGTCTTGATTTTAGGTTGTCAAATATCAGAAATTTCTCTATATAGGTTTGTAATATAATATTGGGCTTCCTTTAGACTAAAGAGATCATGTAAACCTGTTTTGTTCTCTTCGTCACCTCCGTCCACGCTCCTGTTTTACAGATATCTACCAGAGTACACGTCAAGCGTGCTCTCAAGTGGCAGGTGCTCTGTGAATGTGTGGGGTTGCATCAGCAAGGATGGCCTGGGCCCCCTCGTGCGCATTGAGGGCCGCTTCAACGCATCCGCATATGCTACCATCATTGAACAGGAGCTGATCCCCCATGTGCTTGGTGGCCCCTTCAGCGACGGCTTCTTCCTGTTTCAGCAGGATCGGAGCCCTGTGCACACAGATCGCGCCGTGGGCACACTTCTTAACCAGCTGGGAATCCGCACGCTGGAGTGGCCACCAGCAGGTGCTGACCTAAACCCGATTGAGAATGTGGGGGAGATGATAAAAAAGGCACTGGCAGCCCGGAATCTAAGCACGGCTACATCAGATGAACTGTGGAGTGCCGTGCAACAGAAATGGAACAGGCTGCGCGAGAGCGAGAGCGTTGTGCCGGCAATATACGAGTCTATGCCGCGCCGTGCAGCTCGTGTAATTGCCGTGAATGCCCAATTTACAAAGTATTAGAGCACCATTTCTTTAATTTTTTTTCAAGGCAATAAAGATCCCGTGATTGCCCTGCATTTTGTGGTAACTTATTTGAAGGGGGTGTATGAAGCGGGGAGCCAGAGTGCCTTGTGTTTTCCTTCTGATGTATTCGCTGTACCAAATCAATCAGGACTCGTGTGGGAGGCTAACGTTGCTTCTGCCGAGCCTATTCCGCAAATATACTCAATACCAAGCAATCTGCTCTTCAGCTTCGCCGCGAGAAGTGCTCACATTAGGGATCGAGTTATATAAGACGGCTGGCTCGACCAGACAGTCTCTCCCCATGAGAATAATGAGACGTACCCTGCAGTTTTGTATACAAAGACTCTGCCTCGTGGAAATCTTTGGGCAAATAGGAGAGCAATATTTAAAAGGAGGCACTATGCATATAGGCACGGACCGTGAGATGACGCTTTCAAGAAGTATTCTCGCAGTTCCAGCGGTGTGTCTCCACTTTGGCTTAAGTACGATCTTGAGCAACACAGTGAGCAAACGAAGAAGCAGAAAATACTTCGTGGCGTGGCAGCAGCCATTCAGAACTCGGCATCTGAATCCGAATCCTGCTTAGAAACGCGCTTTCCGTTTAATGAAGCAAAAAAACCTTGTTCCAGATCGCCGACTGGAATTTACTATTAGGTGCATTAGACGAGAAAAAACATGGAGACGAGTTCCCAACTGACGATAAAAATTACTATTTTTTTTCAGCATGGATAAAACGCGAAATATTGGTGAAACTAACATCAAACCTCCCTTTACCACTCTGGAGCCAAGTGGTTTGACGTCCCGTTTCCGTCCGCTTGTTCCGTTACTGCGCGACAATTCCATTTCCGGGACACTTTCTGGTGCACCAGTCGCTCATGGACATCGCAAATCGCGCGCATCAGACTTGCAAATTTGCAACATGACTCCGTGCATAGTGAGCTCTGTTACAGAGAACCCGTATCACAAGGCCGTCACCATTCACACGCATAACGAATAACTTCAGTAAAGGTAGCCTATGCCCATTTCACACAGTGAAGGGTTGAAACTATGCTAATTTTGCAACACTTAAGGCGCAACATCAAGGCTCTGCTTGCATTTCAAACGCGCTCTCAATATGCGGATGCATTAGTGCTAAAGAACAGCTTTTTTCTGTGTTTTTCCCGCGATCCCAACTTGGCATTCTCACAGCTATTTACTGATTGAAGACAAAAATCAGGCCTGAAAAGTGACTTCTCAAGGCTCGAGCAAAGTTTCCCGAGCATTTTTTTTTTCTTGAAAAGTGCCAGCCGCCGGCTGATTAGGCAGGCAAGCCACCGACGGCGTTACCGCCGAAGCGCGCCGAGAGTGGGAGCAGCTGCCGCTACTTTCCCTTCGGGAACTACACACTTTTCTTTTCACACTCCTCGTCGACGCGATCGTTCACCAGCAGAGTAGCCGAAATCCGCACTAGGAATTTATCAGTCGTGATAAACACCCGCGCGAGAGCGAGGGGGAAGTTTTTCGTCACTCGAGGCACTCTCGCAGCGAGCGAGCGCGGCGAGATAGCAGCGCCGTGGGGCGGCCCCGCAACTGCTCCCGCCGCCGAAGCGCCGATCTCTCCACTTTTGCTCACCACTGTACTTATTTGAAAAAGGGCGAAGCATACTGGTCAGCAGTGTGAGGTAGTTCATTACGGGAATGGGCCGTTACGTGCGAAGTCATCGCTCCTATTAAGGTCAATCCCACACGTGCTGCAAGAGGCAAACGCCGATAAAAATGCAAGAATCGTTTCTCCTCTCCTAAGTTGGTTACAGCAACACGCCGCGTCTCGTGCAAGCCGGGTTAATGGCGTGCAAAGCTTTGGACAAGTCATTTAGTAGAAGTAATTTAGGGGGCACAACGGCAACCCTGCAACGCGTACGCGTAACGCGTTAGGCGGACTCCACCGCCACGTACCTCAGTAGGCGATTGTGTGTCGACTAATACAGGGAGCGAGTTATGCGCCTTTAATTTCTTCCTTTCTTGATGGACTAAACTAGACCATTAAGATAAAACATGTAAAGCGACTAACTGAATTAGAACTGTGTATCTTTTAGGGACAACGTACGCAACCCGCGAACAAATATTGTACGCTCAGTACCGGCGCTAACTTCCGGCAGATCCGTTTCAGTCACATATGTGCGGACAAATGCGAAGGGAGCATGCAATTGCCTTCTAACTCGTTTCACGCATTGCGTAAGTGAAATTATTGAGAATGGTACGAACATATCGGTGGTTGTCACTTGTTCGGCTCCTGAGAAACATTTGTTTCTTTTTTTTCATTTTGGCTAGGAACGGCGTGGTTGCGCTTAGAATGGAGTAGCTTCTCCCGTTTACATAAGTACGCATGCCATTGTGGCCGTTCAACTGCAGTGTATACGCTATTATATGCCATTGTCAGTTAAAAAATGATTCTACTACATGCTTTGTGTGATGTAGATGATGATTTTTACGGCGCAAGGGCATCTATGGCCTAAGAGCGCCATTGCACATGTTATTTTCAAATTCTCAAATTGGGGTAAAGACGCATTTCCCGAGCATTTGCTCTACATAAGCCGAGCACGAGACCAGGGGAAAGCTTGTACCCATTGTACCGCCGGTGGGTACCAGATGGCACTGGGGATCGAACCCCGCACGTCCCGCATGTGAGGCGGATGCTCAACCCCTTGGCCACCGTTGCGGTTCTCACATGCTTTGTGTAATAGCATACTCCGTTCTGGGATGGCGGTGTTTGGTCACTGCGCGACTTGATGAAAAATAGACTCAACTCCATCCTTCTATCTATTCTGAATATTATTAGCAAAGATTTAGGATTACCTTCCAGCGCTCATCTTTTCAAAGCCATAAAAGGCCTCTGAAAGGGGCTCTAATAAAGTTGCAGTATGGCTGGGATGTTAAAGCACGCCTGTTCACGAATACGGTGCAGCAAGAAATTTTCTCACGCGCTTTTCAGATGCTGATTTATCTGTACTGGAAATTTGAATTTCAGCGTCTTCGCGAATTTCCCTCTACTATCGTCACTTTTTCACTCTGGAAGGTCGGCGCTCCTCCGCTGGCCCCACTTCCAGGAGCTGAGCTTCGTGATCCGCTGGAGCTACGCGCAATATTGGCCACAGCCACGGTAGCTGCATGAAGTCTGAAAGAATGAAACCAGTAGCCAACTCTCAACATGCATACGAAGATGCGAGTGACGGAGAATGGGGCGAGCATGAAAAAGTCGCCGGGAAAGGCTCGTCAACTTTCGCGCGTGATTGGGGGTCCTCGGCTGCGTGTAGAAGTGTGTTATTTGGATAAGGTTTTCATGACAACACAATGGAGTGATTAAGCAAGTTGGTGTGCTTTCCTCGGAAGGTGCTTCAGAGCCCCTTTAATGTGCTCAAATTTCAACGTCTTTCTCACTGCAACGGCTACCCTCAGATATTTCTGGTGCCACAAGTATAAAGTCGAATATGCTCCTGCGCGTTGCCTCCGGCCTAAATTCTGTATTCGGGCACCTCTCTGCACAGCCAGATACGTCTATTGCACCCATAATTACTTCATTCATTCATTCATTTTTATTTGTTCTTCACAACATGACGTACAAATTGTGAAAGGGGCCAAGAAGAAAAGCCGTTCCTTTACGGCTTGAAAAAAAAATCTTGGTCCCCCCTGGCATTGACGGCAACGAAGCAACACAATCCAGAAACAAATGTACAGAAAAAAATATACAGAAATATACAGAGACAAACGAAATTATAACTTGACAAATAAAATTATAACTTGGCAAATTAATAAAACAACGCCTTCAGGTTCCGGAAATTTAGTCCTAAAATATCTGTTCCCGCTTTAATATGTTCATTTAGTAATCGAGGCAGGTTATTCCTAAGACTCTGAAACCCATAGTTCGTACGGCATTTTGGCACTTTCCAACGGTCTGTTGTCCTCGTATTGTAGGCCGCGTTGCCTATTAATTCTAAGTTCGATATGTCCAAAAACAGCCTTTGATTTTCCTTGATGCTGAGTTTATATTCGCGTAGGAGTTTATAATGATACATTTTAGTTATTGGAATGACCTTAAGATTTCTGAAGATAAATTTACTTCAGTAAAACTTAGGCAAATTATTAATGATCCGTAAAACCTTTTTTTGCATCCTTAAAAGACTACTAAGGTTTTTGTCGGTCGTTGTGCCCCAGACTAAATGAGAATAGTTCATGTAAGAAAAAAATAAGGCATAATAATTGGCTAGTTTTGCAGATATTGGAAAGACATAACGATTTCGACTGAGTATACCTGTTATGGAACATAATTTCTGCAATATATCTTGTCTCAGTAAACTACTAGCAAGTGCCTTTCGCGTCTAAGCAACTTAAAACTGAAAGAAATTCATCGTCGCACTAGCCTTTTGTACTCTTTCCTCAACCTTTTTATTTTGATTTCTTTTCTTTCTTAAAGTTAATTTAAATCCTACCTAACGGCATGACATCGGAGCCTTAGAGGATATCCTGTCATGCAAATTATTCTGCTGACGCCTAAGAATAGAGCCCGAACAAAGAAATTTATGGTTTTGATGCCTTGTTGCCCGCTGATGTCTTAATACTTCTGTTACATTTCCGCTTCGAACTCATATTTTACGGATTACTTTTACTCGCGCATATAGACGGTTTTAATGTATTATATCGCTACATGACACGTACTCTTTCACTGCTGTGTATTAGGATTGCTATCCCACACTACATTTAAATGTAAGTTAAGTGGTTTGTTTGCCTTTATTATTTCTCTGTTCATTGCTGTTAGTCCTTTTCTTGTATTTGTTCCTGCTTGAACTGCTTCAACACAAGCTGTAGTGTTCACAGTATTCAACCTTGTTGCCGCTGCCTGCCGGTCCTGCCCTTCAAGCCCAACGCGGCTTTGGCAGGCCTATGATGTATCAAATAACGAGTGCACTGCGGACTAGCAGGTGTAGTCCCGGTAATAGTCAAGTCAACCTAGTAAAAAAACATGCTGAGAATTCGAGGAGACGAATTTTTAAACTCGAGTCCTGAGAAAGGGAATGTTGCAGTGGCCGCGTTCAAGCACAAGAGCACGTGAAATAACCTCCAGCAAGGTATGAGAAATACACTGAATTGGCACTGTTATAGTACTAAAAGTCGACGTACAAAGAGCGCAGCGCAACACCAACTCGCCAAACTTTCGCTTCCCCCAAATTGGCATGTTTGGTGTCCGTTTCAAAGCAAGGACAAAGGCACGCATCTGGACGCCGGAAAATAAAACGCTCATGCTGTCCTTTTTGGTCGTGAAATTAAGTGGTGTCGTCGTCAACTTGCGCTGAAGCGGCGACCTCCCCTGAGGATGGTTCTCTGCTCGCGCCATCTGGCTACCAGCAGTGTACGTGTACGCGTGTGCGTACGGCATGCATTTATGATAACAGCCTTTTTTTACGGCCGATATGTGCTCCGATTTCCTTGTGCACCTTTTAGAAAAGAAATGTGAACATGCCTTCACTATTGCAGTCCAAAGAGTGCAATGAAGACGATAAGTTTCAGTTAAATTAAGTCAAGCTCGATCATCACATCCTTCGCGAGTTTTTGACAGTTCAGGTTGTTTGCTGCTCACCTTTTCTAAGACAATGACAATATCGTTAGGCGCCATATTAGAGCAAGCGACGAAATGGCCACCGCTCATTCATCAGAATGAACCTGTTCAGCCGTTGTATTGCAGCGACTCTTTGCAGTGTTTGTTCATTCTTCATAGCTGCCGGCACGCCGCTTTATCGCTTTGTTTGCGATGCAAGACGCGACCAGTGTTATCTCGATTGATCACATCCAAGCAGAGCTGATTCTGCATTGTTCCAAAATGTTCTAGTCACTTTGCATGCGTTATCTCGAAAGACCGCTATCAGCCCTAAATTGAGCACGGCCGAGAGCGGTGGGCATTCCTTTCGACGACCGCCGAGCACGCTTATCGCTTCGCCGCCGCCGAGTGATTCAGTCCAATGTGGGCGCGCAAGTAGGAAATACTCCGGACTGCAGTCACCACTTCGTGACATCTGGTGGAAGTGCTGAGTGGCCTTCCATGCACCGGACGCCCATGTACCAGACGCCAGCCCTCTGCGCTTAGCACCGGAGGGTGAGCCAACAGCTCACCGATCCAGCCGACGTCTCCAGGGAGGGCAGCCTGAGTTCGAAAACCTTCCGGACCGCACCACACAGCGAAAAAACGCTAATACGAGCACCACTACCTCGCCAAAGATGTCGACCCCAATCATACAGCAGCAGCCGCGGGTCCCGCCAACTTTCAATGGATCACTAGGCGAAGACGCCGAAGAATGGTTGGACTAATTTAAGCGCGTGGTATCATTCAACAGTTGACCCGCCGCGGTGGCTGAGTGGTTACGGCACCCGGCTGCTGGCCCGAAAGACGCGGGTTCGATCCCGGCCCCGGCGGTCGAATTTCGGTGGAGGCGAAATTCTAGAGGCCCGTGTACTGTGCGATGTCAGTGCACGTTAAAGAACCCCAGGTGGTCGAAATTTCCGGAGGCCTTCACTACGGCGTCTCTCATAGCCTGTGTCGCCTTGGGACGTTAAACCCCCATAAACCAAACCAAACAAATCATTCAACAGTTCAGATGATGCGCCGAAAATCAGGCACGTTTTCTTCGCACTGAAGGGCTCAGCACGCACGTGGTACGAAAACCACGAGTCTTCCCTAGTGACATGGCTGCTATTCAAGACAGAACTCATCAATTGAAGACGTTCACCAGCGTCGTGAGAAAAGAAAGAGCCAAACGACCTCTCGAGTCCAGGATCCAGCTTCCGAACGAGGCCGTACGCGGTTACGGGTCGCAGGAAGACGCCGGCCCAGACACGTCGACGTCGCATACAATGAAAACCTCAACGACGACGCGAACCGCCTTCAAAACGACGCCGCTACCGAGAAAAGCTTCCACGACACGTTCTACCCACGATTCTGATACCCGACGAAGCCGTGACCCGACGCCCAGGACGACGTACAACACAAGAGCCAGGGCGTCTGACTTAGAAGTAGTTAACGACAGCTGGAAAGCTACCGCTCAAGTCGACACAGGAGCCGATTATTCGGTGATGAATGGTACATTTGCTGCGCAGCCGAGGAAAGCCACGACCACTTGGGACGGCCTAAAAATTCGCACCGCAGGGGGCCACCTCATTACGCCACCAGGACGATACACAGCGCGAGTGACTGTAAAAAACATACCTATCCTGCGACCTTCGTTGTGCTACGCCAATGTTCCCGCGGACTGATCTTGGGCATGATTTCCTTAATGAGCATCAGGCGATCATCGACCTGCTATCCAAGCTGACCTAGCTTTCGACGGACGAAGAATCCCTTTGATGAGAACTCTGGAAAATCACGTTGCCCTGAGTGTCCTAGAGGAAGAAGTGGGGGTCCCACCTCGTTCAATCGTTGTCTTGACCGTAAGCGCCACGAAAGCCATTAACGCTGAAGCTATCATCGAGGGGAACATGCAGTTCCTTCTAGACCGCGGATTGAGCATCGCAAGAGGCATCGCTCATTTCCGCAATGGTCAGGCCGAAGTACTGCTGACTAACTTAAGCAAAAATTACCGGCACATTAACAGATTAACGATGACTGCTTTCTACGACGAAATATGTGACGTACGAGACTTTTGCGCCCTCTCCGACCCATGGGCAGAAGATTGGCCTGACGAAGAGAACTCGCCCACTTTAAACATCAACCCAGCCCTGCCCCGAAACAGACAATACCAGATCTGCAATCTGCTTTGGAGCTACAGCGAGTGTTTGTCGTCATCGCCGAAGGTACGACAAACGCCAATTGCCAAGCATCGCATTTTAACCGGCCAGCACGCCCGAGCTCTCCGTCAAAGCCTCTACCATGTGTCGCCGCGAAAACGACAAGGTATCTGGGACCAAGTGGGAGAACTGCCTCGCGACGACGTAATCCAGCATTCAAACAGCACATTGGCGGCCCCGGTTGTTGCAGTCAGAAAGAAAGACGGCGCACTTCGATTCTGGGTTGATTCCCGCCGCTGGAACAACATAACAAAGAAGGACGTCTACCCCCCCCCCCCCCCCCCGCATCGACGACACACTGGACCGGCTCTGCAACGACAAATATTTTTCATTGATGGACCTCAAGAGCGCCTACTGGCAAACTGAGGTCGATGAAAGCGATCGCGAGAAGACCCCATTCATCACTACAGATGGGCTCTTTGAGTTCAAGGTGATGCCATTCGGTCTCTGCTCCGCACCAGCGAAGTTTCAACGAGTAATAGATACAGTGCTGGCTGGTCTAAAGTGGCAAATTTGAGTGGCATGTTTAGATGAAGTCGTTGTCTTTGCCTCGAACATTGAAGATCACCTTAAAAGACTTCGAACAGTGCTAGACGCCATGAAGTCGTCTGGCCTAACCTTGAAAGCATAAAAGGGCAACTTTGCCTATGAACAGCTGCTGTTTCTAGGCCACATCGTTAGCAAGGAGAGAGTGCGCCCAGACCCAAACAGCTGCTATCGCACAGTTTCCAGCTCAGGCCGATAACAAAGCTGTCCGCAAATTCCTCGGACTGTGCGCGTATTACCAACGATGGGTGAAAAACTTTCGGCGCATCGTCGAGCTCCTGACCCAAATGACGAAAGGAGCCGTGCCATTTTAATGGGAAGCGCCGCAAGCAGAAGCCTTCAAGTAACTTCAGCGTCGTTTACAGTCCCCACCGATCCTCGCACACTTTGATGAAAACGCCGATGCTGAAATTTATACCGACGCAAGCCGCGTGGGCTCAGGCGCCGTCCTCGTTCAAAAAAGCGACGGGCTGGAGAAAGTCATCGCATACGCTAGCCATTCCCTTTCCAAGGCAGGAGCTAACTATTCGACAACTGAGAAGGAGTGCCTTGCCATCATCTGGGCTACGTCGAAATTCCATCCCTACCTGCAGGACAACCGTTCAAGGCGGTCAGAGATCACCACGAACTGTGCTGGCTTGCCAATTTGAAGGACCCCTCTGGTCGCTTCGCTCAATGGAGTCTGCGCCTCCAGGAGTTTGACTTCACCGTTGTTTACAAGTCCGGACTGAAGAACTCTGACGCCGATTGCCTCTAACGAGCGCCTGTTGATGCACTACCGCCGGATGAGGATGAGGACGCCTTCCTGGGACCAATCAGCCCCAGCTCTTTTAAACATCACTAACTCTCGGACTCCGACCTAAAATATCTCATCAAGTACTTGAAGGAAAGGTTTCTTAACACACCGCCCCGTTCAAGCGTGGACTCGTTTCCTTCTGTGTACGCAATGATGTCCTCGTGAAGAACTTAGCAGCGAACAAAGCAGCCTACCTCCTTGTTGCATCTGCTTGTCTCCGCAAAGAAGTTAGACAGGCTTCACACGACGAGTCGACAGCAGGATATCTCCGGTATTCTCGCACCCTCCGCCGCATTCAAGACAAGCATTAGTGACCCCGACAGTCTGCCGATTGCGCACATTATATGAAAACCTGCCGAGATTGTCAGCGACGAAAGACCCCTCCCATCCGACGAGCCGGAATTCTGAACCCCATTGAACCCCCTTCAACGTAGGCCCTTTCATGAGATCGGCATGAACTTGTTTGGCCCTTTCCCAAAGTCAACGCATGGAAATAAGTAAATCATCATAGCGACCGACTACCTGCCCCGCTACGCCGACGCAAAATCACTACCGAACGGAACAGCAGCAGAAGTCGCCGAAGTTTTCGTGCAGTGCATTCTTCTACGACACGGTAACCCCGATGTGCTCATCGCGGGCAGAGGAGCAGCATTCACGGCGGAACTAACACAAGCCATTCTGTGTTACACTAAAACCAGCCACAGGAGGACAGCTGCATACCATCTGCGGACCAACCGACTGACCGAGCACTTGAACAAAACCATCGCCGTTTTGCTCGCCATGTATATCGATGCCGAACAGAAGACCTGGGAAGTCATCCTGTCTTATGTCGTCTTTGCCTACAACATCGCAGTGGAGGAAAACACCCAGATGATGCCTTTTAGGCTCGTCCATGGCTGCGAGGACACGACCACGCTACACAGTATGCTGCCCAACGTTACCGAAGAAGAGAACGTCGGCGTCGCCGCCTACCTTCAACGCGCACAAGAGTCCTGAAGACTTGCCCGATTAAGGATCAAATACCAGCAGTGGAGCGACGCCACACGCTACAACATACGAAGACGCAACGCAGAATACAAGTCAGGAGATCAAGTCTGGGTTTGGACGCCCATTCGCCGCCTTCGATTGAGTGAAAAGCTTTGGCGCCTCTATTTCGGCCCGTACAAGGTTCGTCGGTTAGGTGAGCTTGGTTATGCGGTCATTCCTGACGCAATCAATGCATTCCAGCGACGCCGCGTACGACCAGAAGTTGTCCTTGTCCGTCTAAAGCCCTATTATGCGGGCTAGAGGACGCTGTGTGTTTATTTTCGCACGATCCATTTTATTTGGTTCTAGTCGCCTTATTTGTTTAAATGCATCGGGTTGATGCTTCTTTGAGCGTGGAGTAATGCTGCAAATCTTTGCAGCGTTTGTTTGTTCATACTCCAAAGCTGCCGGAACGCCGCTTTATCGCTTTGTATGCGACGCAAGACGCGATGAGATTTATCTCGATTGATCGCAGACAGGCAAAGGTGATTCTACGTCGTTCCAGAATGTTCTAGTAACTTTACACACTTTATCTAGAAAGTTCGCTATCACCTTTGAATTGAGCACGGCCGACAGCGGCGGGCATTCTGTTCGACGACCGCCGAGCGCGCTTGTCGCTACGCCGCCGAGTGATTCAGACCTTTGTGGGCGCAAGTCAGTCGAAATAAAGAGTTTTGTTTAGACACCATTTTAGCAGCCTTTCTGCTTTCCGGACTGCAGTCGCCACTTGACAGTATATTCTAGTGAATCGTTGGCTGAGATTCGATGCTATATGCAAACACGCGTCAAACTGTTGATTTGAATTGAAACTTGTCATTTTGAATGTTGTATATGCGTTATTTATTTCCTTGCGTATTGCCTCTTTTCTGCGTGAACCATTTTTGAAAGGTACAGCTAAGAGGTTCATCTAATATTTTTAGGTCAAACATGAAGGCTGCTGCGTGTCTCTCACTTTGCAGCAGTGACTAATTTTTCCTGAACTAGTTGAGAACAGGTTAGTGCATTCATCACGCCGTGCACCTGGATACCACTGGCAATCTTCCCTGGACAAAAAAGAATACGCATGCAATTGCCTGCCTGGAAATGTTGCATTCGGCTAAGAGCGCTATTTCGTGTGGGACTATTGTTTCTTACTGTTAAACTGGTAAGGATTAAGTCTGGGAACGTTGTGCATCCTAGCATTGAATACTCTACCGCCAATAACTACCACGCTTCCCTTCTTGCATGTCAGTGCTAACTAGAAGGTGTTAAATTTTCGATGAGTCACAGGTGTTTATACTGGAATGAATGCGGAGGCTATCTTTTTGCTTCCGGATAGTGAGTTTATAGAGAAAGTTTCATTCCATACAGAAAATATTTAGTTGAAGCAATACACTGGTTTGAGCTAGCTGGTTTAAACGAGACATAATTGCACAAATACAAACTAGCGCTAAGACACGAGGACGAACACACACTGGCGCCTCTCGTTTCTGTGTGTGCTTGTCCTCGTTTTTTCGCTCCAGTTCGTATTTGTGTTATGTATTTTTTACTAATATCATAAAAACTATGTTTGCTAAAAAGTGCGGTCACTATTTTATAACTATATTGCAAAAAAACTCAGTTTTTTTGGCAGTATTGGCAAGTCATCGTAAAACAGCAATCAAAAAGATGCGCTGTCATTCACGGTGTCTTCCGAATTTCAAATCGATGCCTCCACATCAGGTAGAAAGAAAACATTTTAAGAGACGGCTACGTGTGACGGGTTCGTAACTCTATATGCCTGGTGGAAAAAGGAGATGGCCCCCACACCGATGAAAAGGCGAAAAAAAGCCGAAGGTGGCATTAGATGCGACAAAACAAGAAGTCCTATGATCCTGGTACAAGGAAAGTGCATGAAAAACCGCGTGAGCAGTTATCAAAACAGGGGTTGCGTTGTTACGAACTAGTCCCCTGCTTCGGCTGTGTTGTGGAAGTTAGGAGCGTTTTGAACATTTTATTGCCCATTTACCTCAAAAGGAACGCATTTTCGCATAAAACGCTGCATGGACTCGAAAAGAAAAGTGCCGAGGCATTTACTGCCGCGAGAGTAGCCTCCTGCCTATTCACACTAGCAGAGTGATGGTGCAGTCACCTTTTGGTCGATTTAGATGCCAATATGCACCTTCTTTGCATTTCTATGCACCATTATTGTAATTATGACTTTATTTTTAGATGAAATTTACTTTATTGGTCGTCGTTCTTCAGCGTCCTCTGCTTACCGGTATTTGCATGCAGTACCTGCTGCGTGGGCCTATCGGGCAAGTTTGTGTTCGGCTTCCTTTGGCGCCTCTATAACTTTGACGGCCATCCTTGCGTGACTCCCAGCCATCCTTCTCGGAGATGCATGTTGACAAAGCGATTAAGCAAGCCATCAAGGAGGCCGCTAGCTCATGCGGGGTTGATGAGGGCCGTCCAGTGCATTGGCGAACGACCCATGTTTACACACAAGGAAAAGGGAGCCGCATAAAAAAGTAATGCAGTGACGCCTGACGAAGGACGTAGGGTACTTTCTCATGCCCTAAATGATGCACTCGACCTTCAAAGTGTTTCCTAGTCGTCCTGCGTTCTTTCTGCCTTAGATACTTCCGAATTCTTCTCTGTCCCAGACATTAGCCTTGGACAGCATATAGAGCGTTAACACAAAAATTTGTTCCAGCAGATAAAAATTCTTAGGCGACCGTCAAAGATGGTGGAAAATGAAGTCCAAGATAGGCCCTTCACGAAGCATCGATACGGGGTAAATGGTGAAAGATGCTTTTAAGCTTAGAGGAACCACTGAAATTCGCTTCATCTTTCAGAGTCGCTGGTGAGCTGAAAACCGAAAGCTCTTATGTTTTAAGTTTAATTAACGCTGGAACCTCTGACCGCTAATATCTTTGGTTTTTCTCGCAGCCTGGTGCAAGGACGTGTGGAGGTAATCTAGTTTTACTGGTTCAGAAAAACTCAATCTTACAGTGCATACACACTGCACTGTGCGCTCTGAGAGGTGTTTGTTCTCAGACTGTACTGACACTCTCCAAGACGGACAAATTGCGGTACAAGAAATGCACTGCATAATTGGACTGCACAACACTTTCTACGCCTCGGTTGATCCTTAATCTGCCTTTGTGTCTGCTGTTTGCAACAGCTGGCCGCAGTTAAAGGAATAAGTTGCGAGTATTTCTATTTTCCAAAACATGTGGCAACCGTATTATATTGTTTCAAAGATGTTCCTTAATAGCAATTCTGTCTAAAAGAGTGTAAGGAAAAATATTTCACAGAAGGAAAAATCCACATTGCATATCCCATCATAAAATTGCTTGTGAGTTGGAAGTAGTCTTTTCTACCTTTTTATCCTGCTCATTTCCCTGAGCTTTCTTGATAATCTATCAAAAAGTCTGTATTTGGGGCCTTGCATACTAGATAGGTTTCATATCCTGCAGCTGTGTGGCATACATATTTATAGTTTCTAACTTTCGCTTCGTATTGGCAGGTGCCAGAGGCTCCTGAAGATGGAATTGGAGAGGTTCTAGCACGATACAGCTGAAGACACCATGGCCAGTACAATGCCCCGAGAAAGCAGCGACAGCACCACAAGACGCAGAACAAGACCTGCGAGGTAGCTTTTTCAGGAGCTGCTACAATGCAGCAGCAAGCCGATGACCATGCAGCCAAGGCCGCCAGAGATAGTACAGAGCTGAGAAAGCAGCTTTTGGGACTGCAGAAGGAAAGCAATGAGATTCAATGAGGATTGCTTGATGTTATGAAGTCGTACTTCGCACCAAATAAAAATCAGGAATGAAATAATCTTTCCCCTCTGAAATAACTGATGTTTTACCAACTGCGACAGACAGTGCAGCATGGTCAAATGCTTAAGCCGAAACTTGTTTAACTACTACCGTCTACTTTGTCCACATCTATAATGATGCGGCATTCACTAAAATATTTTAAAGTTTAGAACGCTTATCACTGTCATTTTATCCTGCAAATATTAAACGAGCCTTTGCCCAACATAAAATATTTTGTGGCCAACATTGTAAGTAAAATATATTTCTATATTACAAGCTATCAAAACTATAAAATCTGTAGGAAACTGAACAAGATCCAAATCTAAACCCTCCTGAACCCTACAATGTCATTTTGCACAACATGACACAATGGTAGCACGCAATAAAACAGATACACATACATGCTGCAAGCAGCAGGTTGAGGCCACATCTCAGTACTTTATGCGGTGTAATGAATAGAGAGAGGGGAATTTTAATGAAAGAAAGGCGGAGAGGTCGGCCGGTGGTAACAGGGCCCTGGCCTGCTACTCCACACAGGGGAAAGGGAAGAGGAGGAAAAGGAAAGTGTGAATGAAGGCTGATGATGGCATAATACAATGAGTTTCACGGGTGATGTCTATGCACACGCACACACACACACACACAACACTGGCTGGCGCTCGCATCGCGGTTACTGGACACACATAAAACTCAAAACTGATGTCTGCAACACAACACCGACACATGTCATTAACCATGTAGGTTGTGCACAGGCGGTCACAAACGAGTATCCAGGCCTGTTTCACACAAAAAGTTGAGCAGAGCTTTTGTCACACGCCACCAATCAGAACGTCTCGTCCTTGCGCCCAGAAGAGTTTCCTCAGAGAGAGGGCGAGAGTCCAGGTTTTTCACGGTCGCCTCCAATGTTGTTCTTTCAGAAGTATACTTCGGGCACGCGCAAAGAAGGTGTCCAATAGTCTCTGGTGTGTTGCACTGTGCGCAATTTGGGTTACTTTCGATGCCGATCTTGTGAAGATAGTGTTTGGTGTAGGCAACGCCAAGCCGTAGCCGGTGGAGTAAAGTCCCATGACGTCGCACCACCACAGATGGGAAATGTAATCGTGAGCCAGCGTCAAGCTTACACACGCGGTCCTGTTGATGACTCGGATCATGCCAGTGCGACTGCATTGCCGCCTGCATTAAATGCGCCAACAAGGCTCCAATGTCTGATCTTGAAAAGGCTATCTCAATGAAAGCACCATCACTATGTGCCATCCGAGCCTCGGCGTCAGCACGCTCGTTTCCCGCTATGCCGCAATGGCTCGGTGTCCATTGAAACTTTATGATATGGCCGCGGTGGAAAGCCTCGGCTAACAAAAGCACAATCTGTTGAACCAGCTGCTCGCATGCTCTTGGTTTTAGATAAGTTTGTACGACCTGTAATGCCGATCTTGAGTCGCAGAATATAGTCCATTGCTGCGCTGGCTGGTGACCAATAGTGTAATGAATAGGTATATTATGAACTGGGCAGGTGCTTTGATTGACGGGTGTACCGTCACAATTCTATGATAAACTCTGCTGCAAAAGACACTACTTTTCATCATGCTATACAAGTTGTGCAGCCGTAATAGTAGGGTACTTTATAGTACAGACGTGTTCTTTTTTTGCCTCCACTGGAATTTTCTGTTGAAATAACAATAAGCAAAACCGAAAGGTGGCAAGTGTGCAAATATTGTGACGCAAATAAACAACACAGAAGGGAGACATTGGTTCCAGTCCTCAAAGTAGAACAGTAAATCATGAGAGGTGGAGTAAATCCATAAGGAACACTGCACTCACAACGGTAAATCCAATGCAATAAATACCTGATCCCAAATTTCTAATGTGGCCAGCGTTAAAAAAGTTCTTCAAATACGGAGACCTTTCTGTGTCTGCAAACTGCACTATGTTCTTGAGTACCACCGACAAGCAAAGCTTTATAAACTTCTGAATGTGACTGCTTCAGAAAAGTTCACGCATCAAAAGTGCACCTGTTAGAATGTCCTGCAATACACTGTGTACCACGTGCTGCACCAATGAGTATGAGGCCGGCACTATGAAGGAAATGATTGATTTACTGGCTGAAGTACTAGAACGTATGATCGCGTGCGGCCGAACGGCGCGTGACACCGGCATAAGGATGGATCTCAATTATGCCGCACTTCGGCGCCATCATCTTTGGCGGCTGGTGCCACTCCTGCTGCGTAAGGCCGCTGCTGCTGCTACTGTAACCCCCCCCCCCCCTCCCCACTTGTGAAGGAGTCCGTTGAAACTGGGAGCCGGAACGATACTTTCCGCTTCTGAGGTGTAGCAGGGAAACAGGGCGAAGGAGGGCAGCCGGGGCCGAGAAAGCACGCATGAAGGACCAGTGTGCGGGGCGTCCTCTATGAAGGCTGGCTTCAAGCGGTCGATTGAAAAGGTGTCAGTGCGCCCATGAATGTCAACGACGAAAAGCTTCGGTGTTATTTCGAGTACACGGAAGGGGCCGTCGTTGGGGCGCTGAAGCGACTTGCGGACAGAGTCTCGGCGAACAAAGACGTGCGTGCAATTCGCTTGTTCGGATGGAACATGTCCAGATGGTCGAGACTGGCATCGGAGATGTGGCGCTCTTAGATGACGGAAAAAATAGCGGAGCTTCGTCACGTAATCGGTAGTGTCGGGACTTGCAGAGGAATTGGTAGATTCAAAAAATTCACCAGGAAGACGCAGGGGTGAGTCGAAGACAAGTTCTTTCGGAGTGCAACGAAGATCTTGTTTCAGTGTAGCGCGGAGGCTCAGCAGAACCAGCGGTATACAGGCAGGCAGTGCAGTGGGTGGTGTCGAGTTGGGCTTTGAGGGATGCTTTTCGCGAACGATGGAAGCTTTCGATCATGCTGCTGCTACACATGCAAGACTGTTCACTGTGAAGCAAGGTGCTTTGCCACGGCATTACTCACTGCCACTCCCGAAGGCTCCTTTTGACTGTTTGTGCAGCAAGGCTGTGGTCGTCGTCCATCCCCTAGGCGGACTACATCCAGCTAGTTGGCATCGCATCTGCCAGTCATTTCCTCACAAATACTGTGGAGAACGCAGCAGCAGCCAATTAATTTGTTCACATTGACAATGTCGCATTTAAGGCCCTTAAGCAGAATGCGAAAACGTGCCTTGAGCCGCCCGAAGGCATTTTCTACCACACGCCTGGCACTTGAAAGATGAAAGTTAAAAGCCTGCGCAGCAGAATCAGTAGAGCGAACGTGCGGGTATAGCTTTATGATGTTTTTCTTGGAGTGGGAAGGCTTGATCAGTCAGCAGCACAGGTGAAACGTGTACACCTTCGATGGTTTTAGCTTCCATTTTAAACATTTAACTGCTCAGAATCTTTGGCAGTTTCGATTCCTCAAACACACCTGCATCGTGGTTCCTTCCAGGAGATCCGCTCTTTGTGCAAAGGAATTTGTACCTGTGGACAGCAACAGCTAAAAGTATTACACTGTACCACCCCTTATGGTTATGGTAGTCAAGGTTGACACACTTCGATGTGGCATCCGTCAAGTGCTTCAACAACTTTAGGGAAGCCTGCAACTGCAGAAAACTGCTGAAGTTGTTCGGCCAGTTCGTGCGTCCTCGGCATTCTCACGTGCCGAGGTTCGAGAAGTCACACAAAAACATTGCAGCACTCCTTAAAAATGACGTTAACTGAAGAGCGATTGACTCCAAACACGTTTTCCACATTTCTTTCTTCCGCGGAAGTCGCAAGACGATATATGGCGTTGTGTCACGTTTATCCTGCGGTATTGCTTTACGCATATTTGTGTCCTCCCCTCTCATGCAGTCACACACATTTAAAATGTATTTGGATGCGCCTCTTGTCATTCTACAGTTCTCCCTAAACCCAGCCTCTGGCAAGTGCGGAAGCGTTGCTTCGTACCCTGAAGCTTCGCGCGGATACGCCCACACACTCCGCTCGCGAGAGCACAGCCTTGCAGCCAGAACTTGGAGGCGCCAGCACGTATGTTCGGCTCGTTCTGGCTCGGCTTGCTTGCCTTCAAGTTCGCCAAGAATGGCGAGCTGGCGCCGACGCACCTGCTGCATTTCCACTTGATATGCGGCCAACACAGCGAGGAACTTGCTCTCTTCCTCGCCGCCCGGCATAGGCTTGCTCTGAGCCATCGCTATGCACGACTTCCCGTTGACGCACAGCACTTTCAACACTTCATATAGTAAAATACACTGCAAACACTAAAAAAATATTAGAATAGAATCGGAAGTAGACTTAAAACAGCATAATGCACTTATTTTGACAGTAGAAACCATATTAAATGGAATAAAACGAAAACAGCGAGAATAAAACGAAATAGCTCAAAGCGCCGAGGCGATGGCGAGCAATGAAGGAGGATTGCTTTAGCTTTAGAATCAGATACAGACGCTACGGTGTCGACTGCGCCCTACGTTCAAAGGCTACCTTCAGGTTTTGTCTGAATTCGAACAACCTTGGGCAGCATGTTTAGATGCACAGGTGATACCAAGCTTAGTTCACCAAAAAAAACTTCTTATCACAGTGTTTTGTTAAATGTTTTGTATATCACGGGCATAAAATGGACCTTATAATTGTGTCTGGTGCAATAGTCACGTGACCAGCGGCGCAACACTCCCCTGGGACAGGATTTCGCGTGTAGCACCCCCAACCAGAGGTTAACGATAACCGAGGTTAACTCCGCCTAACCATGATTCCGGTTAACCGCGGTTAAGTCGGCCGTGTAACTAAAGCATTAGTCCGCAAAACACCCGTCCTGGCCTTAAACAACAAAGAGCTTGCCCTACAATTATCATGGATATTTTCTCTGGCAATTTCCTGCTTAAAGATTCTGTATGTTCCCAGTGCCGATTTCGTCAGAATCCCTTTTTTCCACTGAACTCTCTCTCTTTCTTTAACCTATTTATTAACCGATAACTGCTTATTTGCTCTCCTACTGCTGTCCAGATATTCGTTTGTCAAATTTCTAGTTCGCTTTCTCCATTTCGTGCCAACAATCCTTATGTACAGGGATCTGAAAACTTTCCTAGACCACTGATTTTCCCCCATTCTTCTCAATCGCTTCTCAAATGCTACCTCACTGCTAGTTTCTCTGCTCTCGAACGACGCCCATCCCATATCACCCTGTACCCGCTGATTTGGTGCATTGCCATGTGCTCCCAAAGCAATCCTCCCTAGGCACCGTTGTTAGACTTCTACCCTTGCTTGAACATCCGGTCTCATGCACAGGACCGCATTGCCGAAAGTCAGACTAGGAACCATCACCCCTTTCCAGACCCGTCTAACCACTTCATAGTTGTTGTAATTCCTCACTGTCCTATTTTTCATGACAGCTGCATTCCTACTAGCTTTATTCTTTACATATTTTTCATGGTCTGTCAGATACTCAGCACCGTTATTTATCCACACCCCAAGATAGTTGCACTCATCCAATACTTTTAGCGCGAACTCCTGTATTTTATGCTTCTCGCCGTCATCATTAAATATCATGACTGCATATTTGTATGTACTAAGCTTCAAACATGGATGGATGGATGGATGGATGGATGGATGGATGGATGGATGGATGGATGGATGGATGGATGGATGGATGGATGGATGGACGGACGGACGGACGGACGGACGGACGGACGGGACGGACGGACGGACGGATGGATGGATGGATGGATGGATGGATGGATGGATGGATGGATGGATGGATGGATGGATGGATGGATGGATGGATGGATGGATGGATGGATGGATGAATGGATGGATGGATGGATGGATGGATGGATGGATGGATGGATGGATGGATGGATGGATGGATGGATGGATGGATGGATGGATGGATGCATGGATGGATGGATGGATGGATGGATGGATGGATGGATGGATGGATGGATGGATGGATGGATGGATGGATGGATGGATGGATGGATGGATGGATGCGGCTGAACCAATTAAATCGGGCGGTCGCTCAAGCCACCTAGCCATGACATGAAATTTTACTCTTGTCTTGATTTTAGCCGCCAATCAGGTAAGCTTCGCTTGGTTACTTCTACCCGCTTAAAATCTACTTTCCGTTCACTGTTCTGCTAGCGCTGAAACGTGGGCTGAGTCAGAAAAACTAGTCATTGATGTTTGCCGCAATAATCTTGATATAACCTTGGAACCTAACGACATTGAAAGAGCGCATCGCCTCGGAAATCATTCAGCCGACCGAACTCGTCCCGTAATCGTAAAATTCCTATCTCATAAAACCAAAGACGCACTGTTATCAAATGGCCGTAAATTAAAAGACACAAACTACAGTATTGGAGAGGACTTTTCCCGCACCATTCGACACGCGCGTAAACAGTTACTAGTGTTTGCCAAAGCCAATTCTAACAAGTACTCCTTGCGCTTCAAACCCCTGCACATCGGCTCAAAACGCTATGTATTTGACGCATCATCCCAAACCGTCAAGGAAATAGCATAGCAATTGCCCCGTCACAAAACTTTAACAAATCGTCGACCCGCTCCACCGCACAATGTTCTCTCGTTTTCGATAATATTCACTAACATCCGTAGTCTTCTTCCAAAGCGCGAGCTCATATCAAACATCATGTCGTCATCCGGAAGCAACATACTAATACTAACAGAAACTTGGCTAAATAGTGACGTAACGGATGCGGAAATTTTGGCCGATTTGCCCAACTTCGAAGTGTATCGAAACGATCGGAAAGGCAAACGGGGGGGCGGTGTTCTCGTTGCCATTCATCGAGGCATATCATGCTCTGTTGTTGACGTCGCATCCGACATTGAAGCCATATGGCTCATCTGTCGCGCTCCCCCCGTTACAGTTCTGCTTGGCGTTTGCTACAGGCCCCCCCAGACTAGTCCAGACTTCCCACGTCATCTGAACAACATCCTTCATAAACTTGTTTTCGCATATCGAAATGCCCGTATTCTTCTTTTTGGTGATTTTAACTACCCGGATATTGATTGGCAGAACATAGCTAGTTCCACAATAACGTGTCATGCAGAGGCGAAGAACTTCATCGATGTCTGTTTAAATTTTAACCTCACTCAATTAATTTCCCAACCAACCCGTGTCTCACGAGAATCAGCAAACACACTCGACCTGATACTAACAAGCAGCCCCGAGAATGTATCATCCATCAGTTACCTTCCTGAAATCAGCGATCACAAAGTCATGCACGCTTTATTCTCATTTACCTCGACTCAAAAACAGACATCCGATAAAACGATACGCCTCTACGATAAGGGTAACTATAATGCAATAACTGAAGAACTTAACACCTTTTTTCCTGAATACGTATACGCATTTCACACTCGCTCAATTCATGAAAACTGGCTGATATTCAACAACAAATTAAATCATCTCACTAATATGTTCGTACCAAGGATTACCTTTCATACTAATCGCAATAAACCATGGTTTACCCAGCACTTAAAACGACTCGAAAACAAAAAGAAACGATTGTTTCGTACCGCCAAACAAAACGACACGCCTGCCGCATGAGGAAAATACTTCGAGGCCGAAAAATTATACCTACTTTCTGTTCGTAACGCCAAGTACTCATTTTATCACAATGACTTACCAAACTTACTTATAAGAAACCCCAAGCAATTCTGGCAAGTTTTAAACCCAACACATCCTCCCGATATTAAACTGACGAATGATTCACATGAAGCAGTGACTGACCATGATTGCGCAGAAATATTTAACCATGCATTCACATCTGTGTTCACTACCGAACCCAACGCACTTTCACAATTACCACCATTTAACTTAGAAACCCCCAAGCCGGCAGTCACGTTCGTCGAAGAAGGCATTTCATCCATAATTCGTAATATGAAACTTTCATCATCAGCTGGTATGGACCTGATTAATTCAAAACTATTGAAAAACGTGGAATCAATTTGTGCATCATATTTATGTCTCATTTTCTCACAGTCACTCTCCTCAGGAATTTTGCCTCTTGATTGGAAAACGGGGAAGGTCGTTCCAGTCTACAAATCAGGTAACAGAGACTCGCCCTTGAATTACCGCCCCATTTCATTGACTAGTGTGCCTTGTAAAATCATGGAACATGTCATCTACTCACAAATCGTAAACTTCTTGGACCGAAACCATTTCTTTCACCCCTCACAACATGGATTTCGTAAGGGCCTCTCTTGCGAAACATAACTAGCGCTTTTCCTTCACGACTTGCACACTAATCTAGACCGTAATATGCAGACAGACACCCTCTTTCTTGATTTCGCCAAAGCTTTTGACAAGGTTCCCCACCACCGGCTATTACTAAAACTCTCAAAGTTGAACCTAACCCCTAATACTCTCAAATGGATTGAAGAATTCCTAACTAACCGTTCTCAGTCAGTCTATCTTAACGGCCATCTGTCTACATCTCTCCCGGTTACTTCAGGGGTCCCACAAGGTTCTGTCCTCGGTCCCCTCCTATTCTTAATATATATTAACGACTTGCCCCTGCATGTTTCCTGTAGTATTCGAATTTTCGCAGATGATTGTGTTATTTACCGCACCATTAATAACTGTCACGATCAAAACACTCTTCAGACAGAGCTTAACAACGTACTAAATTGGTGTGATAACTGGCTAATGTCCCTCAATCCTACTAAATGTAAACTCATGTCCTTCACTCGTCGTCACAAACCATATCTCTTTCATTATTCAATTTCTAACACACAGATTGAGCAAGTACAACCATATAAATATCTAGGAGTCACCCTCTCTTCTAATCTATCATGGCAGGTTCATATTGGTAACATCATTTCAGCATCAAACAAAACACTCGGTTTTCTAAAACGTCATCTTCGTCTTGCCCCACCAAATGTTAAATTGCTCGCGTATAAATCACTTATAAGACCCAAATTAGAATATGCATCCCCCATCTGGAGCCCACAACAAGCATATCTAATCACCGCATTGGAAGCTGTGCAGAATCGTGCTGCCCGATTCATTCATTCCTCATACTCATATGACGTCAGTGTTTCATCCTTGAAAGCTACGTCCGGACTGCCACCCCTCTCTTTTCGTCGTCGCATTGCTAGCCTCACCCTTTATCACAAATTCTTTTATTCTTCTCTCAATCAAGCACCGTATATCGCCGCCGCATCACGCATATCTCACCGCACCAGTCATCTCCTTCAAGTTGCCCGCCCACTATCACGCACTACTACGTTTTCAGCTTCGTTATTTCTTCGAGCAGCCACGGACTGGAGCGGCCTACCCCATGACATCGTCGCCATCGCTTCAACATCTGCTTTTCAAGAAAGCGTAACAGATCACCTTCAACGTTAAATTACCATCGCTGTTTGTTTTCCTCACTAAAAATGTAATCCCACCCCTTATGTAACACCCCCTGAAATGGGGGCATTTAAGGAATAAAACTGAACTGAACTGAACTGAATGCCTTGGATAAATCAGCCCCGCTGCTTTCTACTGTAGGGTGAAGCTCTTTACAGAAAAGTATCAAGTGTTCAGCCGTTTCCTCCTCTTCTCCGAACGCAACGCACAACGTGTCTATCTTGTGGTACCTGTCTCTATATGTCTTAGTCCGCAAAACTCGCGTCCTGGCATCAAACTACAAAGAGCTTCCCCTACAATTATCATTGATATTTTCTTTGGCAATCTCCTGTTTAAAAATACTGTATGTTACGAGTGCTGATTTCTTCAGCATCCCTGTTTTCCACAGAGCTCTCTGTTTATTTAAAGTTTTTCTTAACCGATATTTGCTGATTTGTCCCTCTACTGCTGTCCAGATATTTGCTGACGCCCAGCGCCGCCAGGTTTTCAGATGAGTAATCACAAAGTAGGACGGAGCAGACGTTGCCGTTAGGGCGTTGCTGGCGCGATAGCTGGTTCCTCAGCTTTCTGGAGCGTTAGTGGAGATTTTTTTTCTGAGCTTTGCTATTCCGAAGAACAAAATATTGTCGAGATAAGCATAGCAACACGTATTGATCGCCGCAATCGCCAGGCAGGGTCAACACCGGGTATGCTTTCGCAGCACTGCGGGTAACATGACGCCGTTGATGCTGCACTACGGCTTTTGAAGTCAAACTTCTTTTAAGTGTGTTTTTTTTTCGTTTAGGTTTTTCTGTGAACGGCGCAAGAATTTGCATATCACAGTATGTGTACTCCGGCAAGGAACGCTTTGAAGCAACCAAGCTTCGTGTCAATGCACGGGGTCAATATTAAAATGGCCTTCCGCGAACTGCACGCGCTACAAACAGAAAACTTGTTCAGAATTTGTTATGGTGCTTTCGAAAAACGGCGCTAGTGTATTAACGATGCCAAAATCTGACCACTTTGGTTGCCCTTAACGTGTCGTAGTTTAAAACGCATGTAGTGAGTCTGAGGACATGTATAGAAACATGCTGGGGCGTGAAATAAATGTTTGTCCTTGCGCCTCAATACATGCGTATTAGCTTACGATCGTTTATGACTGCCATTACATGCGTTTTATCGAGGTTACCACTCTTCAAGCTTTCTAGATTAACAGCATGCGTGGGTTCCGCAAGAGCATCATATACATCAGGCACCTGCAAGACTTGCTTTCAGGGCACTGAGAGCATGACGCCGCTACAGGACGCCGCTACAGGGCGCCGTCGTCGTAATACACGGCTGTGGTAGCCAACCCGAAAAAACGCAGGCTTGAGGATGGCACAGTGATCATCTGCATCAGACTGGTCAGCCTGAGAACTTGCAACTTTGGAAGTTGTTACATTCAGTGTCACACAATGAAATAGTTATTCCGAGAAAACTGGTAAAAATTAGTTTCTGTCTATCGTCTGCATCACTGTACGAAATTTAAGGCTGGCATGAGCTTTTACATGCCATCCTCTGCCCCTCCAGAGCTCTTGCTACGTTCAAAAATTAGGAGCACAAAGCATTTCGGACAAAATTAAAAATCCTATACTGCAGCCGATAACGGCAATACCTACCTCAAAAAACCGAAGTGTCATCGTAAAGCACAGAACATTTAAATACAGAAAAGTTGTTTGGGTCTGATGTAAAACAAATGAACCTATATGGGATTAACAAGTACCTTCAAACAAATGCAGCGTGAAAGTTTTCGTACCGTGTACACAAGAAAATACTAACACTGAAGCAACTAAAAAAAGTGATCCGAGTGCAGTTGAAGCGATATAGATTTTAGTTGCTGTATCAGCTAGCAACGCCGACGTGGTAAATTGAGTTTAGAGTGCACACCTTACTTATGCCTTACAGCCGTCCTTAAGGAGCCACTCTGGAGCCTCGCGGTGATATAAAGCGGGGAAAGTTGTCCAAGGTAGTGCATTACGTCCCTTGGTATTCCCGACATAAATAATCGCTCCTTCGGGTGTCGGCCGCGGCTTGCATGGTTTGCCGTCTTCTCTGTGCACCTTACTGGCGCCACGAGCGGTAGTGCCGCATTGCGTTAAGAAAATTAAAGCTTGCACGACAAATTAACGAACAAATGAGCCTCATGGAATTTGCCGTGCTCGATAAACCACCTGAATCTCTCTTGCTTCCGCTTTTATTCGCGCGTCCACGCTGGAAACAAGTAGAAAACACTCTTATCATAGCCATCTTCAAAGTGGCATTTGCTGCCACCGCAGTATGCTGACGGTTTTCGGGTTTCATCAGTCGCCGTTCCGTATTTCTGGCCCCGGTAGCGTCCCCCGTCCTACCAAACAGTGCAGGTGATGGCCGCTAGGCGGTGCTAGTCGTAGGCGGTTAAACTTCAGCAGAGGTTCCTTATAGGCGAACCGTGGTGCGTGGTGAAACAGCCGAACTGGATGCGGCGACACGAGGCTGGCTAGTGTTTATGCCGCTATCAGTCGGGCTCTGCCTGTGACTGGGCGTTTGCCGGCCCATCTGCTGTTGCTTTCACAACGATTAGATCACGGACATATGAAAAGGTAAATGGAATGGATCGTTAGAGAATGCGGCCCGAGTAGAAATCACGTTAGTAAATGCGCTGAACGGCGGGTGGCTATATATTTCTACCGTCCAGGAGGTCAAGTCACCGTACCTGCTGCGCACTATCGAGTTTTAATCTTGCGTATTATTGCATGCTGTTCATCGCTGCCCCGACGGCTCTGCTCTGCTGGGAACGATCGGCTAAGTTTAGGGGGGCTGATTGTGGCATTTTCTCTCTGCGTCTTTGCGCGGTAAGGCAGTAAGCCCGGGCTATGTCCACCCAGTCTCCCGGCCAGGGGAGTTCCCTCTGGTCGGCTTCTCTGTCGACTGATCTCCTACCGTTGGAAGCTTTTTTGCGCAGTGGTGTCGGCAGTATCCCTGTCGCGCTGGTGCCTAAGGATGGTGGTACTATCAAGATGAACAACCCTGGTGCTGTTCGGGCTGCTCTCCAGTCGGCGACTTCTCATTATGAGTCAATCTTAGAGGTTCGCCAGTTTGGACGCGGCGGGATTCTGTGCAGATCGCCAGACCTCGCCTGTGTAAGAGATTTACTAAACTCCTCATCCTTTGCCTCCCTTCGGGTACGTTCCTTCATCCCTTCACATCTGGCGTGCACGAAAGGCATTGTACGAGGCGTAGACTCTTCCCTGTCTCCAGCAGAGACTCTTGAGCTTCTGTCGGCTGCAGGTGTTGTTGCTGTGCACCGCTGTAGCCGGAATGTAAACAACTTGCGGATGCCCACTGAATCAGTGATTGCTACCTTTGCCGGCACTTCCTGCCCCTCTGAAATCAAGGCATGGTTTCTAAATTTTCGGGTAGACCCACTGTCATCTCGGCCTCTGCAATGTAACAACTGCTGGCGCTAAGGACATAGCGCCGGCGGTTGCAATTCCAACTTGAGGTGTTGCAACTGTGGGGATGGCCATTCAACGAGCACCTGCACTGAGAAGAATGAGAAGTGTTGCCTTTGCGGCAGTGCTCACTCTGCAAACTACTCAAATTGTCCCTCTCGAGCTCAGGAAATTCAAATTCTGGAAATAATTGACAAGAAACGCTGCTCGCGCCGTGATGCTATTTCAGAGGTCAAAGAATGTGCCCACGGTTATGCCGGTGTGACCGCTCGGCAAGGTGTCATGTTAGACTCAACGCTGTCCCAGGCAATTGCGGCTGCTGTGGAGGCTTCGATGTCTAAAATGGTAGAAAAGATTGTCGCAAGTGTGTCGGAGTGCTTTACAAATGTTCTAGCGACTCAGATTACACATGCCGTGCAGTCTAGTTTGGCACCTCTTTCGACAGCAATTCCCTCTCCTCTTATCCGGTCTCCAATTCCAGTAGCATCACAACCCCAGGAACAAACTTTTGTCCCTTCCGCTGTACCTACCTCGGGTACTTCGAGGGATGTTGATATAATGTATGATTCCGAGATGGTGGAGCCTGATGCGCGGCTTCTTAAGCGCAGTGGGTCCCCCATGTCTCATTCGTTGTCTTCACTGGGTACCCAGCCCAAATCAAAGAAGAAGCAGCTTGGCACTAAATCCAAGGATACCATTTTGGAGCAGGCAGTTGCTGCTGCTAGACTTTCGCAACCATAGCGTCGTTGCGAGTTCTGCAGTGGAACTGTCGCTCTATTCTTTCCGCTTCCACAGATTTACACTGCCTTTCTACTCAGCTTAATCCGGATGTCATAATTCTGCAAGAAACGTGGCTTTCAACCGACAAACATTTTCATATAAAAACTTACCGTTCATTTCGCCTAGACCGCCAGTCAAGAGGCGGGGGTTTACTAACTTTAGTCTCTTCAAAATTTTGCCAGAGGGCTGTGGTATCTTTTCAACAAATGTCTCCTGACTGTGAGATTTTGGCAATAGACTTTGTACTTCCTGAGTGCTCTCCATTTTGAATAGCAAATTGTTATTTCCCCAATGGAGTCCAGGATGTTAGACCTCTGGACTTTTTACTCGTAAACTGTAAAAACCCAGTTCTCGTGGCTGAGGACTTCAATTCTCACCATGTGTCTTGGGGTTTTAGGACTAATACATGCGGCAAGCGCCTTTGGGACTGGGTTTCTGATCACAACCTGATGTGCTTAAATTCAGGATCGGCCACTTATCTTCGCTCACACACTCAATCTGTTTTAGATCTCACGTTCATTAGTCCTGGAATTGGCGTAACGAATTGGTCGACAGTTGATAGCGGCACCTCAAGTGATCATATACCCATTCATTTTGATATCATATGTCGTGTTATTCCGGCGTCTTCTCAGTTGCGGTCACATGTGAATTATGACAGATTTCAGACGGCGTTGCGCTCTGCCCTTGCTCCAGTGTCTAACATCGCCGAGGTCCACCAGTCAGCAAGCATATGTCTGGCTATTGAGGAAAGCCGTAAAAAGTCGGAGTTCCTGGTGAGGCCAACAAAAGGGAATTCTTCTAACTGGTGTAATGCGGACTGTACAAGAGATTACAGGCGGAGGAAGGCAGCATGGAAAAAGCTTCTTCATAACCAATGTCCGAATAACTGGAGTGATTATAAATTTATTGCAGCCACCTTTAAACGCACAGTTTCTCGCGCAAAGGAAAAATATGACTCAGAACACTTCGATTATCTTTCAAAGGCGGGCAACCGACGTGCACTATTCGGTTTTCTACGGTCTAGGAAACAGCTCATGTCCTCTCATAATTTTCAGTCATTAGTTATGTCACCTGCAAGAAGCTATCCAGGCGGTTGAATTAATAGCCACAGGCCTGCAAAAGCGGTTCTTGTCTTTACTACCTATGCGACCATTGTTCTTTGCACCAGTCGTGCCAACTGAAAATGCCTCACAAGTAAATCTATCAGAGCATTCACAAGTTGTCCAGAGATTGCCAGCTCCTGCTCCTGGTCCTGATGGTGTTACCACAAAGACGCTCAAGATTCTATTTGAAGAGTCTCCCAACTCCTTATTGCACCTAATAAACTACTCTCTCAAACACGCTTGGGTATCTTCTGAGTGGAAGCTGTCCAAGGTGATCCCTTTACTTAAAAATCAGGGTGGAGGCTATGAATTGGATAATATTAGGCCAATTTCTTTAACATCAAACGTGGTAAAGTTGATAGAAAGGGTGTTACTAATTCGGGTGTCAGCCATTGTGGACCGCAAACGTATACTCAGCCCGTGCCAACTCGGTTTCCGGCCACGGTGTTCGATATGGAATGTACATGCTGATCTTGAGAGCAGAATTCTCCTTGCTCGTCGTCAACGCCTGGTCGCGGCTTTGGTTACGTTAGATGTCACCAAAGCTTACGGCAGTGTAGAGCACTCCATCCTGATACATAGGCTACAGTCTCTTCAATTTCCAGATTATATAGTTGCATGGATATCTGCATTTCTTCATAACAGGGAATTCTTTTGCGTCCATAATGGTGTTCACTCAGAGAGGTATAGACAAACGCGAGGTGTACCGCAAGGAGCTGTTCTTTCTCCTGTGCTCTTTAATATTCTGTTAAGCTCAATTCCTCTCCACCGCCATGTACGCACTTACGTCTATGCGGACGATTTCGCGTTTTTTGCTGCTGCGCCGGATATACATTCTCTGTTTGGTCTGTTGCAGTCATATTTGAATACACTTGAGCACTGGTTGAGCGCATTACACCTGAAGTTAAATGTTGGCAAGTGCGCCACTCTTGTTTTCCCTCTATTCACTCCTGTAGTGGTCTCTCTCACTTGCCAGTTAAAAATAATACCGCAGGTTCAGTCCCTAAAATACCTAGTGGTCATTTATGACAACAAACTCACCTGGCGACCTCACATTGACCATGTCGCGGCGAAAGGGGCTCGTGCCGTGGGCATGTTACGGAGATTATGTCATCACCGGTACGGCATGCGCAGAGATGCGCTATTAATGATCTACATAATGTATGTCAGGCCAATTTTAGAATTTGGATCAGTGTTGTTTTCAGGCTCGGCTACATATAAACTTCGCCCTCTCGTCCTTTTAGAGAGGGAAGCACTTCGCATGTGCCTCGGCCTTCCAAAATTTGTGGCTATCAATGTACTGTACCTTGAAGCCCGCATTCCGTCTCTCTTATCACGACTTCAATTTTTAACTGTGCAAACTTACCTCAGGATCTATGAATCCCATTTCCACCGTTCCCAAAGCATTTTCTGTTCTCAGCCGGCCTCCTTTTTTGGTGTCCCCTGGTCTCGTTTCAATTCCCCTCAGGTAGTGTTTGTGCAAAGATTACTTCAGCCTTTAGATGTAAACATTTATGATATCCTTCCTGCGCTTCGCAATGGGCCCGACATATTCCCCAAAAATGCAAAACTTTTGCCACCGAGTATTCTAAATGGTCTTCTAGAAGATCATCTGAGGACCCTACCTACAGATATAGCAATAGTCACTGATGCATCGCAATGCAATGAAAAAGCAGGTGTGAGAATATTTTGCTCGCATTTAGACTGGTCATTTTCTCATCGCCTTCCAGATTTCACCCCTATTTTTCAAGCAGAGTTTCTAGCAGTTGTACTTGCTCTACGCAAGCTAGGCCCCCTCTATTACAGCAGTTGCAGTAATTACTGATTCTTTATCTTTGTGTTCGTCCCTAGCTGCACATGTTGATGGTCCCATTTTATCAACTTTCTTATCACTACTTCCTCCGCATTTGAGCCTTGTTCATTTAGTATGGGTTCCCGGTCACAGCAGTGTGACAGTAAATGAGATTGCTGATAATCTCGCAAAGGCTTCTCTCAGCGGCCCTGTGTTGCCAATCATCCCGGCTACAGCCTATATTACAGCATCTAAATTTCGGCGACGTGCGTTTTTAAGCACGCGACACATCACTTTTAACATCGGCGGATTATGAGCACCTTAAATATTATTGGAACAGGAAAATTTGTTGCTCTCGGCAGCTTGAAGTATCACTGACGAGGCTGCGCTGCCGCATCCCCCCTCTAAATTTCTATTTACACAAGTCGGGTTTGGCGCTCTCTCCTCTTTGTGCATTTTGCCGTGAGCCTGAATCAATTGAACATTTTTGGCTGTATTGTCGCCGATTCAACTCTCTGAGAAAAAGGTTGCTGGAGGAGCCCTTGCAGCATCTTGGCCTTAGTTTGAGCAGCCCGCTCTTGCTATCATTTGGCGCCACCGCATTAGGGTTCAGCCACAGATCTGTTTGTACCGCTGTTCTAAATTTCCTAATAGAATCTAACCGACTGCCTTGCTAAGTGTTCCAACCTTTTCTTTTCTATCAATTATTACATTTTGACTAAATCATTAATATTTAATCCCTCTCTTTATTATTATTCTTAAAATTTTAAAATCAAAACACTCAACCCTTTTCTGCTAATGACGAAAATTCACCGGTGTTGCGCTCCCACGTGCTTTTCCTTTTTGTTAACTGCGTTCAGGTGAATAGCCACCCGATTCTTGGCCGATCCCCCATTGTGGGTATGTGCCATCTTTTGATAGGCTAACAACAACAACATACGTTGGTTAGCGGTTCAGCGCAGGCTCTGATACTCCGGCGTAACGCGCGCGCGCGCGCTGCACGGCAACGTCACGTCGCCCAAAGCGAGACCCTCTATACTCCTACTGCGCTTTACCGCCGACGCGTTCGGCGCCTTCGGGGAACTCTGACCGCACTGGTGGTTTCGCGCCGAGTGTTCCAGCTGCCGCCGGCCTGGCCAGACCGGTTCGGCTCCGCGGCGAGGCGCGCGTTGTGACGTCATGTGCGTCCTCAGAGCACCGCCATGGCGAAATCGCAAGTTCGCGGCCAGTAAAGCTTTCGCTTTAAAATTCTACGCAATATTCACCGGTACAACGTAATGTAATTTCCCAACGCAAAGATTTAGATCATTGTCCATCAGTACAACTTTTCTTAACCGTATTAAAACAGTATAGATTTGTAAATCACTGCTTAAATATTCTGGACTTCAAGTTATTTTTTCTTAAGCTGTTCTGATATCGCTATTTTCTATGCTTTTTATGTATGTTATTTTATGTTCCTTCTCATTTTTCTTATTACTAAGAACTTTGTACAGTGTTCTTCATCCAAGACATTACATAATTTAAGAAAATAGCATTTTTATGTTTGAAGAGCGCTTTTTTCGGCTTAGCATTGTCAGCGGCTTGGTAAAGCACAATACAGCTACGACGTGCTAACTAATGGGTTGGCTAACTAATATTGAATAGTGAACATTTTATCTATCACTGTTAGGCTTCTTAATTTCTGAGACGCGTGTAGTACAACGGCAGTAATATTCATATCAGTTTTCATAATTTCGCAAACATGGTTACTCTTGGCGCAGTGGGAGAACCAATTTTGGCTGTATCTCGCTAAGGTACATGCGCTTCCCAGAAGCTTGCAGCCAGAGCAATTTCTGTATTGCACTTAACTGCTCGAAATAGCTATAAATTGTTGGGCCACGGTGCCGATAGTAAAGGTATTTTCAAAATTCTGAAAACAGATATGGATATTAGTTGGGGTGGGCTTCACGGCTCTCAATAATTAAGGTCCCTAAAAGTGATACTTAAAAAAGCTATCTATTCAATATTAGTTAACCAGACTGCTAGTTAGCGCGTCTTAGCTGCATTCTGAGGTGCTACACCAATGACAACACTACGCCACAGAAAGGGCTTTTCAAACTAAAAAGCCTCTTTTTAAAATGGCGTTCAATATAAGGTGGAACACTAAGTATATGACAGGAACTTTGTTAAAACTGCGCTGCTTTGCTTCAGGTGGCCTGCCTGGCGGCTTTTGAACCTTGAGACTTCCTACAATATTACTTTCTTCTACTCATTTTTGTTGCATATCTAATGTTCAATATATATGAGTTAACTTGAATGTGTCTTCGATATTTATGCATTAGGTGAAAGCGCGGCCAAAAAGTAATACAGCGTGATCATGCAACCGTACAGCACTCATGAGTGTGTAAACAAAATCGATTTCTTTTCAATCATGTTGTTGGCGCACCTCCTGAATAAAGCAGTGTCATGTATCAGTGCACTTCGTATCTTTGAATATTATTCAATTTAGGTATGGTCGGATGCGTTCAGGGGCTGCATTTAGAGCACCGGGATTTGGGCATTGCACGCAGCTGAACTCGGCCGTTTATTTGCACTGTTCTTCTTCATCATCGGCCGACGCGTTCAGTAAAATGTGCTTGCGAGCAAGTTGGTGATTAAAAAAAAGTTGTTAAACGGCACATTAAGCACACGACAAACACAGAGCACAAAGGAATGCATCAGGTTATCCCTGTCTCCTGTTTTTATGGCTATCTTTGCCCCTCACCTGGCCAGTTTGACTGCTCTTTTTTCGCACAGGTCCAGCACGTCCACTGTAGTTGTTGTGCGGACCATACGAATTTTTTTTTCGAGTTCTCACGCAACTTAGATGCCGAGTATTGGGTAATATTGTCACTTGCCAATCTACACCACTGATATTTAGTACGACACTAAATTAACTGCTTTCCTGTACAAAACGAGCTCAATCTTAGGACGCACGCATTAGTGGAAGGCTCCGGGTTATTAGTGAACGACTGTGATGTTTAATACCGATCATATATCTTTACACAGGCATTTTCGCTTGCCGCCTCTATGTAAAACCTGCTTCAAGGGAATTGAGTTGGGAGCTTCACTGAAACTTTGTAAGTCACTTTTGTCTCCTTTTCGCTGAGTAAAGAATGCCGCACTACTCGCTGGAAGGTGTCCGGTTTTGATGGCACTCATTCTGAAGCCAATGCAACGACACTGCGCACTGACCTTTAACGGCAACGGTCCTGGAGCGTTCCTGACATCGAACTTTCCTAATGCACAAACACCTACCTGCTGCGAACTCTGAACCGAAATTTGCTTGTTTAGGCTACGTCATTTATAATCATCCCTAGGCGCCGTAATACATAAAAGGGCCGTAGAAAAGCGCTATAGGTTTGGTGTTTGGGTCATGGCGGTTTAACGTCCCAAAGGGACTCAGGCTATGGGGGACGCCGTAGAAGAGGGGTCCGCAAATTTCGACCACCTGAGGTTGGTTGACGTGCACTGACATCGCACAGCACATGGGTCTCTAGAATTTCGCCTCCGTCAAAATTTGACCGCCGCGGCTGGGATCAAACCCGCCTCTTTAGAGTCAGCAGCCGAGCACCATAAGCACTCAACCACCGCAGCGGGTCAAAAAGAGCCAATTTTCTCATGGCTAAGTAAGTGGCCTCGTCGTGCACGGGCGTTTAAGAAAGCATATATCACGCTCAACTTTGCTCTTCTCAGTCTCATGCATATCATCTCCATGGTAACGCTTCACTGCGCAAGCTTATGACAATCAGATGCTCCTGCAGGAGTTTATTACCAAATGAGGCATAGACTAAGTGATATAGTCACTCATGTGAAAGCGCTTTCGGCTGGAAGGCCACCAGCCTGCTCACGCGTGCATCGATGACAGCGAATTTCTGCTTTTCGATGAGAAGTTAATTAATGCGGACATCAATGACTGGCGCCGGCAGCGGTTGCAGTTAAGATGCAGCACCTGCCGCCAACCCGGAAGATGGCGTGACACGGGCAGAAGATTGCGAATATTTTGTGCCGTTGTGCAGATCTGTCCCCTTCTGTGCGCAATGCTTAAAACAACTACCAGCTAGTTCACTTTACTCTCTTTGCTGATTTATAGAGGGAAGAAAATCGAGGAGCTGTATAACGTTATCGCATACTAGCAAGATAACTTCCTTGTTACCCACTAAAGACAGGAAAAAATGAAAGCCCAGCTCATCATTCTGTCTTGCAGAACTTTACTTATTTATTTATTTATTTTCTTAGACATTTGCCTAAGAGAGGGCTGAGACTAAAGGCTTGGTATCGCCTGACGAGGCCTCAGCCCAATGTGCATGACAGAGGGAAAATTTATATATATATATATATATATATATATATATATATATATATATATATATATTATATATATATATATATATATATATATATATATATATATATATATATATATATATATATATATATATATATATATATATATATATATATATATATATAACAGTGCGGCTGGGCGGCACACAAACAATATCATTGGTCAAAACAGAAACGCATACACTGCATACGTGAAACACAAAGATACATCTGTAAAAGGAAAGTTCACTCAACGAGAAAATTGCACGATAAATGTAGAATGGGTACAACATAAAAATGATATGAATCATGATACATATGCAACATAATACACTAAATCAGAGATTTTTTCCTCATTTTAACCCTTTCCTCTTCCCCTTCAAGCACAGAAAGAAAACATGCACATGAACAAATATCCGCACATATAAGAACAGTACAGGCATCGCAAGTAAGAATAATGGGAGATGGCAAAGGAAACGTGATTAATTGCAAAAGAGACAAAACATCAATACACTGCACTTCCACGGAAAAGATGTTAGTGAGAAGAGTAGACAACATCACTGAACAAAAGAGCTCTCTTACAATTCTTTTTTGAAGGCAGGGAACGGTTATTGTAATTAATGGGAATGTCTCTTCTATTGAGCATTTTGGTAACCTGAAAGGGTAGTGTTTGCCGGCCATAGTTTGTTCTAACTATTGGCATTCTTATTTTCGGATATCTGATGTCGTACGGGCTTACACTCTCCGTAGGTACGCTATGCAGTCTGTTCTTATGTATCAATTGTAGCAGCCTGAAGTAGTATACCTGGTCTGCCATCAGAATATAGTACTTACTAAAAAGTGGGTGAGTTTTTAGTATCCGTTTATCCTCATAGTAAGTTTCGCAATGCGTAGCACTTTCTTCTGCAAAGTAATTAATTTGTTGTAGTTTGAGTCAGTTGTTGTGCCCCAAACTAGTATACTATAGCTTATTCTAGAGTAGAAAAACAAAGCATTGGAAGAAACAAAACTCGTTTCTCAAATCAGGTGGGTTTGGTTTAGCCGGTGCAGTCAAGTTTCTTGGCGATACTAGCTATCTATTTTTCCCTTATTTCCAGTGATTATTGTTTTCGTTATAGTTAGCTCAAGACAAATCAGAAGAAACAGCTCCGATAATGCAACGACTTGATTGCACCTCCTCTTATTCTTCATTGACTTACTCCTCACGTTTCTCCTGACATTCTTCAATTTGTTTTTACCTGAATACTCTATAAAATTACTCTCAAACACAGTTATTTTAAGCGCCACTCTTCCTCCTGAAATCGGTGTAATGTTTTATTTATTTAGTTTATTCCACTGTTTAGTTGCCGTGCGGAAGTATCTCACCTCTTTCACTGTTTACCTCTTTCGTTCTAACCTGCCTCGGTGGCTCAGCGGCTCACGCGTTCGTGTTTTTATCCCAATGTCGCGGGCTTGATACTGGAAGCGGTGAAAATGATAATGGAGGCGAAATACAAAATCTCCAGAATGGTGTTTTTTATTCCTAGTGCTTCCATTACGACGTCCCTTTTACAGCATGAGTCCATTGAAGATTTTAAACCCGGCAATAAACAATTATTTATATTCTTCGCTGCTACCTCGGCGACATCTCATTCCACTTGCCTTCATGTTTGCGTCCTTGCACCAAAATTGGTCACCTGTAAACTGCAGCACTCTGCACTGCTCCAGTCTTGTCCTTTTCATTTAAAAATAGTCTGCTAGGTTCTATGTGGCCTGCGTCCAGAACTTTAG
Source organism: Amblyomma americanum (assembly GCF_052857255.1). Classification (NCBI taxonomy): domain Eukaryota; kingdom Metazoa; phylum Arthropoda; class Arachnida; order Ixodida; family Ixodidae; genus Amblyomma; species Amblyomma americanum. The sequence goes on along the minus strand of NC_135502.1, from coordinate 144,552,655 downwards.
CTGTTTTTGCAACAGGATAAAAACAGTTTCCTTCTCGCATCTCAAAGTCGGTTCCTACACCGGCATTCCTTCTTTTTCACCGGCGCTCTTGCATTACCAGCTTTTGTTTCCATCGGCCGTTGGTAGTGATTTTTCTGGCATTAAGCGACTTGTCAGCTTGTTTTTATTGCAATTCTGTTTGAGTTTCTTCGGCACCCTGGCATAGCCGCAGCTGTTCGCCAAACAAAGCGACGACGCGCCCTCTTTTTCAACTCGGCGCTCAGTTTGATGGAGTGGGCGATCCATTTTCTTCTGAACCAGACACGGTATTCAGGGCTGGCTCGTGGTCGCTATCGGATTCCAGTTTTTCCCTTGCCACTCTCAGAACATTTCTCACGTCGACACGACGAGGTCCAGGGTGCATAACAGAATCTTCAGAAATCCGAGCAAGAAGGATAATGCGAAGCTTGGAGCTGTCGCAAGATCTCACAAACAAATAAAAGCGTGAACTCTCGGACGATGCTTGGGGATGCTCGAATGCCACCTTTTGGTTTCGTTGTCTTAGAGTGCAGCAGGAGCAGACTGCTACAGCAAAGAGGGGGGTCTTTTTTGTTTTTTGCTCCTATAGGTTTAATTTTCTCAAGAACCTATACAACCGTTCCAAACTTCTATCATTCAAGAGGGTTATGGAAACGAGCATAAGTTTCATTTTAGACTTGGCCTAATAAAATTAAAGCATATTTTCCAATTTTTTAATAAAATCTTATAATTGGACCAATGACACTAAAATGACACGTTCAAAAGGTGAACTGTATCTGAAAAACACAGAAGGCAGGAACAAACGTAAATGGACGAAAATGAGTCTGGAAAGAAAGAGAGGAGCAGTGAAAGAAAGAAGTTAAAAGTAACAAAAAACAAGCAAAAAAACGTGCGTGACTGAAACAGATAGTCGCAAACCACTTTCGTCATGTACTTTTCGTTGATTACTTTCGCCATGTACCATCTAACAAAAGAAGGAACAGACAGCAGTAGCGCCAGCATAGGGCAGGCACGAGTACCAGCCGTGTTGTCCTCGCCTATTCTGTGCGCTGTCTGAAAGGTACGCTCTTCGTTCAAACATTGATGTACTTACAGTAGTTGATAATTATGCAGGCTTAAGGGTTATTTACGATCCCATAATATCATGTTAATCCAGATGATTCTAGGTGACTGATTTTTGGGTAAAAAAATTCGAGCCGCATTGCTTTTTCTGTCGAATATAACGTTTGTCCCATGTAATGTAGCCGAGCTTTTTAAAAACACGCAATGTCCTAGCCGCGTGAAACCAACGGAGGGTTGTAGAGTCACGTGACTTAATCATCTGTATTTTTTCGTGCTTCAAAGTAAATTAATTTGTTATGCCTAATTGGCTAACATTTGAAATATTGACTGGAGAAACAAAGTCACAATGAAAAAGTTGAAGGTCGCTGTGAAAAACAGCTGGCTAAAACGTTTGAATCAAGGTACCGTTTACCTTGTGTAATTTTTACAGCCTTAAACAATAATTTGCACAATAAAAATGGCTTTCACGTAACAACGGTGCCACTTCAATGTCCCAACGTACATATAAATTGCTGCTATGAAATGATCCTAGCCATCGCTGGTGCAGACACATGTGACTGATCAAATGAGAGAGATTAGCTTCGGCATCGCAGAATCCGCCAAATTTAATGTTTACTTTTATGATTAATTAATTTACTGATCGAAATCCGTCGCGGTGACTCAGCAGTTATCGCATTCGGCTGCTCATCTAAAGGACGCAGCTTCGATCCCGGCCGCGGCGCTGGCATTTCGATGAAGGCGAAATGCTAGACGCCTGTGTACGGTGCGATGTTAGTTTTAGTACAAGTTACATAACCATTGTTGGCCGAAATTTCCGGAGCCCTCCACTACGGCGTCCCTCATAGCCCGAGTCGCTCCCGTAATTTAAACCACTTAAGTTGACTGGTAGAGTTATTTTTATGTGAATGCTCAACACAGAAATCTCGACTTGATTGCAGTCTTTACGGTTCCTCACGTAGTAGTTTGATAATCCCTACGTGCATCCTTCATATATGTGAAAAGAGGACAGCCTTTTGATAGAAGGTCGCTCGCCTCGTCATCCGCCTGCTTTGGCAGGAGAGTTATTTGTGTTCCTGGGAGAACTGCCAAAATGGAAACTAGAGCGGGTGCGTCGTTAAATCTAAACATAGAAAATAGAAAAATAGAATTATTGACCAGCAATCATTGAATCATTCTATGCCTGCTCCAGCCATCCCGCTTTGGTATCCTGGGACCCAGGAGATCATGTCTAGGCCAGCAAACTGTCAGCCAGGACTGAATTGACGAAGTTTGCATATAGCACTCCATCTAGCTGCCACTATTATTATTTGCTTTCTGTCCTTACCAGCAGTGCGGGCTGGGCAATATTGTTTTGTTTTTTTACTTCCGTATTTTAATTTCTGTCCTTACCAGCGCATTTCAGTTCGGCGTGTGCCTCTGATGAGATGCACGGGGCAGCCCGCGCTGGAAGCCTTCCTCACGGGACTCTCCTCACGCTGCGTGCACTCCTTCACAATAGGATGCCTCAGAGCATATGGAAAGCGGGAGAGAAGGGGTAAAAGGGCAGGGTCAGCGGGCTGTGCAGTCGGCCGTGCAGCAGTTTGCGGGTTTCCGCTTCGTCGGGCAGTGCCCTACAGCCCTTAACGCACGGTCCGCTGCGGCGCTGCGCTCTGGCACGCGCGTCACGTTTCCCTCGCCGACCTCTCGAAACGTTGCATACAAACGCGTGAGCGCGCGTGCATTGGCTCCTGCCTGCCTTTCCTTGCGTGTCACAGCCAAACGAGCCAACGTCGTCCCTGCTTTGCATCCTTTCCTACATTTTCGCCCTGGCAGTCTTGGTCCTGTTATTTTCGTGTCGAGAAGAGATGAAGGCCTAATACGCGTCTGAGGCAGAAAAACTCGTGAGCATTCTCTTTCGCCGCTAACCTTTCAACCCGCAGGCTATGAGAAACACCAAGTGGGCGGCAAGAGCAGTATTGGAGCGAGAAGGAAATCGAATGGAAGGAATGATTAATGCTGGAAAAGCTATAGTGTTGAGCAACAGGAACTGCGATCAGAAAACTTCAAGATCATGAGACCAAAGAAAAAGAGCGCGCGAGTTGGTCTGTTCTCTCCAGAATCTCTTAGCTCTTTCCAGCAGCAATTTTCTCTCTACATTGACAGAAGAGTCAATTATCGTGTTCACTTCTGCCTCGGCAGGGACTGTAAGAGCATGCCCATTGGTATTGGCCCATGGTTTTAATAGCAATATCGTACGACACACCTCCCTACGACACACAAAGAGCACAATTCTACCATCATGAAATGATAGAACTGAGCAATTATATAGGTGTGCACTAGATTGTGTGTTTAACCATGATGATGTGATAGTATAGTAATGAGCAGAGTTAGAAGTAAGCAAAATATTGTCACATGTAATACACTACTTCTAAGAGCAAGTTTGGCATAATAATGTAACACTATTCAGACAAATTGTTTACAATAATTAATCATTTCATATGTACGTTGCTATAGCAGCGAATATTTACAAGAGCTAAAGACGTGACCTTCCGCTTGACCTTAAAAAAAATTTAAAGAAATGTAAGAATGGCAGTAAGAATACTTAGGACAGGTAGTGACAGCTGATCCGGATCATGAAGTGTAAGAATGATAAGAATAAGAAGGGTAAGAATGGGCTGGAGCACATAAGGCAGGTTCTCTCAATTCATGAATAGCAGGTTACCAATATCCCTCAGGAGAAAAGTGTACAAATGCTGTATCTTACCGGTATTCACCTATGTGGCAGGAACCTGGAGGCTAACGAAAAGGGTCCAGCTTAAATTAATGACAACGCAGCGAGCCATGGAAAGAAAAATGATTTGTGTAACGTCAAGAGACCGGAAGCGGGCAGAGCGGATGAGGGAACAAGCGCGTGTTAATGACATCTTAGTCGAAATCAAGAGGAAGAAATGGGCTTGGGCAGGGAGTGTAATGCGAAGGCAAGATAACCGCTGGTCCTTAATGGTAAAGGGATAGATTCCAAACGAAGGCAAGCGTAGCAGAGGTCGGCAGGCGGTTAGGTGGGCGGATGAATTTGGGACGTTTGCAGGCTGAGAGGGTGGGCGCCGCTGGCAAAGGACAGGGTTAATTGGAGAGACATGGGAGAGGCCGTTGCCCTGCAGTGGGTGTAGTCAGGCTGGAGATGATGATGAAGAACGACAGAGGTTGAACGGATGACGCCGTCTACGGTATAACGCAATGCAAGTCACGTGATTTAACATGACTTCAATCGGCGGGTTGAAAAGGCACCTACCGAGGCTGCTCTGAACACGCACGATGGCGACATGGACAGGAATGAACAGTCGTTTCGATGAGCTGTTTCGATGAGCACTGGCTGTTTTCCGGAACACACTCAACGTTACAGGCGCCATGCCGCGTCTTGTTGCCCGATCCACCAGACCTTTCGCCCTCAACCCAGATTCAGCACTAGTTAAATGACATATAATTTTTTCGCAACATTTGCAGTTCCATAGAGCACTGAAGATGAATTTGGACCAGCACGAAAGAACTGCAGGCACCAGGCTTACGCCCAACGCCAGAAGCCGTCAAACATAAGGTAATCGTCTTTGACAGAAGCGTTCGAGGACGATGGAAAAAAAGCTTATTAGGTTAATTTCTGCGAGGGCTTAGTGGAGGTGATGATTCCATCGACAAAAGTCGAAAATTCTATATTATAATAGTTTTCGCAGAAGTTTCTGCAAGAAGAAGGTGAAAAAGGAAATAACCTCTGGCATCTGTAAGAAGCACCCTTTGAAAAATACGAGCTCATCTTGGTGACTCATACATTTGGGTCTTTGTACACGAAACAACGGATGTGAAGGGAAGAGTGTTTGGTCACTTATTGGCAAGAAATATAGGAGCTGATAAAAAGACAAGGCCTTTCATTATATGCTCTAAGCCTTTGGAGAGGACCAATGAGGAAACTGTTTGCAACTTTGACAAACCAATCCTTGAAAGTATTCTACCCCAATGGCATGGAAGACAGCAAGGTTTCGCTTTTGTTCACGGATGCTGCAACCTATAAGCATAAGGCCGCACTTGTGTTGAAGGCGTTCTGACAGCAGATGGACCATGCCACTAGCCTAAAGCATGGGCTTCGCCGTATTTGAGGGATATTAAGTAACTTACTAGTTCAGTCAAGGGTTTTTTTTTCTGAAAGTGCCGTGTCGTCTGTGCTCGTTTAAAGGACAGTTGACAGAAGTTCCTCTCCTGATGCAGCCTATCATAACACGCTAGGGTACATAATGGAAACCGTTGCATACAACTACCACATTTCTCACCTAAAAATCATCAAAAACTGTTTCTCAGTTCAAGAGAATGCTTCAGTCAGAAGGGCTTAAGCTTGCCTCTCTCAGGACAACCTCCAAGGAGACCTCAGGTACTTAGTAGCTAACTTCACTCTCGAGACCATTACAAAAAAAAAAAACATTGACCCTATTTCTTCGCAATTCTGCCGAACCTTATTGCAGAGCGAGAGCTGGTATTCTGCAATTCTTACGGCAATTCTTTACACATCTCTTTCTGTAATTTCTTAAACATTTGTTTCTGATATTTTTTTTAAAGCGAAATTTATTGCCCCAGGGCATCAATGATAGGTGAAGGTGTGATGAATGATGTAGTAGAGATTAAATGAATGTTAAAGGTTAGCTGATTTGATGAACTCCAGTAGAGAACGATGGTACGGTCCTTGCGTCCAGGCAATGTATGAAGCAGGGTTGCTTGGTGAAAGACCTGCTACCATCAGTTATTCTTACCATCTGATACTCTTTCTGGATTTCTTTACTTTTATTTATGTTGTTTTTATTTTAATGTTTTTGATTTGTTCTTTTTGTTTTTGTAGTTTTTTCTTCTTTGGTTTAATTGGTTACTCGTTTATTTTGTTTTTCTTTGTTTATTTCATTTCATTATCTTTATTATTTTTTATCAATTTTATTTTAAGCTGCGGTGAATTCCAAGGTCGTTTTGCGCACCGACATGACCTTGAAGAACGAAAGCGGTATAGCTTTCGCTATAAAAGCTGCTTTGGAGGGTGAAATCCTCACTACTATCATCCAACTAATGCTGAACGTAGAGCTGCTCTTACTCACGGAGAAGTTCCTGAAAGATTTTTGCCAAGTTTCTATCCGTAATGAGCAAAAATCAGAGGCTTTAAGTTCTTAATGAAATGTTAGGAGTTCTTGCCAGCGAAACTTCAAGGGTAGTTAAGAGTATAAACCGATCAGATGTTTTGAAGCACAGGCACGCTGGTGTAACACCCGTTGATATCGAGCGTTTCTTTTCACCTTACAAGCTTGTTGCGTGCGAGAATACGAGCCGATCAACCTGAAGATCGTGTTTACATGGTACTTCTTTCATACTTTTAGCAGCAATTTTTAGATGAACAGTGTCTATCATGGACCCTGAGCAGACGTACGCAGTCCTGTGCAGAACAACTTTTTATTTTTTCGCCTGCATATTCAGCGTCAAGCAGGACTGTGTGTGTGTGGGACAATTTTGCCGTATCTGGCATTTATTATGTCCGGACTCTTCTAACTGCAAGCTCCATTAGATGGTGGTGTGGCTTCAGACACTAACTAAAAAACATTGTTACACAACTGGCAATTTAATTGATAATTAAGCTAAAGCTTTGTGTATGTCTCCCAATAGACAAGGATATGTAATGTATGAGTGAACAGTTCCTGCTGTTATGACCGATACTCTAACATACCTACGTTATTTTCTAATTACAAGTCCTCGTCTAAAGGCGTTCATCGTTCGTTTTTAGTTTTGTGGCATTACAGACCAATTCTGGCGTTAAACACAGAACGTCGTCTTTCATTAGATACATTAGTAGTTTTAATAAGTAGTATTTATATCATATTGCTTTCAAGAGTGTTTTAAACTAGTTGCTAACACCATTCCCAACGATATCACGCGGGGCAGAAAGCGGCCACCCCCTTGCGTGCGAATATTTTGATCAGATAGCAATCGAAATCTTGTTGCAAATTATGGTGCTTATCTTCTCCATTCGCTGCCTGAAATGTGCCATTAAATTCATAATTTTGAGCCTAAAACTTGCATCCTATAGTTACTAAAAATCTGGCCTCTGCTTATCACCTTTACCATCCAAAAAGGTCGCGATGGCCCACTGAACCACAGTAACATTTGCGCTGTCATATTTTAATGCGAAAGCATATCTTGTCTCGTGAGTCGTGTGTACAGGGCCTCTCAGCCGAGCGTGTCGGAAGATAATGTAATCGGACAATCTCCGCAAGAAAATCACCATTCGAAAAAGAAATTCACCGCAATTTCGACTCGAACCCAGACCTTCTCTGTTCCAGGCGAGCAAGCAACGCATAAGCCTTGAAGGGACTTCTTTTATTCTCTAGTCCATAGAAATAGTGAGAAGTGCAGTATGTTGCAAGCACGTTAGAGGGGCATGAAGTGAACGCGTTCTGGTGTGTACGACGGTAAAGTGAGGGAGAGATGTGTACTGATGTTAGACAACGATGACTGCAAAAATGTCGTTGATGCTATCCACTGGTCACGTGATAAGTGCCACGTGACGGAAATGACTTCCGAAAATTTTCCAACGTGATCCAAGGCTCACATGATAAGCTTCGCGTGGCAACGATGAGTTGCAAAAAGGCTCCTGATTTTCAAGCGCCAATGCTTTAGCATTTCTCCAATGCAGCAGACAGCAGTGCACTACAATTTGTCCGGGAACTTCCGAAGAATAACATTTCTTTGCCGGATCACAGACAAAGACCAGACAACATCATTACCAGTCTGATTTCGCCCACTGCTAGGCAAAGGCCTCTCCCGTGTGTCTCCAATTAACTCTGTCCTTTGTAGCTGCGCCTGCCGTTTCCCCGCAAGCGTTTTACTCGCATCCGGCCACATACATTTCTGCCGCCTCCTGCAACGCTTGCCTTCTCTTGGAATCCACTCCGTTACCCCTAAGGACCAGCTGTTATCTTGCATTCGCATTACATGCCCTGCTCAAGACAATTTCTTACTCATGATTTCGACTATGATGTCATTAAGCCGCGTTTGTTCTTTCACCACTCTGTACGCTACCAGTCTCTTAGGGTTGCACCTTTAACTTTTATTTCCATAGCTCGCTGCGTTGTCCTTAATTTAAAATACACCCTTTTCGTTAGGCTCCATGTTTATTTCCGGAGGTGAGTACTGGTAAGAAAAAGCTGTTGTACAATTTTCTCTTGAGTGATATTGGTAAGCTGCCACTCATTATCTGAGCGAACCTGTCAAATGCATTCCACCTCATTCTTAGTCTTCTAGTTATTTACCTCTCAAGATCCGGATCAGCAGTCACTATCCGTAGAACGTAGACGTATTCCCTCACCGCTTCCAGCACCTGGCTACCAGTTGTGAACTGCTCTTCCCTTGCGAGATTGTTGGGTATTACTTATGTTTTCTGCATGTTAATTTTCAGATCTAGACCAACAGTTCACCTCTGCCTCTATAACTTGTCATGCTTTGTAGTTAATTTCTTGAGTTTCTTAGCAAAGTAATGTCATCAGAGAGTCACATATTAGGTATTATTCATTATTCTCTTTCCTCCAACAGTCCCCAATCCAGGCCTCGGAACACCCCCTGAAAACAAGCAGATTTTGCATTGGCAAAATCGTGTCTCCCTGTCTGACAGCCTTCCTTGTTCGAATTATAAAGCTTACTTTATGGAGGACCATGGTAGCTGTGCAGTTGCTACATCTATCTTCCAGCGTTTTGACATAAGGATAATCTACACCCTCATTAAGCAAAGCCTGTATGACTGCTGAGCTCTCAACCGAGTTAAATGTCCTCTCATAATCAGTGAAGGCTATATATATAGGGTTCGTTGTATTCTGCGTATTTCTCTATCACCGTATTCACAGTATGAATATGGTCTGTTTTTGAGTATCCTTTATGAAAGCCTGCCTGATCATTGTGTTGATTCAATTCTAATGTTTTCGTGATTATAATGGCGATTATCTTAATGAATACCTTGTAGGGAACGCATAGTAAGCTGATAGGTCTGTAATTTGTGTTGTCCTTGGCGTCTCCTTTCTTATGAATTAAGATAATGTTAGCGTTCTTCCAAGCTTCTGGTATGGTCGAGATTACAAGGAATTGCGCAGAGAGAATGGCTATTTTTCCAGCACAATCTACCATCTGTCTTTAAACAGATGGGCTGTTACCTGATCCTTCCCCCCTGATTTTCTCCTTTGCATTGGTCTTAAGGCTTTCTTTCCTTCCTCTTTCCTTACTGGTGCGATGTCACGTTGATGTTCTCTACTGCCTCTCTCTCATTAACGTTCTGATTACGTTGCCTACTGTATAGATTTGCATAGAACTCTTCGGCTGCGTTAACTATCTCATTCATATTGCCTGTGACATTACCCTCCTTGTCTCTTAACGCACCATCAGGCTTTTACCTATGCCACGTTTCCTCTTCACTGCTTTTAGCTTACCTCTGTTCTTTACAGCACGCTCGATACCATCCATAATAAACTTCCTTATGCCGGCTACCTTTCAATTATTTATTAACTTTGATGTCTCTGCCAGTTTATTATTTCTGTAGGGTTAGACGCTTTCACACTTCGGCGTCTCTTAATTAGTCCTTTCGTCTCCTAGATAGCTTGCCGCTATCCTGTTTAACCTTCCTATCGCCTACATCTACTGCACACTCCATAAGAATAAAAGTGAGATAATCATGTACTGTTTAAAAATTAAGATCATCTTCCTTAGTTAAAGCCGAATATCGGTTATGCAGCGATATCCTGAATTCCTCTGCTTTCCGTCTTAGCCCTAACTCGTTAATGGGGTTCCACTTCACTATTTTCTTCCGTTCCCCCTTCAAGTCTAAGGTAATTCGAGGCTTTACCCATTCTGTGGTCGCTACAAGGCACCTTTCTGAGGACCTCCACATCCTGCACGTTACCACGATGAGCGCATAGTATGAACTCTCTTTTATTTTGATTCTCTCCATTTGGGCTCTTCCACGTCCACTTACTGTTCACTCTTTACCGGAAGAAGGCATTCATGATCCGTAAAATATTTCTTTGTGAACTCTATCATCTCCCCGTCCTATTTCTTGAGCCTATGTCCTAGTCGACTATCGCCTGGTCTCGGGTCTCCTTGCAAGATTAGTTACCTAAATAGCAATTTTGTATTTTTCTCAGCAATTGACTTGTGTTTGTCTGATTCACTGCCTAATGCTGTTGTTCATCAAATGATTTGTTATACTAGTTTGATGCTAAGAATATTGTTAGCGTTATTGTTATTTGACGTCATTTGTTTGCTATTCCTGTATGAATTCTGTTTGTGATTTTTATTGTTGTGAAATGCTCTTCCCGTCTGAAATATACTCTGTACCCGAGGGTATCGTAAATAAATAAAAAATTGCCACACGTCACCGCAGCGTGCCGACAGGAGGGAATTGATAGAAATAGACCGAAAAAATCACTGAAAATTAGGCATGTCGCAGCATTACGCCCAACTAAGGGACTGATGCAGCAAAAGGTAATGTTACGTGACGGCAAGCTGATGAAAATAACGTGATGACAGAAGGCTACAGAATGATTTTAATGGAAAACGGCCTGGCGCGAGCACTCCGTGCTGCGCCACTGCCCACTTAGTCGTCTTCTAGTCCGCGACACTACCCGGGGCTGCCGAGCGATCGTCCCGATCGCGCGAACTAGAAGAATGGCAGTGACGATGAAACACAGGACATGACGATGGGCGTGAAAGGCGCGATGAACAGAGAAAAAAAGTTGGGGGGGGGGGGGTTGCCGTAACGATGAAAGAGATAAGCAGATAATTATAAGATGAGCGCTGGTCCTGGAAGCTTCCGGGTCACAGGTCACCTTGAGCCGGCGGCCGAGGTCCATGGACGCACCAAACAGCATGGCAGGGGGCTGGCTGTGTGCTCATGTGTCGCGGATCAGTCGGGTCGTCGGGTCTGGTCAAGATCAATTCGTCGTTTTATGGTGAGGGTGAAGGACGGGGCTGGGGCGAACGGCGAGGTCGTTTGTGGTCAGGCGGGCTGGGGCACAGCCGGGCGGTGCGGACCAGGAACACAAGGCCGACGCAGCGCGGCGCATCCACAAGACCAGCATGGCGATGATTACCCCGCATCTCACGCCAAATATTACGAGGCTAGTTCAGCAGAAGGATCGATAGGCCGCACACAGAATACACGCCAGGAAACGGGTCACTCAAGCAGTAGCGGCAGCGTCCTCGTCTTCGTCGACTGCCCAACGACACAACGACGTCGTCTTCGCTTGGCCACTGTGTGCAGTAACACCAATATACGGTGTAACGTAACACCGTAGAACTAACCTCTTGCCAATACGCCTGTTTACCGCGAAAAAAAAGAGAAAACAGGCAGGTTAGATCTACTCCGTTCGGTCAACAGATTCAAGAAAATTTATTTTAAACACGATTACGAGGGGGCAGCGTGTTTATTCATGAGGAGAGGATTCAGTGTGGCGATGGGGCATGCATGGTGCTATAGAAGGGACACAGTCTTGAAGTTTCAACATTTACATTTCCATCTTATTGAACACTAATAGTGTCAGATTGGTACTTCAGGCAATGATGCACCATCAAATGTCCCCAATGGCCTCTTGATATCTGGCGTGCAGCCCTAGAAGCTTACGCGAAGGAGCGCTTGCTCATGTAATAGTTAGTTTGCAGTAAGTGCGGCAAAATCAAAAATATAGTCGCGGAATTCTGGTGATAAGTTCTCGCGCATGAAAAAATAGGAGCAAAGCAAACGTTTAAATAAAACAAACCACACCAGCGATAATAATTATTCGCCTATTAGTGTACAATGATCATGCGTTTTGTGCTACATTCGGGCACAAGTTCTTAGATACTGTCGTAAGCGCTCACGCTCGAAAGTGCTTCTAACGTCATACTGTTTCTTGAGTGACAGCCTCTTCAAGTGCGATAGTTTTCGCGCGATAGCGTGAAGCCTGTTTCACATGCAAGCGAACCGCTCGCGAACTCCGCCGCGGCGGCGAGTACACCCTCTCTCAAGCGGCGGAGAAAGCCCCAGCGGCTGGAGCGGCGAGGTTCGGGCAAGTTGGAAATTTTCGCGGCTGCGACGCGGCAGCACCGCATCTCAACCAATGACCGCCCGGCAAGGGTGGCTAGACTGGCCCGGCGTTGCCACGCGAGTTTGTACGCCGCACGTACGAACTTTTCTTTAGGCAATAAATTGTATAAAGCGCTGTTTAATGCTTAAAACGCAATAATAATATTTATTTAAATAAACTATGAAAAAAATGACAAAATAATGCTTTTATATTACGCTTTTTTTGTGTTTGCAGGCCACCAAAACCGGTTGCAGGCGCATATCTTTTGCCCGCAACCTTGGTTTTCGCAGCGGTGGGAAACGCGGAGCGGCTATGCATGTGAAACGAAAGCTCGCGAACCGCTTCGCAGCGCCGCGCCGCTGTTCGCTCTGTTCGCCAATTCGCTTGCATGTGAACCGCCCTTGAGGCTGCCGTTCAGCAGAGAAACCGTCGGGGTTGTTGGCGTTGGCATGCAGAGAAATGGTCGATTGGTCAAGAGGGTCTTGACGTCACACGTTCAGCTGTGAAATGAAAATGATTAAAGCGAGTTGAGCTGTGATTATGAGATCTTGGCATGACTGAAATGCTATTATGATATCCAAGAAGATCATTCGAGTAACTAGTGGGGAATCGAGACCATGGCCCTTGTGCTGTGAGTCAGACATGCTACACCTAGGCAATCAATCTTGCTAGGATTCTGAAACTTTTCTCTCTTCCTCCTAGACCACCCCGCATAAGCAAAAAATATATTCTGAAAGTTGCACGGGAGGAAAAAAGAATCCAATAGCGACCACGAGAGATTAAATAGCTTGCTCCATCATCCAAGCTCCAAGCAAAGAAAGGCTAAACTTGAATATCTAGGCTCGCTTTGTGCGAGCAGCTGCAGATCAGCCAGCTTAGAGTGGAAGCTCAACAAGTAAGAGAATAAAAATAAAAAGTGCACAAGCTGTTCTAGGTACGAAAATGGTGGTGAATGACGATTTAAAAAGAAGGCAGTAATACAAACCTGAAAGTCACAAAAAAAGAAGTGCTGAAGTTTAAAGTCGATCTTTACATGCGAGAAGTAGAAAACTTTTCATATTCTTGTGTTTCTTAAATTGAAACACCACGCTGACTGTAAGCGCAGGAACAAAATCCAAAGCGAAGATGTCTTTCGGTTTGTTTTAGGCAGCTGATCCCCATTTGCGACGTTTTAGGCTCCCTGAAAACTCGATCCCAAATCCTTTACACAGAGCTCAGCAGAGTAACATAATTATCGTCCATAAACCATAACATAATTATCGTCCATAAAAAGTAGAGAAACTCAAAAATGTCCACACTCAAAACGTATGATAGAGGCATCATATATACGTAAAGTGCTCTGCGGGACAACAAAATCATGTGCGCCATGGTTTATGCTGGAGAGTGTGGCGGAGGTTGAACTAAAGGGGGTAACAAATCGTGGCAGACGATAGGAAAAAAACAGAAAGTGGAGCCCAACACTAAACTGTGGCATCTGCGCTAATCACAGGTGCCACTTCGGATCGTCATCAAGAATACGTTTAATGAGCACTCGGTGGCCATGGTATTAGGAAATCCTTGAACTTATCATACTTCAAAAATGATAAGCGTAAAGATGTCTCCTCCGCTCAACTTTCACGAGCGGCAGCAACTGCAAACTGCTGTGAGCATGTGGGCGCATCTAAAATGACGCGACAAACATTTACATTATATGAAAGTCCCATTGGCTGGAATTATGTTTGTATTCAATGGCACATGATATAACTGTGCGTAGATGCCACCCAAAAATCGCTGTTGTTGCACCAGCGGAGAGCGCCATTAGCGACATTCTAAAAATTGGAATTCATTCACTGGATGTGAAACTACAAAAAAACTTGATTACCCGTTCTGCCGATTTTAGCTTTGTAGTTATGATAATGCGTTGAACTGAAACGGATGGAATGCATATCAGTGGTATTTATTTTTCCAAATTTTGCGTCAAATTGTGAATTAATAGGTGCAAATCGAGAATGGTATAAGAAGTAAGGTGGAAGCTCTTTAGTAATATACTTTTTTTAGAAATTTGATAGCTAATTTTACGTAAATGTAAATTATCGCAATGAACGAATGCACAAGCAGTGTGCTATCCAATCACGTCTACGTATCATACAAGTTCAGATATTCAGCGGCATCGTAGTTAATCGTTTTTATATGTTGTTGAATGAATGATGGCATTCTTCCTTACCATAATAGTAAATTACATGCAGACATGTAGGCCTCCCACTCTTCAACATCAGCGGACGGGCACTGATTGCCCTCAGAAAATAGGGAGTTTTAGTGCTGCAAAATTTTTTATTCCTTTTGAAGACGAAAAGCAAATGTCAGGACTCTTTAATTTTAGGTGAACAGATTAAGGAACGAAAAAGGCCCATTTTCTCTGAGAGGCTCGGAGGTATGGGAGATCTATAACGACCTGATGGAAACGGCGTGTTTCGTATACTATCTCCATGTCTCCCGCTGCATCTTCGATTGGTCTCCATTTCTAATTATTCATCTTCGATCAACACCGAAGGGCAACGCTGGTGTCGGTGCAACAAAGGGACGTTAAAAGAGATCACACAGTGTGCGACTCTGCAGTCGTCCGCGCGCTTTGGCGACCGGCTTCTCGCGCTCCATCTCCGAGGAGAATATGGGTGATAAAAAAATAAAATAACGACACTGAAGTGCACAAGTGCAGGGCGCTCGACGAGGAAACAATGCTAGTAAATCCAAAGAAGCGATTTCAATATTTACATTCCTGAATATATCCCGAGTGCTTTGCCGATATTCTCCTTGCCTTTTACCCATTAATCTTTAGTAAATGTATGTGGCCGAGGTTAATAAAAGAATTCAGTCGAGCACTCTTGTAAATTACCTGACTTTTGTATGGATTGCGTTCTTTGTATGAGGTTAGTAGTAAGTGGACCTCCCATGATAAAGCCAAATATACAGCGTCGGACAGTGTTAGTCCTTTATGAACGTTTGCTTATTCAAACTGGGCTGTATTACGGAACATTCCAAGCTCTGCAGCACAGCCATGTGCTCTTGCCAAAACTCTTGCTTCCAACAAGCTGATGTAGTTGTGCGATATAAAAAGTCGCTCTGGAAGCCACAACGATGGGAGCGGCGACGACGTGTATGAACATCGCCTAAACCCCGCTCTTCTGCCTTGTTGCAGTTTGCTTCTCCAACGGTTTCAAGTACTGCAACGACAACATAGCCTGGAGCATCGGAATCGCGCCGAGCGGTTACCTTCACATCGACAGCAAAAGGTCACCGTCCGTGGCACTGGTTATCTGCACACCGCATTTAGCGACGAAAAGAAGCCTATAAAACCAAGCCGTCACCGCCCCCAGCTTCACGTATCAGTGGCGACGACGTGAATGCACATAGGCTAGACCCCGCTATTCTGCCTTGTTGAAGATTGCTTCGCCAACGGTTGCAAGTACTGCAGCGACGACATAGCGTGGAGCATCGGAATCGCGCCGCGCTGTTACATTCACATCGACAGCAAAATGTCACCGTCTGTGGCATTGGTTATCTGCACACCGCATTTAACGACGAAAAGAAGCCTATAAAGACAAGTTGTCACCGCCCCCAGCTTCACGTATCAGTGGCGACGACGTGAATGCACATAGGCTAGACCCCGCTATTCTGCCTTGCTGCAGATTGGTTCGCCAACGGTTGCAAGCACTGCAGCGACGACATAGCGTGGAGCATCGGAATCGCGCCGAGCGGTGTGCCTTCACATCCACAGCAAAAGGTCACCGTCTGTGGCATTGGTTATCTGCAAACCGCATTTAGCGACGAAAAGAAGCCTATAAAACCAAGCCGTCACCGCCCCCAGCTTCACGTATCAGTGGCGACGACGTGAATGCACATAGGCTAGACCCCGCTATTCTGCCTTGTTGAAGATTGCTTCGCCAACGGTTGCAAGTACTGCAGCGACGACATAGCGTGGAGCATCGGAATCGCGCCGAGCGGTGTGCCTTCACATCCACAGCAAAATGTCACCGTCTGTGGCATTGGTTATCTGCACACCGCATTTAACGACGAAAAGAAGCCTATAAAGACAAGCCGTCACCGCCCCCAGCTTCACGTATCAGTGGCGACGACGTGAATGCACATAGGCTAGACCCCGCTATTCTGCCTTGTTGAAGATTGCTTCGCCAACGGTTGCAAGTACTGCAGCGACGACATAGCGTGGAGCATCGGAATCGCGCCGAGCGGTTACCTTCACATCGACAGCAAAATGTCACCGTCTGTGGCATTGGTTATCTGCACACCGCATTTAACGACGAAAAGAAGCCTATAAAGACAAGTTGTCACCGCCCCCAGCTTCACGTATCAGTGGCGACGACGTGAATGCACATAGGCTAGACCCCGCTATTCTGCCTTGCTGCAGATTGGTTCGCCAACGGTTGCAAGCACTGCAGCGACGACATAGCGTGGAGCATCGGAATCGCGCCGAGCGGTGTGCCTTCACATCCACAGCAAAAGGTCACCGTCTGTGGCATTGGTTATCTGCAAACCGCATTTAGCGACGAAAAGAAGCCTATAAAACCAAGCCGTCACCGCCCCCAGCTTCACGTATCAGTGGCGACGACGTGAATGCACATAGGCTAGACCCCGCTATTCTGCCTTGTTGAAGATTGCTTCGCCAACGGTTGCAAGTACTGCAGCGACGACATAGCGTGGAGCATCGGAATCGCGCCGAGCGGTGTGCCTTCACATCCACAGCAAAATGTCACCGTCTGTGGCATTGGTTATCTGCACACCGCATTTAACGACGAAAAGAAGCCTATAAAGACAAGCCGTCACCGCCCCCAGCTTCACGTATCAGTGGCGACGACGTGAATGCACATAGGCTAGACCCCGCTATTCTGCCTTGTTGAAGATTGCTTCGCCAACGGTTGCAAGCACTGCAGCGACGACATAGCGTGGAGCATCGGAATCGCGCCGAGCGGTGTGCCTTCACATCCACAGCAAAAGGTCACCGTCTGTGGCATTGGTTATCTGCAAACCGCATTTAGCGACGAAAAGAAGCCTATAAAACCAAGCCGTCACCGCCCCCAGCTTCACGTATCAGTGGCGACGACGTGAATGCACATAGGCTAGACCCCGCTATTCTGCCTTGTTGAAGATTGCTTCGCCAACGGTTGCAAGTACTGCAGCGGCGACTGAGCGTGGAGCATCGGAATCGCGCCGAGCGGTGTGCCTTCACATCCACAGCAAAAGGTCACCGTCTGTGGCATTGGTTATCTGCAAACCGCATTTAGCGACGAAAAGAAGCCTATAAAACCAAGCCGTCACCGCCCCCAGCTTCACGTATCAGTGGCGACGACGTGAATGCACATAGGCTAGACCCCGCTATTCTGCCTTGTTGAAGATTGCTTCGCCAACGGTTGCAAGTACTGCAGCGACGACATAGCGTGGAGCATCGGAATCGCGCCGAGCGGTGTGCCTTCACATCCACAGCAAAAGGTCACCGTCTGTGGCATTGGTTATCTGCAAACCGCATTTAGCGACGAAAAGAAGCCTATAAAACCAAGCCGTCACCGCCCCCAGCTTCACGTATCAGTGGCGACGACGTGAATGCACATAGGCTAGACCCCGCTATTCTGCCTTGTTGAAGATTGCTTCGCCAACGGTTGCAAGTACTGCAGCGGCGACTGAGCGTGGAGCATCGGAATCGCGCCGAGCGGTGTGCCTTCACATCCACAGCAAACGGTCACCGTCTGTGGCATTGGTTATCTGCACACCGCATTTAGCGACGAAAAGAAGCCTATAAAACCAAGCCGTCACCGCCCCCAGCTTCACGTATCAGTGGCGACGACGTGAATGCACATAGGCTAGACCCCGCTATTCTGCCTTGTTGAAGATTGCTTCGCCAACGGTTGCAAGTACTGCAGCGACGACATAGCGTGGAGCATCGGAATCGCGCCGCGCTGTTACATTCACATCGACAGCAAAATGTCACCGTCTGTGGCATTGGTTATCTGCACACCGCATTTAACGACGAAAAGAAGCCTATAAAGACAAGCCGTCACCGCCCCCAGCTTCACGTATCAGTGGCGACGACGTGAATGCACATAGGCTAGACCCCGCTATTCTGCCTTGTTGAAGATTGCTTCGCCAACGGTTGCAAGTACTGCAGCGACGACATAGCGTGGAGCATCGGAATCGCGCCGCGCTGTTACATTCACATCGACAGCAAAATGTCACCGTCTGTGGCATTGGTTATCTGCACACCGCATTTAACGACGAAAAGAAGCCTATAAAGACAAGCCGTCACCGCCCCCAGCTTCACGTATCAGTGGCGACGACGTGAATGCACATAGGCTAGACCCCGCTATTCTGCCTTGCTGCAGATTGGTTCGCCAACGGTTGCAAGCACTGCAGCGACGACATAGCGTGGAGCATCGGAATCGCGCCGAGCGGTGTGCCTTCACATCCACAGCAAAAGGTCACCGTCTGTGGCATTGGTTATCTGCAAACCGCATTTAGCGACGAAAAGAAGCCTATAAAACCAAGCCGTCACCGCCCCCAGCTTCACGTATCAGTGGCGACGACGTGAATGCACATAGGCTAGACCCCGCTATTCTGCCTTGTTGAAGATTGCTTCGCCAACGGTTGCAAGTACTGCAGCGGCGACTTAGCGTGGAGCATCGGAATCGCGCCGAGCGGTGTGCCTTCACATCCACAGCAAAAGGTCACCGTCTGTGGCGTTGGTTATCTGCACACCGCATTTAGCGACGAAAAGAAGCCTATAAAACCAAGCCGTCACCGCCCCCAGCTTCACGTATCAGTGGCGACGACGTGAATGCACATAGGCTAGACCCCGCTATTCTGCCTTGTTGAAGATTGCTTCGCCAACGGTTTCAAGTACTGCAGCGACGACATAGCGTGGAGCATCGGAATCCCGCCGCGCTGTTACATTCACATCGACAGCAAAATGTCACCGTCTGTGGCATTGGTTATCTGCACACCGCTTTGAGCGACGAAACGAAGCATATAAAGCCAAGCCGTCACCGCCCCTAGCTGCACATGGCAATGGCGACGACGTGAATGCACATCGGCTAAACCGCGCTCTTCTGCCTTGTTGCAGATTGCTTCGCCAACGGTTGCAAGTACTTCAGCGACGACATAGCGTGGAGCATCGGAATCGCGCCGAGCTGTTACCTTCACATCGACAGCAAAATGTCGCCGTCTGTGGCATTGGTTATCTGCACACCGCATTTAACGACGAAAAGAAGCTTATAAAGACAAGCCGTCACCGCCCCCAGCTTCACATATCAGTGGCGACGACGCGAATGCACATCGGCTAGACCCCGCTATTCTGCCTTGCTGCAGATTGGTTCGCCAACGGTTGCAAGCACTGCAGCGACGACATAGCGTGGAGCATCGGAATCGCGCCGAGCTGTTACCTTCACATCGACAGCAAAATGTCGCCGTCTGTGGCATTGGTTATCTGCACACCGCATTTAACGACGAAAAGAAGCTTATAAAGACAAGCCGTCACCGCCCCCAGCTTCACATATCAGTGGCGACGACGTGAATGCACATCGGCTAAACCGCGCTCTTCTGCCTTGTTGCAGATTGCTTCGCCAACGGTTGCAAGTACTTCAGCGACGACATAGCGTGGAGCATCGGAATCGCGCCGAGCTGTTACCTTCACATCGACAGCAAAATGTCGCCGTCTGTGGCATTGGTTATCTGCACACCGCATTTAACGACGAAAAGAAGCTTATAAAGACAAGCCGTCACCGCCCCCAGCTTCACGTATCAGTGGCGACGACGTGAATGCACATAGGCTAGACCCCGCTATTCTGCCTTGCTGCAGATTGGTTCGCCAACGGTTGCAAGCACTGCAGCGACGACATAGCGTGGAGCATCGGAATCGCGCCGAGCTGTTACCTTCACATCGACAGCAAAATGTCGCCGTCTGTGGCATTGGTTATCTGCACACCGCATTTAACGACGAAAAGAAGCCTATAAAGACAAGCCGTCACCGCCCCCAGCTTCACATATCAGTGGCGACGACGTGAATGCACATAGGCTAGACCCCGCTATTCTGCCTTGCTGCAGATTGGTTCGCCAACGGTTGCAAGCACTGCAGCGACGACATAGCGTGGAGCATCGGAATCGCGCCGAGCGGTGTGCCTTCACATCCACAGCAAAAGGTCACCGTCTGTGGCATTGGTTATCTGCACACCGCATTTAACGACGAAAAGAAGCCTATAAAGACAAGTTGTCACCGCCCCCAGCTTCACGTATCAGTGGCGACGACGTGAATGCACATAGGCTAGACCCCGCTATTCTGCCTTGTTGAAGATTGCTTCGCCAACGGTTGCAAGTACTGCAGCGGCGACTGAGCGTGGAGCATCGGAATCGCGCCGAGCGGTGTGCCTTCACATCCACAGCAAAAGGTCACCGTCTGTGGCATTGGTTATCTGCACACCGCATTTAGCGACGAAAAGAAGCCTATAAAACCAAGCCGTCACCGCCCCCAGCTTCACGTATCAGTGGCGACGACGTGAATGCACATAGGCTAGACCCCGCTATTCTGCCTTGTTGAAGATTGCTTCGCCAACGGTTGCAAGTACTGCAGCGACGACATAGCGTGGAGCATCGGAATCGCGCCGCGCTGTTACATTCACATCGACAGCAAAATGTCACCGTCTGTGGCATTGGTTATCTGCACACCGCATTTAATGACGAAAAGAAGCCTATAAAGACAAGCCGTCACCGCCCCCAGCTTCACGTATCAGTGGCGACGACGTGAATGCACATAGGCTAGACCCCGCTATTCTGCCTTGCTGCAGATTGGTTCGCCAACGGTTGCAAGCACTGCAGCGACGACATAGCGTGGAGCATCGGAATCGCGCCGAGCGGTGTGCCTTCACATCCACAGCAAAAGGTCACCGTCTGTGGCATTGGTTATCTGCAAACCGCATTTAGCGACGAAAAGAAGCCTATAAAACCAAGCCGTCACCGCCCCCAGCTTCACGTATCAGTGGCGACGACGTGAATGCACATAGGCTAGACCCCGCTATTCTGCCTTGTTGAAGATTGCTTCGCCAACGGTTGCAAGTACTGCAGCGGCGACTTAGCGTGGAGCATCAGAATCGCGCCGAGCGGTGTGCCTTCACATCCACAGCAAAAGGTCACCGTCTGTGGCATTGGTTATCTGCACACCGCATTTAGCGACGAAAAGAAGCCTATAAAACCAAGCCGTCACCGCCCCCAGCTTCACGTATCAGTGGCGACGACGTGAATGCACATAGGCTAGACCCCGCTATTCTGCCTTGTTGAAGATTGCTTCGCCAACGGTTTCAAGTACTGCAGCGACGACATAGCGTGGAGCATCGGAATCGCGCCGCGCTGTTACATTCACATCGACAGCAAAATGTCACCGTCTGTGGCATTGGTTATCTGCACACCGCTTTGAGCGACGAAACGAAGCATATAAAGCCAAGCCGTCACCGCCCCTAGCTGCACATGGCAATGGCGACGACGTGAATGCACATCGGCTAAACCGCGCTCTTCTGCCTTGTTGCAGATTGCTTCGCCAACGGTTGCAAGTACTTCAGCGACGACATAGCGTGGAGCATCGGAATCGCGCCGAGCTGTTACCTTCACATCGACAGCAAAATGTCGCCGTCTGTGGCATTGGTTATCTGCACACCGCATTTAACGACGAAAAGAAGCTTATAAAGACAAGCCGTCACCGCCCCCAGCTTCACATATCAGTGGCGACGACGCGAATGCACATCGGCTGAACCACGCTCTTCTGCCTTGCTGCAGATTGGTTCGCCAACGGTTGCAAGCACTGCAGCGACGACATAGCGTGGAGCATCGGAATCGCGCCGAGCGGTGTGCCTTCACATCCACAGCAAAAGGTCACCGTCTGTGGCATTGGTTATCTGCACACCGCATTTAGCGACGAAAAGAAGCCTATAAAACCAAGCCGTCACCGCCCCCAGCTTCACGTATCAGTGGCGACGACGTGAATGCACATAGGCTAGACCCCGCTATTCTGCCTTGTTGAAGATTGCTTCGCCAACGGTTGCAAGTACTGCAGCGGCGACTTAGCGTGGAGCATCGGAATCGCGCCGAGCGGTGTGCCTTCACATCCACAGCAAAAGGTCACCGTCTGTGGCATTGGTTATCTGCACACCGCATTTAGCGACGAAAAGAAGCCTATAAAACCAAGCCGTCACCGCCCCCAGCTTCACGTATCAGTGGCGACGACGTGAATGCACATAGGCTAGACCCCGCTATTCTGCCTTGTTGAAGATTGCTTCGCCAACGGTTGCAAGTACTGCAGCGGCGACTTAGCGTGGAGCATCGGAATCGCGCCGAGCGGTGTGCCTTCACATCCACAGCAAAAGGTCACCGTCTGTGGCATTGGTTATCTGCACACCGCATTTAGCGACGAAAAGAAGCCTATAAAACCAAGCCGTCACCGCCCCCAGCTTCACGTATCAGTGGCGACGACGTGAATGCACATAGGCTAGACCCCGCTATTCTGCCTTGTTGAAGATTGCTTCGCCAACGGTTGCAAGTACTGCAGCGGCGACTTAGCGTGGAGCATCGGAATCGCGCCGAGCGGTGTGCCTTCACATCCACAGCAAAAGGTCACCGTCTGTGGCATTGGTTATCTGCACACCGCATTTAGCGACGAAAAGAAGCCTATAAAACCAAGCCGTCACCGCCCCCAGCTTCACGTATCAGTGGCGACGACGTGAATGCACATAGGCTAGACCCCGCTATTCTGCCTTGTTGAAGATTGCTTCGCCAACGGTTGCAAGTACTGCAGCGGCGACATAGCGTGGAGCATCGGAATCGCGCCGAGCGGTGTGCCTTCACATCCACAGCAAAAGGTCACCGTCTGTGGCATTGGTTATCTGCACACCGCATTTAGCGACGAAAAGAAGCCTATAAAACCAAGCCGTCGCCGCCCCCAGCTTCACGTATCAGTGGCGACGACGTGAATGCACATAGGCTAGACCCCGCTATTCTGCCTTGTTGAAGATTGCTTCGCCAACGGTTGCAAGTACTGCAGCGGCGACTTAGCGTGGAGCATCGGAATCGCGCCGAGCGGTGTGCCTTCACATCCACAGCAAAAGGTCACCGTCTGTGGCATTGGTTATCTGCACACCGCATTTAGCGACGAAAAGAAGCCTATAAAACCAAGCCGTCACCGCCCCCAGCTTCACGTATCAGTGGCGACGACGTGAATGCACATAGGCTAGACCCCGCTATTCTGCCTTGTTGAAGATTGCTTCGCCAACGGTTGCAAGTACTGCAGCGGCGACATAGCGTGGAGCATCGGAATCGCGCCGAGCGGTGTGCCTTCACATCCACAGCAAAAGGTCACCGTCTGTGGCATTGGTTATCTGCACACCGCATTTAGCGACGAAAAGAAGCCTATAAAACCAAGCCGTCACCGCCCCCAGCTTCACGTATCAGTGGCGACGACGTGAATGCACATAGGCTAGACCCCGCTATTCTGCCTTGTTGAAGATTGCTTCGCCAACGGTTGCAAGTACTGCAGCGGCGACTGAGCGTGGAGCATCGGAATCGCGCCGAGCGGTGTGCCTTCACATCCACAGCAAAAGGTCACCGTCTGTGGCATTGGTTATCTGCACACCGCATTTAGCGACGAAAAGAAGCCTATAAAACCAAGCCGTCACCGCCCCCAGCTTCACGTATCAGTGGCGACGACGTGAATGCACATAGGCTAGACCCCGCTATTCTGCCTTGTTGAAGATTGCTTCGACAACGGTTGCAAGTACTGCAGCGGCGACTTAGCGTGGAGCATCGGAATCGCGCCGAGCGGTGTGCCTTCACATCCACAGCAAAAGGTCACCGTCTGTGGCATTGGTTATCTGCACACCGCATTTAGCGACGAAAAGAAGCCTATAAAACCAAGCCGTCACCGCCCCCAGCTTCACGTATCAGTGGCGACGACGTGAATGCACATAGGCTAGACCCCGCTATTCTGCCTTGTTGAAGATTGCTTCGCCAACGGTTGCAAGTACTGCAGCGGCGACTTAGCGTGGAGCATCGGAATCGCGCCGAGCGGTGTGCCTTCACATCCACAGCAAAAGGTCACCGTCTGTGGCATTGGTTATCTGCACACCGCATTTAGCGACGAAAAGAAGCCTATAAAACCAAGCCGTCACCGCCCCCAGCTTCACGTATCAGTGGCGACGACGTGAATGCACATAGGCTAGACCCCGCTATTCTGCCTTGTTGAAGATTGCTTCGCCAACGGTTGCAAGTACTGCAGCGGCGACTTAGCGTGGAGCATCGGAATCGCGCCGAGCGGTGTGCCTTCACATCCACAGCAAAAGGTCACCGTCTGTGGCATTGGTTATCTGCACACCGCATTTAGCGACGAAAAGAAGCCTATAAAACCAAGCCGTCACCGCCCCCAGCTTCACGTATCAGTGGCGACGACGTGAATGCACATAGGCTAGACCCCGCTATTCTGCCTTGTTGAAGATTGCTTCGACAACGGTTGCAAGTACTGCAGCGGCGACTTAGCGTGGAGCATCGGAATCGCGCCGAGCGGTGTGCCTTCACATCCACAGCAAAAGGTCACCGTCTGTGGCATTGGTTATCTGCACACCGCATTTAGCGACGAAAAGAAGCCTATAAAACCAAGCCGTCACCGCCCCCAGCTTCACGTATCAGTGGCGACGACGTGAATGCACATAGGCTAGACCCCGCTATTCTGCCTTGTTGAAGATTGCTTCGCCAACGGTTGCAAGTACTGCAGCGGCGACATAGCGTGGAGCATCGGAATCGCGCCGAGCGGTGTGCCTTCACATCCACAGCAAAAGGTCACCGTCTGTGGCATTGGTTATCTGCACACCGCATTTAGCGACGAAAAGAAGCCTATAAAACCAAGCCGTCACCGCCCCCAGCTTCACGTATCAGTGGCGACGACGTGAATGCACATAGGCTAGACCCCGCTATTCTGCCTTGTTGAAGATTGCTTCGCCAACGGTTGCAAGTACTGCAGCGGCGACTGAGCGTGGAGCATCGGAATCGCGCCGAGCGGTGTGCCTTCACATCCACAGCAAAAGGTCACCGTCTGTGGCATTGGTTATCTGCACACCGCATTTAGCGACGAAAAGAAGCCTATAAAACCAAGCCGTCACCGCCCCCAGCTTCACGTATCAGTGGCGACGACGTGAATGCACATAGGCTAGACCCCGCTATTCTGCCTTGTTGAAGATTGCTTCGACAACGGTTGCAAGTACTGCAGCGGCGACTTAGCGTGGAGCATCGGAATCGCGCCGAGCGGTGTGCCTTCACATCCACAGCAAAAGGTCACCGTCTGTGGCATTGGTTATCTGCACACCGCATTTAGCGACGAAAAGAAGCCTATAAAACCAAGCCGTCACCGCCCCCAGCTTCACGTATCAGTGGCGACGACGTGAATGCACATAGGCTAGACCCCGCTATTCTGCCTTGTTGAAGATTGCTTCGCCAACGGTTGCAAGTACTGCAGCGGCGACTTAGCGTGGAGCATCGGAATCGCGCCGAGCGGTGTGCCTTCACATCCACAGCAAAAGGTCACCGTCTGTGGCATTGGTTATCTGCACACCGCATTTAGCGACGAAAAGAAGCCTATAAAACCAAGCCGTCACCGCCCCCAGCTTCACGTATCAGTGGCGACGACGTGAATGCACATAGGCTAGACCCCGCTATTCTGCCTTGTTGAAGATTGCTTCGCCAACGGTTGCAAGTACTGCAGCGGCGACTTAGCGTGGAGCATCGGAATCGCGCCGAGCGGTGTGCCTTCACATCCACAGCAAAAGGTCACCGTCTGTGGCATTGGTTATCTGCACACCGCATTTAGCGACGAAAAGAAGCCTATAAAACCAAGCCGTCACCGCCCCCAGCTTCACGTATCAGTGGCGACGACGTGAATGCACATAGGCTAGACCCCGCTATTCTGCCTTGTTGAAGATTGCTTCGCCAACGGTTGCAAGTACTGCAGCGGCGACATAGCGTGGAGTATCGGAATCGCGCCGAGCGGTGTGCCTTCACATCCACAGCAAAAGGTCACCGTCTGTGGCATTGGTTATCTGCACACCGCATTTAGCGACGAAAAGAAGCCTATAAAACCAAGCCGTCACCGCCCCCAGCTTCACGTATCAGTGGCGACGACGTGAATGCACATAGGCTAGACCCCGCTATTCTGCCTTGTTGAAGATTGCTTCGACAACGGTTGCAAGTACTGCAGCGGCGACATAGCGTGGAGCATCGGAATCGCGCCGAGCGGTGTGCCTTCACATCCACAGCAAAAGGTCACCGTCTGTGGCATTGGTTATCTGCACACCGCATTTAGCGACGAAAAGAAGCCTATAAAACCAAGCCGTCACCGCCCCCAGCTTCACGTATCAGTGGCGACGACGTGAATGCACATAGGCTAGACCCCGCTATTCTGCCTTGTTGAAGATTGCTTCGCCAACGGTTGCAAGTACTGCAGCGGCGACTTAGCGTGGAGCATCGGAATCGCGCCGAGCGGTGTGCCTTCACATCCACAGCAAAAGGTCACCGTCTGTGGCATTGGTTATCTGCACACCGCATTTAGCGACGAAAAGAAGCCTATAAAACCAAGCCGTCACCGCCCCCAGCTTCACGTATCAGTGGCGACGACGTGAATGCACATAGGCTAGACCCCGCTATTCTGCCTTGTTGAAGATTGCTTCGCCAACGGTTGCAAGTACTGCAGCGGCGACTTAGCGTGGAGCATCGGAATCGCGCCGAGCGGTGTGCCTTCACATCCACAGCAAAAGGTCACCGTCTGTGGCATTGGTTATCTGCACACCGCATTTAGCGACGAAAAGAAGCCTATAAAACCAAGCCGTCACCGCCCCCAGCTTCACGTATCAGTGGCGACGACGTGAATGCACATAGGCTAGACCCCGCTATTCTGCCTTGTTGAAGATTGCTTCGCCAACGGTTGCAAGTACTGCAGCGGCGACTTAGCGTGGAGCATCGGAATCGCGCCGAGCGGTGTGCCTTCACATCCACAGCAAAAGGTCACCGTCTGTGGCATTGGTTATCTGCACACCGCATTTAGCGACGAAAAGAAGTCTATAAAACCAAGCCGTCACCGCCCCCAGCTTCACGTATCAGTGGCGACGACGTGAATGCACATAGGCTAGACCCCGCTATTCTGCCTTGTTGAAGATTGCTTCGACAACGGTTGCAAGTACTGCAGCGGCGACATAGCGTGGAGCATCGGAATCGCGCCGAGCGGTGTGCCTTCACATCCACAGCAAAAGGTCACCGTCTGTGGCATTGGTTATCTGCACACCGCATTTAGCGACGAAAAGAAGCCTATAAAACCAAGCCGTCACCGCCCCCAGCTTCACGTATCAGTGGCGACGACGTGAATGCACATAGGCTAGACCCCGCTATTCTGCCTTGTTGAAGATTGCTTCGCCAACGGTTGCAAGTACTGCAGCGGCGACTTAGCGTGGAGCATCGGAATCGCGCCGAGCGGTGTGCCTTCACATCCACAGCAAAAGGTCACCGTCTGTGGCATTGGTTATCTGCACACCGCATTTAGCGACGAAAAGAAGTCTATAAAACCAAGCCGTCACCGCCCCCAGCTTCACGTATCAGTGGCGACGACGTGAATGCACATAGGCTAGACCCCGCTATTCTGCCTTGTTGAAGATTGCTTCGCCAACGGTTGCAAGTACTGCAGCGGCGACTTAGCGTGGAGCATCGGAATCGCGCCGAGCGGTGTGCCTTCACATCCACAGCAAAAGGTCACCGTCTGTGGCATTGGTTATCTGCACACCGCATTTAGCGACGAAAAGAAGCCTATAAAACCAAGCCGTCACCGTCCCCAGCTTCACGTATCAGTGGCGACGACGTGAATGCACATAGGCTAGACCCCGCTATTCTGCCTTGTTGAAGATTGCTTCGCCAACGGTTGCAAGTACTGCAGCGGCGACTTAGCGTGGAGCATCGGAATCGCGCCGAGTGGTGTGCCTTCACATCCACAGCAAAAGGTCACCGTCTGTGGCATTGGTTATCTGCACACCGCATTTAGCGACGAAAAGAAGCCTATAAAGACAAGCCGTCACCGCCCCCAGCTTCACATATCAGTGGCGACGACGTGAATGCACATAGGCTAGACCCCGCTATTCTGCCTTGTTGAAGATTGCTTCGCCAACAGTTGCAAGTACTGCAGCGGCGACTTAGCGTGGAGCATCGGAATCGCGCCGAGCGGTGTGCCTTCACATCCACAGCAAAAGGTCACCGTCTGTGGCATTGGTTATCTGCACACCGCATTTAGCGACGAAAAGAAGCCTATAAAGACAAGCCGTCACCGCCCCCAGCTTCACGTATCAGTGGCGACGACGTGAATGCACATAGGCTAGACCCCGCTATTCTGCCTTGTTGAAGATTGCTTCGCCAACGGTTGCAAGCACTGCAGCGACGACATAGCGTGGAGCATCGGAATCGCGCCGAGCGGTGTGCCTTCACATCCACAGCAAAAGGTCACCGTCTGTGGCATTGGTTATCGGCACACCGCATTTAGCGACGAAAAGCAGCCTATAAAACCAAGCCGTCACCGCCCCCAGCTTCACGTATCAGTGGCGACGACGTGAATGCACATAGGCTAGACCCCGCTATTCTGCCTTGTTGAAGATTGCTTCGCCAACGGTTGCAAGTACTGCAGCGGCGACTTAGCGTGGAGCATCGGAATCGCGCCGAGCTGTTACCTTCACATCGACAGCAAAATGTCACCGTCTGTGGCATTGTTTATATGCACACCGCATTTAGCGACGAAAAGAAGCCCATAAAGCCAAGCCATCACCGCCCCCAGCTTCACATGGCAGTGGCGACGACGTGAATGCACATCGGCTAAGCCCCGCTCTTCTGCCTTGTTGCAGTCTGCTTATTCAACAGTTGCATGTTCTGCTGCAACGACATAGCGTGGAGCATCGGAATCGCGCCGAACTGTTACCTTCACATCGACAGCAAAATGTCACCGTCTGTGGCATTGTTTATATGCACACCGCATTTAGCGACGAAAAGAAGCCTATAAAGACAAGCCGTCACCGCCCCCAGCTTCACATATCAGTGGCGACGACGCGAATGCACATCGGCTGAACCACGCTCTTCTGCCTTGCTGCAGATTGGTTCGCCAACGGTTGCAAGCACTGCAGCGACGACATAGCGTGGAGCATCGGAATCGCGCCGAGCGGTGTGCCTTCACATCCACAGCAAAAGGTCACCGTCTGTGGCATTGGTTATCTGCACACCGCATTTAGCGACGAAAAGAAGCCTATAAAACCAAGCCGTCACCGCCCCCAGCTTCACGTATCAGTGGCGACGACGTGAATGCACATAGGCTAGACCCCGCTATTCTGCCTTGTTGAAGATTGCTTCGCCAACGGTTGCAAGTACTGCAGCGGCGACTTAGCGTGGAGCATCGGAATGGCGCCGGGCGGTGTGCCTTCACATCCACAGCAAAAGGTCACCGTCTGTGGCATTGGTTATCTGCACACCGCATTTAGCGACGAAAAGAAGCCTATAAAACCAAGCCGTCACCGCCCCCAGCTTCACATGGCAGTGGCGACGACGTGAATGCACATCGGCTAAGCCCCGCTCTTCTGCCTTGTTGCAGTCTGCTTATTCAACAGTTGCATGTTCTGCTGCAACGACATAGCGTGGAGCATCGGAATCGCGCCGAACTGTTACCTTCACATCGACAGCAAAATGTCACCGTCTGTGGCATTGTTTATATGCACACCGCATTTAGCGACGAAAAGAAGCCTATAAAGACAAGCCGTCACCGCCCCCAGCTTCACATATCAGTGGCGACGACGCGAATGCACATCGGCTGAACCACGCTCTTCTGCCTTGCTGCAGATTGGTTCGCCAACGGTTGCAAGCACTGCAGCGACGACATAGCGTGGAGCATCGGAATCGCGCCGAGCGGTGTGCGTTCACATCCACAGCAAAAGGTCACCGTCTGTGGCATTGGTTATCTGCACACCGCATTTAGCGACGAAAAGAAGCCTATAAAACCAAGCCGTCACCGCCCCCAGCTTCACGTATCAGTGGCGACGACGTGAATGCACATAGGCTAGACCCCGCTATTCTGCCTTGTTGAAGATTGCTTCGCCAACGGTTGCAAGTACTGCAGCGGCGACTTAGCGTGGAGCATCGGAATGGCGCCGGGCGGTGTGCCTTCACATCCACAGCAAAAGGTCACCGTCTGTGGCATTGGTTATCTGCACACCGCATTTAGCGACGAAAAGAAGCCTATAAAACCAAGCCGTCACCGCCCCCAGCTTCACATATCAGTGGCGACGACGTGAATGCACATAGGCTAGACCCCGCTATTCTGCCTTGTTGAAGATTGCTTCGCCAACGGTTGCAAGTACTGCAGCGGCGACTTAGCGTGGAGCATCGGAATCGCGCCGAGCGGTGTGCCTTCACATCCACAGCAAAAGGTCACCGTCTGTGGCATTGGTTATCTGCACACCGCATTTAGCGACGAAAAGCAGCCTATAAAACCAAGCCGTCACCGTCCCCAGCTTCACGTATCAGTGGCGACGACGTGAATGCACATAGGCTAGACCCCGCTATTCTGCCTTGTTGAAGATTGCTTCGCCAACGGTTGCAAGTACTGCAGCGGCGACTTAGCGTGGAGCATCGGAATCGCGCCGAGCTGTTACCTTCACATCGACAGCAAAATGTCACCGTCTGTGGCATTGTTTATATGCACACCGCATATAGCGACGAAAAGAAGCCCATAAAGCCAAGCCATCACCGCCCCCAGCTTCACATGGCAGTGGCGACGACGTGAATGCACATCGGCTAAGCCCCGCTCTTCTGCCTTGTTGCAGTCTGCTTATTCAACAGTTGCATGTTCTGCTGCAACGACATAGCGTGGAGCATCGGAATCGCGCCGAACTGTTACCTTCACATCGACAGCAAAATGTCACCGTCTGTGGCATTGTTTATATGCACACCGCATTTAGCGACGAAAAGAAGCCTATAAAGACAAGCCGTCACCGCCCCCAGCTTCACATATCAGTGGCGACGACGCGAATGCACATCGGCTGAACCACGCTCTTCTGCCTTGCTGCAGATTGGTTCGCCAACGGTTGCAAGCACTGCAGCGACGACATAGCGTGGAGCATCGGAATCGCGCCGAGCGGTGTGCCTTCACATCCACAGCAAAAGGTCACCGTCTGTGGCATTGGTTATCTGCACACCGCATTTAGCGACGAAAAGAAGCCTATAAAACCAAGCCGTCACCGCCCCCAGCTTCACGTATCAGTGGCGACGACGTGAATGCACATAGGCTAGACCCCGCTATTCTGCCTTGTTGAAGATTGCTTCGCCAACGGTTGCAAGTACTGCAGCGGCGACATAGCGTGGAGCATCGGAATGGCGCCGGGCGGTGTGCCTTCACATCCACAGCAAAAGGTCACCGTCTGTGGCATTGGTTATCTGCACACCGCATTTAGCGACGAAAAGAAGCCTATAAAACCAAGCCGTCACCGCCCCCAGCTTCACATATCAGTGGCGACGACGTGAATGCACATAGGCTAGACCCCGCTATTCTGCCTTGTTGAAGATTGCTTCGCCAACGGTTGCAAGTACTGCAGCGGCGACTTAGCGTGGAGCATCGGAATCGCGCCGAGCGGTGTGCCTTCACATCCACAGCAAAAGGTCACCGTCTGTGGCATTGGTTATCTGCACAACGCATTTAGCGACGAAAAGCAGCATATAAAACCAAGCCGTCACCGTCCCCAGCTTCACGTATCAGTGGCGACGACGTGAATGCACATAGGCTAGACCCCGCTATTCTGCCTTGTTGAAGATTGCTTCGCCAACGGTTGCAAGTACTGCAGCGGCGACTTAGCGTGGAGCATCGGAATCGCGCCGAGTGGTGTGCCTTCACATCCACAGCAAAAGGTCACCGTCTGTGGCATTGGTTATCTGCACACCGCATTTAGCGACGAAAAGAAGCCTATAAAGACAAGCCGTCACCGCCCCCAGCTTCACATATCAGTGGCGACGACGTGAATGCACATAGGCTAGACCCCGCTATTCTGCCTTGTTGAAGATTGCTTCGCCAACAGTTGCAAGTACTGCAGCGGCGACTTAGCGTGGAGCATCGGAATCGCGCCGAGCGGTGTGCCTTCACATCCACAGCAAAAGGTCACCGTCTGTGGCATTGGTTATCTGCACACCGCATTTAGCGACGAAAAGAAGCCTATAAAGACAAGCCGTCACCGCCCCCAGCTTCACGTATCAGTGGCGACGACGTGAATGCACATAGGCTAGACCCCGCTATTCTGCCTTGTTGAAGATTGCTTCGCCAACGGTTGCAAGCACTGCAGCGACGACATAGCGTGGAGCATCGGAATCGCGCCGAGCGGTGTGCCTTCACATCCACAGCAAAAGGTCACCGTCTGTGGCATTGGTTATCGGCACACCGCATTTAGCGACGAAAAGCAGCCTATAAAACCAAGCCGTCACAGCCCCCAGCTTCACGTATCAGTGGCGACGACGTGAATGCACATAGGCTAGACCCCGCTATTCTGCCTTGTTGAAGATTGCTTCGCCAACGGTTGCAAGTACTGCAGCGGCGACTTAGCGTGGAGCATCGGAATCGCGCCGAGCTGTTACCTTCACATCGACAGCAAAATGTCACCGTCTGTGGCATTGTTTATATGCACACCGCATATAGCGACGAAAAGAAGCCCATAAAGCCAAGCCATCACCGCCCCCAGCTTCACATGGCAGTGGCGACGACGTGAATGCACATCGGCTAAGCCCCGCTCTTCTGCCTTGTTGCAGTCTGCTTATTCAACAGTTGCATGTTCTGCTGCAACGACATAGCGTGGAGCATCGGAATCGCGCCGAACTGTTACCTTCACATCGACAGCAAAATGTCACCGTCTGTGGCATTGTTTATATGCACACCGCATTTAGCGACGAAAAGAAGCCTATAAAGACAAGCCGTCACCGCCCCCAGCTTCACATATCAGTGGCGACGACGCGAATGCACATCGGCTGAACCACGCTCTTCTGCCTTGCTGCAGATTGGTTCGCCAACGGTTGCAAGCACTGCAGCGACGACATAGCGTGGAGCATCGGAATCGCGCCGAGCGGTGTGCCTTCACATCCACAGCAAAAGGTCACCGTCTGTGGCATTGGTTATCTGCACACCGCATTTAGCGACGAAAAGAAGCCTATAAAACCAAGCCGTCACCGCCCCCAGCTTCACGTATCAGTGGCGACGACGTGAATGCACATAGGCTAGACCCCGCTATTCTGCCTTGTTGAAGATTGCTTCGCCAACGGTTGCAAGTACTGCAGCGGCGACTTAGCGTGGAGCATCGGAATGGCGCCGGGCGGTGTGCCTTCACATCCACAGCAAAAGGTCACCGTCTGTGGCATTGGTTATCTGCACACCGCATTTAGCGACGAAAAGAAGCCTATAAAACCAAGCCGTCACCGCCCCCAGCTTCACATATCAGTGGCGACGACGTGAATGCACATAGGCTAGACCCCGCTATTCTGCCTTGTTGAAGATTGCTTCGCCAACGGTTGCAAGTACTGCAGCGGCGACTTAGCGTGGAGCATCGGAATCGCGCCGAGCTGTTACCTTCACATCGACAGCAAAATGTCACCGTCTGTGGCATTGTTTATATGCACACCGCATTTAGCGACGAAAAGAAGCCTATAAAGCCAAGCCGTCACCGCCCCCAGCTTCACATGGCAGTGGCGACGACGTGAATGCACATCGGCTAAGCCCCGCTCTTCTGCCTTGTTGCAGTCTGCTTATTCAACAGTTGCATGTTCTGCTGCAACGACATAGCGTGGAGCATCGGAATCGCGCCGAACTGTTACCTTCACATCGACAGCAAAATGTTACCGTCTGTGGCATTGTTTATATGCACACCGCATTTAGCGACGAAAAGAAGCCTATAAAGCCAAGCCGTCACCGCCCCCAGCTTCACATGGCAGTGGCGACGACGTGAATGCACATCGGCTAAGCCCCGCTCTTCTGCCTTGTTGCAGTCTGCTTATTCAACAGTTGCATGTTCTGCTGCAACGACATAGCGTGGAGCATCGGAATCGCGCCGAGCTGTTACCTTCACATCGACAGCAAAATGTCACCGTCTGTGGCATTGGTTATCTGCACACCGCATTTAGCGACGAAAAGAAGCCTATAAAGACAAGCCGTCACCGCCCCCAGCTTCACGTATCAGTGGCGACGACGTGAATGCACATAGGCTAGACCCCGCTATTCTGCCTTGTTGAAGATTGCTTCGCCAACGGTTGCAAGCACTGCAGCGACGACATAGCGTGGAGCATCGGAATCGCGCCGAGCGGTGTGCCTTCACATCCACAGCAAAAGGTCACCGTCTGTGGCATTGGTTATCGGCACACCGCATTTAGCGACGAAAAGCAGCCTATAAAACCAAGCCGTCACCGCCCCCAGCTTCACGTATCAGTGGCGACGACGTGAATGCACATAGGCTAGACCCCGCTATTCTGCCTTGTTGAAGATTGCTTCGCCAACGGTTGCAAGTACTGCAGCGGCGACTTAGCGTGGAGCATCGGAATCGCGCCGAGCTGTTACCTTCACATCGACAGCAAAATGTCACCGTCTGTGGCATTGTTTATATGCACACCGCATATAGCGACGAAAAGAAGCCCATAAAGCCAAGCCATCACCGCCCCCAGCTTCACATGGCAGTGGCGACGACGTGAATGCACATCGGCTAAGCCCCGCTCTTCTGCCTTGTTGCAGTCTGCTTATTCAACAGTTGCATGTTCTGCTGCAACGACATAGCGTGGAGCATCGGAATCGCGCCGAACTGTTACCTTCACATCGACAGCAAAATGTCACCGTCTGTGGCATTGTTTATATGCACACCGCATTTAGCGACGAAAAGAAGCCTATAAAGACAAGCCGTCACCGCCCCCAGCTTCACATATCAGTGGCGACGACGCGAATGCACATCGGCTGAACCACGCTCTTCTGCCTTGCTGCAGATTGGTTCGCCAACGGTTGCAAGCACTGCAGCGACGACATAGCGTGGAGCATCGGAATCGCGCCGAGCGGTGTGCCTTCACATCCACAGCAAAAGGTCACCGTCTGTGGCATTGGTTATCTGCACACCGCATTTAGCGACGAAAAGAAGCCTATAAAACCAAGCCGTCACCGCCCCCAGCTTCACGTATCAGTGGCGACGACGTGAATGCACATAGGCTAGACCCCGCTATTCTGCCTTGTTGAAGATTGCTTCGCCAACGGTTGCAAGTACTGCAGCGGCGACATAGCGTGGAGCATCGGAATGGCGCCGGGCGGTGTGCCTTCACATCCACAGCAAAAGGTCACCGTCTGTGGCATTGGTTATCTGCACACCGCATTTAGCGACGAAAAGAAGCCTATAAAACCAAGCCGTCACCGCCCCCAGCTTCACATATCAGTGGCGACGACGTGAATGCACATAGGCTAGACCCCGCTATTCTGCCTTGTTGAAGATTGCTTCGCCAACGGTTGCAAGTACTGCAGCGGCGACTTAGCGTGGAGCATCGGAATCGCGCCGAGCGGTGTGCCTTCACATCCACAGCAAAAGGTCACCGTCTGTGGCATTGGTTATCTGCACAACGCATTTAGCGACGAAAAGCAGCATATAAAACCAAGCCGTCACCGTCCCCAGCTTCACGTATCAGTGGCGACGACGTGAATGCACATAGGCTAGACCCCGCTATTCTGCCTTGTTGAAGATTGCTTCGCCAACGGTTGCAAGTACTGCAGCGGCGACTTAGCGTGGAGCATCGGAATCGCGCCGAGTGGTGTGCCTTCACATCCACAGCAAAAGGTCACCGTCTGTGGCATTGGTTATCTGCACACCGCATTTAGCGACGAAAAGAAGCCTATAAAGACAAGCCGTCACCGCCCCCAGCTTCACATATCAGTGGCGACGACGTGAATGCACATAGGCTAGACCCCGCTATTCTGCCTTGTTGAAGATTGCTTCGCCAACAGTTGCAAGTACTGCAGCGGCGACTTAGCGTGGAGCATCGGAATCGCGCCGAGCGGTGTGCCTTCACATCCACAGCAAAAGGTCACCGTCTGTGGCATTGGTTATCTGCACACCGCATTTAGCGACGAAAAGAAGCCTATAAAGACAAGCCGTCACCGCCCCCAGCTTCACGTATCAGTGGCGACGACGTGAATGCACATAGGCTAGACCCCGCTATTCTGCCTTGTTGAAGATTGCTTCGCCAACGGTTGCAAGCACTGCAGCGACGACATAGCGTGGAGCATCGGAATCGCGCCGAGCGGTGTGCCTTCACATCCACAGCAAAAGGTCACCGTCTGTGGCATTGGTTATCGGCACACCGCATTTAGCGACGAAAAGCAGCCTATAAAACCAAGCCGTCACAGCCCCCAGCTTCACGTATCAGTGGCGACGACGTGAATGCACATAGGCTAGACCCCGCTATTCTGCCTTGTTGAAGATTGCTTCGCCAACGGTTGCAAGTACTGCAGCGGCGACTTAGCGTGGAGCATCGGAATCGCGCCGAGCTGTTACCTTCACATCGACAGCAAAATGTCACCGTCTGTGGCATTGTTTATATGCACACCGCATATAGCGACGAAAAGAAGCCCATAAAGCCAAGCCATCACCGCCCCCAGCTTCACATGGCAGTGGCGACGACGTGAATGCACATCGGCTAAGCCCCGCTCTTCTGCCTTGTTGCAGTCTGCTTATTCAACAGTTGCATGTTCTGCTGCAACGACATAGCGTGGAGCATCGGAATCGCGCCGAACTGTTACCTTCACATCGACAGCAAAATGTCACCGTCTGTGGCATTGTTTATATGCACACCGCATTTAGCGACGAAAAGAAGCCTATAAAGACAAGCCGTCACCGCCCCCAGCTTCACATATCAGTGGCGACGACGCGAATGCACATCGGCTGAACCACGCTCTTCTGCCTTGCTGCAGATTGGTTCGCCAACGGTTGCAAGCACTGCAGCGACGACATAGCGTGGAGCATCGGAATCGCGCCGAGCGGTGTGCCTTCACATCCACAGCAAAAGGTCACCGTCTGTGGCATTGGTTATCTGCACACCGCATTTAGCGACGAAAAGAAGCCTATAAAACCAAGCCGTCACCGCCCCCAGCTTCACGTATCAGTGGCGACGACGTGAATGCACATAGGCTAGACCCCGCTATTCTGCCTTGTTGAAGATTGCTTCGCCAACGGTTGCAAGTACTGCAGCGGCGACTTAGCGTGGAGCATCGGAATGGCGCCGGGCGGTGTGCCTTCACATCCACAGCAAAAGGTCACCGTCTGTGGCATTGGTTATCTGCACACCGCATTTAGCGACGAAAAGAAGCCTATAAAACCAAGCCGTCACCGCCCCCAGCTTCACATATCAGTGGCGACGACGTGAATGCACATAGGCTAGACCCCGCTATTCTGCCTTGTTGAAGATTGCTTCGCCAACGGTTGCAAGTACTGCAGCGGCGACTTAGCGTGGAGCATCGGAATCGCGCCGAGCTGTTACCTTCACATCGACAGCAAAATGTCACCGTCTGTGGCATTGTTTATATGCACACCGCATTTAGCGACGAAAAGAAGCCTATAAAGCCAAGCCGTCACCGCCCCCAGCTTCACATGGCAGTGGCGACGACGTGAATGCACATCGGCTAAGCCCCGCTCTTCTGCCTTGTTGCAGTCTGCTTATTCAACAGTTGCATGTTCTGCTGCAACGACATAGCGTGGAGCATCGGAATCGCGCCGAACTGTTACCTTCACATCGACAGCAAAATGTTACCGTCTGTGGCATTGTTTATATGCACACCGCATTTAGCGACGAAAAGAAGCCTATAAAGCCAAGCCGTCACCGCCCCCAGCTTCACATGGCAGTGGCGACGACGTGAATGCACATCGGCTAAGCCCCGCTCTTCTGCCTTGTTGCAGTCTGCTTATTCAACAGTTGCATGTTCTGCTGCAACGACATAGCGTGGAGCATCGGAATCGCGCCGAGCTGTTACCTTCACATCGACAGCAAAATGTCACCGTCTGTGGCATTGGTTATCTGCACACCGCATTTAGCGACGAAAAGAAGCCTATAAAGACAAGCCGTCACCGCCCCCAGCTTCACGTATCAGTGGCGACGACGTGAATGCACATAGGCTAGACCCCGCTATTCTGCCTTGTTGAAGATTGCTTCGCCAACGGTTGCAAGCACTGCAGCGACGACATAGCGTGGAGCATCGGAATCGCGCCGAGCGGTGTGCCTTCACATCCACAGCAAAAGGTCACCGTCTGTGGCATTGGTTATCTGCACACCGCATTTAGCGACGAAAAGAAGCCTATAAAGACAAGCCGTCACCGCCCCCAGCTTCACGTATCAGTGGCGACGACGTGAATGCACATAGGCTAGACCCCGCTATTCTGCCTTGTTGAAGATTGCTTCGCCAACGGTTGCAAGCACTGCAGCGACGACATAGCGTGGAGCATCGGAATCGCGCCGAGCGGTGTGCCTTCACATCCACAGCAAAAGGTCACCGTCTGTGGCATTGGTTATCGGCACACCGCATTTAGCGACGAAAAGCAGCCTATAAAACCAAGCCGTCACAGCCCCCAGCTTCACGTATCAGTGGCGACGACGTGAATGCACATAGGCTAGACCCCGCTATTCTGCCTTGTTGAAGATTGCTTCGCCAACGGTTGCAAGTACTGCAGCGGCGACTTAGCGTGGAGCATCGGAATCGCGCCGAGCTGTTACCTTCACATCGACAGCAAAATGTCACCGTCTGTGGCATTGTTTATATGCACACCGCATATAGCGACGAAAAGAAGCCCATAAAGCCAAGCCATCACCGCCCCCAGCTTCACATGGCAGTGGCGACGACGTGAATGCACATCGGCTAAGCCCCGCTCTTCTGCCTTGTTGCAGTCTGCTTATTCAACAGTTGCATGTTCTGCTGCAACGACATAGCGTGGAGCATCGGAATCGCGCCGAACTGTTACCTTCACATCGACAGCAAAATGTCACCGTCTGTGGCATTGTTTATATGCACACCGCATTTAGCGACGAAAAGAAGCCTATAAAGACAAGCCGTCACCGCCCCCAGCTTCACATATCAGTGGCGACGACGCGAATGCACATCGGCTGAACCACGCTCTTCTGCCTTGCTGCAGATTGGTTCGCCAACGGTTGCAAGCACTGCAGCGACGACATAGCGTGGAGCATCGGAATCGCGCCGAGCGGTGTGCCTTCACATCCACAGCAAAAGGTCACCGTCTGTGGCATTGGTTATCTGCACACCGCATTTAGCGACGAAAAGAAGCCTATAAAACCAAGCCGTCACCGCCCCCAGCTTCACGTATCAGTGGCGACGACGTGAATGCACATAGGCTAGACCCCGCTATTCTGCCTTGTTGAAGATTGCTTCGCCAACGGTTGCAAGTACTGCAGCGGCGACTTAGCGTGGAGCATCGGAATGGCGCCGGGCGGTGTGCCTTCACATCCACAGCAAAAGGTCACCGTCTGTGGCATTGGTTATCTGCACACCGCATTTAGCGACGAAAAGAAGCCTATAAAACCAAGCCGTCACCGCCCCCAGCTTCACATATCAGTGGCGACGACGTGAATGCACATAGGCTAGACCCCGCTATTCTGCCTTGTTGAAGATTGCTTCGCCAACGGTTGCAAGTACTGCAGCGGCGACTTAGCGTGGAGCATCGGAATCGCGCCGAGCTGTTACCTTCACATCGACAGCAAAATGTCACCGTCTGTGGCATTGTTTATATGCACACCGCATTTAGCGACGAAAAGAAGCCTATA
The DNA here is from genome assembly GCF_052857255.1 of Amblyomma americanum. Lineage (NCBI taxonomy): Eukaryota > Metazoa > Arthropoda > Arachnida > Ixodida > Ixodidae > Amblyomma > Amblyomma americanum. The sequence continues at coordinate 144,512,576 of NC_135502.1, read as the reverse complement.
AAGCCAAGCCGTCACCGCCCCCAGCTTCACATGGCAGTGGCGACGACGTGAATGCACATCGGCTAAGCCCCGCTCTTCTGCCTTGTTGCAGTCTGCTTATTCAACAGTTGCATGTTCTGCTGCAACGACATAGCGTGGAGCATCGGAATCGCGCCGAACTGTTACCTTCACATCGACAGCAAAATGTTACCGTCTGTGGCATTGTTTATATGCACACCGCATTTAGCGACGAAAAGAAGCCTATAAAGCCAAGCCGTCACCGCCCCCAGCTTCACATGGCAGTGGCGACGACGTGAATGCACATCGGCTAAGCCCCGCTCTTCTGCCTTGTTGCAGTCTGCTTATTCAACAGTTGCATGTTCTGCTGCAACGACATAGCGTGGAGCATCGGAATCGCGCCGAGCTGTTACCTTCACATCGACAGCAAAATGTCACCGTCTGTGGCATTGGTTATCTGCACACCGCATTTAGCGACGAAAAGAAGCCTATAAAGACAAGCCGTCACCGCCCCCAGCTTCACGTATCAGTGGCGACGACGTGAATGCACATAGGCTAGACCCCGCTATTCTGCCTTGTTGAAGATTGCTTCGCCAACGGTTGCAAGCACTGCAGCGACGACATAGCGTGGAGCATCGGAATCGCGCCGAGCGGTGTGCCTTCACATCCACAGCAAAAGGTCACCGTCTGTGGCATTGGTTATCGGCACACCGCATTTAGCGACGAAAAGCAGCCTATAAAACCAAGCCGTCACCGCCCCCAGCTTCACGTATCAGTGGCGACGACGTGAATGCACATAGGCTAGACCCCGCTATTCTGCCTTGTTGAAGATTGCTTCGCCAACGGTTGCAAGTACTGCAGCGGCGACTTAGCGTGGAGCATCGGAATCGCGCCGAGCTGTTACCTTCACATCGACAGCAAAATGTCACCGTCTGTGGCATTGTTTATATGCACACCGCATATAGCGACGAAAAGAAGCCCATAAAGCCAAGCCATCACCGCCCCCAGCTTCACATGGCAGTGGCGACGACGTGAATGCACATCGGCTAAGCCCCGCTCTTCTGCCTTGTTGCAGTCTGCTTATTCAACAGTTGCATGTTCTGCTGCAACGACATAGCGTGGAGCATCGGAATCGCGCCGAACTGTTACCTTCACATCGACAGCAAAATGTCACCGTCTGTGGCATTGTTTATATGCACACCGCATTTAGCGACGAAAAGAAGCCTATAAAGACAAGCCGTCACCGCCCCCAGCTTCACATATCAGTGGCGACGACGCGAATGCACATCGGCTGAACCACGCTCTTCTGCCTTGCTGCAGATTGGTTCGCCAACGGTTGCAAGCACTGCAGCGACGACATAGCGTGGAGCATCGGAATCGCGCCGAGCGGTGTGCCTTCACATCCACAGCAAAAGGTCACCGTCTGTGGCATTGGTTATCTGCACACCGCATTTAGCGACGAAAAGAAGCCTATAAAACCAAGCCGTCACCGCCCCCAGCTTCACGTATCAGTGGCGACGACGTGAATGCACATAGGCTAGACCCCGCTATTCTGCCTTGTTGAAGATTGCTTCGCCAACGGTTGCAAGTACTGCAGCGGCGACTTAGCGTGGAGCATCGGAATGGCGCCGGGCGGTGTGCCTTCACATCCACAGCAAAAGGTCACCGTCTGTGGCATTGGTTATCTGCACACCGCATTTAGCGACGAAAAGAAGCCTATAAAACCAAGCCGTCACCGCCCCCAGCTTCACATATCAGTGGCGACGACGTGAATGCACATAGGCTAGACCCCGCTATTCTGCCTTGTTGAAGATTGCTTCGCCAACGGTTGCAAGTACTGCAGCGGCGACTTAGCGTGGAGCATCGGAATCGCGCCGAGCTGTTACCTTCACATCGACAGCAAAATGTCACCGTCTGTGGCATTGTTTATATGCACACCGCATTTAGCGACGAAAAGAAGCCTATAAAGCCAAGCCGTCACCGCCCCCAGCTTCACATGGCAGTGGCGACGACGTGAATGCACATCGGCTAAGCCCCGCTCTTCTGCCTTGTTGCAGTCTGCTTATTCAACAGTTGCATGTTCTGCTGCAACGACATAGCGTGGAGCATCGGAATCGCGCCGAACTGTTACCTTCACATCGACAGCAAAATGTTACCGTCTGTGGCATTGTTTATATGCACACCGCATTTAGCGACGAAAAGAAGCCTATAAAGCCAAGCCGTCACCGCCCCCAGCTTCACATGGCAGTGGCGACGACGTGAATGCACATCGGCTAAGCCCCGCTCTTCTGCCTTGTTGCAGTCTGCTTATTCAACAGTTGCATGTTCTGCTGCAACGACATAGCGTGGAGCATCGGAATCGCGCCGAGCTGTTACCTTCACATCGACAGCAAAATGTCACCGTCTGTGGCATTGGTTATCTGCACACCGCATTTAGCGACGAAAAGAAGCCTATAAAGCCAAGCCGTCACCGCCCCCAGCTTCACATGGCAGTGGCGACGACGTGAATGCATATCGGCTAAACCCCGCTCTTCTGCCTTGTTGCAGTTTGCTTAGTCAACGGTTGCATGTACTGCAACAACGACATAACGTGGAGCATCGGAATCGCGCCGAGCTGGTACCTTCACACCGACAGAAAAATGTCACCGTCTGTGGCATTGGTTATCTGGAGACCGCCTTTAGCGACGAAAAGAAGCATATAAAGCCAAGCCGTCACTGCCCCCAGCTTCACATGGCAGTGGCGACGACGTGAATGCACATCGGCTAAACCCAGCTCTTCTGCATTGTTGCAGGTTAGTGCTTACAACGTACTCCTGCTTCTTGATCTACATCATCTCCCCTGCCTAGTTGCAATCTGGGGTTCGAAGATGTTATGAAAGCTGGTTAAAGTGAAGGATGATGGGCGAGAAGAATTTCTTAGGCTAAAAGAGCAGCTCCGACAAGAATTGAAGATGATGAAAGAATCAGTTGAGCGGAGTTTAAGGAATGAAATTGGTCAAATGCTAGTTGAGCACATTGAAACAAAGGCCATACATATGCGAACGAAGCATTTGAGGAGCTCCAGAATAAACTGTAAAATAAAATGGAAAGAAACCCTGAGCTAGAATAAGAGAATGAAATGCTTCGTTCCAAATATGGGACCCTGGAGTTAACAATGCAAGACGGTAGAAACGCCTAGTTCGTTAAGAGATGTACTCGCAAGGAGCGAACACTGAAATCCAGGGTGTAGAGCAGAAAAAGTGTGTGAGTGCTCTGCAGATGGTTTCCGAACTTGAGAAGGCTATTAGAGGAGCCTATTTCCGAAGCTGACATAAAGAGCTCTCATCGTTTATCCGCCCGAAAACGAAAAATGCCAAATATTCACGTTCAGTTCATGTCGCGAACGAAACGCGATGAAACGCTTAGAAAAGCAAAGGAAATGTGCCTCACAAAGACAGATGTGGGAATCGAAGTTAGTGACCCTATATATGTTAATAAACACCTTCGCCCAGTCTTGAAAAGTCGGCTTGGTCTGGCTGCCGCAAAGAAATGGGCTGATCAGTGGAAGTCTGTCTTGTCGGTTAATGGAATGATTTTCGCAAAGCCGGCAGACGGCACTGATTCTCTGCATAGAGAAAATCAAAAGGACCTTGAAAAGATCTGCTAGGCAAGGTTTAGAGGAGCGCACCTATACCGCATATATCGAAAATGCGCTATCGCAAATTTGCGTTTCCACAAAACATAAAACCTGAACAATTCTTGCAAAACCCTTTTTTACATATCAACACGCATTCTGCTCGTAACAAGGATGAGTGCATTAGTAGTTTTCTAGATGAATTTAATTTCAAGTATAAATAATATTTCTGACAGAAACTTGGTACTGTGAGCACTGTAGTATGCTTTACCTAGAATGGTATAGAAACTTTTTTTTAATCGGTTTGGTAAACGGGGCGGTGGTATTGCTATATATGTCGATTCTGCCCACGACAAAATCAGGTAATGCTTTTGAAATATTAACTTTAAAAATATAAGCAGGACGCGGTTACAGTCGTGTACCGGCCCAAGGACGGCAATATTTCAAATTTTCTTACCTTCTGTGACATAATTTTTGACTACAGTTGTGTTAATAACCAGAGACTAGTTTGCGGGGGTGATTTTAATGTTAACATTTATCAACATAAAACTGCTGCAAATGACGTCATCATAACGCTTCACAGCACTGGTTTCAGAAATGTAGTCGAAACATCAGCCTACAACATGACATCTAGTACGTGTATACATTATTTACTGATAACAAACATAGAGAGGGTCATTTCCGGCGCTGGTACTATTATATCAGATAATAGTGACAAGAGTTCAGTCTTTATGACCTACAACACAAAAACAAGAGCTAAAACTGATGCTTCTTGCCCGATTACATTCCTCTACATAACAGACCTTGCTTTGCAGTCATTCAAACAAGATGTCACCATTGATGATAAGTCTCATATGCCACATTAAAAATGCGAATGATACCTATACCGCATTTATTGAAATCTTCGTACATAAAACAATTTTCATTTACTAGCTTTAAGAAACCAAAAAATACAAGGAAATCGAGGGTCACAAGGGCTAACATAGAAATGATCGCAAGAAAGAATACTCTTTATCACTTCTTTCTCTGCACGCGCTCCCCTGCCAATCTAGATCTCTTTAAAGCAACCAGAAACAGGTTGGATGCCGAATTGAGGCTGGGCAAGAAAATGTACTTCCAGGAATTATTCACTGATATCGCGCAAAAGAGCCCAAATATTGTTTGGAAAGTTAGGTCGCGGAAAGAACACCGAGATAAACGGAATTACTTAACGAATTGACTGGGAACGCACTCGCGGAACTTTTTAATGAACATTTTATCAAGTCTATACCAAGCGACAATGACCCAGTAAGTTTGGATATGGCTATTCATAGTGTTCCCGAATGTATGTTTTTTGCAGCCAGCCATTGATTCCGTAGTCTTCACAGCATTTATTCATTTGAATAAGAGTACAGCACTAGGTGTAGCTAATATGCAAGGAAAGCCTGTTAAATATGCATTGGAGCACATGCTTCCTGTTGTAACTCAAATATATATTTGGTACTTTAAAGGGGTGTATTTCTTGTTGCCATGAAGAAAGCTAGGTTAACTGCAGTTCATAAAAGAGGCGATAAAAAATTCGTTTCAAACTACAGGCCAATATCTGTTCTCCAAATATTTAAAAAGGAGCTAGAGAAAGTAATTAATGATCGAGTAAGTATTTTTCTACATAAGCATAAATTGCTAAGCAGTACCCAACATGAATTTCGGAAAAATAGATCAACAGAGACAGCCTCATTGACTCCTAAAGAATATACTACAAAATATAGAAAATAACAATTATACCTGATGTTTATTTACTGACTTCACGAATGCTTCTGATTGTCCTAATCACTATATACTACTGCATAAAATTTTACTCTACGAGATTCAGGGCATACCATTGTAAGTGTTTTGATCATGTGAGTGGTAGAACTCATTCCGTATGCGTCGATAGGGAGGAGTCAAATTTCTTAACAGTTACACATGGTGTACAACAAGAAAGTATTTTGGGGCCTTTACTATTTAATTTATATATTGCCGCCAGGTGTCCTCGGGCGGCGCCTTGAGGACAAAGAAGTGAGACGCGCGTGCTCTTGCAGCTGAAACACTGCTTGACTGCTTGCGGCCTGTGCCTAGCCCTTTTTATTCTGCAACCTATTTGCGACATTTTGTGGTGGAGGTGCTGGGTAAATCGCCATGGAATATCTCCCACACCCCTCTTAGCAGCGAGGACCCCAGACCTCTCCTTGTCTACACGCCAGTGCACCGGGTCAGCAGCCGAAATCTTGGACTGCCCCCTGAGCATCAGCTACTGGAGACAACCCCGCCACCTGGCCGACTGCCTCCTATGCTCAGGCCATTCGACTCTACCCCGGTGCCTACACCTCAACCAGTCATGCAAGGCGCCGCGTACTACACCCTCCAGAACCCACGCCCACCAAAGTCCTTTCACGGGACTCAACTGGAGGACTTGGAAGATCGGCTCCTCCAGTTTGAACGTGTCGTCGTATTTAACCAATGGGATGACGCCGCCAAGTTGAGGAACAATTTCTTCAGATTGGAGGACGGTGCTCGTACGTGGTACGATAACCGTGAGGGCACTCTCTCATAATGGCCTGAGTTCAGACGTCAACTGCTTGCCGCGTATGTCAGCGCTGATCGTCGGGAGATAGCTGAACGAGCCCTGCAGTCTCGTTTGCAAATGCCCAACAAAGCAGTTACCCCGTAAGTCGAAGACATGACGCGGATCTTTAGACGTGCTAACCCAGCCATGTCCGAAGCCAAAAAGCTGCGCCACCTAATGCGCAGTGTTAAAGAACAGCTTTTCGCCGGCCTTGTGCGCTGCCCCCAGGCACTGTTGCCGAGTTTCTAGCGGAGGCAGACACGATAGAGCAGGTCCTCCGGCAGCGTTCCACCGCGTACGACTGGCCAGTCCTTGCTTCTTCTGCTACGGAGAACCTCCCGGCTTTCAACACAATACCGACTTTCTCCACGACAAGATTCGCGCTGTTGTTCGTGAGGAGCTAGAGGAGGTTTGTGGCACGTCCCAGCCAGCGGCCATCTCCCTTATGAGCGTTGTCCGCGAAGAGGTGCAGCAAGCTATCAGGCCTCCGTTACTACGCACCGAGCCACGGCCAATCCAGACAGACTAGTGCCGGCCGACCTACGCTGACGCTCTGAAACGCCATGCCCCGAATCCAGCGGCAGATTTTTTTTTCCCAACCATCGCGGTGCCCTGCTAGCCTTCGTGCAGCCAGTGCAGCACCGCGTACCGAGTGATCGACAATCCCAGCACAGAGCGGACGTCTGGTGGTGTCCTCACCGCCGGCGTTTGTGCTTAACTTTGGGAAGCCCAGTCACCTGCTCCGCCGGTGCCCAGATCGAGAGCTTGGCTTGCAGGGTTTATTCTTCGATGCTCCAAGGCCCCGGTTTGGCCAGCGGCCCCGCGAGATTGAAGCGTACGTAACCCAGCAACCTCTGTGATCCATGGCGCGGTCAGTCCTGATCGCCGTCACCTCGCCAATCATCGTTTTCATCGAATACGCAGAACCTCTCGCGAGCGACGGTGGACCACTCGCCCAGCCCTTGCCGGGAAACTGAAGACAGTGATCTCCGTCTCCGGGGGCGTGGTTGCTGGATATCGACGCTGTAAAGACCCCCTGGCGATGCAGACGACGCAGACATCCGATGATAGAGCTTTGGCGATGTCTACGACGACAGCTGAACTAAAGGACCACTTCTCCCTCGACATACCCGTGCTTCTCGATGGTCACAGCATTAGCGCATTAGTGGACACAGGAGCGGAGTTTTGAATTATCGGTGGCAAATTGGCAGCGCTTCTTAAGAAAGTTACAACTCTTTGCTCTGGCGTGCCGATCCGGACGGTGGAGGGCCATATCATTACTCCGCTTGGACAGTGCACGGATAGGGTCCAAATCAACGACTCGACGTTCAAAGCTGCCTAGTGCGCCGCGACTGTTCTCGTTATCTGATTTTGGGCGTAGATTTTCTCTGTGAGAATGGTGCTGTTAGCGACCTGCGGCACAGAACCGTTACGTTTTCTACAGCGAAATCCGACACCTCCGACGTTCGTCAACGCAGCTTCGCCCTTCGTATTTCCACTGAAATTGTCTTGATGCCGCCGCGCTCCAGTATTTTTGCAAGCGTCGAATGCGATGGTGGGTTACGAGTTGAAACCGCAGTCGTCGAGCGCAACCTTTCCTTGCTGCTGACACATGGCATTTGCTCGATCCGAAGCGTTGTCCACCTCCGTAGCAGTCGGTCGGAACTCCTGATTACTAATTTTACGAAAGAACCTCGTCACCTTTCCTGACCTACTGCCGTCGCGTGGGCCGACCAATTGGTCGATGTTACTGAGTGCTTTGCGTCCGAGGCCATGGAGCGTCCGGACACGTCCCTGGATTGCATCGATATTAGCTCCGGGCTCTCAGCGACTCAACAGCGCGACCTCCACGCCCTACTGCTCCAGTACAAAGCCTGCTTCACATCCTCCTCGAAAGTGCGGCAAACGACGATCACGAAGCATCGGATAATCACTTCCGATTACGCTCGCCCCATGCGGCAGCAGTCTACTGCATTTCCCCGAAGGAACGCAACCCCATCCAAACGCATGCGAAGGAAATGCTTACAGACGACATTATTCAGCCCTGTAAGAGTCCGTGGTCCTCGCCTGTCGTGCTTGTTGAGAAGATGGATTGGACACTGCGCTTTTGCGTTGATTGCCGTAAGCTTAACGCCATAATGAATAAGGGCGTCTACCCGCTGCCCCGCATCGGCGACTCATTCGAATGACTTGGCCGCGCCAAGTATTTTTCGTCGATCGACCTAAAGAGCGGATATCGGCAAATTGAGGTTGATGAAGGTGACCACGAAAAAACTGCCTTCATCACACCAGACGGCATATATGAATTTAAGGTGTTGCCCTGCGGCCTTTGCTCTGCGCCGGCGACGTTTCAGCGCATGATGGATACTGTCCTGGCTGGCCTCAAATGGAAAACCTATTTAGTTTACCTAGTTGATGTGTTGGTGTTTTCAGAAACCTTCAACACCTTGAACGCCTCCGGACCGTGTTGGATGCCCTGCGGTAGTCAGACTTGACACTTAAACCCGAGAAATGCCACTTTGGCTACAAAGAGCTCAAGTTTCTCGGCCATGTTGTGAGTGCCGACGGCGTACGACCCGATCCTTAGAAAACTGCCGCCGTAGTCAAGTTTCCCCGTCCTACTACAAAGAAAATGCTCAACCGCTTCTTGGGTGTGTGCGCCTAATACCGCCGTTTTATCGCCGACTTCTCCAAGAGCGCTCAACCCCTGTCCCGTTTAACACTTGACGATACACCGTTCATCTGTACTGCCGAGCAAAAGGCTGCTTTCACAGATCTGCGCCAACGGCTGCACACTACCGAAGTGCTGGCTCACTTCGATGAGGAGGCTGCTACTGAGATACACACCGACGCTAGCAACATCATGCTTGGTGCCGTCCTCGTTCAACATCAAGGAGGCGTGAAACGTGTGATCGCGTATACGACTCGCACACTCTCGCGCACCGAAATCAACTACTCCACCTCGGAAAAGGAGTGCCTCGCTGTCCTCTGGGCCACGATGAAATTTTGGCCTTATATCTATGGTCGTCATTTCAAAGTGGGCACCGACCACGATTCCTTCTGCTGGTTTACCAATCTCCGGGACCCATCAGGCCGCTTAGCACGCTGGAGCCTTCGCCTTCAAGAATTTGATTACACAACTGCCTATAAGTCCGGACGTAAACACGAAGACGCCAACATGCTTTCACGCGCACCCGTCGAGCAACCTCATGAGAGCACAGAGGATGACAATCGTTTCCAAGGCGTGATCAGCAGTTCGGATTTGGTGGCAAGGCAGCGTGCTGACGCTGGCCTGCGGTCTGCCGTTGATCACCTGGAGTGCCATGCTTCCAACGTACCTCAACACTTTTCTCGCCACTTGTCCTCTTTTTGCATTCGCAATGGCGTACTGTACAAGAAAAACTCCAGCAATGGTGACCGGACCTACCTCCTTGTCGTGCCATCAGACCTCCGCGACGACATCCTTTAGGCGTGTCATGATGAGCCCACCTCTAGCCACTTGGGATTTGCAGGCACGCTCGCTCGAGTGCGTCAGGCCTATTATTGGCCTAAACGTGCAAAGACCATCCACCGCTACGTTAAAGGTTGCCGTGAGTGCCGGCGTCGTAAGTCACCACCGCTCAAGCCCGCAGGTTTGCTACAACCAATTGCGCCACCACGTACATATTTTTACCAAGTCGGCATTGATCGTCTGCTCCCATTCCCTGTGCCGTCTTCTGGAAATAAGTGGATTATATTTGCGACTGATTATTTGACACGGTATGCGGAAACCCAGGCGGTGCCACGCAGTACATCCTCTGAAGTCGCGCGCTTCTTCATACACCACATTGTTTTGCTACATGCATGGAGGCCAGTCCTCCGTCATCACCGATAGGGGCACCACGTTTACAGCACAGCTCATGCACGAGGTGTTCCAGCGGAGCCACGCGGACCACGGCAAGACTACTGCATACTACTCGGAGTCAAACGGGCTCACGGAGCACCTCAATAAAATCTTAGCGGACATGCTCACATTGTACGTCGACGTACAACAGAAGACTTGGGACGAGATCCTCCCATATTTGACGTTTGCCTGTAACATGGCGATTCAGGAAACAACTCGCTTTGCGCCGTTTCGCCTCGTCTACGAGTGCGATGTACAAACGATGCTAGACGCCATGCTTCCGTACCCTCATGACGACCAGGCGTACACGCCAGACCCCGATGAAATTACCCGGCACGCAGAAGAAGCCCGCCAACTGGCCCGTATGCACATCCGCCGGCAGCAGGCAACGGATGCAGAACTCTACAACCAACGACATCGCCATGTCGAGTACCACCCCGACGACAAAGTGTGGGTATGGACTCTAGTACGTCGCCCCGGCCTGTCGGAGCAGCTCCTCAGCCGCTACTTTGGACCGTACACAGTGCTGCGCCGCATCACTGATGTCACGTAAGAAGTCCTCCTCGATGGCACTCTGCCGAGTTCGCGCCGTCGACCTCAGCCTGAGGTCGTGCACGTACTGCATATATGAAGCTTTACTTCGCGCAGTAACGGGCGCCTCTTCCGCGTTTTCTTTTGTTTTATTTTGCCTGCATCCGCTCGGCGGCCCGTGATCGTTTGTTCGCTTGTTTTACTTCCGTTCGCTCAAAGTGTGCCCGCATTTTTGCTTTGCTTATTGTGAGGGAGGGGGGATTAATGCCGCTAGGTGTACCCGGCCGGCGCCTTGAAGACAAAGAAGTGACAGACGTGCGTGCTCTTGCAGCAGGGGCACTGCTCACTGCTTGCGTCCTGTGCCTAGCCCTTTTGGTTCTGCAACCTATTTGTGACGATATAAATTATACTGTTACACTACACCAAACGGCGAAGTTCATAATATATGCAGATGACAGCACAGTCATATTTTCTGGTCCAAGTGTGCCCAAATTAGTATTAAAATGCAATGATGCGCTTTGCAAGCTCTTGCTTGCTCGCAACGCAACAAGATAAATATAAATTCAGCAAAAACAAAAGCAGTTATCTTCTGGGCATAAAAATTAACTGCTTTTAGTTCAACACGCAATTAGATATCCTGATAATGAAATTGAAATTGTGGATAGCACAAAATTCTGGGAGTTGTTTCCTCGGCTAATCTCAACTAGGTTGCGCAGGTGAATAACATCTCTAAAAAGTTCGCTGCGACAACAGGAGCATTGTCACGATGCCGAACGCTGCTACCCTCACAGATTAAGCGACAAATTTGTTATGCACTCTTCGAATTTTATATTAATTTATTAGCTTAATTTGGGCATCGGCAATGGAATAAAATATCGCGAAGATTTTGCACCTCCAAAAAAAAAAACTCTTCGTCACATCGCAAACGTACACTATTTATCCGCCACAAACGTTTTGTTTCCATTGTATCACACTATCAGCATTGACCACATGTATGACTTCCTGATGCTGTTTGTTTTCTTTAGAACTGATTATAAACTCTAAACATTGCAACACAATCTTCCGCATGTACTCAACAATATAAACATACAAAAAATTTCAGATTCAAAGAATTGCGACGTATTTGTTTGAGTTGTGACTCTTGTGAGGTATTTTTTGGACTCATTACTTCTGATTCTGTAGGTGCACTGTGATCTACAGAGAAATTTTTCTCCATTTCTCTAAAATTTTGATTATTTCATGCAACGTAATGTGTATATTCTGCTTTTTATGTATGTACATATGTTCAAATTATGTTTTAATGAATATTAAGTACATATTTGTGATTCTATTACATATGCATATCTTGACTGCGTACGATTTTGCAATAGGCGAGCATAGAAGTTATAGTTTCAGCCTTACAATTGTATTTAATTAATGTATTCATTGTTTGTATTTTATAGTTTGTATTTTTGTTCTCCTTTCTTGTATCTTTCTTATGTGTGTTTACATCAGTTGATATATCCAAGCCAATGCTATCTAACGGTTTTCCGGGCCCAGTCAAGCTGCACAAGCAGCGTTTTGCCTGGAAAGCCTTCTAGTTGTTCTGGAGATAATAAATTCATTTCAATTCAATTAAACTGCAGGTGGTAAGTAGGCCTCTTCGTCATTGTCCTCATGAGATTCCTAGCAGTGCGAGAGTTCTCGTAGTTGGGATACTATTATTTTTGTCCTTGTACGGCTTGTCAATGCCGGAGTCATCATTCATACTAACGAAGTAACCATGGCGAATCAGCTAGGTCCAGCCGCGCACCGACGTCGCGTTAAGACAAATCGACATGCATGTGGTAACGTGCGTATACCAGTTCCCTGTATCGTTCCTTAAAAAGTAAACGCGGCCTTACGAGAGCACTTATTGAGGCACTCCAGTGATTTCGATCCATGAAACCTTATCAATCCTTCGTGGAGAGCAGAGAAATTTAGACTGGGACGTAGCAGCTCCTAGTTGGTCAATTTCTATCAGTCTGCGCTGGCGCTGACGCACCGACAGGACTTTCTGAGTACGTGAATTATCGTCACCTCAGTTCGCTGGTCTTGCCCGTCGCGTTAGGTGGCACAAGAGAGTGGTCATCGCGTTGACGGAAGGGAGCAGTGGTGTACTGCACGGTCGTAGATCATGGGGAGGATGGCTCCATCTTTTGTTCGCCATGCCATGGTCGAACTCAACATGCCAATCGCCGAACAAGTCGCCTCTCTTCCCCAGTCCGACTCTAAATTCAAGCCGAATGGCACTCTCCCAAAATAAGAAAAAAACGTGCATTATTTATGGATTTTTGTCGTGTATGTGGCGTGCGAGAACACAGCCTGTAATGCATTGCGCCTGGAGAGTTTTCCAGGTGACAAACGGCGAAAACCGGTCGCTACCTTTTATGCTCAGCTGCCGCGGTGGCTCAGTGGTAATGGCGCCCGGCTGGTGACCCGAAAGACGCGGGTTTGGTCCGGGCCACGGCAGTAGAATTTTGATGGAGGCAGATCGGTATAAGCCTGTGTACTGAGCGATGTCAGCGCACGTTAAAGAACCCCAGAGGGTCGAAATTTCTAGAGCCCTTCACTACGGCGTCCTTCATAGCCTGAGTAGCCTTGGGACGTTAAACTCCATGAACAGAATCAAACCAAACCTTTCATCGAGACAGAAAGCCTATAATTCGAAGTATACTGCACTTTGCAGCAGTACTAGGCGTCGGCTATCAAGGTACGCGTTTTTAATGCCGCATCTGATTAAAGGCTTTCTAGGCATTCCATACATCCTGTATCTTATTTTTTGCTTTTCTTTGCTGCTTTTGATTTTTTCGGTCGGTGCGAGCAATGAACAACAATCTCACAGGTATTGTAAGAAGCCAGTAGTATGATACGATAGACTACCACCAGTCTCTTCCAGGAGAAAAAAAAGATCGAGTTAAGAAATGGCAAAGCATGAACGCATCTAGCTGCAGAGACAGCATAGAAATCGAGAGCTATCATAGTTAATCAATAGCTGCAAGATAACCAACACAATTAAGTTTAGTACGGACATAATCGAGCATGCTTTAATGGACAGAAGTAGCCTAAAAACGGCGCAGAGGAAAGTAGGCATAGGAACAAGCCAGATGTAATCGTTAGAGACAAAGAGGTCATGTATTTAGCATAGTGAAAAATTCTACGCAAGTGTAAACAATATCAAATGTAATAACGATGTACATTAGAGAGCCAGCAACGCACAGCAATGGGCCATCCCGCTAGTAACGAAAGAGAAAGTAAAGGCGGTGTTTGGAGTAATGGAAAAGGGCAAAGCAGCTTGTGAGGATCAGGTAACAGTAGATCTCTTGAAGGACGGAAGGAAGAGAGTGCTAGAAAGACTAGCCACCCTGTCTAGGATGTGCATGCACTCGACCAAACCAGAAGCTTGCAACAAAACTATTATAATCATAATCCATAAGAAACGTGACGTCACGGAATTAAAAAAATAACCGATCGATCAGCACTCTGTCCCCTGTATATGGGGTATTTATTAAGGTAATCGCTAATATAGTCAGGGCAACCATAGACTGTAATATACCAAATCATGAGGCAGTCTTTCGCAAACGACACTCAAAAATAGATCATATTTGCGCTATTGATCATTAGATAGAGAAATGCGCAGAAAATAAATAACCCCTGTATATAGCCTTCATTGATTACGAGAAAACATCTGACTCAGCGGAAACCTCCGCAGTCATGCAGGCATTGCAGAATCAGGTTGTAGAAGAGCCTCATGTGAAAATACTGGAAGATATCTATAACGGCTGCGCAGCTACTAAAGTTCTTCCTTAAAGTCAGCGATAGAATTGCAATAAAGAAGAGTGTCAGGCAGGGAAACACGATCTCTCCAGTGCTATTCGCAGTTTGCTTACAGGAGGTATTTAAAGGCGGGAACAGGTGGCCACAGCTAGTACGGGCCAGGTTTCTTTAGAGAGATATGGTAGAGGCCGGTGCCCTGCAATGAGCGTTGTCAGTCTGATTAGGCTATTTCCGTATGTACGGGAAGGGGGTGATGCGGAGCATAGGAGACCCTCGTCGTTCTGCGCTCCTATATGGAGAAGTGGTTTTCGACTGATGGACGAAGTCTGAATTCTCTCCTCCTTCTCTGTAACCGACTTGTGCAGCCAAGTGATTCGCGCAGTTCCATCACTGTACTCTATATTGCATTGGTAGGACCACCCTCGTTTGTATTAATCGAATGTTCTTTGTAACTGCGGGCGTTATGAGTGGGCGAAACTTTACAAGACGTTCTTCGCTGATGAGAGAAGAACAATAAGCGGTAAAATCAGGCTTCCTATTAGAAGGTATAAAAGTGAAGAACACGTATTATTTACGGCAGTATGATTGCAAAGCGTCAAAACAATGGATAATCCTCAGTAGCGATTCTATCCAAACGGTGACCTCCAGAGCAATAATTATCCCCAGTTGACTTCTGTGAATTCTGAATATCCACTTTTGTCATTTTATACCTATTACATTGTTCAAAAACATTTATATGTTAATTTATCACGATATGCGGAAACCCTACAGTCTTTGCTTTCATCTAAACACATATATCCTGCAAACGTGAAGTTCGTATATGTTTCAGCATACTGAAATCGACCAGTTTTTTTCTTAAGCTGAAATGAAAGTATTAAACTTACAATATGATCTATCATTGTAGTTTTCACTACCAATAGTTTGGTTTATAGTTTATGAGAGTTTAACGAGCCAAAGCGACTCAGGCTATGAGGGATGCCGTAGTGAAGGGCTCCGGAAACTTCGACCACCTGGGGTTCTTTAACGTGCGCTGACATTGCAGAGTACACGGGCCTCTAGAATTTCACCTTAATCGAAATTAGCACGCTGTGGGCAAGAGAAATCCTATCGCTGTCACTTCGTCTTAATTGGCGAAGCCGATCATACAACTGGTATTGCTTAATCATTGATGCCATTCTGAAGACAAAAGCACGGAATAAGTTTGTGTTTCTAGCCGTTGACATTTCCATGGAATCTCTGACTGCATTAGAAAGGCACGGCATAACAAGCCGAAATCATGGAATTTGAGTTTTTTGGTGTATAGCGGCGGCGTATGGTTAATGGTTTGATTCCAGCTGCGCTAACAGAATAAATAGCATGTGGCAATGCTGTCTAGTTGCTTTAAGAAATTATATTGCGGACATTCCGAATAACTTTATAATTAACGAGGGCCTTTTGTTGGCGACACAGAGGCTGGATTCTAAATGGCTTATTTTTTGTGGACAATTTTCTTTGACATTAAAACGCTCAGTCATACACTACGGGCATCGTGAGCTGTAGCAATACAAACATTTGCCGCCGATGCCTTGAATCTGACAAAGTGAAGTTGCTGCGATTTAGTTCGTTTAATAATTTGAATCGTGGAAGCGCAGGTGCCAAGACGCATATCTCTTTTTTGTAAATAACCAGATCAGTTATGGTAGTGGATTTTATCGAACCCTTCGCGGCATAGCTTGCATGTAATCAATTCATTAGCGCCAGCTGAACACGTATTTCATTTATTGAGGACCATATCGCTTGCGCTCCGCTCGTCCACTGCTGTCAGCTCCGAACCACAACGTAATCGTCATTAACGTAACAAAGTGACCTCAATGTAACAACAGTAATAGAGGTGGCGGTCAAACCGTAGCTATCGGCACACACGAGTACGCGAAGAGGATGGCGCAGCACAAGGACGTAAGAACGGGAGCCCCAGTGGCATCAACAGTGGTCGCTGTGTAATCACAGTTTCAAAAAGATACTTTCGAAGAGATGCTTTTGGAACGATTGATGCAATTAACAATTTAAAATACCACAGCCAGACTGTTCATTGCTTGTCTCTTCGTTAACTATGCTCTAATTATAATATTGAAACATTGCAATAAGCGCGATAGCGCCACGGGACACTAGCAGGTAATAAAAATGATCATCGTCAGCTCCACTAGCTACGTCTGCTTTACGACGGACGCCTCTTCCCTTCGTCTCCAAATATCCGTGCCTGCTGTGTTCAGGCAGCGCATCTGCACAAACTTCCTAATCTCTTCCGCACATCTCTTTGGCGCCACATGATACATTTACCTTCTCTTTTTATGAAATCTACGGATTATAGTGGAACGGAGGGGCGTAAATGCTAACATGCTTGCTCTTTTGCACGGTGTCTTCTCCTGATCGGTTTAATTTAATCAAAGGTGTGACCACAAACCGGGAACCAGCGCTTTTTTGCGAGACTGCCAGGTATGCAGAAACGAATCTGTTCTCTCCGCAGTGGCCACTGCAGCTGTCTACTGAGCGGAAACGTACACAGCCCGTTTTTCCACAGAAAATGGGAGCAGAATGTTCTTGTCACGCAGGTGTAAACAAAAGAGACCGGCGGTAAAATATCCACATATCTTCCTGACGGCACCTGCTTCTTGTTTGCACGTCTAGGCTCTCTGCGCTCTCACAATCCACTGGGTCCTACTAGAAACAACAAACTCGAGTGCGGGAAACAGTGCTCCAAAGTAACGGCTTTGCTTCGTCGTTTCTTCCTTTTTCATCGGTTTCATTTGGTTTCTGGTCTCTCACTTGGCCTAGGAAAAATGAAAATTTTGAAGTAAAGGTGCTTTGCACTAACTACAGCAGTAAACTGAGAAATATACGGCACATAGAACCGCCGGGGACTGAATGATAGGGTATGGTCTGTAGGTCTTAGACTGTAGGAAGCGTTGTAGAAAAGAACCTTGAAAGTTCCACCCTGCTTTATGTTACGACTCTATCCCACCCACCTACTCGCGCCACTGTTTTACTCTTTGCGTCTGGTGAGAGAAAAAATCTCCCCTAACTCTTCGTTGAAGAAAAGTTCCAGCAAATTTATTGCACAACAAATGCCGCCCTTGTATCTTGCTTCACAGCCTCAAGGTAACCCATGGGTAAGAGGTAACAAGTTTCGATGTTGCAGAACTTAAACCGTCTCCTACCGTAAACACATATTTAATTCGTGTGAGAATGCAGAGCATGAGGTACAAGCCTCACTTTTATTGCATGCGCTTTCTTTTTTCTTTCCCAATGATGTTTGTACTCTTGTTGTCTTGGACGAGGAAGTAGTTTCTCTTTTTAATCGCTTCGTCTTCTTCTGTCTTCAGTACATCAACTGGCAGTTATACATAACTCTCGTTCCACTTTTTGTGTGACTTTATTATTCTTGCGACCCAAGACTAGGTGGCCTTCCAGTTTCCACATACTCACCGTGCAGTTTTGTATCTGTAAAATTTAAATGAGTCCTCTTTTATTAGAGTCTAAATATCAGATCTTCACGCGCTATTGTTTTTTGAAACGTAGTAAAGCAAACAAAAAACGAACATCACCACTCACCGTCAAACGATGTCAAATTTCACCATTTTTTCCCCTTGCAAAAGAAAACATTGATATTTAAGTAGGATCTCTCAGATAAGCCTGAATATGTGTTTATTACGACTCTCGTATGGAATGTTAGGATCTTGCATACCCACGTTATTACAATTGTACACGCACAGAGGCACATGCAGAGCTACAGAAGGCAAAGCCGAAGCGGTGGCTCAGTCGTTATGGTGCTCGGCTGCTGGTCCGAAAGGCGCGGGGTCGATCCCGACCGCGGCAGTCGCATTTAGATTGGGGTGAAATGGTAGAGAATCGTGTGCTGTGCGATGTGTCTGGCTTTATATAACTAACCAATTACCTCACATGCTCTAATGCAACCATTCATTTTCTTAATTTTCTTAACTCAATTCGTTCGAGCATTACAGTGATGACAAGCTTGTGATAACACCAAACCGCAGACATAGCCGTCTTTGTCAGAAGTAACCGATCAGCCGTGACGGCCGGCGGAGCGAGCTGGCTGCCGAGCGGCGGCGCTGCGGCCGCTGGCGCTGGCTCTTGCGCTCCGGTTACGAGCGTAAACTGGCTGACGTAAGGCTGCGCCCTCGCCCTCCTTCTTTGGATGATAAAAAGTAAGTGGGTAGCATGCGCGGCGTGCCAGTTCGCGCCTTTCGAGCGCTGTGGATCTGAAGGAGTGCGCTGCGCAAGCTTAGCTCGCTCAACGCTCCGTCCGGGTTGGGCCGTGAAGCCACGCTCTTTGCTAGAAAAGCTCACCCATGATTTTCTTTTCTGAACGTTTCGAGCGTCGGCAAACTAAGAAGGGGAGCGCATCTCGAAAACTCAATGCACTATACCAAGGCTCCGTTTTTTTCTGTCGTGAATGTTTTTTTCGGCTGGATGACAGAAAAATGAGGCCCGCTTTCCAATTGTTTCCAATGCACCTATAGCTACATTTTTTTACTTCTCGCATCCTGGTTGCGCAACCAATTGTGAAATGCTTTCTTTCTGCGGTGGTAGTTACCTTCTTGTATTGGCTGCCGGTAATATCTTCGTTTCAGAAGCGAAATACAAGAAACGCTGTCACTCACATTTCGAACAGACTAGACTCATGGTCACAACTGCGTGGCGCTGTTTACGAGAACATCATGTCCCGAACCTGTCAAATGTATGCACTGAAAACAATTAATTCCGGCAAACGGGCTTTAGGACTCTGCAAACTACTTTTGTGTTGATAGCTTTTGACTAGACACCGGCTTAGTAGTTCAGCGCCCACTGGGAGAGTGGTGTCATCAGGGACATTTTAAAGACACCCCGGATACAACCTTCAAGTGCGGCACAAGATCGATATGGGAGCCACCGCATTCCTCCCTTCCAAACTTTCTGGTCGCGATATGGCGAGTATTCTTCAGGATGTTGAAGGGAAATAGAGAACCAATATTTTTGTCGGCACCCTTCGTAATAGTATTTCTGTTGGGATTGCTCGTTTGGAGGCATTTACATTTTTCGCGCACTATTTTCCGAGGTTTTGGGGGCCAATGCGCTCTGCACTAAAATTTCCCGCTATTCATTTGACGTCAGCTCACAGCAAAGTGGGCTGTCGTCCGGGCATAGTCGGAGGCATCTGAGGAGCGATACAACGATGGCGGCCTTTCTTGACAGATCGAAGCTCGGCCTCATAACCAGGTTTATGTTAGAGGTAAGCGGGACAATCCTGTGCCTTCTTTCCTGGATATCTAATCACGTAGTTGCCTGCAAATTTCACTAATTGAAGCGAGAAACTGCTGCCGGTCGTTAAACCCGTCTGTACGAAGCAAACATTGGCACAGCCATAGGCGTGGACGATGTTGAGCAAGTATTGGTGTGCTATTGGGCGAACACGACGAGGACGAACAGTTTTCGTGCTGGGATTCTCTCGTCCAATCTGCCTAGCTGCGCCGGTGCCAGCTTTTTCCATGTAAATAATACAGCCTCGCTTTGGTGCTCCTATCTTTACGTAGAAATATTCATGCAAGCCTTATCGCATTTCAGAAAGGAGCAATTATCATATCGGGAGCATGATGTAAAAAAGAACAAAATGTACTTCGAGTTCTCTCACTAAAATTTCGAATGAAAAATAAAGTAGTTTCGTCGAAGGAGTTTTTTTTTATTCCCTGGGGAAAATAAGGCAATTTCTCAGTACTGTTATGACTTGTGTGTTCGTCTTTCGTAAGCGGAACCGAAGCAGTGTGTTCTGCTCTTGATGATACCTGAATGTTTTCCAGGCTAGGTCACGTCCAAGCAGAGTTGTTGGTTTCCTCAGACCACACAGGTTTTGTTTATAGTAAATACTTAAGTCACATGACAGTGGTGGTCGAAAACTTGTTATGGAGGTTTATTTCACGAAACAAAAAGGCTTCCTTACTGCAGGAAGTATGGCGGTAGCACCTGGAACTAACGACACAATATCTCCGCGTTCCTTTTGCGGACTGTTCTGCTACCACGCTTTTTCCGTGGCTTAGTTGCGTGTGAAGGCACCGTTCGCATGGACTGCGTCTTCAAGAAGCTTCGGTATGGAGGCATACAAACGGGGCACGAGATCTGGCAGTCCTCTCAGCCTCTCCCATTCTTCGCTCATCGCTGCCCAGAGTTCTGCCTTGGACTGGTGCTGAAATGTGCGCTTCGCCAGGTTCCTCTTCATCATTCCCCATATTTGCTCGATTAAATTGAAGTCAGCACCCTTGGGAGGCCATGAAACCAGCTGCACGCCTAGTTCCTGAAGCGCGTCGATCACTCTCCTGGATAAAATAAATACAAAAGAACGAAAAAGCTGCTCCGCGGATATTTGTTTTGTTAGAAAGATGTTACTGTCCTCATCTATGTATGTATAAATTAACAGAGCTCTCAGCGGAACTTTTGCTTTTTTTATTTCACAAGCGCTATTAGTCTAATTCTGCGCTCACCTTCGTGTTTATAATCATGACTAGGGTGATTTTTAGTGGATGCCTCAGAACTACCATGCTCATAAAACGCGTTCTGCTCGCTACTACGGCGCTAAGGTAAACTTGTTTCTTGAGTCTATAAATGTGCTCAGTGCCTTTATTATCCTTGCTCATGTGCTGTGTGGCATAATCTGTTGAAGTGCTACCAAAAGGCAGATATATAGCAATGAAGGCAAGCATTAAGAAGGAAAAAGGAATGATGGTGAAATGGTGCCAAAAAGAACTCTCACGCGGTATATGCCGTTTGAAGGATCAGCGTGGTTGAAAGAACCTTGCGTTTGGGTTACTCCAGGCTCCTTTCTAACATTACCACATTCATATTGCATTAAAACATTCTTCCTCATAAATCATAAATACGCCTTTTTATGGGCACCGGAATGGCGCCTCCTCACAATATTTTTGTTCTGGAAAGGTTCTATCCATTGAAGCAATTTGGTTCAAATATTGTCTATTTGCAAGTGATTTATCTTCGCTATTTCCTTTTGCCCCTTGTTACCGCATTATAATTTCTGTCCGGTGAAAGCGTACAGATCCATAAAGGCGCTTTTCAGCACAAATATTCAAGTCGAGAACGCACCTGGCCATGTGAATGGGACTGCGGTCCTGTTGAAAGAGAAACATGCCGTCATGAAAAGGCCCGTCTAAAATAAAGGGCAGCAAAACATGCTGTACGATGTCTAGGTATTTTTCAGAGTCAAAGTTCCTTCGATGTGATGCAGAGAGCCGAGGCCATTACTTGTCATGACTCCTCAGACGCTGACGGTGCACCGACCACTCGCTGTCAGCAGATGTATGTATTCCCGGTGATATCTGAAAAAAAGAGAAAAGTACACTGCCTGACAGTAAATTCTCCAAGCTTTAAAGCAGGAAGAGCGGAGAGATCGATCGTGAGGAACGTGACCCTAGCATGCTTCTCACAAAAGGTGCAACGAACGAAAGGGATAGGTAGAGGACATGTGGAATTTGACGGGGAATAAAAAGTATGCTTGCTGTAATGTCTGTTCAAATGACTGAAGCCTTGTCCATTTGCATTGAACCAGAATAAATGAAGATGTATGTATAAGTGGTCCTTATTAAGCGGAAATCAAACTGAGGCCAGGAACATTCACAAACTTTCTTTGGTCGCAATTTACTCGCAGGTTTTGTGTTTTTAGTTTTTGCATGTCGATCCGTTTCTTAATTTAGCACTCGGCGCTGCAAGGTGTTCGTGGACAAAAGAAATTGGGTCTCACCTTGTGCCAACGAGTCGCCAGACGCGTTGCTGCTTGTCCCAGCGGCTCACAAACGTCGCTCATCGTAAAATACTACGAGCCGCCATTCCTCTGGGCCTCAAGATATGTGCTCGCGGGCAAACTCCAGCCGTTGCTGTTTTTGTCTCTGGCTAAGCCAAGGCCTCTGGCATGCTACCCGACTTCTTAGGCCAGCTTCGTTCAGCCTCCTGCGGATAGTGCTCATGGAGACCCGCAGACCCAGCTCATTTCTGACTTCGGCGAGGCTCAGCGTCGGCTCCCAACTGACTGCAGCAACGATGGCTAGGTCTTCATCGGGTGTAGTTGCGGGAGGTCGCCCTTCCCTTGGTGCGTCTCGTATGCGGCCTTCGTCTCTGTATGCGCGCAGGCATCTCTGTACAGCCCACCGTGAGCACCCAACTTCCCTGGCAATTTGCATTTGGGATCGTCCAGCTGCTGCTAGGGCTATAACGCTAACCCTAGCGTTAGAATCAAGGCGTGTCATGGCTTTCACATGCAGGACAAAAACTGCAGTGATAGAATGCCGTTCAGAATATTCCCTCATTCGATTTTGTTTGTGTTGTTTTCTTATGCTCTCGGATCTTCGGCGCTAACTTACGGTCGTATCGCTTTGTCACTCAGCTAAGAAACCGGCAGCTGCATGCCTGATATCTTAAGTATAACGTTGCATTTCAACTCCGGCACTTGAAATCGGCGGTGATAAGGCTCTTCGATGACCGCCAGGTTTTGTCTTTACTACCGTCACCGCCAAGTTGTTCAACTCTTAGCGGGCGCGTCGCAAAAAAGGACACAGTTGAAAGTTGGCTTGGTATTACATCATTCCCCCCCCCCCCCACCTTTTCTCAAGGATTCAACGCATCCATTTAAAGCCATTTTGTCATTCTGATTAAAACGTCCTGGCTGCTGACGGTATGTTACACAAACACGTTGCATGTAATTTCTACATATTAGTAAGGAAATAATGCCACAATGTTATGTTGGTCAATTTCTGTGTATAGAGTGAAATGTTTGAAATCGATTAAATATCACATCGGTCTCCCAAACGTTGCAAAATACTGAATGCTTAATTTTACGTATAATCCCGAAAGAAATTCTCTGTATCACGAAGGGTGCCGACAAAAATATTGGTTCTCTCTTTCCTTTCAACATCCTGCACAATACTCACCATATCGCGACCAGAAACTCAGGGAGGGAGGTACGCGGTGTCTTCCATATCGATCTTGTGCCGCACTTGAAGGTTGTATCCGGGGTGTCTTTAAAATGTCCCTGATGACACCACTCTCCCAGTGGGCGCTGAACTACTAAGCCGGTGTCTAGTCAAAAGCTATCAACACAAAAGTAGTTTGCAGAGTCCTAAAGACGCTTGCCGGAATTAATTGTTTTCAGTGCATACATTTGTCAGGTTCGGGACATGATGTTCTCGTAAACAGCGTCACGCAGTTGTCACCATGAGTCTAGTTTGTTCGAAATGTGAGTGACAGCGTTTCTTGTAGTTCGCTTCTGACACGAAGATATTACCGGCAGCCAATGCAAGAAGGTAACTGCCACCACAGAAAGGAAGCATTTCACAATTTGCTGCGTAACCAGGATGCGAGAAGTACAAAATGTAGCTATAGGTGCATTGGAAACAATTGGAAAGCGAGCCTCATTTTTCTGTCATCTAGCCGCAAAAACATTCACGACAGAAAAAAACGCAGCCTTGGTATAGTGCATTGAGTTTTCGAGATGCGTTCCCTTTCTTAGTTTGCCGACACTCGAAACGTTCAGAAAAGAAAATCATGGGTGAGCTTTTCTAGCAAAGAGCGTGGCTTCATGGCCCAACCCGGAAGGAGCGTTGAGTGATCTAAGCTTGCGCAGCGCACTCCTTCAGATCCACAGCGCTCGAAAGGCGCGAACTGGCACGCCGCGCATGCTACCCACTTACTTTTTTATCATCCAAAGAAGGAGGGCGAGGGCGCAGCCTTACGTCAGCCAGTTTACGCTCGCAACCGGAGCGCAAGGACCAGCGCGAGCGGCCGCAGCGCCGCCGCTCGGCAGCCAGCTCGCTCCGCCGGCCGTCACGGCTGATCGGTTACATTTGACAAAGACGGTACAATGCTTACGCATTGAAACAAGGAATCGCTGTATCGAAGACGTTACCCTACAAATCTATTGTTTCCACCTGTCTGGAAAGCTGAATGGGTTTGTGATAGGCGGGACCGTTTCTGCTGGCCGCTAGTCAAGGCACATGCTATATGCGCATATAGAGATGAGAACATCATCTTACAATTTGTTCTTTCATTTATTTCATTTATTGCACCCTCGAGGCTAGATGCATTAAAGAAAGGACTGGATACAGAAAATACATAGGCAAGGAAATTAGTATTACAAGAAATATTTACTATTTATACAATGTAAGCTACTGCGTTGCAAAAATGCTCGTTATCATTGATGTTGATAATCTCTGCAGGAAGGTGGTTCCATTCACGTAAAGCACGAGGCAAGAAGGAATGAAATGCTGATAAGGTGTGAAATATTCACATTCCAATCTTGTTGCGATGATCGATGCGGCTTGAAACATAGTGGGGAGGAGCAATGAGTGCGTTCCGTAGGGTGGAATGATAGCACAATTTATGAAAAAAGGCTGAGACGAAATATTTTTCAGTGCCATGCTAAAGACTGTAAAGAAAGGTAAGTTAACATTCTGGTTACGCTTGCGCCACAATTAACTTCGGATAAAATAAAACGCTGGCATTATTTTGGACCATAATTAGCGAAATTATTAGCTTTTCGTAGTGGGGATGTAATATAGCAGCTGCATATTCTATTGAGCGAATCAGCGTTATGTAAAGCAAAAATTTCAAAGAAGACGGGGTTTTCTTAAAGTTACGGCGTACGTAGCCTAACATGCGGTTAGCGTTATTAATAATGTACTCGATGTGGTGCGACCAGGAGAGCTCTGTAGAAATGTGGTCGTCCAAGCATTTGTATGCAGTGACAGATTCTAAGAGGAAGTTATTTCAGTAGTACCTGGGAGAAGTGTTAGCGAGTCGGGATATTCGCATAACTTTAAGTTTTTCAGTGTTTAGGTCCATGAGCCAATAATTGCACCAAGTAGAAATATAGGCAAGATCGGTCTGAATAAGGTTAGCGACTTCGGGTGATGTTATTTCGCTGAAAACAACGCAGTCATCAGCAAATAGATGAATGTTAGAGGCTACTTTGAAAGGAAGATCATTGATGTAAATGAGAAACAGAAGCGGTGCAACGACTGAACCTTGAGGCTGTTGTGCCCGCGCTTCCTTCCTGCTGTGGAATTCGGCGAAGTTGGGCATGGGGAGCATTTCCTGACGACCACCGCCAGGATGGGTGAGCATTCTGGGGAGACGTGACTGCAGGACTGCCAGAGGGAACGACGACCATAGCGTCCCCACGTGTTCGAACAGGAATGCCGGAAGCAGCGACGATATCGTCCCCACGTGTTCAACAGGAATGCCAGCAACGACCATAAGCGTATTCGTTCCGGTCCTCGCCACGACGAAGTGCGGTATCAGTGTGGTCCCGTTCAGTAACGCTGGATTTGAACAATTGCCCGAATACCGCACCTTCGACATAGCTTCCGCGTTCTGGTCACTAGTACAAGCTCTTTCGACACCTGCTGGGACACAGCCTACATTCCTGTGTCATGAAGGTGCCCTCTGGACGCACGTGCGCGGCCACCTGGAAGTCGCGGGGACGACAACGTGACCGGGTGCTGCTCCGTTTCCCTCGACCGAGCTGCGCAGAAACATCAGGACCGCCCTGCCGTGGGTGGTACCATCAGTGCCATCGTGTGATTGGACATCATTTTCGAACCATTTTCCCCAGCTAGGGATCTGGGGAATACGAAGAGTATTTAAGGAGCTGCTGGTTTGATGCTTAGAGAGAGCCCCCTCCTTGAGAGGTATCAGAAACTCCCGACTCCTAAAAAGCTTTCTTTACTGAGAAGCACTCTCAGTTGCCTGTGCTTGTACATAATGTAAATAGTCCTTGTATAAAGTTTTCCAAATTTTCTTCCTCCGATTGTCCTCGTCTCTTCTCCGGCCCAGTCACGCTACCTGAATCCCAACAACTGGATGGCACCTGTGGGACGTCCACGTGAAGTTATCGGCTCCAACGGACATCGGGAGCTACGGGACTGACGGGCGTCGGCTATACCTTGGCAGAGTGAGTGCCCAATGTTTTCCGTTCATATCGCCAGACCGTACTAGCAGAGGCAGATGCTAGGTGCGGATTCCTGTTGTCTGGGAAATTGATTTAGGGAAACTGCTTTCTCCACTTCAAACTAGAGCTTTTGTTTTAGTGAGCTTGCTAACGCATGGTGGAACTCACGATGGAAAAGTTAAATGTGCAGGACATCCTCGAAATTTGCGAGGAGCTGGGGAGCTGGGAAGCCCTGTAGCTTCGATAGAGGAGCAAGGGAGGCAGAGATTGCAGGATCTCGTCTCACCATACCGCGTGGGAGGCGATATTGCACTCTTTTTGGTAAATTTCTAACGTGCATGCGGGAAGGTGCACATCGAAAAGAGCGCTTGGTCGGAGAAGTTACTTCCTCCCCTTCCGTGCGAGGCGGCCTAAGTGGTGGCTCGCCTCTCACGGGAAGAGTGTGATGTCTACGAGAAGGTAAAGAGCGCACTGCTTAGAAAGTACGGCTTTCTGCTGAAGCCTTTAGGGAGCAATTCAGGCAGGCAAAGAAAGGCGGAGAGCCGCATACTGACTTCGCGTACCGGCTTAAAGTCAACTTAAACGAGTGGCTTAAGACCGCTGAGGTGCACGGAAGTCATGACAAGGTACTGGAGTGCATCGCGCTAGAGCAGTACTATAGCACTATTCTAGAAGATCTGAGGATATGGCTGCAAGATAGGCTAACAGATATAGACCTATCAAAGCAGCACAGCTCGCAGACGAGTATTACGTTCGCGGAAACCTCCAAAGCAAGGCAGGGTACGATGGCAGATTAGGAAAGAGAGAAACCCATTTAATGAGAATCCCCGACCGAAGGGTGCCACCAGCAGGCCGAGATAACCGAACAAAGGAAGCGGGATCAAAGGGAGGAGGTACCGAAAACAAGATGGAGTCACCGAAATCTGCCGATTCGCCGAAACAGCAGGCACCTGGAGCTCACGCGTTTGAAGCGCGAAAGCCCATTGTCTGCTACAATTGCAACAAGGAGGGACAAATCCCGGTGAACTGCAAACCGCAAAAGATGGCGTTCGCGTGCATGCGAGAGTCGGAGGAAAACCTTAAATTGCTGGAGCCATACATGCGGGACGTGGTAATAAATGGCAAGAAATTCAGGGCACTGCGCGATGCAGCGGCTACCATGGATGTTGCTCACCCGTCCTGTGTTTACTCCACGGACTACACCGCCGAATGCGCCTGGATTAAGCAGGTCGCCGAAGAACAGTGTGCATGCTTGCCTATAGCAAAGGTGACCCTAGAGGGGACTTTTGGCAGGCTAGACACAGAAGAGGCAGTTAGCGCAAACTTGCCGACGCACTTGTCCTACCTGTTTTCGAACAAATCCGAGCAGCTGCTGAAAGAGAAAGGTCTCTCACCTGGGGCTTGGCTTGCATGGCGCTAGCACGTTCTCGAGCGCGAAAGCTCGTAAAGAAACTCGACTGCGCTCCGATAAATGAGCAGGCACCGAACCACTCTCCCGACCAGCCGGGGGATCCTTGCAGGAAAACTGATCCGTCTAAACCGCATTAGCATGACCATGAAAGTTTTCCCGAACAAGCGGTAGCTCATGAA
Source organism: Amblyomma americanum (assembly GCF_052857255.1). NCBI lineage: Eukaryota > Metazoa > Arthropoda > Arachnida > Ixodida > Ixodidae > Amblyomma > Amblyomma americanum. The sequence continues at coordinate 144,484,603 of NC_135502.1, read as the reverse complement.
ATCCAAGGAACTGCCGATTCCATAGAGAATGAGGCAACAGGAACCAACGCGAAGGGTTCGACATTAACACCTTCTTCGACTTGTTGGGAGGAGTTGACTAAGTTTGATAGGAAAGCTCTTATTGCAGAGCAGAAATACGACCCATCGTTAAAAGCTCTAAGCAATAAGGTGGCGAGGGAGTCGCCAGAAAGAACATAAGCTTTCATGAGAAATCAGGCCTTCAGTACCGGAAACACTGCGACTCAATGGGACGCGCATATGCGCAACTCCTAGTGCCTGAGAAGTACCGGCGGCAGCTTCGAGAGCTAGCACAAGGAAATGCTTGGGCGGGCCACTTGGGCATAAAGAAAACAAAAGCAAGATTAGTTCTCAAATATGACTCGCTTCACCACTGGAAAGATGTGGAACAGCTTGTTAGATCTTGCGACACCTGCCAGCGGGTCGGCAAGTCGACGGATAAATGGAATGCACCCATGACACTAGTTCCCATAACTACAGAGCCCTTACGGCCTCTTGTAATATATTCTGCCGGCCCACTGCCAGCGTCCAACTCTGGCTGCCGCTATATTTAGACCTCACTGTGCGTGGCAACCAAATTTCCCGAGCCCATTCCGTTGAAGGAGCTAAGTTCCGCATTTGTTGTAGACGCCCTTTTGTCAATTTTCTCTCGCGTGGGGTTCCCTGCGGAGATACAAAGCGATAACGGGAGCGTGTTCAGAAGCTGTTTGACAACAACATTCTTTGAACGGTGTGGTATTAAAATAATCCGCAGTTCCATTCACCACCCTCAGTCAAATCCAGTCGAGCATATGCAGTCAGTGCTAAAGTGGATACTTAGGTCTCTGTGTTTTGAGCATAAGGAAGATTGGGAAGGCAGCATTCCAGCAGCACTCTTTGCAATGAGATCCGTCCCCCGCAAAACCACAGGATTTAGCCCCGCTGAACTAGTCTACGGGCGTGACTTGAGGACCCCATTGCGCATCCTAAGGGAGTCATGGGAGAGTTACGGAGAGTATCCCTGTGTAGTGGAATACGTCCTGAAACTACAGTAAAAACTTGCGAAAACCAAAGACCTCGTGGAAGCAAATGTCAGAGCAGCGCAGTCACTGTCTAAAGTGTACTACGACAAATCGGCGCGCAAGCGCACCTTTCAACCTGGTGAGCAGGTGATGTTGCTGCATCCGTCAAAAAGGAACAATCTTGAGGTGCAATGGGAAGGGCCAGCTAAGGTGGTGTCCAAGCTTTGGGACACCAACTATGAGGTCAAATTTAATAACAAACACAATCGGAGAATCGACAGTAATTTGATGAAGCCTTATGCGCAGCGTCAGGCCATGGTTAACATGACGCTGAACATGCCAGAGGAAGAGATCTGAGACATACCTAATGTCATACATGAGGACGAGCAAGCAGCGAATGAGCTGCTAAATTCAATCGACAGAGAGCCACGTTTGACGGAAAATCAACGAGGAGACATGAAAAACGTCGTCCGCGACATTGAGGCGGAGTTTTCAAACAAGCCAGGAAAAACACCCCTCATCGAACACGACATTCAGCTGTCCAGCGAACAGCCGATCAGGTAACATAACTAGGAGTACCTTTTCCTATCTTGGCCAGGATAAGTAAGAGCGAGTGGTGTAACGTTACTTGACTCTAGGTATTGGGGCGGGCAAAATTGAACGCCACGTCCGCCAAATCAAGTCACCTATTCCCGTAGCGCGTGCCCTCTAAACACCTACCTGATTTCATTTAGCAAATTTTTTTCCTATCCAAGTGCGCCTCGAGCGGGAGCACACGCCTTGAACAGGTGCCCTGTCAATACTACTCGTCGGGAGACACCATGTGTTCATTCAGGCAAAACATTTGATATCTTCAAGTTTTAGTTGGAGTTTTTTAAGTGCAGTTTTGGCGCTGAGTTTTGGTCTGGTGGGATGAGCGGGTTCTGAGGGCACGTGCTTTTGTCAGGTGCGGTTTGGCGTCTGTGATCCCTTTTGGCTAGCATTGCAGAGAATTTCCCAAAACGGCCATCTGACGAGGGGAAGCGATGCCGAGCTTCGGCGCTGAAGGTCATCAGAAGACTCCCAAAGAGCATCTGGTTCATGGCACGCCCAGTCAGAGAGCAGTTCCTCTTCTGGGCGCAATATCTAGCGGCGGGGGTGCTGTTGTGCCCGCGCTTCTTTCCTGCTGTGGAATTCAGCGAAGTTGGGCATGGGGACGATTCCCTGAAGATTACCGCGAGGGTGGGTGAGCCCTCTTGGGGAGACGTGACTGCAGGACTGCAGAGGGAACGACGACAATAGCGTCCCCACGTGTTCGAACAGGAATGCCGGAAGCAGCGACGATAGCGTCACCACGTGTTCAACAGGAATGCCAGCGACGACCATAAGCGTATTCGTTCCGGTCCTCGCCACGACGAAGTGCGGTATCAGTGTGGTTCCCTTCAGTATCGCTGGATTTGAACAATTGCCCGAGTACCGCACCTTCGACAGAGCTTCCGCGTTCCGGTCACCAGTACAAGCACTTTCGACACCTGCTGGGAGACAGCCTGCATTCCTGTGTCAAGCAAGTGCCCTCCGGACGCACGTGCGCGGCCACCTGGAAGCCGCGGGGACGACAACGTGACCGGGTCCTGTTCCCTTTCCCTCGACCGAGCTGCGAAGAAACATCAGGACCGCCCTGCCGTGGGTGGTACCATCAGCGTCATCGTGTGATTGGACATCATTCTTCGAACTCTATTTCCCAGCTAGGGATCTGGGGAATACGAAGAGTATTTAAGGAGCTGCTGGTTTGATGCCTAGAGAGAGCCCCCTTCTTGAGAGGTATAAGACTCCCGACTCCTAAGAAGCTCTATTTACTGAGTAGCACTCTCAGTTCCCGTACTTGTACATAATGTAAATAGTCCTTGTATAAAGTTTTCAAAATTTTCTTCCTCCGATCGTCCTCGTCTCTTCTCCGGCCCAGTCAAGCTACCTGAATGCCAACAAGGCTCTCCCGAGTAAACGTCACTGAAATGTGAATCGTAGTTGTTAGTGGAAACAAATTGTGATCAGCTATGAAGAAAATATTCGGTCGATTTCAAAACGTTATGATCAGGGTTCAGTTTTTTAAGTTTAAAATGTAATAATCGATGACATACCTTATCAAAAGATTTAGAAATGTCGAGGAAAATGTGGTCCGCCTCATAGGCGTCGTCTAAATTAAGGCGGAGCTTGTTAATAGAGCAGATAAGTTGGGTTTCCAATGAATACAATTTTCGAAAACCGTGCTGTGCGGGTGTGAAGAAAAAATTATTCTCGAGAAAATTTACAAGGTTTGTGAAAATTACCTGTTCTAATAATTTTCAGCATGTACTGGTTAGCGAGATGGGACGATAATTTGCAGGTGACGCTTTAATTCTGGATTTTAAGAATGGCACCACCTTCCCGATTTTTCTTTGTGTGGGGAATGTTGAGGTATCAAGGCATTGTTGAAAAATCATGGTTAGTATAATAGAACCACAGGTACAGGTATTTTTTAAAAGTTTTGCATTAAAGCAGTCTTAGCCAGATGGCGACTGAAATTTTAGGTCTTCAATTAGTTTAGTAATTCCTGATGAGTCAAAGTGTATCGGAGGCTTTTCTACATAATTATGCCTGTGGGCGGAAGGAAGGTTAACGCTTCTGAAACATAAAAAAAATTCTTTACAAACGTTTGTTAAGGACCGAAGCACATGAATTGCTCGCTATAGGATCCCCTGACTCGTCTTTCATAGTGATGGATTCGTTAGCTGGTGGGTTGATAATGCGCCAGAATTTTCTGATGCTCGATGATAGCATGGTTGGTATGGTGATAAAAATAAACTTTTCGTTTGCTTGTTTGATTGCTGTTATGTAAGTGTTAGCCGCTGCTTTATATGCGTCCTAATGAGAGTTACTCGTAGACAGTATAGCGGTGTGATATCCGCGCTTCTTCCTGTTTGATAGACGTTTTATATGGGCTGTGTACCATGGGGCCTGCGGGTTAAAAATGATGGCATGGGTAGGAATGTACTTATCAATTAGTTCGTGAATTCTTGCTGCAAACATATTTCAGTTGGCTTGTAGGGATCGATCATCAAAATCCTGAAGATTTCCATAAATGATGATAATTCGCTCTTAATTACGCCAAAGTTAGCTTCCTTATTGTCGTGAATGGTCTTTTTCTTTTTCGCGGGCTTAGGACAAGCCGCCTTAGTGTTGAAATTCACCAAAGAGTGATCGCTTATTCTGGGCAATTAAGTAATGGCGAATGCAATGTCAGGATGATTGGCTACAATCAAATCCAAAATGTTAGCGGTAATAACGAATGGTATGGTAGCTTGGGTGACTAATTAAGTGAATAAATTGGAGCATAAATGTAGAAATTCACTGGCATCGGAAGAAAAATGTGATACGGAAGGAGGCTGGGCATCCCATCTTATGGTAGGAAGATTAAAATCTCCGAGTAAACGCAATGTAGGTAAGGGAAATCTAGTGCTTATGATGTTAATTTCATCATGAAGGTCACTAATGGACGAGCTCTCCGAAGAGGGAGGACGATAACATACTCCGATTATAAGTTTCTTATGGTCAGGAGTAGTCGAAGCTCAAAGAATTTCTAAAACGCTGTTAGTATGGACGCAAGACGAAGGCATGTTTTTCAATACTGCTAAAAGAAAGCCCCCTCCACGTCTGTAAGTGTGGTCATATCGATATATCGCAAACCGGTTAGCGCTGGGAAAGTCATCGTTAGCACGAACCTGCGACGAGAGCCAAGTTGCAGTTAGTGCGATTTTTGCGCAGAGCAACTCCGATTGCCGATGAGAGTCTTTGCTTATATGAGATTCTAATGATGCTAGTGTGCAGAATGGGTACCCCAGATGATGAGATAAGACCACTGCTCGTCACGACCCCCTAGGGTGTAGCATGTGGCGTTGAATGAAATGCACGCTTAACTTGATCGCCTTGTGGCGCGGTTTCTTCGACACAGCCCGTAGTTGAATTGTACATGAAGGATTTCTTGTTTAAAACTAAGTTGTTGTACCGGAGACGACATTTGGGTGATTCTGGCTGATTCTTACCAAACTCGATAAGTTTCTTGCGGGCAAGAGAAGTGGAGGGCGAGAAATCTTTACTTACTGTAACGTTATGTTCTTGGAAATCACTACCATGTGATAGGATTATTGCTTTATTTTGTAGCTGCTGAATTTGGCTATTATGGCTCTGTTTCTTTCAGCGAAAAAGGTGCCCAGACAGTGGACACGCTTAATAAGGTTGTTAGGAAGTGCATCAACAACTTTGGTTAGAAGGGTCTTTACTGTGGTTTCCGTTTGTTCCCAAGTTTCTGCAGAGTCGGGGAAGCGGTGGAAAAGTAAGTTGTCTCGTCGAGACCTTTCATCAAGCTCGTCAAGTCGCGACTGTAAAGTGCAATTCCGCGAAGTTACGGATTCAATCGACTCCTGCATGCACGCAAGGTCATGGCTGTAATTATCAAGAATTTTAGCCTTAAAGTATCAGAAAGTTGAGAGGCGCAAGGGAACGAACACAGGAAGACACAGAGACAGAAAGAGGGCCTACTATTAAAAGAGTTTAGTGCGGAAAGCACCGTCTTTACACGCCAGAACATTAGCACCGTCAGTGGGTAATCATAACCAGGACAAGCTAACAAGAAAAATATATGTAAAGAAAAAGATTACATTTATGTATAAAAGCCAGAGAATTGCTACTCACAGAACAAGGCATGAAAAATTTACGAAAATTATAGCAAGATTAAATCACAAGATCTACACGTGACCATCTAAAAAATCCAGTTCCTGCCCGCTGAGTTTGACCGACGAAGTGCTTATGCACGTGGGCCCACCTTTCTGCATGTGAAATCCTTCTGTAACTTCCCTTTCAACTCGCTGTCTGCCTCTGCCAATAAACTTTGCTTCTTCCAGCACCGGTCCGCAATCATGACAATCTCTGCAGTGATCAGGGAGGTTTCCCCTTTCATTGTTTTTATTGTCCGTTTGTGCTCAATCGCTCTCTCATTGCAACATCGGCCGGTCTGCCCAATGTAGACACACCCACTCTTGAGTGGTATCTCATAGATGACTTTCGACCTGCAATCTGTATAACGCTGCGTATGCTTGATAGCGCACCTCGGGGGTCGTTTGTCCAATATAGAGCATATCTTGCCAAGCTTACATGGTGCTTAAAAACCACATCCACACCATAACGACCCCCTATCTTCCTAATGTTGTATGCTATTTTCTGAAAATGCAGAATCACCGCCACAGGCCTGTTATCTCGCTGCTTGCTTGATAGAGCACCGCTCGAAGAGAGTTTAATCTTCTGCAGCAAGGCTTCACAAACAGCGGTTATGACAAGGCAGGGATAACCAGTGTTGTTTAATCTCTGAATGTAACCTTTTCTCTGTACATATATTTTTTTTTCTTATCAGCTTGTCCTGGCTATGATAACGCACTGATGGCGATAATGTACTGGCGCATGAAGGTGGTGCTTTCCGCAATATACTCAGTTGGTAGTATGTGGTCTTTCTGTGTCTGTCTTCCTGTGTTCGTTCCTTTGCGCGCATTCAAATTTATGATGAACCAACTAGCCCAACAGCAACTACTTCTGCAATTTTAGCCTTTTCTTCTAAATTGTTTAGGCGTTTCTACACATCGGTTATTTTGTATCAATAGCTTTTTTTCCCGGCTTCGATGTTAACGTCAGCGACCAGCTTAGCTTGCGTCTCCGAGCTTTGAATTGACCGCGCGTGTACATCCTTTAGAAGTCGAAAGAGAACAGACATTTGCTCAGCGGGGTTGTCGGGGAGGGATTCGAGTTCTGAAAGTGAGCCGGAGCGATTAGTAGGGCCAGGGTTAGTTTCAACTTACCGGAGTGTAACAACAAAATGGCAATAGAAAAGCCGTCGCAAATTATACTTTGGGGCACGGGAACAACAATAAGCAAACGTCGTCGTTCTTTCTGGCGTACAAAGAAAATGTACACACCTGCGTCGGAGGAAGTAAGAACTTAGACGACATGGTTCCTGCATTGTTCCCGTGCCCAATCTATGGCGGTTTTGTTTACTCCAAAGGACACGTGCGATAAATACGCATATATGGTGGTTGTTGCCAATAAATAGATTAAAGAAAACTTGAAAAAGTTAGTGGCATGTTTAGGGGCACATCTCAGCAAAATATAAAAAAGGAAGAATAGAAAGTAGATGACATATGATCTATTCATTGCTTCCAAAGTCAGTCGATAGCTTGAGACCTCTCCTTATTCGTCCCTTGAAACTGCAGAAGCGGAACATCTCGCCTTCATTTTCTCGCGGTCGCCGCAGTCCTGACGTAGCCCCGACAGCGTATCCCCATTTCGTCGCAGTGATCCAATTTCGCGCCCCAACTACAACAGTGTCCTCTTATTTCTGCGGCCGAGTTTCTTTTTCACCTGAGTAGACGCCTTTCTGCAAAGTCGAGATGAAGTTTTCTCGGGGCGTTATCGCGCACGCTTCGGTGGTCTTTTGGTAAGCCGTGATTCTCCGACTGTGCCTGACACCTATTCTAACTCGAAAACAGAAGCGCACGAGAGAGAACACCGGTAATATTTTGAAGCTTTGGCTAAAAGAACACCCGAAATGGCTGCATGGTGAAGGGCAACATGTGGGGAAATTTAGAGATGGTTATTTGCTACAACTAGCTGAGAGAACTTCGAGCAAATGAATTTTTCGCACGTAAGTACTCAGAGCGTAATGGTGTTACCGTTGCTTTTTTTTTTACTGAAGAACTCGGAATGTTGGCTATTGAAGCTCAGTATAAGCATGAAACTCTTCGAAATCCTAAGAAAGCTGCCGGATCATTTTAGAAGTCTCTCTCACATCTTATTATCTTTACCTGTGAGATCTAAGCTGCATTCATCAGTTTATGAGCATTCGGTAAATTACTAGCGTGATGCGTTCAGCAAATTATTTAACCATAAGTTGATCTATTACAGCAGGCCACAGAGTCGAAATTGTGAATATTACATTGTACGTATATTGCCAAGCCATTAATTATTTTTGTTTCAGGTCTGAGGTGTGAATTTGTTACGAGATATCTGGCCGTCGAAAATTAAGGGTGCAATAAATGATGGCATTATATTAGTGGTTATCTCACAGATTAGTTGGTACAGAATCAGGCTTGTTTGAAATCTGCCCATTTGACTTAAGCACCGCGGTTCAGGCAACATTACCTTCCCGTAAATTATTCACGATTCTGTTGAAGTGCAGGCAAATGTGATGTCTGCTAACTGCATTCCGCTTCCTAGAGTGTAATAGTTATTTGACCGATTGGCGTAAGTTTGTGACGGATCTTCGCATGCGTGTATGAAGAATGCATCGGTGGTATTTAGGGGCAGCTGCTTTCATGCTGTTTCGAACAATGGGAGCAACAATCTGCAAGTCGTACGCGCGTAGTTCACCCCAATGAGGAGATCGCAGGACTCAAGTCAAGCTGTAGCTATTTCTTCACTTAAATACGAGCATCATTTTAATGTGAAGCTAATTCCGTGGTCACGACAAGCAACAGGAGACGTCTCTGCACAAATCAACATTGTCTATTAGAGAAGCCTATCTGCTACGAACGGCTGTCTTTTAACGCAAGCGATTTTCGGCTGAAGCAGACTACAGCAGTCCTAATAATTGTAATCAGGGTTCATAGCTCCCGAGAAGTGAAATTAAAATGATCGCTTAAGCTGCTCCTTCTCTTATGCCCCCGAGATTCGCCTGGTATTTTGTGCACCTCGATATTGAGGTCAGATATTATTGAATAGGCAGTTGTATGCAGATAACCCCCAGAGGGCGCCGAATTGATAAGGCCGTTTTTAGGAGTGCTTGCTTAGCACTATGTTGAAAGCCAAATCGGACCGTAATTGGATTCGTGGTTGTTGATGAGTGGAAACAAGGAAAAGAAAGAAAGAAGTGGGCGCTTCCAAGGATGGCTACACAGTCTTTACTGGGCTGGCTTTCTTCCTCCAGTCTGGCATGCCAATAGAATTTCCTCGCTCAATTTTATTTCGGCGATTAAACATTGAAAACTCAAGTCCATTTAAAATCATCATTGAAAGTCTGTTAATGCGCTCATAAACAATTTCGATCCCTTCAGCGCACGAGTGACAGCTCTGTGCTTCTATAAGACGCTTGACTATTCTTTTGGCAGTTGAAACAACGTCCGTTCCGAATTGCGAGCGCTTAAATTCATTCCACTGCGAGGCTAGCTTCCTGCCTGAAAGCAGCGATATTGCTGCGAATCTGCTTCTCAGACTGCCACCGAAACTGGCAGTTGCATTGCCGCCGAACCACGTTCCTCTACGCAAAATCGATTTCCCTTCTGCCGAGCTCGTCTTCGACTGGCACCGGCGCTGTGCACAGCAGCAGCTGTAGTCTTGTGCTTTAGACCACTTAGAAATCGCCACCATGGTATGCATACTTCTTTGCGTCGAGCATCGGTACCTATGCGCTGCAAGCGCCGATATACACCGTCACATCTGGCTACCCGCTAGAGACTCGCTGTACTTGCAATAGTATGCGTTCTGTAGCTAGTTGGTACATCCTGAGAGTTCTTTTTAAGCCACGCAAAGACGACACCGCGAAAGACAAGAAATACAAGACCGGGAGTTATGAGCGACAAGCCTCGAGGTTGGACGCAACAATTACACAAGGCACAGTAGTGCAACAGCTGGTCCGCTGCCAAGACTGGACGGTTCGAATGCAAGCACGCATAAGCAATATTATGCAACTTTCGTATCGGAGCAGAAAAGCGCCTACTTTAAGCGACTGTACGCGAAAGTTGCCAGGACTGTTGCTAAGACTGGAGAAGGAAAAGTGGCCATCGTTGGCCCGAAGATGTACCATCTGTTGCAAAAGTTTACAATTCACTGCGGTGTTCATTTCAATGGGGAGATGCACTGTAAACTTTCACTACAGATGGTACATGGTTCAGTTGCTAATGATTTACACTGCGCGGCTATCGCATCAAATATAACGAATCGTGCTGCGAGGATCTCTGCCATTGAGATAAAGAGTTATCATCAAGCATATATATATCATCAAGCATATATATGCATCAAGCATATATACCGGCAGTGGTCGACTTAGTTTCTGCGGCGCTTTAGTTATAACTGCAACGATGCTTTGCAAGCCACGCAGACATGTCATGGTATGCGGTTGGGACCTGACATGAGCGGAGTGTCAGTGGGCAGTTTACTAGAGCTGACGTCGACAAGCAAGTGATTGGGTCACTGAGATACATCAGTGTGGGCCCTGTAACCCGTAATGATATTTCCATTCGCTGTAAAACTAAATGAACAAAGGATTATAACTCATACTCGAAAAGAGCCATCGAAGTTCTTAGGCCAGTGACTAAGACAATTCTGGCCGACATTTTCAAGGGTATTAGAATCAGCGCAAAAAAAGACAACGGACAAGAAAGAAAGACGCCGACACGGACAAAGGCATTGAACTTTCAACTTTATTTCAGAAAAAAAAAACTATTGCAACCTATTTATACAGTTCCTGTCAGCGACAATGACGCAAAAGCAGAGCAAGACCACTTTTTCCTAGGACCAATTCCTTTATTTCTTTCCTTTATATGTTATTGTGAAGAGCTGTGTAGATTGTTGCTCGCTTGTAGCCACTCCTTTTACCTCCTGAGTCATTGTCCTATTAAAAAAATGATCTTTCTCTGCTTGCGCGTCATTGTCTCTGACAGGAGACTGTATAAATACGTTGCAATAGTTTTTTTTTCGAAATAAAGGTGAAAGGTCAGCGCCTCAGCCCTTGTCGTCCTGCTTCTTTCTTGTCCGTTGTACTTTTTTTGCACTGGTTCTTCCAAGATCATGGCTTACGAACTAAACGAGCAATTTTGCAGATTTTCAAGAGTACCATTCTCAAGAGACTTCATTATGCCCTCTGAAACATACTCACATTATGATAGCATTACCACATCACTATGGGGTTTTTCTTGTTTTACAATACCTTGTGGGAAGCGCCGTCATCGAGGAAGAACGGCATCCCTGGTATCCTCCGACGAGTAGCACGCCAGAAGCAGCAGCCATACGCTTTATTGTGGGCCAACGGAAAACTACCCACGCGCGCGTCCACTGCGCCAAATGGTTTCGTTTGTAGCTTTCTTTGTTGGATTTCAATCTTCTAAAGATACACATGGGGCTATGAGAGAGGCTGTACTGGAGGACTTCGGGTCAGTTGCTACCACCTCAGCCTCTTAAACATGCAGTGACATCACAGAGTACATGAACGTTTCTGCATTTCTCCGGTATTAAAATGTGTCCGTCGTAGCTCTAATTCCACCTTTCGTCCTGGGGCTCAATAGCTTAATGCTTTAGACCCTCAGCCAGAGGTTTGCGTAAAAGGAGAAAATAAAATGGCTGTACTGTTCAATCCCACAGCGCAGTCAGCGCTGCGCCGGAACAACGATCGAGCTCTTCGCCTCTACGAAGCTGCCGCGATGTCTCGGTGTTTATGGCGCCCGGCTACTGACCCGAAAGACGCAGGTCAGATCCCGGCCACGGCGGTGCTATTTACATGGAGGCGAAATGCTAGAAGCTCGTCTGCTGTGTGATGTTAGTGAAGGTTAAAGAACCCCAGGTGGTAGAAATTGTGCGGATCCCTCCACCACGGCCTCCCACATAACCTGAATTGCTATAGAAAGTTAAAGTCCATAAAACCGTTTTCAGCGCTACAGCAGTGAAAAAAATCGTTGTGAATATGAGCAAAGCTACTAGGCATAAAACAGAAAAAGTTAAATTACGACACTTCCTCAGGGCCGAGTGACCCCATTGAATGTAGTTCACTAAGCGGCTGGAGTAGAAAGAGAGAGAGAGAAAGACAGAAAGGCAGGGAGGTTAACTAGGCAGCGCCCGGTTTGCTACCCTTCACGTGGGAAGGTGAACGGAGGGAGAGATAGAAATGTTTGAGAACAAAGGGATATGATCACTTTTCCACATGTCGGTTGGCCGTTACTTGAAGGGTACACAGGGCACACACTGATTGTTCACAATATTGCACTCAGTCCTGAGTCCTTCAAGGACTTTAAAAGTGCCTTCAAAGCTGTGCTCTGTGATGAAGGCTTACTCCAAGGACCTTGAATCTTGGCTTCAGTAAGGGGCTGAGAATCTAAACGGCGGAGAGTTGCAGCCAGGAGTGCACGCTCACGCTGAAACCGAGGGCTGTTATAAAGAAGGTGTTCTGTAGTCTCGTCGCACCCACAGATCTCACACGCAGGAGAGTCTGCCATTGCGATTTGTGAACGCCACTCCCAGCCACAGGTGACACAAAAGCGTAGCAGCGCAGCGGGAGAGGCCGGACGGAGGACTGAGCTGGAGTAAGGTGTCTAGGCGGTGCAGACGGCATGTGTAGTTGCTAGTAAAGGACCATGACGCTAAAAGCTCTCTTCGGCCAAGCATTCGCAGATGTCTTGCTGCGCCGGCTCTTGTCAACGGTATGTGGACAACGTTGGCATTGCAGTGAGCCGCTCGAGCCGCAGCGTCAGCTGCGTCGTTTCCAACAATACCAGAGTGTCTCGGTATCCACTGGAAGACAATGTCATGACCCTGTTCCTGCGCCTGGTGTTGGAGATGTCTTAATTCAGCTACGATTGATCGTGATCGACATGGCGTAAAGCAGAATTAAGACACTGTAAGGCTGCTTTTGAGTCACAGAACACAGCTCATTTGTGGGGTGTTTGTGCACCGATGTACTGCACAGCCGCACGAAGAGCGGCCAATTCTGACCCGGTGGAGATTGTCCGATGCGAAGCTTGCTGGTTAATACTGGTCTGTCTCGCAGGAATGACCACGGCGTAGGTTGAACTTGTACCTGAGACCGAACCATCTTTATACAGATGTGCACGATCACTATATGCAGCGTGGAGTATGCAGAGTGTCAACTGTCTAATGGCAGGTGTCGATAAGTTCGATGTTTTCGTTATGCCCGGTATCGTAAGGCGCACGCTTGACTCCCGCAGACACCACAGCGCAGAGGATGGCCGCGCTGCCGGGGTGAACTGCGATGGGATGGTCGACTGGTGGGCTGTTATAACCTTTGAAAACGCTGCGTGTGGTCTTTGATTCGCCACTGACACAAGGTGGTGCTGGGGAATCCTTGTTAGATGCCGTATGTGGATCTGCAGGGTGTCAAGGGTTATATGCGCCGAGAATGGGTAGTCTTGGGCGATTGCAATGGTAGCAACTGTTGATGCGCTGCGAGGGAGACCCAGCCATGTGCGAAGTGCCTGACCTTGTAAAGCTTGCAGGGCACGCAAATTTGTCTTGCATGTGCTTGAAAGCACTGGTGCACTATACCGAAAAAATACCAAAAAGAGTGCTCTGTAGAGTTGCAGCATTGATAGAATCGACAACCCCCCCCCCCCCGATTATCCGCGAAGAAATCTGAGCATGTGTGTGATAGAGATTAGTTTTTTCTTTACAATGCTGCAATGTGGGCTGCATGATAAATTCCGATCTATAACAATTCCTAAAAAACGATGAGATGCACGATAGGCATTGAAATGGTCGTCAATAGTTAGCGGGAAACGAGTCATACTTTTGCGCGTGAATGCCACTATAGCGCATTTCTCGGCTGACACGCTAAGACCTTACTCTCGGAGATAGGAGGAAGTAAAGGTTGCTGCCCTCTGAAGTCTTGCTCGCTTCTGGAGACGCGTCACAGAGGAGGCCCAGATGCAGATGTCAACGGCATACATAGAGATATGAACGGTATTAGCTAGGTACACCTGGAGTCTTTGAAATGTTAGATTAAACAAAGTAGGACTGAGCACTCCGCCTTGGGGAAAACCCCGGTAGGTGTAATGCACGGGTGTGGAGCCATTTTCACACATAATAAAAAATGTCCTTTTGCTCAGATAGCTTTGGATCCACCTATACATCCGTCCACCGATTCCAACAGCCTCTGGCGGATCAAGGATGGCCTCATGTGTCAGGTTATCGTATGCACCCGTGATATCAAGAAGTGCCGCGCACATGCGCTTCTGGCTTTTCAGTTGCTGTACGGTGGACACGAGATAAATGACGTTGCCTACAGAGGAGCGACCACGTCGGAAACCCGCCGTGGCATTAGGATACACGTTATTGTGCTCATGGTACCACTCAAGACCCGTCAGAAGCATTCTTTTCATGAATTTTCCCACACAACTGGCCAAAGCTATTGGCCTGTATGATGACAGGTCGAGCGGGGATTTTCCTGGTTTTGGTAATGGTATCAAGCGACTGGATTTCCACTGGGGTGGGACAACTCCGTCTTGCCACGAGTGGTTGCAAAGGCTGAGTAGCTCTCTACGCGCGTCGTGGTCGAGGTGGCACAGCTCAGCATATGTAATGCCATCTGGACCTGGTGCAGACGAACGCTTACATTCTGCAAGGGCAGCATCAAGTTCCTCACGAGTAAAGACAACAACTATCGCAGAATTCCGTGATGCAGGAGGAACACGCTGGGAACCCGAGGTAGTCACTGCACCCGCGATCGTTCTGCAGAAGTCAGTTGCAGCTTCAATCTGATTACGGATTTGATGTAGAGCCAACGCATAGAAAGGCTGTCTTTGTTGTGGAAGCGTTCGAAGCCCACGCACTGTCCGCCAAATGAGGGACATGGGCTTTCGAGGATCCAGAGATTGACAGAAGGACTTCAAGCGCTGTTCCGCCAGCGTGTCCATTCCTCGCTTGATTTTCCTCTGTACACGTCGCGCCTCTCTCAGGTCCCTTACGCGTTTGGTCCGTCTGTAACGTCTTTCTGCACGCCGACGAATAGCACGTAGGCGGTCTAATTCGACATCAAATTCGGTGCGCATTCTAGTTGACGTAAAGAAGCCTCTAGGAGCCTTCATTGCTGTTGCTATAATGTCCTCCAAACTGGAAATGAGGGCTTCTTTGCATGCCTCTTCCATTCGAGTTTTATATGCCGTCCAATCGATGTGCGCGTGTTTAGCTGGGCCGGACGCCCCAAGACCTGGAACCTTGAGGTAGGTGGGTATGTGGTCACTCCCGTGGGTCTCCACATCACAAAACCACTGGACACGCTGGCGCAGAGACCGCGAGACTAGCGTCAGGTCTAGGCAACTGCTGTATGAACTGCCTCGCAGATATGTCGGGCTGCCGTCATTCATTATGTAAAGTTCATTTTCTGAGCCAAATAAGGCCAGATTCCTCCCTCTGGCGTTGACTATAGGACTTCCCCAAAGTTGGTGGTGGGCGTTGAAATCTCCGCTAATAATCCAAGGAGGCCGGGTTGCCTCCATAATTGTCTTCAACCTCTCGCAGTCCAATTGAGTGGAGGGGGAGCCACACGCCGCAATCAGTGTGAACTCTATGGATCCTTTTTTGACTATGAAACACACGTACTGATTGTCATTGCGGGGTTGAACTGGGCAACAAACCTTGAAGTATTCAAACTCTGTACGCCCACGCTCAAAACCGAACTGGAGTAGAAATTTTAGGTTTCGAATCCAGGCGTACGGAGTTTGAATACTAGCTCCAATTACATCAGCTGCGGACGCCGCCCTTATAGCGCGCTATTTTTTTGTGCATAGTCTGCTGTTGTTTAGGCACGGAAATTTATGTTGTCTAGTAAAATCAGAAATAAATTAGATTTCGAGTGCCCTTACCATGCATAAACGTATTTGTGCCACAGCCTTTGTTGAACAGCGCATACAATAAAAAAGACGCCACACGCCTTGTAAAGTGAATATTTTTATCGTTCCAAATCAACTTAAAGACAAACCGATACAGTTCTCTCCGCCATTCAGTACATAATTAAGCTCGTTCTAAGCTTCTCGCGCGCTGTGCAATTATGGAAGTACGACAGAAAGCAGTGGTTGTCGCTCCTACCGAGCGGCATTAGTTCAGAAAAGTAAATTACGACCTCGCGTCGCTCTGATCAGCCTTGTGCCATAACTGTTCCACACAGGCGAAACGAGCGAAAGCGGATTTTGAGTGATGATCACTTTTCCTTGAAACCACACCCTTCTCCACCCCTTTACTCCTCATTAGGTGCAGTAAATGGGTGGTCGTTTTATATTTCTGCACTCTGAAATGCCAGGCTTAAAAGGCACACTTGCTCAATTAGTGGCATTTCAGAACTAATAGCACATCTGTGTGTAGACAGTTTCCTTTCAGGATATGCCAATCACATCTTTAGGAGATATTGTCCGTTCGGACACTTTGGTGGCAGGCATGTTACGTTTTCGTACATACTTCCCCTTTCATGCTGAAAGAAAAACGGTCAAGAGCAATCTGGCAGTTGGCCGCACTAACTATTTGACTTGACCAGTGTGAAGGACTATTGTGGAAAGAATGAGAAAAAAATATCTCAAGAGAGCTTAAAGTCCATGATGGGCGCATTTATTGCAATTTAATTTAGCGTCCTGTCATTTGGACTCCTTTCCTGGGCTCCGTTTTCACTGAAGACAACGAAAAGATTGCCTTACGTTTGAAACAACAAATTCCCGGCGTCCATCAGAACGCAAGCGAACACGTCAGTGCCGGGCTAAGGTCCAAACGGTATGCTGAAAAGATGAAAGCGCAAGAAATTGGCGACAGAACGGCCGCTCAATTCACGGAGAAAGGTGGTCAGCAGGCCAAGCGAAAATGATGGGACGAGCGAAGAGGGAGCGAGGAACTCTCGGACCAGAGCGCTTCCACGAAAGGAGCGAGGAGTCTAAAGAAACGTTGCTGACAGGGTGTCGGAGTACTTTCCTTTCTATCTATTTCCTCCTCTTAGGCCGACGAAGAAAGTCCGAGACCACAGAGAAGTGGAGCGGTCGATGAGAAAAAAAAATGATATAAAGCACTGGGAAAGGAACGGAATAAAAGCATATGTACACAGGCATGGCCAGTTTTGTTCATTGCCACTTCTTCTGCCCTTTATTTCTTTGCCCTTCGATTCGTCTCTTTCTCCTGACAGCGTGCATTATTGCGTGTGCCGGCGAATGCAGCTGTTTATATGAGCTGGCAACTTCATGTAAAAAAATAGACAGCGATTGAGTAATCTTTCAAGTAGTTTTCGAACGGCAAATCGCCAGATGACGAAAACATAAAACATAAAACGCTGTTCTCGAAAGACACTGTTTAAAGACGCAAATGTTTCCATAAATTTAGCAACGGTTTCGCGCGCGCATCCTTCGTGAAGGGCACGTGATTACCCTGTGGTCGAAACTTTGGTACACTCCAACGGCTGTAGGGCATGGTGTCTGGAGCGCACAGCCGCCAATATGTTTTCAACAGTTTTTAACACCTGAGTTCGACCCTTCGCAATCCAGCCATTTCGGCACTCTTCTCTTGGCTGTAAACTCAGCGATTGCGTTCTTCGGACCTGTTTCGTTTCCAAGCCTTCTCAACAGAATTTTATTAGTTTCTGTTGCTTTTTTAGAGAGGAACGAAGTACGCCAGAAGTCTCCGTGGTTACCCTTTGTGTTTGCTTTTTGCTTTTCGTTTTCAGGCATTGCGGTATGCGTGAAGCACGATTAGTGTCAGCTTTGGATGCTGGGGGCCAACATACTCGCGATCGGCTTCCTGACTATACGTTGCTCCGGCGTTCACAATTAAACAGTGTGGGGGTGTACGGCCCCTTCGTAGCCACTTATACTGCGCGCGGTCTCTTACAGCCATCTAGGTACCCCCTTTGTCAAAAATAACCGGGGAGAGCTTGTTAGCTTTGTAGTGGAGCCGGTACGGCGTCCTTACAAACCAAAATAGGTGGATAGGTGAGAAAAAACGGCCTTCATTACTGTCACAGATCTCTCCGGAGAACACTCGGACCAAAAGAATTAACTAGGCAACGGGTGTACCCACACAAACGCACATTTAATACATCCTACGTAGCACACACACTAGTACACAAAACTAACAAAACTAACACAAAGCACGAAGACTATAAATACACACGACCCGGGCACACTGCTACTAGCGTCTACTACTAGTGTTCTACTATTAGTGGTCGGCGTTCGTGCTCACGGTTGGTTCGGTGGGGATACGGCGCTGTGTGGATCCCGTAGCCGGCGTCGAGGCTGCGTTCGGCGTGCTTGGGCTGGCGTCGCTGGCTGCGTCGTACAAGCACCAGGTCCAAGCGCCCGTGGAGGTGATGCCGGTGTTGTTGGCGTTGGGGGCACCACCCGGATGGGTGGCAACAGCGATGGAGACATCCCTGGCCGTAGCAGGTGGTAGCGTCCTCTGTTGACTGCCCGGAACGGACTCTGGCACGGCAGGAAGTCCACGATGCGATGTCGTAGAACGCGAGTTCACCGAAGCTGTAGCCGGCGTCGATCACTTCCAGCCAAAGTGTCCCTGACCCGCCGGAGCCTCCGCTTCTCTGCTGTTCTCAACCGTGCCTCGCTCTCACTCGCCCTTTTATAGCCTCGGTGTTAGTCCACGTAAGCCTTGTCGTCGTCTTCTCTTCTCCACCAATAATCTCTGTCCCCTCACCGAATGCTTCTCCACCAATCATCTGTCTCCACCTCAACGAATGCTTCTTCTTCCTCTTCTTTATTCTTCGCTTAATTTGCGTCGTCTTCTTCACACCCTTTTCCTTTAAAATTTAATTTAAATTTAAGGGCCCCCTCTATCAAGAGTTTTTCCATGAAAAACTGCTCACGTCACCCTCATCTCCAAGCCATCCAGCCAACCGGCTATCTTCTGAGCGATTCTGAACCCAGCACACACTACACCGCAGACGCGCAGCACACACCAAACGCACACCACTAACACAGCACACCAAATTGAGTTTCCAGAACACTAACACACCACTGCCGCTGTCCGCACAGAGTTCTTAATAAACTTGTTCGTGTCCACAACACACTCCCTTGTATAATCACATAACACCAACAACAGCAGCAACAAAAAGATAAATCCCAGAAATACATTAACACAACAACCACAACCAGATACATGCCAGAGATACCTAGAGCTGTTCAGTGGGCTCTACGCATGAAGTCCGCTCCAACGTTATCTTTGCCTTTAATATATTCCACCTGAAATGCGTATTCTTGCAAGGCCAAACTCCATATCACAACTTTACTATTGTTCATTTTGGCATTGGTTAAGTATTCAAGCGGCTGATGATCTGTCTGAGTCCTGAAATGCCTCCCATACAGATAAATGTGGAATTTCTTCACCACCCACACCACCGTCAAGCATTCTTTTTCAACGGTGGAGTTGTTGCGTTCACTAGCCGATAATCTCGCATTCAAAAAATACCGGATGTAGCACGCGATTCTCTTCTTGCAAGAGTACGGCTCCTAAAGCTCGGTCTGATGCATCAGTGCGACACACAAACTCTTTATTCATATTCGGAGCAAGCAGAACGGGCGGTTTTGCCATACACCATTTAACATCATGAATGCATTTTCATATTCAGCAGTCCAAGTCAGCTTATTGCTTGCCCCCTTCTTAGTGAGTTCGACAAGCGGGTCGGCTATGTGGGCATAATCGGGAATAAAGTCCCTGTAGTATCCCGTTAACCCCAGGAACGACTGTACCTCTTTCTTGTTCGTCGGTGTCTGGGCCTGCTGTATTTTGTCCAAGATGTCGTCTTTCGTCGCGATGCGGCCCATCCCCAGCTTGTGACCGAGAAAAGAAATGGCTTCAAAGCCCACCTCACATTTCGCCTGTTTTATGGTCAACTTGGCTGGCTGAATTCTATCAAATAGTTTTTCCAATGTAATTACATGCTGTTCCCACGTATCTGTGGCAACCAGGATGTCATCAATATAGTGTTCTACATTTTGGAGCCCATCCAAAACCTTCCTCATCAGCTTCATAAATATTGCAGATGCTGTCTTCAAACCAAAAGGCAAGAATTTAAATTGGAATAAACCCGCCGAGCACGAAAATGCAGTCTTCTCTTTAGAAGAATCTTCCATTGGTATTTGCCAATAGCTTTAGCTAAGTCAAATTTAGAAAAAAACCTTTTGTGAGCCACCTTAGCGAACGCCACGTCCGCTCTTGGTATGGGTTCTGCATCGGGTACTATGATGTCATTTAGCCGCCGAAAATCTACACACAGTCGGTTAGTACGATCGGGTTTTTTGACAACCACAAGGGTGCATTGTATGCTGACCACGACCTCTCAATCACACCAAGCTAAATCATATCCCGCACCTCCTTTTTTATTGATTCTTGAACTGCTAAATGTAGTGGGTATTGGTTCACGCTGATTGGTCTATCTGTAGAGAGATCTAGTCTGCAACATATAACATCCGTTTTGCCCGGCACATCTGAAAACACATCCTCTTTGCTTTGGAGCAGGGCCTTTATCTGTGAACTTCGGTATTCATTAAATTGGGGTTAACTAACACCTTATCCCATCCTACAGTTTTCTTCCCACTGCATGTGGGCATCTCGCCAACATCATCTGTCTCCTCGGCTACTACCGAGCATGCTACCTTGGGGGCGCAGTGAACGGGAACTCTTTCTTCGTACTTTTTCAACATGTTTGCATGGAACACCTTGGTGTTATTTATCAGTAACTCATAATCCATGTCATTTTTTTTCTGCGTCACAAGGTAAGAAGGGCCCTTCCACTGCATCAGTAACTTATTATGATCCGTGGGTAGCAAGATGAGAACCTTGTCGCCCGGATTTAAATTCCTGTGAGTGGCTTTATTGTCATAGTAGCCCTTATAGCGTTCGCGCGCCCTTTCCAGGCCTTGATGGGCAAGCCTGCATGTTTCTTCCAACTTGTCCCGCAACTCAAGAACGTATGTGTAAGTTGTCTTGGGATCTGATGCAATCTCCTTATTAGCCCACAGCTCCTTGAATATTGTGAGTGGACCTCTAACGGTTCTCCCATACAACATCTCAAAGGGCGAGAAACCAAGACTCGTTTGTGGTACTTCGCGGTAAGCGAACAAAGAGCTGGGAGATATCTATCCCAATCAGTAGGTCTCTCCTGGCACATTTTCTTGATCATATTTTTGAGAGTGCCGTTGAACCGCTCTACAAGCCCATTACACATGGGATGGTAAGGTGTCGTCAGTAATTTCCTCACTGACAAAAGGCGGTTAACCTCCCTCATTAGTTTCGATGTGAAGTTCGAGCCCCGGTCACTCAAAACTTCCCTCGGGAACCCATAACGCGAAAACATTTCCACAAGACCCTCCGCCAGTTGGACACTGTCAATAGTTCTCAGTGGAATAGCGTCAAGATAACGAGTGGCCACGTCAACTAGAGTAAGCACATATCTATTGCCCTTGGTGGATACTGGAGAGATTGGCCCCACAATGTCAACTGCAACTCGCTGAAACGGTAGGTCGATGGCTGGCATCTTGCTCAGAGGTACGGGACCAACTCTTCCCTTCGGAACTGTGCGCTGGCACACATCACATGAGCGAACAAAGCGCTTAACGTCACTCTGAACACCCGGCCAAAAGAACTCCTCGGTGATCCTAAACACCGTTTTTTTAAAACCCTGGTGTCCGGCCATAATGGCGTCATGTCCTAAGCGTAGCACGGTCTCTCGCATATCTCTTGGTAACACCAGCTGTTGGACGCGCCTTCCTGAACGAAATATGCACTCCCTGTGCAGAAGACCATTTACCAACTGATATTCGAAGGACGTACGACTCTTCTTTCTTTTCACTTTTTCCCCCGACTCTTTCGAAGCAGGTCTTCAGGATCGGGTCTTTTTTTTTTGCCTAATTGCAATTTCGCGCGGTGTTACGCTCAGGCACATCGTAACAGGAGTAGAGAGCGGACGCTGCGTTGCTCGGGCTGTCGCTTGAGCTCTTGTCTCCACTGCCGATGAGAAACTGACATCACCCGTCTGAGCTGTCCCAGGCCTTTCCTCCTTTGAATGTTCTGCAACGTCGAGCATCTTTCACTCCGGATCGGGGTCTTCGACACCTCTTGCACCCGTAATCTTCCCCAAGATGAGATCGTAGATGGGTTGGTCTACGCATTTTGCCACTACCTGCCCCGTATAATATGGCGTGGACATTAGAATCCTAGCTTCAGGAAGGTACCTCACTGTGCTATCTACAAGAGGGAGGGCCGACGCTTCCCCTGTAAGATCCTCGTCCTTCACCAGGCTTCTCCGAACCAAGACTGTGTTGGCTCCGC
This sequence comes from Amblyomma americanum, assembly GCF_052857255.1. Taxonomy (NCBI): domain Eukaryota; kingdom Metazoa; phylum Arthropoda; class Arachnida; order Ixodida; family Ixodidae; genus Amblyomma; species Amblyomma americanum. Next base: position 144,462,494 of record NC_135502.1, on the reverse strand, counting down.
TGTCTCTGAGCACCAATATAGGACGGTCCCCTATTTGCCCAACCACCACTGGCATTGCTGCTTTCGACTTGGATGTTCCACTCACTGCCTCATTTTCCAGGAGCGTTTGCTCTCCTTTCAGCTGTGGAACTTCGGGTGGCGTGACAAGTTCTACCCTTGAGTCGACAACGCATGCAACTCGGTCCTGTGTTCTGTATCGGCACTCATCCAGAGTATGACCCCTCCTCTTACAACCTTGACACACAACCTGTGTTTTCTGGGCAGCGCTACTAGTCCGACAGTCAGCTGCAGGGTGTCCCACCTTGCCGCAGAGAAAACACCTTACTGGCGCCTTAGACGCACCGCCATAAGCTCTTGGTTTTGCCGCATCTGTCTCTAGGACCTTTTAGGTTTCCTCCTTTGCCTTACTCAAATTTCTTTGCCCTTGTGCCTCGAGGAATTGGTCTGCAGTGTCGGCGAACTCTTCTAATGAATACAACTTTCTTTCCTTCAGGAATAGCGGCAGCCTTGAGCTGCAACACGCTAAAAATTGCTCTGTGACCAGCTTGTCACGCACCACTTCAAAACTCTTTAATGTGTTTGACATATCAAGTCACCTATCAAAATAGTTGGATAGCTTGCAGGAAAACTGCTTAGCGTTTTCCGAATCCTCAGGTTTCGCGGTGCGAAATCTCTAACGAAAACCCTCTGCCGTAAGCCTGAATCTTTGGAGGAGTGCCTTTTTGACTTTCTCGTTGTCCATGGAATCAGCAGAAGGCATCCTTCCAAAAACATTCAGCGCTTCTCCGACTAAACACATGCTCAATGCCGTGGCCCATTCACAGCGCTCCCAGCCTTCCCCCAAAGATATCCGCTCGAATCGCTGCAGATATGCGTCCAGATCATCTCTTTTGTCATCGAAAGGAGCCATCAGCTTCCTTGGACCGACTCTGGCCGGTCTAGGAGATTCTGTACCCGCGAAGGAACGCTGATCATTGTCCGTTATCTCCTGATATCCTCCCGTGACATGCGCCTGTTTCCACAAAATAAACTCCTTCTTCCGTTCTATCCTTCTTTTCTCCTGTTCTTCCGCTTCCGGAGCTCTCTTCTCTTCTCGCTCTTCTGCCTCGCGAGCTCTTCTCTCTGCCTCGCGAGCTCTTTTCTCTTCGCGCTCTTCTGCATCACGAGCATCTGCACGTGCTTGCGCCCTTTCCTCTCTCTGCCTATCTGCCTCCTCTCTCTGCCTCTTTGCCTCCTGTTTCTTCCTCTTTCCCTCCTAGTCATAGGGACGCATCGCCTCTTCCTTGCTTAACCCTATCTTGAGCGGCAGTTGAAACGTTTGTGCCAAGTCCATACTTTCTTCCGTCGAGAGATCGGAAAAATCCGAGACAAAGCAAAAAAGAAAAAGGAAATGTATCCTGGCACAGGCTCGCCACTTATCTTTGTCACAGATCTCTCCGGAGAACACTCGGACCGAAAGAATGGACTAGGCGACGGGTGTACCCACACAAGCGCACATTTAATACACCCTACGTGGCACACACACACTAGAACACAAAACTAACAAAACTAACACAAAGCACAAAGACTATAAATACACACGACCCGAGCACACTGCTACTAGGGTCTACTACTAGTGTTCTACTATTAGCGTTCGGCGTTAGTGCTCACGGTTGGTTCGGCGGGGCTGCGGCGTTGTGTGGATCCCGTAGCCGGCGTCGAGGTTGCGTTCGGCGTGCTCGGGCTGGCGTCGCTGGCGGTGTTCGACGTGCTCGGGCTGGCGTCGCTGGCTGCGTCGTACAAGCTCCAGGTCCAAGCGCCCGTGGAGGTGATGCCGGTGTTGTTGGCGTTGGGGGCACCAACCGGATGGGTGGCAACAGCGCTGGAGATACCCCTGGCCGTAGCAGGTGGTAGCGTCCTCTGTTGACTCCCCGGGACGGACTCAGGCACGGCAGGAAGTCCACGATGCGATGTCGTAGAACGCGAGCTCACCGGAGCAGTAACCGGCGTCGCTCTCTTCCAGCCGATGTGTCCCTGATCCGCCGGAGCCTCCGCTTCTCTGCTGTCCCCCCCCCCCCCCCCGTGCCTCGCTCTCAATGGCCCTTTTATAGCCTGGGTGTTAGTCCACGTAAGCCTTGTCGTCGTCTTCTTCTCTTCTCCACCAATCATCTCTGTCCACCTCACCGAATGCTTCTCCACCAACTTCTCTCTCCACCTCAACGAATGCTTGTTCTTCCTCTTCTTTATTCTTCGGTTAATTTGGGTGGTCTTCTTCACACCCTTTTCCTTTAAAATTTAATTTAGGCTCCTTACTATATGTGACAATTACCTCACCCAGATTTACAGCTTAAGAGCTGCGCCAAGTGCGCCGCTACACGGCTAAGAAGAAACACCCCATTGCTCGGTTACTTTTGACAAAGACGGTGCTTGCGGGTGCAGTGCATCTGCGGATAACAATACTATTGCTGGTGATAAGTGGCATGTGATCGCTGCTGCAGTTACTTGATAAAGGCAGCCAAAGCAACGCGAGGGGGAGGTGGGGGGGGGGGGGGAGATTCAGTCGGGAGCTCTGCTAGTGGGCGATTACGGTTTAGGCGGCGAGCACGAGTCGGTGGAATGTAGCCTAAGGCGATATGAAGATCATTACTACAGTGTTAACCTACTCTAATTGAGCTGCTCTAACTCGGTTTAGTATTTTTGCAATAGGGCTGTAAAAACAAAACATGAGTTTAGCTGGCGGACAGATTCTTTTCATCTTGCACCGTCAAATTTTTTGCCGTCTAAGATACCGTCACGCGAGGAAAAATTTGTTGGCCCGCTCTAGACGGAAAAAAAAAATTGTGATAACCTTTAAATTGCGTCAGACTACTCGAACCGCGGGGCGGTACCTTTCCAAGATGAAGAGCGAACATAGAAACGGCATCTGAATCATTCCATAACAAGCATCCCTGGCCGCAAAAAGCGACTACCGCTCTTTGTTTAAAGAAAAATTAGGCTATTTCGCGATTATGAGAATGGAGCTTCAGTGAAATATTTTTCTCGAAAAAATTTTTTTTCGCTCACGTGAGTGGTTTTTGAGGTTTCGGAAAGAAGGAAAAGTTGGTTGGAGTAAAAAATATATTAAACGAAACGTGAAACACGGTATAATGACAAATTTTATCTTGCATTGATTTCACTTGCTTTGTCATCTGACTTTATTAATGAACCCGTGAAGAAATTTTTCGTGAATTTGTTTGAAGCAAAAAATGTGGCGTTTTAAGGAATTTTGATGAACACATCGTTAAAGTTTCAACCAAAATGAATTTAATCTGCTTTGAGCGGTTTTTGCAGCTTATGCTAAAAAGGATTAGAATTTGTTAAACAGTAATTTTTAGAAAAAATTGCTTCCTAAGTTCGAATAAATGATTTTCGCCCGAGATTGAGGTGTAAATTAAGGATGAAGGACCTCCACATAAAAATACGAGAGATGGCTCATAACATGTAAGAGCTTCTTTGCATGTAATCTGAAATTTCGTTTGCGGCAAGAAAAAACAATTAATGTCTTCAATCAACCCCTTTTGTAGATACTGTCGAACTGTGTCGTCACTGCAGATCTCGTACTATTGTGCCTAATACGAACTGCCTCGCGCAAGACGTCACAAGTCTTATTCACTTAGCAGTGAGCCACAGTGCTAATTAGTGCCATAAAAATAAAAGGCGGCGCGTACCGCAGCCTTGGCCTCGTGGTAGAGTAACCGCCTCGGCTACGGGAGGTGGTGGGTTCGACTCCCGCCGCCGGCCGGTTACCAACCGGTTTCCTCAAAATGGGTACAAGCCATTCCCCGGCCTGGTGCTCGGCTTGTCAGGGTGCAATGGCTAGGAAAAGGAGCCCGCGCCTTCAAATCCCAACACTGTGTGAGGCCGAGTTCAAGGCACTCCTGCGTGCTCAGTTTAGCTTGAAAAGCTTCAGATGGGAACCAACTGGGGTTCCGCTTCTTTATAAATCACTTGCTCCCTGTCTAAGAGCAACCTACTAGGTGAAACATTGTGTACTTTGCAAACATTGATGTTTGCATCGCGAGCTACCTCAAGCAATTTTAGCAGCATAGGACTAGCAGTGCTTCTAGTGCCGACCTCCTACCACATCTTGTACGTTGCAGTTAACACTGAGCACTATAGTTAGTGTTCTGCAGCGAAGACACAGATCGGAAAAAAGGCGACTGATTACGGATTTCAATCGTTTTTCTAACTTCATAGAAACTTTACTTGAATTGAAATTTACTGTTATAAGCAACAAATTTGGTATGCCTTATCAGCGACCTCACACATCTGTATACGCCGGGCTTTAATCTTATATTTATTGTGAATCTCAGGAAAAATTAACGTTTTGGGAAGTTTTGAAATAATTTTCCTAAAATCCATCCTGTTCAACAATTTATATTTTCTTTCAGCGTAAGTAACAGAAACAAATGATGGCAACAGGAAATTTTTTGGCTGAAACGTTAGCAACGTTTATGCAAATAGATTCTTAAATAACCACATTTGTTGCTTTTTAACTGAAAGAAGAAAACGCGCAAAATTCCTGCATGATTTTATTAATGTAGTCATTGAAAGAATAAAACGAATGATTTCCATTTAGATTTGCGGACCAAACCCCTCTTCTTAAAACATGAAATCCTTAAAACTAGTCAGATGTACTATTAAAAGCTTGCACAGTTCATAAAAAAAAAATAAGCTATATGATAGCGTCGGGCCTAAGACACCAAGCCGGTACTCCTTGCGAAAAGAAACGCTTAGAACACCGCGCATACATACAAACTATGGCACGCAACACTTGAACTACCAAGTCTCCCTATTTCTAAATAACCTAGGAAACTGGATTGATTTCAGAACACGTATTTCAAAGAAGTCTTTAAGAAGATTCCTGCTGAAGAGTGTAGTAATAAATACTGAAATTTATAATATATCCTTATCTAGCCTTGTTAAACTACAGTAATTTAACTTTCTGTTTAAGCCTGTGCTACGTATATTTGGTTTATTTCCTATGCTTGTTAGTGTTATTACAGTTTTACTTTATGTTGATTTTCATGGTTTCCTGTCTGTACAAGACGTATGGTATATGCTACCAAGTTTTGCTTGAAATTTCACCCTGTCTATTACTGCTTGATAGGGCAGGAGCCCCTGTCAGGCTGCGCCTTTAGCTCTTTCTTTATTCGCGTTTGTCACCTCTGTAACAAAGGAATGCATAAACTTCAAACTTGAATATTCTAAAATAAAATTTATTATTGTACCTTGGTTTACATTGCATTTAAAAAATATTTACAACCAACTTTTGCGTCTTCGCGGGAACTTCAAACGGCGCTCACGTTAGCAAAACATTTTTTCCCAGGATATACTTTACTGAAACTTTGTTGAAATAATTGTCAAATAGTCCAGTTTTTTCTTCTTTCTTAAATGAATCGGCGGTGGTGGCTTTTGCGGTCTGGGACGTTTCTTTTGGCATGACTCACCTGCAAAAATGGAATAGCTGCTTGGCGTGAGTGGCTTCTACACGAGCAGCAAGGTTTCATGCGCCGCTCCGTGCCCTTACCTGTGCTGCTCGTCCCATTCGCGTCCGTGCATTTTTGCTCGGCAGCGCTCAGGGGCTAGCGCTCAATTCTTGAAGCCTTAGCACTGTGCTCTCGAGAGAATTGGCATCAAGCTCAGCTACTCCGCTATGTTCTACGTTTTATGTTGTACCCCTTTGGAAGTGTTTGTTCGGCCCGGAATAAAATGGTAACTTCATGCTCACTTTGCGTGTGTCACTTGACGGGGGAGGCCATGGGTAGCGGTCCCATGGTGGTTTTAAGCTCACTTGAACGGCATTAGCGTCTCTGATTCAGCGGTCACTTCGCTTCGCAGCCCACCCCCCCCCCCCTCCCCCCCTCAGAAAAAAAAAAAACAAGTTCGTCTGAAGAAAGTAAGCTTTCTATAGTTGAACGAGACTACTCGGCTCTATCGAGGTTAACTATAAAAGAAGCAAACCCGTTTGCGCGTACTTGCGCCACTGTACGACTATGTCCACCCAATAGCGAGAGGCAGCCCCTGAAGAGCCTTCGGCCTACTCGCTCTGACACTTGCCGTGCCTGCAAAGGGCCAAGGACAATAGCTAGAAGACAACGCCACGAGGAGATATGTTTCTGCCAAGGTGACCCTAACGCGAACGGCGCCCACCGTTTCCCGCGGTGTCGCAGCGCCCAAGTACTTTTCCTGCAATCATGACTGCAATCCAAATCAGCTGATTACGGCGCCCGGATCCCAGAGCCAAAGAGATAGAACAGAGAATTTTAACATCTATGTACAAGAAAAATCGGGCCACCCTTCAGGCTTCCGCATTCACTCGCTTCTGGCTTGCTGTTCTCCGCGGACGTCTCGGTATCGCTCTCCATGTGCGGACCTCGTAGGTTCACCTTCCAAAGGTGCACCGATAAAGTGCTCTTCAAAAGCGTAGCATGCACGGCAATTCTATCATGCTGCTATAACGCTCATCTTGCTGTCAAGTAAGCATCTTAGCCTTGCTAGCAACTCCGAATTCGGGTCAGGCATAACGCTGTTCCAAATCCGGGCGAGCATTCCACGAACCGCACTGACTGTCGTCCCTTGTCCCACGAGCTTGCCACACGTTTCGCTGCCATTATGGAAATATGGCAGGGACAAAGGGAGGGACGATCAAGCATCAACACTTATATGCTATTTATTACATTTGCAATTAATACTCAGAGCGGGCCAGCTAGCTACAAAACATCAACGCGGCATTCCTCGGAAATAGCAGGCTACCTAAGAAGGGCTTCCGACTTAGCGGCTGGGACAGGGGCGCGACACCGGAGATATCGGCGGCTAACGTCTGTATGCGCCGATAATGGTGGCAGTGTTTTCCCGTGCGCGCCGCATTCTTGGGGCAAGTCCAATCCCCGAGGAATTGCCGGGGATGGTGCAGACAGCGCGCGTTTGCGGCGCCCACTTCGCTTCCTGGAACCAGAAGTCCAGCGGCAAGGCATAACGGATCCCCGTGCGCCTGCTGCGGAAGGTGGCGAGAGCCTGCGGCTGCAACCGCTCGTGACGCTGACCGGATCCCGAAGAGATCATGTCCGGTTCCGCAGAATTCCGCGTAACCTACCAGGTGGCGCTCCCGTCGCCGTTCTCTTTCCCCATGAGGGAGACTTCCCTCCTCGTCCAGGCGGTGCTGTTCTGACGCACGGTGGTGAAGATGGGCCGCGTCGAAATGGGGAGGGGAAACAGGTTCTCGACAACATAAATAGTTCAGGGTGTAACCTTAATGTCAGTTTCTTTTGTGTCCAAACGAATGGCGCAAAGAAAACCAGCTAGAGAAACTAGCGGACTACGAAGCGTCATCTGTCATTCAGCAGTGAAACAAAATGATGCACCAACCAAATGCAGTTCGCTACGATGGCAAAGAGAAGCCTTGGCGGCCAGCGTATAAGACTTGGGGATTGGCTTTATTTGAAAGAGAGCGGGAAAGGACTTTTCTTGGAATTTTCTCAGCCGTAAAGTGTGGTCGTGGCTCTAAATGTTTTCGCAGAGACGATCATAGTGGCCCGTTAAACGCGCAAGGCTAGCCTATTTTAAATGCCCAGTTATGCACATTGGGATATTAAAGCTAACTTTCTAAGCATTGCGGCACGATAATTTCAGATGTAGGCCGCAGTTATTTCTATACCACAGCCTAGTCCTTGATTCTGAGCATCTTTGTTCGGATTCAACATTTGATGCATGGAAGTCGGAATATCCGCTTAAGTTCATCGTGTAAGGCATCCTGCTTAGATATGAATTGTGCGTGTGTGTTTTTGCGTGTAGTTTGCTAAGACAAATAATAAAGAACTTCCTTGTTTCAAAAGAATGTAGCAAGGTTTGAAACTCTTCGTTAAGAAAACACTTCATTCCACGTTTCTGCCGGCTCTCGGCTATTCTTAACAGCGGTTTCTATAAGCACCACGCTTCAGCCCTGTTTTCAGATACCCTCAAAATTTTGGTTTATACTATGAGTATGCTGTATCTTTTGCAGGCGCGCAAAAGTAGTGCTGAAATGGCGAAATAGTGAAACGGTGGCGGGATGAAGTGGGCACAAGATTTTAAATGAGGCAAAAAAGTGGAGCGATTTCCAGATAAAGAAGAAAGAAGTACTTGGAGGACAGAGCGACTTAGAAGACTCAATAGCATAAACATCTGTTCTACCGCCAACGCTGGAATGCAATTCCCTGAGCCAGGGCGAGTTTAGCACTCGCTGAATGAATGAGATTGTCTTATGTCCTTCGACATAATATTTACTAATGAATCATTCAAACCTTACTACGCAAAAACAGCCAAGTGGGAGAGCACTTAATGTCACTTCGTCGGCGCCTCTTTTCTGGAGTGAGCAAGAGCCGTCTTTTTTGTTCGGCCGTGGTGGGTCGCCTCCGTGTGTCGCTAAGAGCGGAAATGAGGTGGCAGAGAAGATATATTGACCCGAGCTGCATGCTCGCGCACTCTCCGGTTGCCTCTTCTCGAGCAGCATGGCAGTTTCTAAATGTTTCGCTCTGTTTTAGTGCACCTTACATGGGCATTGTTGTTGGCCTCGGGAGGAATGGCACATACCGACGGAGGATTCACTTTTGGTCAGTCAGTCAGTCAGTCAGTCAGTCAGTCAGTCAGTCAGTCAGTCAGTCAGTCAGTCAGTCAGTCAGTCAGTCAGTCAGTCAGTCAGTCAGTCAGTCAGTCAGTCAGTCAGTCAGTCAGTCAGTCAGTCAGTCAGTCAGTCAGTCAGTCAGTCAGTCAGTCAGTCAGTCAGTCAGTCAGTCAGTCAGTCAGTCAGTCAGTCAGTCAGTCAGTCAGTCAGTCAGTCAGTCAGTCAGTCAGTCAGTCAGTCAGTCAGTCAGTCAGTCAGTCAGTCAGTCAGTCAGTCAGTCAGTCAGTCAGTCAGTCAGGCAGTCAGTCAGTCAGTCAGTCAGTCAGTCAGTCAGTCAGTCAGTCAGTCAGTCAGTCAGAACAGAAAGCGTTACACGTTTAGTGTGAACTCGAACAGGGGGCATGGCTTACTTGACGACCATGTTGGGATACTTCAGCTACACAATACGGCATCGAAGGTAGCAAATCACAATTATGGCTAAAATATTGAAAGTTGATTCGAAAGTAGTACGTGATATAAATACATGAATGTTGAATTCACCAAGCAACAAATAGTCGTTATTGGCACTTAAAACTTCACACGAAAAAAGATACGCATCTTTGGATGAAATAAACAGACCTGCAGACTAGAATTAGGTAATTAGATAAGAGAAATTTTGAACAAAATGTCTTGAATTCTTTGCTTAGGTAAAAAAAGTGCGAAATGTTGCGGAAAAGGTAGACCTCCTCTACAGTCTCAGATTCGGCCCTATGCTCGGTTTCAGGTTCGCTGTTTCCCGGGCGACGCCCAGAATGATTTGCGGAGTATCAGAGCTACAAACATAGCTTGCTTAAAAAATAAGGTTAGGCTAAATGGTTTCTTAAAAGACTGTTTATCCATCATGAATCGCCGCTGGTCTTTTGAAGCTGTAACTGCCGCGAAAGGTGTGCCATGCGTCAAATCGAGGAAATTTCTTTCTACTCAATATCCCGAAAGAGGCGTTCCCCATAGGAGTTAGGGCGTTAGCAGAGAAATAAAAATTTGGTGTGGGACAATGTTTCTCGTATCTGTAATTTTTAAAAAAAATCGATCGTGTTCTTTGCGGCCGTTGACAGTTTCCTGTCTCCTATAAGGATTATGGAAATAAGTTTGAAAATACTCTGATAGCTGAATTTATTCGCGCGTGCCCTTGCCTTTGCAAAGCCCAAATATCTTTGGAAACGTGCGAAAGCGTGGTAAGAGTTGGTGGCTTAGCTGTGCCAACGCTATTCCTCAGAAGTGGTCGTCAAGGGGCAGGCGTCTTAACGAACTCCAGACACGGTGTAGACAAACAAGTTAGGTAGATAGACAAACAAGTGAAGAAGAACGTTCCTGACATTGGTGCCAGCAGACTTCCGTGAGACATATCTCCTCAAATGAATGTCTAGAGGGTACGATCAATCCGAGCGTGTCTGGAAGAACCAAGTAGGAAAGGGAGGCGAAATTTCGTAATGCGAAAGCTGCGCAGTCACTCCTGGCGGCCGTTCTTGTGGCCCGTGGAACGAATCCGCCCTCTTGTACAAATTGGAGAGAACCCCTTACCTGTCGACACCTCAGACAGGCTGTGATATTTCGCCTGATATCGCTGGATGGTCCGACACGGCTTCCTTACTTACCTTTGTGGTGATGTTGATTATCACTGCAATAACTTTAGTTTGACCACTATTGTCTACCTGCGGGTTGGATTCCTCTGTCTTCTGTCGCCTAGCACGTTTTTCGTGTCAATGATTATGTTATTTTTGTGGTGCGGAGAGGGGGTGGGAACATGTGATCTAATATTGATATATGGTTTAATGCCGAGAAGCCTTTACAAAAGCCACCCTTGGCATTTCGTACAAAAAAGACTAAGGCTGTTCTAATTATATTAGCAAAATGTTTAGTAAATATCGTGAAGGCAACGGACAATAACTTGATCGATCTGCAGTTTTTCAAGTCCGTGGTGGCCCCTCTCTTACAGATTTAGACAGCGTTAAAATTCTAATATTAGGGAAATATTCTGAGTCGCGAGGCATTGCGCAACTAGACACCAAGATTTTCTTCCACCAACTTCCCACCTTCCCCCAAGTGATCTGGATTTAAGTGATCCTCAGCAGCCGGCCTTCCTCTTTTTATTGTAGTAAAGTTTTCTTTACTACGAAGACGAAGAAGACGAAGCTGTTCTGTATCAGAATGCTGCCTTCACGTCTGTGCAATTTTTTGGTAATTTGTGCTATAATCAGGGAGGCGCCGCTCCCTTTTTGCCACGGCGATGGAAGTAGAGGCTGCTGTGCCTCTATTGGAACCCGGTGGGTCGGCAGCAGCCGCCCAGAGGAAGCGCCTGCACCGCCCGAGTGACTCGAGCAGCCAGGGCCCTGTTGTGTACTCGGTGCCAAGTGAAGACTCCTCGTCCTCGGCCGACGACGGTTTCATACCGGTTGTTGGCAAGAAGGTCAAGCGCAGACTGCGTAGACAAGCCGAATCGTCCTCATCGAGCACGTCAACGGTGTCCTCATCAAGAATGCCAACGATCATCACGGCGCGAAGTTCCTCAGCGCATACTGCCTTGTTTGTGCCGTTAAACTCAACGGATAACTTGAACCTACTGAACAGGCAAGCCATCTCTATTTATCTGGAGAGCCTTGTACCGGGAGGCTTAAAAGATGTCAGAATCAACCCATTCAAAAACGTCATTGCCATTGATGTGGTGGAGCGAAGTTCACTAGAGAATTCAACCGCAATCACAAAAGTCGGCAACATCAGTGTACGCCCTCTTAATCTCCAGGACAGCGGCACTACGGCTGGCGTAATCTACAACGTCGATATCGCCATCTGTGATGAAGATTTACCCATGTTGATCAAGCCGGCAACCGACGGCATTTGCATCATTCAAGTTCAGCGGTTGGGCAGATCTCCATGCATCAAGCTGACCTTCAAGGGTGACTGCATACCACCGTACGTGAAGGTTGGGCGCTTTCGTCATCCAGTTCGACCTTTTGTGCCTAAGCCACGTCAATGCAGGAAGTGCATGAGGATCGGCCACGTGAGCGGCGTCTGCATCAACTCCATCGTGTGCCCGCGATGCTCCGAGTCACACAGCGGTGATGTTTGCCGCGCGACTACCTTGAAGTGCGCCAACTGCCACAGCCCTCATGACTCTCCCTCGAAAGATTGCCCCCATCTAAAGACCGAGCGGGCGGTACTGAAGCCAATGGTGCGAGACCATTCTACGCACAAACAAGCCGTCTCGAAGGTGCAACGACGTCGTTCGCGCCGCCGAAGGTCGTCAAAGAAAGCAGTCACATTTGACAATAATGCCCCAAACCCAACTGCAGCTTGTCTGCCTCCACCAAAAACCGTACCAAATCAAGGGAGCCTGGCGCTTGGTGAGGCTGGACCTGCTGCCTCATATGCAACTTGGCCACCACTGCCAAAGCCTTCTACGCCTACTGCGTCAGGGATGTTGGCGCACTCAGTGCAGTGTGCAGCGCCTACGACTAATCCAGCCAACAGGCACGATCAAGGCCATGGCCCAGATATGCAAGTGATTGCAATGCTCACGACACTAATGAATGCCATGCGTGCTCTGCTTTCCAGCCTACACACGCCACCAGCACATAGCGCACTTCAAGTGCTGGACGCGCTACATCCAGTTCTTGCGGCTCTACAGTAGATGGCAACATGGCTCCTTCGAACCTGTCTTTTCAAAAGAAAGTCAAGCAAGGTTTCAGTTTCCAATTGAATGCTCGTGGGCTCCAGTCCCGGATTCCCGATTTACGGCACTACGTCTACGAGAAACACTTCCCCATTCTTGTGAATTGTGAACCGAAGACCCCGGCAATTTTGCGAATATCTGGTTACGAGGCATTTTCATCACTCACGTGCAACAGATCCAACAAAGTCATCGTCTACATTCGACATGCACTTACATATGTGCAACATTCAGTTCCTCCGAACGAAGACAATCAGTACGTTTGCCTGACAGTGAAGAGCCGTGACCTGACGTTTACGCTACTGGCGGTGTACTTGGCGCCATCAAGTCGTTTCGACGCATGAAGGTTGAGTGGTTTGATGGCAGCTACACCTGCTCCGTGGGTTATTATGGGTGACTTCAATGCTAATCACACCATGTGGGGAGGTGTTAGGAGAGACGTTAGGGGAAGACAGCTTGTGTCCTTCGCCTCTGACCATGACCTCCAGTGCTTGAATGACGGAAGCCCGACCTATATACGAGGGGTGACTAATAGCAGCTGCTTGGACTTGACTTTCTTTTCAAAGTGCCTTAACAACAGCGTCCGGCGATTTTCGGACGTAGAAACCCATGGCAGCGACCATATCCCAACCTATCAGATTATTACCAGCCATTCGACATTTTTCCCAGCCGTGTGTAGGCAGCGCATTGATTGGACAGTTTTTAAATCACTTATGGGGGCTGCTTGCGCAGAGGGCTTCTCTACCGGTCTTGAACAAAAAATTAAGGAGGCCATGGAACACGCCACCTGCCCCTTTAACCCTGTCGCTAACTACACCGATTTTGACTTCGAATTGCAGTGACTGCGATCACAACGACGCAGGGCAGAGCGCAGATACCGACGTGCAAAGTAGCGTCTACTAGACCTAAGAGATACTAGGCGCATACAGAAGAAGATTCAACGCCAAATTCAGGCACTGCAAACACAACGGTGGAGGACATTTTTCCAAACACTTGATCCACGAAAGCCTTTGTCACGCGTTTGGAGTGTAATTCGAGGTCTTCGCACGTACCCTCAACAGCGCTACCCGTTCAAATCCGTAGCGCTCCACCAAAGGCGCAGTGTGGTTTAGGTAGCTGAAGACTTCTGCGCAAGAATAACAGGCCCTCCGCATCCAGGCGCAGCGCTGCACTGAAAAAATGTTCCACCCTCACGGGATTCTCGGATGCATGCACTATTCTCAATGGAAGAACTTGATGCTGGGCTGGCTTATTGTAGAAGGTCATCATCACCAGGGCCCGATGGTGTGACGTACTCCGCACTTGCCAACCTTGGCCAAGAAGCTCGAAGGGCTCTTTTGGACATTTATAACAAGTCATGGACTGCTGGCATAGTTCCTCATGATTGGAAGACCAGTCGTCTGGTTCCACTTCTTAAGCCGGGGAAATCACCGCTCGAGCTTTCATCATACCGTCCAATTGCACTCGCCAGCTGCGTCGGCAAAGTCATGGAGAGAATGCTGCTCACACGCGTGGAATGGTACTTGGAGCGATATCAGATTTATCCAACCTTCATGTCTGGGTTCCGACGGGCCCGCTCTTCTATCGACAACGTGATTGACCTTGTAACGTCGGTGCACCACAGTAAATGTTTGAAAAGATTGACCGTGGCATTGTTTTTGGATATCAAGGGCGCGTACGACAACGTAACGCATCAGGCCATTTTGGACGCAATGGAAGCTGCTGAGATCGGAGGCCGCACGTTCAGCTGGATACTCAGCTATTTATCAGAGAGGTCGTTTTTTGTCCTGACTGCGGACGGACCAACGTCCTTACACCGAAATTCCCGCGGAGTCCCTCAGGGTGGAGTGCTGAGCCCAGTTCTCTTCAACCTTGCTCTTATCGGCCTGGTCGACGTATTGCCACAATCTGCTCAGATCTCGGTATATGCAGACGGCATCTGTATTTCGGCATCAGGGGTGACCCGTCCTCAAGTTCGTGCAAGAATTCAAAAGGCGGCATCGATATTGACATCTTATCTTCGCTTGCAGGGCCTGAACATTTCGACCGAAAAGTGTTCACTTGAGGCGTTCACACGCAAAATAATGTCACGTTACACCATTCGCATCAATGGCGAAGCCATTCCCTACGAGTGAAGCCATAAATTCCTTGGTGTTGTCATCGACAGGAACCTCTCGTGTAGTCCGCATATCTACGACATGGGAAAGAGTAATTTCGATTGTCCACGTCCTCTCCTTCCTCGGGGGAAAGTCCTGGGGCGCATCAGTGCGCTCGATGCTACAACTGTACCGTTCCCTATTTCTGGGCTACATGCGGTACAGTCTTCTGATATTCAGTTCCATTTGAAAAACAAATATTAAGTCTCCTCAAAGTGTGCAAGCGCAAGCTCGCCGTATCTGTCTTGGACTGCCTAAATGTGCATCAACAGCAGCAACTGTTCTTGTTGCCCGGGAACATCCTGTTACTACAAACATTGCTGTTGACACCATGAGAACACATATTCGGCACCTCACACGGGTTCCCTGTCATCACCTCGCAACACTCCCAATAATTATGCCGCGTACTGCATTCGCCAAAGTCATTGAAGCCCATCGCGCATATCTTCCATCGCAGTTCACTCCTGCGTCAAGACCGAGCTCACCCTTATGGAGTCTTCATGAACCTCGGATTCACCTCTATATTCCTGGCATTACAAAGAAAGCTGGTGTATCACTGCCCGCTCTTAAACAACTGACATTGAATCACCTGCATTCTTACCACAGTCACCGCATGCATATTTACACAGATGGATCAGTTCACTCGACTAGTTCTGCGGGGTCGGTGGTGATACCGGCCAGATCCATCTTCATGAAAGTGAAGACGGCCCATCCAACGTCTTCAACTGTTGCGGAACTCGCAGCCTTACGGTCTGCGGTAGAGTTCATCAGTCAAGAACCTCCACATGACTGGACGGTTTTCACCGACTATAAAGCAGCCCTTCAAGCCCTGCAAGCTGCGCTACGACAAGGGTCGCAGGAGCAACTTGTTGCTGAGATCCGTCTACTGTACCACGGCACCGTTTCCAATGGTCATGACATCATTTTTCAATGGCTATCAACACACTGTGGTATTAACGGTAATCACCAGGCCGATGCGGCTGCGCGTTCTGCTCACAACGAGGGACTTCCAGTGAGGATCCCAATATCGGGACCTGACGCTGCGTGTGGGCATCGCCCTTTGGCGCTCGAGCTCACACTTTCAGCGTGGAACACGGGAGATTTTTGCAACCTCCGCCTCAAGGCACTGGACCCTGAACTGCGCCTTCGTCTTCCGCGTAACTTAGAACGTCGCGACGCAACACTGTTATGCCGTTTATGGATCGGTGTTGCATTTACCAATTACTATGCTTTCCGGATAGGGATGGCCGACAGCCCTGCCTGTGAGAGCTGTGGTTACGAGGAGACCATCGCTCATCTTCTCTATGAGTTCCCTGCATTTGCGAGTGCAAGACATACACTGTGTTGTGCCCTGGACCGCCTCGATCCTCGCCCATTAACAGAGCAAAAGATCCTCGGTCCGTGGCCACAGCAGTCGACTGCCCTCAAGGCATACAAGGCACTCTTTGCCTACTTGAGAGCGACTGGATTGAGTGACAAATTGTGACAGCGTTGTGCATGTGGGTGTGTGTTATGCCTTTTTCCCCTTCTCTCTTTCTCCTTTTAGCCCCCTAATCCCTCTTCCCCAGTACAGGGTAGCCAACCGGAACCCCTTTCTGGTTAACATCCCTGTCTTTCACTCCTCCTCTTTTTCTATCTAAAGTTTTCTTTACTGGATCTTTTGTTAGGGGCTGGATGCCGAATTCCTCTACATCACTGCTTACGAAATTTTCATCGGGATTATTTTGGCTACATTTAGATATATGCAAAATACCCCGGGGAGTTTAAGTCTTTCAAGCATGGTGATTGCACTCGGAATATCCAAATTTAGAGGTCACCAGCGAAAAATTAGCCAGAAAGTCCCACGTTTTTCCTCAGAATTAGCTCTGACATTGATTATTCAATAGACATATACAAGGCACATTTTTCGTGTACGGTATATGCCAGTAGGCAGGAATGGGTTATAGAAACTGTGTACGCTTTGCTGCCGAAATTGGCTGACATTAATTCCTCCATTGCACCGTGCAAAAGAAAGGAAACAATTTTCGTTTTTTTTCTAGTCACGTAGAAGGGTACCCGTACACCTAACGTTACAGCATCATTATAAATTCTTTCAACAAAACGTATTTCCAAGCGTTCAAAAAATTTGCAAATATGAATGATTCGTTATGGAATCTCTGGAACATGGAGGTCTTATTGCAGAATAAGCAGCTAATTAGCTTTGAGCTAGTGTTAGAGTTAGCTTTGCCTGATGTGACGTGTACATATCGCTTCTTCCGCACTCGACAAATAAAAATACTCGTTCTTAGTTGCGAAAAGACGTCGAGGCTCAGCGAAAACACTTATGTTGAAAGAAACCAGGCAGCTCTCGATGCCGTCCAAATAACATTTTTCTCAACTCTGCTGCCGAACTTGCGCCGCTATACGAAGTTTATGAACGACATTTTGTTGAAATGACGTTCGAGTCGACGGAGCTGTGCGGAGACATTAGAAATTTTAGGGTGCCTTCGAGGCGCAAGCGCATGTACTCTTGAGCGCAACGTCCTTGCGCCATAGTTTGGAGTACAAGTACTGAGAAACGAGTGCGTTCGACATATAATGGAATTTTAAACATGTCCAGCATTCTTGGACAACAATTTTGAATTTTAAAATATAAGGTACTGTTATGAAAATATTAAAGGCAATGGTAAATTTTTCCAATTTTTAACACAATCCTTATGTTTAAAGCATTTCCTTCATTCACACGGAGAAGATATCACTCCCATAGTAAACAAACAGGGTACGACTTTGCGGATCTCAAAAACGTTAATAGCAAAAAGGCGAGGCTCTCGACAGGAGATCTGTGGATGTATTGATTGTTATAGTGAAATCTTCTATTATAATAAAATAAAAATTGCGCTCATCAACTCTTTCGCGTTCAAAAATGCTTTTGTTCAGAATTGCTGGGTACGAGTTACATGTTATGTTCGGATCTTTGACTAAACGTTCGTTAGCAAGCAAATTGACCACATACTCTGAAACACACTGAAGGAACGAAAGGCAACCATATTAGCCAAATGGCAGCCTTTCTTTCAAGTTGTGCTGTTGCGTTTACTTTGTTTTGCGTTCCCCATTGTACTTGGGTGCTGGGTGTTTTTGAACAGCGTAAAATCAGCTGCATTTTTTGCTGTCTTTTCATTTTAGCCTGTTTCAAATAATGAAATGGCAATGAGAGCGCGACAGCGAAGGGGAAAACGGGACAACAGCAAGAAAACACACGCAGACTTCATATCCGCGGCAGGTTTGCTCAAACAGAGAGAAACGTTTGGCCTAATAGACTGCTGAGAGCCAAGGCTGGCCCTCTTGTGGCGTCGAGAACGCGGTAGCAATATACTGGGTGTTTTACATGAGTGTTTGTGAAATTTTCAAAACATAGGCTTCTCGAGCTAGCAAGGCACTTTTTTACACACGGAATATCATTTATATAAATACAAAACAACGTCCCCAGCACTGACCCTTGTGGAACTCTAGACAGAACTTCTAGAGAACTAGCCATGCAGTTTCCAATACGACGGATTGTACGCGTCCACTCAAGTGGGCTGCAATCCAGTTCCCAATATCTGAACCACTACCGGCATTCTTAAGATGCAAAATCAACTGCCTATGTGGAACCATTAAAAATGCCCTGGCAAAATCTATGAAGATGACGTCAGTTTGTTCGTGGGCATTCTAAGCTAGATAGAAAATCATGAACACATTCAATGAGCTGTGAAACAGTGGACATACCGCTTCAGAATCCATGCTGTGATGAATAAAAGAAGTTGTTCTCCTCGGGGAAATGAATGACATGATTTACTACTGCATGTTCCATAAACTTGCAAGTAACAGAAGTGAGCGATATGGGACGATAGTTGTTACCTTGACATGGACTGCCGGATTTGAAAACAGGAATCACAACAGTGCTGCGCCAGTTATGAATTAGAGAACAGGATTCCAAGAGCTTCCGGAAGAATATTGATAGCTAAAAAGATACCCACTCAGCATATCGCTGCAAAATTTCACTAGGGACCCCATCTGGTCCGCTTGTTTTTTTTTTCTTTTGGTGTCGAGCTCAACCAATTGCTGGAATATGCGCGCTTGAGAGATCTCTAGAGGGCCCATAGCGCAGGCGTCCGAATCATCGTGCTCATTCATTGTGTGATCTGTTCCTTTTTCGTACATACTGGCTGGAAGAACTTATTAGAACCGTCAGCAATCTGCGTCTTTCCGTAATCATTTGAGATCCGCTTTTTATCTAATCTATTCATTCTTTTTTATCCCTAAAGTGCCTCCAAACTTTCTGTGGCGAAGTCTTCAGAAATCCAGGGAGTGTTTCATTCAAATATCTTTTCTAAGATTGCCTTAACGCATTTTTCAGTTGGCTACGCAAACTGGAAATTTCGGCCGAGCTTTCTTTCTTTTTGCGTAAACGTTTTATTCTGTGCTTTATTCATGCTTTTATATTTATTTTTGCTTTATTCATGCGAGTAGAAATGAATTCATCTAGGCAATCCTTAACGATTGCCTTAAAATGCTGTCATAATTCCTCAACAGACTCAATAGATGACGCAGCTTCATATTCCCCAAATGATAGGCCTAAAACACCTACTATTGTTACATCATCTGGCCGAGGATAGTTCTTTACTAGCTTAGCCGCAAAGCTTGGTCGCCGGCAAATGTGTGCGCCGATTGGTATATCGACGGATATCATTTTGTGGGCTTATATTCCTGGCTCGACTACCACCTTATTAGAAGCTATTTTGTAAGACAGGAACGCAAAATCTAATAATGACTGAGAATACAAAGTTTCTCGTGTGTTTTCTTCAACAATTTGCCTTAGATAAGGTAAAAACATAATTTCTAGTAGTTTTTCAGCACCCGAGACTTCCGTATGGCCGGGCGAAAAAGTTTTCCAATCTATGCGGGGCAGATTACAATCTACAGTCATACTTAACCTCGTGTTATAATTTAAATGAGCACATAAAAACACTTAATTCATCTAGGTACTCAGGTGTGGTATAAGGAGCCTTGTAAATTACCCCTACTATGAACGCAGCAGCAGCTAATGATATTGTTACGGTGAAATACTATTTACATTTATTTACAAGCATTGAAAATGAAGAGTTCCCATCAAGGAGCCACATTAACCTTTTCTTCGTTTGTCCTTGCACGCGAGAGGCCACTTCGTCGTATTACGACCGCCGGCTGCACGAGCGCCGTGCCGGCGCTATGCAGGGGGTAGAGGAGCGACGTGGTAGGGCATGAGGCGCATAACTTGAACAAAAACGGTGGGTGGTGGTTTACATGATGAGGATGCAAGTGTATGAGGAGCAACTTCATTCGTGACGTCAGTGACATGACGCACCACACGATAAGGGCCATGCTAGGGAGACAAAAGTTTCTCAGAGAGGCCGACGTGGCGGGAAGGGGACCACAAAAGAGCGAGCGACCCGGTGCACAGGTGACGTGGCGATGGCGATGGTCGTACATAGACTTCTCTCCCTATTTGGACGCCTGGGTCCGACTACGGGCGATTTGGCGAGCGTCTGCAGCCTGAGCAATGGCGTCACGGGCGTAGGCGGTGACATACTGGCCCTTGGGAAGAGGTAGAACAGATTTAAACAATATGTAAGTAGCGGCTTCCAGCGGCAAGCGGGTTAACTCGGCGGTAACGAGACGGTGCACAACTGGGGCAGGTGGTTTTGAGAAGAACGGTAGGTCCAACTAAACAATACTTGTAGCACTGTCAATAAGGGTTGCGTGCTCACTAACGAAATCAAGGCCGAGTAGTATGATTTCATGAAGGCAGTGCTTCAGAACCGTAAAGAGCACAGTGATTTGGCGGTCAGAAATCGTCATACGAGCGGCACACAGGCCGAGGACTGGGGACGTTGTGCCATTGGAAACTCGAACAAAGGCTGTAGGAGCAAGCGTCAGTGCTTTGCGGAAGCGGCGTCGTAGGTGGGAACCAGAGCAGAGATTCCAAGTACATCAGCTTGAAGAATCAGTAAATTGCGCGGGCACGAAGAACTAAACGAGGTTTCTGGGGCCGAGTCGTCACTGCAGCATCACCTCTAGACGTTACAGAAGCTAGTTTTCCGCCTGTGATCGTCCGTAAAGGCTGGGAGAGGAAGCACGTGCTCGTTGTGGCGAACGGAACTGGCGGCGCTGTGGGGATGGTGAACGGCGGAAGCGGGGCGGCGAGACGTCGGTGGTGTGGTTTGATGGGTCCAAGGATCGCGAGAAAGTGCTGAAACCCGAGTTAACAATTTCCAGTCGCATGACGGCTTGAATAAGTGGAAGGGTCAGAGGCTGGTCGGCCACAGGAGTTACTAAGGCGGCCGGACCAATTGATTCAAGCTCACGGCGTACAATACGGGTAACCTTTTCAGGTGAGGTCGGCTGGTTCCGAGAACAAACATCTTGGAAGGAGGAAGACGCAGCCGTGTTGGGCAGCCGTGCGTTATGCTGCGTGATCCGTCGGCTTTTGGCGTCCTCGAAGCGGCGGCATATTTTATGATGTCGGCAATCTTGTCGCAGTTTTTAGACGAGCAGATTGAAGGCGCCGTCTGCGATGCCCTTGAGCACATGTCCGACTTTGTCAGCCTCGCTCATCTTTGTATCCATTGTGTAGCACAGAGCCACCACATCCTGAATATAAGAGTCGTAGGACTTCGTGGATGACTGGGTGCGACTGGCAAGATCTCTTTTAGCGGTAAGCTGCCGTCCGAGTGCTTTGCCGAAAATGCCGGTAAGTTTCTGCTTACAGTCATCCCAACTGGTCCGTGTCTCTTCCTTGTGTATCATACCACTTGAACGCCGTGCCCTTAAGGTAAAAAAAACTATGTTCGTAAGCATGAAAATTTGGTTCAAGCGGTTGTCAGCGCTCAACCGTTCGTACTTACGAAGCTAGGTCTCGATGTCGGAGCCTTCGTCCACAGAGAAGGGTCCAGGATCACTAGGGTGAGTGAGAACGACGGAGGAGAACCGATGCTGCCGAATATTGAGGTGACGGTTCCGTCATTGTCTGCCGTTGAAGGCAGCGTCCGCGGCGTAGTTCCGTCTTGCCGCACCTCCACCAAGGATGTTACGGGGAAATACTATTTGCATTTATTTACAAGCGTTAGGGGTTTAGAATGAAGAGTTCTTAGCAGGGAGATCCAACGCGAACAGGGACTCACGTTAACCTCTTCGTCTTCGTTCTTTTAATGCGAGAAGCCACTTTGTCTTCCACTTATACTTCGTCGTAACAGTATTTGCACCATACTGCTTCTGAAAAGCCGCAGTCTGTTTTTTAGACCCTAATTGTTGATTTTACAACTCCGGCTACGCCTCCACCTCAGGAGTCCCTATCTCATCTGAATATTTTATACCCAGGAGGAAAAATACAGTCGTTGGGAATTGAACTTTTTAATCACGTTACTGTAAAATAACGATAAAGTAATAATATTAATATTAATATTAATATTAATAATTTTATTCACAAGTCTAAAATACAATCACAGATACCAGGCTCGCCTAAACCATCACATGTGGCTTGTCTCGCGAAGCCTGTCACTTGACAGCAAGACTCGGCCGCAAAAATTGACTATTTTTTGGGGGGGGAGAAGAAAGGTTGAAACCGAAAAGTTTCCCAATGGCACAGAAATGAATGTGTACAGCACAATCATTCTAAGTACAATTTCTTGAGTTTTATGCGAATATTACGTACAGACTCACAGGAATTAATTTCAGGGGGAAGAGCATTGAATATATCTGGAACATATTAAGCTCGACTATATTTACCAAATCTGGTGCGTGTGCAAGGAACTGCAAATGCAGGCACATGACGTAAAGGCCGGGGAAGCACAGTGGGGACATTAAATGTATCGATCCATAAATGCTTTAGTACAATGGTATGGACAAAAAGGGATCGAAAATTGGGCATCCTTAGCATCTGAAAAAGGTTCACATTTTGCGGAGTACACACATCGTGCGTAAGTAACACTCTTTACCATGCATTTTAACAATCTATTTACTCCTTAATACCAGAACAATGAACAAAAGATGTTCTTCCATACCTGAGTACACTTTAGGCTAAGGAATGAACCAATAATTCCCTCACCGAAATTGGTAGAAACATGTTAATACGATACAACAAACAGACGACTTTACGAAGTTTTGCACATATGCAGAATAAGTGAGTAGAAAAAAGAAGACTGGAATCAAACCAAATCCCGGAATACTTTACAGAATTCGAAAACTGTACTGGAGTGCAAGAGCAGTTCATACATCGGAATGAGTGTAGATAAAGGGGGTAAGAAAGTGACGCACTATTGATTGGGCTGCGGAAGCAAACTAACCTTTATTTAGAATGATTAATATCTATTAAATTCATATCAAACCAATTCATTAATTTTCTGACGTCAGTTTGAAGCATTGAAAATGCGTTAGAAAAGTTCACGTGAGTAGCTACAAGTGCAGTATCATCTGCACATTGAAAAAGTTTGCAAGTAGGTAACACAGTACACATGTCCTTAACATATACATTAAAAAGTAAGGGAGACATTATGGAACCTTGCGGTACCAACCAGCCTTGAGAAAAACACGGGGGATGCAGATATTTGAAATAGAAACAAGCTAGGAATGGTCGGTAAGGAATTTTTGCAACGCCCTAAATAAAAGGACCACGAAAGCCTAAATTGTAGAGCTTAAACAATAATATAGCCTGACATATCGTGTCAAACGCTTTTGCGACATCCAGAAAAAGTGCACATGATACGAGATTTCTTTCTAGTGAAAAAAACAAGTGGTCACTCATTTCTTCTAACAAGGCCTGAGTGCCTCTTTTTTCGATAAAACTGTACTGACAATCGAAACCCTCCCCCCCCCCCCCCCGACTTGGAAATAAAGCTGTTCATTACTAAGAAAATGTGTTTTTCTAAAACTTTCGCTAAACTAGATAGGATGGAAATGGGGCGGTAATTATGCACACACTGTGCATCGCCACCTTTAAAAAGAGGCCGCGCAACGTCTGTTTTTAAACGCGCAGGAATTCTTCCGCTTACAATTATCCTATTCAGGATTTCTAACAGGACTTTATTCAAAATGCCGAAATTCCTGTAAAGATCAAACATGCGGATTTTATCGACTCCTGGTGATTGATGCCTGCCGAAGCTGCCTAATAAAGAGTAAAGTTCTTCCGTGATAGAGGGAAGGAAAGCGGATTCAATTACCGGATTAGTTGTGCTAACAGAGGAACACGAACGCTTGGACGCCCCAGAATACTTAGCGAAGAATTGGTTAAAGATGTTAACAACTGTCGATAAATCTGAATCAAAATTTTTCTGCACATTAGTCGAGTTTGAAGGTAAACCTCTCACCTCATTTATAAGAGACCATATTTTCTTGGAATTCTAACGAGATTGACGAAAACGGTTTCTATTGTACGAACGCTTGGCCGCACGAATGAGGGCATTTACTTTATTTCGAGAAGTTCTAAATTGAGCACGCAGAGCACTATCACTGGGCATCACAAAAGAGACGGGAAGCGCAATTGACAGGCAATAAAGTAATGGTCAGCAACTTTTTGCTGTATTACTGAACCGTGAACTGAAGCAATCTCCGTGCGGATGTTGAAATAATCTATACAAGACTTTACCAAATAATTAAGATGTAATTTTTCTCTAGTTGGAATGTCTATGATGCTTTCAGGCCGTGTTTTGCAATGATACTGAAGTAATCACAAGCCGACGATACTGTGGGATTAAGAATATCGATATAAAAATCACCGACTAGACATATGTTAGGGTCTAACGAGGACATCAGTAAATGTGCTTCCAACTCATTAAGGAACGAGTGCAGGTTACTTGAAGGTGGTCTGTATATTGCCAAAAGGGATAATTGGCTAATCTGGTTTGAAATATTTAGTGCCAAAGATTATGCACTAGAAAAATTTGGCGCTATCTGTTCCACGCTCCAAGTATCCCGCACAAAAACTGCTATTCCCCAGCCACTTTGAGAGGCTTGAGTGAACCAAAAAGAAACGAATCCTGGGAGAGCGAATAACTCGCTGTCAGCTACGGATGCATTTATTTCGGTAAGAACATAAACGTCTACTTTGTGTAAAATACTGTTAACGTGAGTACAAAAGGAATCCCAGTGTTTTCGCAAGCTGCGGATATTAACATGGATAGTAGTAACTACTGAATGAAAGGAAAAATGACAATCATATGCTTCAAAGTCAACCAAAACTTCGCACAGAGCCATGATGTGGCACTAAAAACATGTTATCAGTGACAGATGCGGCGGTAGCAACTGTTACGTAAAGAGCGCTAGATCGTTCACGTGGTCCACAGGAATCAAAGCAGCACCATCCGCTTTCTTTGCGAAAACATTTCCTTCTTTTGTCCAAACATACCTATAATTATTTTCCTTTCCTTTTTTCCTGGCAAGCCAAAACAGCTCCCTGTTAACTGTTGTGAGGTTCTCATTGAAATAAAGTCTGGGGTATTCCTCAGATTTCCATAGGTTCTTCAGTTCATGTCGACAAGTCAACAACGTTTCCTTCATGGATACAAAAGCAAACTTAACCAGAACGACTAGAATTTTGTCTTTTTTGCACGGTAAGCGGTAGATAGCAAGAATACCAGAGCTGTAGAAGTCGTTGATGTTCAATTTTTCGGCAAGATTCGCCGCTACATCGCGCAATTAAGTCCTCCTTAGGATTAACTGGGAGGCCGTGCATTTCCAGGTTGGGACGGCGACTGTACAGTTCCTGTTTATTCATCTCACTCTTCAAAGCCTGGATCTCGATCTCCTGCACTTTAAGCGTGAGTGACGAAATCTCCGAGTTGGCATGTTTTATTTTCTTTATCACTAGCCTCTTATCTAACGAGAAAGTCATCGTACTTAAATGACATGAATGTGATAGAATTCTGTATCTCGCTTACTGATGACTGGAGCTTGTCAACAGTAGACGTCAGTCCCAGAAGTTGATCATTCTTACTAGGGAGTGGTAACAGTAAATTATTATCTAGACGGAGAGATGAGAGATAATCCAACTTTTGATTTATAGTCCCCATTTGGCTTTGAAGAGCATGGAGTTCATCTGTGCTATACGGTTCCGGAACCGCGGATTGATTTTTTCCTTGTCGGCAGTTACACTTCCATGCTTCACGTTTCGATGAACCCATTGAAAGAAACGTTGTTTTGGCAATTCCAGAACAAGATGAGCCCAAATGGAAGGCATTTTTACATGATTTGCAACACATAAAACGACCATCATCAGAAACAGGATCAGAGCAATCTGCACAGAACGTTGGTGGCATAGCGCAGCCACAGAAGACATGAAAAAACCTTCAAGAGATACACAAAAAGCAAAACGTTCTAGAGCAGTCGGCGGCAGATAAAAGAGGTAAAGAAGTTATGAGCCTTAGCTCACCTGGGTAGAGACAAACGTCAATCTGTGGCAAAGAATTGCCGCCGACTGCAGAAGGCTGGGAGTCAGTCCAGGCTTTTAAAGGCGATGGATGGATGGATGGATACGGCTGAACCCTTTACATCGGGCGGTGGCTCAAGCCACCTAGCCATGTCTTGTGAAATTTTACTCCTGTCTTGCTTTTAGCCACCAATCAGATAACCTTCGCTTGGTTACTTCTAACCTCTTAAAATCCACTTTCCCTTCACTATCCCTAAACCCCAATGCCTTGGGTTAGTCAGCCCCGCTGCCTTCCACTGTAGGGTGAAGCCCTTTACAGAAAAGTATGTTGGGACGATCAGCTGCCCTCTGGCGCCCAGTATTGTCGAGGGAGCAGAGATCTTGCTTCGGCAGTCTTGATACTGCCGAGTGAAGAACTTGCGGTTATCATTCTTGGAAGCTAACCGATGATCGCTGGGCGAACCGTCCTGGACGACGCATGCTCCTTGACAGCTTGCACTTGTTTTTCGTGGGCAGAGACAAAGGTCAGTCTGTGACGAAGAATTGGCCGCAGACTGCAGAAGGCTGGGAGTCAGTCCAGGCTTTTAAAGGCGATGTTTGGACGATCAGCTGCCCTCGGGCGCCCAGTCTTGTCGATGGGGCGGAGATCTTGCTTCGGCAGTCTTGATACCTTGGCGAAAATAACGAAGCGCCGATCAAAAGGTGTTGTCAAGATGGAAGGACGTTTCGACTTCCACACGGAAGTCTTGTTCACTGATGGAAAAATTTCGCACACAAAGCTTAAGTACGTTCTGCTAATCTTCGCAGGCATCTAGCGTACGAGGGCGGTAGATTGCCGATGTTACGGTTGAGCGTCTGATCTGTTGTCTGGATAAACAGACTCCAGATATTGGCGTGACATCCAGTTTTTCTCACGGCCGATAATTGCCGCTTCTTCCCAAGCGATATTATGCTTCGTGTTTTCAACGTGTTCAGCCAGTGCGTTGGAACAAGCCTTCTTTTTCTTGACATCCTTCTTGTGCTCATTCAGCCGTCTTTCAAAGTTTCCGCTTTCACCTATGTAGGAGTGATCGCAGTCTGAGCAGGGGATTTTATAAATTACTCCGGAAAACTTTTCCTTTTTTAGCTTGTCCTTTACGGACACCAACTCGTGACGAAGCTTGCACGCAGGCACGTGAGCTATATGCACATCGTAGGTGCGACGAGATTTCGTCGAACCTTAGATTTCAGTCTTGATACCGCTGAGTGAAGAACTTGCGGTTATCGTTCTTGGAACCTAACCGATGATCGCTGGACGAGCCGGCCTGGACAACGCATGCTCCTTGACAGCTTGCACTTGTTTTTCCTGGGCAGAGGCAAAATTCAATCTATGGCAAAGAATTGCTGCCGACTGCAGAAGCTGGGAGTCAGTCCAGGCTTTTAAAGGCGATGGATGGATGGATGGAAGGTAGGAGCGTCTCCTTTGAAACGGGGCAGTGGTTGTTGCCACTATACTTAAATTTTCCTTTATTTTTGTTTACTCTGCTGTAAGTTGTTAACACAATTCGCCATTTTTTTTAAAAACACGTCTTCCTACACTTTAAAACTTATGTCACCTCTCTGCTTTTGTGCCACCAATCCTCCAATCGCTTTGCTAATTTCCACCGCAGATTTATTTACATGACTATTGTTATCTCTAAATCCTAAGGCCTCGGGAAGAGTAACTGTGCCTTCATCGACATCGGGATGGATACCACCGTATTTTCGGATGAGGTGTTATATTGTTTCTTCAGATTTGCCGCACAGAGCACACGTGTCATCTTCGTTAATCTTTTTTCTGTAGCTGCGCGTTCTAAGACACCCTGACCTAGTTTCAAAGAGGAGGGCACTGTCTATTGAGTTATCATAAAACGTTTCCTTCTTGTTCCGCCTTTTCCAGCATCGATATAGTTCTACACTATGCTTCTTTTCCATTGAATCTATCCAATTTTTACCTTCGACGTTTTTAACCTGTCGTTTAGTGCTCTTTCTTTCTCCTTAATCGTCTCTACAAACTTACTGGCCAGCTTTCTAGTTCGTTTTCGCCACTATGTGTCAAAGCTCTTTCTGTACAGGTATTTAAATACCGTAGCTGCCCACCTGTTATCATTCAATTTCTTCAGCCGTTCTTCGTATAGTACTTTACTCTGAGCTTCCCGTGCTTCGAACGTTGCCCAGCCCATATCCCCCTGTACTGCCCCGTTTGTGGTTTTCCCGTGGGCACCTAGTGCTAATCTTCCGACAGTTCTCTGATTTACATCTAATCGCGACTGAACTGCAGCCCTTAAGCATAGAACCGCATTCCCGAAAGTAAGCCCCGGCACCATTATTCCTTTCCAAATACCTCTGAGGACTTCATATCTGTTGTGCCCCCCCCAATGCCCTATGTTTCATTATCCCGGCATCTCTTCGCCCTTTTGCTATGAGACACTGTTCGTGCTTTTCCGTGTACATATGCCCGTTGTTTATCCATACCTCGAGATATTTGTATTCGGCCGACTTATTTGTATTGGGTGATGTTGGGACGATCAGCTGCCCTCTGGCGCCCAGTCTTGTCGAGGGGGCGGAGAACCTGCTTCGGCAGTCTTGATACCGCCGAGTGAAGAACTTGCGGTTATCGTTCTTGCAAGCGAACCGACGATCGCTGGACGAACCGGTCTGTACGACGCATGCTCCTTGGCAGCTTGCACTTGTTATAATAATAATAATAATAATAATAATAATAATAATAATAATAATAATAATAATAATAATAATAATAATAATAATAATAATAATAATAATAATAATAATAATAATAATAATAATAATAATAATAATAATAATAATAATAATAATAATAATAATAATAATATAATAATAATGAATCTTTTATTGCACATAACATGTACAGAGAAATGAAACGGACCTGTGAAAGGCTCTAGTGGCTTGAAGGACTTGGCGTGGCAAAGTCGGCAGACGGACGTGCAGTATAAACATAAAATATGAGCATAATATGAACACTACATTACAACACAATACTAACACGAAATGAGTAGTGACCACGATGTAACAGGTTAGGAACAGTAACATTACCAAGAAATCAAAATAAACAGCAAGGAAACTACGTTAAGACAACACTAGTATAACACTTCGTGCCTGATTATGAATATTTTTCAGACATAAAGGAACCGTGTTACAATGAGTGAACCGCGATTTTTTGCGCTTTTTTTTGATGTTGCGGAAAACACTTGCTCTCACAAATCATTAAAATTTGGAGAACATAAACACAGCGCCTGGCTTCCCATACCTTGATGAGGAGCGCGGCACCTTAAAACGAATGGTAATACGGAGGCTTCGGGAAGGTGTATGACCTATTTTGAAATTGCTGTCCCAGAAATGTCGTACCACTATCGTCCGCACAAAGAGTGTTCGAAAGCATGGAATACCAAGGGCTGTGAAAATACTATCGGACACAGAAAAGGGGGTGTTATATGCTATATTTCTTAGCATATTTCTTAATAAAGTGTCAACTCTGTTTTGCCATCAGGCTGAGCAAAAAGAAAAAAAACAGTAATCCCATCTAGGAGAATGCTGTACACCAGAGCATGAGCAATAGTTGTTTTTTTTACGTAATGTTAAAAGGAACTACGGATTTTATATGAAAAAACAACCAGGCCGCGCTCAAAAGCTTAACGCAGGCGTGTGATAGCGGGGTGTTCCAAGACATATCACTGTCGAAGAATACTCCCAAGTATTTTACCGAATTCACATAGGTGACCGGCAAGCACCGATAGGGAAAAGTCATGAACATGTAGAAAAACCGGCGCATCTATAGCTGTTTGTGTTAATGAGGATCTGAAGCAAACGAGTTTTGTTTTATTCGGGTTAACCTCCGAGCAGTTATTAGTGCACCAAGTCATTGTTTTGTGTACATTATTCTAGTGATCAGTAATGGCCATGTTGTAAGAGAAGTGCTTGGAAAGCAAAACATTGTCGTCGGCGTATTGAAATAATAGACCTTTGAAAATTACTTGAGATGAGTCATTAACAAACAAATTGAACAGAAGAGGAGATAATATGGAGCCCTGCGGAACTCCGGCCTTCAATGGAAGTTGACAATTACATCTGCCTCTCCATGTAAAACAACAACTTGTGATTGGCCGGAAAGATAATTCTTGAGCACATCGTAAAACGGACCTCTGAAACCTAAGAAGTATAGTTTTTCTATTAAAATACCGTGAAATCATAAAGTTGAAGGACGCAAGGGAACGAAAACAGGAAAACGCAGAGACAGAAAGAGCGCCTAAATATTTTTCTACTGCGTTTTCTACTGTTTCATGTTTTCTACTGTTTTAATGTTTTCTTCTGTGTTCGTTCCTTTGCGCCATTCAACTTTATGATGAACCAACTAGCCCAGCAGCAAGTACTTCTGAAAATACCGTGATGAACTGTTTCAAAAGCTTTCGAGGTGTCTAAAAATAAAGCAACACTAAACGAATTTTGACCTAAAGTTGAAAAAACTTCTTCGGAGAACTCTTCCAGAAGAGCTACAGTACCACGATCAGGAACGAAACCAAACTCACGGATGGACAAAATGGAAAATTTTTCTGTAAATGATGACATGGAACTCAAAAGAAATTTTTCGATTATGTGGGAAAGTATAGGCACACAAAATTCTGTATAGGCATTCCAATCAGCTAACAAGGGAATTATCTGAGGCATTTCATATTCACAAAAACTCCGACATGTGCGTCAGCACACCATCTATTGCCATCCACGATTGCGAAATTCGGTATCTTAATTCAAAACAGTGTTTGTTTTGTCATTCTGAGGGTGGGCGCATGCGCTGCTGGCTGCCTTGCGTGAGCTACTTAACCTTGTGTGTTTTTTCCAATAAACTTAAGTTGATAGTAGCGCTTGTCTTCGTCTTCTTTCTCTTGGTGTCTCTCGTATCAGCGCTTCGAAAGTTTAAAAAAAAAGAAAGTATAGGCTAGATCGAAATGGGTCAGTAGTTTTTCATCTCGTCTTTTTATCTTCCTTTAAATAGAGCTTTAACTACAGCAGTTCTAAGTTCATCCGGGAAAAACGCAGTGTTCAGAAAACCATTTAGCATGAAAATCAAAACATCAGACAATGCCTCGAAATTTCTTTGCAGTAAATTTGGTGACAACGCGCCAATACCAGGGGATTTATTTCGCTTGAGGCTAATAATAATAATAATAATAATATTAATAATATGCTTAACGTTTTAGCTATTCCTATTAGGCTCCTTAATTATTGAGAGGTGTGATGACAAGCGTAATTAATACCAATATCAGTTCTCAGAATTTTGAAAACGCGTTAACCCTCGGCGCTATGACCCAACAAATTTTCGCTATTTCGACGAGTTAGATGCACTGGGGAGGTTGTTTTGCCTTCGAGCTTCTTGAAAGCGCATATATTTTTGCCCGATGTAGGAAAAACTTGTTGGGCCACAGCGCCGAAGGTAACCGCGTTTCCGAAATTCTAAAAAACTGATATGAATATAAATTACGTCAGCTACACATCTCTCAATAATTAAGGAGCCTAACCGTAATAATTAAAAAGTTAACTACTCGACATTAGTGAACCAGCCGACTAGTTAGCACTTCTGAGCTATATTATGGTGTACTACACCGCTGAGAAAAAGGCACTCTTGTATCCCTAAAAGAATATTGTTAAAAATTGTGTAAAATTTTAGGAGAAACACCGTGTATATGAGGAAATTGGAGTTGGGCTTCCGGCGACCTGGCTCAAAACGATGAAGCAGCAAGTCCACACATAGATTTAGAACTTGTCCAACAAACTCCGCTTAGATGTTTTTAAAGCATCGCATACGGCTGCCAGGCCACCAATTTGTGATCGGCACTGTGTACAGTCATTCGTTTAGCGGCAGACTTGCTGCATTGCTAGATACTTGAGGCCGCGTTTACGAATCGCCCACATCAGGGGCAGGCATGCGAAACAAAAGAAGCGGACGTACATTGAGGAAAAATTTGTAGCGAAGGCGACTGTGTGCGTCTGCACCTTGTGCTTACAAAGTCTAAGTAAAGCGGAAGTGAGAAATGTGTCGGGTCTAACGCCCCGTAGGTGTACGTGGGCTTTGGGAGGACGTTGTGGTGTTCTACTGTGTCATTTCAACCACCTGAGGTTCTTAAACGCAAAGCGACGCCGCACATCACGCTTGTGCTTTAGCATCTTTCCGCCATCAAAATGTAGCCGCCGCTTTTGGGGACCGATTTCGCATTCAGCAGCAGAACGCCTTACCAAATGCGACGCCATGGTGTATATGCAGGTTCTTTTTATGTATTTACTTGCTTGTTTATTCATTCACTCATTCATTCCTCAAGGGCCCACAAGAGACATTACAGGATGAGTGGGCAAACAAGCACGTATTAACATGAATAAAGATCATTTTTGATGGTGGCTTTAAAGTGACCGAAGTTGGTGATGGTAGGCACTTCGTATTTCATTCCATTCCAGTCTTGGCCCGTTTGTCAGAAAAAAAATGATAACATGTTTCGGTGCTGGTTTTACGGTGCATATGGCATTGGGTCACCCAAACGAAAAATTCGATGAGTGCGTGTGACAGGTGCAGCTTCGTGATTAAGATAATATAAAATTTAGTGCATAAGAAAAGACAGGCGGTTTTGTCACGACAGGCCAATGTAGATATGAAGCTGAATCTTTAATCCGGAATCACTGGTGTGATAGGAACTGTGCGAACAAATTAATCTGACTGCGCGGTTCTGCACAGCTTTGAGCGTGCCTATAAGGTTAGCAAAGATAAGGAGCATACGTGGCACAGGCAAACTATAATTTCGACCGTAAAAACGGTACCGAAACAAGCACTTATATAAAACTCGGGGCTACGGTAAGGTTGCTGCGCAAGTATCCTAAAACTTGATTAGGTGAATAACTTAGTGAACGTTATGCGACCAGTTTAAATCTTAAGTGGATGCTGAGATAGTCGTAGGATTCGACTCAACAGAAGGGGATAATATTAACTGTATAAACAGCATTCTGGCGGTTGTGCCGGCGGTGGAAAGGCAAAAGTAAGTCTTAGCAGAACTTTATGACATTAGCGAGGTGCTACACAACTCTTGGACACGAGAAATATTTTCTTGAAGAATGCTGACGTCGGCCTGGTTAGCTATTAGGCGAAGACACCGCCGTCAGCAGATGACAGCACCGCCAGCACCGCCTTCAGCAAACCGCCGTCAGCAAACAGTCGAACGTTAGATCTAATGTTAAAGGAAAAATCCTTTATATAGATAAGAAAAATAAGGGGGCCTAAAACAGAACTTTGGGGAACGCCAGACAACAGAGGGGAAAGTGATGATGGACACTTATCGTGAGCTAATCGGTAGCGATCAATTACGAAAGCAGAAATCCATCCCAGAACCAAAGCATGAAGATTTATTCGTGTGAGATTAAGACTGACGCTTGCGTGAAGTACTTTGTCAAATGTTTTTCCAAAATCTATAAATAAGTTAGGAATGTTTTTATCCAGGCATCTGTGTGGTATCCTGCACCGTGGTGTTGTAGGCGAAGACGACGTAAGAGAAGATGACGTCCCAAGTGTTATATACGGCGTCGACATAAATGGCAACTATGTCTGGCTTAGTCTTGTTCTAGCGCCCTGTAAGTCCAGTGGCCTGCAGGTTGTTCGCAGTCATGATTCAGTGGGTTATTAGTAGCGCAGGATGGCTTGAATCGGCTCCGCCGTGAACGCAGTTCCTAGCAGGAAGACTTTATTTAGCAAAGCTAATACCAGTGCCGGTTGGTTCGTCATTATGCCAACGTATGAGCTAAAAGTGACACAAGACAATGCACACACGACAAAAGCGCAAGCTAACAACTGTTTATTCTTTACGGAAGGTGCGTTTATATACGCAACGTCAGATTTTAGGAAATGCAACCGTTCCGTCATCAAACACGTGACCCAGGATCTGCCGTTCTCACATGAATTTCGTTTTTTGTAAGTGCAATATCAGGAGTGCTTACACACGTGCCATTTTATGTTTTTTCGATTACAACGCTTAAATTATTTCCCTTTCAGTCGTTTCTTTCTGCAATACCTACAATTGTGGTCCTGTGGTATATTGGTTCGCATTGCACACACACACGCACTCCCAATCCCCCCCCCCCACAAACACGCACGCACACGCACGCACACACACACGCGCGCGCACGCACGGACACATACAAACACACACACGTACACACACACACTAACGCCTTCTCATGAACACCACCACCATTAACTAGGGCACTCACTTTTCACTAATGAGCCTTGAAATACAGAAATTCCATGCATGTAAAAAACTCAGCATGCGGATATTAGCTCAAGCTGCACAAGCTCTTTGTTGCACAATATATTCACTGCTGCCGATAACAATCTGCAATTGCATCTCCAACAGCTTGCCTTATGCCCAGTACAACGTAAGCGGTGTACACTCGCTGCTCAAATACCATGCTTCTAGCCACAGCTTAAGCATGCCACTGCGGGAGTACCTCATCTCGGAAATGCTCACATATATTAAGGAAGACACAATTCCATGAATGGCGAGGCAAGCGTTGTCAATGGCGAAATCCTTGCGCCTTATCACAGCGCGAAGTCTCTCTTCACCTTGTCAATGCGTATAAATGCGTATAAATGGCTTAAGTTTACAGTCAGGAGGAACGCTCAATTGATAGCACAGGATGAGCGCTGGAACTGCTATGCCATTGGTCATAGAAACTGGTGACTGAAACAGAGGTCCATCAACCATTTCTGATATGCTTCTTCTGTGTACACGTAGGAGTCACGCCACCGTCCTGGTCAACGAACTGTCTCGAACATAAGCATGTATCGATGGTCGACCACGACATGAAATATTCTGTTCTACCTGCAAGTTTTAGCGTGCATGAACAGGTGGCATGAATACTGCACAAATATGACAAATTCTAAAGCGTACAAATGCAACTTATGCGGCCAGTACAGGAGCAGAGGGGGCACATTGTCCCACTGCCTGTATGAGAACTCGACATCATCCCGCTTTTTATCGACGAAAAATGGTTCACACAAAGAAAAACAACCTTGCCAACCGTACTCCACCAACTCCATCACTTCTTCCAGAAGCGTCCCATAAGCCGGCCATGGGTCAGCATTTGCGTACCAATCAGAACAGGTTAGGAGTGCAGCAGATGAAATGAGAGTACTGAGGAGGCTCAAAGCATGGCTGACTGTATGCGCCGTTTCTGCTTTTATACCGTTTTGATTAGCGGCAAAAAAACAGTGCTTTTGACGGAGGTACCGAGAAGGAAGCCACAGGACGTAAAAGGTTGCTTCTCTATAATGAAATCTATTCTCGAAAAACAAATGTCCTACATTTTAATATTTGACGTAATTTTGGAAACTGCTTACCATCAGTTGTAGTTCATGAAGTCGCTGGCATGTTCTTCCTGTGGCAACATAGGAAACTGACGCCCGTTCAGAGCGCAGAGAGCGCGCGAGAATGAATACATGGCGAAGAACTCTTGCAGGTATGTGTTCCTTCATGCCTTCCGAAGTCAGCGTCCGGATGCAGTCGACACTGAGGACTTGAAAAACCTACAAGCGAAACTCGTGGATGACTAAATTCAATAACGGCCGCTCTAAACCGAATACGACGGGGACAGTCATGTCTTCTACCATGGAGCGCAGCTTGGAAAGTCGAATGGCAAGCCGCTTCTCGGCGATGCCACGCAAAGTAGTACTTGACACACAGAAGCGTCTTTGAGCTCTTGTTCGTTGAGCTGTGGTGCAATGCACTCGAACAATCGGTGTTGCGAAGGAGCAACCAAGTTCTGCTGTCTATACTGTTCTTGCAGGTGCAATGACAGCTCCAGCGATCATGCCCTTCAAAAAATGCAGTCTTTCTGCAATCTCTTCGGCTTCGCCTATTGCCGCTTTTAATTTAGACTTGGAACACTGGGTTTCATTCGTACACACTCATGTTCATTAAGTTCCAGAGGTGATAAACGCACAATGAAACAACGAACCGTGCAGGGCAAGCCTGCATATGAGAAAGACCAATCCAGCCAAATGAGCAGGAACCGCAGAAAAGAAAAAAAAACGACACGCTTTGCTCTCTACAACGAAACGTCTCTGTTCGAACATTGAGGAGTTTGATACTTTAGAAGCTTGGGCAAGTTGGTGTGACATGGTTTTTCAGCAGCGCAGGGGACAAAGGAGGGGACAAGAGCAGAGACACGGCGCTGAACTTACAGCTGAAATCCATAAATTCAAAGATGAATGCGTAAGCGTCGCCTCAATAGTTCTGTCTGATAAAGAACTACGTTTCTTTAATGCAACTGTAGACCGGTGCTCAGGAATTGTCATTTTCGTCAATCTGTTTTGTGTATCTGTCTTTTCATTTGATATTGGTTGCCACTGCAGTTAAGTAGTGAAAATCACCTCAATAAACCAGTTATAAGCTCAGCGCGTGTCTGTGCACTTGTCACGTACTTTGTCCCCTGCGCTGCTGAAAACCCATTGAGGAGTTTGGTGACAAATAAATCCTATATTTTTGGCAAAGATATTAGGCTGTTGAAAGCACCACTTTCTTTAGCGGAGTGTAGCTAAAAAATAAATGATGCTACTATACTTTTAAAAACTTTTAAACTTTTAAAAAGAACGCTTGACGGCAGAAGCGTACCTATAGCATGACGACTGAATACTGAAGCTTTCGAATGCGTTTGCCCTGTTGCCCAGCGCGCGTCCGTCCACTCCGAATGCCGTTCGAAGCTCGAAACAACATTCCCAAGTATCCGTGTAGCACGCGTATATCACTAAAAAACCTAGTGCTTGTTTTGAATCAACTCAAGAATCCGCGCACTGACCCGCCCCCAATGAAAATGTGCAGGCTGCGTGTCCTGTCACTTTCGCGTATTCTTTGTGAGAACATTAGCGTACACCTCTGTGCCAGCAAAGACAAACTTGGTTTCTAGTCTGTCGATAACGAATGAAATTTTCAAACAAATGACCCGACTGAGCATTTTGCACCAAGTACCAATGACTCTATCCAGAATCATGCAAAATAAAAACTGAAAAGAAACAGACGAAACTTTGATTTTGTGATCATTTTGAATTATCCTCCTCCTACAGATTTTATTCTCTACATATGACTTTTGTGTATTCATTGTCATCATCATCAGCCTGACTACGGTCACTGCAGGGAAAAGGCCTCTCTCATGTCTCTGCATTTAACCTGTTCTTTGTCAGCTACGCTCAGAGAATCCCCGTAAAATGTGTAATCTCATCCACCAACCTAGGTTCAGCGCCTGTGACGTCGTCTTCTATGTTTTCTGTCCATGTTTTTTAAGTGCTGTGAACAAAAAAATTGTGCTACTTATCCAGACTGGTAACGGTTTTATTGGCCTATTTCTTATTTTGTGCGTATAATTTCAGCTTATCCTTAGTTTCCTGTTCATTGGTTTTAGGCTCGCTCCGTGTTTTTGTGTTACCTCAGATGGCTCCTTCAGTTCAACCTTTTGGTGAAGAGGTGAAACTGCCGCAAGGTTCAAGTTTAAAGATGTTTGTTTCTCACTAAAGAGCCGCTGTTAAAAGATACAAGTGCCGCAAGCAAGTCTGCCTCGTATTAAGTGCAATGGTAACATTGATTAGTTGTGGCTTGGTGAGCATCAGCGGTCGACGTAGATGAAATAGCGGCGCCCGGCCTCGCTGGCCCAGGTCTTTCCCCAAAACTGCAACTTATCGCGATCATCTTCTGTTAACCTACGCACACATGCATGGTCTCGATAACCAAACGGTCTCCGTAGGAAAACTTTTGGCGTCCGATAAATTTCGAAAGCCTGGCGAAACATGCTTGTTAGGGGACGCACAAACCGGTCGTAGCTGACCTGATTTGAACTTTTCTGGAGCATTATACTGCTAAAATGGTCTATACACATTTTATAGAATATGTTCCATCTTTTAGACCTTTTCTTTGTCTATAGAGAATCTCTATTTTATCTCTAGAAAAAAGTTCAAAATACCTTTACAACCCTTTTCTCTAGACAATCTATAGACCTCAGTTTATAACAGAGTTAATTTTCCTTTCTGTGTAGTTAGTCTGTAGAATATCTATATACTAAATATCAATAACAACCTAGGTTTATTTTTGTCTGTGCAGAGAATCTACCTTATATAGATCAAAGTAGGTAAACGTTTCAATGTATCTTCATGCAGACAATCTGTGTGACTCCGCGTTATCGGGGAGCCTGAAGCCCAGGTTGGCCCAGTTCAACGGTCAGGGCATGGACCTGAGCTATGTCAGTATAGAAAGACACATGTCGCGTGTACCAACGGCAGGAATCTTAACACGCACGCTCGAGTGCCTGTCTTCCACTGACATTACCGCCTCTGGGCATCGGCCGCTAGGCCTGCGACAATGTTAGGGAGGAAGGAGGGCGCCAGCCGCCAAAAACGCACCATACAGCATGGTTTCCGACCAAGCGCCCAGAATTCAATGGCTCTAATGCCAGTGCAGGGCGCGCACTCTAGCGTTCGTATCAAGCATGCTGTCGGCGGTACTGTTTTTAACCTAATGTGCATAACAAGTTCAAATTACTTTTGTCTATGAAATTTTTAAAACTTCCTTTACAGTAAAGTCTACAGCCAGGTCTATTTCTTACTTTAAATGTCTTCGTAAGGAGCAATAGATAAGCAGTGGGCTTTGATTCAAACAGCGTAACTATCGTGCTAAATAAGCTTTGTACAAGACGGTCACGTACAAATTCTCAAAATTAAGATGAACAGGTGGTAACAGCGATGTCGCGGGGAAGACCGTTCAGATCTGTGGCGGTTCGGAACAAAGCAGGCAGTGAGGGTCGTGGTGTGAATAATGTGGGCGCACAACTTGGATCGGATGGCTTGTGCGATGAAAGATGCGGGTTTATGCTGTGATGTATTATAGCTCATAAAGGGCAGAAATAAAAACTTTTGGTGAAGGAAAAGGTTGGAATTGCGGCGTTGACATGTTAGCGTTGATAAGCCGGAGTCCGATTTTAGAGATGAAACGGTGACCTTTGAGTATGAGCCATGAGTACATCCAACACCACGATTTTGAGTGCATCCTATTATTTAAGCGAGACACGCTTCATGCGAGGTCCTCATGGGTAACGTGTATTCGAGATTCAGCCTAACAGGGGAGTTAAAAGGCAGTAATTTTACATTTGTCGGGGCACTCCCTAGGTGCCGTTCTAGAAAACCTGAGGTTTTGTAAGCTGCCGAGAGATAGTGACATATGCACACCAAGATAAATCTTGAGATAGGGTTATACCCAGGTACTCAAAAGATGCACGAGTTCGAGTGCTCTGTCAAGAACTCTCAGTTGTCATGACTGCCAGAGGACATGGATTTACATTTCTTAGCGTCAATGGTCATAGCGAATTTCTGCACCAGTATAAAACACTATCACGATCGTTATAGAGAGGAATGGGGCCAGAGGCGTTATTGGTAGTTCTGTAAGAGCCGCAGTCGTCTGCAAATACGCGTATATTACAAGGACACACTGAGGTAAATAGCTAATATATAATAAAAGCATCAAGGGACCAAGGACAGAGCCTTGGGGCACGCCAGAGGTTACTGAGAGGGGGCTAGACGAGTTATGGTTGACTAAAAGCATATGTGTGAAGCTAGACAAAAATTAGTCTTTCCAGGGTTAAACTTTAGAGTTAAAGTTGAGCGACTGCACTTAATATGTGATATAAAAATTATTGTCGTAAAACTGTCACCATCGGCGAGCAGCACGCTGAGGATGCATGATGGCTTTGAAAGCTAGTTTTTTTTCCTTCGTCAGGCTTCTATCAGGGAAGAAAGCAGGCAGCTTTCTCTGAAAGCAACGACGGGCACACACATTTAGTATTTTTTGGCACCCAGGACCACCTTTTACATTCTGTCCCAGCATACAGTCTCCTTCTCCTACTATTACTTCTCTGGTAGTAATAGTAATAATAAATAATAATAATAACATTAATTTTTTTGCCATAACAACTTGTGGTATATACAGACTCGGGCCTGCCAAAGCCAAGAGGAGGCTTGCAGGACAAGGTCAGGCAGCATCGGCGAGCGAAAGTAAAAACAATAAAATATCATAATAAGTGTACATACACTCAGATACATATACTAAATAAAATACATAGTACAAAAGAAAAACAAGTGTAGCAATGACATAAGTGTACTTACTCTGAAATACATATACTAAAGAAAATACATATTATCAAAGAAAAACAAGCGCAGCAATGACATGCTGTCTGCATCATTTTGCTTTATACCATCGATTTTAACATCCGTTTCAATGTCGTTTTAGAAGTAGCGGACGATACATGATCAGGAAGACTATTGAATATTGTACGCACATATGCACCTGGTCTTGCTTTACCGCATCTGGTTGAGTTTTTAAGAACAATGTAGCGCTGACCTTTACATACGGTTCGGGTAGGAACTGATTTAAACTTGAAGGCAGGATTCCAAAAGTGTCCGAGAACAACTGTGTGTGTGTATAAACTTTCAAAGGACGGAAGAGCAAGAAAATTAAACAACTTTACTTGAGGGGGAAAGAAATGTTCATAGGCGGTACTTTCAACGGATTTTTTAGAAGAGCATCCACACGATCTTGCCACCTCTGTGAACAGTGAGCAAAAATTGTAATACCATACCTTATAACACTGTGCAAGTGCATGCATGATTGTCTTTTTTTTTTCCTGATACAGGAAGGAAACATTTAATTGTAAAAAACAGCCATGCAGTCGCGCAAAATCAGCTACAAATGTGTGCCATGTGACTGTGCCACGAGAGATCACTGTTAAAGTAAGCCCCCCAGATAATTTATACAATGGACATTTTCAACTCTTGCGCAATGGCAATTTTTGTCGTTGTGGCTGTGTAAAAAAAAAACAGATTTAGTCTGTACAAATTTCTTCAAGGTGGTTTCTAAAATACACTAATATTTTTTTGCTGATTTACGAGAAGACCATTGAAAGGAAACTAGTTCATAGCATTAAAGATATTTTTGTAGGAAATGTGCTTTGGTATTAAAACCGTATCGTCGGCGTACTGAAAAACCAGGGAATTTGTTACTGCTGACACGAAGTCATTTATATACAGTTTTAAAAGTAAAGGTTACAGAATGCACCCTTGAGGAACCCCAGCCTTCAAAATCTCACGGCTGCTGATGGCTGTGGTATTATCAAGTGCTACGACTTTTGAGCGATCTTGCAACATATTTTTCAAAAGGTCATAAAATGGACCCCAAATTACAAGCTGGTATATTTTTGAAATATTTCGTAATTTACCGTATCAAAAGCTTTGGCGATATCTAGAAACAGGCAGCAGGCAAAAAGATTGTGATGAAATGCACTATACAATTCATCTGCAAATTCTTCTACGAGTGAAAGCGTTCCACGGCCTTCAATAAAACCGAACTCTCAATCAGACAGAATAACAAACTTTTTTTAAATGATGTCATGTACTCTAACATAAGTTTTTTTCTACAATATGGGAAAGTATTGGTAAAACGAATATCAGCAGGATTGTCACGAATCTCTCTCTTGCCACCCTTGTATATTGGTCTCACAATCGCTGTTTTTAACCCACTCGTTATTGCAGCAGTCTCTAAGAGTCCATTAAGGATGGACAGAAGGATGTTCGCCCGAGCTCTATAAGTGTTCTGAAGCAGAGAAACTGCAATACCATCAAGACTAGGTGGTTTTTTACGTTTGAAGCTGAAGATTATGCTCCCCAGGTCATCTTCCGCCATCTACGGTAAAAAGGGGGATGCAGATACATTGCGTGTAAAGGAACATATATTTTGTGGCAAGTATGAACAAGACTGAGATAGGCGTGCTAATTGCTTGTTGATCAATTCAGCTGTTTGCTGAGGATTAAAAGAAATTCATTGAAAAAATGACATATTTACGTTAACGCCTCTCAAATTATTAGTCAATGACTTAGTTTTGACGGTGTTTCAGGCAGCTTGTCTAAATCACTCACGGCAGTACTGCCGTTTAGCAGAACGGATAAGCGCAACAACTCTGTTTCTTGCGGCTCTTTATTCGGTGCGCAATTCAAGATTTTATTGCTAAAGGCTTTAATGGCTCATACTCCCGGTCGAGATCCTGTCGGTCCGTTACATCGCCAACCAGAAGTCACAAAAACGGAAGTGACGTCATACCGTCTGTCCGTCCGTTAGGTTCTTCAAGTCGATAAGACAAAAATCATTATGCACGATCGGAATCGAAGCACCATCCCTCCGCTACGTAGCCCAGCGTACCAACTACTACGCTATTTCCTGCCAACGCATACGTTGTTCGCCTTTTCTAGCACGCTGGAGAGCGTTTACAGAAAGGCGTCGAATCAGACGGATGCCTCCCAAACGCCCTCCAGTGTATACAGCATTTGAGAGTCACAAACAATTGTGTATTTAACATCTTAACCACACATCACTGACACAAGCAGCAACACCCCGCGAGCGGCGTTAGAAGTTGGCAGCCCTTGATTCTTCTCAGTATTGTGGTCAAAAAATCGGCATACTATTAAATATTGATAGGACAAACGCTGCGCTATGACAACTAAAGAAAGATTGCAGCTTGGAGCACGTATGTCTATGTGTTCTAGACAAGACTGAACTAATCTACCGCTGATCGCTTCCTGGTGAGACGGTGCGTTGATAACATTTTCTATGCCAGAAGCTGACAGAACGGCTAGGGAATCTTAAACAGCCGTTTTTGT
This sequence comes from Amblyomma americanum, assembly GCF_052857255.1. NCBI lineage: Eukaryota > Metazoa > Arthropoda > Arachnida > Ixodida > Ixodidae > Amblyomma > Amblyomma americanum. The sequence continues at coordinate 144,419,822 of NC_135502.1, read as the reverse complement.
GGGACATAATATGTCTATATTCAGGTCTACTACTAAGCAAAATTGATGGATTGGACTATTCGCCTGCAAGACTATATCATTTCTGGTAACAAACGGGTGACGCTGTAGATGGTGGCCGGTAAATTGTCGCCAACACTAATGATAATTGCTTAGAGCAAAGTTGCGAAGCTAGGCATTTTGCATGCACAAAAGATATTTTCATGGACAAGAAGACGACAAAGTGGGCAGTGGTGTGGCACGGGGCGCTCGCGCTACGCCCACAGCCATTAAATCATTCCATCGCCATCTGTCACGTGGCCCTGTCTTCACCTGCTTGCCGTCACGTAACATTTGGTGGAGGTGCGGAGTTAATCGTCATCCTGGTCCTGGAGCTTTGACGTCCTGCGTGTGCTGTGGTCGACGGTCGTGTGTTCCTGTCCGCACCACCCAGCAGTGCCCCAGCCGACCAGCCCAAAACCGATCCCGCCGTTCACCACCGCCCCGTCGCTTACCCCGACCAGAAGACACGACGACGCCGCTGCAACTGGAAGCTATTTCGCCACTGACCTTAGAAACCGCCAACATATTCGAACACAGCCCCTGCCCACGCCGTTCGGTGTGTTCATGGGCTTTGACAGGTTGATTCAAGGTCACCTAGCTACTGTCCGGAACCTTCCTGGACCAGCGCCCATCTGATCATTACCTGCTAATCTCTTTCATCGCGACGACAAGCCCTGCATCTTCTTCTCTTCTGTGTTCATCCCTCCTGTCACCCCCTTCGTCACGTCCTGCGTTTCATCCTCACTGCCGTTCTTCTAGATCGCACAATCGGGACGATCGCTCGGCAGCCCCAGGTAGTGTCACGGACTAGAAGACGACAAAGTGGGCAGTGGTGCGGCACGGAGCGTTCGCGCTAGGCCCACCGTCATTAAATCATTCCATCGCCATCTGTCATGTGGTCCTGTCTTCAACTGCTTGCACGTAAAAATATATCAATTCTAGATGTATGAAACGTGTCGCGGGCATAGGCAGCAATTCCATCCCTTCTGCGTGAAGAACGAGTCGCGAACGTTTAATGACAACAATTCAGCGTAAACAGATGTAGGCAAGAATCTTGAACATTTACCTCTGTTAGCACAAATATATCTACAAAAGCAATGGCAAACTCTGCGATATTCCTAAACTTCCCCCAATATTTGCGTACGCTACGAATGTCAACATTAATCGCAGTAAATACTATATCTGAGTTTGTGCCAAAGCCCTCGTTGAATGATTCAAAATACTGGAAACATAGAGTGGCTGCTGAAGCGCCGTTCATTTTATTTGTGATAGATCTACTTCACATGTCACTCGGAAAAGAGGAGCCTTTTCATCTCTCCTGGCAAAGATTTTACCTCCTGTTAACCAAGCATACTTATATTCCTTTTTTTTCTGCCTTCCTGGCATTCCAGAACAAGTCACGGTTCATTATTCTTAGGATATCACTAAAAATAACTTTGGCAGTGACTCTGATTTATGCAGTTCTCGGAGATTGTTTCGAACGTTTAACCATTTTCCTCTGGTTGCTACGTTAGAGAAGCGTGCCAGGGTGATAGCAGTGCGGTCTTTCTTTGCAGGAAGGCGATGTACCGCGACAAACTCGTAAGTTGAGAAGTTTACCTGATCCAGTTTCTCCGCCACGTTTTGTAGCTTGTCAAGCAAGTTTTCATTTGGAGTACTGGCACACCATATACCTAAAGGTTAGCTTTTTGGTTGTATTGCTCCGCATCGCTTTGTTCTTTAAGCATGTTGTGCAGCTGCGCACTCTGTTCAATTACAGTCTACCGCAAGGCCTTTATTTCTTTATCCGGAGCGAACGCCGATTCCTTGCTCGATTTCAACTGCTCTCTCAATGAGACGCGCTCACTTGATAGGAAATTAGCCAATTCTTCAAGGTCCCCCACTGTTTTTTTTTTCACTTTAAGAATTTGTGCTTTCAGAAGAAATAAAGAATCTACCTTGCCTTGTCCACCAGGGCTGGCATAGGTTCAACATTATTTTATTTCCTTTGTCTCATCTGTAAAAGCCGATATTGCTTCCGCGATTTCGTTTAAGCCTTCGGCATCCAGCTGCGAAGGACCACCACGCTTTATGGCAGTCTTGCATGGTTTGCAGACCCATACATCGCGTTTGGCTTGGCCCATTGTGGTAAAAGTGTTTGGTGCTATTCCCGAGCAACCCTGCCCTAAGTGATACGAGTGCTGGCAATCTGAACACGTCATTACGAGGCCATACTTTGTAACTCTTTTTGACAACTTATGCAGCTATCTATCATAACACCGTACCATATAATAACATAGGTAAGCAGTCGTCACCAAAAGAAAACAGAATAACTGCAATAAAATGACCAGATGTGTTACCTGTGCAAAGTACAAGACCTCAGTGATGTGCCCAGCGCATCGGCGCCGACTGAAGAAGGGTCCCGGAAGGCGGCTTCATTTGTTTAAAAACGCTGGATCAGTGTTGCTTGCGGGGATCTTGAACGTATTATGAATTGGCGGCAGCTAGAAGCGTTTCCCCCTAAAAATCTTGCGCATTCCGCTGACGGTGATGCCTAGGGCTGAATCCGTTGAGGGCTCGCTGTTTACTGGTACTGCTACTACCTTGGAAAAGTACAGGGCCTCAGTGATGTGCCAAGCGCTACACCGCCGCCCCCCGAAGGGTCCGGGAAGGCGGTTCCTTTTATCCTAAAGACGCTGGTTCAATGTTGCTTGCGAAGATTTTGTTTACATTCTGAACTGCGGCAGCTAGAAGCGTGTCCCCCTGGGAAGCATGCGCTGTCCGTTGAGGGTGATGTTGCAGGCTGAATCCATCGAGGCCACGCTGTTACTAGTACTGCTACTACCTGTGAAAATTACAAGGTCTCAGTGATGGCGCCCAGCGAAACGCCGCCGACTGCAGAAGGGCCCTTGAAGGTGGTTACTTTTTTCTTGAAAACGCTGGTTCAGTGTTGCTTGCCGGGATCTTGATTGTATCCTGAACTGGCGGCAGCTAGACGCATGTCCCCCAGGGAATCTTGCGCTGGCCCGTGAGAGTGATATCCCGGGATGAATCCATCAACGTGTCGCTATTTACTGGTGTTGCTACTACTGTGAAAAGTACAGGGCCTAACTTATGTACCTAGCGCAACGCCGCCGACCTCATAAGAGTCCGGGAAAGTGGTTCCTTTTTTCTTGAAAACGCTTGATCAGTGTTGCTTGCGGGAATATTGATTGTATCTTGAATTGGCGACAGATAGAAGCGTGTCCCACTGGGAATCTTCCACTGTCCGTTGAGGGTGATGTTTCGGGCTGAATCCATCGAGCTTTCGCGGTTTACTGCTACTGCTACTACCTGTGAAAAGTACAAGGTCTCAGTGATGTGCCCAGCGCATTGCCGCTGACTGCAGAAGGGCTAGGAAAGGCGGTTCTTGTTATCTTGAAAACGATGGTTCAGTGTTGCTTGCGGGGATTCTGATTGTATCCTGAACTGGTAGGAGCTAGAAGCGATTCCCTCTGGGAATCTTGCGCTGTCCGTTGAGGGTGATGCCGCGGGTATTCAAGTCAAATGTTATTTTCCTCAGGGTCCTCAGGAATGCCATACACGATTAAGTTATTTCTTCTCGAGCAGTTTTCTAGTTCATCAATTTTTTTCTCAAGGGACGCTACTGTTTCCTGTAAGACAGAAACTTGCTTCACGCAAGTGGAAACTTTATCATCTAGAAATGAAAGCCTTTCTAATTTGGTGTCAATGGAAGTGAGCCTATCTTCTTTAATAACCTTTAGGTCGTCTACGACTTGTTGCAGCTGCCTAGAAAGCTGTGACATGTCGGGACCCGGGTTAGTCTCTACGTCCCCAGCAAGCAATAACAGCTGTGAAAGATACAAGCATAAATCATAAAGCAACGGACACGCAAGCCGAGGGCACCGAAGCACAATCAAACAAGGGTTATTAGAGCTAATGCATCTTCCATAACGTTTGCTCACCTGCACAAAGCAGACAAACGGGTTAGCGTGCATGGTTGACGAGCTGCCGTGCCCTTGGGCTCGCGGGGCGGGATGCCCTGGCCTTATATACTCCGGGGAAGCTCGCAGCGCCACCAGTGTGTCGCTGATATTCGACACGGCTATCATTGTGGATTTCACCGGAAGGCCACGCTGGAATCCTTTGTCATGAACTGCAGCTGGCGCGTGGCATGCGCGATGCTCCAGTAACTTTGAGCCGATGGTCGAGGCTGGCGAGACTGTTTAGTCGCTCCGAGACACACACACGCATATATATATATATATATATATATATATATATATATATATATATATATATATATATATATATATATATATATATATATATATATATATATATATATATATATGTGTGTGTGTGTGTGTGTGTGTGTGGGGGGGGGGGTGCGCGCGCGCGTGTGTGTGTGTGTGTGCGTGCGTGCGTGTCTGTGCGTGTGTGTGTTTGTGTGTGTGTGTGTGCACATACACGCACGCACCTGGGCAGGCGTGACTAGCCTGGCACAAAACAGGCTTGCGATAGACAGACAAACACAAAACTGGTAAACTCTGGAAATCGCCAGTGTAAATTCTACTGCACTAAAAGTAACGGTTCTAACTAGGTCTAGGGTAAACTCTGGAAATCACCACTCTAAGTGCTACTGCACTAAATGCAGCGGTTCTAACTAGGTGTACAGGGGCAGAGACTTATTCCCCTACAAATTAACGGAGCGCGACGCGAACGAACCGAACAGGCCGGGAACCAGGAATCAACTGCATTTATTCTGCGCAGCACGTGGCCCCACGCAGCCAGGGCGAGCGCTTGTCAAGAGCCGAGGCGGCGCAGAACGGTTGATGGTGATAGTGCCTCTACAGGGCGTCTCCCCCCCCCCCCCCCCCCCCCACCGGTGGATCGGAAGGAGAATGGCAGTCAACAGCACGGTACTCATGAGACATGCTTGCTGATGACGCGGACCAATTCAGTGGGAGAAGTGTGCCTTGAGATTTCGTGGTGACGGGGTGAAAGAGAAACGTGCGCGATGTACGCGGGTTTCCCGCTGTAGATGGCAACGATTTCTTCTCGTCCATCGAAGGACAGCTTCAGAGTTCTCACACCGCCGCAGGACGAGATAAGGGCCATCGTAGGGAGGGGTGAGCGAAGGCTTGACGACGTCTCGACGCACAAAGACATAAGTGTACGTTGCGAGGTATTTGCTCACCAAGAGTTGCTGAGCCGATGGACGTGTGGGGACGGTTGGCAGGCGCCTGAAGAACAGTCGTAGTTGTTCCAGGTAGGCAGGGGGCGAGATGTCGTAGGTGCGGGCTGAAACGAAGAACTCGCCTGGCAAACGAACGGTAGTCCGACCATTTCGACCGCCATGCACTGAAAATCTTCTTTAAAGGCCGATCGAAGGCTGACAAGCTACAAAGGAAGAGAATCGGGCCAAGAGATGCGAGCTTCGCGTGCAACAAGGGCAGCCTTCAGGTGTCGGTGAAAGCGTTCAACCATGCCGTTCGCGGAGGGATGAAACTCGGTGGTGTGAACATGGCACACGCCAAGCAGAGATGTCAGGTCACGAAACTAGGCACACTCAAACTGGCGGGCACGATCCGTGTTCACTACTGTGGGGAAGCCGAAGCGGGAAATTCATCCACTGACAAAAGTGGACGCCACTCTAGACGCCGTGATATCGGGAAGCGGAAAAGCTTCGGGGCACCCTGTGTAACGGTCAACACGCGTAAGTATGTATTGGAAACCTCGTGATGGGGGAAGAGGGCCAACAATGTCGACGTGCACAAGGTCGAAAGAAGAGTCGGGGGGCCGGAAAGGGCGGTGAGGCGACCGCGTATGACGCGTTTTTTTTGGAAAGCTGACATTCCAAGCACTCACGAGCCCAGCGACGCATATCTAGGTTGGCGTTTGGCCAGACGAACTTAGACGTCATGAGCCGCTGCGACGCACATCACGACCATGCATGCCGGGATTGCTTGCGTTGTGCAGCTGTTCGAAAACTTGGCGGCGGAACGCGGTGGGTAAAAAAGGCTGTGGAGAACAACTGGAAACATTGCACAAGATGGTGTCCGAGCAGAACGGCATAGGCATTTGCGACACGGCCAGAGAGCAAGGGTTGGCCTGGAGGTCTTGAAGCTCACTATCTAATGTCTGTGCGGCAGCCAGCGCTGCGAAGTCAAGCGCGCCTGATCCAAAGCAGCGACACTGGAGAGCGCATCGGCCGGACTGTTCACGGATCCTTGGGTGTGTCTTATATCCATCGTAAATTCGGAAATAAAACTCAGGTGCCGCCTTTCTGGTGCAGTGCATGAGCTTTGATTCACACGAAATGCAAAAGTTAAGAGCTTGTGGTACGTGAGCACATAAAAATTGCTCCTTCCAAGATGTGACGGAATTCTAGAATGGCGAGATAGTCAGCCAGCCACTCACGGCTGAAAGCACTGTATGGCGTTTCTGCTGGCTTGAGCTTCTCGGAGAAAAAAAAAACCCATCGGGCACCAGCAGTCGTCTTGAAGCTACAGGACGACGCCTATAGCTGCACCAGAGGCGTCGGTGATGAGACGCAACGGAGCGTCGGCCAGCGGGTGCATGAGCAGAGTAGCGTCGGCAAGGGTGTCCTTGGCGGCTTAGAAGGTGTTTTCGGCAGCTGACGTCCACTCGAGAGGAGTGTGAGGACCCTGCGCTGACATTAAGAGATCGGTGAGAGGCAGCGTAATGCGGTCAATGCCAGGCAAGAAACGTCAGTGGAAGTTCAGGAGGCCGAGAAACTCGCGAAGCTTGCGAAGCAACTTGGGGCGATGAAAGTCGCGGATGGCGCACACCTTGCTCTCCAAAGGGCAAATTCCCTGCGCTAGGACGTGATGGCCAAGGAGCAGGATGGCGTCGACGCCAAAAACGCACCTGGCCGGGTTGATGACGAGACCATGCTCTTAGAGGCGTGAAAAGAGCAGGCGCAGGGGTTCAGCGTGCTTTTCTGAGGAGGAACTGGCAACCAGCAGATCATCGAGATACGCGAACACAAAACGCAGGCCATGAGTGGCCTCCTTGATGAAGCGTTGGAATGTTTCGCACATCAAAGCGCACACGAACCTACTCGAAGATGCCAAACGGTGTTACAATAGCATTCTTAGGAATGTGTGCAGGTTTCACCGGCATCTGATGGTTTGCCTTCACTGCGTCAACCTTGGAAAATATGGTCATGCTATGTAGGTCAGGCGCAAAGTCGTGAACATGAGGGAGAGGATATCGACCGGCGCAGTGCGTGCGTTGAGAGCACGATAGTCACCGCAGGGGCGCCAATCGCCGGAGTCACATTTAGGCGCCCTATGCCGCGCCGAACACCAACTGCTGGACAACGGTCGAATGATTCCCAATTGCAGCATATGGTCAAATTCGCGGCGGGCAATGACGAGGCGGTCGCTAGCAAGGTGGCGCGGTGGGCAGAACACTAAAGTGCCCGTAGGGGCTATGTGGTGTGTGACGGTCTGAAAGACAGGATGTACAAGGTTGCTGGGCCGCGTCATGCCAGGAAAATCGGCCAGAATCGCAGCAAAGGCGGACGACGGCAGCTGCTGAGTGGCTTGGAGGATGGGGGTTGCCACCGGGCGAGGACGCCGTTAACAGACAAGTGAGTCGTGTGGTCCACCAGTCGACGAGATCGAAGCTCGATAGCCAGGCCAAAAGTGTCGAGAAAGCCCGCTCCGATGACGGCAAACCACACGTCTGCGATAATGAAAATCCATCGGAATGTGCGGCGTAAGCCCAAATTGAGGGTGACTGAGCGCTGTCCGTAGGTTGCAAACTGGGAGGTGTTGACCACCTGCAGAGGCGCTCCTTGCACAGCGCGTTGTTGATCGAGGCGGGACGCAGGCACGGCGCATAATCCGTGCATCGGTGTCGACGATGAAGCGGCATCCTGAGATATTGTCGTTGACGTATAGTAGGCGGCTGGATGTAAAACCAGAGTCACCGGCCGCCATCATTGACTCGCCGGTGCGTTTTCCGACCATAGGCAAGGCTGATGGCGTTGTCGGGCGGTGGCGCCGAACTTGCGGTGGTACCAGCAGAACCCACCGCCACGCGGGCTGGGCTCGATCGATGACTGGAACTGGAACGATGGCGCAACCGGTGGTGAGAGGAACGCTGGTAGCGACTAGTAAACGACGCTTGCAGTGCAGCAACGGTGCTCGTGAGGTGGTCGGTTTTAGCCTCGAGGCTTGACTGGCGGTCGACGAGAGCGGACGATGCGGCGGAAAAAATTTCAGCCACAGAACACGGTCCAGAGTAGCCCGAGACACGGTCAGTCAACTCCGCGAGCTTGTCCAAGCTAACATCACCTGCTGCACCCAAGACAACCACAAGGTTCTGAAGCAGGCGCTGAAGGAACAGCTCACGGAGTAGCGGGCAGTTGACGTCTTGTGGGTGGTCGCCAAGCAGCTGTCGCATGCGATGGAGGAGCTGAGATGGTCGATGGTCGCCAAGGTCCTCAGTCCTGAGCAACTGCTGCAGGCGGCTGCGCTCGGGGTGGTTTTCCGGGCCAGGACCGTAGCCTTGAAGTGATCATACGGAGATCAAGGGTCGGGCGCCTTCAAAACGTCGTCAAACTCGTCCATTACCTCAGGGAAGAGAGTCGACACGACGTGGATATACTTCGCGCGTTGTTAAGTGATGCGCCCAAGATCGAACATAGCCTCCATTAGCCTGAACCATACGGCAGGATTATGAGGCCAAAATTAAGGCAGCTGAACGTGGACGCTTGCATTCTCCTCCGCAGCCGGTGCATGAGCCGGGGCCTGAGGCCTGGACGCCGCAACCATGGCGGCGTTATCAGCGTCCATCACGTCAGGGTCACCAAACTGTAGAGGGACAGGGACTTAGTCCCCTAAAAATAAACTCAGTGCGACGCGGACGAAGCGAACAGGCCGGAAAACTGGAATCAACTGCATTTATTCTACGCCGGAGTTACCAATCTCCCTCAAGAGAAAAGTGTACAACAGCTGTATCTTGCCGGTACTCACCTACGGAGCAAAAACGCGGAGGCTAACAAAACGAGATCAGAAGTTAAGGACAACGCAGCGAGCCATGGAAAGAAAAATGATTGCTGTAACGTTAAAAGACCGGAAGCGGGCAGAGTGGGTGAGGGAACCAACGCGGGTTAATGACATCCTAGTCGAAATTATGAGCAAGAAACAGGCTTCGGCAGGGCATGTAATGAGAAGGCAAGATAACCGGTGGTCCTTAAGGGTAATGGAGTGGATTCCAAGAGAAAGTAAGCATTCAAAGGGTAGATTACGAGGAATTAAAAGGAGGAAACGGACTTCGGCAGGGCACGTAATGAGAAGGCAAGATAACCGGTGGTTCTTAAGAGTAATGGAGTGGATTCCAAGAGGAAGTAAGCAGGGAAAGCGTAGATGCAAAGGGTAAAAAGTTTGCAGGCAAAGGGTGGGTGCAGCTGGCAAAGGACAGGGTTAATGGAGAGACATGGGAGAGGCCTTTGCCCTGCAGTGGTTGTACAAAGGCTAATGATTATGATGATGATGATAATGCACGTGGCCCACGTAGCCAGCGCGAGCGCATGTCACGAGCCGGGGCGGCGCAGCAGTGCTGATGGTGAAAGCGTCGCTACACTAGACAATAGTCATTCAGGTGGATTAATGGATTAATGCGCGTGCAGAGTGAATTAATCATTGGAAGTTAGATTGAAAGTGAAATACATGTCATAGTATAGAACATACCCGTGCTGTCGTTTGGCCTTTAACAACAAACAACGCCCGAAGTGATTGTACAGTTTGCGCCTTAATAATAATAATAATAATAATAATAATAATAATAATAATAATAATAATAATAATAATAATAATAATAATAATAATAATAATAATAATAATAATATTATTATTTGGTTCTTGAGAAAAGGAAATGGCGTAGTATCTGTCTCATATTTGGCAGACACCAGAACCGCACCGTACACGAAGGAAGGAAGGGATAAAGTAGAGTAGAGAAGAAAGGAAGAGCTGCCATAGTGGAGGGCTCCGGAATAATTTCGACCACCTGGGGATCTTTAATGTGCACTTACATCGCACAGCACACTGGCGCCTTAACATTTTGCCTCCATAGAAATGCAGCCGCCGCGGTCCCGTTTCTTAAGCGGCTGCCACTTCAAGAATGCCGCAAAATTTCGCCTCCATTTAGTGACACGAGTCTACGCGGCGGAATGCTGCCTCAAAATATACTCGATGACTATGAAAGCGAGAAGAGTGGCAAAATATCTACAGAATTTTTCACACCTGCTGTGCTCACAGAATTGAGATTCTCCCATGAGAATTACATGGAACTAGGATTTCCTGAGCGACTGCCCAGAACACAGGTGACACCACAGGGTTGCGTCACAGCGGGCGAGGCAGGGTGTTAGTTTGCTGTGTTAGGCGTCGCTATTTCTGCCATAGCTGCCGAAGAGAGCACTAAGGAGGAAGGCGACGCTTTTGGAGCTTTCAGAAAACAAGACTGCAAAGTAAATAATGTGCTGAAGGCGTGACCTACATCAAGCAGGTATGCGTGAGCAGTGCATGTCACGGTTATGAACGCAATTCTTTATTTCGTAGTGCAGATAATATTTAATCATTCCAATTCTTAGCATGGTGCAAAAAATAAAACATCTGTGAGCGACTATTGCTTATAAATATTTTTTGCTAGCAAGATCTTTTTTTTCTTATTCGCTAAAAAACATTCAAAATTGTTTGTCGAAAACCGAAGTCTCGTGATTAACTAGAGCCACATCTGCCTATCGGGTGTTTAGATTTCGCATTTTTTTTTTCCGCATAATGCTGACTGGAAAGAACTACTGGGAAGATTCACATCTTTTAGCTTTAACTGCACGGAATGGCATATGTTCGATGAGAACTAGAATCTCCTAGGACGTAAAAGGCTGCAAACGCGAAGCAACGTAAACCCTGCTTCGACAATCAGCCTAATTATTTGAAAGCCCGTCTCCCTACTCTTATTTGTGGTAATGTTTGAAGTCGAACAACTGCGGTTGCTTTAATGAAGATAACCGTGACATGCACTGCTCACGCATTCCTTCTTGATGTAGGTCACACCTTCAGCACTTTATTTGCTTTGCAGCACATAACCCTAGAGGCTCCATTTTCAGGGATGCTTAAAGAAAATTAAAAAAATTGTATGAAATGCTGGAAATAAACTTTGAGATTGTGTTTATCTTTATTTATTTATTTATTTATTTATTTATTGCAAGTACCTACAGCGAAAATGTGGCTTTATTCTAAAGGTTTTACCTATATACAGCATAGCGGGAATAGAAAATATTGGAAACATCTCAGCAAGCTAACACAGCGTAGGCCACGCGAAAAAAAATGAATGTAACAATTCACAGCTCCTTACTATCAAACACATCATAACATACATACATACATCGGTATAGCGCTAGTAAATATACAAAATGGAGACTTGAGAAAGTACATAAAATCATATTTTAAACTAAAATTTGAAAATGGCGTGCTCGAAGGACATCATCCGGAAGATTATTCCATTTAAGAAATGTGTTAGAAAAAATGATGCATAAATGCATTGTGGCGGCTTTGATAACTCTTCAGTCTTTGTGTTTTCTGGTCTCTCCGATATGTAATGGGGCTGCTTTAGATTGTCGCTTTAATAATGCCGGTGCAGTGATTGCAAATACTGTGTAAAAATTTCAAAATTTCTGATATTGTGGTTGAACACGTCCTGGGGCAGGCGGGTGCATAGCTTGAGTAGATGGAGCGCAAAAAAGACAGCACACAGACAAAGAATAACACGAGACGAGAAGCGCTTGCCTCGTGTTGTTCTTTGTATGTGTGCTGTCTTTTGTGCGCTTCATCTACTCAAGCTGATATTGTGGCCTTGTGGTTTTTTTTTTTCAGCTGATAGTTTTATTTTTCACATTTGCCAAGCGCGCTCTAAGGCCCTTGTAAAATACGAGGTGAGGAGTGTGACGTCATAATAACCTCATCAGACACGCAGCCGCTTGCTGTATCACAGCGCACCGTCGCACAGCTGTGTAACATGAATCATAGTCCTGCTCGGCACCAAATTTGCTGCAGAAGCGATGAACAGGACGCTAAAAATAAAGAAGCTTTACATCAACGCCAATGAAAAAATAAGGACTTATAGCTGAGTCTTTAACGGGCAGCGGTGAACAGCAAGCCAAGCCAACGGACATGCGTTAAAGAAGCCTGGACGAGCAACATCTTCGGTTTTCCTCTGAAATTCTCAGTCTACAATTGCGGCAAATATTAAACAACAATTGACGATAATTCGCGCGTAGTGTACACGGTTTCGCGTGTGGAGGTGAGACACAAATCAACTATTGCCATTCTCTGCAGTCTTAATGCATCGGTGATCGCTGTGTGAAGAGTATTTTAGATTCTCCCCTATTGCCCCACACGAAATACGAAGAAAGTGCAGCTTGATGGCAGTTTTCGAGTGCAAAAGGATGGAAATGCGAACGCACGAGAAATCGTTCAATACGCTTTACTATGGTGAATTCGGCGCTGCATGAAAATTACGAAAATGGTTACCCATGTAACATAACGGTACGTTGAAATAACTAATGATGTAGTTTAAGCTTTGTTCACTCTTGCGCTAACAGTATATAAGTCAAGATATGAGTAGCAAATTTCACCTTCTTGCTGCGTTATTCGTCTACATTAACACCCCTACTGAGCGGCACCAGTAATGAGAAACGACAAATCTTCCTATATCTTACAGGTCGAGACCTAACTGCAGACAATAAATCAGTAAAATCGTTTTCATTTCACAGAGGGTAAAAATGAAGATCGGGAAAAAGTTGTAGAGACACCTTGAACAAGCCTTTATATAGAGCAAGGCATACAAGCACGCCTAACTGCCCAAAGTTCCATGCCTGTAGAACCCTTCGATAACTTAATATCAGTTATTTATCGATTTTTGTTATCTTACTGAACTCATAAAAGCTCGTGGTCCACTACATGCTTCAAGGACAGCATGGCAGGCCGTGAACAAAAGTTCTTTCAGTATTTCATTCTTCACACACTAAGTGAGTCCAGTTTTTCACGTTTAAAATACGCGAGCAGCTAGAAATCAACAAATTTATCTCCAAGAACAGGCGATTCAGGAGCGGGGACCAGACACAGGCTACATTCAATAGCCCCGGAAGCATAAGTAATCTTTTACTCAAGAGTTTTCTTCCTTTTCTTACGGCAGCTCTAATCACAAATTTAAAGACGAGAACTACATCCGCCTCGTACCAAACAGTCCTTGACAAAAGCATTTTTGAACGCCAGAAAGTTTATGAGCTGAATTTTTTCATATACCTAAGACTTCATTATTACAATCAATATATCGGCAGAACTTCCGTTGGCAGGCTTGCATCTTTTTGCTATTAACGATATCGCTATCGTCAAAGCGTTCCCATTTGGTTTCCTACGGCAGTATTAACTTTTCGATGCGAGCGATGGAAACGCAAATATTTGCTACATTTTGAAAGAATAGACCATTATCTTATTTATTTCTCAGCCAGTACGTTGTAATTTTCCAATATTAAAAATTTTTTCCAAGAATGCTGGACATGTGGCTGGCAGTAGCACATTTGGGCACGGTTTTGCGTCAAAGCTTCCTTGAAATGGCGGCAAGTCTTTTGAGCAGAAAGCTATGAATACCTAAAACATGTTGACAAGTTATTTTTATAGACGTTCCACGCGGTAATATGCGCATGGCATGAAAACGGCATGCCGCGAATTCTTGTCAAGACAAAGGCAAATAAAGAGCAAAAAATAATGCCATACCCCTAATGAATAACGCTGTATAATCCAAAAACCTCATGCAGGCTCGGTCATACAGACGTAATTAAGTATGTATAATGCTAAAGGACAAGCGCATGGAAAATGAATGAATGATTTTGTAAGAATGCATGACTTTTTTTTGCATTCTGAATGATAACTCTGATATTTTTCCAAGAAACTTGAATCAGTTTATCACATCATGCAGTTTTTCTTATTAATGATGTATTCTCCTTTCTCTTCACTAATTGAAAACACAATTTTGAGAAATAGATTTCAATAGAAAGTTATTTTATTTTTACACTAATCTCTTCACATTAGGTGAGGATAAAAATGAGGCATCTAGTAGTTTGTTAAAAATAGAACTTGATGTACAGTCTTCGTCAAAAATATACAAGCCAAGGGGATTGCTTCCACGCAGTGCAGTGTGGTTGTTAAGCATATTTGACAGTCCTGTGCTTAAGAGGGTTGAGGACTTAATTTTCTCTTTTCTTCGTGCAATTAGGGTTACTGTATATGCAAGAGGAGCAGCACTGCAGGACTGAGAAGCAGACCCTTTGGGTTGTACACCTTCGAAAAAGACTGTTTACATGCCCAGTTCGGCCTTACGGTGAACTGAATAAGGTTGCAATGCTGCTGAAAGATACAACTTGTATGGTCGGCTGTCAAAGCTTAGGGGAATAGACATCAAATCGCTCTTATGGTGAACTTCCTTCTGTTGACGAAATTATGACCGCCATTTACCGTATCCAACCACACTGCGCAGTCGTCAGCATGCCTGAAATACCAGGAATTAACAATTGCGAATTTAGGTGTATGCGCCGAAAATTGCGAATTTATATTGCAGATAGACGTGAGGTGCTTTTTTAATAGTGTTTTAAGCTGCAACAGCTCGTGTCCTGAAGGTGTGGGTTCCATTTAGAATACAATCTGCAACACTTTGGCGCAGCCTGCGAACACAGGAAGAGAACGCGAATTCAAAATTTGTTAGTGCTAAATGGCCCTAGCAACAGCGTTGCCTGACAGCAGAAACGAAATTTATATACTAAATAATAATGCACTACTGTCCCCGAGAAAATCCACCACCTTTCCCCTGGAGTGTACATTGTGTCAGATAAAAAGAGTGATTAGTCGCCTTGCATAGTTTCACCCGTGCAGGCAGAGCACCACGCGTTTTTAATACACAGAGTAGTACCATTCCGATTATGCACCTTGTACACAGTTCCTGCATCGTTCTACCTCATTACATTTCACAATAATTAGATCGAATGTTTTTGGCTTTATACCAGCTTTGCATATTAGGCCCCATGGAATGAGCAAAGCCGATGTGCGAATGTCTTCGTTAATTGTGGGTTATTCGCGAACCGTACGAAAAAATATCCAGCCAAAGTGCACTTTTCTTTTTATCATACTAATTCTGCGTTTCTCTCTGCTATATTGCACGCGTCTAATTCGTAGAGACCTGAATTTCGCAGTTTTGCATGTTTATTCACATTAAGTGATTGCCTAGTCCTGTTTGTTTATCTATACAAATATTAAGGGACGAGCCGCTTTCAGCTCACTCTTGGCACGAAAATATTTTGACAATCATTGCACGAACTAATGAACCAAAACCGATTGCTGAATGTTTATTCATGAAAGCAATATATTGATCGCGAGATCCGCACCACTGGACCTGTGAGCTCGTTATGTCTTGCATGAGCAGTATTCTTCATGCAAATGGATGCCGCCTCCATGACGCTTTTTCGATAAATCACCTAGGCAGCTAATAAACGAGTTCACATCAGACGACGCCACAGTTACGTGACCTGCAACTGCCAAGCAGCCAACGCTATAATAGCAAACTTTATGGACGTGTTGCTTTTAGGAGCCGCGCAGCATTTTCTCTGTTTCGTGTAGTCTTGTTTTCTGAAAGCTCCAAAAGCGTCGCCTTCCTCCTTAGTGCTCTCTTCGGCAGCTATGGCAGAAATAGCGACGCCTAACACAGCAAACTAACACCCTGCCTCGCCCGCTGTGACGCAACCCTGTGGTGTCACCTGCGTTCTGGGCAGTCGCTCAGGAAATCCTAGTTCCATGTAATTCTCATGGGAGAATCTCAATTCTGTGAGCACAGCAGGTGCGAAAAATTCTGTAGATATTTTGCCACTCTTCTCGCTTTCATAGACATCGAGTATATTTTGAGGCAGCATTCCGCCGCGTAGACTCGTGTCACTAAATGGAGGCGAACTTGTGCGGCATTCTTGAAGTGGCAGCCGCTTAAGAAACCCGACTGCGGCGGCTGCATTTCTATGGAGGCAAAATGTTAAGGCGCCAGTGTGCTGTGCGATGTAAGTGCACGTTAAAGATCCCCAGGTGGTCGAAATTATTCCGGAGCCCTCCACTATGGCAGCTCTTTCTTCCTTTCTTCTCTACTCTCTACTTTATCCCTTCCCTCCTTCGTGTACGGTGCGGTTCAGGTGTCTGCAAAATATGAGACAGATACTACGCAGTTTCCTTTTCTCAAGAACCAAATATTTTTATTATAATTATTATTATTATTGTTATTATTAAGGCGCAAACTGTACAATGACTGCGGGCGTTGTTTGTTGTTAAAGGCCAACCGAGAGCACGGGTATGTTCTATAGTATGACATGTATTTCACTTTCAATCTAACTTCCAACGATTAATTCACTCTGCACGCGCATTATTCCATTAATCCACCTGAATGACTATTGTCTAGTGTAGCGACGCTTTCACCATCAGCACTGCTGCGCCGCCCCGGCTCGTGACATGCGCTCGCGCTGGCTACGTGGGGCCACGTGCATTATCATCATCATCATAATCATTAGCCTTTGTACAACCACTGCAGGGCAAAGGCCTCTCCCATGTCTCTCCATTAACCCTGTCCTTTGCCAGCTGCACCCACCCTTTGCCTGCAAACTTTTTACCCTTTGCATCTACGCTTTCCCTGCTTACTTCCTCTTGGAATCCACTCCATTACTCTTAAGAACCACCGGTTATCTTGCCTTCTCATTACGTGCCCTGCCGAAGCCCGTTTCCTCCTTTTAATTCCTCGTAATCTACCCTTTGAATGCTTACTTTCTCTTGGAATCCACTCCATTACCCTTAAGGACCACCGGTTATCTTGCCTTCTCATTACATGCCCTGCCGAAGCCTGTTTCTTGCTCATAATTTCGACTAGGACGTCATTAACCCGCGTTGGTTCCCTCACTCACTCTGCCCGCTTCCGGTCTTTTAACGTTACAGCAATCATTTTTCTTTCCATCGCTCGCTGCGTTGTCCTTAACTTCTGATCTCGTTTTGTTAGCCTCCGCGTTTTTGCTCCGTAGGTGAGTACCGGCAAGATACAGCTGTTGTACACTTTTCTCTTGAGAGATATTGATAACTCCGGCGTAGAATAAATGCAGTTGATTCCAGTTTTCCGGCCTGTTCGCTTCGTCCGCGTCGCACTGAGTTTATTTGTAGGGGACTAAGTCCCTGTCCCTCTACATTTTGGTGACCCGGACGTGATGGACGCTGATAACGCCGCCATGGTTGCGGCGTCCAGGCCTCAGGCCCCGGCTCATGCACCGGCTGCGGATGACAATGCAAGCGTCCACTTTCAGCTGCCTTAATTTTGGCCTCATAATCCTGCCGTATGGTTCAGGCTAATGGAGGCTATGTTCGATCTTGGGCGCATCACTTCACAACGCGCGAAGTATATCCACGTCGTGTCGACTCTCTTCCCTGAGGTAATGGACGAGTTTGACTACGTTTTGAAGGCGCCCGACCCTTGCTCTCCGTATGATCACTTCAAGGCTACGGTCCTGGCCCGGAAAACCACCCCGAGCGCAGCCGCCTGCAGCAGTTGCTCAGGACTGAGGACCTTGGCGACCGTCGACCATTTCAGCTCCTCCATCGCATGCGACAGATGCTTGGCGACAACCCACAAGACGTCAACTGCCCGCTACTCCGTGAGCTGTTCCTTCAGCGCCTGCTTCAGAACCTTGTGGTTGCTTGGGTGCAGCAGGTGATGTTAGCTTGGACAAGCTCGCGGAGTTGACTGACCGTGTCTCGGGCTACTCTGGACCGTGTTCTGTGGCTGAAATTTTTTCCGCCGCATCGTCCGCTCTCGTCGACCGCCAGTCAAGCCTCGAGGCTAAAACCGACCACCTCACGAGCACCGTTGCTGCACTGCAAGCGTCGATTACTAGTCGCTACCAGCGTTCCTCTCACCACCGGTTGCGCCATCGTTCCAGTTCCAGTCATCGATCGAGCCCAGCCCGCGTTGCGGTGGGTTCTGCTGGTACCACCGCAAGTTCGGCGCCGCCGCCCGACAACGCTATCAGCCTTGCCTATGGTCGGAAAACGCACTGGCGAGTCAATGATGGCGGCCGGTGACTCTGGTTTTACATCCAGCCGCCTACTATACGTCAACGACAATATCTCAGGATGCCGCTTCATCGTCGACACCGATGCACGGATTATGCGCCGTGCCTGCGTCCCGCCTCGATCAACAACGCGCTGTGCAAGGAGCGCCTCTGCAGGTGGTCAACACCTCCCAGTTTGCTACCTACGGACAGCGCTCAGTCACCCTCAATTTGGGCTTACGCCGCACATTCCGATGGAGTTTCATTATCGCAGACGTGTGGTTTGCCGTCCTCGGAGCGGGCTTTCTCGACACTTTTGGCCTGGCTATCGAGCTTCGATCTCGTCGACTGGTGGGCCACACGACTCACTTGTCTGTTAACGGCGTCCTCGCCCGGTGGCAACCCCCATCCTCCAAGCCACTCAGCAGCTGCCGACGTCCGCCTTTGCTGCGATTCTGGCCGATTTTCCTGGCATGACGCGGCCCAGGAACCTTGTACATCCTGTCTTTCAGACCGTCACACACCACATAGCCCCTACGGGCACTTTAGTGTTCTGCCCACCGCGCCACCTTGCTAGCGACCGCCTCGTCATTGCCCGCCGCGAATTTGACCATTTGCTGCAATTGGGAATCATTCGACCGTTGTCCAGCAGTTGGTGTTCGGCGCGGCATAGGGCGCCTAAAACGTGACTCCGGCGATTGGCGCCCCTGCGGCGACTATCGTGCTCTCAACGCACGCACTGCGCCGGTCGATATCCTCTCCCTCATGTTCACGACTTTGCGCCTGACCTACATAGCATGACCATATTTTCCAAGGTTGACGCAGTGAAGGCAAACCATCAGATGCCGGTGAAACCTGTACACATTCCTAAGAATGCTATTGTAACACCGTTTGGCATCTTCGAGTAGGTTCGTATGCGCTTTGATGTGCGAAACATTCCAACGCTTCATCAAGGAGGCCACTCATGGCCTGCGTTTTGTGTTCCCGTATCTCGATGATCTGCTGGTTGCCAGTTCCTCCTCAGAAAAGCACGCTGAACCCCTGCGCCTGCTCTTTTCACGCCTCGAAGAGCATGGTCTCGTCATCAACCCGGCCAGGTGCGTTTTTGGCGTCGACGCCATCCTGCTCCTTGGCCATCACGTCCTAGCGCAGGGAATTTGCCCTTTGGAGAGCAAGGTGTGCGCCATCCGCGACTTTCATCGCCCCAAGTTGCTTCGCAAGCTTCGCGAGTTTCTCGGCCTCCTGAACTTCCACTGACGTTTCTTGCCTGGCATTGACCGCATTACCCTGCCTCTCACTGATCTCTTAATGTCAGCGCAGGGTCCTCACACTCCTCTCGAGTGGACGTCAGCTGCCGAAAACACCTTCTAAGCCGCCAAGGACACCCTTGCCGACGCTACTCTGCTCATGCACCCGCTGGCCGACGCTCCGTTGCGTCTCATCACCGACGCCTCTGGTGCAGCTATAGGCGTCGTCCTGTAGCTTCAAGACGACTGCTGGTGCCCGATGGGTTTTTTTTCTCCGAGAAGCTCAAGCCCGCAGAAACGCCATACAGTGCTTTCAGCCGTGAGTAGCTGGCTGACTATCTCGCCATTCTAGAATTCCGTCACATCTTGGAAGGAGCAATTTTTATGTGCTCACGTACCACAAGCCCTTAACTTTTGCATTTCGTGTGAATCAAAGCTCATACACTGCACCAGAAATGCGGCACCTGAGTTTTATTTCCGAATTTACGATGGATATAAGAACACCCAAGGACCCGTGAACAGTCCGGCCGATGCGCTCTCCAGTGTCGCTGCTTTGGATCAGGCGCGTTTGACTTCGCAGCGCTGGCTGCCGCACAGACATTAAATAGTGAGCTTCAAGACCTCCAGGCCAACCCTTGCTCTCTGGCCGTGTCGCAAATGCCTATGCCGTTCTGCTCGGACACCATCTTGTGCAATGTTTCCAGTTGTTCTCCACAGCCTTTTTTACCCACCGCGTTCCGCCGCCAAGTTTTCGAACAGCTGCACAACGCAAGCAATCCCGGCATGCATGGTCGTGATGTGCGTCGCAGCGGCTCATGACGTCTAAGTTCGTCTGGCCAAACGTCAACCTAGATATGCGTCGCTGGGCTCGTGAGTGCTTGGAATGTCAGCTTGCCAAAAAAAACGCGTCATACGCGGTCGCCTCACCACCCTTTCCGGCCCCCCGACTCTTCTTTCGACCTTGTGCACGTCGACATTGTTGGCCCTCTTCCCCCATCACGAGGTTTCCAATACATACTTACGCGTGTTGACCGTTACACAGGGTGCCCCGAAGCTTTTCCGCTGCCCGATATCACGGCGTCTAGAGTGGCGTCCACTTTTGTCAGTGGATGAATTTCCCGCTTCGGCTTCCCCACAGTAGTGAACACGGATCGTGCCCGCCAGTTTGAGTGTGCCTAGTTTCGTGACCTGACATCTCTGCTTGGCGTGTGCCATGTTCACACCACCGAGTTTCATCCCTCCGCGAACGGCATGGTTGAACGCTTTCACCGACACCTGAAGGCTGCCCTTGTTGCACGCGAAGCTCGCATCTCTTGGCCCGATTCTCTTCCTTTGTAGCTTGTCAGCCTTCGATCGGCCTTTAAAGAAGATTTTCAGTGCATGGCGGTCGAAATGGTCGGACTACCGTTCGTTTGCCAGGCGAGTTCTTCGTTTCAGCCCGCACCTACGACATCTCGCCACCTGCCTACCTGGAACAACTACGACTGTTCTTCAGGCGCCTGCCAACCGTCCCCACACGTCCATCGGCTCAGCAACTCTTGGTGAGCAAATACCTCGCAACGTACACTTATGTCTTTGTGCGTCGAGACGTCGTCAAGCCTTCGCTCACCCCTCCCTACGATGGCCCTTATCTCGTCCTGCGGCGGTGTGAGAACTCTGAAGCTGTCCTTCGATGGACGAGAAGAAATCGTTGCCATCTACAGCGGGAAACCCGCGTACATCGCGCACGTTTCTCTTTCACCCCGTCACCACGAAATCTCAAGGCACACTTCTCCCACTGAATTGGTCCGCGTCATCAGCAAGCATGTCTCATGAGTACCGTGCTGTTGACTGCCATTCTCCTTCCGATCCACCGGTGGGGGGGGGGGGGGGGAGACGCCCTGTAGAGGCACTATCACCATCAACAGTTCTGCGCCGCCTCGGCTCTTGACAAGCGCTCGCCCTGGCTGCGTGGGGCCACGTGCTGCGCAGAATAAATGCAGTTGATTCCTGGTTCCCGGCCTGTTCGGTTCGTTAGCGTCGCGCTCCGTTAATTTGTAGGGGAATAAGTCTCTGCCCCTGTACACCTAGTTAGAACCGCTGCATTTAGTGCAGTAGCACTTAGAATGGTGATTTCCAGAGTTTACCCTAGACCTAGTTAGAACCGTTACCTTTAGTGCAGTAGAATTTACACTGGCGATTTCCAGAGTTTACCAGTTTTGTCTTTGTCTGTCTATCGCAAGCCTGTTTTGTGCCAGGCTAGTCACGCCTGCCCAGGTGCGTGCGTGTATGTGCACACACACACACACACACACACACACACACACACACACACACACACACACACACACACACACACACACACACACACACACACACACACACACACACACACACACACACACACACACACACACACACACACACACACACACGCACGCACGCACACACATATATATATATATATATATATATATATATATATATATATATATATATATATATATATATATATATATATATATATATATATATATATATATATATATATATATATATATATATCCGTGTGTGTGTGTCTTTATATATAGGGCACGGCAGCTCGTCAACCATGCACGCTAACCCGTTTGTCTGCTTGGTGCAGCTCATCGGCGTCCTGCTTCTGCTTCCATCTCGGAGCGACTAAACAGTCTCGCCAGCCTCGACCATCGGCTCAAAGTTACTGGAGCATCGCGCATGCCACGCGCCAGCTGCAGTTCATGACAAAGGATTCCAGCGTGGCCTTCCGGTGAAATCCACAATGATAGCCGTGTCGAATATCAGCGACACACTGGTGGCACTGCGAGCTTCCCCGGAGTATATAAGGCCAGGGCATCACGCCCCGCGAGCCCAAGGGCACGGCAGCTCGTCAACCATGCACGCTAACCCGTTTGTCTGCTTTGTGCAGGTGAGCAAACGTTATGGAAGATGCATTAGCTCTAATAACCCTTGTTTGATTGTGCTTCGGTGCCCTCGGCTTGCGTGTCCGTTGCTTTATGATTTATGCTTGTATCTTTCACAGCTGTTATTGCTTGCTGGGGACGTAGAGACTAACCCGGGTCCCGACATGTCACAGCTTTCTAGGCAGCTGCAACAAGTCGTAGACGACCTAAAGGTTATTAAAGAAGATAGGCTCACTTCCATTGACACCAAATTAGAAAGGCTTTCATTTCTAGATGATAAAGTTTCCACTTGCGTGAAGCAAGTTTCTGTCTTACAGGAAACAGTAGCGTCCCTTGAGAAAAAAATTGATGAACTAGAAAACTGCTCGAGAAGAAATAACTTAATCGTGTATGGCATTCCTGAGGACCCTGAGGAAAATAACATTTGACTTGAATACCCGCGGCATCACCCTCAACGGACAGCGCAAGATTCCCAGAGGGAATCGCTTCTAGCTCCTACCAGTTCAGGATACAATCAGAATCCCCGCAAGCAACACTGAACCATCGTTTTCAAGATAACAAGAACCGCCTTTCCTAGCCCTTCTGCAGTCAGCGGCAATGCGCTGGGCACATCACTGAGACCTTGTACTTTTCACAGGTAGTAGCAGTAGCAGTAAACCGCGAGAGCTCGATGGATTCAGCCCGAAACATCACCCTCAACGGACAGTGGAAGATTCCCAGTGGGACACGCTTCTATCTGTCGCCAATTCAAGATACAATCAATATTCCCGCAAGCAACACTGATCAAGCGTTTTCAAGAAAAAAGGAACCACTTTCCCGGACTCTTATGAGGTCGGCGGCGTTGCGCTAGGTACATAAGTTAGGCCCTGTACTTTTCACAGTAGTAGCAACACCAGTAAATAGCGACACGTTGATGGATTCATCCCGGGATATCACTCTCACGGGCCAGCGCAAGATTCCCTGGGGGACATGCGTCTAGCTGCCGCCAGTTCAGGATACAATCAAGATCCCGGCAAGCAACACTGAACCAGCGTTTTCAAGAAAAAAGTAACCACCTTCAAGGGCCCTTCTGCAGTCGGCGGCGTTTCGCTGGGCGCCATCACTGAGACCTTGTACTTTTCACAGGTAGTAGCAGTACTAGTAACAGCGTGGCCTCGATGGATTCAGCCTGCAACATCACCCTCAACGGACAGCGCATGCTTCCCAGGGGGACACGCTTCTAGCTGCCGCAGTTCAGAATGTAAACAAAATCTTCGCAAGCAACATTGAACCAGCGTCTTTAGGATAAAAGGAACCGCCTTCCCGGACCCTTCGGGGGGCGGCGGTGTAGCGCTTGGCACATCACTGAGGCCCTGTACTTTTCCAAGGTAGTAGCAGTACCAGTAAACAGCGAGCCCTCAACGGATTCAGCCCTAGGCATCACCGTCAGCGGAATGCGCAAGATTTCCAGGGGGAAACGCTTCTAGCTGCCGCCAATTCATAATACGTTCAAGATCCCCGCAAGCAACACTGAACCAGCGTTTTTAAACAAATGAAGCCGCCTTCCGGGACCCTTCTTCAGTCGGCGCCGATGCGCTGGGCACATCACTGAGGTCTTGTACTTTGCACAGGTAACGCGTCTGGTCATTTTATTGCAGTTATTCTGTTTTCTTTTGGTGACGACTGCTTACCTATGTTATTATATGGTACGGTGTTATGATAGATAGCTGCATAAGTTGTCAAAAAGAGTTACAAAGTATGGCCTCGTAATGACGTGTTCAGATTGCCAGCACTCGTATCACTTAGGGCAGGGTTGCTCGGGAATAGCACCAAACACTTTTACCACAATGGGCCAAGCCAAACGCGATGTATGGGTCTGCAAACCATGCAAGACTGCCATAAAGCGTGGTGGTCCTTCGCAGCTGGATGCCGAAGGCTTAAACGAAATCGCGGAAGCAATATCGGCTTTTACAGATGAGACAAAGGAAATAAAATAATGTTGAACCTATGCCAGCCCTAGTGGACAAGGCAAGGTAGATTCTTTATTTCTTCTGAAAGCACAAATTCTTAAAGTGAAAAAAAAACAGTGGGGGACCTTGAAGAATTGGCTAATTTCCTATCAAGTGAGCGCGTCTCATTGAGAGAGCAGTTGAAATCGAGCAAGGAATCGGCGTTCGCTCCGGATAAAGAAATAAAGGCCTTGCGGTAGACTGTAATTGAACAGAGTGCGCAGCTGCACAACATGCTTAAAGAACAAAGCGATGCGGAGCAATACAACCAAAAAGCTAACCTTTAGGTATATGGTGTGCCAGTACTCCAAATGAAAACTTGCTTGACAAGCTACAAAACGTGGCGGAGAAACTGGATCAGGTAAACTTCTCAACTTACGAGTTTGTCGCGGTACATCGCCTTCCTGCAAAGAAAGACCGCACTGCTATCACCCTGGCACGCTTCTCTAACGTAGCAACCAGAGGAAAATGGTTAAACGTTCGAAACAATCTCCGAGAACTGCATAAATCAGAGTCACTGCCAAAGTTATTTTTAGTGATATCCTAAGAATAATGAACCGTGACTTGTTCTGGAATGCCAGGAAGGCAGAAAAAAAAGGAATATAAGTATGCTTGGTTAACAGGAGGTAAAATCTTTGCCAGGAGAGATGAAAAGGCTCCTCTTTTCCGAGTGACATGTGAAGTAGATCTATCACAAATAAAATGAACGGCGCTTCAGCAGCCACTCTATGTTTCCAGTATTTTGAATCATTCAACGAGGGCTTTGGCACAAACTCAGATATAGTATTTACTGCGATTAATGTTGACATTCGTAGCGTACGCAAATATTGGGGGAAGTTTAGGAATATCGCAGAGTTTGCCATTGCTTTTGTAGATATATTTGTGCTAACAGAGGTAAATGTTCAAGATTCTTGCCTACATCTGTTTACGCTGAATTGTTGTCATTAAACGTTCGCGACTCGTTCTTCACGCAGAAGGGATGGAATTGCTGCCTATGCCCGCGACACGTTTCATACATCTAGAATTGATATATTTTTACGTGCAAGCAGTTGAAGACAGGACCACATGACAGATGGCGATGGAATGATTTAATGACGGTGGGCCTAGCGCGAACGCTCCGTGCCGCACCACTGCCCACTTTGTCGTCTTCTAGTCCGTGACACTACCTGGGGCTGCCGAGCGATCGTCCCGATTGTGCGATCTAGAAGAACGGCAGTGAGGATGAAACGCAGGACGTGACGAAGGGGGTGACAGGAGGGATGAACACAGAAGAGAAGAAGATGCAGGGCTTGTCGTCGCGATGAAAGAGATTAGCAGGTAATGATCAGATGGGCGCTGGTCCAGGAAGGTTCCGGACAGTAGCTAGGTGACCTTGAATCAACCTGTCAAAGCCCATGAACACACCGAACGGCGTGGGCAGGGGCTGTGTTCGAATATGTTGGCGGTTTCTAAGGTCAGTGGCGAAATAGCTTCCAGTTGCAGCGGCGTCGTCGTGTCTTCTGGTCGGGGTAAGCGACGGGGCGGTGGTGAACGGCGGGATCGGTTTTGGGCTGGTCGGCTGGGGCACTGCTGGGTGGTGCGGACAGGAACACACGACCGTCGACCACAGCACACGCAGGACGTCAAAGCTCCAGGACCAGGATGACGATTAACTCCGCACCTCCACCAAATGTTACGTGACGGCAAGCAGGTGAAGACAGGGCCACGTGACAGATGGCGATGGAATGATTTAATGGCTGTGGGCGTAGCGCGAGCGCCCCGTGCCACACCACTGCCCACTTTGTCGTCTTCTTGTCCATGAAAATATCTTTTGTGCATGCAAAATGCCTAGCTTCGCAACTTTGCTCTAAGCAATTATCATTAGGGTTGGTGCCCATTTACCGGCCACCATCAACAGCGTCACCCGTTTGTTACCAGAAATGATATAGTCTTGCAGGCGAATAGTCCAATCCATCAATTTTGCTTAGTAGTAGACCTGAATATAGACATATTATGTCCCACAAAAACGGCTGTTTAAGATTCCCTAGCCGTTCTGTCAGCTTCTGGCATAGAAAATGTTATCAACGCACCGTCTCACCAGGAAGCGATCAGCGGTAGATTAGTTCAGTCTTGTCTAGAACACATAGACATACGTGCTCCAAGCTGCAATCTTTCTTTAGTTGTCATTGCGCAGCGTTTGTCCTATCATTATTTAATAGTCTGCCGATTTTTTGACCACAATACTGAGAAGAATCAAGGGTTGCCAACTTCTAACGCCGCTCGCGGGGTGTTGCAGCTTGTGTCAGTGATGTGTGGTTAAGATGTTAAATACACAATTGTTTGTGACTCTCAAATGCTGTATACACTGGAGGGCGTTTGGGAGGCATCCGTCTGATTCGACGCCTTTCTGTAAACACTCTCCAGCGTGCTAGAAAAGGCTAACAACGTATGCGTTGGCAGGAAATAGCGTAGTAGTTGGTACGCTGGGCTACGTAGCGGAGGGATGGTGCTTCGATTCCGATCGTGCATAATGATTTTTGTCTTATCGACTTGAAGAACCTAACGGACGGACAGACGGTATGACGTCACTTCCGTTTTTGTGACTTCTGGTTGGCGATGTAACGGACCGACAGGATCTCGACCGGGAGTATGAGCCATTAAAGCCTTTAGCAATAAAATCTTGAATTGCGCACCGAATAAAGAGCCGCAAGAAACAGAGTTGTTGCGCTTATCCGTTCTGCTAAACGGCAGTACTGCCGTGAGTGATTTAGACAAGCTGCCTGAAACACCGTCAAAACTAAGTCATTGACTAATAATTTGAGAGGCGTTAACGTAAATATGTCATTTTTTCAATGAATTTCTTTTAATCCTCAGCAAACAGCTGAATTGATCAACAAGCAATTCGCACGCCTATCTCAGTCGTGTTCATACTTGCCACAAAATATATGTTCCTTTACACGCAATGTATCTGCATCCCCCTTTTTACCGTAGATGGCGGCAGATGACCTGGGGAGCATAATCTTCAGCTTCAAACGTAAAAAACCACCTAGTCTTGATGGTATTGCAGTTTCTCTGCTTCAGAACACTTATAGAGCTCTGGCGAACATCCTTCTGTCCATCCTTAATGGACTCTTTGAGACTGCTGCAATAACGAGTGGGTTAAAAACAGCGATTGTGAGACCAATATACAAGGGTGGCAAGAGAGAGATTCGTGACAATCCTGCTGATATTCGTTTTACCAATACTTTCCCATATTGTAGAAAAAAACGTATGTTAAAGTACATGACATCATTTAAAAAAAGTTTGTTATTCTGTCTGATTGAGAGTTCGGTTTTATTGAAGGCCGTGGAACGCTTTCACTCGTAGAAGAATTTGCAGATGAATTGTACTGTGCTTTTCATCACAATCTTTTTGCCTGCTGCCTGTTTCTAGATATTGCCAAAGCTTTTGATACGGTAAATTACGAAATATTTCAAAAATTATACCAGCTTGTAATTTGGGGTCCATTTTATGACCTTTTGAAAAATATGTTGCAAGATCGCTCAAAAGTCGTAGCACTTGATAATACCACAGCCATTAGCAGCCGTCAGATTTTGAAGGCTGGGGTTCCTCAAGGGTGCATTCTGTAACCTTTACTTTTAAAACAGTATATAAATGACTTCGTGTCAGCAGTAACAAATTCCCTGGTTTTTCAGTACGCCGACGATACGGTTTTAATACCAAAGCACATTTCCTACAAAAATATCTTTAATGCTATGAACTAGTTTCCTTTCAATAGTCTTCTCGTAAATCAGCAAAAATAATATTAGTGTGTTTTAGAAACCCCCTTGAAGAAATTTGTACTGACTAAATCTGTTTTTTTTTTTACACAGCCACAACGACAAAAATTGCCATTGCGCAAGAGTTGAAAATGTCCATTGTATAAATTATCTGGGGGGCTTACTTTAACAGTGATCTCTCGTGGCACAGTCACATGGCACACATTTGTAGCTGATTTTGCGCGACTGCATGGCTGTTTTTTACAATTAAATGTTTCCTTCCTGTATCAGGAAAAAAAAAGACAATCATGCATGCACTTGCACAGTGTTATAAGGTATGGTATTACAATTTTCGCTCACTGTTCACAGAGGTGGCAAGATCGTGTGGATGCTCTTCTAAAAAACCCGTTGAAAGTACCGCCTATGAACATTCCTTTCCCCCTCAAGTAAACTTGTTTAATTTTCTTGCTCTTCCGTCCTTTGAAAGTTTATACACACACACAGTTGTTCTCGGACACTTTTGGAATCCTGCCTTCAAGTTTAAATCAGTTCCTACCCGAACCGTATGTAAAGGTCAGCGCTACATTGTTCTTAAAAACTCAACCAGATGCGGCAAAGCAAGACCAGGTGCATATGTGCGTACAATATTCAATAGTCTTCCTGATCATGTATCGTCCGCTACTTCTAAAACGACATTGAAACGGATGTTAAAATCGATGGTATAAAGCAAAATGATGCAGACAGCATGTCATTGCTACACTTGTTTTTCTTTGATAATATGTATTTTCTTTAGTATATGTATTTCAGAGTAAGTACACTTATGTCATTGCTACACTTGTTTTTCTTTTGTACGATGTATTTTCTTTTGTATATGTATCTCAGTGTATGTACACTTATTATGATATTTTATTGTGTTTCCTTTCGCTCGCCGATGCTGCCTGGCCTTGTCCTGCAAGCCTCCTCTTGGCTTTGGCAGGCCCGAGTCTGTATATACCACAAGTTGTTATGGCAAAAAAATTAATGTTATTATTATTATTTATTATTACAATTACTACCAGAGAAGTAATAGTAGGAGAAGGAGACTGTATGCTGGGACAGAATGTAAAAGGTGGTCCTGGGTGCCAAAAAATACTAAATGTGTGTGCCCGTCGTTGCTTTCAGAGAAAGCTGCCTGCTTCCTTCCCTGATAGAAGCCTGACGAAGGAAAAAAAACTAGCTTTCAAAGCCATCATGCATCCTCAGCGTGCTGCTCGCCGATGGTGACAGTTTTACGACAATAATTTTTATATCACATATTAAGTGCAGTCGCTCAACTTTAACTCTAAAGTTTAACCCTGGAAAGACTAATTTTTGTCTAGCTTCACACATATGCTTTTAGTCAACCATAACTCGTCTAGCCCCCTCTCAGTAACCTCTGGCGTGCCCCAAGGCTCTGTCCTTGGTCCCTTGATGCTTTTATTATATATTAGCTATTTACCTCAGTGTGTCCTTGTAATATACGCGTATTTGCAGACGACTGCGGCTCTTACAGAACTACCAATAACGCCTCTGGCCCCATTCCTCTCTATAACGATCGTGATAGTGTTTTATACTGGTACAGAAATTCGCTATGACCATTGACGCTAAGAAATGTAAATCCATGTCCTCTGGCAGTCATGACAACTGAGAGTTCTTGACAGAGCACTCGAACTCGTGCATCTTTTGAGTACCTGGGTATAACCCTATCTCAAGATTTATCTTGGTGTGCATATGTCACTATCTCTCGGCAGCTTACAAAACCTCAGGTTTTCTAGAACGGCACCTAGGGAGTGCCCCGACAAATGTAAAATTACTGCCTTTTAACTCCCCTGTTAGGCTGAATCTCGAATACACGTTACCCATGAGGACCTCGCATGAAGCGTGTCTCGCTTAAATAATAGGATGCACTCAAAATCGTGGTGTTGGATGTACTCATGGCTCATACTCAAAGGTCACCGTTTCATCTCTAAAATCGGACTCCGGCTTATCAACGCTAACATGTCAACGCCGCAATTCCAACCTTTTCCTTCACCAAAAGTTTTTATTTCTGCCCTTTATGAGCTATAATACATCACAGCATAAACCCGCATCTTTCATCGCACAAGCCATCCGCTCCAAGTTGTGCGCCCACATTATTCACACCACGACCCTCACTGCCTGC
Organism: Amblyomma americanum; assembly: GCF_052857255.1. NCBI lineage: Eukaryota > Metazoa > Arthropoda > Arachnida > Ixodida > Ixodidae > Amblyomma > Amblyomma americanum. Next base: position 144,389,578 of record NC_135502.1, on the reverse strand, counting down.
TTTGTTCCGAACCGCCACAGATCTGAACGGTCTTCCCCGCGACATCGCTGTTACCACCTGTTCATCTTAATTTTGAGAATTTGTACGTGACCGTCTTGTTCAAAGCTTATTTAGCACGATAGTTACGCTGTTTGAATCAAAGCCCACTGCTTATCTTTTGCTCCTTACGAAGACATTTAAAGTAAGAAATAGACCTGGCTGTAGACTTTACTGTAAAGGAAGTTTTAAAAAATTTCATAGACAAAAGTAATTTGAACTTGTTATGCACATTAGGTTAAAAACAGTACCGCCGACAGCATGCTTGACACGAACGCTAGAGTGCGCGCCCTGCACTGGCATTAGAGCCATTGAATTCTGGGCGCTTGGTCGGAAACCATGCTGTATGGTGCGTTTTTGTCGGCTGGCGCCCTCCTTCCTCCCTAACATTGTCGCAGGCCTAGCGGCCGATGCCCAGAGGCGGTAATGTCAGTGGAAGACAGGCACTCGAGCGTGCGTGTTAAGATTCCTGCCGTTGGTACACGCGACATGTGTCTTTCTATACTGACATAGCTCAGGTCCATGCCCTGACCGTTGAACTGGGCCATCCTGGGCTTCAGGCTCCCCGATAACGCGGAGTCACACAGATTGTCTGCATGAAGATACATTGAAACGTTTACCTACTTTGATCTATATAAGGTAGATTCTCTGCACAGACAAAAATAAACCTAGGTTGTTATTGATATTTAGTATATAGATATTCTACAGACTAACTACACAGAAAGGAAAATTAACCCTGTTATAAACTGAGGTCTATAGATTGTCTAGAGAAAAGGGTTGTAAAGGTATTTTGAACTTTTATCTATAGATAAAATAGAGATTCTCTATAGACAAAGAAAAGGTCTAAAATATGGAACATATTCTATAAAATGTGTATAGACCATTTTAGCAGTATAATGCCCCAGAAAAGTTCAAATCAGGTCAGCTACGACCGGTTTGTGCGTCCCCTAACAAGCATGTTTCGCCAGGCTTTCGAAATTTATCGGACGCCAAAAGTTTTCCTACGGAGACCGTTTGGTTATCGAGACCATGCATGTGTGCATAGGTTAACAGAAGATGATCGCGATAAGTTGAGGTTTGGGGAAAGACCTGGGCCAGCGAGGCCGGGCGCCGCTATTTCATCTACGTCGACCGCTGATGCTCACCAAGCCACAACTAATCAATGTTGCCATTGCACTTAATACGAGGCAGACTTGCATGCGGCACTTGTATCTTTTAACAGCGGCTCTTTAGTGAGAAACAAACATCTTTAAACTTGAACCTTGCGGCAGTTTCACCTCTTCACCAAAAGGTTGAACTGAAGGAACCATCTGAGGTAACACAAAAACATGGAGCGAGCCTAAAACCAATGAACAGGAAACTAAGGATAAGCAGAAATTATACGCACAAAATAAGAAATAGGGCAATAAAACCGTTACCAGTCTGGATAAGTAGCACAATTTTTTTGTTCACAGCGCTTAAAAAACACGGACAGAAGACATAGAAGACGACGTCACAGGCGCTGAACCTAGGTTGGTGGATGAGATTACACATTTTACGGGGATTCTCTGAGCGTAGCTGACAAAGAACAGGTTAAATGCACAGACATGAGAGAGGCCTTTTCTCTGCAGTGACCGTAGTCAGGCTGATGATGATGACAATGAAAACACAAAAGTCATATGTAGAGAATAAAATCTGTAGGAGAAGGATAATTCAAAATGATCACAAAATCAAAGTTTCGTCTGTTTCTTTTCAGTTTTTATTTTGCATGATTCTGGATAGAATCATTGGTACTTGGTGAAAAATGCTCAGTCGGGTCATTTGTTTGAAAATTTCATTCGTTATCGACAGACTAGAAACCACGTTTGTCTTTGCTGGCACAGAGGTGTACGCTAATGTTCTCACATAGAATACGCGACAGTGACAGGACACGCAGCCTGCACATTTTCATTGGGGGCGGGTCAGTGCGCGGATTCTTGAGTTGATTCAAAACAAGCACTAGGTTTTTTAGTGATATACGCGTGCTACACGGATACTTAGGAATGTTGTTTCGAGCTTCGAACGGCATTCGGAGTGGACGGACGCGCGCTGGGCAACAGGGCAAACGCATTCGAAAGCTTCAGTATTCAGTCGTCATGCTATAGGTGCGCTTCTGCCGTCAAGCGTTCTTTTTAAAAGTTTAAAAGTTTTTAAAAGTATAGTAGCATCATTTATTTTTTAGCTACACTCCGCTAAAGAAAGTGGTGCTTTCAACAGCCTAATATCTTTGCCAAAAATATAGGGTTTATTTGTCACCAAACTCCTCAATGGTTTTTCAGCAGCGCAGGGGACAAAGTACAGGTGCGGCCAGAATAATACGGAGCACGCGACAGGCGACGCATCAAGGAGAAACTGCATCTAAGCGCCACCTATCAACAACAGTCATAAACACTTGGCTCTCCGCGCGCAGCGAGAGTACCCGCCACCGAGCCCCGGGGCGCGATTACGGATCAGTCTCAAAAAACTGTCTCAATATTGAGACAGTGACGTCAAAATGACGACACCGAGAAATGCCGACCGCCGAATCGGCCAATGCGGAGCAAGGAGGCGGTGGGCTCCGCCCCGAAACCACTAATCGCACGACAAGGGACCGTAGACTAATGTTTTGCAGTAAAAACGCAGTGAATAAAAACAAGTAATGTTTTATTTTGCTAAGTAACTGTATTTCAAACCCAACCGCACCAAGCAAAAGAACCAGTGTTTTCATTTTTGCAATTAAGTTTGCTGTTCAGTCACTTTTTTTGCCGCGAAGGTGTGCTGTCAGCGGTATAGCGTGAACATGTTAGTCTGAAAATGAACAAAAACGCAATGAAGAAAACAAGCAATGTTTTATTTTGGTAGTAAACTGTTTTGCAATCTCAACAACATGAGGGAAAATTAGAAGCATTTTCAGTTTTGCAATTAAATTTGCTGCAGGTTAACTTCTCTTGCCATGAGGGCACGCTGGCAGTGGCATAACGTGAACATGGCGGCCTGCAAGAAAACAGCTGATTCCATGGCTAGTTCCTGTTTTTTCGCGTGTCGTCTAAAATCAAGGTACTTTGCGGATGTCTTAAGTGCGCAGAAAAATCTGATTGAAGGCAGTGAATGCTACGGGCCTGCCGAGATCAACTTACAAGCAGCGCTCGGCTCGAAAATCGACGAAGACAACTTTAGTCTGTGTTCTCGGTCGGCGCCTATCGATCGCCGAGTGACGTGTGGTTCTGTTTATTTTCTTTAGAAAATACCAGAAAACCATGAATCATCACATAGAAGCAACTGCCGACAGACAGGTGCAGCTGCTGATAGCTTGCAATCTCGGTGCGGGAAATGAGAGCCGACACGGCCTGCCTCTGTGGCAGCACTCTTCTGCCTTCTAACCAAGTGTTGCCGCCCACATCGGGCTAAGCACTTGATGTTTCGTTTGTATTTTTGTAGCTCCGTTCGGTTTATGTTCAGTTGTTGCCATAGTTTCTTTTTTTTCCTGTGCAAGATGCAGAAATTGTGATGCTTATGCTCCACTTTGTTTAGAGAGAAAGGAAGCACTTGACTTGATAACTTTGCTATTGTCACCGAGGAGAGAACGAGGTTGTTCCATTAACGTTATTTACTGATCATGTAGTAGATCCAGGGTCAACCTGGAAAGAAGTAGTTTGCTTGTATAGAGGCTAATTGCAACTGGGCAGAAAGTTGAGCAAGTTTGTTCATGTTTGCTGGTACACAGCGCTTGAATTGCATATGATCCAGGGCAGTGAGGCAGGTAGGACAGGGCAGTGATGTGTAATATTGTATTTTGCTCAGCAGGCGGAGTGATGTTGGTATAACTGGGTTTGGTGAAGGCAGTGTTTGAAGGGCTTTAAATACTTTGCATAGCTTCTAACATGCACTTCCTTTCAGGTCGGAAGACCACTTGTTTTTTTTTTTAAATTATGGTCCATCATATCTGAGACACCCTGTATACAGGCCACTCCAGTTTGAAAGGGAACAGCCAGTTGAAAATGACTAGGACATTAAATACCTAGGCGAAAAGTAGCTAGAAAGCAGTTGCACTTATCACACATATTTTATGATAGCACAAGGAGCTTGTCCGGCCATTCGGCATTGTCACTGTCTCGTGTCATCATGGACAAGACTTCATAGCCCTGTGTTACGCAAACCAAGCTAGGTGTCAGTTATGAGGCAATAACCGAGTGCTCAAAATTTCCCACAATGGAGCTGCCTGTATATTCTTAGAGCTGTAGAGCATTTCCAGTAACGGTGTTGCATGATTTGTGATTGTAAACTAACCTCTAATCACACACCATCTCCTTGATGATGTGTCTGTGATGTTTACACATCTTTGTCTATCAGTGAAGATGTTCTAGTCATTCAGCAGTCATTGTAGCCACTGCACCTTACAATCTTTATTATGCATTGTTGTACAGCGGTTTCCTTGCAGTAGGTACAGCTTTTAGCACAGAGCGAAACCCCTAGCCACATACCATTACGCTAAAAGCTTAGCTTTGGTATTTACACTACTTATATGTGCCAAAATGTTTTGTAGTCCGGAAAATGCATCATGTACACTGTACTATGCCATATTTATTGTACAGGTAGCCTCTGTATGAAAGAAAACATGCACTTTGAACTCAATTTTTCAGATTTTTTTTTCTTAACTGCACTCAGAAATGCCATACGGTAATTGTACATCAAGGTAAAGTATGCTTGTATGTACACTGCCTTTTCTGCAATAGAAACACTCGTGTCAAATGCTGTGCCTAAAAAAATAAACGCGCTTACTGAATGTATGATGCAATAAGAAACAGCTTTTTGATTCCAACAAGCATCACAAATATTTCATGCCTTATTCCAGCACTACACGTTTGGTTCATGCATGTTCGTCACACAGGTAATGACCACAGGCACTCCACCAAGCTGGAAGGAGACAGCAGAGAAGGGGCAGGTGGGCTGACATAAGCATTGACAAAAGAGAGTTCAAAATGATGCTTTTCAGAAATTGGGCGAGCTGCTTCAACACCTTTTCCGTCTTCAGGAAGAGGCTGTGCAACACGCTGCTGAGGGACTGGAAGATATACTAGCAAACACACTGAAAATGAAGTGGCAGCCGGTGGGGGCACTTGTTTGTCACTGCTGGCTTCTCGCTGCACACAGGTTGGCCAAGGGCACAACCACATCACACAATTGCTCACACACTTGCAGATGTGTGTTGTGCAATGACACAAGGAAATGACAGTGGCAACAGGGGAAGAGTGCCTGATATGACTCTATATGCCAGCATGGTGAGTCGTCTCTGGACGCTAGATTTTCCATCGCAACTGCCGCTGCACCGACCCTCGGTACGCCTTCCTCTGGAGACGGGTCGTCCTAGAGAGGCCAAAAGTACAGCACCGTATGCTCTTCTCAGGAGGCAGGTGAGGAGGGATCCTGTCTGTACGAGGCAGCCACCATTTAGAGGTGGCCCGTTGTTATCTGGGTCAGAGGTAGTGTCGCCTGCACCCTCTGCTGATATGGGCACATCCAAACAGAGGCTGTGAAGTGCAGCACGTGCGGTGATGATGCGCACTGTCCACTTCCACTGGCACTGGTGCATCCGATGTCCTTGAAAGCAACGGAAGCAGCTCTTCGGCACACCAATACAGCGCTCAGCCACAAATTGTGTGAAAGCATGTGGCGTGTTGTACAGGCCTTCTGCTGAGTCAGGTCTGTAATGTCATGCAACTGGTGCAGGCAGCCATGGCTCCAGTGGGTAGACATAGTCTCCTGAATAACAAAAAATGATGCAGCTAAGCATGTCCTTTCTCAGTGATCTCAACAGCATTACAGGACACTCTGCTATACAGTAGAAAACTCACGCCAAGTAGCCCACATCCAGGCTTTGCTGAATATGACATTCAAGAGCATACATACATGCAGGATTTAGATGTATAAGTGAGCACTACTGTAAGGTCAGTCTTTTACCACCATATTCATATAAATGATGCGCTATGATTGCCTACAAAACACAAGAGCTGTCAGGTGCATTTTGCTTTGGTTTCTTCAACAGGAAAGGCTATGCATTTCAACAATGTAATATGTGTCCTGTGTTTCTGCTGCAATTATATTTAACAAAAGGAAAGGGTGGCAATACACTGTATCATACTGTAAAGTGTCTGCATTTGTGTAACTGTCCAGACTGATTCTTGTAGCTTTAGCAGATCCGGCCAAATGCATAGTGCTGGAGCTCAATAGATGTGACTGAGTTCGCCCGACGGGTGACACGGCTATTTTACTGCTTACCCAGAAAAAAAATCACCGTCGTCCAGCAGGCCTTCCTCCGCCTCGGAATGCCGCCAGACAAACGCGTCGCGGAAGGATCCGGGTCAGCGCGAGTCCACGGCCAGGATGCACATGTTCGCGCCACAGATCTGAGAAAAAACAAGCACAGCCCGTACTCACTCTCGCTGCCGAGGCCCGCACTTGTAGCTCATGCACTTGTAGCACTTGAACTCATGCAGTCAAAAACAGTGGCCGAGGTATACTCACTATTACGTCCGCAGCGTAGAACCGCTTGCGGCTCGTTCGCAGCACTGCCCCCAGACTCCTTGATAGTGATGAGTGCCCAATCGACACACCCGACGACGCCGGAGATGCTGCCGCGGCGAACGTTTAGGCAAAGGACGCCCTCCTTCGCCGCCGCCTTCCCCTCGGGTCTCCTCGGAAAGCGAACACCCCCCTTCTGTTACCCAACGTTGACATTGGTCTCCGCTGCCCGCCGCAAAGGCTTGTTCACAGTCGGTTGGGCTGCGCCGACGTTTTCTTCATTTCCAACGGCGCCTTGAAACCCACCGGAGGCGAAGAAGCGCAGCGCGCACAGCACTGCCGCTCCACTGACAGCGCACTCACCCGCGCACTTCCCAGTTCAACGGCGAGTTCGTCGCACAGACACTGCGCAGTCTCCTCGAAATAACTCTCCCGCGCGTCAAAGTCGTCTTCATGCACCCTCCGACACCGTTGCTCGCACGGTCACCCGCGTATACGACGATGTAAACAGCCGCCATTTTCTGTCTCAAACGTGTTGATACTACTTTTTCCAGTCTCAAAAAATCGTCTCAATCTGCTCGCATAATTAGATGGCCAACGTCACCACTTCTGCGCCATTTACGACGTCAGTCAGTGACGAAAAAAATCAAAATGGCCGACGACCAATAGGAGAGAGCCAAATGATATACTTTTTGAGACAATTTCGATTGAGACTGATCCGTAATCGCGCCCCTGCTCTTTGCTTCAACCCTGGCGTTATCTTTGCTCGAAAGATGCTGCGCAGTTGCGAGCAAAACCGCCAGGTGATGCCTTCATCCAAGCGGGCTGAGTTTATCGTCGATGTCGCGCGCCGAGCGACGAGCTGCGTTACGAAGTGCGCAGGCTTTTGTTTGCAGCAGGCATGCAGTAGAAACATGTCACGATGCTGCCTCTCACAAGAGGAAAATGCTGAGGGAAAAAATAGTTTTCTTCCCTTAACTGCCGAAATGCACTTTTACTTATCTTTAAATTTGCTGCGCGTATTTCTTCTTATTTGACAGCATATGTCAGTGAAGATTGCTGTCGTGTGAAGGATATACTTTTACGAAGGACGAAGAATGCAGTGTTTCTCCAGTACAGAAATTGAGGGACTACAGAATAAAATATTTGATATCGGAGCTTACGTTTCTAGACTAACCACAAAAAAAAAAACGCCGGATATCATTTAGGTCTTCGCCTAGGAAAACTAACGTTTATTATCAAATATGACTTGCACAAGACAACTGTTTAGAGAAATAACTTTTATAACAGAAGAAAACAGCAAAAAAAAATTACATGAACCATAACAAAACCGAGGATACAGTTAAATGATCTATTCGACTCGTTATCTTTTATTTTTATCGGCATTCTTGCCTGGCCTCATTTTTCAATTCATTAGAAAACATGCAAATGCATATCGATTCATTTGTAAATGTCTGCTGTTTGTGGCCATCGATTCCGCAGACCTACAGGCATTACACCTCTTCAGTGTCGTTGCCGTGTCCACTGTCCTTAGTTGAGATGGCGGAGAAAAAAAAACGGGCTTTTTTGTGTGCGGCCAGCTAGTAGTGGGTAAAATTCCCGTTCACACGAATTGCTTCTTGCATGCGGTCTGGGAGTGACTGAAAGAGGCTTTCAACGTAGCCACCCCTCTTGGAAAGGCGCTCCCATTCGTCATGAACCGCTGTCCACAGTTCGTCCGCGCCGGCTGTCCTCAAGTTCATTTTAGATAGTTCTGACTTCATTACACCCCATACGTTTTCAATTATGTTAAAATCTGCTCCTCTTGGAGTCCAATCCAATAGTCGAACAGCCCTCTCCTCAAGAAGAGATTTAACTGCTCTGGCGCAGTGAATGGGGCTCTGGTCGTGTTGCAGAAGAAAGCAACCGTCCTTGAAAGGCCCGTCCAGAGCGTATGGAATCAGGATATCTTCAAGAAGGTCACAGTACGAAGCCGAGTTGTAGTAGTGTGGTAGTCGCACCAATGGTCCGAGGCCGTGGAGGCTAATCGCGCCCCAGACGTTCACGCTGCAGCGGCCACTGCTGAGGACACTTGACAAGAACTCGGGATTATACCTGGTTAATGTAAGAAAGGGGAAAATATTAGCGCCCTCAAGAAAGATATTTACTAGCAGGATGAAAAGGGCAGATGATTTAGAAAGGACCGACCAACCTTCCTTCGCCGAGCAAAATATATTTTTTGCATAGCCAGGCACGAAATACATTGTGCAAAGAAGATACTCTCCCGCTGTCACGCCACCGCTCCTTCAAAAAGTTATTTCTAAATCCCTTTATCAGATTACTGGTATTAGCATGAGGTGACACATTGTTACCCTTAAATGCTCAAGTGCACAAGAGGTCGACCAGGGAGCAAACAAGGGTAATAAAAACGCACATTAAACGTAGCATGTTTCGTATTCCTGGCCACCAGGTGCTTTTTGTGATACGGAAGATGAGAATGAGGACTGACATATAACATAAAACAAGGTCAAAGTAAGTAGCCAATGCTACAGTCATAATTACCTAGAGTTTAACGGTCGCCACACTCGGCGATGCTGATCCCACCGCGAGCTGAACGTGCTCTCGTCTGTAGAGATAACTTCACCCCACTCGGTTATGCCCCACTCCGCATGAGCTCGGGCAAATTCCAGGCGTTGTCGTCGCTGTCGGTCCGTGAGGTAAGGCTTTTGAGCCGCCACACATGCCTGGAGACCAGCTTCTTGTAGTCGACGCCGAATTGTTCGCACGCTGACATCTATGTCTAGTGCGTCCCGAATCTCCTGTGCGCTCAGAAACGGCTCTGCCACTGCTGCTGCGATGATTATTCGGTCTTCGTCCACAGAAGTGCAGCGGCTTCTGCCTGACCGTGGCGCATCTCCTAAGCTGCCAGGGTCGTCCCGATATGCTTGTATAATCCGGTTCACCGCTGTCATTGAACGTCCTGTTATCCGGCATATCTCTCGTTTAGAAGTTCCCTGTATCGATAAATGAATTATTTCCCTTCGAACTTCTAAAGGCACTCTTGGCGGCATCGTGTGTTGCCTGTCGCGCCAAATATTTTCCATCTACACCAGCAGAAAGCTCGACGTGGTCTGAACGTGGGCCCCGGTTTTAGATGGCCCGTATCAGCATGCATATCAGTCGCATATCAGTCGATGATTTTGCATCTTATTAATCGCGCTAGCGAATACACCACTGGTCACATTGTGTCTTGGAATGACAGTGTGAAATCTACTGCCGCACGGCCGCGACTGCCGCACGGCCGTGACAGTGGAAGATAATACGCGGTAAAAGACGGCCGACGAGGGCCCGTCTCCAGTTTGAGCCGCTGATCGACGCTAGCGCCGAAGCGCTTGCTGGTGTCAGCAGACTGTAAGCAGTGATACGATAGGCCTGCGGCAAAAAAGTAGGTCCGTGCCCCGGCGCCTCTCTGCGCGTGCCGACACGCATAGTTCCGGCCGCTCCTGCTAGGTAGCGCGCTTAAGCAGCTCTCCGCTGCAGGACATGTGTGACAGGCATGATTTAGTTGTATGCAACAGCACCGAGAAGTGTGAAGGGCTCATAACATGGGAGGCGGGGAGTCTGCACTCGACGATAGATTATGCACTAATGTCAAAGAGGATGTATAACAGATTAGGGGTAATGAGCATAGATGAAGATGGTTCCAGAAGTCTAGGTAGTATCCACAAGCGTATTAAGTTGAGCTTCAGAAGAAAAAGCAATGTAGGACTGAATCAAGATAAACAATCAGGGGAAAATTTTTACTCAGAAAAGCAATTGGAAGTAGCAGCCAAACAAATCGAGAAAGTAATTTTTGAGGATAGTGAAACAGAATGGACTTATACCAAATTAACTCGATTACTGGAACTAGAGCTAGCTAAGGTGCGAGTAAAGCTAAAAGGGAAAAGATACAAACCCAAGAGTTGGTGGGATGAGGAGGTCAAGAGGGCAATAGAAAAGCGCAAGGAAGCATCCAGGGAACACAGATATTCCAAGAAGAGGGGGGAACCAAAACCCGAAGTAGACAGAAAATGGGATACCTTCATAAAGTGTAGAAGGGACGCATCCTATTTGATTAATGAGAAAATTAGAAGAAAGGGTGCCCAATGGATGTCAAAAGTAAACAAAAAGGATAGAAAAGCAGCCCAAAAATTCTGGAAACATCTAAATGCATTGAGTAATAAAACTAGGCTAGAACAAAGGTTTATTGTTACAGATGAGGGTATTCGACTAGAAGGGGATGAAGCAATAAAACACATAGGGACAAGGATGACGGAAAAATTTTCAGCAAAGCACGTGGTACATAATTTATCGAAGGAGGATAGACCGGTTGCAGCAATAGCTTCACTTGAGCAAGGAGAGTGGGAAAGGGCAGAGAAGAAGGTTCCTAGTGGCACATCAACAGGACCAGATGGTATCCCGATTATGTTGATAAAGAAGTTAGGACCAAAATCCAAGCAAACATTAATACAGGTAGTGAACAAAATGATAGTGGATGAGAAAGTCCCCGATGAATGCCGATTAAGTAGAATGAACATGATATATAAGGGAAAGGGGGACAAAGCAGACGTAAGTAACTATCGCCCCATAACAGTGACATCTGTGGTTTACAGGGTGGTGATGCAAATTATAAAGGATAAACTGCAGGCTTGGGTAGAGAACGAGGGGGTGTTAGGGGAACTACAGAATGGGTTCCGGAAACAAAGGAGGTTGGAGGACAATCTATTTTCATTGACACAGTGTATAGAAATTGCGGAAAAGGAACATAGGCCCTTATTGCTAGCATTTCTGGATATTAGGGGAGCCTATGACAACGTTACTCAGGAGCATTTGTGGGACATATTGGGCACATTGGATGTGGAAAATGGAGTAATTAATCTTTTAAAAGATATATATAGAGGTAACAGAGTGCTCATAAAATGGGAAAAAAATGTATCAGGGCCTGTAGAGATACAGCGTGGGCTTAGACAAGGATGTCCTCTGTCTTGTTGTTCATGTTGTACCTGCAAGGTTTGGAGGCCAAGCTTGAGGGGAGCGGACTAGGTTTCAACCTATCTTTTTTCAAGCAAGGGGAATTGATTAAACAGACATTACCGGGACTAATATATGCGGACGATATAGTAATAATGGCTGACAACAAGGAAGACCTGCAGAAGTTGTTAGACATATGCAGTACAGAGGGAGATAGATTAGGCTTCAAGTATAGTAAGGAAAAATCTGCAGTCATGACATTTAATGAAGAGGGCGGCGAGCATAGAATACAGGAGTTCGTGCTAAAAGTAGTGAATGAGTACAAGTATCTTGGGGTGTGTATAAATAACAGTGTTGAGTATCTGACAGAGCATGAAAAATATGTAATGAATAAAGCTAGTAGGAATGCAGCTGTCATGAAAAATAGGGCACTGTGGAATTACAATAGGTATGAGGTGGTAAGAGGGACCTGGAAAGGGGTGATGGTCCCCAGCCTGACCTTCGGAAATGCGGTCCTGTGTATGAGGCCAGACGTTCAAGCAAGGCTGGAAATTAGGCAACGGGGAGTAGGGAGGTTAGCTTTGGGAGCACATGGCAATACACCAAATCAGGGGGTACAGGGTGATATGGGATGGGCGTCTTTCGAGAGCAGAGAGGCTAGCAGTAAGATAGCATTTGAGGAACGATTGAGAAGGATGGAGGCAAAGCGGTGGGCTAGGAAAGTTTTCAGATACCTGTATATAAAGAATGTTGACACGAAATGGAGAAAGCGGACTAGAAAATTGACAAGCAAATATCTGGACAGCAGTAAGGGGGCAAATGAGCAATTATCGGTTAAGAAAAAGGTTAAAGGAACAGAGAGAGCTTTGTGGAAAACAGGGATGCTGACGAAATCGGCACTAGAAACATACCGGACCTTTAAACAGGAAATTGTCAAAGAAAATATCTATGATAATTGTAGGGGAAGTTCTTTGTTGTTTGAGGCCAGGACTGGAGTTTTGCGGACTAAGACGTATAGAGTCAGGTACCAGGAGATACACACTTTGTGCATTGCGTGCGGAGAGGAGGAGGAAACAGCTGAACACTTGATACTTTTCTGTAAAGGGCTTCACCCTACAGTGGAAGGCAGCGGGGCTGACTTACCCAAGGCATTGGGGTTTAGGGATAGTGAAGGGAAAGTGGATTTTAAGAGGTTAGAAGTAACCAAGCGAAGGTTATCTGATTGGTGGCTAAAAGCAAGACAGGAGTAAAATTTCACAAGACATGGCTAGGTGGCTTGAGCCACCGCCCGATGTAAAGGGTTCAGCCGTATCCATCCATCCATCCATCCATCCATCCATCCATCCATCCATCCATCCATCCATCCATCCATCCATCCATCCATCCATCCATCCATCCATCCATCCATCCATCCATCCATCCATCCATCCATCCATCCATCCATCCATCCATCCATCCATCCATCCATCCATCCATCCATCCATCCATCCATCCATCCATCCATCCATCCATCCATCCATCCATCCATCCATCCATCCATCCATCCATCCATCCATCCATCCATCCATCCATCCATCCATCCATCCATCCATCCATCCATCCATCCATCCATCCATCCATCCATCCATCCATCCATCCATCCATCCATCCATCCATCCATCCATCCATCCATCCATCCATCCATCCATCCATCCATCCATCCATCCATCCATCCATCCATCCATCCATCCATCCATCCATCCATCCATCCATCCATCCATCCATCCATCCATCCATCCATCCATCCATCCATCCATCCATCCATCCATCCATCCATCCATCCATCCATCCATCCATCCATCCATCCATCCATCCATCCATCCATCCATCCATCCATCCATCCATCCATCCATCCATCCATCCATCCATCCATCCATCCATCCATCCATCCATCCATCCATCCATCCATCCATCCATCCATCCATCCATCCATCCATCCATCCATCCATCCATCCATCCATCCATCCATCCATCCATCCATCCATCCATCCATCCATCCATCCATCCATCCATCCATCCATCCATCCATCCATCCATCCATCCATCCATCCATCCATCCATCCATCCATCCATCCATCCATCCATCCATCCATCCATCCATCCATCCATCCATCCATCCATCCATCCATCCATCCATCCATCCATCCATCCATCCATCCATCCATCCATCCATCCATCCATCCATCCATCCATCCATCCATCCATCCATCCATCCATCCATCCATCCATCCATCCATCCATCCATCCATCCATCCATCCATCCATCCATCCATCCATCCATCCATCCATCCATCCATCCATCCATCCATCCATCCATCCATCCATCCATCCTTCCATCCTTCCATCCATCCGCAGTTCTGCCACCGTTCCTGTGCTCCGTATTATTCTGGCCGCGCCTACGTGACAAGTGCACAGACACGCGCTGAGCTTATAACTGGTTTATTGAGGTGATTTTCACTACTTAACTGCAGTGGCAACCAATATCAAATGAAAAGACAGATACACAAAACAGATTGACGAAAATGACAATTCCTGAGCACCGGTCTACAGTTGCATTAAAGAAACGTAGTTCTTTATCAGACAGAACTATTGAGGCGACGCTTACGCATTCATCTTTGAATTTATGGATTTCAGCTGTAAGTTCAGCGCCGTGTCTGTGTTCTTGTCACGTCCTTTGTCCCCTGCGCTGCTGAAAAACCATGTCACACCAACTTGCCCAAGCTTCTACAGTATCAAACTCCTCAATGTTCGAACAGAGACGTTTCGTTGCAGAGAGCAAAGCGTGTCGTTTTTTTTTCTTTTCTGCGGTCCCTGCTCATTTGGCTGGATTGGTCTTTCTCATATGCAGGCTTGCCCTGCACGGTTCGTTGTTTCATTGTGCGTTTATCACCTCTGGAACTTAATGAACATGAGTGTGTACGAATGAAACCCAGTGTTCCAAGTCTAAATTAGAAGCGGCAAAAGGCGAAGCCGAAGAGATTGCAGAAAGACTGCATTTTTTGAAGGGCATGATCGCTGGAGCTGTCATTGCACCTGCAAGAACAGTATAGACAGCAGAACTTGGTTGCTCCTTCGCAACGCCGATTGTTCGAGTGCATTGCACCACAGCTCAACGAACAAGAGCTCAAAGACGCTTCTGTGTGTCAAGTACTACTTTGCGTGGCATCGCTGAGAAGCGGCTTGCCATTCGACTTTCCAAGCTGCGCTCCATGGTAGAAGACATGACTGTCCCCGTCGTATTCGGTTTAGAGCGGCCGTTATTGAATTTAGTCTTCCACGAGTTTCGCTTGTAGGTTATTCAAGTCCTCAGTGTCGACTGCATCCGGACGCTGACTTCGGAAGGCATGAAGGAACACATACCTGCAAGAGTTCTTCGCCATGTATTCATTCTCGCGCGCTCTCTGCGCGCTGAACGGGCGTCAGTTTCCTATGTCGCCACAGGAAGAACATGCCAGCGACTTCATGAACTACAACTGATGGTAAGCAGTTTCCAAAATTACGTCAAATATTAAAATGTAGGACATTTGTTTTTCGAGATTAGATTTCATCATAGAGCAGCAACCTTTTACGTCCTGTGGCTTCCTTCTCGGTACCTCTGTCAAAAGCACTGTTTTCTTGCCGCTAATCAGAATGGTATAAAAGCAGAAACGGCGCATACAGTCAGCCATGCTTTGAGCCTCCTCAGTACTCTCATTTCAGCTGCTGCTCTCCTAACCTGTTCTGATTGGTACGCAAATGCTGACCCATGGCCGGCTTATGGGACGCTTCTGGAAGAAGTGATGGAGTTGGTGGAGTACGGTTGGCAAGGTTGTTTTTCTCTGTGCGAACCATTTTTCGTCGATAAAAAGGGGGATGATGTCGAGTTCTCATACAGGCAGTGGGACAATGTGCCCCCTCCGCTCCTGTACTGGCCGCATAAGTTGCATTTGTACGCTTTAGAATTTGTCATATTTGTGCAGTATTCATGCCACCTGTTCATGAACGCTAAAACTTGCAGGTAGAACAGAATATTTCATGTCGTGGTCGACCATCGATACATGCTTATGTTCGAGACAGTTCGTTGGCCAGGACGGTGGCGTGACTCCTACGTGTACACAGAAGAAGCATATCAGAAATGGTTGATGGACCTCTGTTTCAGTCACCAGTTTCTATGACCAATGGCATATCAGTTCCAGCGCTCATCCTGTGCTATCAAATGAGTGTTCCTCCTGACTGTAAACTTAAGCCATTTATACGCATTTATACGCATTGACAAGGTGAAGAGAGACTTCGCGCTGTGATAAGGCGCAAGGATTTCGCCATTGACAACGCTTGCCTCGCCATTCATGGAATTGTGTCTTCCATAATATATGTGAGCATTTCCGAGATGAGGTACTCCCGCAGTGGCATGCTTAAGCTGTGGCTAGAAGCATGGTATTTGAGCAGCGAGTGTACACCGCTGACGTTGTACTGGGCATAAGGCGAGCTGTTGGAGATGCGATTGCAGATTGTTATCGGCAGCAGTGAATATATTGTGCAACAGTCAGAGGGTGTACTGAATACTCCGTCAAAGAGCTTGTACAGCTTGAGCTAATATCCGCATGCTGAGTTTTTTACACGCATGGAATTTCTGTATTTCAAGGCTCATTAGTGAAAAGTGAGCGCCCTAGTTAATGGTGGTGGTGTTCATGAGAAGGCGTTAGTGTGTGTGTGTACGTGTGTGTGTTTGTATGTGTCCGTGCGTGCGCGCGCGTGTGTGTGTGCGTGTGTGTGCGTGCGTGTTTGTGGGGGGGGGGGTGTGGGAGTGCGTGTGTGTGTGCAATGCGAACCAATATACCACAGGACCACAATTGTAGGTATTGCAAAAAGAAACGACTGAAAGGGAAATAATTTAAGCGTTGTCATCGAAAAAACATAAAATGGCACGTGTGTAAGCACTCCTGATATTGCACTTACAAAAAACGAAATTCATGTGAGAACGGCAGATCCTGGGTCACGTGTTTGATGACGGAACGGTTGCATTTCCTAAAATCTGACGTCGCGTATATAAACGCACCTTCCGTAAAGAATAAACAGTTGTTAGCTTGCGCTTTTGTCGTGTGTGCATTGTCTTGTGTCACTTTTAGCTCATACGTTGGCATAATGATGAACCAACCGGCACTGGTATTAGCTTTGCTAAATAAAGTCTTCCTGCTAGGAACTGCGTTCACGGCGGAGCCGATTCAAGCAATCCTGCGCTACTAATAACCCACTGAATCATGACTGCGAACAACCCGCAGGCCACCGGACTTACAGGGCGCTAGAACAAGACTAAGCCAGACATAGTTGCCATTTATGTCGACGCCGTATATAACACTTGGGACGTCATCTTCTCTTACGTCGTCTTCGCCTACAACACCACGGTGCAGGAGACCACACAGATGCCTGGATAAAAACATTCCTAACTTATTTATAGATTTTGGAAAAACATTTGACAAAGTACTTCACGCAAGCGTCATTCTTAATCTCACACGAATAAATCTTCATGCTTTGGTTCTGGGACGGATTTCTGCTTTCGTAATTGATCGCTACCGATTAGCTCACGATAAGTGTCCATCATCACTTTCCCCTCTGTTGTCTGGCGTTCCCCAAAGTTCTGTTTTAGGCCCCCTTATTTTTTTTATCTATATAAAGGATTTTTCCTTTAACATTAGATCTAACGTTCGACTGTTTGCTGACGGCGGTTTGCTGAAGGCGGTGCTGGCGGTGGTGTCATCTGCTTACGGCGGTGTCATCGCCTAATAGCTAACCAGGCCGACGTCAGCATTCTTCAAGAAAATTTTTCTCGTGTCCAAGAGTTTTGTAGCACCTCGCTAATGTCATTAAGTTCTGCTAAGACTTACTTTTGCCTTTCCACCGCCGGCACAACCGCCAGAATGCTGTTTATACAGTTAATATTATCCCCTTCTGTTGAGTCGAATCCTACGACTATCTCAGCATCCACTTAAGATTTAAACTGGTCGCATAACGTTCACTAAGTTATTCACCTAATCAAGTTTTAGGATACTTGCGCAGCAACCTTACCGTAGCCCCGAGTTTTATATAAGTGCTTGTTTCGGTACCGTTTTTACGGTCGAAATTATAGTTTGCCTGTGCCACGTATGCTCCTTATCTTTGCTAACCTCATAGGCACGCTCAAAGCTGTGCAGAACCGCGCTGCCAGATTAATTTGTTCGCACAGTTCCTATCACACCAGTGATTGCGGATTAAAGATTCAGCTTCATATCTACATTGGCCTGTCGTGACAAAATCGCCTGTCTTTTCGTATGCACTAAATTCTATATTATCTTAATCACGAAGCTGCACCTGTCACACGCACTCATCGAATTTTTCGTTTGCGTGACCTAATGCCATATGCACCGTAAAACCAGCACCAAAACATGTTATCATTTTTTTTCTGACAACGGGCCAAGACTGGAATGGAATGAAATACGAAGTGCCTACCATCACCAACTTCGGTTACTTTAAAGCCACCATCAAAAATGATATTTATTCATGTTAATACGTGCTTGTTTGCCCACTCATCCTGTAATGTCTCTTGTGGGCCTTTGAGGAATGAATGAGTGAATGAATAAACAAACAAATAAATACATAAAAAGAACCTGCATATACACCATGGTGTCGCATTTGGTAAGGCGTTCTGCTGCTGAATGCGAAATCGGTCCCCAAAAGCGGCGGCTACATTTTGATGGCGGAAAGATGCTAAAGCACAAGCGTGATGTGCGGCGTCGCGGTGCGTTTAAGAACCTCAGGTGGTTGAAATGACACAGTAGAACACCACAACGTCCTCCCAAAGCCCACGTACACCTACGGGGCGTTAGACCCGACACATTTCTCACTTCCGCTTTACTTAGACTTTGTAAGCACAAGGTGCAGACGCACACAGTCGCCTTCGCTACAAATTTTTCCTTAATGTACGTCCGCTTCTTTTGTTTCGCATGCCTGCCCCTGATGTGGGCGATTCGTAAACGCGGCCTCAAGTATCTAGCAATGCAGCAAGTCTGCCGCTAAACGAATGACTGTACACAGTGCCGATCACAAATAGGTGGCCTGGCAGCCGTATGCGATGCTTTAAAAACATCTAAGCGGAGTTTGTTGGACAAGTTCTAAATCTATGTGTGGACTTGCTGCTTCATCGTTTTGAGCCAGGTCGCCGGAAGCCCAACTCCAATTTCCTCATATACACGGTGTTTCTCCTAAAATTTTACACAATTTTTAACAATATTCTTTTAGGGATACAAGAGTGCCTTTTTCTCAGCGGTGTAGTACACCATAATATAGCTCAGAAGTGCTAACTAGTCGGCTGGTTCACTAATATCGAGTAGTTAACTTTTTAATTATTACGGTTAGGCTCCTTAATTATTGAGAGATGTGTAGCTGACGTAATTTATATTCATATCAGTTTTTTAGAATTTCGGAAACGCGGTTACCTTCGGCGCTGTGGCCCAACAAGTTTTTCCTACATCAGCAAAAATATATGCGCTTTCAAGAAGCTCGAAGGCAAAACAACCTCCCCAGTGCATCTAACTCGTCGAAATAGCGAAAATTTGTTGGGTCATAGCGCCGAGGGTTAACGCGTTTTCAAAATTCTGAGAACTGATATTAGTATTAATTACGCTTGTCTTCACACCTCTCAATAATTAAGGAGCCTAATAGGAATAGCTAAAATGTTAAGCATATTATTATTATTATTATTATTATTATTATTATTATTATTATTATTATTATTATTATTATTATTATTAGCCTCAAGCGAAATAAATCCCCTGGTATTGGCGCCTTGTCACCAAATTTACTGCAAAGAAATTTCGAGGCATTGTCTGATGTTTTGATTTTCATGCTAAATGGTTTTCTGAACACTGCGTTTTTCCCGGATGAACTTAGAACTGCTGTAGTTAAAGCTCTATTTAAAGGAGGATAAAAAGACGAGATGAAAAACTACTGACCCATTTCGATCTAGCCTATACTTTCTTTTTTTTTAAACTTTCGAAGCGCTGCTATGAGAGACACCAAGAGAAAGATACGAAGACAAGCGCTACTATCAACTTAAGTTTATTGGAAAAAACACACAAGGTTAAGTAGCTCACGCAAGGCAGCCAGCAGCGCATGCGCCCACCCTCAGAATGACAAAACAAACACTGTTTTGAATTAAGATACCGAATTTCGCAATCGTGGATGGCAATAGATGGTGTGCTGACGCACATGTCGGAGTTTTTGTGAATATGAAATGCCTCAGATAATTCCCTTGTTAGCTGATTGGAATGCCTATACAGAATTTTGTGTGCCTATACTTTCCCACATAATCGAAAAATTTCTTTTGAGTTCCATGTCATCATTTACAGAAAAATTTTCCATTTTGTCCATCCGTGAGTTTGGTTTCGTTCCTGATCGTGGTACTGTAGCTCTTCTGGAAGAGTTCTCCGAAGAAGTTTTTTCAACTTTAGGTCAAAATTCGTTTAGTGTTGCTTTATTTTTAGACACCTCGAAAGCTTTTGAAACAGTTCATCACGGTATTTTCAGAAGTACTTGCTGCTGGGCTAGTTGGTTCATCATAAAGTTGAATGGCGCAAAGGAACGAACACAGAAGAAAACATTAAAACAGTAGAAAACATGAAACAGTAGAAAACGCAGTAGAAAAATATTTAGGCGCTCTTTCTGTCTCTGCGTTTTCCTGTTTTCGTTCCCTTGCGTCCTTCAACTTTATGATTTCACGGTATTTTAATAGAAAAACTATACTTCTTAGGTTTCAGAGGTCCGTTTTACGATGTGCTCAAGAATTATCTTTCCGGCCAATCACAAGTTGTTGTTTTACATGGAAAGGCAGATGTAAGTAGTCAACTTTAATTGAAGGCCGGAGTTCCGCAGGGCTCCATATTATCTCCTCTTCTGTTCAATTTGTTTGTTAATGACTCATCTCAAGTAATTTTCAAAGGTCTATTATTTCAATACGCCGACGACAATGTTTTGCTTTCCAAGCACTTCTCTTACAACATGGCCATTACTGATCACTAGAAGAATGTACACAAAACAATGACTTGGTGCACTAATAACTGCTCGGAGGTTAACCCGAATAAAACAAAACTCGTTTGCTTCAGATCCTCATTAACACAAACAGCTATAGATGCGCCGGTTTTTCTACATGTTCATGACTATTTTCCCTATCGGTACTTGCCGGTCACCTATGTGAATTCGGTAAAATAATTGGGAGTATTCTTCGACAGTGATATGTCTTGGAACACCCCGCTATCACACGTCTGCGTTAAGCTTTGGAGCGCGGCCTGGTTGTTTTTTCATATAAAATCCATAGTTCCTTTTCACATCACGTAAAAAAAAACAACTATTGCTCATGCTCTGGTGTACAGCATTCTCCTAGATGGGATTACTGTTTTTTTTCTTTTTGCTCAGCCTGATGGCAAAACAGAGTTGACACTTTATTAAGAAATATGCTAAGAAATATAGCATATAACACCCCCTTTTCTGTGTCCGATAGTATTTTCACAGCCCTTGGTATTCCATGCTTTCGAACACTCTTTGTGCCGACGATAGTGGTACGACATTTCTGGGACAGCAATTTCAAAATACGTCATACACCTTCCCGAAGCCTCCGTATTACCATTCGTTTTAAGGTGCCGCGCTCCTCATCAAGGTATAGGAAGCCAGGCGCTGTGTTGATGTTCTCCAAATTTTAATGATTTGTCAGAGCAAGTGTTTTCCGCAACATCAAAAAAAGCGCTAAAAATCGCGGTTCACTCATTGTAACACGGTTCCTTTATGTCTGAAAAATATTCATAATCAGGCACGAAGTGTTATACTAGTGTTGTCTTAACGTAGTTTCCTTGCTGTTTATTTTGATTTCTTGGTAATGTTACTGTTCCTAACCTGTTACATCGTGGTCACAACTCATTTCGTGTTAGTATTGTGTTGTAATGTAGTGTTCATATGATGCTCATATTTTATGTTTATACTGCACGTCCGTCTGCCGACTTTGCCACGCCAAGTCCTTCAAGCCACTACAGCCTTTCACTGGTCCGTTTCATTTCTCTGTACATGTTATGTGCAATAAAAGATTTATTATTATTATTATTATTATTATTATTATTATTATTATTATTATTATTATTATTATTATTATTATTATTATTATTATTATTATTATTATTATTATTATTATTATTATTATTATTATTATTATTATTATTATTATAACAAGTGCAAGCTGCCAAGGAGCATGCGTCGTACAGACCGCATCGTCCAGCGATCGTCGGTTCGCTTGCAAGAACGATAACCGCAAGTTCTTCACTCGGCGGTATCAAGACTGCCGAAGCAGGATCTCCGCCCCCTCGACAAGACTGGGCGCCAGAGGGCAGCTGATCGTCCCAACATCACCCAATACAAATAACTCGGCCGAATACAAATATCTCGAGGTATGGATAAACAACGGGCATATGTACACGGAAAAGCACGAACAGTGTCTCATAGCAAAAGGGCGAAGAGATGCCGGGATAATGAAACATAGGGCATTGGGGGGGCACAACAGGTATGAAGTCCTCAGAGGTATTTGGAAAGGAATAATGGTGCCGGGGCTTACTTTCGGGAATGCGGTTCTATGCTTAAGGGCTGCAGATCAGTCGCGATTAGATGTAAATCAGAGAACTGTCGGAAGATTAGCACTAGGTGCCCACGGGAAAACCACAAACGGGGCAGTAGAGGGGGATATGGTCTGGGCAACGTTCGAAGCACGGGAAGCTCACGGGAAGAACGGCTGAGGAAATTGAATGATAACAGGTGGCCAGCTAAGGTATTTAAATACCTGTACAGAAAGAGCTTTGACACATAGTGGCGAAAACGAACTAGAAAGCTGGCCAGTAAGTTTGTAGAGACGAGGAAGGAGAAAGAAAGAGCAATAAACGACTGGTTAAAAACGTCGAAGGTAAAAATTAGATAGATTCAATGGAAAAGAAGCATAGTGTAGAACTATATCGATGCTGGAAAAGGCAGAACAAGAAGGAAACGTTTTATGATAACTCAAGAGGCAGTGCCCTCCTCTTTGAAACTAGGTCAGGGTGTCTTAGAACGCGCAGCTACAGAAAAAAAATTAACAAAGATGACACGTGTGCTGTGTGCGGCAAATCTGAAGAAACAATATAACACCTCATCCGAAAATACGGTGGTATCCATCCCGATGTCGATGAAGGCACAGTTACTCTTCCCGAGGCCTTAGGGTTTAGAGATAACAATAGTCATGTAAATAAATCTGCGGTGGAAATTAGCAGAAAGCGATTGGAGCATTGGTGGCACAAAAGCAGAGAGGTGACATAAGTGTTAAAGTGTAGGAAGACGTTTTTTAAGAAAAATGGCGAATTGTGTTAACAACTTACAGCAGAGTAAACAAAAATAAAGGAAAAAAACTAAGTATAGTTGCAACAACCACTGCCCCGTTTCAAAGGAGACGCTCCTACCTTCCACCCATCCATCCATCGCCTTTAAAAGCCTGGACTGACTCCCAGCTTCTGCAGTCGGCAGCAATTCTTTGTCATAGATTGAATTTTGCCTCTGCCCAGGAAAAACAAGTGCAAGCTGTCAAGGAGCATGCGTCTTCCAGGCCGGTTCGTCCAGCGATCATCGGTTAGGTTCCAAGAACGATAACCGCAAGTTCTTCACTCAGCGGTATCAAGACTGAAATCTAAGGTTCGACGAAATCTCGTCGCACCTACGATGTGCATATAGCTCACGTGCCTGCGTGCAAGCTTCGTCACGAGTTGGTGTCCGTAAAGGACAAGCTAAAAAAGGAAAAGTTTCCCGGTGTAATTTATAAAATCCCCTGCTCAGACTGCGATCACTCCTACATAGGTGAAAGCGGAAACTTTGAAAGACGGCTGAATGAGCACAAGAATGATGTCAAGAAAAAGAAGGCTTGTTCCAACGCACTGGCTGAACACGTTGAAAACACGAAGCATGATATCGCTTGGGAAGAAGCGGCAATTATCGGCCGTGAGAAAAACTGGATGTCACGCCAATATCTGGAGTCTTTGTTTATCCAGACAACAGATCAGACGCTCAACCGTAACATCGGCAATCTACCGCCCTCGTACGCTAGATGCCTGCGACGATTAGCACAACGTACTTAAGCTTTGTGTGCGAAATTTTTCAATCAGTGAACAAGACTTCCGTGTGGAAGTCGAAACGTCCTTCCATCTTGACAACACCTTTTGGTCGGCGCTTCATTATTTTCGCCAAGGTATCAAGACTGCCGAAGCAAGATCTCCGCCCCATCGACAAGACTGGGCGCCCGAGGGCAGCTGATCGTCCAAACATCGCCTTTAAAAACCTGGACTGACTCCCAGCCTTCTGCAGTCTGCGGCCAATTCTTCGCCACAGACTGACCTTTGTCTCTGCCCACGAAAAACAAGTGCAAGCTGTCAAGGAGCATGCGTCGTCCAGGACGGTTCGCCCAGCGATCATCGGTTAGCTTCCAAGAATGATAACCGCAAGTTCTTCACTCGGCAGTATCAAGACTGCCGAAGCAAGATCTCCGCTCCCTCGACAATACTGGGCGCCAGAGGGCAGCTGATCGTCCCAACATCGCCTTTAAAAGCCTGGACTGACTCCCAGCCTTCTGCAGTCGGCGGCAATTCTTTGCCACAGATTGACGTTTGTCTCTACCCAGGTGAGCTAAGGCTCATAACTTCTTTACCTCTTTTATCTGCCGCCGACTGCTCTAGAACGATTTGCTTTTTGTGTATCTCTTGAAGGTTTTTTCATGTCTTTTGTGGCTGCGCTATGACACCAACGTTCTGTGCAGATTGCTCTGATCATGTTTCTGATGATGGTCGTTTTATGTGTTGCAAATCATGTAAAAATGCCTTCCATTTGGGCTCATCTTGTTCTGGAATTGCCAAAACAACGTTTCTTTCAATGGGTTCATCGAAACGTGAAGCATGGAAGTGTAACTGCCGACAAGGAAAAAATCAATCCGCGGTTCCGGAACCGTATAGCACAGATGAACTCCATGCTCTTCAAAGCCAAATAGGGGCTATAAATCAAAAGTTGGATTATCTCTCATCTCTCCGTCTAGATAATAATTTACTGTTACCACTCCCTAGTAAGAATGATCAACTTCTGGGACTGACGTCTACTGTTGACAAGCTCCAGTCATCAGTAAGCGAGATACAGAATTCTATCACATTCATGTCATTTAAGTACGATGACTTTCTCGTTAGATAAGAGGCTAGTGATAAAGAAAATAAAACATGCCAACTCGGAGGTTTCGTCACTCACGCTTAAAGTGCAGGAGCAGGAGATCGAGATCCAGGCTTTGAAGAGTGAGATGAATAAACAGGAACTGTAAAGTCGCCGTCCCAACCTGGAAATGCACGGCCTCCCAGTTAATCCTAAGGAGGACTTAATTGCGCGATGTAGCGGCGAATCTTGCCGAAACATTGAACATCAACGACTTCTACAGCTCTGGTATTCTTGCTATCTACCGCTTACCGTGCAAAAAAGACAAAATTCTAGTCGTTCTGGTTAAGTTTGCTTTTGTATTCATGAAGGAAACGTGGTTGACTTGTCGACATGAACTGAAGAACCTATGGAAATCTGAGGAATACCCCAGACTTTATTTCAATGAGAACCTCACAACAGTTAACAGGGAACTGTTTTGGCTTGCCAGGAAAAAAGGAAAGGAAAATAATTATAGGTATGTTTGGACAAAAGAAGGAAATGTTTTCGCAAAGAAAGCGGATGGTGCTGCTTTGATTCCTGTGGACCACGTGAACGATCTAGCGCTCTTTACGTAACAGTTGCTACCGCCGCATCTTTCACTGATAACATGTTTTTATTGCCACATCATGACTCTGTGCGAAGTTTTGGTTGACTTTCAAGCATATGATTGTCATTTTTCATTTCATTCAGTAGTTACCACTATCCATGTTAATATCCGCAGCTTGCAAAAACACTGGGATTCCTTCTGTACTCACGTTAACAGTAATTTACACAAAGTAGACGTTTATGTTCTTACCGAAATAAATGCATCCGTAGCTGACAGCGAGTTATTCGCTCTCCCAGGATTCGTTTCCTTTTGGTTCACTCGAGCCTCTCAAAGTGGCTGGGGAATAGCAGTTTTTATGCGGGATACTTGGAGCGTGGAACAGATAGCGGCAAATTTTTCAAGTGCATAATCTTTGGCACTAAATATTTCAAACCAGATTAGCCAATTATCCCTTTTGGCAATATACAGACCACCTTCAAGTAACCTGCACTCGTTCCTTAATGAGTTGGAAGCACATTTATTGATGTCCTCTTTAGACCCTAACTTATGTCTAGTCGGTGATTTTTATATCGATATTCTTAATCCCACAGTATCGTCGGCTTGTGATTACTTCGGTATCATTGCAAAAGACGGCCTGAAAGCATCATAGACATTCCAACTAGAGAAAAATTACATCTTAATTATTTGGTAAAGTCTTGTATAGATCATTTCAACATCCGCACGGAGATTGCTTCAGTTCACTGTTCAGTAATACAGCAAAAAGTTGCTGACTATTACTTTATTGCCTGTCAATTGCGCTTCCCGTCTCTTTAGTGATGTTCTAGATCTAACGTCTGCCGGTCTGTTACTGATACTGTTACTTTTGATAAACTTGTAGCTTTGTTCGACTGGCCAGGTATGCTGGAAACGACCGACAGGTCTGAACTATACGAGAAATTTTCATGCTCGATAGAATCTATTTACAAATCTAGTCAAAAGAAAGTTTATGTCCGCCAACGCCGCTCGAATCAATCGTGGATAAACAGTGTGATTTTGTCTGCTATCAAAGAAAAAGACCTACTATGGCAACGCTGCAGACGTACGCCCAGTGATAGTGCTCTGCGTGCTCAATTTAGAACTTCTCGAAATAAAGTAAATGCCCTCATTCTTGCGGCCAAGCGTTCGTACAATAGAAACCGTTTTCGTCAATCTCGTTAGAATTCCAAGAAAATATGGTCTCTTATAAATGAGGTGAGAGGTTTACCTTCAAACTCGACTAATGATGTGCAGAAAAATTTTGATTCAGATTTATCAACAGTTGTTAACAACTTTAACCAATTCTTCGCTAAGTATTCTGGGGCGTCCAAGCGTTCGTGTTCCACTGTTAGCACAACTAATCCGGTAATTGAATCCGCTTTCCTTCCCTCTATCACGGAAGAAGAACTTTACTCTTTATTAGGCAGCTTCGGCAGGCATCAATCACCAGGAGTCGATAAAATCCGCATGTTTGATCTTTACAGGAATTTCGGCATTTTGAATAAAGTCCTGTTAGAAATCCTGAATAGGATAATTGTAAGCGGAAGCATTCCTGCGCGTTTAAAAACAGACGTTGTGCGGCCTCTTTTTAATGGTGGCGATGCACAGTGTGTGCACAATTACCGCCCCATTTCCATCCTATCTAGTTTAGCGAAAGTTTAAGAAAAACACATTTTCTTAGTAATGAACAGCTTTATTTCCAAGTCGGGGGGGGGGGGGGGGGGGGGTTCCGATTGTCAGTTTTATCGAAAAAAGAGGCACTCAGGCCTTGTTAGAAGAAATGAGTGACCACTTTTTTTTTTTCACTAGAAAGAAATCTCGTATCATGTGCACTTTTTCTGGATGTCGCAAAAGCGTTTGACACGATATGTCAGGCTATATTATTGTTTAAGCTCTACAATTTAGGCTTTCGTGGTCCATTTTTTTAGGGCGTTGCAAAAATTTCTTACCGACCATTCCTAGCTCGTTTCTATTTCAAATATCTGCATCCCCCGTGTTTTTCTCAAGGCTGGTTGGTACCACAAGGTTCCATAATGTCTCCCTTACTTTTTAATGTATATGTTAAGGACATGTGTACTGTGTTACCTACTTGCAAACTTTTTCAATGTGCAGATGATACTGCACTTGTAGCTACTCACGTGAACTTTTCTAACGCATTTTCAATGCTTCAAACTGACGTCAGAAAATTAATGAATTGGTTTGATATGAATTTAATAGATATTAATCATTCTAAATAAAGGTTAGTTTGCTTCCGCAGCCCACTCAATAGTGCGTCACTTTCTTACCCCCTTTATCTACACTCATTCCGATGTATGAACTGCTCTTGCCCTCCAGTACAGTTTTCAAATTCTGTAAAGTATTCAGGGATTTGGTTTGATTCCAGTCTTCTTTTTTCTACTCACTTATTCTGCATATGTGCAAAACTTCGTAAAGTCGTCTGTTTGTTGTATCGTATTAACATGTTTCTACCAATTTCGGTGAGGGAATTATTGGTTCATTCCTTAGCCTAAAGTGTACTCAGGTATGGAAGAACATCTTTTGTTCATTGTTCTGGTATTAAGGAGTAAATAGATTGTTAAAATGCATGGTAAAGAGTGTTACTTACGCACGATGTGTGTACTCCGCAAAATGTGAACCTTTTTCAGATGCTAAGGATGCCCAATTTTCGATCCCTTTTGTCCATACCATTGTACTAAAGCATTTATGGATCGATACATTTAATGTCCCCACTGTGCTTCCCCGGCCTTTACGTCATGTGCCTGCATTTGCAGTTCCTTGTACACGCACCAGATTTGGTAAATATAGTCGAGCTTATTATGTTCCAGATATATTCAATGCTCTTCCCCCTGAAATTAATTCCTGTGAGTCTGTACGTAATATTTGCATAAAACTCAAGAAATTGTACTTAGAATGATTGTGCTGTACACATTCATTTCTGTGCCATTGGGAAACTTTTCGGTTTCAACATTTCTTCTCCCCCCCAAAAAATAGTCAATTTTTGCGGCCGAGTCTTGCTGTCGAGTGACAGGCTTCGCGAGACAAGCCACATGTGATGGTTTAGGCGAGCCTGGTATCTGTGATTGTATTTTAGACTTGTGAATAAAATTATTAATATTAATATTATTATTATTATTATTATTATTATTACTTTAACGTTATTTTACAGTAACGTGATTAAAAAGTTCAATTCCCAACGACTGTATTTTTCTCCCTGGGTATAAAATATTCAGATGAGATAGGGACTCCTGAGGTGGAGGCGTAGCCGGAGTTGTAAAATCAACAATTAGGGTCGAAAAAACAGACTGCGGCTTTTCAGAAGCAGTATGGTGCAAATACTTTTACGACGAAGTATAAGTGGAAGACAAAGTGGCTTCTCGCATTAAAAGAACAAAGACGAAGAGGTAAACGTGAGTCCCTGTTCGCGTTGGATCTAACTGCTAAGAACTCTTCATTCTAAACCCCTAACGCTTGTAAATAAATGCAAATAGTATTTCCCCCGTAACATCCTTGGTGGAGGTGCGGCAAGACGGAACTACGCCGCGGACGCTGCCTTCCACGGCAGACAATGACGGAAGCGTCACCTCAATATTCGGCAGCATCGGTGTCCTCCGTCGTTCTCACTCACCCTAGTGATCCTGGACCCTTCTCTGTGGACGAAGGCTCCGACATCGAGACCTAGCTTCGTAAGTACGAACGGTTGAGCGCTGACAACCGCTTGGACCAAACTTTCATGCTTACGAACATAGTTTTTTTTACCTTAAGGGCACGGCGTTCAAGTGGTATGATACACAAGGAAGAGACACTGACCAGTTGGGATGTCTGTACGCAGAAACTTACCGGCATTTTCGGCAAAGCACTCGGACGGCAGCTTACCGCTGAAAGAGATCTTGCCAGTCGCACCCAGTCATCCACGAAGTCCTACGTCTCTTATATTCAGGATGTGGTGGCTCTGTGCTACACAATGGATACAAAGATGAGCGAGGCTGACAAAGTCGGACATGTGCTCAAGGGCATCGCAGACGGCGCCTTCAATCTGCTCGTCTAAAAACTGCGACAAGATTGCCGACATCATAAAATATGCCGCCGCTTCGAGGACGCCAAAAGCCGACGGATCACGCAGCATAACGCACGGCTGCCCAACACGGCTGCGTCTTCCTCCTTCCAAGATGTTTGTTCTCGGAACCAGCCGACCTCACCTGAAAAGGTTACCCGTATTGTACGCCGTGAGCTTGAATCAATTGGTCCGGCCGCCTTAGTAACTCCTGTGGCCGACCAGCCTCTGACCCTTCCACTTATTCAAGCCGTCATGCGACTGGAAATTGTTAACTCGGGTTTCAGCTCAGTCGCCGCTATTCATCCGTCCCAAGTACCCGAAGTCGCTCCTCTATATCCTGTCCGGCCTGTTTACCCCACTCCTCGACCACGCAATCCCTCCGAGTGGCGTACGCCTGACGACAGGCCCGTATGTTTCAATTGCTCCCGTGTAAGCCACATAGCCCGTCATTGCCGTAGTCGATGGCACTCCTTCCAGCGGACCCGTTCCTCGACTCCCCCTTCTCGTCCCGACGCTGCCCGCTCAAGCACTTTCTCGCGATCCTTGGACCCATCAAGCCACACCACCGACGTCTCGCCGCCCCGCTTCCGCCGTTCACCATTCCCACAGCGCCGCCAGTTCCGTTCGCCACAACGAGCACGTGCTTCCTCTCCCAGCCCTTGCGTACGATCACAGGCGGAAAACTATCTTCTGTAACGTCTAGAGGTGATGCTGCAGTGACGACTCGGCCCCCAAAATCTCGTTTAGTTCTTCGTGCCCGTGCAATTTACTGATTCTTCAAGCTGATGTACTTGGAATCTCTGTTCTGGTTCCTACCTACGACGCCGCTTCCGCAATGCACTGACGCTTGCTCCTACAGCCTTTGTTCGAGTTTCCAATGGCACAACGTCCCCAGTCCTCGGCCTGTGTGCTGCTCGTATGACGATTTCTGACCGCCAAATCACTGTGCTCTTTACGGTTCTGAAGCACTGCCTTCATGAAATCATACTACTCGGCCTTGATTTCGTTAGTGAGCACGCAACCCTTATTGACAGTGCTACAAGTATTGTTTAGTTGGACCTACCGTTCTTCTCAAAACCGCCTGCCCCAGTTGTGCACCGTCTCGTTACCGCCAAGTTAACCCGCTTGCCGCTGGAAGACGCTACTTACATATTGTTTAAATCTGTTCTGCCTCTTCCTAAGGGCCAGTATGTCACCGCCTACGCCCGTGACGCCATTGCTCAGGCTGCAGACGCTCGCCAAATCGCCCGTAGTCGGATCCAGGCGTCCAAAGAAGGAGAGAAGTCTAAGTACGACCATCGCCATCGCCACGTCACCTATGCACCGGGTCGCTCGCTCTTTTGTGGTCCCCTTCCCGCCACGTCGGCCTCTCTGAGAAACTTTTGTCTCCCTAGCATGGCCCTTATCGTGTGGTGCGTCAGGTCACTGACGTCACGAATGAAGTTGCTCCTCATACACTTGCATCCTCATCATGTAAACCACCACCCACCGTTTTTGTTCAAGTTATGCGCCTCATGCCCTACCACGTCGCTCCTCTACCCCTGCATAGCGCCGGCACGGCGCTCGTGCAGCCGGCGGTCGTAATACGACGAAGTGGCCTCTCGCGTGCAAGGACAAACGAAGAAAAGGTTAATGTGGCTCCTTGATGGGAACTCTTCATTCTAAAGTCTTGTAAATAAATGTAAATAGTATTTCACCGTAACAATATCATTAGCTGCTGCTGCGTTCATAGTAGGGGGAATTTACAAGGCTCCTTATACCACACCTGAGTACCTAGATGAATTAAGTGTTTTTGTGCTCATTTAAATTATAACACGAGGTTAAGTATGACTGTAGATTGTAATCTGCCCCGCATAGATTGGAAAACTTTTTCGCCCGGCCATACGGAAGTCTCGGGTGCTGAAAAACTACTAGAAATTATGTTTTTACATTATGGAAGGCAAATTGTTGAAGAAAACACACGAGAAACTTTTTATTCTCAGTCATTATTAGATTTTGCGTTCTTGTCTTACAAAATAGCTTCTAATAAGGTGGTAGTCGAGCCAGGAATATCAGCCCAAAAAATGATATCCGTCGATATACCAATCGGCGCACACATTTGCCGGCGACCAAGCTTTGCGGCTAAGCTAGTAAAGAACTATGCTCGGCCATATGAAGTAACAATAGTAGGTGTTCTAGGCCTATCATTTGGGGAATTTGAAGCCGCGTCATCTATTGAGTCTGTTGAGGAATTATGACAGCATTTTAAGGCAATCGTTAAGGATTGCCTAGAGGAATTCATTTCTACTCGCATGAATAAAGCAAAGCAGCATAGTCCATGGGCAACTCAGGACATTATCCACATTAAGCACAGAATAAAACGTTTACGCAAAAAGAAAGAAAGCTCGGCCGAAATTTCAGTTTGCGTAGCCAACTGAAAAATACGTTAAGGCAATCTTAGAAATGATATTTGAATGAAACACTCCCTAGCTTTCTGAAGACGTCGCCACAGAAAGTTTGGAGGCACTTTAGGGATAAAAAAGAATGAATAGATTAGATAAAAAGCGGATCTCAAATGATTACGGAAAGACGCATGCTGACGGTTCTAATAAGTTCTTCCAGCCAGTATGTACGAAAAAGGAACAGATCACACAATGAATGAGCACGATGATTCGGACGCCTGCGCTATGGGCCCTCTAGAGATCTCTCAAGCGCGCATATTCCAGCAATTGCTTGAGCTCGACACCAAAAGAAAAAAAAAAACAAGCGGACCAGATGTGGTCCCTAGTGAAATTTTGCAGCGATATGCTGAGTGGGTATCTTTTTAGCTATCAATAATCTTTCGGAAGCTCTTGGAAACCTGTTCTCTAATTCAAAACTGGCGCAGCACTGTTGTGATTCCTGTTTTCAAATCCGGCAGTCCATGTCAAGGCAAAAACTATCGTCCCATATCGCTCACTTCTGTTACTTGCAAGTTTATGGAACATGCAGTAGTAAATCATGTCATTCATTTCCCCGAGGAGAACAACTTCTTTTATTCATCACAGCATGGATTCTGAAGCGGTATGGCCACTGTTTCACAGCTCATTGAAAGTGTTCATGATTTTCTATCTAGCTTAGAATGCCCACGAACAAACTGACGTCATCTTCATAGATTTTGCCAGGGCATTTGTAATGGTTCCACATAGGCAGTTGATTTTGCATCTTAAGAATGCAGGTAGTGGTTCAGATATTGTGAACTGGATTGCAGCCCACTTGAGTGGACGTGTACAATCCGTCGTATTGGAAACTGCATGGCTAGTTCTCTAGAAGTTCTGTCTAGAGTTCCACAAGGGTCAGTGCTGGGGACTTTGTTTTGTATTTATGTAAATGATATTCCGTGTGTAAAAAAGTGCCTTGCTAGCTCGAGAAGCCTATGTTTTGAAAATTTCACAAACACTCATGTAAAACACCCAGTATATTGCTACTGCGTTCTCGACGCCACAAGAGGGCCAGCCTTGGCTGTCAGCAGTCTATTAGGGCAAACGTTTCTCTCCGTTTGAGCAAACCTGCCGCGGATATGCAGTCTGCGTGTGTTTTCTTGCTGTTGTCCCGTTTTCCCCTTCGCTGTCGCGCTCTCATTGCCATTTCATTATTTGAAACAGGCTAAAATGACACGACAGCAAAAAATGCAGCTGATTTTACGCTGTTCAAAAACACCCAGCACCCAAGTACAATGGGGAACGCAAAACAAAGTAAACGCAACAGCACAACTTGAAAGAAAGGCTGCCATTTAGCTAATATGGTTGCCTTTCGTTCCTTCAGTGTGTTTCAGAGTATGTGGTCAATTTGCTTGCTAACGAACGTTTAGTCAAAGATCCGAACATAACATGTAACTCGTACCCAGCAATTCTGAACAAAAGCATTTTTGAACGCGAAAGAGTTGATGAGCGCAATTTTTATTTTATTATAATAGAACATTTCCCTATAACAATCAATACATCCACAGATCTCCTGTCGAGAGCCTCGCCTTTCTGCTATTAACGTTTTGGAGATCCGCAAAGTCGTACCCTGTTTGTTTACTATGGGAGTGATATCTTCTCCGTGTGAATGAAGGAAATGCTTTAAACATAAGGATTGTGTTAAAAATTGGAAAAATTTACCATTGCCTTTAATATTTTCATAACAGTACCTTATATTTTAATATTCAAAATTGTTGTCCAAGAATGCTGGACATGTTTAAAATTCCATCATATGTCGAACGCACTCGTTTCTCAGTACTTGTACTCCAAACTATGGCGCAAGGACGTTGCGCTCAAGAGTACATGCGCTTGCGCCTCGAAGGCACCCTAAAATTTCTAATGTCTCCGCACAGCTCCGTCGACTCGAACGTCATTTCAACAAAATGTCGTTCATAAACTTCGTATAGCGGCGCAAGTTCGGCAGCAGAGTTGAGAAAAATGTTATTTGGACGGCATCGAAAGCTGCCTGGTTTCTTTCAACATAAGTGTTTTCGCTGAGCCTCGACGTCTTTTCGCAACTAAGAACGAGTATTTTTATTTGTCGAGTGCGGAAGAAGCGATATGTACACGTCACATCAGGCAAAGCTAACTCAAACACTAACTCAAAGCTAACTAGCTGCTTATTCTGCAATAAGACCTCCATGTTCCAGAGATTCCATCACGAATCATTCATATTTGCAAATTTTTTTAACGCTTGGAAATACGTTTTGTTGAAAGAATTTATAATGATGCTGTAACGTTAGGTGTACGGGTACCCTTCTACGTGACTAGAAAAAAAAACGAAAATTGTTTCCTTTCTTTTGCATGGTGCAATGGAGGAATTAATGTCATCCATTTTCGGCAGCAAAGCGTACACAGTTTCTATGACCCATCCCTGCCTACTGATACCGTACACGTAAAATGTGCCTTGTATATGTCTACTGAATTATCAATGTCAGAGCTAATTCTGCGGAAAAACGTGGGACTTTCTGGCTAATTTTTCGCTGGTGACCTCTAAATTTGGATATTCCGAGTGCAATCACCATGCTTGAAAGACTTAAACTCCCCGGGGTATTGTGCATATATCTAAATGTAGCCAAAATAATCCCGATGAAAATTTCGTAAGCAGTGATGTAGAGGAATTCGGCATCCAGCCCCTAACAAAAGATCCAGTAAAGAAAACTTTAGATCGAAAAAGAGGAGGAGTGAAAGACAGGGATGTTAACCAGAAAGGGATTCCGGTTGGCTACCCTGCACTGGGGAAGAGGGATTAGGGGGCTAAAAGGAGAAAGAGAGAAGAGGAAAAAGGCATAACACACACCCACACGCACAACGCTGTCACAATTTGTCACTCAATCCAGTCGCTCTCAAGTAGGCAAAGAGTGCCTTGTATGCCTTGAGGGCAGTCGACTGCTGTGGCCACGGACCGAGGATCTTTTGCTCTGTTAATGGGCGAGGATCGAGGCGGTCCAGGGCACAACACAGTGTATGTCTTGCACTCGCAAATGCAGGGAACTCACAGAGAAGATGAGCGATGGTCTCCTCGTAACCACAGCTCTCACAGGCAGGGCTGTCGGCCATCCCTATCCGGAAAGCATAGTAATTGGTAAATGCAACACCGATCCATAAACGGCATAACAGTGTTGCGTCGCGACGTTCTAAGTTACGCGGGAGAAGAAGGCGCAGTTCAGGGTCCAGTGCCTTGAGGCGGAGGTTGCAAAAATCTCCCGTGTTCCACGCTGAAAGTGTGAGCTCGAGCGCCAAAGGGCGATGCCCACACGCAGCGTCAGGTCCCGATATTGGGATCCTCACTGGAAGTCCCTCGTTGTGAGCAGAACGCGCAGCCGCATCGGCCTGGTGATTACCGTTAATACCACAGTGTGTTGACAGCCATTGAAAAATGATGTCATGACCATTGGAAACGGTGCCGTGGTACAGTAGACGGATCTCAGCAACAAGTTGCTCCTGCGACCCCCGTCGTAGCGCAGCTTGCAGGGCTTGAAGGGCTGCTTTATAGTCGGTGAAAACCGTCCAGTCATGTGGAGGTTCTTGACTGATGAACTCTACCGCAGACCGTAAGGCTGCGAGTTCCGCAACAGTTGAAGATGTTGGATGGGTCGTCTTCACTTTCATGAAGATGGATCTGGCCGGTATCACCACCGACCCCGCAGAACTAGTCGAGTGAACTGATCCATCTGTGTAAATATGTATGCGGTGACTGTGGTAAGAATGCAGGTGATACACCAGCTTCCTTTGTAATGCCAGGAATATAGAGGTGAATCCGAGGTTCATGAAGACTCCATAAGGGTGAGCTCGGTCTTGACGAAGGAGTGAACTGTGATGGAAGATATGCGCGATGGGCTTCAATGACTTTGGCGAATGCAGTACGCGGCATAATTATTGGGAGTGTTGCGAGGTGATGACAGGGAACCCGTGTGAGGTGCCGAATATGTGTTCTCATGGTGTCAACAGCAATGTTTGTAGTAACAGGATGTTCCCGGGCAACAAGAACAGTTGCTGCTGTTGATGCACATTTAGGCAGTCCAAGACAGATACGGCGAGCTTGCGCTTGCACACTTTGAGGAGACTTAATATTTGTTTTTCTAATGGAACTGAATATCAGAAGACTGTACCGCATGTAGCCCAGAAATAGGGAACGGTACAGTTGTAGCATCGAGCGCACTGATGCGCCCCAGGACTTTCCCCCGAGGAAGGAGAGGACGTGGACAATCGAAATTAGTCTCTTTCCCATGTCGTAGATATGCGGACTCCACGAGAGGTTCCTGTCGATGACAACACCAAGGAATTTATGGCTTCACTCGTAGGGAATGGCTTCGCCATTGATGCGAATGGTGTAACGTGACATTATTTTGCGTGTGAACGCCTCAAGTGAACACTTTTCTGTCGAAATGTTCAGGCCCTGCAAGCGAAGATAAGATGTCAATATCGATGCCCCCTTTTGAATTCTTGCACGAACTTGAGGACGGGTCACCCCTGATGCCGAAATACAGATGTCGTCTGCATATACCGAGATCTGAACAGATTGTGGCAATACGTCGACCAGGCCGATAAGAGCAAGGTTGAAGAGAACTGGGCTCAGCACTCCACCCTGAGGGACTCCGCGGGAATTTCGGTGTAAGAACGTTGGTCCGTCCGCAGTCAGGACAAAAAACGACCTCTCTGATAAATAGCTGAGTATCCAGCTGAACGTGCGGCCTTCGATCTCAGCAGCTTCCATTGCGTCCAAAATGGCCTGATGCGTTACGTTGTCGTACGCGCCCTTGATATCCAAAAACAATGCCACGGTCAATCTTTTCAAACATTTACTGTGGTGCACCGACGTTACAAGGTCAATCACGTTGTCGATAGAAGAGCGGGCCCGTCGGAACCCAGACATGAAGGTTGGATAAATCTGATATCGCTCCAAGTACCATTCCACGCGTGTGAGCAGCATTCTCTCCATGACTTTGCCGACGCAGCTGGCGAGTGCAATTGGACGGTATGATGAAAGCTCGAGCGGTGATTTCCCCGGCTTAAGAAGTGGAACCTGACGACTGGTCTTCCAATCATGAACTATGCCAGCAGTCCATGACTTGTTATAAGTGTCCAAAAGAGCCCTTCGAGCTTC
This sequence comes from Amblyomma americanum, assembly GCF_052857255.1. Classification (NCBI taxonomy): domain Eukaryota; kingdom Metazoa; phylum Arthropoda; class Arachnida; order Ixodida; family Ixodidae; genus Amblyomma; species Amblyomma americanum. The sequence continues at coordinate 144,352,556 of NC_135502.1, read as the reverse complement.
TTGGCCAAGGTTGGCAAGTGCGGAGTACGTCACACCATCGGGCCCTGGTGATGATGACCTTCTACAATAAGCCAGCCCAGCATCAAGTTCTTCCATGGAGAATAGTGCATACATCCGAGAATCCCGTGAGGGTGGAACATTTTTGCAGTGCAGCGCTGCGCCTGGATGCGGAGGGCCTGTTATTCTTGCGCATAAATCTTCAGCTACCTCAACCACACTGCGCCTTTGGTGGAGCGCTACGGATTTGAACGGGTAGCGCTGTTGAGGTTACGTGCGAAGACCTCGAATTACACTCCAAACGCGTGACAAAGGCTTTCGTGGATCAAGTGTTTGGAAAAATGTCCTCCACCGTTGTGTTTGCAGTGCCTGAATTCGGCGTTGAATCTTCTTCTGTATGCGCCTAGTATCTCTTAGGTCTAGTAGACGCGACTTTGCACGTCGGTATCTGCGTTCTGCCCTGCGTCGTTGTGATCGCAGTCACTGCAATTCGAAGTCAAAATCGGTGTAGTTAGTGACAGGGTTAAAGGGGCAGGTGGCGTGTTCCATGGCCTCCTTAATTTTTTGTTCACGACCGGTAGAGAAGCCCTCTGCCCAAGCAGCCCCCATAAGTGATTTTGCCGACGCAGCTGGCGAGTGCAATTGGACGGTATGATGAAACTCGAGCGGTGATTTCCCCGGCTTAAGAAGTGGAACCTGACGACTGGTCTTCCAATCATGAACTATGCCAGCAGTCTATGACTTGTTATAAGTGTCCAAAAGAGCCCTTCGAGCTTCTTGGCCAAGGTTGGCAAGTGCGGAGTACGTCACACCATCGGGCCCTGGTGATGATGACCTTCTACAATAAGCCAGCCCAGCATCAAGTTCTTCCATGGAGAATAGTGCATACATCCGAGAATCCCGTGAGGGTGGAACATTTTTGCAGTGCAGCGCTGCGCCTGGATGCGGAGGGCCTGTTATTCTTGCGCATAAATCTTCAGCTACCTCAACCACACTGCGCCTTTGGTGGAGCGCTACGGATTTGAACGGGTAGCGCTGTTGAGGTTACGTGCGAAGACCTCGAATTACACTCCAAACGCGTGACAAAGGCTTTCGTGGATCAAGTGTTTGGAAAAATGTCCTCCACCGTTGTGTTTGCAGTGCCTGAATTCGGCGTTGAATCTTCTTCTGTATGCGCCTAGTATCTCTTAGGTCTAGTAGACGCGACTTTGCACGTCGGTATCTGCGTTCTGCCCTGCGTCGTTGTGATCGCAGTCACTGCAATTCGAAGTCAAAATCGGTGTAGTTAGTGACAGGGTTAAAGGGGCAGGTGGCGTGTTCCATGGCCTCCTTAATTTTTTGTTCACGACCGGTAGAGAAGCCCTCTGCGCAAGCAGCCCCCATAAGTGATTTAAAAACTGTCCAGTCAATGCGCTGCCTACACATGGCTGGGAAAAATGTCGAATGGCTGGTAATAATCAGATAGGCTGGGATATGGTCGCTGCCATGGGTTTCTACGTCCGAAAATCGCCGGACGCTGTTGTTAAGGCACTTTGAAAAGAAAGTCAAGTCCAAGCAGCTGCTATTAGTCACCCCTCGTATTTAGGTCGGGCTTCCGTCATTCAGGCACTGGAGGTCATGGTCAGAGGCGAAGGACACAAGCCGTCTTCCCCTAACGTCCCTCCTAACACCTCCCCACATGGTGTGATTAGCTTTGAAGTCACCCATAATAACCCACGGAGCTGGTGTAGCTCCCATCAAACCACTCAACCTTCTGGCGTCGAAACGACTTGATGGCGCCAAGTACACCGCCAGTAGCGTAAACGTCAGGTCACGGCTCTTCACTGTCAGGCAAACGTACTGATTGTCTTCGTTCGGAGGAACTGAATGTTGCACATATGTAAGTGCATGTTGAATGTAGAATATGACTTTGCTGGATCGGTTGCACGTGGGTGATGAAAATGCCTCGTAACCAGATATTCGCAAAATTGCCGGGGTCTTCGGTTCACAAATCACAACAATGGGGAAGTGTTTCTCGTAGACGTAGTGCCGTAAATCGGAAATCCGGGACTGGAGCCCACGAGCATTCCATTGGAAACTGAAACCTTGCTTGACTTTCTTTTGAAAAGACAGGTTCGAAGGAGCCATGTTGCCATCTACTGTAGAGCCGTAAGAACTGGATGTAGCGCGTCCAGCACTTGAAGTGCGCTATGTGCTGCTGGCGTGTGTAGGCTGGAAAGCAGAGCACACATGGCATTCATTAGTGTCGTGAGCATTGCAATCACTTGCATATCTGGGCCATGGCCTTGATCGTGCCCGTTGGCTGGATCAGTCGTAGGCGCTGCACACTGCACTGAGTGCGCCAACATCCCTGACGCAGTAGGCGTAGAAGGCTTTGGCAGTGGTGGCCAAGTTGCATATGAGGCAGCAGGTCCAGCCTGACCAAGCGCCGGGCTCCCTTGATTTGGTACGGTTTTTGGTGGAGGCAGACAAGCTGCAGTTGGGTTTGGGGCATTATTGTCAAATGTGACTGCTTTCTTTGACGACCTTCGGCGGCGCGAACGACGTCGTTGCACCTTCGCGGCGGCTTGTTTGTGCGTAGAATGGTCTCGCACCATTGGCTTCAGTACCGCCCGCTCGGTCTTTAGATGGGGGTAATCTTTCGAGGAAGAGTTATGAGGGCTGTGGCAGTTGGCGCACTTCAAGGTAGTCGCGCGGCAAACATCACCGCTGTGTGACTCGGAGCATCGCGGGCACACGATGGAGTTGATGCAGACGCCGCTCACGTGGCCGATCCTCATGCACTTCCTGCATTGAAGTGGCTTAGGCACAAAAGGTCGAACTGGATGACGAAAGCGCCCAACCTTCACGTACGGTGGTATGCAGTCACCCTTGAAGGTCAGCTTTATGCATGGAGATCTGCCCAACCGCTGAACTTGAATGATGGAAATGCCGTCGGTTGCCGGCTTGATCAACATGAGTAAATCTTCATCACAGATGGCGATATCGACGTTGTAGATTACGCCAGCCGTAGTGCCGCTGTCCTGGAGATTAAGGGGGCGTACACTGATGTTGCCGACTTTTGTGATTGCGGTTAAATTCTCTAGTGAACTTCGCTCCACCACATCAATGGCAATGACGTTTTTGAATGGGTTGATTCTGACATCTTTTAAGCCTCCCGGTACAAGGCTCTCCAGATAAATAGAGATGGCTTGCCTGTTCAGTAGGTTCAAGTTGTCCGTTGAGTTTAACGGCACAAACAAGGCAGTATGCGCTGAGGAACTTCGCGCCGTGATGATCGTTGGCGTTCTTGATGAGGACACCGTTGACGTGCTCGATGAGGACGATTCGGCTTGTCTACGCACTCTGCGCTTGGCCTTCTTGCCAACAACCGGTATGAAACCGTCGTCGGCCGAGGACGAGGAGTCTTCACTTGGCACCGAGTACACAACAGTGCCCTGGCTGCTCGAGTCACTCGGGCGGTGCAGGCGCTTCCTCTGGGCGGCTGCTGCCGACCCACCGGGTTCCAATAGAGGCACAGCAGCCTCTACTTCCATCGCCGTGGCAAAAAGGGAGCGGCGCCTCCCTGATTATAGCACAAATTACCAAAAAATTGCACAGACGTGAAGGCAGCATTCTGATACAGAACAACTTCGTCTTCTTCGTCTTCGTAGTAAAGAAAACTTTACTACAATAAAAAGAGGAAGGCCGGCTGCTGAGGATCACTTAAATCCAGATCACTTGGGGGAAGGTGGGAAGATTGTGGAAGAAAATCTTGGTGTCTAGTTGCGCAATGCCTCGCGACTCAGAATATTTCCCTAATATTAGAATTTTAACGCTGTCTAAATCTGTAAGAGAGGGGCCACCACGGACTTGAAAAACTGCAGATCGATCAAGTTATTGTCCGTTGCCTACACGATATTTACTAAACATTTTGCTAATATAATTAGAACAGCCTTAGTCTTATTTATACGAAATGCCCAGGGTGGCTTTTGTAAAGGCTTCTCGGCATTAAACCATATATCAATATTAGATCACATGTTCCCACCCCCTCTCCGCGCCACAAAAATAACATAATCATTGACACGAAAAACGTACTAGGCGACAGAAGACAGAGGAATCCAACCCGCAGGTAGACAATAGTGGTCAAACTAAACTTATTTCAGTGATAATCAACATCACCACAAAGGTAAGTACGGAAGCCGTGTCGGACCATCCAGCGATATCAGGCGAAATATCACAGCCTGTCTGAGGTGTCGACAGGTAAGGGGTTCTCTCCAATTTGTACAGGAGGGCGGATTCGTTCCACGGGCCACAAGAACGGCCGCCAGGAGTGACTGCGCAGCTTTCGAATTACGAAATTTCGCCTCCCTTTCCTACTTGGTTCTTCCAGACACGCTCGGATTGATCGTACCCTCTAGACATTCATTTGAGGATATATGTCTCATGGAAGTCTGCTGGCACCAATGTCAGGAACGTTCTTCTTCACTTGTATGTCTATCTACCTAACTTGTTTGTCTACACCGTGTCTGGAGTTCGTTAAGACGCCTGCCCCTTGACGACCACTTCTGAGGAATAGCGTTGGCACAGCTAAGCCACCAACTCTTACCACGCTTTCGCACGTTTCCAAAGATATTTGGGCTTTGCAAAGGCAAGGGCACGCTCGAATAAATTCAGCTATCAGAGTATTTTCAAACTTATTTCCACATTCCTTATAGAAGACAGGAAACTGTCAACGGCCGCAAAGAACACGATCGATTTTTTTTTAAATTACAGATACGAGAAACATTGTCACACACCAAATTTTTATTTCGCTGCTAACGCCGTAACTCCTATGGGGAACGCCTCTTTCGGGGTATTGAGTAGAAAGAAATTTCCTCGATTTGACGCATGCCACACCTTTCGCGGCAGTTACAGCTTCAAAAGACCAGTGGCGATTCATGATGGATAAACAGTCTTTTAAGAAACCATTTAGCCTAACCTTATTTTTTAAGCAAGCTATGTTTGTAGCTCTGATACTCCGCAAATCATTGTGGGCGTCGCCCGGGAAACACAGCGAACCTGAAACCGAGCATAGGGCCGAATCTGAGACTGTTGAGGAGGTCTACCTTTTCCGCAACATTTCGCCCTTTTTTTACCTAAGCAAAGAATTCAAGACATTTTGTTCAAAATTTCTCTTATCTAATTACCTAATTCTAGTCTGCATGTCTGTTTATTTCATCCAAGTATCTTTTTTCGTGTGAAGTTTTAAGTGCCAATAACGACTATTTGGTGCTTGGGGAATTCAACATTCATGTATTTATATCACGTACTACTTTCGAATCAACTTTCTATATTTTAGCCATAATTGTGATTTGCTACCTTCGATGCCGTATTGTGTAGCTAAGTGTCCCGACATGGTCGTCAAGTAAGCCATGCCCCCTGTTCGTGTTCACACTAAACGTGTAACGCTTTCTGTTCTGACTGACTGACTGACTGACTGACTGACTGACTGACTGACTGACTGACTGACTGACTGACTGACTGACTGACTGACTGACTGACTGACTGACTGACTGACTGACTGACTGACTGACTGACTGACTGACTGACTGACTGACTGACTGACTGACTGACTGACTGACTGACTGACTGACTGACTGACTGACTGACTGACTGACTGACTGACTGACTGACTGACTGACTGACTGACTGACTGACTGACTGACTGACTGACTGACTGACTGACTGACTGACTGACTGACTGACTGACTGACTGACTGACTGACTGACTGACTGACTGACTGACTGACTGACTGACTGACTGACTGACTGACTGACTGACTGACTGACTGACTGACTGACTGACTGACTGACTGACTGACTGACTGACTGACTGACTGACTGACTGACTGACTGACTGACTGACTGACTGACTGACTGACTGACTGACTGACTGACTGACTGACTGACTGACCAAAAGTGAATCCTCCGTCGGTATGTGCCATTCCTCCCGAGGCCAACAACAATACCCATGTAAGGTGCACTAAAACAGAGCGAAACATTTATAAACTGCCATGCTGCTCGAGAAGAGGCAACCGGAGAGTGCGCGAGCATGCAGCTCGGGTCAATATATCTTCGCTGCCACCTCATTTCCGCTCTTAGCGACACACGGAGGCGACCCACCACGGCCGAACAAAAAAGACGGCTCTTGCTCACTCCAGAAAAGAGGCGCCGACGAAGTGACATTAAGTGCTCTCCGACTTGGCTGTTTTTGCGTAGTAAGGTTTGAATGATTCATTAGTAAATAATATGTCGAAGGACATAAGACAATCTCATTCATTCAGCGAGTGCTAAACTCGCCCTTGCTCAGGGAATTGCATTCCAGCGTTGGCGGTAGAACAGATCTCTATGCTCTTGAGTCTTCTAAGTCGCTCTGTCCTCCAAGTACTTCTTTCATCTTTATCTGGAAATCGCTCCACTTTTTGCCTCATTTAAAATCTTGTGCCCACTTCATCCCGCCACCGTTTCACTATTTCGCCATTTCAGCACTACTTTTGCGCGCCTGCAAAAGATACAGCATACTCATAGTATAAACCAAAATTTTGAGGGTATCTGAAAACAGGGCTGAAGCGTGGTGCTTATAGAAACCGCTGTTAAGAATAGCCGAGAGCCGGCAGAAACGTGGAATGAAGTGTTTTCTTAACGAAGAGTTTCAAACCTTGCTACATTCTTATGAAACAAGGAAGTTCTTTATTATTTGTCTTAGCAAACTACACGCAAAAACACACACGCACAATTCATATCTAAGCAGGATGCCTTACACGATGAACTTAAGCGGATATTCCGACTTCCATGCATCAATTGTTGAATCCGAACGAAGATGCTCAGAATCAAGGTCTAGGCTGTGGTATAGAGATAACTGCGGCCTACATCTGAAATTATCGTGCCGCAATGCTTAGGAAGGTAGCTTTAATATCCCAATGTGCATAACTGGGCATTTCAAATAGGCTAGCCTTGCGCGTTTAACGGGCCACTATGATCGTCTCTGCGAAAACATTTAGAGCCACGACCACACTTTACGGCTGAGAAAATTCCAAGAAAAGTCCTTTCCCGCTCTCTTTCAAATAAAGCCAATCCCCAAGTCTTATACGCTGGCCGCCAAGGCTTCTCATTGCCATCGTAGCGAACTGCATTTGGTTGGTGCATCATTTTGTTTCACTGCTGAATGACAGATGACGCTTCGTATTCCGCTAGTTTCTCTAGCTGGTTTTCTTTGCGCCATTCGTTTGGACACAAAAGAAACTGACATTAAGGTTACACCCTGAACTATTTATGTTGTCGAGAACCTGTTTCCCCTCCCCATTTCGACGCGGCCCATCTTCACCACCGTGCGTCAGAACAGCACCGCCTGGACGAGGAGGGAAGTCTCCCTCATGGGGAGAGAGAACGGCGACGGGAGCGCCACCTGGTAGGTTACGCGGAATTCTGCGGAACCGGACATGATCTCTTCGGGATCCGGTCAGCGTCACGAGCGGTTGCAGCCGCAGGCTCTCGCCACCTTCCGCAGCAGGCGCACGGGGATCCGTTATGCCTTGCCGCTGGACTTCTGGTTCCAGGAAGCGAAGTGGGCGCCGCAAACGCGCGCTGTCTGCACCATCCCCGGCAATTCCTCGGGGATTGGACTTGCCCCAAGAATGCGGCGCGCACGGGAAAACACTGCCACCATTATCGGCGCATACAGACGTTAGCCGCCGATATCTCCGGTGTCGCGCCCCTGTCCCAGCCGCTAAGTCGGAAGCCCTTCTTAGGTAGCCTGCTATTTCCGAGGAATGCCGCGTTGATGTTTTGTAGCTAGCTGGCCCGCTCTGAGTATTAATTGCAAATGTAATAAATAGCATATAAGTGTTGATGCTTGATCGTCCCTCCCTTTGTCCCTGCCATATTTCCATATGGCAGCGAAACGTGTGGCAAGCTCGTGGGACAAGGGACGACAGTCAGTGCGGTTCGTGGAATGCTCGCCCGGATTTGGAACAGCGTTATGCCTGACCCGAATTCGGAGTTGCTAGCAAGGCTAAGATGCTTACTTGACAGCAAGATGAGCGTTATAGCAGCATGATAGAATTGCCGTGCATGCTACGCTTTTGAAGAGCACTTTATCGGTGCACCTTTGGAAGGTGAACCTACGAGGTCCGCACATGGAGAGCGATACCGAGACGTCCGCGGAGAACAGCAAGCCAGAAGCGAGTGAATGCGGAAGCCTGAAGGGTGGCCCGATTTTTCTTGTACATAGATGTTAAAATTCTCTGTTCTATCTCTTTGGCTCTGGGATCCGGGCGCCGTAATCAGCTGATTTGGATTGCAGTCATGATTGCAGGAAAAGCACTTGGGCGCTGCGACACCGCGGGAAACGGTGGGCGCCGTTCGCGTTAGGGTCACCTTGGCAGAAACATATCTCCTCGTGGCGTTGTCTTCTAGCTATTGTCCTTGGCCCTTTGCAGGCACGGCAAGTGTCAGAGCGAGTAGGCCTAAGGCTCTTCGGGAGCTGCCTCTCGCTTTTGGGTGGACATAGTCGTACAGTGGCGCAAGTACGCGCAAACGGGTTTGCTTGTTTTATAGTTAACCTCGATAGAGCCGAGTAGTCTCGTTCAACTATAGAAAGCTTACTTTCTTCAGACGAACTTGTTTTTTTTTCTGAGGGGGGGGGGGGGGGGCTGCGAAGCGAAGTGACCGCTGAATCAGAGACGCTAATGCCGTTCAAGTGAGCTTAAAACCACCATGGGACCGCTACCCATGGCCTCCCCCGTCAAGTGACACACGCAAAGTGAGCATAAAGTTACCATTTTATTCCGGGCCGAACAAGCCCTTCCAAAGGGGTACAACATAAAACGTAAAACATAGCGGAGTAGCTGAGCTTGAGGCCAATTCTCTCGAGAGCACAGTGCTAAGGCTTCAAGAATTGAGCGCTAGCCCCTGAGCGCGGCAGAGCACAAATGCACGGACGCGAATGGGACGAGCAGCACAGGTAAGGGCACGGAGCGGCGCATGAAACCTTGCTGCTCGTGTAGAAGCCACTCACGCCAAGCAGCTATCCCATTTTTGCAGGTGAGTCATGCCAAAAGATACGTCCCAGACCGCAAAAGCGACCACCGCCGATTCATTTAAGAAAGAAGAAAAAACTGGACTATTTGACAATTATTTCAATAAAGTTTCAGTAAAGTATATCCTGGGAAAAAATGTTTTGCTAACGTGAGCGCCGTTTGAAGTTCCCGCGAAGACGCAAAAGTTGGTTGTAAATATTTTTTAAATGCAATGTAAACCAGGGTACAATAATAAATTTTATTTTAGAATATTCAAGTTTGAAGTTTATGCATTCCTCTGTTACAGAGGTGACAAACGCGAATAAAGAAAGAGCTAAAGGCGCAGCCTGACAAGGGCTCCTGCCCTATCGAGCAGTAATAGACAGGGTGAAATTTCAAGCAAAACTTGGTAGCATATACCATACGTCTTGTACAGACAGGAAACCATGAAAATCAACATAAAGTAAAACTGTAATAACACTAACAAGCATAGGAAATAAACCAAATATACGTAGCACAGGCTTAAACAGAAAGTTAAATTACTGTAGTTTAACAAGGCAAGATAAGGATATATTATAAACTTAAGTATTTATTACTACACTCTTCAGCAGGAATTTTCTCAATGACTTCTTTGAAATACGTGTTCTGAAATCAATCCAGTTTCCTAGGTTGTTTAGAAATAGGGGGACTTGGTAGTTCAAGTGTTGCGTGCCATAGTTTGTATGTATGCGCGGTGTTCTAAGCGTTTCTTTTCGCAAGGAGTACCGGCTTCGTGTCTTAGGCCCGACGCTATCATATAGCTTATTTTTTTTTATGAACTGCGCAAGCTTTTAATAGTACATCTGACTAGTTTTAAGGATTTCATGTTTTAAGAAGAGGGGTTTGGTCCGCAAATCTAAATGGAAATCATTCGTTTTATTCTTTCAATGACTACATTAATGAAATCATGCAGGAATTTTGCGCGTTTTCTTCTTTCAGTTAAAAAGCAACAAATATGGTTATTTAAGAATCTATTTGCATAAACGTTGCTAATGTTTCAGCCAAAAAATTTCCTGTTGCTATCATTTGTTTCTGTTACTTCCGCTGAAAGAAAATATAAATTGTTGAACAGGATGAATTTTAGAAAAATTATTTCAAAACTTTCCAAAACGTTAATTTTCCCGGAGATTCACAATAAATATAAGATTAAAGCCCGGCGTATACAGATGTGTGAGGTCACTGATAAGGCATACCAAATTTGTTGCTTATAACAGTAAATTTCAATTCAAGTAAGGTTTCTTTGACGTTATGAAAACGATTGAAATCCGTAATCAGTCGCCTTTTTTCGGATCTGTGTCTTCGCTGCAGAACACTAACTATAGTGCTCAGTGTTAACTGCAACGTACAAGATGTGGTAGGCGGTCGGCACTAGAAGCACTGCTAGTCCTATGCTGCTAGAAATTGCTGGAGGTAGCTCGCGATGCAAACATCAATGTTTGCAATGTACACATAATGTTTCACCTAGTAGGTTGCTCTTAGACAGGGGGCAAGTGATTTATAAAGAAGCGGAACCCCAGTTGGTTCCCATCTGAAGCTTTTCAAACTAAACTGAGCACGCAGGAGTGCCTTCAACTCGGCCTCACACAGTGTTGGGATTTGAAGGCGCGGGCTCCCTTTCCAAGCCATTGCACCCTGACAAGCCGAGCACCAGGCCGGGGAATGGCTTGTACCCATTTTGAGGAAACCGGTTGGTAACCGGCCGGCGGCGGGAGTCGAACCCACCACCTCCCGTAGCCGAGGCGGGTACTCTACCACGAGGCCAAGGCTGCGGTACGCGCCGCCTTTTATTGTTATGGCACTAATTAGCACTGTGGCTCACTGCTAAGTGAATAAGACTTGTGACGTCTTGCGCACGGCAGTTCGTATTAGGCACAATAGTACGAGATCTGCAGTGACGACACAGTTCGACAGTATCTGCAAAAGGGGTTGATTGAAGACATTAAATTTTTTTTTTCTTGCCGCAAACGAAATTTCAGATTACATGCAAAGAAGCTCTTACATATTATGAGCCATCTCTCGTATTTTTATGTGGAGGTCCTTCATCCTTAATTTACACCTCAATCTCGGGCGAAAATCATTTATTGCGAACTTAGGAAGCAATTTTTTCTAAAAATTACTGTTTAACAAATTCTAATCCTTTTTAGCATAAGCTGCAAAAACCGCTCAAAGCAGAATAAATTCTTTTTGGTTGAAACTTTAACGATGTGTTCATCAAAATTCCTTAAAACGCCACATTTTTTGCTTCAAACAAAACACGAAAAATTTCTTCACGGGTTCATTAATAAAGTCAGATGACAAAGCAAGTGAAATCAATGCAAGATAAAATTTGTCATTATACCGTGTTTCAAGTTTTGTTTAATATTTTTTTTACTCCAACCAACTTTTCCTTCTTTCCGAAACCTCAAAGACCACTCACGTGAGCGAACAAAAATTTTTTTCGAGAAAAATACTTCACTGAAGCTCCATTCTCATAATCGCGAAATAGCCTAATTTTTATTTAAACAAAGAGGGGTAGTCGCTTTTTGCGGCCAGGCATGCTTGTTATGGAATGATTCAGATGCCGTTTCTGTGTTCGCTCTTCATCTTGGAAAGGTACCGCCCCGCGGTTCGAGTAGTCTGACGCAATTTAAAGGTTATCACAATTTTTTTTTCCGTCTAGAGCGGGCCAACAAATTTTTCTTCGCGTGACGGTATCTTAGACCGCAAAAAATTTGCCGGTGCAAGATAAAAGAATCTGTCCGCCAGATAAACTCATGTTTTGTTTTTACAGCCCTATTGCAAAAATACTAAACCGAGTTAGAGCAGCTCAATTAGAGCAGGTTAACACTGTAGTAATGATCTTCAAATCGCCTTAGGCTACATTCCACCGACTCGTGCTCGCCGCCTAAACCGTTATCGCCCACTAGCAGAGCTCCCGACTGAATCTCCCCCCCCCCCCACCTCCCCCTCGCGTTGCTTTGGCTGCCTTTATCAAGTAACTGCAGCAGCGATCACATGCCACTTATCACCAGCAATAGTATTGTTATCCGCAGATGCACTGCACCCGCCAGCACCGTCTTTGTCAAAAGTAACCGAGCAATGGGGTGTTTCTTCTTAGCCGTGTAGCGGCGCACTTGGCGCAGCTCTTAAGCTGTAAATCTGGGTGAGGTAATTGTCACATATAGTAGGGAGCCTAAATTAAATTTTAAAGGAAAAGGGTGTGAAGAAGACCACCCAAATTAACCGAAGAATAAAGAAGAGGAAGAACAAGCATTCGTTGAGGTGGAGAGAGAAATTGGTGGAGAAGCATTCCGGAGGTGGACAGAGATGATTGGTGGAGAAGAGAAGACGACGACAAGGCTTACGTGGACTAACACCCAGGCTATAAAAGGGCCACCAGTGAGAGTTAGGCACGGGGGGGGGGGGGGGGGGGGGACAGCAGAGAAGCGGAGGCTCCGGCGGGTATAGGACACTTTGGCTGGAAGAGAGCGACACCGGTTACTGCTCCGGTGAGCTCGCGTTCTACGACATCGCATCGTGGACTTCCTGCCGTGCCTGAGACCGTTCCGGAGAGTCAACAGAGGACGCTACCACCTGCTACGGCCAGGGGTGTCTCCAGCGCTGTTGCCACCCATCCGGTTGGTGCCCCCAACGCCAACAACACCGGCATCACCTCCACGGGCGCTTGGACCTGGAGCTTGTACGACGCAGCCAGCGACGCCAGGCCGACCACGTCGAACACCGCCAGCGACGCCAGCCCGAGCACGCCGAACGCAACCTCGAAGCCGGCTACGGGATCCACACAACGCCGCAGCCCCGCCGAACCAACCGTGAGCACTAACGCCGAACGCTAATAGTAGAACACTAGTAGGAGACCCTAGTATAAGTGTGCTGGGATCGTGTGTATTTATTGTCTTTGTGCTTTGTGTTAGTTTTGTTAGTTTTGTGTTCTAGTGTGTGTGTGCCACGTAGGGTGTATTAAATGTGCGCTTGTGTGGGTACACCCGTCGCCTAGTCCATTCTTTCGGTCCGAGTGTTTTCCGGAGAGATCTGTGACAAAGATAAGTGGCGAGCCTGTGCCAGGATACATTTCCTTTTTCTTTTTTGCTTTGTGTCGGATTTTTCCGATCTCTCGACGGAAGAAAGTATGGACTTGGCACAAACGTTACAACTGGCGCTCAAGCTAGGGTTAAGCAAGGAAGAGGCGATGCGTCCCTATGACGAGGAGGGAAAGAGGAAGAAAGAGGAGGCAAAGAGGCAGAGAGAGGAGGCAGATAGGCAGAGAGAGGAAAGGGCGCAAGCACGTGCAGACGCTCGTGATGCAGAAGAGCGCGAAGAGAAAAGAGCTCGCGAGGCAGAGAGAAGAGCTCGCGAGGCAGAAGAGCGAGAAGAGAAGAGAGCTCGGGTAGCGGAAGAACAGGAGAAAAGAAGGATAGAACGGAAGAAGGAGTTTATTTTGTGGAAACAGGCGCATGTCACGGGAGGATATGAGGAGATCACGGACAATGATCAGCGTTCCTTAGCGGGTACAGAATCTCCTAGACCGGCCAGAGTCGGTCCAAGGAAGCTGATGGCTCCTTTCGATGACAAAAGAGATGATCTGGACGCATATCTGCAGCGATTCGAGCGGATATCTTTGGGGGAAGGCTGGGAGCGCTGTGAATGGGCCACGGCATTGAGCATGTGTTTAGTCGGAGAAGCGCTGAATGTTTTTGGAAGGATGCCTTCTGCTGATTCCATGGACAACGAGAAAGTCAAAAAGGCACTCCTCCAAAGATTTTGGCTTACGGCAGAGGGTTTTCGTTAGAGATTTCGCACCGCGAAACCTGAGGATTCGGAAAACGCTAAGCAGTTTTCCTGCAAGCTATCCAACTATTTTGATAAGTGACTTGATATGTCAAACACAGAAAATAGTTTTGAAGTGGTGCGTGACAAGCTGGTCACAGAGCAATTTTTAGCGTGTTGCAGCTCAAAGCTACCGCTATTCCTGAAGGAAAGAAAGTTCTATTCATTAGAAGAGTTCGCCGACACTGCAGACCAATTCCTCGAGGCACAAGGGCAAAGAAATTTGAGTAAGGCAAAGGAAGAAACCCAAAAGGTCCTAGAGACAGATGCGGCAAAACCAAGAGCTTATGGCAGTGCGTCTAAGGCGCCAGTAAGGTGTTTTCTCTGCGGCAAGGTGGGACACCCTGCAGCTGACTGTCGGACTAGAAGCGCTGCCCAGAGAACACAGGTTGTGTGTCAAGGTTGTAAGAGGAGCGGTCATACTCTGGATGAGTGCCGATACAGAACACAGGACCGAGTTGCTTGCGTGTCGACTCGAGGGTAGAACTTGTCACGCCACCCGAAGTTCCACAGCTGAAAGGAGAGCAAACGCTGCTGGAAAATGAGGCAGTGAGTGGAACACCCAAGTCGAAAGCAGCAATGCCAGTGGTGGTTGGGCAAATAGGGGACCGTCCTATATTGGTGCTCAGAGACAGCGGAGCCAACACAGTCTTGGTTCGGAGAAGCCTGGTGAAGGACGAGGATCTTACAGGGGAAGCGTCGGCCCTCCCTCTTGTAGATAGCACAGTGAGGTACCTTCCTGAAGCTAGGATTCTAATGTCCACGCCATATTATACGGGGCAGGTAGTGGCAAAATGCGTAGACCAACCCATCTACGATCTCATCTTGGGGAACATTACGGGTGCAAGAGGTGTCGAAGACACCGATCCGGAGTGAAAGATGCTCGACGTTGCAGAACATTCAAAGGAGGAAAGGCCTGGGACAGCTCAGACGGGTGATGTCAGTTACTCATCGGCAGTGGAGACAAGAGCTCAAGCGACAGCCCGAGCAACGCAGCGTCCGCTCTCTACTCCTGTTACGATGTGCCTGAGCGTAACACCGCGCGAAATTGCAATTAGGCAAAAAAAAAAGACCCGATCCTGAAGACCTGCTTCGAAAGAGTCGGGGGAAAAAGTGAAAAGAAAGAAGAGTCGTACGTCCTTCGAATATCAGTTGGTAAATGGTCTTCTGCACAGGGAGTGCATATTTCGTTCAGGAAGGCGCGTCCAACAGCTGGTGTTACCAAGAGATATGCGAGAGACCGTGCTACGCTTAGGACATGACGCCATTATGGCCGGACACCAGGGTTTTAAAAAAACGGTGTTTAGGATCACCGAGGAGTTCTTTTGGCCGGGTGTTCAGAGTGACGTTAAGCGCTTTGTTCGCTCATGTGATGTGTGCCAGCGCACAGTTCCGAAGGGAAGAGTTGGTCCCGTACCTCTGAGCAAGATGCCAGCCATCGACCTACCGTTTCAGCGAGTTGCAGTTGACATTGTGGGGCCAATCTCTCCAGTATCCACCAAGGGCAATAGATATGTGCTTACTCTAGTTGACGTGGCCACTCGTTATCTTGACGCTATTCCACTGAGAACTATTGACAGTGTCCAACTGGCGGAGGGTCTTGTGGAAATGTTTTCGCGTTATGGGTTCCCGAGGGAAGTTTTGAGTGACCGGGGCTCGAACTTCACATCGAAACTAATGAGGGAGGTTAACCGCCTTTTGTCAGTGAGGAAATTACTGACGACACCTTACCATCCCATGTGTAATGGGCTTGTAGAGCGGTTCAACGGCACTCTCAAAAATATGATCAAGAAAATGTGCCAGGAGAGACCTACTGATTGGGATAGATATCTCCCAGCTCTTTGTTCGCTTACCGCGAAGTACCACAAACGAGTCTTGGTTTCTCGCCCTTTGAGATGTTGTATGGGAGAACCGTTAGAGGTCCACTCACAATATTCAAGGAGCTGTGGGCTAATAAGGAGATTGCATCAGATCCCAAGACAACTTACACATACGTTCTTGAGTTGCGGGACAAGTTGGAAGAAACATGCAGGCTTGCCCATCAAGGCCTGGAAAGGGCGCGCGAACGCTATAAGGGCTACTATGACAATAAAGCCACTCACAGGAATCTAAATCCGGGCGACAAGGTTCTCATCTTGCTACCCACGGATCATAATAAGTTACTGATGCAGTGGAAGGGCCCTTCTTACCTTGTGACGCAGAAAAAAAATGACATGGATTATGAGTTACTGATAAATAACACCAAGGTGTTCCATGCAAACATGTTGAAAAAGTACGAAGAAAGAGTTCCCGTTCACTGCGCCCCCAAGGTAGCATGCTCGGTAGTAGCCGAGGAGACAGATGATGTTGGCGAGATGCCCACATGCAGTGGGAAGAAAACTGTAGGATGGGATAAGGTGTTAGTTAACCCCAATTTAATGAATACCGAAGTTCACAGATAAAGGCCCTGCTCCAAAGCAAAGAGGATGTGTTTTCAGATGTGCCGGGCAAAACGGATGTTATATGTTGCAGACTAGATCTCTCTACAGATAGACCAATCAGCGTGAACCAATACCCACTACATTTAGCAGTTCAAGAATCAATAAAAAAGGAGGTGCGGGATATGATTTAGCTTGGTGTGATTGAGAGGTCGTGGTCAGCATACAATGCACCCTTGTGGTTGTCAAAAAACCCGATCGTACTAACCGACTGTGTGTAGATTTTCGGCGGCTAAATGACATCATAGTACCCGATGCAGAACCCATACCAAGAGCGGACGTGGCGTTCGCTAAGGTGGCTCACAAAAGGTTTTTTTTCTAAATTTGACTTAGCTAAAGCTATTGGCAAATACCAATGGAAGATTCTTCTAAAGAGAAGACTGCATTTTCGTGCTCGGCGGGTTTATTCCAATTTAAATTCTTGCCTTTTGGTTTGAAGACAGCATCTGCAATATTTATGAAGCTGATGAGGAAGGTTTTGGATGGGCTCCAAAATGTAGAACACTATATTGATGACATCCTGGTTGCCACAGATACGTGGGAACAGCATGTAATTACATTGGAAAAACTATTTGATAGAATTCAGCCAGCCAAGTTGACCATAAAACAGGCGAAATGTGAGGTGGGCTTTGAAGCCATTTCTTTTCTCGGTCACAAGCTGGGGATGGGCCGCATCGCGACGAAAGACGACATCTTGGACAAAATACAGCAGGCCCAGACACCGACGAACAAGAAAGAGGTACAGTCGTTCCTGGGGTTAACGGGATACTACAGGGACTTTATTCCCGATTATGCCCACATAGCCGACCCGCTTGTCGAACTCACTAAGAAGGGGGCAAGCAATAAGCTGACTTGGACTGCTGAATATGAAAATGCATTCATGATGTTAAATGGTGTATGGCAAAACCGCCCGTTCTGCTTGCTCCGAATATGAATAAAGAGTTTGTGTGTCGCACTGATGCATCAGACCGAGCTTTAGGAGCCGTACTCTTGCAAGAAGAGAATCGCGTGCTACATCCGGTATTTTTTGAATGCGAGATTATCGGCTAGTGAACGCAACAACTCCACCGTTGAAAAAGAATGCTTGACGGTGGTGTGGGTGGTGAAGAAATTCCACATTTATCTGTATGGGAGGCATTTCAGGACTCAGACAGATCATCAGCCGCTTGAATACTTAACCAATGCCAAAATGAACAATAGTAAAGTTGTGATATGGAGTTTGGCCTTGCAAGAATACGCATTTCAGGTGGAATATATTAAAGGCAAAGATAACGTTGGAGCGGACTTCATGCGTAGAGCCCACTGAACAGCTCTAGGTATCTCTGGCATGTATCTGGTTGTGGTTGTTGTGTTAATGTATTTCTGGGATTTATCTTTTTGTTGCTGCTGTTGTTGGTGTTATGTGATTATACAAGGGAGTGTGTTGTGGACACGAACAAGTTTATTAAGAACTCTGTGCGGACAGCGGCAGTGGTGTGTTAGTGTTCTGGAAACTCAATTTGGTGTGCTGTGTTAGTGGTGTGCGTTTGGTGTGTGCTGCGCGTCTGCGGTGTAGTGTGTGCTGGGTTCAGAATCGCTCAGAAGATAGCCGGTTGGCTGGATGGCTTGGAGATGAGGGTGACGTGAGCAGTTTTTCATGGAAAAACTCTTGATAGAGGGGGCCCTTAAATTTAAATTAAATTTTAAAGGAAAAGGGTGTGAAGAAGACGACGCAAATTAAGCGAAGAATAAAGAAGAGGAAGAAGAAGCATTCATTGAGGTGGAGACAGATGATTGGTGGAGAAGCATTCGGTGAGGGGACAGAGATTATTGGTGGAGAAGAGAAGACGACGACAAGGCTTACGTGGACTAACACCGAGGCTATAAAAGGGCGAGTGAGAGCGAGGCACGGTTGAGAACAGCAGAGAAGCGGAGGCTCCGGCGGGTCAGGGACACTTTGGCTGGAAGTGATCGACGCCGGCTACAGCTCCGGTGAACTCGCGTTCTACGACATCGCATCGTGGACTTCCTGCCGTGCCAGAGTCCGTTCCGGGGAGTCAACAGAGGACGCTACCACCTGCTACGGCCAGGGGTGTCTCCATCGCTGTTGCCACCCATCCGGGTGGTGCCCCCAACGCCAACAACACCGGCATCACCTCCACGGGCGCTTGGACCTGGTGCTTGTACGACGCAGCCAGCGACGCCAGCCCAAGCACGCCGAACGCAGCCTCGACGCCGGCTACGGGATCCACACAGCGCCGTATCCCCACCGAACCAACCGTGAGCACGAACGCCGACCACTAATAGTAGAACACTAGTAGTAGACGCTAGTAGCAGTGTGCCCGGGTCGTGTGTATTTATAGTCTTCGTGCTTTGTGTTAGTTTTGTTAGTTTTGTGTACTAGTGTGTGTGCTACGTAGGATGTATTAAATGTGCGTTTGTGTGGGTACACCCGTTGCCTAGTTAATTCTTTCGGTCCGAGTGTTCTCCGGAGAGATCTGTGACAGTAATGAAGGCCGTTTTTCCTCACCTATCCACCTATTTTGGTTTGTAGGGACGCCGTACCGGCTCCACTACAAAGCTAACAAGCTCTCCCCGGTTATTTTTGACAAAGGGGGTACCTAGATGGCTGGAAGATACCGCGCGCAGTATAAGTGGCTACGAAGGGGCCGTAGACCCCCACACTGTTTAATTGTGAACGCCGGAGCAACGTATAGTCAGGAAGCCGATCGCGAGTATGTTGGCCCCCAGCATCCAAAGCTGACACTAATCGTGCTTCACGCATACCGCAATGCCTGAAAACGAAAAGCAAAAAGCAAACACAAAGGGTAACCACGGAGACTTCTGGCGTACTTCGTTCCTCTCTAAAAAAGCAAGAGAAACTAATAAAATTCTGTTGAGAAGGCTTGGAAACGAAACAGGTCCGAAGAACGCAATCGCTGAGTTTACAGCCAAGAGAAGAGTGCCGAAATGGCTGGATTGCGAAGGGTCGAACTCAGGTGTTAAAAACTGTTGAAAACATATTGGCGGCTGTGCGCTCCAGACACCATGCCCTACAGCCGTTGGAGTGTACCAAAGTTTCGACCACAGGGTAATCACGTGCCCTTCACGAAGGATGCGCGCGCGAAACCGTTGCTAAATTTATGGAAACATTTGCGTCTTTAAACAGTGTCTTTCGAGAACAGCGTTTTATGTTTTATGTTTTCGTCATCTGGCGATTTGCCGTTCGAAAACTACTTGAAAGATTACTCAATCGCTGTCTATTTTTTTACATGAAGTTGCCAGCTCATATAAACAGCTGCATTCGCCGGCACACGCAATAATGCACGCTGTTAGGAGAAAGAGACGAATCGAAGGGCAAGGAAATAAAGGGCAGAAGAAGTGGCAATGAACAAAACTGGCCATGCCTGTGTACATATGCTTTTATTCCGTTCCTTTCCCAGTGCTTTATATCATTTTTTTTCTCATCGACCGCTCCACTTCTCTGTGGTCTCGGACTTTCTTCGTCGGCCTAAGAGGAGGAAATAGATAGAAAGGAAAGTACTCCGACACCCTGTCAGCAACGTTTCTTTAGACTCCTCGCTCCTTTCGTGGAAGCGCTCTGGTCCGAGAGTTCCTCGCTCCCTCTTCGCTCGTCCCATCATTTTCGCTTGGCCTGCTGACCACCTTTCTCCGTGAATTGAGCGGCCGTTCTGTCGCCAATTTCTTGCGCTTTCATCTTTTCAGCATACCGTTTGGACCTTAGCCCGGCACTGACGTGTTCGCTTGCGTTCTGATGGACGCCGGGAATTTGTTGTTTCAAACGTAAGGCAATCTTTTCGTTGTCTTCAGTGAAAACGGAGCCCAGGAAAGAGTCCAAATGACAGGACGCTAAATTAAATTGCAATAAATGCGCCCATCATGGACTTTAAGCTCTCTCGAGATATTTTTTTCTCATTCTTTCCACAATAGTCCTTCACACTGCTCAAGTCAAATAGTGCGGCCAACTGCCAGATTGCTCTTGACCGTTTTTCTTTCAGCATGAAAGGGGAAGTATGTACGAAAACGTAACATGCCTGCCACCAAAGTGTCCGAACGGACAATATCTCCTAAAGATGTGATTGGCATATCCTGAAAGGAAACTGTCTACACACAGATGTGCTATTAGTTCTGAAATGCCACTAATTGAGCAAGTGTGCCTTTTAAGCCTGGCATTTCAGAGTGCAGAAATATAAAACGACCACCCATTTACTGCACCTAATGAGGAGTAAAGGGGTGGAGAAGGGTGTGGTTTCAAGGAAAAGTGATCATCACTCAATATACGCTTTCGCTCGTTTCGCCTGTGTGGAACAGTTATGGCACAAGGCTGATCAGAGCGACGCGAGGTCGTAATTTACTTTTCTGAACTAATGCCGCTCGGTAGGAGCGACAACCACGGCTTTCTGTCGTACTTCCATAATTGCACAGCGCGCGAGAAGCTTAGAACGAGCTTAATTATGTACTGAATGGCGGAGAGAACTGTATCGGTTTGTCTTTAAGTTGATATGGAACGATAAAAATATTCACTTTACAAGGCGTGTGGCGTCTCTTTTATTGTATGCGCTGTTCAACAAAGGCTGTGGCGCAAATACGTTTATGCATGGTAAGGGCACTCGAAATCTAATTTATTTCTGATTTTACTAGACAACATAAGTTTCCGTGCCTAAACAACAGCAGACTATGCACAAAAAAATAGCGCGCTATAAGGGCGGCGTCCGCAGCTGATGTAATTGGAGCTAGTATTCAAACTCCGTACGCCTGGATTCGAAACCTAAAATTTCTACTCCAGTTCGGTTTTGAGCGTGGGCGTACAGAGTTTGAATACTTCAAGGTTTGTTGCCCAGTTCAACCCCGCAATGACAATCAGTACGTGTGTTTCATAGTCAAAAAAGGATCCATAGATTTCACACTGATTGCGGCGTGTGGCTCCCCCTCCACTCAATTGGACTGCGAGAGGTTGAAGACAATTATGGAGGCAACCCGGCCTCCTTGGAATATTAGCGGAGATTTCAACGCCAACCACCAACTTTGGGGAAGTCCTATAGTCAACGCCAGAGGAAGGAATCTGGCCTTATTTGGCTCAGAAAATGAACTTTACATAATGAATGACGGCAGCCCGACATATCTGCGAGGCAGTTCATACAGCAGTTGCCTAGACCTGACGCTAGTCTGCGCCTGCGTGTCCAGTGGTTTTGTGATGTGGAGACCCACGGGAGTGACCACATACCCACCTACCTCAAGGATCCAGGTCTTGGGGCGTCCGGCCCAGCTAAACACGCGCACATCGATTGGACTGCATATAAAACTCGAATGGAAGAGGCATGCAATGAAGCCCTCATTTCCAGTTTGGAGGACATTATAGCAACAGCAATGAAGGCTCCTAGAGGCTTCTTTACGTCAACTTGAATGCGCACCGAATTTGATGTCGAATTAGACCGCCTACGTGCTATTCGTCGGCGTGCAGAAAGACGTTACAGACGGACCAAACGCGTAAGGGACCTGAGAGAGGCGCGACGTGTACAGAGGAAAATCAAGCGACGAATGGACACGCTGGCGGAACAGCGCTGGAAGTCCTTCTGTCAATCTCTGGATCCTCGAAAGCCCATGTCCCTCATTTGGCGGACAGTGCGTGGGCTTCGAACGCTTCCACAACAAAGACAGCCTTTCTATGCGTTGGCTCTACATCAAAACCGTAATCAGATTGAAGCTGCAACTGACTTCTGCAGAACGATCGCGGGTGCAGTGACTACCTCGGGTTCCCAGCGTGTTCCTCCTGCATCACGGGATTCTGCAATAGTTGTCTTTACTCGTGAGGAACTTGATGCTGCCCTTGCAGAATGTAAGCGTTCGTCTGCACCAGGTCCAGATGGCATTACATATGCTGAGTTGTGCCACCTTGGCCACGACGCGCGTAGAGAGCTACTCAGCCTTTACAACCACTCGTGGCAAGACGGAGTTGTCCCACCCCAGTGGAAATCCAGTCGCTTGATACCATTACTAAAACCAGGAAAATCCCCGCACGACCTGTCATCATACAGGCCAATTGCTTTGGCCAGTTGTGTGGGAAAATTCATGAAAAGAATGCTTCTGACGGGTCTTGAGTGGTACCATGAGCACACTAACGTGTATCCTAATGCCACGGCGGGTTTCCGACGTGGTCGCTCCTCTGTAGACAACGTCATTTATCTCGTGTCCACAGTACAGCAACTGAAAAGCCAGAAGCGCATGTGCGCGGCACTTCTTGATATCAATGGTGCATACGATAACCTGACACATGAGGCCATCCTTGATCCGCCAGAGGCTGTTGGAATCGGTGGACGGATGTATAGGTGGATCCAAAGCTATCTGAGCAAAAGTACATTTTTTATTATGTGTGAATATGGCTCCACACCCGTGCATTACACCTACCGGGGTTTTCCCCAAGGCGGAGTGCTCAGTCCTACTTTGTTTAATCTAACATTTAAAAGACTCCAGGAGTACCTAGCTAATACCGTCCATATCTCTATGTATGCCGTTGACATCTGCATCTGTGCCTCCTCGTGACGCGTCTCCAGAAGCGAGCAAGACTTCAGAGGGCAGCAACCTTTACTTCCTCCTATCTCCGAGAGTAAGGTCTTAGCGTGTCAGCCGAGAAATGCGCTATAGTGGCATTCACGCGCAAAAGTATGACTCGTTGTCCGCTAACTATTGACAACCATATCAATGCCTATCGTGCATCTCATCGTTTTTTAGGAATTGTTATAGATCAGAATTTATCATGCAGCCCACATTGCAGCATTGTAAAGAAAAAACTAATCTCTATCACACACATGCTCAGATTTCTTTGCGGATAATCGGGGGGGGGGGGGGGGGGTTGTCGATTCTATCAATGCTGCAACTCTACAGAGCACTCTTTTTGGTATTTTTTTGGTATAGTGCACCAGTGCTTTCAAGCACATGCAAGACAAATTTGCGTGCCCTGCAAGCTTTACAAGGTCAGGCACTTCGCACATGCCTGGGTCTCCCTCGCAGCGCATCAACAGTTGCTACCATTGCAATCGCCCAAGACTACCCATTCTCGGCGTATATAAACCCTTGACACCCTGCAGATCCACAAACGGCATCTAACAAGGATTCCCCAGCACCACCTTGTGTCAGTGGCGAATCAAAGACCACACGCAGCGTTTTCAAAGGTTATAGCAGCCCACCAGTCGACCACCCCATCGCAGTTCACCCCGGCAGCACGGCCATCCTCTGCGCTGTGGTGTCTGCGGGAGTCAAGCGTGCGCCTTACGATACCAGACATAACGAAAACATCGAACTTATCGACACCGGCCACTAGACGGTTGACACTCTGCATACTCCACGCTGCATATAGTGATCGTACACATCTGTATAAAGATGGTTCGGTCTCAGGTACAAGTTCAACCTACGCCGTGGTCATTCCTGCGAGACAGACCAGTATTATCCAGCAAGCTTCGCATCGGACAATCTCCACCGGGGCAGAATTGGCCGCTCTTCGTGCGGCTGTGCAGTACATCGGTGCACAAACACCCCACAAATGAGCTGTGTTCTGTGACTCAAAAGCAGCCTTACAGTGTCTTAATTCTGCTTTACGCCATGTCGATCACGATCAATCGTAGCTGAATTAAGACATCTCCAACACCAGGCGCAGGAACAGGGTCATGACATTGTCTTCCAGTGGATACCGAGACACTCTGGTATTGTGGGAAACGACGCAGCTGACGCTGCGGCTCGAGCGGCTCACTGCAATGCCAACGTTGTCCACATACCGTTGACAAGAGCCGGCGCAGCAAGACATCTGCGAATGCTTGGCCGAAGAGAGCTTTTAGCGTCATGGTCCTTTACTAGCAACTACACATGCCGTCTGCACCGCCTAGACACCTTACTCCAACTCAGTCCTCCATCCGGCCTCTCCCGCTGCGATGCTACGCTTTTGTGTCACCTGTGGCTGGGAGTGGCGTTCACAAATCGCAATGGCAGACTCTCCTGCGTGTGAGATCTGTGGGTGCGACGAGACTACAGAACACCTTCTTTATAACAGCCCTCGGTTTCAGCGTGAGCGTGCACTCCTGGCTGCAACTCTCCGCCGTTTAGATTCTCAGCCCCTTACTGAAGCCAAGATTCTAGGTCCTTGGAGTAAGCCATCATCACAGAGCACAGCTTTGAAGGCACTTTTAAAGTTCTTTAAGGACTCAGGACTGAGTGCAATATTGTGAACAATCAGTGTGTGCCCTGTGTACCCTTCAAGTAACGGCCAACCGACATGTGGAAAAGTGATCATATTCCTTTGTTCTCAACCATTTCTATCTCTCCCTCCGTTCCCCTTCCCACGTGAAGGGTAGCATACCGGGCGCTGCCTAGTTAACCTCCCTGCCTTTCTGTCTATCTCTCTCTGTTTCTACTCCAGCCGCTTAGTGAACTACATTCAATGTGGTCCCTCGGCCCTGAGGAAGTGTCGTAATTTAACTTTTTCTGTTTTATGCCTAGTAGCTTTGCTCATATTCACAACGATTTTTTCACTGCTGTAGCGCTGAAAACGGTTTTATGGACTTTAACTTTCTATAGCGATTCAGGTTATGTGGGACGCCGTGGTGGAGGAATCCGCACAATTTCTACCACCTGGGGTTCTTTAACCTTCACTGACATCACACAGCAGACGAGCTTCTAGCATTTCGCCTCCATGTAAATAGCACCGCCGTGGCCGGGATCGGACCTGCGTCTTTCGGGTCAGTAGCCGGGCGCCATAAACACCGAGACATCGCGGCAGCTTCGTAGAGGTGAAGAGCTCGATCGTTGTTCTGGCGCAGCGCTGACTGCGCTGTGGGATTGAACAGTACAGCCATTTTATTTTCTCCTTTTACGCAAGCCTCTGGCTGAGGGTCTAAAGCATTTAGCTAATGAGCCCCAGGACGAAAGGTGGAATTATAGCTACGACGGACACATTTTAATACCGGAGAAATGCAGAAACGTTCATGTACTCTGCGATGTCACTGCATGTTTAAGAGGCTGAGGTGGTAGCAACTGACCCGAAGTCCTCCAGTACAGCCTCTCTCATAGCCCCATGTGTATCTTTAGAAGATTGAAATCCAACAAAGAAAGCTACAAAGGAAACTATTTGGCGCAGTGGACGCGCGCGTGGGTAGTTTTCCGTTGGCCCACAATAAAGCGTTTGGCTGCTGCTTCTGGCGTGCTACTCGTCGGAGGATACCAGGGATGCCGTTCTTCCTCGATGACGGCGCTTCCCACAAGGTATTGTAAAACAAGAAAAACCCCATAGGCATGTGTTAATGCTATCATAATGTGAGTATGTTTCAGAGGGCATAATGAAGTGTCTTGAGAATGGTACTCTTGAAAATCAGCAAAATTGCTCGTTTAGTTCGTAAGCCATGATCTTGGAAGAACCAGTGCAAAAAAGTACAACGGACAAGAAAGAAGCAGGACGACACGGGCTGAGGCGCTGAACTTTCAACTTTATTTCGAAAAAAAAACTATTGCAACGTATTTATACAGTCTCCTGTCAGAGACAATAACGAGCAAGCAGAGAAAGATCATTTTTTTTTAATAGGACAATGACTCAGGAGGTAAAAGGAGTGGCTACAAGCGAGCAACAATCTACACAGCTCTTCACAATAACATATAAAGGAAAGAAATAAAGGAATTGGTCCTAGGAAAAAGTGGTCTTGCTCTGCTTTTGCGTCATTGTCGCTGACAGGAACTGTATAAATAGGTTGCAATAGTTTTTTTTTCGAAATAAAGTTGAAAGTTCGATGCCTTTGTCCGTGTCGGCGTCTTTCTTTCTTGTCCGTTGTCTTTTTTTGCTCTGGTTCTAATACCCTTGAAAATGTCGGCCAGAATTGTCTTAGTCACTGGCCTAAGAACTTCGATGGCTCTTTTCGAGTATGAGTTATAACTCTTTGTTTATTTAGTTTTACAGCGAATGGAAATATCATTACGGGTTACAGGGCCCACACTGATGTATCTCAGTGACCCAATCACTTGCTTGTCGACGTCAGCTCTAGTAAACTGCCCACTGACACTCCGCTCATGTCAGGTCCCAACCGCATACCATGACATGTCTGCGTGGCTTGCAAAGCATCGTTGCAGTTATAACTAAAGCGCCGCAGAAACTAAGTCGACCACTGCCGGTATATATGCTTGATGCTACTACGACAAGCCGTGATGCTATTAAAGCATACTATTCCAGTGGAATCGCAACTAACTCTTTATCTCAATGGCAGAGATCCTCGCAGCACGATTCGTTATATTTGATGCGATAGCCGCGCAGTTTAAATCATTAGCAACTGAACCATGTACCATCTGTAGTGAAAGTTTACAGTGCATCTCCCCATTGAAATGAACACCGCAGTGAATTGTAAACTTTTGCAACAGACGGTACATCTTCGGGCCAACGATGGCCACTTTTCCTTCTCCAGTCTTAGCAACAGGCCTGGCAACTTTCGCGTACAGTCGCTTAAAGTAGGCGCTTTTCTGCTCCGATACGAAAGTTGCATAATATTGCTTATGCGTGCTTGCATTCGAACCGTCCAGTCTTTGCAGCAAACCAGCTGTTGCACTACTGTGCCTTGTGTAATTGTTGCGTCCAACCTCGAGGCTTGTCGCTCATAACTCCCGGTCTTGTATTTCTTGTCTTTCGCGGTGTCGTCTTTGCGTGGCTTAAAAAGAACTCTCAGGATGTACCAACTAGCTACAGAACGCATACTACGGCAGGTACAGCCAGTCTCTAGCGGGTTGCCAGATGTGACGGTGTATATCGGCGCTTGCAGCGCATAGGTACCGATGCCCGACGCAAAGAAGTATGCATACCATGGTGGCGATTTCTAGGTGGTCTAAAGCACAAGACTGCAGCTGCTGCTGTGCACAGCGCCGGTGCCAGTCGAAGACGAGCTCGGCAGAAGGGAAATCGATTTTGCGTAGAGGAACGTGGTTCGGCGGCAATGCAACTGCCAGTTTCGGTGGCAGTCTGAGAAGCAGATTCGCAGCAGTATCCCTGCTTTCAGGCAGGCAGCTAGACTCGCAGTGGAATGAATTTAAGCGCTCGCAATTCGGAACGGACGTTGTTTCAACTGCCAAAAGAATAGTCAAGCGTCTTATAGAAGCACAGAGCTGTCACTCG
This sequence comes from Amblyomma americanum, assembly GCF_052857255.1. Taxonomy (NCBI): domain Eukaryota; kingdom Metazoa; phylum Arthropoda; class Arachnida; order Ixodida; family Ixodidae; genus Amblyomma; species Amblyomma americanum. The sequence continues at coordinate 144,325,047 of NC_135502.1, read as the reverse complement.
TGCGCTGAAGGGATCGAAATTGTTTATGAGCGCATTAACAGACGTTCAATGCTGATTTTTAATGGACTTGAGTTTTCAATGTTTAATCGCCGAAATAAAAATGAGCGAGGAAATTCTATTGGCATGCCAGACTGGAGGAAGAAAGCCAGCCCAGTAAAGACTGTGTAGCCATCCTTGGAAGCGCCCACTTCTTTCTTTCTTTTCCTTGTTTCCACTCATCAACAACCGCGAATCCAATTACGGTCTGATTTGGCTTTCAACATAGTGCTAAGCAAGCACTCCTAAAAACGGCCTTATCAATTCGGCGCCCTCTGGGGGTTATCTGCATACAACTGCCTATTCAATAATATCTGACCTCAATATCGAGGTGCACAAAATACCAGGCGAATCTCACGGGCATAAGAGAAGGAGCAGCTTAAGCGATCATTTTAATTTCACTTCTCGGGAGTTATGAACCCTGATTACAATTATTAGGACTGCTGTAGTCTGCTTCAGCCGAAAATCGCTTGCGTTAAAAGACAGCCGTTCGTAACAGCTAGGCTTCTCTAATAGACAATGTTGATTTGTGCAGAGACGTCTCCTGTTGCTTGTCGTGACCACGAAATTAGCTTCACATTAAAATGATGCTCGTATTTAAGTGAAGAAATAGCTACAGCTTGACTTGAGTCCTGCGATCTCCTCATTGGGGTGAACTACGCGCGTACGACTTGCAGATTGTTGCTCCCATTGTTCGAAACAGCATGAAAGCAGCTGCCCCTAAATACCACCGATGCATTCTTCATACACGCATACGAAGATCCGTCACAAACTTACGCCAATCGGTCAAATAACTATTACACTCTAGGAAGCGGAATGCAGTTAGCAGACATCACATTTGCCTGCACTTCAACAGAATCGTGAATAATTTACGGGAAGGTAATGTTGCCTGAACCGCGGTGCTTAAGTCAAATGGGCAGATTTCAAACAAGCCTGATTCTGTACCAACTAATCTGTGAGATAACCATTAATATAATGCCATCATTTATTGCACCCTTAATTTTCGACGGCCAGATATCTCGTAACAAATTCACACCTGAGACCTGAAACAAAAATAATTAATGGCTTGGCAATGTACGTACAATGTAATATTCACAATTTCGACTGTGTGGCCTGCTGTAATAGATCAACTTATGGTTAAATAATTTGCTGAACGCATCACGCTAGTAATTTACCGAATGCTCATAAACTGATGAATGCAGCTTAGATCTCACAGGTAAAAATAATAACATGTGAGAGAGACTTCTAAAATGATCCGGCAGCTTTCTTAGGATTTCGAAGAGTTTCATGCCTATACTGAGCTTCAATAGCCAACATTCCGAGTTCTTCAGTAAAAAAAAAGCAACGGTAACAACATTACGCTCTGAGTACTTACGTGCGAAAAATTCATTTGCTCGAAGTTCTCTCAGCTAGTTGTAGCAAATAACCATCTCTAAATTTCCCCACATGTAGCCCTTCACCATGCAGCCATTTCGGGTGTTCTTTTAGCCAAAGCTTCAAAATATTACCGGTGTTCTCTCTCGTGCGCTTCTGTTTTCGAGTTAGAATAGGTGTCAGGCACAGTCGGAGAATCACGGATTACCAAAAGACCACCGAAGCGTGCGCGATAACGCCCCGAGAAAACTTCATCTCGACTTGGCAGAAAGGCGTCTACTCAGGTGAAAAAGAAACTCGGCCGCAGAAATAAGAGGACACTGTTGTAGGTGGGGCGCAAAATTGGATCACTGCGACGAAATGGGGATACGCTGTCGGGGCTACGTCAGGACTGCGGCGACCGCGAGAAAATGAAGGCGAGATGTTCCGCTTCTGCAGTTTCAAGGGACGAATAAGGAGTGGTCTTAAGCTATCGACTGACTTTGGAAGCAATGAATAGATCATATGTCATCTACTTTCTATTCTTCCTTTTTTATATTTTACTGAGATGTGCCCCTAAACATGCCACTAACTTTTTCAAGTTTTCTTTAATCTATTTATTGGCAACAACCGCCATATATGCGTTATTTATCGCACGTGTCCTTTGGAGTAAACAAAAGCGCCATAGAGTGGGCACGGAAACAATGCAGGAACCATGTCGTCTAAGTTCTTACTTCCTCCGACGCAGGTGTGTACATTTTCTTTGTACGCCAGAAAGAACGACGACGTTTGCTTATTGTTGTTCCCGTGCCCCAAAGTACAATTTGCGACTGCTTTTCTATTGCCATTTTGTTGTTACGCTCCGGTAAGTTGAAACTAACCCTGGCCCTACTAATCGCTCCGGCTCACTTTCAGAACTCGAATCCCTCCCCGACAACCCCGCTGAGAAAATGTCTGTTCTCTTTCGACTTCTAAAGGATGTACACGCGCGGTCAATTCAAAGCTCGGAAACGCAAGCTAAGCTTGTCGCTGACGTTAACATCGAAGCCGGGAAACAAAGCTATTGATACAAAATAACTGATGTGTAGAAACGCCTAAACAATTTAGAAGAAAAGGCTAAAATTGCAGAAGTACTTGCTGTTGGGCTAGTTGGTTCATCATAAATTTGAATGCGCGCAAAGGAACGAACACAGGAAGACAGACACAGAAAGACCACATACTACCAACTGAGTATATTGCGGAAAGCACCACCTTCATGCGCCAGTACATTATCGCCATCAGTGCGTTATCATAGCCAGGACAAGCTGATCAGAAAAAAAATATATGTACAGAAAAAAGATTACATTCAGAGATTAAACAACGCTGGTTATCCCTGCCTTGTCATAACCGCTGTTTGTGAAGCCTTGCTGCAGAAGATTAAACTTTCTTCGAGCGGTGCTCTATCAAGCAAGCAGCGAGATAACAGGCCTGTGGCGTTGATTCTGCATTTTCAGAAAATAGCGTACAACATTAGGAATATAGGGGGTCGTTATTGTGTGGATGTGGTTTTTAAGCACCATGTAAGCTTGGCAAGATATGCTCCACATTGGACAAACGACCCCCGAGGTGCGCTATCAAGCATACGCAGCGTTATACAGATTGCAGGTCGAAAGTCATCTATGGGATACCACTCAAGAGTGGGCGTGTCTACATTGGGCAGACCGGCCGATGTTTCAATGAGAGAGCGATTGAGCACAAACGGACAATAAAAACAATGAAAGGGGAAACCTCCCTGATCACTGCAGAGATTGTCAAGATTGCGGACCGGTGCTGGAAGAAGCAAAGTTTATTGGCAGAGGCAGACAGCGAGTTGAAAGGGAAGTTACAGAAGGATTTCACATGCAGAAAGGTGGGCCCACGTGCATAAGCACTTCGTCGGTCAAACTCAGCGGGCAGGAACTGGATTTTTTAGATGGTCACGTGTAGATCTTGTGATTTAATCTTGCTATAATTTTCGTAAATTTTTCATGCCTTGTTCTGTGAGTAGCAATTCTCTGGCTTTTATGCATAAATGTAATCTTTTTCTTTACATATATTTTTCTTGTTAGCTTGTCCTGGTTATGATTACCCACTGACGGTGCTAATGTTCTGGCGTGTAAAGACGGTGCTTTCCGCACTAAACTCTTTTGGTAGTAGGCCCTCTTTCGGTCTCTGTGTCTTCCTGTGTTCGTTCCCTTGCGCCTCTCAACTTTCTAAAATTCTTGATAATTACAGCCATGACCTTGCGTGCATGCAGGAGTCGATTGAATCCGTAACTTCGCGGAATTGCACTTTACAGTCGCGACTTGACGAGCTTGATGAAAGGTCTCGACGAGACAACTTACTTTTCCACCGCTTCCCCGACTCTGCAGAAACTTGGGAACAAACGGAAACCACAGTAAAGACCCTTCTAACCAAAGTTGTTGATGCACTTCCTAACAACCTTATTCAGCGTGTCCATTGTCTGGGCACCTTTTTCGCTGAAAGAAACAGAGCCATAATAGCCAAATTCAGCAGCTACAAAATAAAGCACTAATCCTATCACATGGTAGTGATTTCCAAGAACATAACGTTACAGTAAGTAAAGATTTCTCGCCCTCCACTTCTTTTGCCCGCAAGAAACTTATCGAGTTTGGTAAGAATCAGCCAGAATCACCCAAATGTCGTCTCCGGTACAACAACTTAGTTTTAAACAAGAAATCCTTCATGTACAATTCAACTACGGGCTGTGTCGAAGAAACCGCGCCACAAGGCGATCAAGTTAAGCGTGCATTTCATTCAACGCCACATGCTACACCCTAGGGGGTCGTGACGAGCAGTGGTCTTATCTCATCATTTGGCGTACCCATTCTGCACACTAGCATCATTAGAATCTCAAATAAGCAAAGGCTCTCATCGGCAATCGCAGTTGCTCTGCGCAAAAATCGCACTAACTGCAACTTGGCTCTCGTCGCAGGTTCGTGGTAACGATGACTTTCCCAGCGCTAACCGGTTTGCGATATATCGATATGACCACACTTACAGACGTGGAGGGGGCTTTCTATTAGCAGTATTGAAAAACATGCCTTCGTCTTGCGTCCATACTAACAGCGTTTTAGAAATTCTTTGAGCTTCGACTACACCTGATCATAAGAAACTTATAATCGGAGTATGTTATCGTCCTCCCTCTGCTGAGAGCTCGTTCATTAGTGACCTTCATGATGAAATTAACATCATAAGCACTAGATTTCCCTTACCTACATTGCGTTTACTCGGAGATTTTAATCTTCCTACCATAAGATGGGATTCCCAGCCTCCTTCCGTATCACATTTTTCTTCCGATGCCAGTGAATTTCTACATTTATGCTCCAATTTATTCACTTAATTAGTCACCCAAGCTACCATACCATTCGTTAATACCGCTAACATTTTAGATTTGATTGTAGCCAATCATCCTGACATTGCATCCGCCATTACATAATTGCCCAGAATAAGCGATCACTTTTTGGTGAATTTCAACACTAAGGCGGCTTGTCCTAAGCCCGCCAAAAAGAAAAAGACCATTCACGACAATAAGGGAGCTAACTTTGGCGTAATTAAGAGCGAATTATCATCATTTATGGAAATCTACAGGATTTTGATGATCGATCCCTACAAGCCAACTGAAATATGTTTGCAGCAAGAATTAACGAACTAATTGATAAGTACATTCCTACCCATGCCATCATTTTTAACCCGCAGGCCCCATGGTACACAGCCCATATCAAACGTCTATCAAACAGGAAGAAGCGCGGATATCACACCGCTATACTGTCTACGAGTAACTCTCATTAGGACGCATATAATGCAGCGGCTAACACTTACATAACAGCAATCAAACAAGCAAACGAAAAGTTTATTTTTATCACCATACCAACCATGCTATCATCGAGCATCAGAAAATTCTGGCGCATTATCAACCCACCAGCTGACGAATCCATCACTATGAAAGACGAGTCAGGGGATCCTATAGCGAGCAATTCATGTGCTTCGGTCCTTAACAAAACCTTTGTAAAGAATTTTTTTACGTTTCAGAAGCGTTAACCTTCCTGCCGCCCACAGGCATAATTGTGTAGAAATGCCTCCGATACACTTTGACTCATCAGGAATTACTAAACTAATTGAAGACCTAAAATTTCAGTCGCCATCTGGCTAAGACTGCTTTAATGCAAAACTTTTAAAAAATACCTGTACCTGTGCTTCTATTATACTAAACATGATTTTTCAACAATGCCTTGATACCTCAACATTCCCCACACAAAGAAAAATCGGGAAGGTGGTTCCATTCTTAAAATCCAGAATTAAAGCGTCACCTGCAAATTATCGTCCCATCTCGCTAACCAGTACATGCTGAAAATTATTAGAACAGGTAATTTTCACAAACCTTGTAAATTTTCTCGAGAATATTTTTTTCTTCACACCCGCACAGCACGGTTTTCGAAAATTGTATTCATTGGAAACCCAACTTATCTGCTCTACTAACAAGCTCCGCCTTAATTTAGACGGCGCCTATGAGGCGGACCACATTTTCCTCGACTTTTCTAAATCTTTTGATAAGGTATGTCATCGATTATTACATTTTAAACTTAAAAAACTGAACCCTGATCATAACGTTTTGAAATCGACCGAATATTTTCTTCATAGCCGATCGCAATTTGTTTCCACTAACAACTACGATTCACATTTCAGTGACGTTTACTCGGGAGAGCCTTGTTGGCATTCAGGTAGCTTGACAGGGCCGGAGAAGAGACGAGGACGATCGGAGGAAGAAAATTTTGAAAACTTTATACAAGGACTATTTACATTATGTACAAGTACGGGCAACTGAGAGTGCTACTCAGTAAATAGAGCTTCTTAGGAGTCGGGAGTCTTATACCTCTCAAGAAGGGGGCTCTCTCTAGGCATCAAACCAGCAGCTCCTTAAATACTCTTCGTATTCCCCAGATCCCTAGCTGGGAAATAGAGTTCGAAGAATGATGTCCAATCACACGATGACGCTGATGGTACCACCCACGGCAGGGCGGTCCTGATGTTTCTTCGCAGCTCGGTCGAGGGAAAGGGAACAGGACCCGGTCACGTTGTCGTCCCCGCGGCTTCCAGGTGGCCGCGCACGTGCGTCCGGAGGGCACTTGCTTGACACAGGAATGCAGGCTGTCTCCCAGCAGGTGTCGAAAGAGCTTGTACTGGTGACCGGAACGCGGAAGCTCTGTCGAAGGTGCGGTACTCGGGCAATTGTTCAAATCCAGCGATACTGAAGGGAACCACACTGATACCGCACTTCGTCGTGGCGAGGACCGGAACGAATACGCTTATGGTCGTCGCTGGCATTCCTGTTGAACACGTGGTGACGCTATCGTCGCTGCTTCCGGCATTCCTGTTCGAACACGTGGGGACGCTATTGTCGTCGTTCCCTCTGCAGTCCTGCAGTCACGTCTCCCCAAGAGGGCTCACCCACCCTCGCGGTAATCTTCAGGGAATCCTCCCCATGCCCAACTTCGCTGAATTCCACAGCAGAAAGGAAGCGCGGGCACAACAGCACCCCCGCCGCTAGATATTGCGCCCAGAAGAGGAACTGCTCGCACGTAGCTCGTCTGACTGGGCGTGCCATGAACCAGATGCTCATTGGGAGTCTTCTGATGACCTTCAGCGCCGAAGCTCGGCATCGCTTCCCCTCGTCAGATGGCCGTTTTGGGAAATTCTCTGCAATGCTAGCCAAAAGGGATCACAGACGCCAAACCGCACCTGACAAAAGCACGTGCCCTCAGAACCCACTCATCCCACCAGACCAAAACTCAGGGCCAAAACTGCACTTAAAAAACTTCAACTAAAACTTGAAGATATCAAATGTTTTGCATGAATGAACACATGGTGTCTCCCGACGAGTAGTATTGACAGGGCACCTGTCCAAGGCGTGTGCTCCCGCTCGAGGCGCACTTGGATAGGAAAAAAATTTGCTAAATGAAATCAGGTAGGTGTTTAGAGGGCACGCGCTACGGGAATAGGTGACTTGATTTGGCGGACGTGGCGTTCAATTTTGCCCGCCCCAATACCTAGAGTCAAGTAACGTTACACCACTCGCTCTTACTTATCCTGGCCAAGATAGGAAAAGGTACTCCTAGGTATGTTACCTGATCGGCTGTTCGCTGGACAGTTGAATGTCGTGTTCGATGAGGGGTGTTTTTCCTGGCTTGTTTGAAAACTCCGCCTCAATGTCGCGGACGACGTTTTTCATGTCTCCTCGTTGATTTTCCGTCAAACGTGGCTCTCTGTCGATTGAATTTAGCAGCTCATTCGCTGCTTGCTCGTCCTCATGTATGACATTAGGTATGTCTCAGATCTCTTCCTCTGGCATGTTCAGCGTTATGTCAACCACGGCCTGACGCTGCGCATAACGCTTCATCAAATTACTGTCGATTCTCCGATTGTGTTTGTTATTAAATTTGACCTCATAGTTGGTGTCCCAAAGCTTGGACACCACCTTAGCTGGCCCTTCCCATTGCACCTCAAGCTTGTTCCTTTTTGACGGATGCAGCAACATCACCTGGTCACCAGGTTGAAAGGTGCGCTTGCGCGCCGATTTGTCGTAGTACACTTTAGACAGTGACTGCGCTGCTCTGACATTTGCTTCCACGAGGTCTTTGGTTTTCGCAAGTTTTTACTGTAGTTTCAGGACGTATTCCACTACACAGGGATACTCTCCGTAACCCTCCCATGCCTCCCTTAGAATGCGCAATGGGGTCCTCAAGTCACGCCCGTAGACTAGTTCAGCGGGGCTAAATCCTGTGGTTTTGCGGGGGACGGATCTCATTGCAAAGAGTGCTGCTGGAATGCTGCCTTCCCAATCTTCCTTATGCTCAAAACACAGAGACCTAAGTATCCACTTTAGCACTGAGTGCATATGCTCGACTGGATTTGACTGAGGGTGGTGAATGGAACTGCGGATTATTTTAATCCCACACCGTTCAAAGAATGTTGTTGTCAAACAGCTTCTGAACACGCTCCCGTTATCGCTTTGTATCTCCGCAGGGAACCCCACGCGAGAGAAAATTGACGAAAGGGCGTCTACAACAAATGCGGAACTTAGCTCCTTCAAGGGAATGGGCTCGGGAAATTTGGTTGCCACGCACAGTGAGGTCTAAATATAGCGGCAGCCAGAGTTGGACGCTGGCAGTGGGCCGGCAGAATATATTACAAGAGGCCGTAAGGGCTCTGTAGTTATGGGAACTAGTGTCATGGGTGCTTTCCATTTATCCGTCGACTTGCCGACCCGCTGGCAGGTGTCGCAAGATCTAACAAGCTGTTCCATATCTTTCCAGCGGCGAAGCGAGTCATATTCGAGAACTAATCTCGCTTTTGTTTTCTTTATGCCCAAGTGGCCCGCCCATGCATTTCCTTGTGCTAGCTCTCGAAGCTGCCGCCGGTACTTCTCAGGCACTAGGAGTTGCTCATATGCGCGTCCCATTGAGTCGCAGTGTTTCCGGTACTGAAGGCCTGATTTCTCATGAAAGCTTATGTTCTTTCTGGCGACTCCCTCGCCACCTTATTGCTTAGAGCTTTTAACGATGGGTCGTATTTCTGCTCTGCAATAAGAGCTTTCCTATCAACCTTAGTCAACTCCTCCCAACAAGTCGAAGAAGGTGTTAACGTCGAACCCTTCGCGTTGGTTCCTGTTGCCCCACTCTCTATGGAATCGGCAGTTCCTTGGATTTCATGAGCTACCACTTGTTCGGGAAAACCTTCATGGTCATGCTAATGCGGTTTAGACGGATCAGTATTCCTGCAAGGATCCCCCGGCTGGTCGGGAGAGTGGTTCGGTGCCTGCTCATTTATCGGAGCGCAGTCGTGTTTCTTTACGAGCTTTCGCGCTCGAGAACGTGCTAGCGCCATGCAAGCCAAGCCCCAGGTGAGAGACCTTTCTCTTTCAGCAGCTGCTCGGATTTGTTCGAAAACAGGTAGGACAAGTGCGTCGGCAAGTTTGCGCTAACTGCCTCTTCTGTGTCTAGCCTGCCAAAAGTCCCCTCTAGGGTGACCTTTGCTATAGGCAAGCATGCACACTGTTCCTCGGCGACCTGCTTAATCCAGGCGCATTCGGCGGTGTAGTCCGTGGAGGAAACACAGGACGGGTGAGCAACATCCATGGTAGCCGCTGCATCGCGCAGTGCCCTGAATTTCTTGCCATTTATTACCACGTCCCGCATGTATGGCTCCAGCAATTTAAGGTTTTCCTCCGACTCTCGCATGCACGCGAACGCCATCTTTTGCAGTTTGCAGTTCACCGGGATTTGTCCCTCCTTGTTGCAATTGTAGCAGACAATGGGCTTTCGCGCTTCAAACGCGTGAGCTCCAGGTGCCTGCTGTTTCGGCGAATCGGCAGATTTCGGTGACTCCATCTTGTTTTCGGTACCTCCTCCCTTTGATCCCGCTTCCTTTGTTCGGTTATCTCGGCGTGCTGGTGGCACCCTTCGGTCGGGGATTCTCTCTAAATGGGTTTCTCTCTTTCCTAATCTGTTATCGTACCCTGCCTTGCTTTGGAGGTTTCCGCGAACGTAATATTCGTCTGCGAGCTGTGCTGCTTTGATATGTCTATATCTGTTAGCCTATCTTGCAGCCATATCCTCAGATCTTCTAGAATAGTTCTATAGTACTGCTCTAGCGCGATGCACTCTAGTACCTTGTCATGACTTCCGTGCACCTCAGCGGTCTTAAGCCACTCGTTTAAGTTGACTTTAAGCTGGTACGCGAAGTCAGTATGCGGCTCTCTGCCTTTCTTTGCCTGCCTGAATTGCTCCCTAAAGGCTTCAGCAGAAAGCCGGTACTTTCTAAGCAGTGCGCTCTTTACCTTCTCGTAGACCTCACACTCTTCCCGTGAGAGGCGAGCCACCACTTAGGCCGCCTCGCACGGAAGGGGAGGAAGTAACTTCTCCGACCAAGCGCTCTTGTCGATGTGCACCTTCACGCATGCACGTTCGAAATTTACCAAAAAGAGTGCAATATCGCGTCCCACGCGGTATGGTGAGACGAGATCCTGCAATCTCTGCCTCCCTTGCTCCTCTATCGAAACTACAGGGCTTCCCAGCTCCCCAGCTCCCCAGCTCATCGCAAATTTCGAGGATGTCCTGCACATTTAACTTTTCCATCGTGAGTTCCACCATGCGTTAGCAAGCTCACTAAAACAAAAGCTCTAGTTTGAAGTGGAGAAAGCAGTTTCCCTAAATCAATTTCCCAGACAACAGGAATCCGCACCTAGCATCTGCCTGTGCTAGTACGGTCTGGCGATATGAACAGAAAACATTGGGCACTCACCCTGCCAAGGTATAGCTGACGCCTGTCAGTCCCGTAGCTCCCGATGTCCGTTGGAGCCGATAACTTCACGTGGACGTCCCACAGTTGCCATCCAGATGTTGGGATTCAGGTAGCGTGACTGGACCGGAGAAGAGACGAGGATGATCGGAGGAAGAAAATTTGGAAAACTTTATACAAGGACTATTTACATTATGTACAAGTACGGGCAACTGAGAGTGCTTCTCAGTAAAGAGAGCTTTTTAGGAGTCGGGAGTCTCTGATACCTCTCAAGGAGAGGGCTCTAAGCATCAAACCAGCAGCTCCTTAAATACTCTTCGTATTCCCCAGATCCCTAGCTGGGGAAAATGGTTCGAAAATGATGTCCAATCACACGATGGCACTGATATTACCACCCACGGCAGGGCGGTCCTGATGTTTCTGCGCAGCTCGGTCGAGGGAAAGGGAGCAGCACCCGGTCACGTTGTCGTCCCCGCGACTTCCAGGTAGCCGCGCACGTGCGTCTAGAGGGCACCTGCATGACACAGGAATGCAGGCTGTGTCCCAGCAGGTGTCGAAAGAGCTTGTACTAGTGACCAGAACGCGGAAACTATGTCGAAGGTGCGGTATTCGGGCAATTGTTCAAATCCAGCGTTACTGAACGGGACCACACTGATACCGCACTTCGTCGTGGCGAGGACCGGAACGAATACGCTTATGGTCGTTGCTGGCATTCCTGTTGAACACGTGGGGACGCTATGGTCGTCGTTCCCTCTGGCAGTCCTGCAGTCACGTCTCCCCAGAAGGCTCACCCATCCTGGCGGTGGTCTTCAGGAAATGCTCCCCATGCCCAACTTCGCCGAATTCCACAGCAGGAAGGAAGCGCGGGCACAACAGCCTCAAGGTTCAGTCGTTGCACCGCTTCTGTTTCTCATTTACATCAATGATCTTCCTTTCAAAGTAGCCTCTAACATTCATCTATTTGCTGATGACTGCGTTGTTTTCCGCGAAATAACATCACCCGAAGTCGCTAATCTTATTCAGACCTATCTTGCCTATATTTCTACTTGGTGCAATTATTGGCTCATGGACCTAAACACTGAAAAACTTAAAGTTATGCGAATATCCCGACTCGCTAACACTTCTCCCAGGTACTACTGAAATAACTTCCTCTTAGAGTCTGTCACTGCATATAAATGCTTGGACGACCACATTTCTACAGAGCTCTCCTGGTCCCACCCCATCGAGTACATTATTAATAACGCTAACCGCATGTTAGGCTACGTACGCCGTAACTTTACGAAAACCCCGTCTTCTTTGAAATTATTGCTTTACAAAACGCTGATTCGCTCAATAGAATATGCAGCTGCTATATTACATCCCCACTACGAAAAGCTAATAATTTCGCTAATTATGGTCCAAAATAATGCCACGCGTTTTATTTTATCCGAATTTAATTGTGGCGCAAGCGTAACCAGAATGATAACCTACCTTTCTTTACAGTCTTTAGCATGGCACTGAAAAATATTTCGTCTCAGCCTTTTTTCATAAATTGTGCTATCATTCCACCCTACGGAACGCACTCATTGCTCCTCCCCACTATGTTTCAAGCCGCATCGATCGTCGCAACAAGATTGGAATGTGAATATTTCACACCTTATCAGCATTTCATTCCTTCTTGCCTCGTGCTTCACGTGAATGGAACCACCTTCGTGCAGAGATTATCAACATCAATGATAACGAGCATTTTTGCAACGCAGTAGCTTACATTGTATAAATAGTAAATATTTCTTGTAATACTAATTTCCTTGCCTATGTATTTTCTGTATCCAGTCCTTTCTTTAATGCATCTAGCCTCGAGGGTGCAATAAGTGAAATATATGAAAGAACAAATTGTAAGATGATGTTCTCATCTCTATATGCGCATATAGCATGTGCCTTGACTAGCGGCCAGCAGAAACGGTCCCGCCTATCACAAACCCATTCAGCTTTCCAGACAGGTGGAAACAATAGATTTGTAGGGTAACGTCTTCGATACAGCGATTCCTTGTTTCAATGCGTAAGCATTGTACCGTCTTTGTCAAATGTAACCGATCAGCCGTGACGGCCGGTGGAGCGAGCTGGCTGCCGAGCGGCGGCGCTGCGGCCGATGGCGCTGGTCCTTGCGCTCCGGTTGCGAGCGTAAACTGGCTGACGTACGGCTGCGCCCTCGCCCTCCTTCTTTGGATGATAAAAAAGTAAGTGGGTAGCATGCGCGGCGTGCCAGTTCGCGCCTTTCGAGCGCTGTGGATCTGAAGGAGTGCGCTGCGCAAGCTCAGATCACTCAACGCTCCTTCCGGGTTGGGCCATGAAGCCACGCTCTTTGCTAGAAAAGCTCACCCATGATTTTCTTTTCTGAACGTTTTGAGTGTCGGCAAACTAAGAAAGGGAACGCATCTAGAAAACTCAATGCACTATACCAAGGCTGCGTTTTTTTCTGTCGTGAATGTTTTTGCGGCTGGATGACAGAAAAATGAGGCTCGCTTTCCAATTGTTTCCAATTCACCTATAGCTACATTTTGTACTTCTCGCATCCTGGTTACGCAGCAAATTGTGAAATGCTTCCTTTCTGTGGTGGCAGTTACCTTCTTGCATTGGCTGCCGGTAATATCTTCGTGTCAGAAGCGAACTACAAGAAACGCTGTCACTCACATTTCGAACAAACTAGACTCATGGTGACAACTGCGTGACGCTGTTTACGAGAACATCATGTCCCGAACCTGACAAATGTATGCACTGAAAACAATTAATTCCGGCAAACGGCTTTAGGACTCTGCAAACTACTTTTGTGTTGATAGCTTTTGACTAGACACCGGCTTAGTAGTTCAGCGCCCACTGGGAGAGTGGTGTCATCAGGGACATTTTAAAGACACCCCGGATACAACCTTCAAGTGCGGCACAAGATCGATATGGGAGACACCGCGTACCTCCCTCCCTAAGTTTCTGGTCGCGATATCGTGAGTATTGTGCAGGATGTTGAAAGGAAAGAGAGAACCAATATTTTTGTCGGCACCCTTCGTGATACAGAAAATTTCTTTCGGGATTATACGTAAAATTAAGCATTCAGTATTATGCAACGTTTGGGAGACCGATGTGATATTTAATCGATTTCAAACATTTCACTCTATACACAGAAATTGACCAACATAACATTGTGGCATTATTTCCTTACTAATATATAGAAATTACATGCAACGTGTTTGTGTAACATACCGTCAGCAGCCAGGACGTTTTAATCAGAATGACAAAATGGCTTTAAATGGATGCGTTGAATCCTTGAGAAAAGGTGGGGGGGGGGAGGAATGATGTAATACCAAGCCAACTTTCAACTGTGCCCTTTTTTGCGACGCGCCCGCTAAGAGTTGAACAACTTGGCGGTGACGGTAGTAAAGACAAAACCTGGCGGTCATCGAAGAGCCTTATCACCGCCGATTTCAAGTGCCGGAGTTGAAATGCAACGTTATACTTAAGATATCAGGCATGCAGCTGCCGGTTTCTTAGCTGAGTGACAAAGCGATACGACCGTAAGTTAGCGCCGAAGATCCGAGAGCATAAGAAAACAACACAAACAAAATCGAATGAGGGAATATTCTGAACGGCATTCTATCACTGCAGCTTTTTTCCTGCATGTGAAAGCCATGCCACGCCTTGATTCTAACGCTAGGGTTAGTGTTATAGCCCTAGCAGCAGCTGGACGATCACAAATTCAAATTGCCAGGGAAGTTGGGTGTTCACGGTGGGCTGTACAGAGATGCCTGCGCGCACACAGAGACGAAGGCCGCATACGACACGCACCAAGGGAAGGGCGACCTCCCGCAACTACACCCGATGAAGACCTAGCCATCGTTGCTGCAGTCAGTTGGGAGCCGACGCTGAGCCTCGCCGAAGTCAGAAATGAGCTGGGTCTGCGGGTCTCTATGAGCACTATCCGCAGGAGGCTGAACGAAGCTGGCCTAAGAAGTCGGGTAGCATGCCAGAGGCCTTGGCTTAGCCAGAGAGAAAAACAGCAACGGCTGGAGTTTGCCCGCGAGCACATATCTTGAGGCCCAGAGGAATGGCGGCTCGTAGTATTTTACGATGAGTCGACGTTTGTGAGCCGCTGGGACAAGCAGCAACGCGTCTGGCGACTCGTTGGCACAAGGCGAGACCCAATTTCTTTTGTCCACGAACACCTTGCAGCGCCGAGTGCTAAATTAAGAAACGGATCGACATGCAAAAACTAAAAACACAAAACCTGCGAGTAAATTGCGACCAAAGAAAGTTTGTGAATGTTCCTGGCCTCAGTTTGATTTCCGCTTAATAAGGACCACTTATACATACATCTTCATTTATTCTGGTTCAATGCAAATGGACAAGGCTTCAGTCATTTGAACAGACATTACAGCAAGCATACTTTTTATTCCCCGTCAAATTCCACATGTCCTCTACCTATCCCTTTCGTTCGTTGCACCTTTTGTGAGAAGCATGCTAGGGTCACGTTCCTCACGATCGATCTCTCCGCTCTTCCTGCTTTAAAGCTTGGAGAATTTACTGTCAGGCAGTGTACTTTTCTCTTTTTTTTCAGATATCACCGGGAATACATACATCTGCTGACAGCGAGTGGTCGGTGCACCGTCAGCGTCTGAGGAGTCATGACAAGTAATGGCCTCGGCTCTCTGCATCACATCGAAGGAACTTTGACTCTGAAAAATACCTAGACATCGTACAGCATGTTTTGCTGCCCTTTATTTTAGACGGGCCTTTTCATGACGGCATGTTTCTCTTTCAACAGGACCGCAGTCCCATTCACATGGCCAGGTGCGTTCTCGACTTGAATATTTGTGCTGAAAAGCGCCTTTATGGATCTGTACGCTTTCACCGGACAGAAATTATAATGCGGTAACAAGGGGCAAAAGGAAATAGCGAAGATAAATCACTTGCAAATAGACAATATTTGAACCAAATTGCTTCAATGGATAGAACCTTTCCAGAACAAAAATATTGTGAGGAGGCGCCATTCCGGTGCCCATAAAAAGGCGTATTTATGATTTATGAGGAAGAATGTTTTCATGCAATATGAATGTGGTATTGTTAGAAAGGAGCCTGGAGTAACCCAAACGCAAGGTTCTTTCAACCACGCTGATCCTTCAAACGGCATATACCGCGTGAGAGTTCTTTTTGGCACCATTTCACCATCATTCCTTTTTCCTTCTTAATGCTTGCCTTCATTGCTATATATCTGCCTTTTGGTAGGACTTCAACAGATTATGCCACACAGCACATGAGCAAGGATAATAAAGGCACTGAGCACATTTATAGACTCAAGGAACAAGTTTACCTTAGCGCCGTAGTAGCGAGCAGAACGCGTTTTATGAGCATGGTAGTTCTGAGGCATCCACTAAAAATCACCCTAGTCATGATTATAAACACGAAGGTGAGCGCAGAATTAGACTAATAGCGCTTGTGAAATAAAAAAAAGCAAAACTTCCGCTGAGAGCTCTGTTAATTTATATATACATAGATGAGGACAGTGTGACATTCCTTGTGTGCTAC
Source organism: Amblyomma americanum (assembly GCF_052857255.1). Lineage (NCBI taxonomy): Eukaryota > Metazoa > Arthropoda > Arachnida > Ixodida > Ixodidae > Amblyomma > Amblyomma americanum. The sequence goes on along the minus strand of NC_135502.1, from coordinate 144,308,772 downwards.
GAGGTACATTGTTCGACGGCGCGGCGTAGACGGAAACCCAGGTATTTCTTTGTGTGTGCTACGAGGATCCACGTTCGACGGCGCGGCGTAGACGAAGGGACCCGCCGCCGTGACAGCGGCATCATCAATTACCCAGCCATGCTCTTTGAGTGACGACCAGAACAACCGGACCCGCCGCCGCCGCCGCGGGGAAACAGGCTTTATCCTCCCCAATTTCCGGGCACATTCCAGGACAAGGGAGCTGTCAGCGGGCCAGAGCGCGCCGTACCACAGCCGACGCTATGCGCTACCGCGAAGACAACATTCTTCCCCTCGTTCCCCTTTCGACGTGGGCTATCGCCGGGAAGGCACCCACAGCTTCCCGCCGTGCCTCGTGAACAAAAGCGCATTCCCAGAAGGGCCGTGACGGACACCTGTCATGGCGGACAGGCAGTACTCGCCAAGAATGTGGAAAGACAGGCGCTAGTGAATTAGCTCCGAAGAGAGAGCCTGTGTATACTCTCACTTGAGAGAGAGTGGTGGCGTTTTTGTTGTTTATTTAGTTTGTATTGTTAACAGACTCTGGGTTCGAGGCTAAGCCCAACCCAAGGGGTGGTCCCCATCTCGCATGTTATTTTGGATTGGAGAATTGATGCTTTGGGCGGGCCACTGGAAATGACCGCCCTTAGTCCTTTGTTAATCAAGTGCTTAAAAGCACATGTAAACGGATGCAGTCCAGTCTGAGCTGGGGCTCCATGCTGAGCATGTAATGTGATGCTACTTAGGCACTAACCTGCCCGGTCGATGAGTAAAGTAGTGCAAAGTTTGTTCTTTTGTAAATTCAGTTCTGCTTTTCCAGTTTAACTCTCTGTATATGTATGTTGTAAAATTATGCTCTGCTGTCATCATCTACAAGCTCGCCTCCTGTTCATCTTCCAAGCCGAACGACACTAGAGGAAGGGTTTGTGAACCATCCTCGAAGAAACGGACGACTATTGAAATTCTACTGCATACACGCTCAGGACGACATCGTTCGCCAAGAGGGCCTTCAGCGCCGAAGCCCGTCGGCGTGCAGCTTCTGCCAGCAACCGCTCGAGCCCAACTCCGGAGCCACTCCATCGCCCCCATGAAGTCGTCGGCACGTAAGCTCGGACGCCCCAGCCTCTGATGTATAATCTTAATCATGTGTAATTATTGAATATACCTGTTTGTTTAAACTGAGCCATACGGTGTCTCTTTGCCTCTCCGTCCCGTGTGGACCTGCGCATTATGGGGGTCATCACACTGGTGTCAGAAGTGGGGTGTCAAAAGCAAATGTCCTCTGAATGCGGTGACATTCATGACTTCAAAATTGTAATCAAAAGGGAATCACGGGACTGATTGTGATGACCCCCATAATGCGCAGGTCCACACGGGACGGAGAGGCAAAGAGACACCGTATGGCTCAGTTTAAACAAACAGGTATATTCAATAATTACACATGATTAAGATTATACATCAGAGGCTGGGGCGTCCGAGCTTACGTGCCGACGACTTCATGGGGGCGATGGAGTGGCTCCGGAGTTGGGCTCGAGCGGTTGCTGGCAGAAGCTGCACGCCGACGGGCTTCGGCGCTGAAGGCCCTCTTGGCGAACGATGTCGTCCTGAGCGTGTATGCAGTAGAATTTCAATAGTCGTCCGTTTCTTCGAGGATGGTTCACAAACCCTTCCTCTAGTGTCGTTCGGCTTGGAAGATGAACAGGAGGCGAGCTTGTAGATGATGACAGCAGAGCATAATTTTACAACATACATATACAGAGAGTTAAACTGGAAAAGCAGAACTGAATTTACAAAAGAACAAACTTTGCACTACTTTACTCATCGACCGGGCAGGTTAGTGCCTAAGTAGCATCACATTACATGCTCAGCATGGAGCCCCAGCTCAGACTGGACTGCATCCGTTTACATGTGCTTTTAAGCACTTGATTAACAAAGGACTAAGGGCGGTCATTTCCAGTGGCCCGCCCAAAGCATCAATTCTCCAATCCAAAATAACATGCGAGATGGGGACCACCCCTTGGGTTGGGCTTAGCCTCGAACCCAGAGTCTGTTAACAATACAAACTAAATAAACAACAAAAACGCCACCACTCTCTCTCAAGTGAGAGTATACACAGGCTCTCTCTTCGGAGCTAATTCACTAGCGCCTGTCTTTCCACATTCTTGGCGAGTACTGCCTGTCCGCCATGACAGGTGTCCGTCACGGCCCTTCTGGGAATGCGCTTTTGTTCACGAGGCACGGCGGGAAGCTGTGGGTGCCTTCCCGGCGATAGCCCACGTCGAAAGGGGAACGAGGGGAAGAATGTTGTCTTCGCGGTAGCGCATAGCGTCGGCTGTGGTACGGCGCGCTCTGGCCCGCTGACAGCTCCCTTGTCCTGGAATGTGCCCGGAAATTGGGGAGGATAAAGCCTGTTTCCCCAAGGGGCCGCGGCGGCGGCGGGTCCGGTTGTTCTGGTCGTCACTCAAAGAGCATGGCTGGGTAATTGATGATGCCGCTGTCACGGCGGCGGGTCCCTTCGTCTACGCCGCGCCGTCGAACGTGGATCCTCGTAGCACACACAAAGAAATACCTGGGTTTCCGTCTACGCCGCGCCGTCGAACAATGTACCTCGTAGCACACAAGGAATGTCACAACAGTAACATCTTTCTAACAAAACAAATATCCGCGGAGCGGCTTTTTCGTTCTTTTGTATTTATTTTATCCAGGAGAGTGATCGACGCGCTTCAGGAACTAGGCGTGCAGCTGGTTTAATGGCCTCCCAAGGGTGCTGACTTCAATTTAATCGAGCAAATATGGGGAATGATGAAGAGGAACCTGGCGAAGCGCACATTTCAGCACCAGTCCAAGGCAGAACTCTGGGCAGCGATGAGCGAAGAATGGGAGAGGCTGAGAGGACTGCCAGATCTCGTGCCCCGTTTGTATGCCTCCATACCGAAGCTTCTTGAAGACGCAGTCCATGCGAACGGTGCCTTCACACGCAACTAAGCCACGGAAAAAGCGTGGTAGCAGAACAGTCCGCAAAAGGAACGCGGAGATATTGTGTCGTTAGTTCCAGGTGCTACCGCCATGCTTCCTGCAGTAAAGAATCCTTTTTGTTTCGTGAAATAAACCTCCATAACAAGTTTTCGACCACCACTGTCATGTGAATTAAGTATTTACTATAAACAAAACCTGTGTGGTCTGAGGAAACCAACAACTCTGCTTGGACGTGACCTAGCCTGGAAAACATTCAGGTATCATCAAGAGCAGAACACACTGCTTCGGTTCCGCTTACGAAAGACGAACACACAAGTCATAACAGTACTGAGAAATTGCCTTATTTTCCCCAGGGAATAAAAAAAAACTCCTTCGACGAAACTACTTTATTTTTCATTCGAAATTTTAGTGAGAAAACTCGAAGTACATTTTGTTCTTTTTTACATCATGCTCCCGATATGATAATTGCTCCTTTCTGAAACGCGATAAGGCTTGCATGAATATTTCTACGTAAAGATAGGAGCACCAAAGCGAGGCTGTATTATTTACATGAAAAAAGCTGACACCGGCGCAGCTAGGCAGCTTGGACGAGAGAATCCCAGCACGAAAACAGTTCGTCCTCGTCGTGTTCGCCCAATAGCACACCAATACTTGCTCAACATCGTCCACGCCTATGGCTGTGCCAATGTTTGCTTCGTACAGACGGGTTTAACGACCGGCAGCAGTTTCTCGCTTCAATTAGTGAAATTTGCAGGCAACTACGTGATTATATATCCAGGAAAGAAGGCACAGGATTGTCCCGCTTACCTCTAACATAAACCTGGTTATGAGGCCGAGCTTCGATCTGTCAAGAAAGGCCGCCATCGTTGTATCGCTCCTCAGATGCCTCCGACTATGCCCGGACGACAGCCCACTTTGCTGTGAGCTGACGTCAAATGAATAGCGGGAAATTTTAGTGCAGAGCGCATTGGCCCCCAAAACCTCGGAAAATAGTGCGTGAAAAATGTAAATGCCTCCAAACGAGCAATCCCAACAGAAATACTATTACGAAGGGTGCCGACAAAAATATTGGTTCTCTATTTCGCTTCAACATCCTGAAGAATACTCGCCATATCGCGACCAGAAAGTTTGGAATGGAGGAATGCGGTGGCTCCCATATCGATCTTGTGCCGCACTTGAAGGTTGTATTCGGGGTGTCTTTAAAATGTCCCTGATGACACCACTCTCCCAGTGGGCGCTGAACTACTAAGCCGGTGTCTAGTCAAAAGCTATCAACACAAAAGTAGTTTGCAGAGTCCTAAAGCCCGTTTGTCGGAATTAATTGTTTTCAGTGCATACATTCGACAGGTTCGGGACATGATGTTCTCGTAAACAGCGCCACACAGTTGTGACCATGAGTCTAGTCTGTTCGAAATGTGAGTGACAGCGTTTCTTGTATTTCGCTTCTGAAACGAAGATATTACCGGCAGCCAATACAAGAAGGTAACTACCACCGCAGAAAGAAAGCATTTCACAATTTGTTGCGCAACCAGGATGCGAGAAGTAAAAAAATGTAGCTATAGGTGCATTGGAAACAATTGGAAAGCGGGCCTCATTTCTCTGTCATCCAGCCGAAAAAACAATCACGACAGAAAAAAACGGAGCCTTGGTATAGTGCATTGAGTTTTCGAGATGCGCTCCCCTTCTTAGTTTGCCGACACTCGAAACGTTCAGAAAAGAAAATCATGGGTGAGCTTTTCTAGCAAAGAGCGTGGCTTCACGGCCCAACCCGGACGGAGCGTTGAGCGAGCTAAGCTTGCGCAGCGCACTCCTTCAGATCCACAGCGCTCGAAAGGCGCGAACTGGCACGCCGCGCATGCTACCCACTTACTTTTTATCATCCAAAGAAGGAGGGCGAGGGCGCAGCCTTACGTCAGCCAGTTTACGCTCGTAACCGGAGCGCAAGAGCCAGCGCCAGCGGCCGCAGCGCCGCCGCTCGGCAGCCAGCTCGCTCCGCCGGCCGTCACGGCTGATCGGTTACTTTTGACAAAGACGGCTATGTCTGCGGTTTGGTGTTATCACGAGCTTGTCATCACTGTAATGCTCGAACGAATTGAGTTAAGAAAATTAAGAAAATTAATGGTTGCATTAGTTAGAGCATGTGAGGTAATTGGTTAATTATATAAAGCCAGACACATCGCACAGCACACCATTCTCTACCATTTCACCCCAATCGAAATGCGACTGCCGCGGTCGGGATCGAACCCGCGCCTTTCGGACCAGCAGCCGAGCACCATAACGACTGAGCCACCGCGTCGGCTTTGCTTTCTGTAGCTCTGCATGTGCCTCTGTGCGTGTACAATTGTAATAACGTGGGTATGCAAGATCCTAACATTCCATACAAGAGTCGTAATAAACACATATTCAGGCTTATGTGAGAGATCCTACTTAAATATCCATGTTTTATTTTGCAAGGGGAAAAAATGGTGAAATTTGACATCGTTTGACGGTGAGTGGTGATGTTCGTTTTTTGTTTGCTTTACTACGTTTCAAAAAACAATAGCGCGTGAAGATCTGATATTTAGACTCTAATAAAAGAGGACTCATTTAAATTTTACAGATACAAAACTGCACGGTGAGTATGTGGAAACTGGAAGGCCACCTAGTCTTGGGTCGCAAGAATAATAAAGTCACACAAAAAGTGGAACGAGAGTTATGTATAACTGCCAGTTGATGTACTGAAGACAGAAGAAGACGAAGCGATTAAAAAGAGAAACTACTTCCTCGTCCAAGACAACAAGAGTACAAACATCATTGGGAAAGAAAAAAGAAAGCGCATGCAATAAAAGTGAGGCTTGTACCTCATGCTCTGCATTCTCACACGAATTAAATATGTGTTTACGGTAGGAGACGGTTTAAGTTCTGCAACATCGAAACTTGTTACCTCTTACCCATGGGTTACCTTGAGGCTGTGAAGCAAGATACAAGGGCGGCATTTGTTGTGCAATAAATTTGCTGGAACTTTTCTTCAACGAAGAGTTAGGGGAGATTTTTTCTCTCACCAGACGCAAAGAGTAAAACAGTGGCGCGAGTAGGTGGGTGGGATAGAGTCGTAACATAAAGCAGGGTGGAACTTTCAAGGTTCTTTTCTACAACGCTTCCTACAGTCTAAGACCTACAGACCATACCCTATCATTCAGTCCCCGGCGGTTCTATGTGCCGTATATTTCTCAGTTTACTGCTGTAGTTAGTGCAAAGCACCTTTACTTCAAAATTTTCATTTTTCCTAGGCCAAGTGAGAGACCAGAAACCAAATGAAACCGATGAAAAAGGAAGAAACGACGAAGCAAAGCCGTTACTTTGGAGCACTGTTTCCCGCACTCGAGTTTGTTGTTTCTAGTAGGACCCAGTGGATTGTGAGAGCGCAGAGAGCCTAGACGTGCAAACAAGAAGCAGGTGCCGTCAGGAAGATATGTGGATATTTTACCGCCGGTCTCTTTTGTTTACACCTGCGTGACAAGAACATTCTGCTCCCATTTTCTGTGGAAAAACGGGCTGTGTACGTTTCCGCTCAGTAGACAGCTGCAGTGGCCACTGCGGAGAGAACAGATTCGTTTCTGCATACCTGGCAGTCTCGCAAAAAAGCGCTGGTTCCCGGTTTGTGGTCACACCTTTGATTAAATTAAACCGATCAGGAGAAGACACCGTGCAAAAGAGCAAGCATGTTAGCATTTACGACCCTCCGTTCCACTATAATCCGTAGATTTCATAAAAAGAGAAGGTAAATGTATCATGTGGCGCCAAAGAGATGTGCGGAAGAGATTAGGAAGTTTGTGCAGATGCGCTGCCTGAACACAGCAGGCACGGATATTTGGAGACGAAGGGAAGAGGCGTCCGTCGTAAAACAGACGTAGCTAGTGGAGCTGACGATGATAATTTTTATTACCTGCTAGTGTCCCGTGGCGCTATCGCGCTTACTGCAGTGTTTCAATATTATAATTAGAGCATAGTGAACGAAGAGACAAGCAATGAACAGTCTGGCTGTGGTATTTTAAATTGTTAATTGCATCAATCGTTCCAAAAGCATCTCTTCGAAAGTATCTTTTTGAAACTGTGATTACACAGCGACCACTGTTGATGCCATTGGGGCTTCCGTTCTTACGTCATTGTGCTGCGCCATCCTCCTCGCGTTCTCGTGTGTGCCGATAGCTACGGTTTGACCGCCGCCTCTATTACTGTTGTTACATTGAGGTCACTTTGTTACGTTAATGACGATTACGTTGTGGTTCGGAGCTGACAGCAGTGGACGAGCGGAGCGCAAGCGAAATGGTCCTCAATAAATGAAATACGTGTTCAGATGGCGCTAATGAATTGATTACATGCAAGCTATGCCGCGAAGGGTTCGATAAAATCCACTACCATAACTGATCTGGTTATTTACAAAAAAGAGATATGCGTCTTGGCACCTGCGCTTCCACGATTCAAATTATTAAACGAATTAAATCGCAGCATCTTCACTTTGTCAGATTCAAGGCATCGGCGTCAAATGTTTGTATTGCTACAGCTCACGATGCCCGCAGTGTATGACTGAGCGTTTTAATGTCAAAGAAAATTGTCCACAAAAAATAAGCCATTTAGAATCCAGCCTCTGTGTCTCCAACAAAAGGCCCTCGTTAATTATAAAGTTATTCGGAATGTCCGCAATATTATTTCTTAAAGCAACTAGACAGCATTGCCACATGCTATTTAGTTAGCGCAGCTGGAATCAAACCATTAACCATACGCCGCCGCTATACACCAAAAAACACAAACTCCATGCTTTCGGCTTGTTATGCCGTGCCTTTCTAATGCAGTCAGAGATTCCATGGAAATGTCAACGGCTAGAAACACAAACTTAATCCCTGCTTTTGTCTTCAGAATGGCATCAATGATTAAGCAATACCAGTTGTATGATCGGCTTCGCCAATTAAGACGAAGTGACAGCGATAGGATTGCTCTTGCCCACAGAGTGCTAATTTCGATGAAGGTGAAATTCTAGAGGCCCGTGTACTCTGCAATGCCAGCGCACGTTAAAGAACCCCAGGTGGTCGAAGTTTCCGGAGCCCTTCACTACGGCATCCCTCATAGCCTGAGTCGCTTTGGCTCGTTAAACTCTCATAAACTATAAACCAAACTATTGGTAGTGAAAACTACAATGATAGATCATATTGTAAGTTTAATACTATCATTTCAGCTTAAGAAAAAAACTGGTCGATTTCAGTATGCTGAAACATATACGAACTTCACGTTTGCAGGATATATGTGTTTCGATGAAAGCAAAGACTGTAGGCTTTCCGAATATCGTGATAAATTAACATATAAATGATTTTGAACAATGTAATAGGTACAAAATGACAAAAGTGGATATTCAGAATTCACAGAAGTCAACTGGGGATAATTATTTCTCTGGAGGTCACCGTTTGAATAGAATCGCTACTGAGGATTATCCATTGTTTTGACGCTTTGCAATCATACTGCCGTAAATAATACGTGTTCTTCACATTTATACCTTCTAATAGGAAGCCTGATTTTACCGCCTATTGTTCTTCTCTCATCAGCGAAGAACGTCTTTTAAAGTTTCGCCCACTCATAACGCCCGCAGTTACAAAGAACACTCGATTAATACAAACGAGGGTGGTCCTACCAATGCAATATAGAGTACAGTGATGGAACTGCACGAATCATTGGGCTGCACAAGTCGGTTACAGAGAAGGAGGAGAGAATTCAGACTTCGTCCGTCAGTCGAAAACCACTTCTCCATATAGGAGCGCAGAACGACGAGGGTCTCCTATGCTCCGCATCACCCCCTTCCCGTACATACGGAAATAGCCTAATCAGACTGACAACGCTCATTGCAGGGCACCGGCCTCTACCATATCTCTCTAAAGAAACCTGGCCCGTACTAGCTGTGGCCACCTGTTCCCGCCTTTAAATACCTCCTGTAAGCAAACTGCGAATAGCACTGGAGAGATCGTGTTTCCCTGCCTGACACTCTTCTTTATTGCAATTCTATCGCTGACTTTAAGGAAGAACTTTAGTAGCTGCACAGCCGTTATAGATATCTTCCAGTATTTTCACATGAGGCTCTTCTACAACCTGATTCTGCAATGCCTGCATGACTGCGGAGGTTTCCGCTGAGTCAGATGTTTTCTCGTAATCAATGAAGGCTATATACAGGGGTTATTTATTTTCTGCGCATTTCTCTATCTAATGATTGATAGCGCAAATATGATCTATTTTTGAGTGTCGTTTGCGAAAGACTGCCTGATGATTTGGTATATTACAGTCTATGGTTGGCCTGACTATATTAGCGATTACCTTTATAAATACCCCATATACAAGGGACAGAGCGCTGATCGATCGGTTATTTTTTTAATTCCGTGACGTCAGGTTTCTTATGGATTATGATTATAATAGTTTTGTTGCAAGCTTCTGGTTTGGTCGAGTGCATGCACATCCTAGACAGGGTGGCTAGTCTTTCTAGCACTCTCTTCCCTCCGTCCTTCAAGAGATCTACTGTTACCTGATCCTCACAAGCTGCTTTGCCCTTTTCCATTACTCCAAACACCGCCTTTACTTTCTCTTTCGTTACTGTTCATGGAGCTTAACGTCCCAAGGCTACTCAGGCTATGAAGGACGCCGTAGTGAAGGGCTCTAGAAATTTCGAACCTCTGGGGTTCTTTAACGTGCGCTGACATCGCTCAGTACACAGGCTTATACCGATCGGCCTCCATCAAAATTCTACTGCCGTGGCCCGGATCAAACCCGCGTCTTTCGGGTCACCAGCCAGGCGCCATTACCACTGAGCCACCGCGGCAGCTGAGCATAAAAGGTAGCGACCGGTTTTTGCCGTTTGTCCCCTGGAAAACTCTCCAGGCGCAATGCATTACAGGCTGTGTTCTCGCACGCCACATACACGACAAAAATCCATAAATAATGCACGTTTTTTTCTTATTTTGGGAGAGTGCCATTCGGCTTGAATTTAGAGTCGGACTGGGGAAGAGAGGCGACATGTTCGGCGATTGGCATGTTGAGTTCGACCATGGCATGGCGAACAAGAGATAGAGCCATCCTCCCCATGATCTACGACCGTGCAGTGCACCACTGCTCCCTTCCGTCAACGCGATGACCACTCTCTTGTGCCACCTAACGCGACGGGAAAGACCAGCGAACTGAGGTGACGATAATTCACGTACTCAGAAAGTCCTGTCGGTGCGTCAGCGCCAGCGCAGACTGATAGAAATTGACCAACTAGGAGCTGCTACGTCCCAGTCTAAATTTCTCTGCTCTCCACGAAGGATTGATAAGGTTTCATGGATCGAAATCACTGGAGTGCCTCAATAAGTGCTCTCGTAAGGCCGCGTTTACTTTTTCAGGAACGATACAGGGAACTGGTATACGCACGTTACCACATGCATGTCGATTTGTCTTAACGCGACGTCGGTGCGCGGCTGGACCTAGCTGATTCGCCATGGTTACTTCGTTAGTATGAATGATGACTCCGGCATTTACAAGCCGTACAAGGACAAAAATAATAGTATCCCAACTACGAGAACTCTCGCACTGCTAGGAATCTCATGAGGACAATGACGAAGAGGCCTACTTACCACCTGCAGTTTAATTGAATTGAAATGAATTTATTATCTCCAGAACAACTAGAAGGCTTTCCAGGCAAAACGCTGCTTGTGCAGCTTGACTGGGCCCGGAAAACCGTTAGATAGCATTGGCTTGGATATATCAACTGATGTAAACACACATAAGAAAGATACAAGAAAGGAGAACAAAAATACAAACTATAAAATACCAACAATGAATACAATAATTAAATACAATTGTAAGGCTGAAACTATCACTTCTATGCTCGCCTATTGCAAAATCGTACGCAGTCAAGATATGCATATGTAATAGAATCACAAATATGTACTTAATGTTCATTAAAACATAATTTGAACATATGTACATACATAAAAAGCAGAATATACACATTACGTTGCATGAAATAATCAAAATTTTAGAGAAATGGACAAAACTTTCTCGGTAGATCACAGTGCACCTACATAATCAGAAGTAATGAGTCCAAAAAATACCTCACAAGAGTCACAACTCAAACAAATACGTCGCAATTCTTTTAATCTGAAATTTTTCGTATGTTTATATTGTTGAGTACATGCGGAAGATTGTGTGGCAATGTTTAGAGTTTATAATCAGTTCTAAAGAAAACAAACAGCATCAGGAAGTCATACATGTGGTCAATGCTGATAATGTGATACAATGGAAACAAAACGTTTGTGGCGGATAAGTAGTGTACGTTTGCGATGTGACGAAGAGTTTTGTTTTTTTTTGGAGGTGCAAAATCTTCGCGATATTTTATTCCGTTGCCGGTGCCCAAATTAAGCTAAAAAATTAATATGATATTCGAAGAGTGCATAATAAATTTGTCGCTTAATCTGTGAGGGTAGCAGCGTTCGGCATCGTGACAATGCTCCTGTTGTCGCAGCGAACTTTTTAGAGATGTTATTCACCTGCGCAACCTAGTTGAGATTAGCTGAGGAAACAACTCCCAGAATTTTGTGCTATCCACAATTTCAATTTCATTATCAGGATATCTAATTGCGTGTTGAATTAAAAGCAGTTAATTTTTATGCCCAGAAGATAACTGCTTTTGTTTTTGCTGAATTCATATTTATCTTGTTGCGCTGCGAGCAAGCAAGAGCTTGCAAAGCGCATCATTGCATTTTAATACTAATTTGGGCACACTTGGACAAGAAAATATGACTGTGCTGTCATCTGCATATATTATGAACTTCGCCGTTTGGTGTAGTGTAACAGTATAATTTATATCGTCACAAATAGGTTGCAGAACCAAAAGGGCTAGGCACAGGACGCAAGCAGTGAGCAGTGTCCCTGCTGCAAGAGCCCGCACGTCTGTCACTTCTTTGTCTTCAAGGCGCCGGCCGGGTACACCTAGCGGCATTAATCCCCCCTCCCTCACAATAAGCAAAGCAAAAATGCGGGCACACTTTGAGCGAACGGAAGTAAAACAAGCGAACAAACGATCACGGGCCGCCGAGCGGATGCAGGCAAAATAAAACAAAAGAAAACGCGGAAGAGGCGCCCGTTACTGCGCGAAGTAAAGCTTCATATATGCAGTACGTGCACGACCTCAGGCTGAGGTCGACGGCGCGAACTCGGCAGAGTGCCATCGAGGAGGACTTCTTACGTGACATCAGTGGTGCGGCGCAGCACTGTGTACGGTCCAAAGTAGCGGCTGAGGAGGTGCTCCGACAGGCCGGGGCGACGTACTGGAGTCCATACCCACACTTTGTCGTCGGGGTGGTAGTCGACATGGCGATGTCGTTGGTTGTAGAGTTCTGCATCCGTTGCCTGCTGCCGGCGGATGTGCATACGGGCCAGTTGGCGGGCTTCTTCTGCGTGCCGGGTAATTTCATCGGGGTCTGGCGTGTACGCCTGGTCGTCATGGGGGTACGGAAGCATGGCGTCTAGCATCGTTTGTACATCGCACTCGTAGACGAGGCGAAACGGCGCAAAGCGAGTTGGTTCCTGAATCGCAATGTTACAGGCAAACGTCAAATATGGGAGGATCTCGTCCCAAGTCTTCTGTTGTACGTCGACGTACAATGTGAGCATGTCCGCTAAGGTTTTATTGAGGTGCTCCGTGAGCCCGTTTGACTCCGAGTAGTATGCAGTAGTCTTGCCGTGGTCCGCGTGGCTCCGCTGGAACACCTCGTGCATGAGCTGTGCTGTAAACGTGGTGCCCCTATCGGTGATGACGGAGGACTGGCCTCCATGCATGTAGCAAAACAATGTGGTGTATGAAGAAGCGCGCGACTTCAGAGGATGTACTGCGTGGCACCGCCTGGGTTTCCGCATACCGTGTCACATAATTAGTCGCAAAGATAATCTTATTTCCAGAAGACGGCACAGGGAATGGGCCCAGAAGATCAATGCCGACTTGGTAAAAATATGTACGTGGTGGCGCAATTGGTTGTAGCAAACCTGCGGGCTTGAGCGGTGGTGACTTACGACGCCGGCACTCACGGCAACCTTTAACGTAGCGGTGGATGGTCTTTGCAAGTTTAGGCCAATAATAGGCCTGACGCACTCGAGCGAGCGTGCCTGCAAATCCCAAGTGGCTAGAGGTGGGCTCATCATGACACGCCGAAAGGATGTCGTCGCGGAGGTCTGATGGCACGACAAGGAGGTAGGTCCAGTCACCATTGCTGGAGTTTTTCTTGTACAGTACGCCATTGCGAATGCAAAAAGAGGACAAGTGGCGAGAAAAGTGTTGAGGTACGTTGGAAGCATGGCACTCCAGGTGATCAACGGCAGACCGCAGGCCAGCGTCAGCACGCTGCCTTGCCACCAAATCCGAACTGCTGATCACGCCTTGGAAACGATTGTCATCCTCTGTGCTCTCATGAGGTTGCTCGACGGGTGCGCGTGAGAGCATGTTGGCGTCTTCGTGTTTACGTCCGGACTTATAGGCAATTGTGTAATCAAATTCTTGAAGGCGAAGGCTCCAGCGTGCTAAGCGGCCTGATTGGTCCCGGAGATTGGTAAACCAGCAGAAGGAATCGTGGTCGGTGCCCACTTTGAAATGACGACCATAGATATAAGGCCGAAATTTCATCGTGGCCCAGAGGACAGCGAGGCACTCCTTTTCCGAGGTGGAGTAGTTGATTTCGGTGCGCGAGAGTGTGCGAGTCGTATACGCGATCACACGTTTCACGCCTCCTTGATGTTGAACGTGGACGGCACCAAGCATGATGTTGCTAGCGTCGGTGTGTATCTCAGTAGCAGCCTCCTCATCGAAGTGAGCCAGCACTTGGGTAGTGTGCAGCCCTTGGCGCAGATCTGTGAAAGCAGCCTTTTGCTCGGCAGTACAGATGAACGGTGTATCGTCAAGTATTAAACGGGACAGGGGTTTAGCGCTCTTGGAGAAGTCGGCGATAAAACGGCGGTATTAGGCGCACACACCCAAGAAGCGGTTGAGCATTTTCTTTGTAGTAGGACGGGGAAACTTGACTACGGCGGCAGTTTTCTAAGGATCGGGTCGTACGCCGTCGGCGCTCACAACATGGCCGAGAACCTTGAGCTCTTTGTAGCCAAAGTGGCATTTCTCGGGTTTAAGTGTCAAGTCGGACTACCGCAGGGCATCCAACACGGTCCGCAGGCGTTCAAGGTGTTGATTGAAGGTTTCTGAAAACACCAACACATCAACTAGTTAAACAAAATAGGTTTTCCATTTGAGGCCAGCCAGGACAGTATCCATCATGCGCTGAAACGTCGCCGGCGCAGAGCAAAGGCCGCAGGGCAACACCTTAAATTCATATATGCCGTCTGGTGTGATGAAGGCAGTTTTTTCGTGGTCACCTTCATGAACCTCAATTTGCCAATATCCGCTCTTTAGGTCGATCGACGAAAAATACTTGGCGCGGCCAAGTCATTCGAGTGAGTCGCCGATGCGGGGCAGCGGGTAGACGCCCTTTTTCGTTATGGCGTTAAGCTTACGGTAATCAACGCAAAAGCGCAGTGTCCAATCCATCTTCTCAACAAGCACGACAGGCGAGGACCACGGACTCTTACAGGGCTGAATAATGTCGTCTGTAAGCATTTCCTTCGCATGCGTTTGGATGGGGTTGCGTTCCTTCGGGGAAATGCAGTAGACTGCTGCCGCATGGGGCGAGCGTAATCGGAAGTGATTATCCGATGCTTCGTGATCGTCGTTTGCCGCACTTTCGAGGAGGATGTGAAGCAGGCTTTGTACTGGAGCAGTAGGGCGTGGAGGTCGCGCTGTTGAGTCGCTGAGAGCCCGGAGCTTATATCGATGCAATCCAGGGACGTGTCCGGACGCTCCATGGCCTCGGACGCAAAGCACTCAGTCACATCGACCAATTGGTCGGCCCACGCGACGGCAGTAGGTCAGGAAAGGTGACGAGGTTCTTTCGTAAAATTAGTAATCAGGAGTTCCGACCGACTGCTACGGAGGTGGACAACGCTTCGGGTCGAGCAAATGCCATGTGTCAGCAGCAAGGAAAGGTTGCCCTCGACGACTGCGGTTTCAACTCGTAACCCACCATCGCATTCGACGCTTGCAAAAATACTGGAGCGCGGCGGCATCAAGACAATTTCAGTGGAAATACGAAGGGCGAAGCTGCGTTGACGAACGTCGGAGGTGTCGGATTTCGCTGTAGAAAACGTAACGGTTCTGTGCCGCAGGTCGCTAACAGCACCATTCTCCCAGAGAAAATCTACGCCCAAAATCAGATAACGAGAACAGTCGCGGAGCACCAGGCAGCTTTGAACGTCGAGTCGTTGATTTGGACCCTATCCGTGCACTGTCCAAGCGGAGTAATGATATGGCCCTCCACCGTCCGGATCGGCACGCCAGAGCAAAGAGTTGTAACTTTCTTAAGAAGCGCTGCCAATTTGCCACCGATAATTCAAAACTCCGCTCCTGTGTCCACTAATGCGCTAATGCTGTGACCATCGAGAAGCACGGGTATGTCGAGGGAGAAGTGGTCCTTTAGTTCAGCTGTCGTCGTAGACATCGCCAAAGCTCTATCATCGGATGTCTGCGTCGTCTGCATCGCCAGGGGGTCTTTACAGCGTCGATATCCAGCAATCACGCCCCCGGAGCCGGAGATCACTGTCTTCAGTTTCCCGGCAAGGGCTGGGCGAGTGGTCCACCGTCGCTCGCGAGAAGTTCTGCGTATTCGATGAAAACGATGATCGGCGAGGTGACGGCGATCAGGACTGACCGCGCCATGGATCACAGAGGTTGCTGGGTTACGTACGCTTCAATCTCGCGGGGCCGCTGGCCAAACCGGGGCCTTGGAGCATCGAAAAATAAACCCTGCAAGCCAAGCTCTCGTTCTGGGCACCTGCGGAGCAGGTGACTGGGCTCCCCACAGTGAAGCACAAACGCCGGCGGTGAGGACACCACCAGACGTCCGCTCTGTGCAGGGATTGTCGATCACTCGGTACGCGGTGCTGCACTGGCTGCACGAAGGCTAGCAGGACACCGCGATGGTTGGGAAAAAAAATCTGCCGCTGGATTCGGGGCATGGCGTCGCAGAGTGTCAGCGTAGGTCGGCCGGCACTAGTCTGTCTGGATTGGCCGTGGCTCGGTGCGTAGTAACGGAGGCCTGATAGCTTGCTGCACCTCTTCGCGGACAACGCTCATAAGGGAGATGGCCGCTGGCTGGGACGTGCCACATACCTCCTCTAGCTCCTCACGAACAACAGCGCGAATCTTGTCGCGGAGAAAGTCGGTATTGTGTTGAAAGCCGGGAGGGTCTCCGTAGCAGAAGAAGCAAGGACTGGCCGGTCGTACGCGGTGGAACGCTGCCGGAGGACCTGCTCCATTGTGTCTGCCTCCGCTAGAAACACGGCAACAGTGCCTGGGGGCAGCGCACAAGGCCGGCGAAAAGCTGTTCTTTAACACTGCGCATTAGGTGGCGCAGCTTTTTGGCTTCGGACATGGCTGGGTTAGCACGTCTAAAGATCCGCGTCATGTCTTCGACTTACGGGGTAACCGTCGTCATGTCTTCGACTTACGGGGTAAGCGCTTTGTTGGGCATTTGCAAACGAGACTGCAGGGCTCGTTCAGCTATCTCCCGACGATCAGCGCTGACATACGCGGCAAGCAGTTGACGTCTGAACTCAGGCCATGATGAGAGAGTGCCCTCACGGTTATCGTACCACGTACGAGCACCGTCCTCCAATCTGAAGAAATTGTTCCTCAACTTGGCGGCGTCATCCCATTGGTTAAATACGACGACACGTTCAAACTGGAGGAGCCAATCTTCCAATTCCTCCAGTTGAGTCCCGTGAAAGGACTTTGGTGGGCGTGGGTTCTGGAGGGTGTAGTACGCGGCGCCTTGCATGACTGGTTGAGGTGTAGGCACCGGGGTAGAGTCGAATGGCCTGAGCATAGGAGGCAGTCGGCCAGGTGGCGGGGTTGTCTCCAATAGCTGATGCTCAGGGGGCAGTCCAAGATTTCGGCTGCTGACCCGGTGCACTGGCGTGTAGACAAGGAGAGGTCTGGGGTCCTCGCTGCTAAGAGGGGTGTGGGAGATATTCCATGGCGATTCACCCAGCACCTCCACCACAAAATGTCGCAAATAGGTTGCAGAATAAAAAGGGCTAGGCACAGGCCGCAAGCAGTCAAGCAGTGTTTCTGCTGCAAGAGCACGCGCGTCTCACTTCTTTGTCCTCAAGGCGCCGCCCGAGGACACCTGGCGGCAATATATAAATTAAATAGTAAAGGCTCCAAAATACTTCCTTGTTGTACACCATGTGTAACTGTTAAGAAATTTGACTCCTCCCTATCGACGCATACGGAATGAGTTCTACCACTCACATATGATCAAAACACTTACAATGGTATGCGCTGAATCTCGTAGAGTAAAATTTTATGCATTAGTATATAGTGATTAAGACAATCAGAAGCATTCGTGAAGTCAGTAAATAAACATCAGGTATAATTGTTATTTTCTATATTTTGTAGTATATTCTTTAGGAGTCAATGAGGCTGTCTCTGTTGATCTATTTTTCCGAAATTCATGTTGGGTACTGCTTAGCAATTTATTCTTATGTAGAAAAATACTTACTCGATCATTAATTACTTTCTCTAGCTCCTTTTGAAATATTCGGAGAACAGATATTGGCCTGTAGTTTGAAAAAAAATTTTTATCGCCTCTTTTATGAACTGCAGTTAACCTAGCTTTCTTCATGGCAACAAGAAATACACCCCTTTAAAGTACCAAATATATATTTGAGTTACAACAGGAAGCATGTGCTCCAATGCATATTTAACAGGCTTTCCTTGCATATTAGCTACACCTAGTGCTGTACTCTTATTCAAATGAATAAATGCTGTGAAGACTACGGAATCAATGGCTGGCTGCAAAAAACATACATTCGGGAACACTATGAATAGCCATATCCAAACTTACTGGGTCATTGTCGCTTGGTATAGACTTGATAAAATGTTCATTAAAAAGTTCCGCGAGTGCGTTCCCAGTCAATTCGTTAAGTAATTCCGTTTATCTCGGTGTTCTTTCCGCGACCTAACTTTCCAAACAATATTTGGGCTCTTTTGCGCGATATCAGTGAATAATTCCTGGAAGTACATTTTCTTGCCCAGCCTCAATTCGGCATCCAACCTGTTTCTGGTTGCTTTAAAGAGATCTAGATTGGCAGGGGAGCGCGTGCAGAGAAAGAAGTGATAAAGAGTATTCTTTCTTGCGATCATTTCTATGTTAGCCCTTGTGACCCTCGATTTCCTTGTATTTTTTGGTTTCTTAAAGCTAGTAAATGAAAATTGTTTTATGTACGAAGATTTCAATAAATGCGGTATAGGTATCATTCGCATTTTTAATGTGGCATATGAGACTTATCATCAATGGTGACATCTTGTTTGAATGACTGCAAAGCAAGGTCTGTTATGTAGAGGAATGTAATCGGGCAAGAAGCATCAGTTTTAGCTCTTGTTTTTGTGTTGTAGGTCATAAAGACTGAACTCTTGTCACTATTATCTGATATAATAGTACCAGCGCCGGAAATGACCCTCTCTATGTTTGTTATCAGTAAATAATGTATACACGTACTAGATGTCATGTTGTAGGCTGATGTTTCGACTACATTTCTGAAACCAGTGCTGTGAAGCGTTATGATGACGTCATTTGCAGCAGTTTTATGTTGATAAATGTTAACATTAAAATCACCCCCGCAAACTAGTCTCTGGTTATTAACACAACTGTAGTCAAAAATTATGTCACAGAAGGTAAGAAAATTTGAAATATTGCCGTCCTTGGGCCGGTACACGACTGTAACCGCGTCCTGCTTATATTTTTAAAGTTAATATTTCAAAAGCATTACCTGATTTTGTCGTGGGCAGAATCGACATATATAGCAATACCACCGCCCCGTTTACCAAACCGATTAAAAAAAAGTTTCTATACCATTCTAGGTAAAGCATACTACAGTGCTCACAGTACCAAGTTTCTGTCAGAAATATTATTTATACTTGAAATTAAATTCATCTAGAAAACTACTAATGCACTCATCCTTGTTACGAGCAGAATGCGTGTTGATATGTAAAAAAGGGTTTTGCAAGAATTGTTCAGGTTTTATGTTTTGTGGAAACGCAAATTTGCGATAGCGCATTTTCGATATATGCGGTATAGGTGCGCTCCTCTAAACCTTGCCTAGCAGATCTTTTCAAGGTCCTTTTGATTTTCTCTATGCAGAGAATCAGTGCCGTCTGCCGGCTTTGCGAAAATCATTCCATTAACCGACAAGACAGACTTCCACTGATCAGCCCATTTCTTTCCGGCAGCCAGACCAAGCCGACGTTTCAAGACTGGGCGAAGGTGTTTATTAACATATATAGGGTCACTAACTTCGATTCCCACATCTGTCTTTGTGAGGCGCATTTCCTTTGCTTTTCTAAGCGTTTCATCGCGTTTCGTTCGCGACATGAACTGAACGTGAATATTTGGCATTTTTCGTTTTCGGGCGGATAAACGATGAGAGCTCTTTATGTCAGCTTAGGAAATAGGCTCCTCTAATAGCCTTCTCAAGTTCGGAAACCATCTGCAGAGCACTCACACACTTTTTCTGCTCTACACCCTGGATTTCAGTGTTCGCTCCTTGCGAGTACATCTCTTAACGAACTAGGCGTTTCTCCCGTCTTGCATTGTTAACTCCAGGGTCCCATATTTGGAACGAAGCATTTCATTCTCTTCTTCTAGCTCAGAGTTCCTTTCCATTTCATTTTACAGTTTATTCTGGAGCTCCTCAAATGCTTCGTTCGCATATGTATGGCCTTTGTTTCAATGTGCTCAACTAGCATTTGACCAATTTCATTCCTTAAACTCCGCTCAACTGATTCTTTCATCATCTTCAATTCTTGTCGGAGCTGCTCTTTTAGCCTCAGAAATTCTTCTCGCCCATCATCTTTCACTTTAATCAGCTTTCATAACATCTTCGAACCCCAGATTGCAACTAGGCAGTGGAGACGATGTAGATCAAGAAGCAGGAGTACGTTGTAAGCACTAACCTGCAGCAATGCAGAAGAGCTGGGTTTAGCCGATGTGCATTCACGTCGTCGCCACTGCCATGTGAAGCTGGGGGCAGTGACGGCTTGGCTTTATATGCTTCTTTTCGTCGCTAAAGGCGGTCTCCAGATAACTAATGCCACAGACGGTGACATTTTTCTGTCGGTGTGAAGGTACCAGCTCGGCGCGATTCCGATGCTCCACGTTATGTCGTTGTTGCAGTACATGCAACCGTTGACTAAGCAAACTGCAACAAGGCAGAAGAGCGGGGTTTAGCCGATGTGCATTCACGTCGTCGCCACTGCCATGTGAAGCTGGGGGCGGTGACGGCTTGGCTTTATAGGCTTCTTTTCGTCGCTAAATGCGGTGTGCAGATAACCAATGCTACAGACGGTTACATTTTGCTGTCGATGTGAAGGTAACAGCTCGGCGCGATTCCGATGCTCCACGCTATGTCGTTGCAGCAGAACATGCAACTGTTCAATAAGCAAACTGTAACAAGGCAGAAGAGCGGGGCTTAGCCGATGTGCATTCACGTCGAAGCCACTGCCATGTGAAGCTGGGGGCGGTGACGGCTTGGCTTTATAGGCTTCTTTTCCTCGCTAAATGCGGTGTGCAGATAAACAATGCCACAGACGGTGACATTTTGCTGTCGATGTGAAGGTAACAGCTCGGCGCGATTCCGATGCTCCACGCTAAGTCGTCGCTGCAGTGCTTGCAACCGTTGGCGAACCAATCTGCAACAAGGCAGAAGAGCGTGGTTCAGCCGATGTGCATTCGAGTCGTCGCCACTGATATGTGAAGCTGGGGGCGGTGACGGCTTGTCTTTATAGGCTTCTTTTCGTCGTTAAATGCGGTGTGCAGATAACCAATGCCACAGACGGTGACATTTTGCTGTCGATGTGAAGGTAACAGCTCGGCGCGATTCCGATGCGCCACGCTATGTCGCCGCTGCAGTACTTGCAACCGTTGGCGAAGCAATCTGCAACAAGGCAGAAGAGCGCGGTTTAGCCGACGTGCATTCACGTCGTCGCCACTGCCATGTGAAGCTGGGTGCGGTGACGGCTTGGCTTTATAGGCTTCTTTTCGTCGTTAAATGCGGTGTGCAGATAACCAATGCGACGGATCGTGACATTTTGCTGTAGATGTGAAGGTAACAGCTCGGCGCGATTCCGATGCTCCACGCTATGTCGTCGCTGAAGTACTTGCAACCATTGGCGAAGCAATCTGCAACAATGCAGAAGAGCGTGGTTTAGCCAGTGTGCATTCACGTCGTCGCCACTGCCATGTGAAGCTGGGGGTGGTGACAGCTTGTCTTTATAGACTTCTTTTCGCCGCTAAATGCGGTGTGCAGATAACCAATGCCACAGACGGTGACATTTTGCTGTCGATGTGAAGGTAACAGCTCGGCGCGATTCTGATGCTCCACGTTATGTCATTGTTGCAGTACATGCAACCGTTGGCGACGCAATCTGCAACAATGCAGAAGAGCGTGGTTTAGCCGATGTGCATTCACGTCGTCGCCACTGCCATGTGAAGCTTGGGGCGGTGACGGCTTGTCTTTATAGGCTTCTTTTCGTCGTTAAATGCGGTGTGCAGATAACCAATGCCACAGACGGTGACATTTTGCTGTCGATGTGAAGGTAACAGCTCGGCGCGATTCCGATGCGCCACGCTATGTCGCCGCTGCAGTACTTGCAACCGTTGGCGAACCAATCTGCAACAATGCAGAAGAGCGTGGTTTAGCCGATGTGCATTCACGTCGTCGCCACTGCCATGTGAAGCTGGGGGCGGTGACGGCTTGGCTTTATAGGCTTCTTTTCGTCGCTAAATGCGGTGTGCAGATAAACAATGCCACAGACGGTGACATTTTGCTGTCGATGTGAAGGTAACAGCTCGGCGCGATTCCGATGCTCCACGCTAAGTCGCCGCTGCAGTACTTGCAACCGTTGGCGAACCAATCTGCAACAAGGCAGAAGAGCGTGGTTCAGCCGATGTGCATTCGCGTCGTCGCCACTGATATGTGAAGCTGGGGGCGGTGACGGCTTGTCTTTATAGGCTTCTTTTCGCCGCTAAATGCGGTGTGCAGATAACCAATGCCACAGACGGTGACATTTTGCTGTCGATGTGAAGGTAACAGCTCGGCGCGATTCTGATGCTCCACGTTATGTCATTGTTGCAGTACATGCAACCGTTGGCAAAGCAATCTTCAACAAGGCAGAATAGCGGGGTCTAGCCTATGTGCATTCGCGTCGTCGCCACTGCCATGTGAAGCTGGGGGCGGTGACGGCTTGGCTTTATAGGCTTCTTTTCGTCGCTAAATGCGGTGTGCAGATAAACAATGCCACAGACGGTGACATTTTGCTGTCGATGTGAAGGTAACAGCTCGGCGCGATTCTGATGCTCCACGTTATGTCATTGTTGCAGTACATGCAACCGTTGGCAAAGCAATCTTCAACAAGGCAGAATAGCGGGGTCTAGCCTATGTGCATTCCCGTCGTCGCCACTGATACGTGAAGCTGGGGGCGGTGACGGCTTGGTTTTATAGGCTGCTTTTCGTCGCTAAATGCGGTGTGCAGATAACCAATGCCACAGACGGTGACCTTTTGCTGTGGATGTGAAGGCACACCGCTCGGCGTGATTCCGATGCTCCACGCTATGTCGTCGCTGCAGTGCTTGCAACCGTTGGCGAACCAATCTGCAACAAGGCAGAAGAGCGTGGTTCAGCCGATGTGCATTCGCGTCGTCGCCACTGATATGTGAAGCTGGGGGCGGTGACGGCTTGTCTTTATAGGCTTCTTTTCGTCGTTAAATGCGGTGTGCAGATAACCAATGCCACAGACGGTGACATTTTGCTGTCGATTTGAAGGTAACAGCTCGGCGCGATTCTGATGCTCCATGCTATGTCGCCGCTGCAGTACTTGCAACCGTTGGCGAAGCAATCTGCAACAAGGCAGAAGAGCGCGGTTTAGCCGACGTGCATTCACGTCGTCGCCACTGCCATGTGAAGCTGGGTGCGGTGACCTCTTGGCTTTATAGGCTTCTTTTCGTCGTTAAATGCGGTGTGCAGATAACCAATGCGACAGACACTGACATTTTGCTGTCGATGTGAAGGTAACAGCTCGGAGCGATTCCGATGCTCCACGCTATGTCGTCGCTGAAGTACTTGCAACCATTGGCGAAGCAATCTGCAACAATGCAGAAGAGCGTGGTTTAGCCAATGTGCATTCACGTCGTCGCCACTGCCATGTGAAGCTGGGGGTGGTGACAGCTTGTCTTTATAGACTTCTTTTCGCCGCTAAATGCGGTGTGCAGATAACCAATGCCACAGACGGTGACATTTTGCTGTCGATGTGAAGGTAACAGCTCGGCGCGATTCCGATGCTCCACGCTATGTCGTTGCTGCAGTACTAGCAACCGTTGGCCAAGCAATCTGCAACAAGGCAGAAGAGCGCGGTTTAGCCGATGTGCATTCACGTCGTCGCCACTGCCATTTGAAGCTGGGGGCGGTGACGACTTGGCTTTATAGTCTTCTTTTCGTCGCTCAAAGCGGTGTGCGGATAACCAGTGCCACGGACGGTGACCTTTTGCTGTCGATGTGAAGGTAACAGCTCGGTGCGATTCCGATGCTCCACGCTATGTCGTCGCTGAAGTACTTGCAACCGTTGGCGAAGAAATCTGCAACAAGGCAGAAGAGCGCGGTTTAGCCGATGTGCATTCACGTTGTCGCCATTGCCATGTGAAGCTAGGGGCGGTGACGGCTTGGCTTTATATGCTTCGTTTCGTCGCTCAAAGCGGTGTGCAGATATCCAATGCCACAGACGGTTACATTTTGCTGTCGATGTGAAGGTAACAGCTCGGCGCGATTCCGATGCTCCACGCTATGTCGTCGCTGCAGTACTTGAAACCGTTGGCAAAGCAAGCTAGAACAAGGCAGAAGAGCGCTGTTTAGCCGATGTGCATTCACGTCGTCGCCACTGCCATGTGAAGCTGGGGATGGTGACAGCTTGTCTTTGTAGGCTTCTTTTCGTCGCTAAATGTGGTGTGCAGATAACCAATGCCACAGACGGTGACATTTTGCTGTCGATGTGAAGGTAACAGCTCGGTGCGATTCCGATGCTCCAGGCTATGTCGTCGCTGCAGTACTTGAAACCGTTGGCAAAGCAACCTGCAACAAGGCAGAAAAGCGCGGTTTAGCCGATGTGCATTCACGTCGTCGCCACTGCCATGTGAAGCTGGGGGTGGTGACGGCTTGGCTTTATATGCTTCGTTTCGTCGCTCAAAGCGGTGTGCGGATAACCAGTACCACGGACGGTGACCTTTTGCTGTCGATGTGAAGGTAACCGCTCGGCGCGATTCCGGTGCTCCAGGCTGTGTTGTCGTTGCAGTACTTGAAACCGTTGGAGAAGCAAACTGCAACAAGGCAGAAGAGCGGGGTTTAGGCGATGTTCATACACGTCGTCGCCGCTCCCATCGTTGTGGCTTCCAGAGCGACTTTTTATATCGCACAACTACATCAGCTTGTTGGAAGCAAGAGTTTTGGCAAGAGCACATGGCTGTGCTGCAGAGCTTGGAATGTTCCGTAATACAGCCCAGTTTGAATAAGCAGACGTTCATAAAGGACTAACACTGTCCGACGCTGTTTATTTGGCTTTATCATGGGAGGTCCACTTACTACTAACCTCATACAAAGAACGCAATCCGTACAAAAGTCCGGTAATTTACAAGAGTGCTCGACTGAATTCTTTTATTAACCTCGGCCACATACATTTACTAAAGAATAATGGGTAAAAGGCAAGGAGAATATCGGCAAAGCACTCGTGGTATATTCAGGAATGTAAATATTGAAATCGCTTCTTTGGATTTACTGGCATTGTTTCCTCATCGAGCGCCCTGCACTTGTGCACTTCAGTGTCGTTATTTTATTTTTTTATCAACCATATTCTCCTCGTAGATGGAGCGCGAGAAGCCGGTCGCCAAAGCGCGCGGACGACTGCAGAGTCGCACGCTGTGTGATCTCTTTTAACGTCCCTTTGTTGCACCGACACCAGCGTTGCCCTTCGGTGTTGATCGAAGATGAATAATTAGAAATGGAGACCAATCGAAGATGCAGCGGGAGACATGGAGATAGTATACGAAACACGCCGTTTCCATCAGGTCGTTATATATCTCCCATACCTCCGAGCCTCTCAGAGAAAATGGGCCTTTTTCGTTCCTTAATCTGTTCACCTAAAATTAAGAGTCCTGACATTTGCTTTTCGTCTTCAAAAGGAATAAAAATTTTCCAGCACTAAAACCCCCTATTTTCTGAGGGCAATCAGTGCCCGTCCGCTGATGTTGAAGAGTGGGAGGCCTACATGTCTGCATGTAATTTACTATTATGGTAAGGAAGAATGCCATCATTCATTCAACAACATATAAAAACGATTAACTACGATGCCGCTGAATATCTGAACTATTATGATACGTTTGGCGCGCGTTTTCGTAGACGTGATTGGAAAGCACACTGCTTATGCATTCGTTCATTGCGATAATTTACATTTACGTGAAATAAGCCATCAAATTTCTAAAAAAGTATATTACTAAAGAGCTTCCACCTTACTTCTTATACAATTCTCGATTTGCACCTATTAATTCACAATTTGACGCAAAATTTGGAAAAATAAATACCACTGATATGCATTCCATCCGTTTCAGTTCAACGCATTATCATAACTACAAAGCTAAAATCGGCAGAACGGGTAATCAAGTTTTTTTGTAGTTTCACATCCAGTGAATGAATTCCCATTTTTAGAATGTCGCTAATGGCGCTCTCCGCTGGTGCAACAACAGCGATTTTTGGGTGGCATCTACGCACAGTTATATCATGTGCCATTGAATACAAACATAATTCCAGCTAATGGGACTTTCATATAATGTAAATGTTTGTCGCGTCATTTTAGGTGCGCCCACATGCTCACAGCAGTTTGCAGTTGCTGCCGCTCGTGAAAGTTGAGCGGAGGAGACATCTTTACGCTTATCATTTTTGAAGTATGATAAGTTCAAGGATTTCCTAATACCGTGGCCACCGAGTGCTCATTAAACGTATTCTTGATGACGATCCGAAGTGGCACCTGTGATTAGCGCAGATGCCACAGTTTAGTGTTGGGCTCCAATTTCTATTTTTTTCCTATCATCTGCCACGATTTATTACCCCCTTTAGTTCAACCTCCGCCACACTCTCCAGCATAAACCATGGCGCACATAATTTTGTTGCCCCGCAGAGCACTTTACGTATATATGATGTCTCTATCATACGTTTTGAGTGTTGACATTTTTGAGTTTCTCTACTTTTTATGGACGATAATTATGTTATAGTTTATGGACGATAATTATGTTACTCTGCTGAGCTCTGTGTAAAGGATTTGGGATCGAGTTTTCAGGGAGCCTAAAACGTCGCAAATGGGGATCAGCTGCCTAAAACAAACCGAAAGCCATCTTCGCTTTGGATTTTGTTCCTGCGCTTACAGTCAGCGTGGTGTTTCAATTTAAGAAACACAAGAATATGAAAAGTTTTCTACTTCTCGCATGTAAAGATCGACTTTAAACTTCAGCACTTCTTTTTTTGTGACTTTCAGGTTTGTATTACTGCCTTCTTTTTAAATCGTCATTCACCACCATTTTCGTACCTAGAACAGCTTGTGCACTTTTTATTTTTATTCTCTTACTTGTTGAGCTTCCACTCTAAGCTGGCTGATCTGCAGCTGCTCGCACAAAGCGAGCCTAGGTATTCACGTTTAGCCTTTCTTTGCTTGGAGCTTGGATGATGGTGCAAGATATTTAATCTCTCGTGGTCGCTATTGGATTCTTTTTTCCTCCCGTGCAACTTTCAGAATATATTTTTTGCTTATGCGGGGTGGTCTAGGAGGAAGAGAGAAAAGTTTCAGAATCCTAGCAAAGATTGATTGCCTAGGTGTAGCATGTCTGACTCACAGCACAAGGGCCATGGTCTCGATTCCCCACTAGTTACTCGAACTTTCTTCTTGAATATCATAATAGCATTTCAGTCATGCCAAGATCTCATAATCACAGCTCAACTCGCTTTAATCATTTTCATTTCACAGCTGAACGTGTGACGTCAAGACCCTCTTGACCAATCGACCATTTCTCTGCATGCCAACGCCAACAACCCCGTCGGTTTCTCTGCTGAACGGCAGCCTCATGGGCGGTTCACATGCAAGAGAATTTGCGAACAGAGCGAACAGCGGCGCGGCGCTGCGAAGCGGTTCGCGAGCTTTCGTTTCACATGCATCGCCGCTCCGCGTTTCCCACCGCTGCGAAAACCAATGTTGCGGGCAAAAGATATGCGCCTGCAACCGGTTTTGGTGGCCTGCAAACACAAAAAAAGCGTAATATAAAAGCATTATTTTGTCATTTTTTTCATAGTTTATTTAAATAAATATTATTATTGCGTTTTAAGCATTAAACAGCGCTTTATACAATTTATTGCCTAAAGAAAAGTTCGTACGTGCGGCGTACAAACTCGCGTGGCAACGCCGGGCCAGTCTAGCCACCCTTGCCGGGCGGTCATTGGTTGAGATGCGGTGCTGCCGCGTCGCCGCCGCGAAAATTTCCAACTTGCCCGTACCTCGCCGCTCCAGCCGCTGGGGCTTTCTCCGCCGCTTGAGAGAGGGTGTACTCGCCGCCGCGGCGGAGTTCGCGAGCGGTTCGCTTGCATGTGAAACAGGCTTCACGCTATCGCGCGAAAACTATCGCACTTGAAGAGGCTGTCACTCAACAAACAGTATCACGTTAGAAGCACTTGCGAGCGTGAGCGCTTACGACAGTATCTAGGAACTTGTGCCCGAATGTAGCACAAAACGCATGATCATTGTACAATAATAGGCGAATAATTATTATCGCTGGTGTGGTTTGTTTTATTTAAACGTTTGCTTTGCTCCTATTTTTTCAAGCGCGAGAACTTATCACCAGAATCCCGCGACTATATTTTTGATTTTGCCGCACTTACTGCAAACTAACTATTACATGAGCAAGCGCTCCTTCGCGTAAGCTTCTAGGGCTGCACGCCAGATATCAAGAGGCCATTGGGGACATTTGATGGTGCATCATTGCCTGAAGTACCAATCTGACACTATTAGTGTTCAATAAGATGGAAATGTAAATGTTGAAACTTCAAGACTGTGTCCCTTCTATAGCACCATGCATGCCCCATCGCCGCACTGAATCCTCTCCTCATGAATAAACACGCTGCCCCCTCGTAATCGTGTTTAAAATAAATTTTCTTGAATCTGTTGACCGAACGGAGTAGATCTAACCTGCCTGTTTTCTCATTTTTTTTTCGCGGTAAACAGGCGTATTGGCACGAGGTTAGTTCTACGGTGTTACGTTACACCCTATTATTGGTGTTACGGTACACAGTGGCCAAGCGAAGACGACGTTGTTGTGTCGCTGGGCAGTCGACGAAGACGAGGACGCTGCCGCTAGTGCTTGAGTGACCCGTTTCCTGGCGTGTATTCTGTGTGCGGCCTATCGTTCCTTCTGCTGAACTAGCCTCGTAATATTTGGCGTGAGGTGCGGGGTAATCATCGCCATGCTGGTCTTGTGGATGCGCCGCGCTGCGTCGGCCTTGTGTTCCTGGTCCGCACCGCCCGGCTGTGCCCCAGCCCACCTGACCACAAACGACCTCGCCGTTCGCCCCAGCCCCGTCCTTCACCCTCACCATAAAACGACGAATTGATCTTGACCAGACCCGACGACCCGACTGATCCGCGACACATGAGCACACAGCCAGCCCCCTGCTATGCTGTTTGGTGCGTCCATGGACCTCGGCCGCCGGCTCAAGGTGACCTGTGACCCGGAAGCTTCCAGGACCAGCGCTCATCTTATAATCATCTGCTTATCTCTTTCATCGTTACGGCAAGCCCCACATCTTCTCTTCTCTGTTCATCGCGCCTTTCACGCCCATCGTCATGTCCTGTGTTTCATCGTCACTGCCATTCTTCTAGTTCGCGCGATCGGGACGATCGCTCGGCAGCCCCGGGTAGTGTCGCGGACTAGAAGACGACTAAGTGGGCAGTGGCGCAGCACAGAGTGCTCGCGCCAGGCCGTTTTCCATTAAAATCATTCTTTAGCCTTCTGTCATCACGTTATTTTCATCAGCTTGCCGTCACGTAACATTACCTTTTGCTGCATCAGTCCCTTAGGTGGGCGTAATGCTGCGACATGCCTAATTTTCAGTGATTTTTTCGCTCCATTTCTATCAATTCCCTCCTGTCTGCACGCTGCGGTGACGTGTGGCAATTTTTTATTTATTTACGATACCCTCGGGTTAAGGAGTATATTTCAGACGGGAAGAGCATTTCACAACAATAAAAATCACAAACAGAATTCATACAGGAATAGCAAACAAATGACGTCAAATAACAATAACGCTAACAATATTCTTAGCATCAAACTAGTATAACAAATCATTTGATGAACAACAGCATTAGGCAGTGAATCAGAGAAACACAAGTCAATTGCTGAGAAAAATACAAAATCGCTAGTTAGGTAACTAATCTTGCAAGGAGACCCGAGACCAGGCGATAGTCGACTAGGACATAGGCTCAAGAAATAGCACGGGATGATAGAGTTCACAAAGAAATAATTTACGGATCATGAATGCCTTCTTCCGGTAACGAGTGAACAGTAAGTGGACGTGGAAGAGCCCAAATGGAGAGAGTCAAAATGAAAGAGAGTTCATACTATGCGCTCATCGTGGTAACGTGCAGGATGTGGAGGTCCTCAGAAAGGTGCCTTGTAGCGACCACAGAATGGGTAAAGTCTCGAATTACCTTAGACTTGAAGGGGGAACGGAAGAAAATAGTGAAGTGGAACCCCATTAACGAGTTAGGGCTAAGACGGAAAGCAGAGGAATTCAGGATATCGCTGCATAACCGATATTCGGCATTAACTAAGGAAGATGATCTTAGTTTTTAAACAGTACATGATTATCTCACTTTTATTCTCATGGAGTATGCAGTAGATGTAGGCGATAGGAAGGTTAAACAGGATAGCGGCAAGCTATCTAGGAGACGAAAGGACTAATTAAGAGACGCCGAAGTGTGAAAGCGTCTAACCCTACAGAAATAATAAACTGGCAGAGACATCAAAGTTAATAAATAATTGAAAGGTAGCCGGCATAAGGAAGTTTATTATGGATGGTATCGAGCGTGCTGTAAAGAACAGAGGTAAGCTAAAAGCAGTGAAGAGGAAACGTGGCATAGGTAAAAGCCTGATGGTGCGTTAAGAGACAAGGAGGGTAATGTCACAGGCAATATGAATGAGATAGTTAACGCAGCCGAAGAGTTCTATGCAAATCTATACAGTATGCAACGTAATCAGAACGTTAATGAGAGAGAGGCAGTAGAGAACATCAACGTGACATCGCACCAGTAAGGAAAGAGGAAGGAAAGAAAGCCTTAAGACCAATGCAAAGGAGAAAATCAGGGGGTAAGGATCAGGTAACAGCCCATCTGTTTAAAGACAGAGGGTAGATTGTGCTGGAAAAATGGCCATTCTCTGTGCGCAATTCCTTGTAATCTCGACCATACCAGAAGCTTGGAAGAACGCTAACATTATCTTAATTCATAAGAAAGGAGACGCCAAGGACAACACAAATTACAGACCTATCAGCTTACTATGCGTTCCTACAAGCTTTTCATTAAGATAATCGCCATTATAATCACGAAAACATTAGAATTGAATCAACACAATGATCAGGCCATCGCTGCATCTTTACGCCATCGCTTACCGGTACTCACCTACGGGGCAGAAACGTGGAGGCTAACGAAAAGAGTTCAGCTTAAGTTAAGGACAACGCAGCGAGCCATGGAAAGAAAAATTATAGGTGTAACGTTAAGAGATCGGAAGCGGGCAGAGTGGGTGAGGGAACAAACACGGGTTAATGACATCCTAGTCGAAATCAAGAGAAAGAAATGGGCTTGGGCAGGGCATGTAATGCGAAGGCAAGATAACCGCTGGTCTTTAAGGGTAACGGAGTGGGTTCCAAGAGAAAGTAAGCGTAGCAGGGGGCGGCAGAAGGTTAGATGGGCGGATGAGATTAAGAAGTTTGCAGGCAAAGGGTGGATGCAGCTGGCAAAGGATAGGGTTAATTGGAGAGACATGGGAGAGGCCTTTGCCCTGCAGTGGGTGTAGTAGGGCTGATGATGATGATGATGATGATGATGAATGATCAGGCAGGCTTTCATAAAGGATACTCAAAAACAGACCATATTCATACTGTGAATACGGTGATAGAGAAATACGCAGAATACAACGAACCCTCTATATATAGCCTTCACTGATTATGAGAGGACCTTTAACTCGGTTGAGAGCTCAGCAGTCATACAAGCTTTGCTTAATGAGGGTGTAGATTATCCTTATGTCAAAACGCTGGAAGATAGATATAGCAACTGCACAGCTACCATGGTCCTCCATAAAGTAAGCTTTATAATTCGAACAAGGAAGGCTGTCAGACAGGGAGACACGATTTTGCCAATGCAAAATCTGCTTGTTTTCAGGGGGTGTTCCGAGGCCTGGATTGGGGACTGTTGGAGGAAAGAGTTAATAAATAAAACCTAATATGTGACTCTCTGATGACATTACCTTGGTAAGAAACTCAAGAAATTAACTACAAAGCATGACAAGTTATAGAGGCAGAGGTGAACTGTTGGTCTAGATCTGAAAATTAACATGCAGAAAACATAAGTAATACCCAACAATCTCGCAAGGGAAGAGCAGTTCACAACTGGTAGCCAGGTGCTGGAAGCGGTGAGGGAATACGTCTACGTTCTACGGATAGTGACTGCTGATCCGGATCTTGAGAGGTAAATAACTAGAAGACTAAGAATGAGGTGGAATGCATTTGACAGGTTCGCTCAGATAATGAGTGGCAGCTTACCAATATCACTCAAGAGAAAAGTGTACAACAGCTTTTTCTTACCAGTACTCACCTACGGAAATAAACATGGAGCCTAACGAAAAGGGTGTATTTTAAATTAAGGACAACGCAGCGAGCTATGGAAATAAAAGTTAAAGGTGCAACCCTAAGAGACTGGTAGCGTACAGAGTGGTGAAAGAACAAACGCGGCTTAATGACATCCTAGTCGAAATCATGAGTAAGAAATTGTCTTGAGCAGGGCATGTAATGCGAATGCAAGATAACAGCTGGTCCTTAGGGGTAACGGAGTGGATTCCAAGAGAAGGCAAGCGTTGCAGGAGACGGCAGAAATGTATGTGGCCGGATGCGAGTAAAACGCTTGCGGGGAAACGGCAGGCGCAGCTACAAAGGACAGAGTTAATTGGAGACACACGGGAGAGGCCTTTGCCTAGCAGTGGGCGAAATTAGACTGGTAATGATGTTGTCTGGTCTTTGTCTGTGATCCGGCAAAGAAATGTTATTCTTCGGAAGTTCCCGGCCAAATTGTATTGCACTGCTGTCTGCTGCATTGGAGAAATGCTAAAGCATTGGCGCTTGAAAATCAGGAGCCTTTTTGCAACTCATCGTTGCCACGCGAAGCTTATCATGTGAGCCTTGGATCACGTTGGAAAATTTTCGGAAGTCATTTCCGTCACGTGGCACTTATCACGTGACCAGTGGATAGCATCAGCGTCATTTTTGCAGTCATCGTTGTCTAACATCAGTACACATCCCTCCCTCACTTTACCGTCGTACACACCAGAACGCGTTCACTTCATGCCCCTCTAACGTGCTTGCAACATACTGCACTTCTCACTATTTCTATGGACTAGAGAATAAAAGAAGTCCCTTCAAGGCTTATGCGTTGCTTGCTCGCCTGGAACAGAGAAGGTCTGGGTTCGAGTCGAAATTGCGGTGAATTTCTTTTTCGAATGGTGATTTTCTTGCGGAGATTGTCCGATTACATTATCTTCCGACACGCTCGGCTGAGAGGCCCTGTACACACGACTCACGAGACAAGATATGCTTTCGCATTAAAATATGACAGCGCAAATGTTACTGTGGTTCAGTGGGCCATCGCGACCTTTTTGGATGGTAAAGGTGATAAGCAGAGGCCAGATTTTTAGTAACTATAGGATGCAAGTTTTAGGCTCAAAATTATGAATTTAATGGCACATTTCAGGCAGCGAATGGAGAAGATAAGCACCATAATTTGCAACAAGATTTCGATTGCTATCTGATCAAAATATTCGCACGCAAGGGGGTGGCCGCTTTCTGCCCCGCGTGATATCGTTGGGAATGGTGTTAGCAACTAGTTTAAAACACTCTTGAAAGCAATATGATATAAATACTACTTATTAAAACTACTAATGTATCTAATGAAAGACGACGTTCTGTGTTTGTGTGTTAGCAACTAGTTTAAAACACTTTTGAAAGCAATATGATATAAATACTACTTATTAAAACTACTAATGTATCTAATGAAAGACGACGTTCTGTGTTTAACGCCAGAATTGGTCTGTAATGCCACAAAACTAAAAACGAACGATGAACGCCTTTAGACGAGGACTTGTAATTAGAAAATAACGTAGGTATGTTAGAGTATCGGTCATAACAGCAGGAACTGTTCACTCATACATTACATATCCTTGTCTATTGGGAGACATACACAAAGCTTTTGCTTAATTATCAATTACATTGCCAGTTGTGTAACAATGTTTTTTAGTTAGTGTCTGAAGCCACACCACCATCTAATGGAGCTTGCAGTTAGAAGAGTCCGGACATAATAAATGCCAGATACGGCAAAATTGTCCCACACACACACAGTCCTGCTTGACGCTGAATATGCAGGCAAAAAAATAAAAAGTTGTTCTGCACAGGACTGCGTACGTCTGCTCAGGGTCCATGATAGACACTGTTCATCTAAAAATTGCTGCTAAAAGTATGAAAGAAGTACCATGTAAACACGATCTTCAGGTTGATCGGCTCGTATTCTCGCACGCAACAAGCTTGTAAGGTGAAAAGAAACGCTCGATATCAACGGGTGTTACACGAGCGTGCCTGTGCTTCAAAACATCTGATCGGTTTATACTCTTAACTACCCTTGAAGTTTCGCTGGCAATAACTCCTAACATTTCATTAAGAACTTAAAGCCTCTGATTTTTGCTCATTACGGATAGAAACTTGGCAAAAATCTTTCAGGAACTTCTCCGTGAGTAAGAGCAGCCATTCGTTGCTCTACGTTCAGCATTAGTTGGATGATAGTAGTGAGGATTTCACCCTCCAAAGCAGCTTTTATAGCGAAAGCTATACCGCTTTCGTTCTTCAAGGTCATGTCGGTGCGCAAAACGACCTTGGAATTCACCGCAGCTCAAAATAAAATTGATAAAAAATAATAAAGATAATGAAATGAAATAAACAAAGAAAAACAAAATAAACGAGTAACCAATTAAACCAAAGAAGAAAAAACTACAAAAACAAAAAGAACAAATCAAAAACATTAAAATAAAAACAACATAAATAAAAGTAAAGAAATCCAGAAAGAGTATCAGATGGTAAGAATAACTGATGGTAGCAGGTCTTTCACCAAGCAACCCTGCTTCATACATTGCCTGGACGCAAGGACCGTACCATCGTTCTCTACTGGAGTTCATCAAATCAGCTAACCTTTAACATTCATTTAATCTCTACTACATCATTCATCACACCTTCACCTATCATTGATGCCCTGGGGCAATAAATTTCGCTTTAAAAAAATATCAGAAACAAATGTTTAAGAAATTACAGAAAGAGATGTGTAAAGAATTTCCGTAAGAATTGCAGAATACCAGCTCTCGCTCTGCAATAAGGTTCGGCAGAATTGCGAAGAAATAGGGTCAATGTTTTTTTGTTTTGTAATGGTCACGAGAGTGAAGTTAGCTACTAATTACCTGAGGTCTCCTTGGAGGTTGTCCTGAGAGAGGCAAGCTTAAGCCCTTCTGACTGAAGCATTCTCTTGAACTGAGAAACAGTTTTTCATGATTTCTAGGTGAGAAATGTGGTAGTTGTATGCAACGGTTTCCATTATGTACCCTAGCGTGTTATGATAGGCTGCATCGGGAGAGGAACTTCTGTCAACTGTCCTTTAAACGAGCACAGACGACACGGCACTTTCAGAAAAAAAAAACCCTTGACTGAACTAGTAAGTTAATATCCCTCAAATACGGCGAAGCCCATGCTTTAGGCTAGTGGCATGGCCCATCTGCTGTCAGAACGCCTTCAACACAAGTGCGGCCTTATGCTTATAGGTTGCAGCATCCGTGAACAAAAGCGAAACCTTGCTGTCTTCCATGCCATTGGGGTAGAATACTTTCAAGGATTGGTTTGTCAAAGTTGCAAACAGTTTCCTCATTGGTCCTCTCCAAAGGCTTAGAGCATATAATGAAAGGCCTTGTCTTTTTATCAGCTCCTATATTTCTTGCCAATAAGTGACCAAACACTCTTCCCTTCACATCCGTTGTTTCGTGTACAAAGACCCAAATGTATGAGTCACCAAGATGAGCTCGTATTTTTCAAAGGGTGCTTCTTACAGATGCCAGAGGTTATTTCCTTTTTCACCTTCTTCTTGCAGAAACTTCTGCGAAAACTATTATAATATAGAATTTTCGACTTTTGTCGATGGAATCATCACCTCCACTAAGCCCTCGCAGAAATTAACCTAATAAGCTTTTTTTCCATCGTCCTCGAACGCTTCTGTCAAAGACGATTACCTTATGTTTGACGGCTTCTGGCGTTGGGCGTAAGCCTGGTGCCTGCAGTTCTTTCGTGCTGGTCCAAATTCATCTTCAGTGCTCTATGGAACTGCAAATGTTGCGAAAAAATTATATGTCATTTAACTAGTGCTGAATCTGGGTTGAGGGCGAAAGGTCTGGTGGATCGGGCAACAAGACGCGGCATGGCGCCTGTAACGTTGAGTGTGTTCCGGAAAACAGCCAGTGCTCATCGAAACAGCTCATCGAAACGACTGTTCATTCCTGTCCATGTCGCCATCGTGCGTGTTCAGAGCAGCCTCGGTAGGTGCCTTTTCAACCCGCCGATTGAAGTCATGTTAAATCACGTGACTTGCGTTGCGTTATACCGTAGACGGCGTCATCCGTTCAACCTCTGTCGTTCTTCATCATCATCCCCAGCCTGACTACACCCACTGCAGGGCAACGGCCTCTCCCATGTCTCTCCAATTAACCCTGTCCTTTGCCAGCTGCGCCCACCCTCTGCCTGCAAACGTCCCAAATTCATCCGCCCACCTAACCGCCTGCCGACCTCTGCTACGCTTGCCTTCGTTTGGAATCTATCCCTTTACCATTAAGGACCAGCGGTTATCTTGCCTTCGCATTACACTCCCTGCCCAAGCCCATTTCCTCCACTTGATTTCGACTAAGATGTCATTAACACGCGCTTGTTCCCTCATCCGCTCTGCCCGCTTCCGGTCTCTTGACGTTACACAAATCATTTTTCTTTCCATGGCTCGCTGCGTTGTCATTAATTTAAGCTGGACCCTTTTCGTTAGCCTCCAGGTTCCTGCCACATAGGTGAATACCGGTAAGATACAGCATTTGTACACTTTTCTCCTGAGGGATATTGGTAACCTGCTATTCATGAATTGAGAGAACCTGTCTTATGTGCTCCAGCCCATTCTTACCCTTCTTATTCTTATCATTCTTACACTTCATGATCCGTATCAGCTGTCACTACCTGTCCTAAGTATTTTTACTGCCATTCTTACATTTCTTTAAATTTTTTTTTAAGGTCAAGCGGAAGGTCACGTCTTGAGCTCTTGTAAATATTCGCTGCTATAGCAACGTACATATGAACTGATTAATTAGTGTAAACAATTTGTCTGAATAGTGTTACATTATTATGCCAAACTTGCTCTTAGAAGTAGTGTATTACATGTGACAATATTTTGCTTACTTCTAACTCTGCTCATTACTATACTATCACATCATCATGGTTAAACACACAATCTAGTGCACACCTATATAATTGCTCAGTTCTATCATTTCATGATGGTAGAATTGTGCTCTTTGTGTGCCGTAGGGAGGTGTGTCGTACAATATTGCTATTAAAACCATGGGCCAATACCAATGGGCATGCTCTTACAGTCCCTGCCGAGGCAGAAGTGAACACGATGATTGACTCTTCTGTCAATGTAGATAGAAAATTGCTGCTGGAAAGAGCTAAAGAGATTCTGGAGAGAACAGACCAACTCGCGCGTTCTTTTTCTTTGGTCTCATGATCTTGAAGTTTTCTGATCGCAGTTCCTGTAGCTCAACACTATAGCTTTTCCAGCATTAATCATTCCTTCCATTCGATTTCCTTCTCGCTCCAATACTGCTCTTGCCGCCCACTTGGTGTTTCTCATAGCCTGCGGGTTGAAAGGTTAGCGGCGAAAGAGAATGCTCACCACTTTTTCTGCCTCAGACGCGTATTAGGCCTTTATCTCTTCTCGACACGAAAATAACAGGACCAAGACTGCCAGGGCGAAAATGTAGGAAAGGATGCAAAGCAGGGACGACGTTGGCTAGTTTGGCTGTGACACGCAAGGAAAGGCAGGCAGGAGCCAATGCACGCGCGCTCCCGCGTTTGTATGCAACGTTTCGAGAGGTCGGCGAGGGAAACGTGACGCGCGTGCCAGAGCGCAGCGCCGCAGCGGACCGTGCGTTAAGGGCTGTAGGGCACTGCCCGACGAAGCGGAAACCCGCAAACTGCTGCACGGCCGACTGCACAGCCCGCTGACCCTGCCCTTTTACCCCTTCTCTCCCGCTTTCCATATGCTCTGAGGCATCCTATTGTGAAGGAGTGCACGCAGCGTGAGGAGAGTCCCGTGAGGAAGGCTTCCAGCGCGGGCTGCCCCGTGCATCTCATCAGAGGCACACGCCGAACTGAAATGCGCTGGTAAGGACAGAAATTAAAATACGGAAGTAAAAAAACAAAACAATATTGCCCAGCCCGCACTGCTGGTAAGGACAGAAAGCAAATAATAATAGTGGCAGCTATATGGAGTGCTATATGCAAACTTCGCCAATTGAGTCCTGGCTGACAGTTTGCTGGCCTAGCCATGATCTCCTGGGTCCCAGGATACCAAAGCGGGATGGCTGGAGCAGGCATAGAATGATTCAATGATTGCTGGTCAATAATTCTATTTTTCTATTTTCTAAGTTTAGATTTAACGACGCACCCGCTCTAGTTTCCATTTTGGCAGTTCTCCCAGGAACACAAATAACTCTCCTGCGAAAGCAGGCGGATGACGAGGCGAGCGACCTTCTATCAAAAGGCTGTCCTCTTTTCACATATATGAAGGATGCACGTAGGGGTTATCAAACTACTACGTGAGGAACCGTAAAGACTGCAATCAAGTCGAGATTTCTGTGTTGAGCATTCACATAAAAATAACTCTACCAGTCAACTTAAGTGGTTTAAATTACGGGAGCGACTCGGGCTATGAGGGACGCCGTAGTGGAGGGCTCCGGAAATTTCGGCCAACAATGGTTATGTAACTTGCACTAACATCGCACCGTACACAGGCGTCTAGCATTTCGCCTTCATCGAAATGCCAGCGCCGCGGCCGGGATCGAAGCTGCGTCCTTTAGATGAGCAGCCGAATGCGATAACTGCTGAGTCACCGCGACAGATTTCGATCAGTAAATTAATTAATCATAAAAGTAAACATTAAATTTGGCGGATTCTGCGATGCCGAAGCTAATCTCTCTCATTTGATCAGTCACATGTGTCTGCACCAGCGATGGCTAGGATCATTTCATAGCAGCAATTTATATGTACGTTGGGACATTGAAGTGGCACCGTTGTTACGTGAAAGCCATTTTTAT
Organism: Amblyomma americanum; assembly: GCF_052857255.1. Lineage (NCBI taxonomy): Eukaryota > Metazoa > Arthropoda > Arachnida > Ixodida > Ixodidae > Amblyomma > Amblyomma americanum. The sequence continues at coordinate 144,269,848 of NC_135502.1, read as the reverse complement.
TGTGCTAATTATTGTTTAAGGCTGTAAAAATTACACAAGGTAAACGGTACCTTGATTCAAACGTTTTAGCCAGCTGTTTTTCACAGCGACCTTCAACTTTTTCATTGTGACTTTGTTTCTCCAGTCAATATTTCAAATGTTAGCCAATTAGGCATAACAAATTAATTTACTTTGAAGCACGAAAAAATACCGATGATTAAGTCACGTGACTCTACAACCCTCCGTTGGTTTCACGCGGCTAGAACATTGCGTGTTTTTAAAAAGCTCGGCTACATTACATGGGACAAACGTTATATTCGATAGAAAAAGCAATGCTGCTCGAATTTTTTTACCCAAAAATCAGAGTCACCTAGAATCATCTCGATTAACATGATATTATGGGATCGTAAATAACCCTTAAGCCTGCATAATTATCAACTACTGTAAGTACATCAATGTTTGAACGAAGAGCGTACGTTTCAGACAGCGCACAGAATAGGCGAGGACAACACGGCTGGTACTCGTGCCTGCCCTATGCTGGCGCTACTGCTGTCTGTTCCTTCTTTTGTTAGATGGTACATGGCGAAAGTAATCGACGAAAAGTACATGACGAAAGTGGTTTGCGACTATCTGTTTCAGTCACGCACGTTTTTTTGCTTGTTTTTTGTTACTTTTAACTTCTTTCTTTCACTGCTCCTCTCTTTCTTTCCAGACTCATTTTCGTCCATTTACGTTTGTTCCTGCCTTCTGTGTTTTTCAGATACAGTTCACCTTTTGAACGTGTCATTTTAGTGTCATTGGTCCAATTATAAGATTTTATTAAAAAATTGGAAAATATGCTTTAATTTTATTAGGCCAAGTCTAAAATGAAACTTATGCTCGTTTTCCATAACCCTCTTGAATGATAGAATTTTGGAACGGTTGCATAGGTTGTTGAGAAAATTAAACCTATAGGAGCAAAAAAACAAAAAAGACCCCCCTCTTTGCTGAAGCAGTCTGCTCCTGCTGCACTCTAAGACAACGAAACCAAAAGGTGGCATTCGAGCATCCCCAAGCATCGTCCGAGAGTTCACGCTTTTATTTGTTTGTGAGATCTTGCGACAGCTCCAAGCTTCGCATTATCCTTCTTGCTCGGATTTCTGAAGATTCTGTTATGCACCCTGGACCTCGTCGTGTCGACGTGAGAAATGTTCTGAGAGTGGCAAGGGAAAAACTGGAATCCGATAGCGACCACGAGCCAGCCCTGAATACCGTGTCTGGTTCAGAAGAAAATGGATCGCCCACTCCATCAAACTGAGCGCCGAGTTGAAAAAGAGGGCGCGTCGTCGCTTTGTTTGGCGAACAGCTGCGGCTATGCCAGGGTGCCGAAGAAACTCAAACAGAATTGCAATAAAAACAAGCTGACAAGTCGCTTAATGCCAGAAAAATCACTACCGACGGCCGATGGAAACAAAAGCTGGTAATGCAAGAGCGCCGGTGAAAAAGAAGGAATGCCGGTGTAGGAACCGACTTTGAGATGCGAGAAGGAAACTGTTTTTATCCTGTTGCAAAAACAGCTAAAGTTCTGGACGCAGGCCACATAGAACCTAGCAGACTATTTTTAAATGAAAAGGACAAGACTGGAGCAGTGCAGAGTGCTGCAGTTTACAGGTGACCAATTTTGGTGCAAGGACGCAAACATGAAGGCAAGTGGAATGAGATGTCGCCGAGGTAGAAGCGAAGAATATAAATAATTGTTTATTGCCGGGTTTAAAATCTTCAATGGACTCATGCTGTAAAAGGGACGTCGTAATGGAAGCACTAGGAATAAAAAACACCATTCTGGAGATTTTGTATTTCGCCTCCATTATCATTTTCACCGCTTCCAGTATCAAGCCCGCGACATTGGGATAAAAACACGAACGCGTGAGCCGCTGAGCCACCGAGGCAGGTTAGAACGAAAGAGGTAAACAGTGAAAGAGGTGAGATACTTCCGCACGGCAACTAAACAGTGGAATAAACTAAATAAATAAAACATTATACCGATTTCAGGAGGAAGAGTGGCGCCTAAAATAACTGTGTTTGAGAGTAATTTTATAGAGTATTCAGGTAAAAACAAATTGAAGAATGTCAGGAGAAACGTGAGGAGTAAGTCAATGAAGAATAAGAGGAGGTGCAATCAAGTCGTTGCATTATCGGAGCTGTTTCTTCTGATTTGTCTTGAGCTAACTATAACGAAAACAATAATCACTGGAAATAAGGGAAAAATAGATAGCTAGTATCGCCAAGAAACTTGACTGCACCGGCTAAACCAAACCCACCTGATTTGAGAAACGAGTTTTGTTTCTTCCAATGCTTTGTTTTTCTACTCTAGAATAAGCTATAGTATACTAGTTTGGGGCACAACAACTGACTCAAACTACAACAAATTAATTACTTTGCAGAAGAAAGTGCTACGCATTGCGAAACTTACTATGAGGATAAACGGATACTAAAAACTCACCCACTTTTTAGTAAGTACTATATTCTGATGGCAGACCAGGTATACTACTTCAGGCTGCTACAATTGATACATAAGAACAGACTGCATAGCGTACCTACGGAGAGTGTAAGCCCGTACGACATCAGATATCCGAAAATAAGAATGCCAATAGTTAGAACAAACTATGGCCGGCAAACACTACCCTTTCAGGTTACCAAAATGCTCAATAGATGAGACATTCCCATTAATTACAATAACCGTTCCCTGCCTTCAAAAAAGAATTGTAAGAGAGCTCTTTTGTTCAGTGATGTTGTCTACTCTTCTCACTAACATCTTTTCCGTGGAAGTGCAGTGTATTGATGTTTTGTCTCTTTTGCAATTATTCACGTTCCCTTTGCCATCTCCCATTATTCTTACTTGCGATGCCTGTACTGTTCTTATATGTGCGGATATTTGTTCATGTGCATGTTTTCTTTCTGTGTTTGAAGGGGAAGAGGAAAGGGGTAAAATGAGGAAAAATCTCTGATTTAGTGTATTATGTTGCATATGTATCATGATTCATATCATTTTTATGTTGTACCCATTCTACATTTATCGTGCAATTTTCTCGTTGAGTGAACTTTCCTTTTACAGAAGTATCTTTGTGTTTCTCGTATGCAGTGTATGCGTTTGTGTTTTGACCAATGATATTGTTTGTGTGCCGCCCAGCCGCACTGTTATATATATATATATATATATATATATATATATATATATATATATATATATATATATATTTTTTTTTTCCCTGTGTCATGCACATTGGGCTGAGGCCTCGTCAGGCGATACCAAGCCTTTAGTCTCAGCCCTCTCTTAGGCAAAAGTCTAAGAAAAAAATAAATAAAGAAGGAAAGTTCTGCAAGACAGAATGATGAGCTGGGCTTTCACTTTTTCCTGTCTTTAGTGGGTAACAAGGAAGTTATCTTGCTAGTATGCGATAACGTTATACAGCTCCTCGATTTTCTTCCCTCTATAAATCAGCAAAGAGAGTAAAGTGAACTAGCTGGTAGTTGTTTTAAGCATTGCGCACAGAAGGGGACAGATCTGCACAACGGCACAAAATATTCGCAATCTTCTGCCCGTGTCACGCCATCGTCCGGGTTGGCGGCAGGTGCTGCATCTTAACTGCAACCGCTGCCGGCGCCTGTCATTGATGTCCGCATTAATTAACTTCTCATCCAAAAGCAGAAATTCGCTGTCATCGATGCACGCGTGAGCAGGCTGGTGGCCTCCCAGCCGAAAGCGCTTTCACATGAGTGACTATATCGCTTAGTCTATGCCTCATTTGGTAATAAACTCCTGCAGGAGCATCTGATTGTCATAAGCTTGCGCAGTGAAGCGTTACCATGGAGATGATATGCATGAGACCGAGAAGAGCAAAGTTGAGCGTGATATATGCTTTCTTAAACGCCCGTGCACGACAAGGCCACTTACTTAGCCATGAGAAAATTGGCTCTTTTTGACCCGCTGCGGTGGTTGAGTGCTTATGGTGCTCGGCTGCTGACTCTAAAGAGGCGGGTTTGACAATATTACCCAATACTCGGCATCTAAGTTGCGTGAGAACTCGAAAAAAAAATTCGTATGGTCCGCACAACAACTACAGTGGACGTGCTGGACCTGTGCGAAAAAAGAGCAGTCAAACTGCCCAGGTGAGGGGCAAAGATAGCCATAAAAACAGGAGACAGGGATAACCTGATGCATTCCTTTGTGCTCTGTGTTTGTCGTGTGCATAATGTGCCGTTTAACAACTTTTTTTTAATCACCAACTTGCTCGCAAGCACATTTTACTGAACGCGTCGGCCGATGATGAAGAAGAACAGTGCAAATAAACGGCCGAGTTCAGCTGCGTGCAATGCCCAAATCCCGGTGCTCTAAATGCAGCCCCTGAACGCATCCGACCATACCTAAATTGAATAATATTCAAAGATACGATGTGCACTGATACATGACACTGCTTTATTCAGGAGGTGCGCCAACAACATGATTGAAAAGAAATCGATTTTGTTTACACACTCATGAGTGCTGTACGGTTGCATGATCACGCTGTATTACTTTTTGGCCGCGCTTTCACCTAATGCATAAATATCGAAGACACATTCAAGTTAACTCATATATATTGAACATTAGATATGCAACAAAAATGAGTAGAAGAAAGTAATATTGTAGGAAGTCTCAAGGTTCAAAAGCCGCCAGGCAGGCCACCTGAAGCAAAGCAGCGCAGTTTTAACAAAGTTCCTGTCATATACTTAGTGTTCCACCTTATATTGAACGCCATTTTAAAAAGAGGCTTTTTAGTTTGAAAAGCGCTTTCTGTGGCGTAGTGTTGTCATTGGTGTAGCACCTCAGAATGCAGCTAAGACGCGCTAACTAGCAGTCTGGTTAACTAATAATGAATAGATAGCTTTCTTAAGTATCACTTTTAGGGACCTTAATTATTGAGAGCCGTGAAGCCCACCCCAACAAATATCCATATCTGTTTTCAGAATTTTGAAAATGCCTTTACTATCGGCACCGTGGCCCAACAATTTATAGCTATTTCGAGCAGTTAAGTGCAATACAGAAATTGCTCTGGCTGCAAGCTTCTGGGAAGCGCATGTACCTTAGCGAGATACAGCCAAAATTGGTTCTCCCACTGCGCCAAAGGTAACCATGTTTACGAAATTATGAAAACTGATATGAATATTTCTGCCGTTGTACTACACGCGTCTCAGAAATTAAGAAGCCTAACAGTAATAGATAAAATGTTCACTATTCAATATTAGTTAGCCAACCCATTAGTTAGCACGTCGTAGCTGTATTGTGCTTTACCAAGCCGCTGACAATGCTATGCCGAAAAAAGCGCTCTTCAAACATAAAAATGCTATTTTCTTAAATTATGTAATGTCTTGGATGAAGAACACTGTACAAAGTTCTTAGTAATAAGAAAAATGAGAAGGAACATAAAATAACATACATAAAAAGCACAGAAAATAGCGATATCAGAACAGCTTAAGAAAAAATAACTTGAAGTCCAGAACATTTAAGCAGTGATTTACAAATCTATACTGTTTTAATACGGTTAAGAAAAGTTGTACTGATGGACAATGATCTAAATCTTTGCGTTGGGAAATTACATTACGTTGTACCGGTGAATATTGCGTAGAATTTTAAAGCGAAAGCTTTACTGGCCGCGAACTTGCGATTTCGCCATGGCGGTGCTCTGAGGACGCACATGACGTCACAACGCGCGCCTCGCCGCGGAGCCGAACCGGTCTGGCCAGGCCGGCGCCAGCTGGAACACTCGGCGCGAAACCACCAGTGCGGTCAGAGTTCCCCGAAGGCGCCGAACGCGTCGGCGGTAAAGCGCAGTTGGAGTATAGAGGGTCTCGCTTTGGGCGACGTGACGTTGCCGTGCAGCGCGCGCGCGCGCGTTACGCCGGAGTATGAGAGCCTGCGCTGAACCGCTAACCAACGTATGTTGTTGTTGTTAGCCTATCAAAAGATGGCACATACCCACAATGGGGGATCGGCCAAGAATCGGGTGGCTATTCACCTGAACGCAGTTAACAAAAAGGAAAAGCACGTGGGAGCGCAACACCGGTGAATTTTCGTCATTAACAGAAAAGGGTTGAGTGTTTTGATTTTAAAATTTTAAGAATAATAATAAAGAGAGGGATTAAATATTAATGATTTAGTCAAAATGTAATAATTGATAGAAAAGAAAAGGTTGGAACACTTAGCAAGGCAGTCGGTTAGATTCTATTAGGAAATTTAGAACAGCGGTAAAAACAGATCTGTGGCTGAACCCTAATGCGGTGGCGCCAAATGATAGCAAGAGCGGGCTGCTCAAACTAAGGCCAAGATGCTGCAAGGGCTCCTCCAACAACCTTTTTCTCAGAGAGTTGAATCGGCGACAATACAGCCAAAAATGTTCAATAGATTCAGGCTCACGGCAAAATGCACAAAGGGGAGAGAGCGCCAAACCCGACTTGTGTAAATAGAAATTTAGAGGGGGGATGCGGCAGCGCAGCCTCGTCAGTGATACTTCAAGCTGCCGAGAGCAACAAATTTTCCTGTTCCAATAATATTTAAGGTGCTCATAATCCGCCGATGTTAAAAGTGATGTGTCGCGTGCTTAAAAACGCACGTCGCCGAAATCTAGATGCTGTAATATAGGCTGTAGCCGGGATGATTGGCAACACAGGGCCGCTGAGGGAAGCCTTTGCGAGATTATCAGCAATCTCATTTACTGTCACACTGCTGTGACCGGGAACCCATACTAAATGAACAAGGCTCAAATGCGGAGGAAGTAGGGATAAGAAAGTTGATAAAATGGGACCATCAACATGTGCAGCGAGGGACGAACACAAAGATAAAGAATCAGTAATTACTGCAACTGCTGTAATAGAGGGGTCTAGCTTGCGTAGAGCAAGTACAACTGCTAGAAACTCTGCTTGAAAAATAGGGGTGAAATCTGGAAGGCGCAGAGAAAAGGACCAGTCTAAATGCGAGCAAAATATTCCCGCACCTGCTTTTTCATTGCATTGCGATGCATCAGTGGCTATTGCTATATCTGTAGGTAGGGTCCTCAGATGATCTTCTAGAAGACCATTTAGAATACTCGGTGGCAAAAGTTTTGCATTTTTGGGGAATATGTCGGGCCCATTGCGAAGCGCAGGAAGGATATTGTCACGAGGTGGTGACGGGAACTCCGCCGGGGTCACGTAGCACCGACTGGGGTCCGGTCTTGAGGAAGGCACAGAGCAGCTCGTAAGGGAATACTTTAATAGGCTGGCTTACGCCCACTAAGAACAGCTCTGAAAACTCAGCGGCGGCGATAGCAGCGAACGTGCTCGGCGGTCGTCGACTAACAGAATGCCCGCCGCTCTTAGCCGTGCTCGATTTTAAAGGCGGCAAGGAAAGTTCCAGAACATAGTAGGCACACTTGCGCGAGGCTAGGAAAAATCGAGATAACTCTGGTCGCGTCTCGCGTCCCTGAAAATTGATAATGCGGCGTGCCTGCCGCGATAAGAAGATCCCCCAAGCGAAGCAGCGCCGGGGGGTGACTGAGCCAAAAGTTCGCCCCGCGAGCGAGAGCAGCAGGTTCCAGACAAAAAGCAAGTTTCGCGGCATTACTCCCCCCTTAAAGAAGCATCGACCCGATGCTTAAAAACAGGGATAACGGACATAAAGATACAGAGCATACAAAATAAATACTCATAATGTAAGCACAAAGAGTCATTAGCGCGAATAGTAAGGCTTCAGACGGGCGACGTGGACAACTTCTGAGCGTGTGCGGCGTCTCTGGGATGCTGTAACTCCGTCAGGGACGAGTTCATAGTCCAGATTACCCAGTCTGCGAAGAATCCTGTACGGGCCGAAATAGCGGCGCAGAAGTTTTTCACTCAGTCTGCGGCGGCGAATCGGCGTCCAAACCCAAACTCTATCGCCTGGCTTGTATTGCACTGCGCGTCTTCGAAGATTGTAGCGTCGGGCGTCGGTGCGCTGCTGGTCTTGTATTCTCTCACGGGCAAGTCGTCGAGCTTGTTCTGCGCGCTGCAGGTAGGCGGCGACGTCGAGGTTACTTTCGTCGGTAACGTCGGGCAACATGGCGTCGAGTGTGGTCGTGGCCTCCCTCCCGTGGACGAGACTAAATGGTGTCATTTGGGTGGTCTCTTGCACAGCGGTGTTGTAGGCGAACACCACATAGGGAAGAATGACGTCCCATGTCTTGTGTTCTGCGTCTACGTACATAGAAAGCATATCGGCGATGGTCTTGTTGAGGTGTTCTGTAAGCCCGTTTGTCTGCGGATGGTACGCAGTTGTTCTCCGGTGACTTGTATGGCTGTGCTGCAGAATGGCCTGGGTTAGCTCCGCCGTGAACGCTGTCCCCCTGTCTGTTATCAGTATTTCGGGGGCGCCGTGTCGTAAAAGAATGGATTCGACGAAGAATTTGGCGACTTCTGCTGCTGTGCCGTTCGGGAGGGCCTTTGCTTCGGCGTACCTGGTGAGATAATCGGTCGCCACAATAATCCACTTGTTGCCCGTCGTTGATGTTGGGAAGGGGCCAAGTAGGTCCATACCGACCTCCTGGAAAGGTCTTGATGGCGGTCGAATCGGCTGCAGGAACCCTGCTGGTCTTTTCGGTGGCGTTTTCCGGCGTTGGCATTCACGACAACTCTTAACGTAGTGCGCGACGTCGGAGGATAGACGAGGCCAGTAATATCTCTCTTGGATTCGGCGGAGGGTGCGAGTAAACCCGAGGTGGCCAGCCATTGGTTCGTCATGCGAAGCCTGCAGAATTTCCTCCCGAAGGCTCTTCGGGACGACGAGAAGGTAGGCGGCCTTGTTCGGTGAGAAATTCTTCTCCACGACGATTCCCTGTTGCAGACAGTAGGACGATAGTCCACGCCTGAAGAGGGCAGGAGGTGAAGGAGACTTCCCCTCAAGATACTCGTACAGGCGCTGTAGGTCAGGATCAGATTGCTGCTGTCGTGCGAAGTCGCTGGAACTTAGCAGTCCAAGGAAAGCGTCGTCGTCATCGTCTTTTGGCGGCGTGTCGACAGGGGCTCGTGACAGGCAGTCAGCGTCGGAGTGCTTTCGCCCAGACTTGTAGACCACCGTGACGTCGAATTCTTGGAGGCGCAAGCTCCATCGAGCGAGACGGCCAGAGGGGTCCTTCAAGTTAGCCAGCCAGCACAATGCATGGTGGTCGCTCACAACCTTGAACGGGCGTCCATACAAGTAGGGACGGAACTTCGATGTAGCCCAGACGATCGCAAGGCACTCCTTTTCAGTGGTCGAATAGTTCGCTTCTGCTTTCGACAATGAACGACTTGCATATGCTATTACTTTTTCGACTCCTTCGTTTTTCTGGACGAGCAAGGCGCCTAGACCAAAGCTGCTTGCGTCGGTATGGATTTCTGTCTCGGCGTTTTCGTCAAAGTGCCCTAGCACCGGTGGAGACTGCAGGAGACGCTGAAGTTCGTTGAAGGCTTCCGCTTGTGCCGAATTCCATGTGAATGGTACGTCTGCCTTGAAGAGCTTGGTCAGAGGTTCCGCGACGCGCGAAAAATTCCTCAGAAAGCGTCTGTAATAAGCACACAATCCCAGAAATCTGCGGACCGCCTTCTTGTCATGAGGCTGCGGGAAATTGGCAATGGCGGCTGTCTTCTGCGGGTCGGGGCGCACGCCGTCCTTGCTGATGATGTGGCCGAGAAACAATAGTTCGTGGTAGGCAAACCGGCACTTTTCAGGCTTCAGGGTAAGTCCGGATAACTTGATTGCGTCGAGTACTGCCTTCAGCCTCCGGAGGTGTTCCTCGAAGCTCGCTGCGAAGACTACAACGTCGTCTAGATAGACGAGACAGGTTTGCCATTTGAGGCCTGCCAACACTGTGTCCATTACCCTTTGGAAAGTTGCGGGTGCGGAGCAAAGCCCAAATGGCATGACTTTGAACTCGTACAGTCCGTCCGGTGTGATGAAGGCAGTCTTTTCCCGGTCTCTTTCGTCGACTTCAATCTGCCAATATCCACTCTTGAGATCCATCGACGAGAAATACTTGGCGTGGCAGAGCCTGTCCAGAGTGTCGTCGATCCTCGGAAGGGGGTAGACGTCTTTTTTCGTAATCTTGTTCAGTCGCCGATAATCGACGCAGAATCGAAGAGCACCGTCTTTCTTTCTCACTAGAACGACCGGTGCCGCCCATGGGCTCTTCGAAGGTTGGATGACGTCATCGCGAATCATGTCCTCTACTTGGTCCCGGATGGCCTGTCGTTCTCGCGGCGACACACGGTAAGGGCTTTGGCGGAGAGGTCTGGTGTGTTCGTCGGTTATAATTCGATGTTTGGCTATCGTCGTTTGTCGCACCTTTGATGACGAGGCGAAACATTCGCTGTAACTTTGAAGAAGAAGGGTGATTTTCTCTTGTCGGTCCCGGGGTAATGCTGGGTTGATGGCGAACGTGGGAGCATGGTCTTGCTTTAGGCTGTCATTTGCAGGTTCGTCGGAGATGATGAAGGCGTCCAGTAAATCAGTTGCTTCGTCCAAGAACGCAATTGTAGTGCCTCTGTTGAGGTGTCGGTATTCTTCGCTGAACTTCGTGACCAGTACTTCGGCTTTTCCATGCCGCAAATGAGCGATGCCTCTTGCGACGCCAAGTCGTCTGTCTAAGAGCAACTGCGTGTTTCCCTCGATGATGCCTTCTGCGTCTTCGAAATTTCTTGCACAGACGGGGACGATGACGCTGGACCGGGGTGGGATGGTTAGTTCTTCATCGAGAACACTGAGGGCCTTTGACTGCTCTGGGGTCGTTTTCGGAGGTAAAGCTTCGTCCGTCGAAAGCGTGATGGACTTGGACTTGAGGTCGATGACTGCGCGGTGCTGTGTCAAGAAGTCCATCCCCAGAATGACGTCACGGGAACATTTCTGAAGTACGACGAATACTGTCGGATATGTGTGTCCGTTGACAGTCAGTCTCGCAGTGCACCTTCCTGATGGCGTGATGAGGTGTCCGCCTGCTGTGCGTATCTGCGGGCCATCCCAAGTCGTCGTCACTTTTTTGATCCGGTCGGCGAAGGAACCACTCAGCACGGAATAGTCAGCTCCCGTGTCGATTAGAGCAGTAACGTTTCGGCCGTCGACAGTCACCTCTAGATCGGAAGTCCTTGCTCTTGCGTTGCACGTAACTTTCGGCGTCGGGTCACGGCTTGGTCGGTGATTGCGACTGCGGCTGCAGGGGCTTGTCGATGTCGGTGGCCTGGGGGTCTCTAAGTTGCGTCGTGTCGTCGTCGGTGCGGCGTCGCCGTGAGTTCTCGTCGTTGGAGGGTCTTCGTTTTTTTGCCGGGAAGCAACCTCACCTCCTAAGGTTGCTGTTTTCAGTTTCCCCTACGGGGGCTGGGGGACCTTCCTCGCACAGCCGCTGCGTAGCTGTGGCAGGGCGACGTGAAGCGCGAGGCTCGTGGCGAGGGTGAGCGGGAAAATCGGCTCGACACGTATTCGTCGCGGCGCAGGTAGTCGTCGATTTCTTGTGGATGTTGGCCGAAGCGTGGTCGTGGTGCGTCAACGGCGAATCCGCGAAGACCGATGCGTCGGAACGGGCAGTGACGCAGGACGTGACCGGCTTCACCGCAGTGGAAGCACAGCGGACGGTTGTCACGGGTTCTCCAGGTGTCGCATTTCCTTGGGCCCGAACGTTGTTCGTAGGTCGGGTGGGCGGGGCCCGGAGGGCGGCGGTCCAGCACTGCTGGCTCACGTCGAATAGGGCTTGGGGTGGCACGTCGAGGTGCGGGCTTGCGTACTGCAGCGACGTAACTCATGGCTGGAGCTTGAGGTTCAGTCGTCGCAGAAGGGGAGCCAAGCGCATGCCGCACTTCTTCACGGACGACTTCCGTCAGGCTCGCTACTTGATGTTGTGAAGATGATGGCAGCAGCCGGCGTAGTTCTTCGCGGGCGATTTCACGGATGATCTCCCGCAAGTCGCTGGTTGTAGTCGTCGTGTCCGGAAAGCTGGAGCAGACCTGCGGTGGTCGGTTGTACTGCCTTGTGCGGGCGTCCAGGGTCTTCTCAATCGTTGACGCTTCTTCGGCGAATTCGGCGACAGTCTTGGGCGGATTTCGTACGAGGCCAGCGAAAAGAGACTCCTTTACGCCCCGCATTAGATATCCGGTTCTCTTCTCCTCCGTCATATTCGGGTCAGCTCGGCGGAAAAGACGCTGCATTTCTTCGACGTACATGCTGACAGTTTCATTTGGGTGCTGCATCCGTGAGTCCAGCAGCATCTGCGCCTTTTCCTTCCGGAGAATGTTGGTAAACGCCTTCACGACTTCAGACTTGAATAATTTCCAGGTCTTTAAGGTAGTCTCGTGGTTTTCGTACCACGTTCTTGCAGGACCGTCAAGGGAAAAGAAAACATAGCGGAGCTTCATGTCATCTTCCCGCCTGTTAAATGTAGCCACGCGCTCAAAGTTGTCTATCCAATCTCCCGGGTCGTCGCCAGGGTAGCCGTGGAAGGTTGGAGGCACCCGTGGCTGGTGGAGCATGACAGGGGTGGACGTCGCTGGCTCGGTCATGGTGGGCGCTGGAGCTTGTTGTCGTTGTCGAGTAGGATCCGGTAGTAATCCGTGCTGAGCTTGCAGGCCTTGAAGACGGCGGCTGTGTCGTACCTCGGGATCTTCTTGGCTCTCGTTCTCTACGGTGGATCTTCCAGGTTGGGTTGGGTGCATGTAGGTACCCCGCACCTCCACCAGATGTCACGAGGTGGTGACGAGAACTCCGCCGGGGTCACGTAGCACCGACTGGGGTCCGGTCTTGAGGAAGGCACAGAGCAGCTCGTAAGGGAATACTTTAATAGGCTGGCTTACGCCCACTAAGAACAGCTCTGAAAACTCAGCGGCGGCGATAGCAGCGAACGTGCTCGGTGGTCGTCGACTAACAGAATGCCCGCCGCTCTTAGCCGTGCTCGATTTTAAAGGCGGCAAGGAAAGTTCCAGAACATAGTAGGCACACTTGCGCGAGGCTAGGAAAAATCGAGATAACTCTGGTCGCGTCTCGCGTCCCAGAAAATTGATAATGCAGCGTGCCTGCCGCGATAAGAAGATCCCCCAAGCGAAGCAGCGCCGGGGGGTGACTGAGCCAAAAGTTCGCCCCGCGAGCGAGAGCAGCAGGTTCCAGACAAAAAGCAAGTTTCGCGGCAATATCATAAATGTTTACATCTAAAGGCTGAAGTAATCTTTGCACTAACACTACCTGAGGGGAATTGAAACGAGACCAGGAGACACCAAAAAAGGAGGCCGGCTGAGAACACAAAATGCTTTGGGAACGGTGGAAATGGGATTCATAGATCCTGAGGTAAGTTTGCACAGTTAAAAATTGAAGTCGTGATAAGAGAGACGGAATGCGGGCTTCAAGGTACAGTACATTGATAGCCACAAATTTTGGAAGGCCGAGGCACATGCGAAGTGCTTCCCTCTCTAAAAGGACGAGAGGGCGAAGTTTATATGTAGCCGAGCCTGAAAACAACACTGATCCAAATTCTAAAATTGGCCTGACATACATTATGTAGATCATTAATAGCGCATCTCTGCGCATGCCGTACCGGTGATGACATAATCTCCGTAACATGCCCACGGCACGAGCCCCTTTCACCGCGACATGGTCAATGTGAGGTCGCCAGGTGAGTTTGTTGTCATAAATGACCCCTAGGTATTTTAGGGACTGAACCTGCGGTATTATTTTTAACTGGCAAGTGAGAGAGACCACTACAGGAGTGAATAGAGGGAAAACAAGAGTGGCGCACTTGCCAACATTTAACTTCAGGTGTAATGCGCTCAACCAGGGCTCAAGTGTATTCAAATATGACTGCAACAGACAAAACAGAGAATGTATATCCGGCGCAGGAGCAAAAAACGCAATGTCGTCCGCATAGACGTAAGTGCGTACATGGCGGTGGAGAGGAATTGAGCTTAACAGAATATTAAAGAGCACAGGAGAAAGAACAGCTCCTTGCGGTACACCTCGCGTTTGTCTATACCTCTCTGAGTGAACACCATTATGGACGCAAAAGAATTCCCTGTTACGAAGAAATGCAGATATCCATGCAACTATATAATCTGGAAATTGAAGAGACTGTAGCTTATGTATCAGGATGGAGTGCTCTACACTGTCTTAAGCTTTGGTGACATCTAACGTAACCAAAGCCGCGACCAGGCGTTGACGACGAGCAAGGAGAATTCTGCTCTCAAGATCAGCATGTACATTTCATATCGAACACCGTGGCCGGAAACCGAGTTGGCACGGGCTGAGTATACTTTTGCGGTCCACAATAGCTGACACCCGAATTAGTAACACCCTTTCTATCAACTTTACCACGTTTGATGTTAAAGAAATTGGCCTAATAATATCCAATTCATAGCCTCCACCCTGATTTTTAAGTAAAGGGATCACCTTGGACAGCTTCCACTCAGAAGATATCCAAGCGTGTTTGAGAGAGTAGTTTATTAGGTGCAATAAGGAGTTGGGAGACTCTTCAAATAGAATCTTGAGCATCTTTGTGGTAACACCATCAGGACCAGGAGCAGGAGCTGGCAATCTCTGGACAACTTGTGAATGCTCTGATAGATTTACTTGTGAGGCATTTTCATTTGGCACGACTGGTGCAAACAACAATGGTCGCATAGGTAGTGAAGACGAGAACCGCTTTTGCAGGCCTGTGGCTATTAATTCAACCGCCTGGATAGCTTCTTGCAGGTGACATAACTAATGATTGAAAATTATGAGAGGACATGAGCTGTTTCCTAGACCGTAGAAAACCGAATAGTGCACGTCGGTTGCCCGCCTTTGAAAGATAATCGAAGTGTTCTGAGCCATATTTTTCCTTTGCGCGAGAAACTGTGCGTTTAAAGGTGGCTGCAATAAATTTATAATCACTCCAGTTATTCGGACATTGGTTATGAAGAAGCTTTTTCCATGCTGCCTTCCTCCGCCTGTAATCTCTTGTACAGTCCGCATTCCACCAGTTAAAAGAATTCTCTTTTGTTGGCCTCACCAGGAACTCCGACTTTTTTCGGCTTTCCTCAATAGCCAGACATATGCTTGCTGACTGGTGGACCTCGGCGATGTTAGACACTGGAGCAAGGGCAGAGCGCAACGCCGTCTGAAATCTGTCATAATTCACATGTGACCGCAACTGAGAAGACGCCGGAATAACACGACATATGATATCAAAATGAATGGGTATATGATCACTTGAGGTGCCGCTATCAACTGTCGACCAATTCGATACGCCAATTCCAGGACTAATGAACGTGAGATCTAAAACAGATTGAGTGTGTGAGCGAAGATAAGTGGCCGATCCTGAATTTAAGCACATCAGGTTGTGATCAGAAACCCAGTCCCAAAGGCGCTTGCCGCATGTATTAGTCCTAAAACCCCAAGACACATGGTGAGAATTGAAGTCCCCAGCCACGAGAACTGGGTTTTTACAGTTTACGAGTAAAAAGTCCAGAGGTACAACATCCTGGACTCCATTGGGGAAATAACAATTTGCTATTGAAAATGGAGAGCACTCAGGAAGTACAAAGTCTATTGCCAAAATCTCACAGTCAGCAGACATTTGTTGAAAAGATACCACAGCCCTGTGGCAAAATTTTGAAGAGACTAAAGTTAGTAAACCCCCGCCTCTTGACTGGCGGTCTAGGCGAAATGAACGGTAATTTTTTATATGAAAATGTTTGTCGGTTGAAAGCCACGTTTCTTGCAGAATTATGACATCCGGATTAAGCTGAGTAGAAAGGCAGTGTAAATCTGTGGAAGCGGAAAGAATAGAGCGACAGTTCCACTGCAGAACTCGCAACGACGCTATGGTTGCGAAAGTCTAGCAGCAGCAACTGCCTGCTCCAAAATGGTATCCTTGGGTTTAGTGCCAAGCTGCTGCTTCTTTGATTTGGGCTGGGTACCCAGTGAAGACAACGAATGAGACATGGGGGACCCACTGCGCTTAAGAAGCCGCGCATCAGGCTCCACCATCTCGGAATCATACATTATATCAACATCCCTCGAAGTACCCGAGGTAGGTACAGCGGAAGGGACAAAAGTTTGTTCCTGGGGTTGTGATGCTACTGGAATTGGAGACCGGATAAGAGGAGAGGGAATTGCTGTCGAAAGAGGTGCCAAACTAGACTGCACGGCATGTGTAATCTGAGTCGCTAGAACATTTGTAAAGCACTGCGACACACTTGCGACAATCTTTTCTACCATTTTAGACATCGAAGCCTCCACAGCAGCCGCAATTGCCTGGGACAGCGTTGAGTCTAACATGACACCTTGCCGAGCGGTCACACCGGCATAACCGTGGGCACGTTCTTTGACCTCTGAAATAGCGTCACGGCGCGAGCAGCGTTTCCTGTCAATTATTTCCAGAATTTGAATTTCCTGAGCTCGAGAGGGACAATTTGAGTAGTTTGCAGAGTGAGCACTGCCGCAAAGGCAACACTTCTCATTCTTCTCAGTGCAGGTGCTCGTTGAATGACCATCCCCACAATTGCAACACCTCAAGTTGGAATTGCAGCCGCCGGCGCTATGTCCATAGCGCCAGCAGTTGTTACACTGCAGAGGCCGAGATGACAGGGGGTCTACCCGAAAATTTAGAGGCCATGCCTTTATTTCAGAGGGGCAGGAAGTGCCGGCAAAGGTAGCAATCACTGATTCAGTGGGCATCCGCAAGTTGTTTACATCCCGGCTACAGCGGTGCACAGCAACAACACCTGCAGCCGACAGAAGCTCAAGAGTCTCTGCTGGAGACAGGGAAGAGTCTACGCCTCGTACAATGCCTTTCGTGCACGCCAGATGTGAAGGGATGAAGGAACTCACCCGAAGGGAGGCAAAGGATGAGGACTTTAGTAAATCTCTTACACAGGCGAGGTCTGGCGATCTGCACAGAATCCCGCCGCGTCCAAACTGGCGAACCTCTGAGATTGACTCATAATGAGAAGTCGCCGACTGGAGAGCAGCCCAAACAGCACCAGGGTTGTTCATCTTGATAGCACCACCATCCTTAGGCACCAGCGCGACAGGGATACTGCCGACACCACTGCGCAAAAAAGCTTCCAACGGTAGGAGATCAGTGGACAGAGAAGCCGACCAGAGGGAACTCCCCTGGCCGGGAGACTGGGTGGACATAGCCCGGGCTTACTGCCTTACCGCGCAAACACGCAGAGAGAAAATGCCACAATCAGCCTCCCTAAACTTAGCCGATCGTTCCCAGCAGAGCAGAGCCGTCGGGGCAGCGATGAACAGCATGCAATAATACGCAAGATTAAATCTCGATAGTGCGCAGCAGGTACGGTGACTTGACCTCCTGGACGGTAGAAATATATAGCCACCCGCCGTTCAGCGCATTTACTAACGTGATTTCTACTCGGGCCGCATTCTCTAACGATCCATTTCATTTACCTTTTCATATGTCCGTGATCTAATCGTTGTGAAAGCAAGAGCAGATGGGCCGGCAAACGCCCAGTCACAGGCAGAGCCCGACTGATAGCGGCATAAACACTAGCCAGCCTCGTGTCACCGCATCCAGTTCGGCTGTTTCACCACGCACCACGGTTCGCCTATAAGGAACCTCTGCTGAAGTTTCCCCGCCTACGACTAGCAACGCCTAGCGGCGATCACCTGCACTGTTTGGTAGGACGGGGGACGCTACCGGGGCCAGAAATACGGAACGGCGACCGATGAAACGCGAAAACCGTCAGCATACTGCGGTGGCAGCAAATGCCACTTTGAAGAGGGCTATGATAAGAGTGTTTTCTACTTGTTTCCAGCGTGGACGCGCGAATAAAAGCGGAAGCAAGAGAGATTCAGGTGGTTTATCGAGCACGGCAAATTCCATGAGGCTCATTCGTTCGTTAATTTGTCGTGCAAGCTTTAATTTTCTTAACGCAATGCGGCACTACCGCTCGTGGCGCCAGTAAGGTGCACAGAGAAGACGGCAAACCATGCAAGCCGCGGCCGACACCCGAAGGAGCAATTATTTATGTCGGTAATACCAAGGGACGTAATGCACCACCTTTGACAACTTTCCCCGCTTTATACCACCGCGAGGCTCCTACAGTGGCTCCTTAAGGACGGCTGTAAGGCATAAGTAAGGTGTGCACTCTTAACTCAATTTACCAGGTCGGCGTTGCTAGCTGATACAGCAACTAAAATCTATATCGCTTCAACTGCACTCGGATCACTTTTTTTAGTTGCTTCAGTGTTAGTATTTTCTTGTGTACACGGTACGAAAACTTTCACGCTGCATTTGTTTGAAGGTACTTGTTAATCCCATATAGGTTCATTTGTTTTACATCAGACCCAAACAACTTTTCTGTGTTTAAATGTGCTGTGCTTTACGATGACACTTCGCTTTGTTGATGTAGGTATTGCCGTTATCGGCTGCAGTATAGCATTTTTAATTTTGTCCGAAATGCTTTGTTCTCCTAGTTTTTGAACGGAGCAAGAGCTCTGGAGGGGCAGAGGATGGCATGTAAAAGCTCATGCCAGCCTTAAATTTCGTACAGTGATGCAGACGGTAGACAGAAACTAGTTTTTACCAGTTTTCTCGGAATAACTATTTCATTGTGTGACACTGAATGTAACAACTTCCAAAGTTGCAAGTTCTCAGGCTGACTAGTCTGATGCAGATGATCACTGTGCCATCCTCAAGCCTGCGTTTTTTCGGGTTGGCTACCACAGCCGTGTATTACGACGACGGCGCCCTGTAGCGGCGTCCTGTAGCGTCCCGTAAAACTAGGCTAGAACAAAGGTTTATTGTTTCAGATGAGGGTATTCGACTAGAAGGGGATGAAGCAATAAAACACATAGGAACAAGGATGACGGAAAAATTTTCAGCAAAGCACGTGGTACATAATTTATCGAAGGAGGATAGACCGGTTACAGCAATAGCTTCACTTGAGCAAGGAGAGTGGGAAAGGGCAGAGAAGAAGGTTCCTAGTGGCACATCAACAGGACCAGATGGTATCCTGATTATGTTGATAAAAAAGTTAGGACCAAAATCCAAGCAAACATTAATACAGGTAGTGAACAAAATGATAGTGGATGAGAAAGTCCCCGATGAATGGCGATTAAGTAGAATGAACATGATATATAAGGGAAAGGGGGACAAAGCAGACGTAAGTAACTATCGCCCCATAACAGTGACGTCTGTGGTTTACAGGGTGGTGATGCAAATTATAAAGGATAGACTGCAGGCTTGGGTGGAGAACGAGGGGGTGCTAGGGGAACTACAGAATGAGTTCCGGAAACAAAGGAGGTTGGAGGACAATCTATTTTCATTGACACAGTGTATAGAAATTGCGGAAAAGGAACATAGGCCCTTATTGCTAGCATTTCTGGATATTAGGGGAGCCTATGACAACGTTACTCAGGAGCATTTGTGGGACATATTGGGCACATTGGATGTGGAAAATGGAGTAATTAATCTTTTAAAAGATATATATAGAGGTAACAGAGTGCTCATAAAATGGGAAAAAAATGTATCAGGGCCTGTAGAGATACAGCGGGGGCTTAGACAAGGATGTCCTCTGTCCCCTTTGTTGTTCATGTTGTGCCTGCAAGGTTTGGAGGCCAAGCTAGAGGGGAGCGGACTAGGTTTCAACCTATTTTTTTCAAGCAAGGGGAATTGATTAAACAGACATTACCGGGACTAATATATGCGGACGATATAGTGATAATGGCTGACAACAAGGAAGGCCTGCAGAAGTTGTTAGACATATGCAGTACAGAGGGAGATAGATTAGGCTTCAAGTATAGTAAGGAAAAATCTGCAGTCATGCCATTTAATGAAGAGGGCGGCGAGCATAGAATAAAAGAGTTCGTGCAAAAGGTAGTGAATGAGTACAAGTATCTTGGGGTGTGGATAAATAACAGTGTTGAGTATCTGACAGAGCATGAAAAATATGTAATGAATAAAGCTAGTAGGAATGCAGCTGTCATGAAAAATAGGGCACTGTGGAATTACAATAGGTATGAGGTGGTAAGAGGGACCTGGAAAGGGGTGATGGTCCCCAGCCTGACCTTCGGAAATGCGGTCCTGTGTATGAGGCCAGACGTTCAAGCAAGGCTGGAAATTAGGCAACGGGGAGTAGGGAGGTTAGCTTTGGGAGCACATGGCAATACACCAAATCAGGGGGTACAGGGTGATATGGGATGGGCGTCTTTCGAGAGCAGAGAGGCTAGCAGTAAGATAGCATTTGAGGAACGATTGAGAAGGATGGAGGAAAAGCGGTGGGCTAGGAAAGTTTTCAGATACCTGTATATAAAGAATGTTGACACGAAATGGAGAAAGCGAACTAGAAAATTGACAAGCAAATATCTGGACAGCAGTAAGGGGGCAAATCAGCAATTATCGGTTAAGAAAAAGGTTAAAGGAACAGAGAGAGCTTTGTGGAAAACAGGGATGCTGACGAAATCGGCACTAGAAACATACCGGACCTTTAAACAGGAAATTGTCAAATAAAATATCTATGATAATTGTAGGGGAAGTTCTTTGTTGTTTGAGGCCAGGACTGGAGTTTTGCGGACTAAGAAGTATAGAGTCAGGTACCAGGAGATAGACACTTTGTGCATTGCGTGCGGAGAGGAGGAGGAAACGGCTGAACACTTGATACTTTTCTGTAAAGGGCTTCACCCTACAGTGGAAGGCAGCGGGGCTGACTTACCCAAGGCATTGGGGTTTAGGGATAGTGAAGGGAAAGTGGATTTTAAGAGGTTAGAAGTAACCAAGCGAAGGTTATCTGATTGGTGGCTAAAAGCAAGACAGGAGTAAAATTTCACAAGACATGGCTAGGTGGCTTGAGCCACCGCCCGAAGTAAAGGGTTCAGCCGTATCCATCCATCCATCCATCCATCCATCCATGCTCTCAGTGCCCTGAAAGCAAGTCTTGCAGGTGCCTGATGTATATGATGCTCTTGCGGAACCCACGCATGCTGTTAATCTAGAAGCTTGAAGAGTGGTAACCTCGATAAAACGCATGTAATGGCAGTCATAAACGATCGTAAGCTAATACGCATGTATAGAGGCGCAAGGACAAACATATTTATTTCACGCCCCAGCGTGTTTCTATACATGTCCTCAGACTCACTACATGCGTTTTAAACTACGACACGTTAAAGGCAACCAAAGTGGTCAGATTTTGGCATGGTTAATACACTAGCACCGTTTTTCGAAAGCACTATAACAAATTCTGAACAAGTTTTCTGTTTGTAGCGCGTGCAGTTCGCGGAAGGCCATTTTAATATTGACCCCGTGCATTGACACGAAGCTTGGTTGCTTCAAAGCGTTCCTTGCCGGAGTACACATACTGCGATATGCAAATTCTTGCGCCGTTCACAGAAAAACCTAAACGAAAAAAAAAACACACTTAAAAGAAGTTTGACTTCAAAAGCCGTAGTGCAGCATCAACGGCGTCATGTTTCCCGCAGTGCTGCGACAGCATACCCGGTGTTGACCCTGCCTGGCGATTGCGGCGATCAATACGTGTTGCTATGCTTATCTCGAAAATATTTTGTTCTTCGGAATAGCAAAGCTCAGAAAAAAAACTCCACTAACGCTCCAGAAAGCTGAGGAACCAGCTATCGCGCCAGCCACGCCCTAACGGCAACGTCTGCTCCGTCCTACTTTGTGATTATTCATCTGAAAACCTGGCGGCGCTGGGCGTCAGCAAATATCTGGACAGCAGTAGAGGGACAAATCAGCAAATATCGGTTAAGAAAAACTTTAAATAAACAGAGAGCTCTGTGGAAAACAGGGATGCTGAAGAAATCAGCACTCGTAACATACAGTATTTTTAAACAGGAGATTGCCAAAGAAAATATCAATGATAATTGTAGGGGAAGCTCTTTGTAGTTTGATGCCAGGACGCGAGTTTTGCGGACTAAGACATATAGAAACAGGTACCACAAGATAGACACGTTGTGCGTTGCGTTCGGAGAAGAGGAGGAAACGGCTGAACACTTGATACTTTTCTGTAAAGAGCTTCACCCTACAGTAGAAAGCAGCGGGGCTGATTTATCCAAGGCATTCAGTTCAGTTCAGTTCAGTTTTATTCCTTAAAGGCCCCCATTTCAGGGGGTGTTACATAAGGGGTGGGATTACATTTTTAGTGAGGAAAACAAACAGCGATGGTAATTTAACATTGAAGGTGATCTGCTACGCTTTCTTGAAAAGCAGATGTTGAAGCGATGGCGACGATGTCATGGGGTAGGCCGTTCCAGTCCGTGGCTGCTCGAAGAAATAACGAAGCTGAAAACGTAGTAGTGCGTGATAGTGGGCGGGCAACTTGAAGGAGATGACTGGTGCGGTGAGATATGCGTGATGCGGCGGCGATATACGGTGCTTGATTGAGAGAAGAATAAAAGAATTTGTGATAAAGGGTGAGGCTAGCAATGCGACGACGAAAAGAGAGGGGTGGCAGTCCGGATGTAGCTTTCAAGGATGAAACACTGACGTCATATGAGTATGAGGAATGAATGAATCGGGCAGCACGATTCTGCGCAGCTTCCAATGCGGTGATTAGATATGCTTGTTGTGGGCTCCAGATGGGGGATGCATATTCTAATTTGGGTCTTATAAGTGATTTATACGCGAGCAATTTAACATTTGGTGGGGCAAGACGAAGGTGACGTTTTAGAAAACCGAGTGTTTTCTTTGATGCTGAAATGATGTTACCAATATGAACCTGCCATGATAGATTAGAAGAGAGGGTGACTCCTAGATATTTATATGATTGTACTTGCTCAATCTGTGTGTTAGAAATTGAATAATGAAAGAGATATGGATTGTGACGACGAGTGAAGGACATGAGTTTACATTTAG
The DNA here is from genome assembly GCF_052857255.1 of Amblyomma americanum. Lineage (NCBI taxonomy): Eukaryota > Metazoa > Arthropoda > Arachnida > Ixodida > Ixodidae > Amblyomma > Amblyomma americanum. The sequence continues at coordinate 144,247,019 of NC_135502.1, read as the reverse complement.
TAGGATTGAGGGACATTAGCCAGTTATCACACCAATTTAGTACGTTGTTAAGCTCTGTCTGAAGAGTGTATTGATCGTGACAGTTATTAATGGTGCGGTAAATAACACAATCATCTGCGAAAATTCGAATACTACAGGAAACATGCAGGGGCAAGTCGTTAATATATATTAAGAATAGGAGGGGACCGAGGACAGAACCTTGTGGGACCCCTGAAGTAACCGGGAGAGATGTAGACAGATGGCCGTTAAGATAGACTGACTGAGAACAGTTAGTTAGGAATTCTTCAATCCATTTGAGAGTATTAGGGGGTAGGTTCAGCTTTGAGAGTTTTAGTAATAGCCGGCGGTGGGGAACCTTGTCAAAAGCTTTGGCGAAATCAAGAAAGAGGGTGTCTGTCTGCATATTACGGTCTAGATTAGTGTGCAAGACGTGAAGGAAAAGCGCTAGTTGGGTTTCGCAAGAGAGGCCCTTACGAAACCCATGTTGTGAGGGGTGAAAGAAATGGTTTCGGTCCAAGAAGTTTACGATTTGTGAGTAGATGACATGTTCCATGTTTTTGCAAGGCACACTAGTCAATGAAATGGGGCGGTAATTCAAGGGCGAGTCTCTGTTACCTGATTTGTAGACTGGAACGACCTTCCCCGTTTTCCAATCAAGAGGCAAAATTCCTGAGGAGAGTGACTGTGAGAAAATGAGACATAAATATGATGCACAAATTGATTCCACGTTTTTCAATAGTTTTGAATTAATCAGGTCCATAGCAGCTGATGATGAAAGTTTCATATTACGAATTATGGATGAAATGCCTTCTTCGACGAACGTGACTGCCGGCATGGGGGTTTCTAAGTTAAAGGGTGGTAATTGTGAAAGTGCGTTGGGTTCGGTAGTGAACACAGATGTGAATGCATGGTTAAATATTTCTGTGCAATTATGGTCAGTCACTGCTTCATGTGAATCATTCGTCAGTTTAATATCGGGAGGATGTGTTGGGTTTAAAACTTGCCAGAATTGCTTGGGGTTTCTTATAAGTAAGTTTGGTAAGTCATTGTGATAAAATGAGTACTTGGCGTTACGAACAGAAAGTAGGTATAATTTTTCGGCCTCGAAGTATTTTCCCCTTGCGGCAGGCGTGTCGTTTCGTTTGGCGGTACGAAACAATCGTTTCTTTTTGTTTTCGAGTAGTTTTAAGTGCTGGGTAAACCATGGTTTATTGCGATTAGTATGAAAGGTAATCCTTGGTATGAACATATTAGTGAGATGATTTAATTTGTTCTTGAATATCAGCCAGTTTTCATGAATTGAGCGAGTGTGAAATGCGGATTCGTATTCAGGAAAAAGGGTGTTAAGTTCTTCAGTTATTGCATTATAGTTACCCTTATCGTAGAGGTGTATCGTTTTATCGGATGTCTGTTTTTGAGTCGAGGTAAATGAGAATAAAGCGTGCATGACTTTGTGATCGCTGATTTCAGGAAGGTAACTGATGGATGATACATTCTCGGGGCTGCTTGTTAGTATCAGGTCGAGTGTGTTTGCTGATTCTCGTGAGACACGGGTTGGTTGGGAAATTAATTGAGTGAGGTTAAAATTTAAACAGACATCGATGAAGTTCTTCGCCTCTGCATTACACGTTATTGTGGAACTAGCTATGTTCTGCCAATCAATATCCGGGTAGTTAAAATCACCAAAAAGAAGAATACGGGCATTTCGATATGTGAAAACAAGTTTATGAAGGGTGTTGTTCAGATGACGTGGGAAGTCTGGACTAGTCTGGGGGGGCCTGTAGCAAACGCCAAGCAGAACTGTAACGGGGGGAGCGCGACAGATGAGCCATATGGCTTCAATGTCGGATGCGACGTCAACAACAGAGCATGATATGCCTCGATGAATGGCAACGAGAACACCGCCCCCCCGTTTGCCTTTCCGATCGTTTCGATACACTTCGAAGTTGGGCAAATCGGCCAAAATATCCGCATCCGTTACGTCACTATTTAGCCAAGTTTCTGTTAGTATTAGTATGTTGCTTCCGGATGACGACATGATGTTTGATATGAGTTCGCGCTTTGGAAGAAGACTACGGATGTTAGTGAATATTATCGAAAACGAGAGAACATTGTGCGGTGGAGCGGGTCGACGATTTGTTAAAGTTTTGTGACGGGGCAATTGCTATGCTATTTCCTTAACGGTTTGGGATGATGCGTCAAATACATAGCGTTTTGAGCCGATGTGCAGGGTTTTGAAGCGCAAGGAGTACTTGTTAGAATTGGCTTTGGCAAACACTAGTAACTGTTTACTCGCGTGTCGAATGGTGCGGGAAAAGTCCTCTCCAATACTGTAGTTTGTGTCTTTTAATTTACGGCCATTTGATAACAGTGCGTCTTTGGTTTTATGAGATAGGAATTTTACGATTACGGGACGAGTTCGGTCGGCTGAATGATTTCCGAGGCGATGCGCTCTTTCAATGTCGTTAGGTTCCAAGGTTATATCAAGATTATTGCGGAAAACATCAATGACTAGTTTTTCTGACTCAGCCCACGTTTCAGCGCTAGCAGAACAGTGAACGGAAAGTAGATTTTAAGCGGGTAGAAGTAACCAAGCGAAGCTTATCTGATTGGCGGCTAAAATCAAGACAAGAATAAAATTTCATAAGTCATGGCTAGGTGGCTTGAGCGACCGCCCAATTTAATTGGTTCAGCCGCATCCGTCCGTCCATCCATCCATCCATCCATCCATCCATCCATCCATCCATCCATCCATCCGTCCGTCCGTCCGTCCGTCCGTCCGTCCGTCCGTCCGTCCGTCCGTCCATCCATCCATCCATCCATCCATCCATCCATCCATCCATCCATCCATCCATCCATCCATCCATCCATCCATCCATCCATCCATCCATCCGCACGTCCGTCCGTCGGACAAAGTCGGACAGCCGTAAAGCCAGACTAGCCCATGACCGTAGTGATACTCTGAATCGCTTCTGACGAAGGACCATAGTGCTTGAACCTGATGCTGGTTAGAGCGTACGAGTCTTGAGTCGAACTCTTCACTGGGGAGTGAAACACGAACCACCTTTGCAGGTTGAGTTGTTCGAAACTGGGTTTGCCCCCGAAGGGGCGCAGCGGGGTTTGCTGAGCCTCTTTCAAGCACACACCCCTGAAGAAGCCGGGCGCCGGGCCGGGGGTGGCTTGTACCCAATTTTACCGGTGGGTGGCCGGCGGTGGGTTTCGAACCAACAACCTCCCGCAGCCGAAGCGGACGCCCAGGCTGTCCGTCCGTCCATCCGAATGTCCGTCCGTCCGTCCGTCCGTCCGTCCGTCCGTCCATCCATCCATCCATCCATCCATCCATCCATCCATCCATCCATCCATCCATCCATCCATCCATCCATCCATCCATCCATCCATCCATCCATCCATCCATCCATCCATCCATGTTTGAAGCTTAGTACATACAAATATGCAGTCATGATATTTAATGATGAGGGCGAGAAGCATAAAATACAGGAGTTCGGGCTGGAAGTATTAGATGAGTGCAACTCTCTTGGGGTGTGGATAAATAACGGTGCTATCTGACAGAGCATGAAAAATATGTAAAGAATAAAGCTAGTAGGAATGCAGCTGTCATGAAAAATAGGACAGTGAGGAATTACAACAACTATGAAGTGGTTAGACGGATCTGGAAAGGAGTGATGGTTCCTAGTCTGACTTTCGGCAATGCGGTCCTGTGCATGAGACCGGATGTTCAAGCAAGGGTAGAAGTCTAACAACGGTGCCTAGGGAGGATTGCTTTGGGAGCACATGGCAATGCACCAAATCAGCGGGTACAGGGTGATATGGGATGGGCGTCGTTCGAGAGCAGAGAAACTAGCAGTGAGGTAGCATTTGAGAAGCGATTGAGAAGAATGGGGGAAAATCAGTGGTCTAGGAAAGTTTTCAGATCCCTGTACATAAAGTTTGTTGGCACGAAATGGAGAAAGCGAACTATAAATTTGACAAACGAATATCTGGACAGCAGTAGGAGAGCAAATAAGCAGTTATCGGTTAATAAATAGGTTAAAGAAAGAGAGAGAGTTCAGTGGAAAACAGGGATTCTGACGAAATCGGCACTGGGAACATACAGAATCTTTAAGCAGGAAATTGCCAGAGAAAATATCCATGATAATTGTAGTGCAAGCTCTTTGTTGTTTGAGGCCAGGACGGGTGTTTTGCGGACTAATGCTTTAGTTACACGGCCGACTTAACCGCGGTTAACCGGAATCGTGGTTAGGCGGAGTTAACCTCGGTTATCGTTAACCTCTGGTTGGGGGTGCTACACGCGAAATCCTGTCCCAGGGGAGTGTTGCGGCGCTGGTCACGTGACTATTGCACCAGACACAATTATAAGGTCCATTTTATGCCCGTGATATACAAAACATTTAACAAAACACTGTGATAAGAAGTTTTTTTTGGTGAACTAAGCTTGGTATCACCTGTGCATCTAAACATGCTGCCCAAGGTTGTTCGAATTCAGACAAAACCTGAAGGTAGTCTTTGAACGTAGGGCGCAGTCGACACCGTAGCGTCTGTAGCTGATTCTAAAGCTAAAGCAATCCTCCTTCATTGCTCGCCATCGCCTCGGCGCTTTGAGCTATTTCGTTTTATTCTCGCTGTTTTCGTTTTATTCCATTTAATATGGTTTCTACTGTCATAATAAGTGCATTATGCTGTCTTAAGTCTACTTCCGATTCTATTCTAATATTTTTTTAGTGTTTGCAGTGTATTTTACTATATGAAGTGTTGAAAGTGCTGTGCGTCAACGGGAAGTCGTGCATAGCGATGGCTCAGAGCAAGCCTATGCCGGGCGGCGAGGAAGAGAGCAAGTTCCTCGCTGTGTTGGCCGCATATCAAGTGGAAATGCAGCAGCTGCGTCGGCGCCAGCTCGCCATTCTTGGCGAACTTGAAGGCAAGCAAGCCGAGCCAGAACGAGCCGAACATACGTGCTGGCGCCTCCAAGTTCTGGCTGCAAGGCTGTGCTCTCGCGAGCGGAGTGTGTGGGCGTATCCGCGCGAAGCTTCAGGGTACGAAGCAATGCTTCCGCACTTGCCAGAGGCTGGGTTTAGGGAGAACTGTAGAATGACAAGAGGCGCATCCAAATACATTTTAAATGTGTGTGACTGCATGAGAGGGGAGGACACAAATATGCGTAAAGCAATACCGCAGGATAAACGTGACACAATGCCATATATCGTCTTGCGACTTCCGCGGAAGAAAGAAATGTGGAAAACGTGTTTGGAGTCAATCGCTCTTCAGTTAACGTCATTTTTAAGGAGTGCTGCAATGTTTTTGTGTGACTTCTCGAACCTCGGCACGTGAGAATGCCGAGGACGCACGAACTGGCCGAACAACTTCAGCAGTTTTCTGCAGTTGCAGGCTTCCCTCAAGGTGTTGAAGCACTAGACGGATGCCACATCGAAGTGTGTCAACCATGACTACCATAACCATAAGGGGTGGTACAGTGTAATACTTTTAGCTGTTGCTGTCCACAGGTACAAATTCCTTTGCACAAAGAGCGGATCTCTAGGAAGGAACCACGATGCAGGTGGGTTTGAGGAATCGAAACTGCTAAAGATTCTGAGCAGTTAAATGTTTAAGATGGAAGCTAAAACCATCGAAGGTGTACACGTTTCACCTGTGCTGCTGACTGATCAAGCCTTCCCACTCCAAGAAAACATCGTAAAGCTATACCCGCACGTTCGCTCTACTGATTCTGCTGCGCAGGCTTTTAACTTTCATCTTTCAAGTGCCAGGCGTGTGGTAGAAAATGCCTTCGGGCGGCTCAAGGCACGTTTTCGCATTCTGCTTAAGGGCCTTAAATGCGACATTGTCAATGTGAACAAATTAATCGGCTGCTGCTGCGTTCTCCACAGTATTTGTGAGGAAATGACTGGCAGATGCGATGCCAACTAGCTGGATGTAGTCCGCTTAGGGGATGGACGACGACCACAGCCTTGCTGCACAAGCAGTCAAAAGGAGCCTTCGGGAGTGGCAGTGAGTAATGCCGTGGCAAAGCACCTTGCTTCACAGTGAACGGTCTTGCATGTGTAGCAGCAGCATGATCGAATGCTTCCATCGTTCGCGAAAAGCATCCCTCAAAGCCCAACTCGACACCACCCACTGCACTGCCTGCCTGTATGCCACTGGTTCTGCTGAGCCTCCGCGCTACACTGAAACAAGATCTTCGTTGCACTCCGGCAGAACTTGTCTTCGACTCACCCCTGCGTCTTCCTGGTGAATTTTTTGAATCTACCAATTCCTCTGCAAGTCCCGACACTACCGATTACGTGACGAAGCTCCGCTATTTTTTCCGTCATCTAAGAGCGCCACATCTCCGATGCCAGTCTCGACCATCTGGACATGTTCCATCCGAACAAGCGAATTGCACGCACGTCTTTGTTCGCCGAGACTCTGTCCGCAAGTCGCTTCAGCGCCCCAACGACGCCCCCTTCCGTGTACTCGAAATAACACCGAAGTTTTTCGTCGTTGACATTCATGGGCGCACTGACACCTTTTCAATCGACCGCTTGAAGCCAGCCTTCATAGAGGACGCCCCGCACACTGGTCCTTCATGCGTGCTTTCTCGGCCCCAACCGGCCGGCTGCCCTCCTTCGCCATGTTTCCCTGCTACTCCTCAGAAGCGGAAAGTATCGTTCCGGCTCCCAGTTTCAACGGACTCCTTCACTAGTGGGGAGGGGGGGGGGGGGGGGGGTTACAGTAGCAGCAGCAGCGGCCTTACGCAGCAGGAGTGGCACCAGCCGGCAAAGATGATGGCGCCGAAGTGCGGCATAATTGAGATCCATCCTTATGCCGGTGTCACGCGCCGTTCGGCCGCACGCGATCATACGTTCTAGTACTTCAGCCAGTAAATCAATCATTTCCTTCATAGTGCCGGCCTCATACTCATTGGTGCAGCACGTGGTACACAGTGTATTGCAGGACATTCTAACAGGTGCACTTTTGATGCGTGAATTTTTCTGAAGCAGTCAGATTCAGAGGTTTATAAAGCTTTGCTTGTCGGTGGTACTCAAGAACATAGTGCAGTTTGCAGACACAGAAAGGTCTCCGTATTTGAAGAACTTTTTTAACGCTGGCCACATTAGAAATTTGGGATCAGGTATTTACTGCATTGCATTTACCGTTGTGAGTGCAGTGTTCCTTATGGATTTACTCCACCTCTCATGATTTACTGTTCTACTTTGAGGACTGGAACCAATGTCTCCCTTCTGTGTAGTTTATTTGCGTCACAATATTTGCGCACTTGCCACCTTTCGGTTTTGCCTATTGTTATTTCAATAGAAAATTCCAGTGGAGGCAAAAAAAGAACACGTCTGTACTATAAAGTACCCTACTATTACGGCTGCACAACTTGTATAGCATGATGAAAAGTAGTGTCTTTTGCAGCAGAGTTTATCATAGAATTGTGACGGTACACCCGTCAATCAAAGCACCTGCCCAGTTCATAATATACCTATTCATTACACCGCATAAAGTACTGAGATGTGGCCTCAACCTGCTGCTTGCAGCATGTATGTGTATCTGTTTTATTCCGTGCTACCATTGTGTCATGTTGTGCAAAATGACATTGTAGGGTTCAGGAGGTTTTAGATTTGGATCTTGTTCAGTTTCCTACAGATTTTATAATTTTGATAGCTTGTCATATAGGAATATATTTTACTTACAATGTTGGCCACAAAATATTTTATGTTGGGCAAAGGCTCGTTTAATATTTGCAGGATAAAATGACAGTGATAAGCGTTCTAAACTTTAAAATATTTAAGTGAGTGCCGCACCATTATAGATGTGGACAAAGTAGACGGTAGTAGTTAAACAAGTTTCGGCTTAAGCATTTGACCATGCTGCACTGTCTGTCGCAGTTGGTAAAACATCAGTTATTTCAGAGGGGAAAGATTATTTCATTCCTGATTTGTATTTGGTGCGAAGTACGACTTCATAACATCAAGCAATCCTCATTGAATCTCATTGCTTTCCTTCTGCAGTCCCAAAAGCTGCTTTCTCAGCTCTGTACTATCTCTGGCGGCCTTGGCTGCATGGTCATCGGCTTTCTGCTGCATTGCAGCATCTCCTGAAAAAGCTACCTCGCAGGTCTTGTTCTGCGTCTTGTGGTGCTGTCGCTGCTTTCTCTGGGCAGGGTACTGGCCATGGTGTCCTCAGCTGTATCTTGCGAGAACCTCTCGAATTCCATCTTCAGGAGCCTCTGGCACCTGCCAATACGAAGCGAAAGTTAGAAACTATAAATATGTATGCCACACAGCTGCAGGATATGAAACCTATGTAGTATGCAAGGCCCCAAATACAGACTTTTTGATAGATTATCAAGAAAGCTCAGGGAAATGAGCAGCATAAAAAGGTAGAAAAGACTACTTCCAACTCACAAGCAATTTTATGATGGGATATGCAATGTGGATTTTTCCTTCTGTGAAATATTTTACCTTATACTCTTTTAGACAGAATTGCTATTAAGGAACATCTTTGAAACAATATAATACGGTTGCCACATGTTTTGGAAAATAGAAATACTCGCAACTTATTCCTTTAACTGCGGCCAGCTGTTGCAAACAGCAGACACAAAGGCAGATTTAGGATCAACCGAGGCGTAGAAAGTGTTGTGCAGTCCAACTATGCAGTGCATTTCTTGTACCGCAATTTGTCCGTCTTGGAGAGTGTCAGTACAGTCTGAGAACAAACATCTCTCAGAGCGCACAGTGCAGTGTGCATGCACTGTAAGATTGAGTTTTTCTGAACCAGTAAAACTAGATTACCTCCACATGTCCTTGCACCAGGCTGCGAGAAAAACCAAAGATATTAGCGGTCAGAGGTTCCAGCGTTAATTAAACTTAAAACATACGAGCTTTCGGTTTTCAGCTCACCAGCGACTCTGAAAGATGAAGTGAATTTCAGTGGTTCCTCTAAGCTTAAAAGCATCTTTCACCATTTACCCCGTATCGATGCTTCGTGAAGGGCCTATCTTGGACTTCATTTTCCACCATCTTTGACGGTCGCCTAAGAATTTTTATCTGCTGGAACAAATATTTTTGTTAACGCTCTATATGCTGTCCAAGGCTAACGTCTGGGACAGAGAAGTCTTCGGAAGTATCTAAGGCAGAAAGAACGCAGGACGACTAGGAAACACTTTGAAGGTCGAGAGCATCATTTAGGGCATGAGAAAGTACCCTACGTCCTTCGTCAGGCGTCAGTGCATTACTTTTTTATGCGGCTCCCTTTTCCTTGTGTGTAAACATGGGTCGTTCGCCAATGCACTGGACGGCCCTCATCGACCCTGCATGAGCTAGCGGCCTCCTTGATGGCTTGCTTAATCGCTTTGTCAACATGCATCTCCGAGAAGGATGGCTGGGAGTCACGCAAGGATGGCCGTCAAAGTTATGGAGGCGCCAAAGGAAGCCGAACACAAGCTTGCCCGATAGGCCCATGCAGCAGGTACTGCATGCAAATACCGGTAAGCAGAGGACGCTGAAGAACGACGACCAATAAAGTAAATTTCATCTAAAAATACAGTCATAATTACAATAATGGTGCATAGAAATGCAAAGAAGGTGCATATTGGCATCTAAATCGACATAAAGGTGACTGCACCATCACTCTGCTAGTGTGAATAGGCAGGAGACTACTCTCGCGGCAGTAAATGCCTCGGCACTTTTCTTTTCGAGTCCATGCAGCGTTTTATATGAAAATGCGTTCCTTTTGAGGTAAATGGGCAATAAAATGTTCAAAACGCTCCCAACTTCCACAACACAGCCGAAGCAGGGGACTAGTTCGTAACAACGCAACCCCTGTTTTGATAACTGCTCACGCGGTTTTTCATGCAATTTCCTTGTACCAGGATCATAGGACTTCTTGTTTTGTCGCATCTAATGCCACCTTCGGCTTTTTTTCGCCTTTTCATCGGTGTGCGGGCCATCTCCTTTTTCCACCAGGCATATAGAGTTACGAACCCGTCACACGTAGCCGTCTCTTAAAATGTTTTCTTTCTACCTGATGTGGAGGCATCGATTTGAAATTCTGAAGACACCGTGAATGACAGCGCATCCTTTTGATTGCTGTTTTATGATGACTTGCCAATACTGCCAAAAAAAACTGAGTTTTTTTGCAATATAGGTATAAAATAGTGACCGCACTTTTTAGCAAATATAGTTTTTATGATATTAGTAAAAAATACATAACACAAATACGAACTGGAGCGAAAAAATGAGGACAAGCACACACAGAAACGAGAGGCGCCAGTGTGTGTTCGTCCTCGTGTCTTAGCGCTAGTTTGTATTTGTGCAATTATGTCTCGTTTAAACCAGCTAGCTCAAACCAGTGTATTGCTTCAACTAAATATTTTCTCCATGGAATGAAACTTTCTCTATAAACTCACTATCCGGAAGCAAAAAGATAGCCTCCGCATTCATTCCAGTATAAACACCTGTGACTCATCGAAAATTTAACACCTTCTAGTTAGCACTGACATGCAAGAAGGGAAGCGTGGTAGTTATTGGCGGTAGAGTATTCAATGCTAGGATGCACAACGTTCCCAGACTTAATCCTTACCAGTTTAACAGTAAGAAACAATAGTCCCACACGAAATAGCGCTCTTAGCCGAATGCAACATTTCCAGGCAGGCAATTGCATGCGTATTCTTTTTTGTCCAGGGAAGATTGCCAGTGGTATCCAGGTGCACGGCGTGACGAATGCACTAACCTGTTCTCAACTAGTTCAGGAAAAATTAGTCACTGCTGCAAAGTGAGAGACACGCAGCAGCCTTCATGTTTGACCTAAAAATATTAGATGAACCTCTTAGCTGTACCTTTCAAAAATGGTTCACGCAGAAAAGAGGCAATACGCAAGGAAATAAATAACGCATATACAACATTCAAAATGACAAGTTTCAATTCAAATCAACAGTTTGACGCGTGTTTGCATATAGCATCGAATCTCAGCCAACGATTCACTAGAATATACTGTCAAGTGGCGACTGCAGTCCGGAAAGCAGAAAGGCTGCTAAAATGGTGTCTAAACAAAACTCTTTATTTCGACTGACTTGCTCCCACAATGGTCTGAATCACTCGGCGGCGTAGCGACAAGCGCGCTCGGCGGTCGTCGAACAGAATGCCCGCCACTGTCGGCCGTGCTCAATTCAAAGGTGATAGCGAACTTTCTAGATAAAGTGTGTAAAGTTACTAGAACATTCTGGAACGACGTAGAATCACCTTTGCCTGGCTGCGATCAATCGAGATAAATCTCATCGCGTCTTGCGTCGCATACAAAGCGATAAAGCGGCGTTCCGGCAGCTTTGGAGAATGAACAAACAAACGCTGCAAAGATTCGCAGCATTACTCCACGCTCAAAGAAGCATCAACCCGATGCATTTAAACAAATAAGGCGACTAGAACCAAATAAAATGGATCGTGCGAAAATAAACACACAGCGTCCTCTAGCCCGCATAATAGGGCTTTAGACGGACAAGGACAACTTCTGGTCGTACGCGGCGTCGCTGGAATGCATTGATTGCGTCAGGAATGACTGCATAACCAAGCTCACCTAACCGACGAACCTTGTACGGGCCGAAATAGAGGCGCCAAAGCTTTTCACTCAATCGAAGGCGGCGAATGGGCGTCCAAACCCAGACTTGATCTCCTGACTTGTATTCTGCGTTGCGTCTTCGTATGTTGTAGCGTGTGGCGTCGCTCCACTGCTGGTATTTGATCCTTAATCGGGCAAGTCTTCAGGACTCTTGTGCGCGTTGAAGGTAGGCGGCGACGCCGACGTTCTCTTCTTCGGTAACGTTGGGCAGCATACTGTGTAGCGTGGTCGTGTCCTCGCAGCCATGGACGAGCCTAAAAGGCATCATCTGGGTGTTTTCCTCCACTGCGATGTTGTAGGCAAAGACGACATAAGACAGGATGACGTCCCAGGTCTTCTGTTCGGCATCGATATACATGGCGAGCAAAACGGCGATGGTTTTGTTCAAGTGCTCGGTCAGTCGGTTGGTCCGCAGATGGTATGCAGCTGTCCTCCTGTGGCTGGTTTTAGTGTAACACAGAATGGCTTGTGTTAGTTCCGCCGTGAATGCTGCTCCTCTGCCCGCGATGAGCACATCGGGGTTACCGTGTCGTAGAAGAATGCACTACACGAAAACTTCGGCGACTTCTGCTGCTGTTCCGTTCGGTAGTGATTTTGCGTCGGCGTAGCGGGGCAGGTAGTCGGTCGCTATGATGATTTACTTATTTCCATGCGTTGACTTTGGGAAAGGGCCAAACAAGTTCATGCCGATCTCATGAAAGGGCCTACGTTGAAGGGGGTTCAATGGGGTTCAGAATTCCGGCTCGTCGGATGGGAGGGGTCTTTCGTCGCTGACAATCTCGGCAGGTTTTCATATAATGTGCGCAATCGGCAGACTGTCGGGGTCACTAATGCTTGTCTTGAATGCGGCGGAGGGTGCGAGAATACCGGAGATATCCTGCTGTCGACTCGTCGTGTGAAGCTTGTCGAACTTCTTTGCGGAGACAAGCAGATGCAACAAGGAGGTAGGCTGCTTTGTTCGCTGCTAAGTTCTTCACGAGGACATCATTGCGTACACAGAAGGTAACGAGTCCACGCTTGAACGGGGCGGTGTGTAAAGAAACCTTTCCTTCAAGTACTTGATGAGATATTTTAGGTCGGAGTCCGAGAGTTAGTGATGTTTAAAAGAGCTGGGGCTGATTGGTCCCAGGAAGGCGTCCTCATCCTCATCCGGCGGTAGTGCATCAACAGGCGCTCGTTAGAGGCAATCGGCGTCAGAGTTCTTCAGTCCGGACTTGTAAACAACGGTGAAGTCAAACTCCTGGAGGCGCAGACTCCATTGAGCGAAGCGACCAGAGGGGTCCTTCAAATTGGCAAGCCAGCACAGTTCGTGGTGATCTCTGACCGCCTTGAACGGTTGTCCTGCAGGTAGGGATGGAATTTCGACGTAGCCCAGATGATGGCAAGGCACTCCTTCTCAGTTGTCGAATAGTTAGCTTCTGCCTTGGAAAGGGAATGGCTAGCGTATGCGATGACTTTCTCCATCCCGTCGCTTTTTCGAACGAGGACGGCGCCTGAGCCCACACGGCTTGCGTCGGTATGAATTTCAGCATCGGCGTTTTCATCAAAGTGTGCGAGGATCGGTGGGGACTGTAAACGACGCTGAAGTTACTTGAAGGCTTCTGCTTGCGGCGGTTCCCATTAAAATGGCACGGCTCCTTTCATCATTTGGGTCAGGAGCTCGGCGATGCGCCGAAAGTTTTTCACCAATCGTTGGTAATACGCGCACAGCCCGAGGAATTTGCGGACAGCTTTGTTATCGGCCTGAGCTGGAAACTGTGCGATAGCAGCTGTTTTCTGCGGGTCTGGGCGCACTCCCTCCTTGCTAACGTTGTGGCCTAGGAACAGCAGCTGTTCATAGGCAAAGTTGCCCTTTTATGCTTTCAAGGTTAGGCCAGACGACTTCATGGCGTCTAGCACTGTTCGAAGTCTTTTAAGGTGATCTTCAATGTTCGAGGCAAAGACAACGACTTCATCTAAATATGCCACTCAAATTTGCCACTTTAGACCAGCCAGCACTGTATCTATTACTCGTTGAAACTTCGCTGGTGCGGAGCAGAGACCGAATGGCATCACCTTGAACTCAAAGAGCCCATCTGTAGTGATGAATGGGGTCTTCTCGCGATCGCTTTCATCGACCTCAGTTTGCCAGTAGGCGCTCTTGAGGTCCATCAATGAAAAATATTTGTCGTTGCAGAGCCGGTCCAGTGTGTCGTCGATGCGGGGGGGGAGACGTCCTTCTTTGTTATGTTGTTCCAGCGGCGGGAATCAACCCAGAATCGAAGTGCGCCGTCTTTCTTTCTGACTACAACAACCGGGGCCGCCAATGTGCTGTTTGAATGCTGGATTACGTCGTCGCGAAGCAGTTCTCCCACTTGGTCCCAGATACCTTGTCGTTTTCGCGGCGACACATGGTAGAGGCTTTGACGGAGAGCTCGGGCGTGCTGGCCGGTTAAGATGCGATGCTTGGCAATCGGCGTTTGTCGCACCTTCGGCGATGACGACAAACACTCACTGTAGCTCCAAAGCAGATTGCAGATCTGGTATTGTCTGTTTCGGGGCAGGGCTGGGTTGATGTTTAAAGTGGGCGAGTTCTCTTGGTCAGGCCAATCTTCTGCCCATGGGTCGGAGAGGGCGCAAAAGTCTCGTACGTCACATATTTCGTCGTAGAAAGCAGTCATCGTTAATCTGTTAGTGTGCCGGTATATTTTGCTTAAGTTAGTCAGCAGTACTTCGGCCTGGCCATTGCGGAAATGAGCGATGCGTCTTGCGATGCTCAATCCGCGGTCTAGAAGGAACTGCATGTTCCCCTCGATGATAGCTTCAGCGTTAATGGCTTTCGTGGCGCTTACGGTCAAGACAACGATTGAACGAGGTGGGACCCCCACTTCTTCCTCTGGGACACTCAGGGCAACGTGATTTTCAGAGTTCTCATCGAAGGGATTCTTCGTCCGTCGAAAGCGTGGTCAGCATGGATAGCAGGTCGATGATCGCCTGATGCTCATTAAGGAAATCATGCCCAAGATCAGTCCGCGGGAACATTGGCGTAGCACAACGAAGGTCGCAGGATAGGTATGTTTTTTACAGTCGCTCGCGCTGTGTAATGTCCTGGTGGCGTAATGAGGTGGCCCCCTGCGGTGCGAATTTTTAGGCCGTCCCAAGTGGTCGTGGCTTTCCTCGGCTGCGCAGCAAATGTACCATTCATCAACGAATAATCGGCTCCTGTGTCGACTTGAGCGGTAGCTTTCCAGCTGTCGTTAACTACTTCTAAGTCAGACGCCCTGGCTCTTGTGTTGTACGTCGTCCTGGGCGTCGGGTCACGGCTTCGTCGGGTATCGGAATCGTGGGTAGAACGTGTCGTGGAAGCTTTTCTCGGTAGCGGCGTCGTTTTGAAGGCGGTTCGCGTCGTCGTTGAGGTTTTCATTGTATGCGACGTCGACGTGTCTGGGCCGGTGTCTTCCTGCAACCCGTAACCGCGAACTGTTGAATCCGAACTGTTGAATGATTTGTTTGGTTTGGTTTATGGGGGTTTAACGTCCCAAGGCGACACAGGCTATGAGAGACGCCGTAGTGAAGGCCTCCGGAAATTTCGACCACCTGGGGTTCTTTAACGTGCACTGACATCGCACAGTACACGGGCCTCTAGAATTTCGCCTCCACCGAAATTCGACCGCCGCGGCCGGGATCGAGCCCGCGTCTTTCGGGCCAGCAGCCGGGTGCCGTAACCACTCAGCCACCGCGGCGGCTCAACTGTTGAATGATACCACGCGCTTAAAAATGTCCAACCATTTTTCGGCGTCTTCGCCTAGTGATCCATTGAAAGTTGGCGGGACCCGCGGCTGCTGCTGTATGTTTGGGGTCGACATCTTTGGCGAGGTAGTGGTGCTCGTATTAGCGTTTTTTCGCTGTGTTGTGCGGTCCGGAAGGTTTTCGAACTCAGGCTGCCCTCCCTGGAGACGTCGGCTGGATCGGTGAGCTGTTGGCTCACCCTCCGGTGCTAAGCGCAGACGGCTGGCGTCCGGTACATGGGCGTCCGGTGCATGGAAGGCCACTCAGTACTTCCACCAGATGTCACGAAGTGGTGACTGCAGTCCGGAGTATTTCCTACTTGCGCGCCCACATTGGACTGAATCACTCGGCGGCGGCGAAGCGATAAGCGTGCTCGGCGGTCGTCGAAAGGAATGCCCACCACTCTCGGCCGTGCTCAATTTAGGGCTGATAGCGGTCTTTCGAGATAACGCATGTAAAGTGACTAGACATTTTGGAACAATGCAGAATCAGCTCTGCTTGGATGTGATCATTCGAGATAACACTGGTCGCTTCTTGCATCGCAAACAAAGCGATAAAGCGGCGTGCCGGCAGCTTTGAAGAATGAACAAACACTGCAAAGAGTCGCTGCAATACAACGGCTGAACAGGTTCATTCTGATGAATGAGCGGTGGCCATTTCGTCGCTTGCTCTAATATGGCGCCTAACGATATCGTCATTGTCTTAGAAAAGGTGAGCAGCAAACAACCTGAACTGTCAAAAACTCATGAAGGCTGTGATGATCCAGCTTGACCTAATTTAACTGAAATTTATCGTCTTCATTGCACTCTGTGGACTGCAATAGTGAAGGCATGTTCACATTTCTTTTCTAAAAGGTGCACAAGGAAATCGGAGCACATATCGGCCGTAAAAAAAAGGCTGTTATCATAAATGCATGCCGTACGCACACGCGTACACGTACACTGCTGGTAGCCAGATGGCGCGAGCAGAGAACCATCCTCAGGGGGGGTCGCCGCTTCAGCGCAAGTTGACGACGACACCACTTAATTTCACGACCAAAAAGGACAGCATGAGCGTTTTATTTTCCGGCGTCAAGATGCGTGCCTTTGTCCTTGCTTTGAAACGGACACCAAACATGCCAATTTGGGGGAAGCGAAAGTTTGGCGAGTTGGTGTTGCGCTGCGCTCTTTGTACGTCGACTTTTAGTACTATAACAGTGCCAATTCAGAGTATTTCTCATACCTTGCTGGAGGTTATTTCACGTGCTCTTGTGCTTGAACGCGGCCACTGCAACATTCCCTTTCTCAGGACTCGAGTTTAAAAATTCGTCTCCTCGAATTCTCAGCATGTTTTTTTACTAGGTTGACTTGATTATTACCGGGACTACCCCTGCTAGTCCGCAGTGCACTCGTTATTTGATACATCATAGGCCTGCCAAAGCCGCGTTGGGCTTGAAGGGCAGGACCGGCAGGCAGCGCCAACAAGGTTGAATACTGTGAACACTACAGCTTGTGTTGAAGCAGTTCAAGCAGGAACAAATACAAGAAAAGGACTAACAGCAATGAACAGAGAAATAATAAAGACAAACAAACCACTTAACTTACATTTAAATGTAGTGTGGGGTAGCACTCCTAATAGACAGCAGTGAAAGAGTACGTGTCATGTAGCGATACAATAAATTAAAACCGTCTATATGCGCGAGTAAAAGTAATCCGTAAAATATGAGTTCGAAGCGGAATTGTAACAGAAGTATTAAGACATCAGCGGGCAACAAGGCATCAAAACCATAAATTTCTTTGTTCGGGCTCTATTCTTAGGCGTCAGCAGAATAATTTGCATGACAGGATATCCTCTAAGGCTCCGATGTCATGCCGTTAGGTAGGATTTAAATTAACTTTAAGAAAGAAAAGAAATCAAAATAAAAAGGTTGAGGAAAGAGTACAAAAGGCTAGTGCGACGATGAATTTCTTTCAGTTTTAAGTTGCTTAGACGCGAAAGGCACTTGCTAGTAGTTTACTGAGACAAGATATTATGAAGTAATTATGGGTGCAATAGACGTATCTGGCTGTGCAGAGAGGTGCCCGAATACAGAATTTAGGCCGGAGGCAACGCGCAGGAGCATATTCGACTTTATACTTGTGGCACCAGAAATATCTGAGGGTAGCCGTTGCAGTGAGAAGGACGTTGAAATTTGAGCACATTAAAGGGGCTCTGAAGCACCTTCCGAGGAAAGCACACCAACTTGCTTAATCACTCCATTGTGTTGTCATGAAAACCTTATCCAAATAACACACTTCTACACGCAGCCGAGGACCCCCAATCACGCGCGAAAGTTGACGAGCCTTTCCCGGCGACCTTTTATGCTCGCCCCATTCTCCGTCACTCGCATCTTCGTATGCATGTTGAGAGTTGGCTACTGGTTTCATTCTTTCAGACGTCAGGCAGCTACCATGGCCAATATTGCGCGTAGCTTCAGCGGATCACGAAGCTCAGCTCCCGGAAGTGGGGCCAGCGGAGGAGCCCCGACCTTCCAGAGTGAAAAAGTGACGATAGTAGAGGGAAATCCGCGAAGACGCTGAAATTCAAATTTCCAGTAGAGATAAATCAGCATCTGAAAAGCGCGTGAGAAAATTTCTTGCTGCACCGTATTC
Organism: Amblyomma americanum; assembly: GCF_052857255.1. Lineage (NCBI taxonomy): Eukaryota > Metazoa > Arthropoda > Arachnida > Ixodida > Ixodidae > Amblyomma > Amblyomma americanum. The sequence goes on along the minus strand of NC_135502.1, from coordinate 144,228,990 downwards.
GTGAACAGGCGTGCTTTAACATCCCAGCCATACTGCAACTTTATTAGAGCCCCTTTCAGAGGCCTTTTATGGCTTTGAAAAGATGAGCGCTGGAAGGTAATCCTAAATCTTTGCTAATAATGTTCAGAATAGATAGAAGGATGGAGTTGAGTCTATTTTTCATCAAGTCGCGCAGTTACCAAACACCGCCATCCCAGAACGGAGCATGCTATTACACAAAGCATGTGAGAACCGCAACGGTGGCCAAGGGGTTGAGCATCCGCCTCACATGCGGGACGTGCGGGTTTCGATCCCCAGTGCTATCTGGTACCCACCGGCGATACAATGGGTACAAGCTTTCCCCTGGTCTCGTGCTCGGCTTATGTAGAGAAAATGCTCGGGAAATGCGTCTTTGACCCCACTTTGAGAATTTGAAAATAAGTTGTGCAATGGCGCTCTTTGGCCATAGATGCCCTTGCGCCGTAAAAATCATCATCTACATCACACAAAGCATGTAGTAGAATCATTTTTAACTGACAATGGCATATATTAGCGTATACACTGCAGTTGAACGGCCACAATGGCATGCGTACTTATGTAAACGGGAGAAGCTACTCCATTCTAAGCGCAACCACGCCGTTCCTAGCCAAAATGAAAAAAAAAATGTTTCTCAGGAGCCGAACAAGTGACAACCACCGATATGTTCGTACCATTCTCAATAATTTCACTTACGCAATGCGTGAAACGAGTTAGAAGGCAATTGCATGCTCCCTTCGCATTTGTCCGCACATATTTGACTGAAACGGATCTGCCGGAAGTTAGCGCCGGTACTGAGCGTACAATATTTGTTTGCGGGTTGCGTACGTTGTCCCTAAAAGATACACAGTTCTAATTCCGTTAGTCGCTTTACATGTTTTATCTTAATGGTCTAGTTTAGTCCATCAAGAAAGGAAGAAATTAAAGGCGCATAACTCGCTCCCTGGGTTATTCGACACACAATCGCCTACTGAGGTACGTGGCGGTGGAGTCCGGCTAATGCGTCAAGCCTGGACTCCATGTACGCGAAAACTCACGCGAACGCGAAGGCGACGGCGGCGGCGACGGCTGGCGTTCGCTCTGTCGCTTGTGGGCAACCTCCATGCAAGCGAAGGCGGCAGGCGACGCGAACCCGCGACGTGCGCAGCGGATTCCGTGCTTTGCGCACTCAAGCTTAGAAACACGCCCGTAACCTGTTCTCTCTCTTAAAATTTTGTGAGTGTGCCTCATAGTCAGGGCCAAAGGAATATTTCCTCTACGGCAGCGGTGTAGCGGCAGTGGAGATAGCCAAAGGCGTGTTTGCGGAGACGAAGTCACATCACGGGTTCACGGGGGAGGTGTGCTTTCGTTCGGTGCCTGTGCACTCCGGCTTAGTAAAAACACTCCCATGAACTGTCACCGCAACCTGACTGTAAGTGAGCAAACTATAATATACCACTGAGAATGCGCGCCGCGAGTGTTTCTGCACAGTTGGAGCGCAGCGGCACGGTGGATCGAGCGCCGGTACCCGCGGCTCGACACGCATCTCTCCCTGCAGTACGCCCGCTCGCGTAGCCCGCTCCAAATGCTGTTAGCCCTCCGCACCCAACAAGTAGATTGTTTTAATTATTTAAATCGTGCGGGTGTGCCTCTCAGCTACAAAACCAAATATTTTCTCGACGGTGGCGATGACCAAGACGACGGGCTGGTTTCGTGAGATGTACCCGTGAGAAATCATGGACAAACCGGAAACGGCTTTGGGGGGCTCTGATTGGCCAGTCGCGTGGGGGACTTCCGGGCGACGAGCGAAATTTTCTGTGGGTGCAGATCCGAGCGACACGGCAAGCGACACATGCATTTTGCTTCGCGCGACGGCGTCGCTCGTCGCTTGCCGCCGTCGCCTTCGCGTTCGCGTGAGTTTTCGCGTACATGGAGTCCAGGCTTTACGCGTACGTGTTGCGGGGTTGCCGTTGTGCCCCCTAAATTACTTCTACTAAATGGCATGTCCAAAGCTTTGCACGCCATTAACCCGGCTTACACGAGACGCGGCCTGTTGCTGTAACCAACTTAGGAGAGGAGAAACGATTCTTGCATTTTTATCGGCGTTTGCCTCTTGCAGCACGTGTGGGATTGCCCTGAATAGGAGCGATGACTTCGCACGTAACGGCCCATTCCCGTAATGAACTACCTCACACTGCTGACCAGTATGCTTCGCCCTTTTTCAAATAAGTACATATCTGCTGAAATGTATTTTTTTACCTTTTTTGGTTTTGGTAAGGTTCCGAATTCCGACATTAGTCTGTTTCCGCTATTAATTTGAAACTAATTTTGCGAATATTTCCTCGCTGGCTACTGCGCGTCAGAGCCTTGGAAAAAACTCACAAAACACGCAGCTCTATCGAATATTGTGCACATTCCTTGTAGATTGTTCTGTTTTGATCAGCACTTTTTTGTAGATTCATAATGTTAAAAATAAATTAAGAATTTCGAAAAAGTGTCGACTGCTGCTTTTGCTTAATAATGGATCCTGAAGCTATTTCAGTTCAGCAACTTAAAGCATTTTCTGAATAAGCGTTAGTCATTAGGTTCTGAGTGTAAGTTAATAATCGAAAAAAAGAAGGAAACTTTCTTGCTGCTTGTTATAAGGAGGCAATCTTGAAAACAAGGAAAATAAATGGTGTGTGGACAAGAACGTTCATTTCTTGCTTACAAAAGAATATGCGCCTCGACATTTTTTACAAAAGAGACAAAATAACGCTGGAGTGATGTGTTCACTTTGATCAAGGGTTTCTGTGCCTCTTGAGTAAGTGGCTAATATGGGTTTATTTCTCCAGTCACAAAGCTAACTAGATTATTTAAATACTAACTTGAGCATTACAGTTGGACGAAGCTTGTACGTGCTGACCTAGGACGTGTTTCACGGCGCAGTTTACGCCGACGACAAGGTTTTATTGGAGAAGCTTCATTCAAGTGCTAATATACAGCGCCACACACACACGATATATATATATATATATATATATATATATATATATATATATATATATATATATATATATATATATATATATATATATATATATATATATATATATATTGTTACGAGGTGGCAAGCCAAGGAAAGCACGACATGATGACTGAATGAAGATATGATTTAATGGCTCAGGGCCTAGCGCGAGCACTCCGTCCCGCGCCACTGCCCTCTTCTTCGTCTTCATAACATGACCCCGGTCCTCCGAGCGATCGTCCCGATCGATTGCTTGAGTTACGAGTGATGAGGTGACGATGAGGATGATCAGGAAAGATAGAAGAAGATGAAAGGCTTGTCACCAAGATGAAGGACATGATCTGGTGGACGGTTGCCCCCGGAGCTTCCGGTCCAGCGGTCGGTCACCCACAGCCGAAGGTCAAGGTTTGAGGGATCGCCGCACAGCCTGGGCGGGGGTGCCGTCTTGGTTCGGGTTGTAGTCGGGTCATCGTACGTCAGGTCCTGGTCGTCGTGTCTTTTGTTCGGGGCTGGGGACGGGGCGGGGGAAAGCGGCTGGTCGGTTCTGGTCAGTTCGAGCTGGGGCTGGGCCGGGCAGCGGAGCCCAGGTCCCCTCGGCCGACGACGAAGGCGAGCAGAAGACGGCGATGCTCCAGGGACTAGGATGACGATGAGTACCCAGCACCTCACACAAAATGTTACATAACGGCCAGCCGAAGAATGAGACGAGATGACTGATGGCTATGAGATGGTTTAATGGCCGCTGGTCTGGCGCGAGCGCTCCGTCTCGGGCCACTGCCAATTTCGTCTTCGTCACACTACCCGGGGCCGCCGAGCGATCGTCCCCATCGGTGACAAAGAGACGCGCGAAGGGGCGATGGGCTTCAGAGGATGGCGGGACAGGAAGCAGTGAGTGGTGAGGTGCTGGCCGCCACGATGAAGGATATGGCTGAATGATTCCTGGCCCCGCGAAGCTTCCTGGCCGTGGGTCATCAGGAGCCGACGGCCGCTGCCCCAGGACGCGCCGAACGGCATGGGCAGGGGAACGGTGTCTTCACGTGTGGGAAGCGTCTCGGGTCAGTGGGGTCGGGTCATTGCGTCAGGTTCAGTTCATCGTGTCGAGTGGTCTGGGCGGTGGACGGGGCGGGGGAAGAACGGCGAGATCGGTTCGGATCTGAAAGGCTGGGGCACGGCCGGGCGACGCAGACCAAGAACTCACGGCCGACGACCACGGTTGACGCATGCGCCGAAGCTCCCGGACCAGGATGGGGATGAACTCCGCACCTCCACCAAATGTTACGAGGTGGCAAGCCAAGGAAAGCACATAATGACTGAATGAAGATATGATTTAATGGCTCAGGGCCTAGCGCGAGCACTCCGTCCCGCGCCACTGCCCTCTTCTTCGTCTTCATAACAATATATATATATATATATATATATATATATATATATATATATATATATATATATATATATATATATATATATATATATATATATATATATATATATACGCTACCAAGCGATTGGCCACGGAGTAAAGTGGTAGGGCAGGAGAACGGGTTGGCCACATAAATAGCGCTGGTGCCACGAACTATTGTCAGCACAGCAAGAGGCAGCAAAACAGACTTCTGGTCAGCGCATCGTAAAGATGGGGTATATGTCACTGTTGCATCTGAGAGCGCAGCACAAGAATGAGGCACCAGCACTGAAGAGAAAGGTGGAACGTCTGTGTCCTCTGAGACGATTACAGTAGCGGCAGCAGCACCGGTTACGTCCAAGGGGGCGTCACTGTAGGGCGACAAGTCAAGCTGAGCACGGGCGCAATCAATAACGGCGTGATGTGAGGAGAGGAAGTCCCAGCCAAGGATAACGTCGTGAGAGGAGCGGGCGAGGACGATGAACTCGATTGTGTAGGGAACGTTCCCGATGAGCAGGCGGGCGGTGCAGGCGGCTAACGGTCGAATGTCCTGAGCGCTGGCCGTCCGGAGAGAAACGGGAGGAAGGGGCGTCGTCACTTTTTTGTCTGCGACAGAGGGTGTGACTGAGAACCGAAACGGCTGCGCCAGTGTCAACAAGTGCTTCTACGGCGACTCCTTTAACGAAAACGGTAATAATTGTGGCAGGCGCAGAAACAGGTCTTGAGTGAGCCGCTGGTGACGCAGTTCTTGCCGCCGGAACTGCGGTCATTAGTTTTCCGCATGGACGGCGGGTTGGCGACGGGGCATTGGGGAACGGGAACGACGGCCAGGAGACGGCGAGCGGTGGGAGCGGGGATGATAACTAGGAGAAGAAGAATCCGGAGGCGGCAAGTGTGACGCAGGCGAGGACGACGGCGAAAGGTCGTACGTCGGCTCACGCCTATAATCGTAGGGACAGTGGTCACGACTGCGACACAAACGAGCAACGTGACCAGCGACGCCACAGGGGTTGCAAATAGGGCGGTTGTCTTGTGTGCGCCAGGAGTTGAGTGGCTACGGCTGTGATCGGGGGCGGGAAACCGGACGGTAACGTGGGGTTGCAGGTCGCTGGTGTTCTAACTGCCAGGTAGGTGGCCTGTAGACAGGGGCAGCAGGTGAGGGCCGCGACCGCACCACGGCATCGGCGTACGTAAGAGGAGCCGCGATCAGTGGTGGCTGAGAAGGAGGTGGCAGGACTTCAGCGACCTGCTCCTCAATCATCATCATCATTATCATCATCATAATCATCATCATCATCATCAACCTTACAACACCCACTGCTGGGCAAAGGCCTCTCCCATGTCTCTTCAATTAACCCTATCCTTTGCCAGCTGCATCCACCCTTTGCCTGCAAACTTCTTAATCTCATCCGCCCACCTAACCTTCTGCCGCCCCCTGCTACGCTTACTTTCTCTTGGAATCCACTCCGTTACCCTTAAGGACATGCGGTTATCTTGCCTTCGCATTACATGCCCTGCCCAAGCCCATTTTTTTCTCTTAATTTCGACTAGGATGGCATTAAACCGTGTTTGTTCCCGCTGTCCCACTTTGCTCGCTTCCGATCTCTTAACGTTACACCTATCATTTTTCTTTCCATGGCTCGCTGCGTTGTCCTTAACTTAAGCTGAACTCTTTTCGTTAGCCTCCACGTTTCTGCCTCGTAGGATAATGCTGTTGTACGCTTTCCTCTTGAGGGAAATTGGTAAAGTGCCACTCATGATCTGCGAGAATTTGCCATAAGCGTTCCACCCCATTCTTATCCTTCTAGTTATCTCCCTCTCATTATCCGGATCAGCTGTAACTACCTGCCCTAAGTAGATGTATTCCGTCACAATATCTAGGCTCTTGCTGCCAATTGTGAACTGTTGTTCTATTGCTAGGCTGTTGAACATTACCTTGGTTTTCTGCATGTTAATTTTTAGACCCATCGATCTGCTCTGCCTGTCTAACTCATTGATCATGATTTGCAGTTCACCTCCTGAGTGACTCATCAAGGCAATGTCATGAGAAAATCGCAGATTATTTAGGTATTCTCCCTTTCTTCTTATTCCCAACTGTTCCCAATTCAGGCCTCGAAATACCTCCTGTAAACATGCGGTGAACAGCATTGGCGAGATCGTGTCTCCTTGCCTGACGCCCTTCCTTATTGGAATTTTATTGCTGATTTTATGGAGGACTATAGTAGCTGTGCAGTTGCTATATATATCTTCCAGTATTTTGACATAAGGCTCTTCTACCCCCTGATTACGCAATGCCTGTATGACTGCTGAGGTTTCCACTGAGTCGAATGCTTTCTCGTAATCAATGAAAGCTATATATAAAGGTTGGTTATATTCTGCGCATTTCTCTGTCACCTGATTGATAGTGTGAATATGATCTATTGTGGAATATCATTTACGAAAGCCTGCCTGATCATTTGGTTGATTAAAGTCTAACGTTGCCCTGACTCTATTAGCTATTACTTTAGTAAATACTTTGTAAGCAAAGTATAGTAAGCTGATCGGCCTGTAATTTTTCAAGTCCTTGGCGTCTCCCTTCTTATGAATTAAGATAATATTTGCATTCCTCCAAGCTTCTGGTACAGTCGAGGTCATAAGGCATTGCGTATACAGGGTGGCTAGTTTTTCTAGCACGATGTCCCCTCCATCCTTCAACAGACCTGCTGTTACCTGATCCTCCCCAGCTGCTTTTCCCCTTTTCATTGCTTCTAAGGCTTTCTTTACTTCATCTTTCGTTACTTTCGGGATGGCGCATTGCTGTGCACTGCTGTCTTTGTCATTAAGGATCTGATTACATTGGCTACTGTACAGGTCTGTGTAGAACTCTTCGGCTACGTTAACTATCTTATCCATATTGCTAATGACATTGCCCTGCTTGTCTCTTAATGCATACATCTGGTTTTTACCTATGCCTAGTTTCCTCTTCACAGTTTTTAGGCTACCTCCGTTCTTTATAGCATGCTCGATTCTCTCCATATTAAACTTCCTTATGTCGGCTACCTTGCGCTTATTTATTAACTTTGATATCTCCGTTAGTTCTATTCTATCGGTAGGGTTAGATGCCCTCATGTTTTGGCGCTTCTTAATCAGATATTTCGTCACCTGAGATAGCTTCCCGGTATCTTTTCGAACTGTCCTACGCCTACTTCCACTGAGCACTCCGTAATTATTGATGTCAGATTATCGTGCATTGAATCAACATAAAGATCATCTTCCTCAGTTAAAGCCGAATATCTGTTTTGCAGCGCTATCCTAAACTCCTGTGCTCTCCCTCTTGCGGCTAACTCGTTAATGGTCTTCTTCTTCACTAGCTTCTTCCGTTCCCTCTTCAAGTCTAAGCTAATTCTAGACCTTACCATTCTCTGGTCGCTACAACGTACCTTTCCGAGGACGGCCACATCCTGAATGATGCCAGGTTTAGCGCATAGTATGAAGTCGATTTCATTTTTAATCTCACCATTGGGGCTCTTCCAATGCAGCGATGGCGTAGAGGTAGAACATCCGCCTCGAGTGCAAGAGGACCGGTGTTCAAATCCTGGTGCCGCGCAATTCTCCACCGGGTTTAAAAAAAAACAATCCGCGTGTCGATGGAATTGCATAACCAGGCCTGGAGTGCGGCCTGATCTTGGTGACCAGAACCGACAACGCACTCTCTCACCAGATCAGGATTTTGCCTCGGCCCTCAGTCCCCAGCGGCTGCAGAGCAACTGACCACGGCGGCGGTCAGACCTGTGACGCAGCGGAGGGTGCTAAGAATCTCTGGCTCCGGACAGGCCGCTATTGGAATCTGAACCTGGCAACGTTTAACGCTAGAACTTTATCTAGTGAGGCTAGCCTAGCAGTGCTGTTTGAGGAACTAGCGGGAATTAAATGGGATGTGATAGGGTTTAGCGAAGTTAGGAGGACAGATGAGCTGAAAGTGGTGCAGGCCTACGCACCCACATCCAGCCATGATGACCATACCGTTGAAAGTTTCTATGAGGACGTAGAATCGGCAATGAATAAAGTAAAATCGCAGTACACTGTACTGATGGGCGAATTCAATGCGAAGGTGGGCAAGAAGCATGCTGACGATCACGCGGTAGGGGACTATGGGACAGGCTCTAGAATTATCAGGGGAGAGTTATTAGTCGAATTCGCGGATAGAAATAATTTACGGATCATGATTACCTTCTTCCGCAAACGAGAAAACAGGAAGTGGACCTGCTCCTCAATAACACGCTGTAGGTTGGGAGTGAGCGACGGCGCAGGCGTAGGTGGGCAGGTAGACAAAGATAGCTGGCGTGCGACTTCCTCACGTACAAACTGCTGGATGCTCTGGAGGAGCGACTGTTGGTCCAGAGCCCCGTCCCCTGGCAGAGCCAAGCTGCAAAGTGCGGCCTCCTGTAAGCCTGCACGCCGGGTACAAAGGCGTTGCTTGCGCAGCTCATCGAAGCTTTGGCAGTAGCCGATGACACCGGAGACAGTCTGGGGATCTTTGGCGACGAGCATCTGGAAGGCATCATCCTCAATGCCTTTCATAATGTGTCTGATCTTGTCAGCCTCGCTCATAGAAGGGTTGACACGCTTGCAGACGTCGACGACATCTTCTATATAACTGGTGAAGTTTTCACCGGTTTGCTGGGCCCGACTTTGCAAGCGTTGCTCGGCGCGAAGCTTTCGCACGGCGGGAAGGCCAAAGACTTCTGTCAGACTGGTTTTTAGAGCTGCCCAGCTTGAGATGTCAGCCTCGTGGTTTCGAAACCAGAGATTGGCTACATCGCTCAGATAAAAGATAACGTTGGTGAGCTTGACGCTATCGTCCCACTTGTATGCGCTTACGCGTTCATAGAAGGCCAACCAATCCTCCACATCCGTGTCATCTGTGCCGCTGAAGATGGTCGAGTCACGCTGCCGCGCGGCGCCGGAACAGAAGACAGCCGACGGAAGTGGTGAAGCGGTTTGGGTGACGATCTCAGGCATTGCAGAGGTGGTAGTCAATGCACGGGTGCGAAGCTACAGGGCGAGGGATCGTTGGCACCTCCACCACTCGTAATAAGAACACAGCACACTACTAATACAGCACACACAGCACAGCACAGTAATAAGAGCACAGCACAGTAATAAGCACAGCGTCACGAACAACCAGCCGAACCGTCCAGGCGCAGAACAGAGACCGCATTCAGTCCAGAGCACGCACGAGCGACCGAGCGTTCGGCGCTCGAGCTTCGCAATGTTTGGCGCTTGTTGTCGTCTTCTTCGTTGAGCCCCAGCCTCTGAAGATTCTAAAGCCCGCGTCCATTCTTACAATATATATATATATATATATATATATATATATGTTACGAACGTAGGTTGCGTTGGCTCCGCAGAATAAAGATTTAAGAGAAGTGGGCACTTCTACAAAGACACTTTTATTTATCAACGTTTCGACCGCGGTGCGGTCTTCTTCAGGACTGTAGTGGTCGCGCGTCAGATGGACGTTTTAAGTTTAACTTAAAACGTCCATCTGACGCGAGACCACTACAGTCCTGAAGAAGACCGCACCGCGGTCGAAACGTTGATAAATAAAAGTGTCTTTGTAGAAGTGCCCACTTCTCTTAAATCTATATATATATATATATATATATATATATATATATATATATATATATATATATATATATATATATATATATATATATATATATATATATCCCGAAGAAGGGTAACGTATGCCCTTTTCTCACGTGGGAAAGGAAAAAAGAAAAAATCGTAAAACAGTAAGCAGTGGTGTTTTTTCCTCGATAATGCCTTCAAATACAGAGTCATTACGGATCCTGTACACCAGTAGACGGACGCATTATACAGATGCGTGCTGAATAAGGCCTTGCACACCGGTACACAGCATCCTAGGAAAGAACAGACCAAGAGCAGACCGGCGGTTCAACTTCAACGTGCCAAAAGACACTGCGGTCGTCCGGCAAAAGGTCCAAAATGCAGCTTTTAGCCTATCTTAGCGGCACACGAGCTACTGGCTTTTAACAGCAACGTCAAAAGAAAAGCAGAAAAATAAAATGAAGAAAGGTGCGTCCTCGACGGCGTAGACACTTTGGCAAGGACTACACTTCAGAAAAAAACCCGCTCCGAGAAGAAAACCCCAAACTGAGAAAGGGATCTCATATTGCAAGGATGACGGTTGGTTGTTGCTGCAAGCGGACAAAGAATGGAACTTCGTCGTCATGCCTTCATTATTTTACAAGAAAGGTTTTCAAGTAATTTCGAAGAACTTTGTGCAAATTAAACCGTTCATCAACAAGTTAAAGGGCAAGGTTGTTTCCCTGTGCAAATACCTCGAGGTGCAAAGCCTGGCAAGAGTTGTTTTGAACTCTTCTGTGAATACCCTGTCAATCTTCTCTGCGGTTCAGACCCATAAACCAGATGCGCCGCTTAGGGCCATCGTTAGTGATAAAGTTACCTGGCAGCAGCGCTTCAGCTGCTTTTTGCTTAAGCACCTGAAGGGTTTGCACGCTTCCGACCCTTTTTCCACGAAAAATTATTTCGATGTAGCCGACGTGTTGGGGAGGGAAAAGGAGATCAGTTACGCCTTCGCTATGGATGTTGTTGATCTTTTTTGCTCTGTGCCTCATAGCGACCTGTTCATTGCTGTTCGCCAATGTATTGAAGCAAGCGGCACTTTCAGAACAAGGCGGGGATGCGCGTTGACAATTTTGTGACTCTTTTAGAGTTTTATATAAGACCATCTTCATCTAGTCTGAGAACCGGTGGTTCCTACAACGCCACGGCAGTTGCATCGGTTCATCTGTCGCGGCAGTTTTGTGTAACATTTTTATCGCATCAACTGACAACATTTTGGCAGCACTAACTGACGCCGGAACTTTCCTAAAGATTTTTAGATATGTTGATAATTTTTCAGTGATCCTAAACAGACACGACACAGGCAGCTATGAGGAGACTGCGATGAAAATTTTAGAAATGTACGCACAACATGGGATGGAGCTCACGTTCCCATATGGGCTTCCTGAACAGGACTGCCTCGAGTTTTTCGACCTTAATATTAGGATGGAAGAGAGAGGTGTTTGCTGGCGCTACCTTCCTAGGGCCAAGGATTTTTTGCCGTTTAATTGGGCTGAGTCAAAACTGTTAACAGGGCTATTGCCACCGTATCTACGGAATAAGAACTCCTCAGGTCGTGCTCTCACATCATGCGGGCGAGCTTCCAGGGTGAGGTAAATAGACTGCGTAAAGCAGGGTTCCCTGACCGCGTCTTGGCTGCCGTGTCCGAGGCACTGCTGCCGAAACTTAACGGTGAGGCAAAGGGGCAACGCCGGAAAAAAATTTCGGCGAAGCCAAACCAGTGGCGATACCGCATATACACAAGGTGTTCCACAATCTAAAACGAGTTGGCAACAAGTACGAAGTTCCCATGGTTTTCTCCGCCCCCTGCAAATTGGCCAAGATGTCGCCTGAGGTTAGCAGTGGTGCTAAAGCAACATCCCGGTGTCGAAAAAAAAAACATTCGAAGCTCTACGCAAGGATTGACACGGGAAATGTCTACGAGATATCCCTTGCATGTGGCAAGCTGTACGTCGGCCAGACTGGACGCTGCATCAACGAGTGTGCTGAAGAACATAAAAGGTCGTTAGGAAACGTATAATCGTTTGAAAACCTACGTGCCCATTGCCCGCTCTGGTATTGATAAAAATGAAAAAAAAAGTGTGAACCACGACTTAGAAGCATCAAAGTTCTAGCTAAAAGTAAATAATGATCTGCTCACGAACTCTCAGAAGCCTTTTTTTATCAAAGAGAGAGATGACACGTGCGTCATCACCACTTAATCTTCCTTCGAGCAAGTGAACATAGATTGCTAATAATACGTGACGATGAGTCGTTTTCGTCTATTGCGGTGTTTTTTTGGTCTTGCCGTTTTATTCCCATGTGAGAAAAGCGCAAGCTTTCACCTTCCTCGGGCTATATATATGCTACATAGGGCATCCAATAAACACAGTTGGAGTCAGCGCCCGTCCTGTGCGTCTTTCTGTGTGGTTTGTGTCAAATTTAGCCCTGTTTTTACGTTTGTTAGAAAGTGTTTCAGCAACTAACCCAGCAAGAGGTACTGCTATTCTTCAGTTATTTGTCACATATTTGTGAAATATGGAAGCGATGCAAGATTGGCGTGTGTATGATTCTCGTTACAAATAATTTGCCATATTCTTTTTCTTAATTCGTGTCTGTGGTCTCTTTGATATGGGCATATTTTACATTTCGTATTGCATTCTTCGACTCTGGTTAAGAATCTTTGCGTTCCGAAAATAGACTGCACATTTCCACTTGCTCTGGTTAGCCACACACTCTAACCAACCGTATTGACCTGTGCCCATTGTGTTTTAAATCTTATTGTGTCTGTACTCTCGTTTTGACAACAAATGCTATGTTATAAAGCAGAAATGCATTCTGGCCTCCGCCTCCTGCTATTTGAGATTGCAAATTCTGAAGGCCTTTGCGCTATTTAGCGCAGTCGTAATCATCCGTGGCATGTCAGTAGTAAAAGGGCGCCGACCGCTCTGAAATGCCTCTGGGACGCTCTGGGCGTATCCGTGTGGAGTGTACGTAGGGGCGGTGGCAGCACATCTGACAACGGGTGGACTCCTAAACCATACCGTGAAGGAAGGGATTGCGGAATGCCGAAAAAGAGGCAGAGAATAAAAAAAAAACAATCGACATGTACTCTTTCTCTCGCGGAGTTTCACAACATTCGTGGCATAGCGCAAGCGCTCAGAGTTATACTTTCTTTAACGTTTCTCGACAATCATGCTGAAATTTACACTGAATTTCTACATCAGTATGATTATCTTGGTGGTAGACCGACTGAATTTGTCCTAACTTTTCTTCGAATTAGCTGGGAAAGTGGAGCGGATCATTTTACCAGCGGCCTCGCGTTAAGCCTGCATGCGCTTTGTCATCTGATATCCTGTGACAGATACACATGTAGGCTATGCGACTCCTGAAGCCAGCTATAATCCAGCACTAACCTTGTTTTTTTTTTGTTATTCCTACGGTTGCTTGTGTTGGTATATTTTACGAGAATCTTGGTGCAGGATACATCTATTTTTGTCATTTCCCGCTTCAGGAGAGAAACGCACTTCGGGATAAGCTGTGTCACACATCGTTCTCTTCGAACACATCGAATATACTTTTAGGTCAGTTTTTTTTCTATTGTTCTGGTCATGTTTGCAACGATATTTTTCACCCGAGGTGTCTCGAGCGTAAAGAAGCCTAGTGCTTGGAGCTTTCATCGTTCGCCTTGCGAAATCAAAAGAAATAACGTTTCACTCAAATGCTGTGCGAACACTTCGCTTTAAATCCTCTCCGCGCCTGTTTACTTTCGTGCTTAATTTCGCTAGTCCCCAGCGAAAGCAAATAACATGAAAGTTGGAGGAAAAAAGCTCAGAGAACGCGAGCATAAACGGGTGAGTTTCGAGAATCTTTAAAACGGCCGTGTCTGAGAATTTCAGGTCCTAGTGAGGCGCACACTTTACTCTTATCTCTTAGAAGCCTGTAACCGGTGCCAGTGCTGACAAAATGAAGGCGTGTTGCATCAGAAGCTATGGTGTTGAAAAGTCGGGTCACGTTTCATGAACATTTTTTGTCGGAGTTTCGGCTGCACTTTTGTGCAACGAGCATAATTCTGTGCCTTGAATTTGTGTACTCGCGCTATCACAGAAGTTGTCGCTTAAATGCGGGATTTTAAACAAAGAAACCCCTTTTCGAATGTCTGCACGCCTTGAAGAACGCCTCCTCAAATTCGATTAAACTTTTTGCCAACAGAATATTGAAGGCATGGTTGGATTGCGTTTTGAGCCATTCGCTTGAAACTGGCAAAGGCTTCTCCAGCAGTACTGCAAGAGTCATTTAACCATGCTGCTCCTCTCACAACGTGCCTCGAGAAAATTTCAAGACACACTCCTTCCCACAAAATTCAGGAACGATAAGAATTCTTTTCTTAATATAAAAGCGATAATAAAGTTTTTGTGTCGTATCGAATTGATTTATACCTGTCACGGTAGCATAACGACAAATCTAGCAATAAAATAAAATAGCACAAATTTCTATTGTATCAAAGCTTCTTTAATCCGGAGGCCCGTTTGTTTTGAGTGTCGTATGCGCTAAAATGTGACGGTTCCCTGAGAGTGCTCGAGAAGAAAGTGATTTAATTAAACCTTCGTTAACGCACACTTGAAAACATTCGAACACGAAGAGTTAGATAAAACGATGTCATTTACTGCTGTGCTTTATATTATGGGCTATTGGCGCGTACTGCTCAAATTATCTACATAAAAGATCAGTAGTAATAATGTTTCTTACGGATAATGAGCGCCTTTATCCGTAGGAAAGAGGTGCGGTTTTGTAGCGATAGCTATCGTGCCTTCAGCGCCGCCACCTTGTGGCTCCGCCGCTTTGCTGTCACGTGGTTGGTCACGTGGTGCGGAGCAGCTGCTGGCGGCGCAGCGACATGGCTGATCACGTGGTTGGTCACGTGACCATCCACGTGGTGCGCAGCAGCTGCTGGTGCCGGCGGCGCGGCGGCAAAACCGAGCTGCCACAGCTCTTCGCATGCGCCTTGTCAAATGGGACGAAGATGAAGAAGGAACGCTTAGCGAAACGGAGTGACGAAAGACTGACTGAGCAAGTTCCACTCGGCCAGCTGTAGCTATCGCGTCACTCCAATTTTAACCAGAGCTAAACTACTGCCGATTTTTACGTGCTGAGTGGGAACGTAAAAATATAGGCCGCACAGTAGCTCGACACAGAAAACTGGTCTCTTCAAGCAACGCTCAGGTCATTTGCATTCAACGCTCAACGGTCAACGCTCAGGTCAGGTTGCATTCACAGCGGAAGTTTCATCTGGGTTGGCACATTTTGTATTTTTCTTGCGTCAGCATTGGAAAGATTCCAACACCGCGACCCTCTGAAGGATCAGTTGGCAGCTGGCAAAGTGAAAAATGGCGATTGTCCTCTCGACTTTTTTTGAGAGCAGGAGGAAAGGGGGAAGGAAATATAAAGAGAGTGAGAGGGAGAGGAAGGGGCACAGTGTGTCTCATGGTGGTTCACAAACTGAATAAAGTTCTTAGGGCACATAACTCTGCTTACGTGCAGGAAAGCGAAAGCATGTGTTTTGAGGGTAACTCATTGCCTCTCTTTGCTCCTCTTTTTCCTCTAAGGAGGATTTCAGAAGAAGGTTCGCATTACTACTGTAATTAAATTCCTCTTTAAGTTCACATATATCAGTTTTTCAAATTTAGCGCCCATTGCTCCTTTCCCGTCCATTTACTATATCCCCGTTCAGCCTATTCGGCCAACCAACGGCTTTTACTTCTAATTCATTTTTCCTATTATTGTATTTCAGTCAAACATATTTTGGATTAATTATCGCTCATAAAACACACTTCCATTTATTTCAACCCTCATTTCCGACCCTCTGCCTATTTTCCAACTATTCTGCCGTCCGAGGTTGTTTGCCCGTCCACTCAATATATCGACGTCCGCGCTATTTCTTCGATATGTCGATATTTTGGCTCTAATTAATTATACAAACAATGTATTTACACCACATTCCGTCGCATATATCCGCCACATTATCCTCTATTGATTATATTCATTCGTTTAAACGTAACTGCCAATTTTAACGCGAGAGTGTTAAGGGCCCTGTGTCGCTGAAAAGCCGCCGTCGGCGTCGGCGTCTTTGGCCGTGAGCCAAAAATGCAAGAAATATGTATAGAGGAGCAACCTAGAGCACTTTTGGGCCACTTAGGTCAAGTGACTTTATAAGGTCATTATAGCCTGCTCACCAGATTTTGAGCAGATTGCCCACCATGACAGGTGGTCGTTATACTATTCACTAGTCGCGAGAGGTTCCTCGGGAAGAGCAACCCGGTTCTCACAAGTCCCACCGAATGACAAGTCGCAAGCCTGTGGTACATCGCTTATCCGCCCCACTTCAGCGCCTGGCTTGGCACGAAGACCCACAGGGATCTATGAAAGTAACGTAGGGAATGACCAATTCGGCATATATGCGCATTACCAATTAACGCTATCACTTCACGCCATTAAAGTGAAGCCTAAGTTTTCCCTCCACTTTTTATTATCGTATATAATGCATCAACTTAAGTAGTTACAGCAATATATATAAAAGGCGGCGAAGTTATTGCGTATTTACAAAAGTTCTCATAATTCCGACAGTTTTGGGAATTTATGACTAGAGAACGAGAGGTCCTTTACATATAAATTTAAGGACAGATGCCGCATGAATTCTTATTATCTATCCAGCTACTCTGTATGATGGGAAGCGGTCTAAAAAAAGAGATACGCATTTTCTCTAGCGCTCATGCGGGAAAACGGACGGAGAAACAGGCGTGCACAAATCTAGCTAGGTATCCTCCTTAGTGCTTTGAAAAGGACGGTTCATTTCACAGAGATCTTTTTTTTTCTCGCGCATGCCCTTGCAGTGCACTCCAGTACAAAAATATACTAAAATATAAAAATATGCTGCTGAATAAATAATGAATCAAATAAACGAGAAAAGAGGATATAAAACAACGACCACTGGCCCAAGGAGCGCTACTAGTGATGAGACAAATTTCAAAGCCTATCATATGAATGAATGAGGCAATGAATGAATGAATGAATGAACTTTATTTCTCGTCATAACGAGTGGAGACTGGGACTAAAGGTACCAAGGACCTGACGAAACGCCCCAGCCCCCTACAGGAAACAGTTCTGTCAGCAGTGATAACAGAAGGAAATACATATAAAAGGCAAAAGTACAGAATCTTTATGAGTACACACATATTACTCTTGTATGTAATACACATTACACAGCCACAATGCACACATCTCACAACTGCGCTCTATATATTCATTTTGCGAACGGATATACGAATGGACGAAGAGAACAGGAACAGAATGACAGTGATCAAGAAAATGATACATCAGCTAGTCGGTAAGCTCTTTTTGAAGGAGCCTAATGAAGCGCTAAAATCGAACAGTTCATCGACCTTGTTTATTCTTTCAATTGACTTATGTAAGAATGTCTGCTTTCAATAATTTGTTCTTGTTTTCGGCATGTGTCTGCTATCGAATGTGCCTTTGAAAAAGGCTTCATTCATGACCGTCAGGAAAGTCCATGTCTAATGAAACAACCGCTTACTGTCTTTCTAATAAAGAAACCTCACAAAATCTCCCTCTCAGTCAAGGCCGTGGCTCTACCTAGACCCCTGTTCTCTCAGATGCAGGAATGCGCTCCTTGCAAAGCCAGCGAAGATCGGCTAGATGGCCTGACGCTGCAACGACCTCGACGGCTCTGTGGTGCTATCTGCTGCGCCTGTCATTCAGACAGGGTGTCGTCTAGCTGGTATCTGGCCATCTGGTGCTTTCAGCAAGTAAATAACTTTCTGGAATCTTTGACCACGATAAAGTATCTTCCAGGTCATCTGGAGTGAGAAAAAGCTACCCCAACACAACCTCCTCCTGCATTTTCAGGCAGTGAATGAATACTCTTACCAAACAAACCCCGAACCCACGCATGAATTTGTACGCTAATTCTTAACTTCCGAGGACGATAGCAGAACGGAATGATTTACCAGCATTTCTCTTAAAGTCCAGTGCATCAACAACGTTCGAAAAAGCTATCTCCTTTTCGCACTAAGGGTTTTTTATAATGCCATACGCCTAACCACCTGGTGATTAAATCTCGCCTAAGGTGAAGGCCGGGAATGTGGAAATGTTTTCCTTTTTCTTTTTCAGTGTGAAATAGCTGTTCTTAAGGTGAGTGTTCATTAATACTGCTTCTGAAAAAAACAACATTACGCTGCAAGAAATATGATTGTGTATATGACGATGACTATGTATTTTTGTAGTTCTGTATAAAGAAAAGGAAAGATGTTACTCCTCAACTGTCACGCCCTATCACTGTAACGCCCCACGGCCAACAGTATTTGCAAATAAAAAAAATGTGCCAGCAGTGCAACGCCACACGCCTCTTCATGTAAAGTGAAATTACTGTGGATGTAGCGTCTGTCCGTCTTTATTCCGGTTATCTTTCATGGGTGCTAGAGAAATATAATTCGGGATAGGTCACCAACTAGCCCAGTTGCATGCGTTCAAGACATAAGAGAAGCGCGAATCTATACAAGCACATATACCCGCTTGTAAGGTCACAGTCACGGCCCAACGGATCACGGTACAATTAACGCCGGCGCTACACGGAATATAAGCCCGGAGAACGTGTGCGAATGTATACACCAATTCACCGCCATGGACTCAGCGAAAAGATTTTGCGCCGCTACTTTCATCCGTACAAGATCGTTCGTCGAATCAGAGAACTTTAGTAAGTGGTCGTCCCCGATGGAGTTAAACGCATCTCAGTGGCCCCCTTCACGCCCAGGAATTCGGCATGTTGTACGCCTTAACTCATATTGTGTACACCAGTGGACGATATGTGTTCGCATTCTCAGTGCTACATCTTTTTTCACTCTTTAATTTTGTTGTCAAGCGTCAAGCCGATGCCTCTCCGAGAAGGAAGTAATGCCACAAATAATTTCTAGCTTGTTTGCTCACGCTGAGAGCCGGCGGCACCGCGCTTTATCATTTACTTGTGACGAGAGATGTGACCTTACTTGTTTCAAATGGTGGCAGATACGCACAACTACATCCACTTCCATTCAGATTGTTGCATTTGCTTTCGCCTTATTTTTGTGGTTCTTTGTCAGCCTTTCCTTGGGCGCGGCGAAGAACGGCAGGTGTTCTATATGGCGATCGTCGAGCAGCCTTGTTGCTATCGCCCCTTACGAGTCATTCGATTCTTTGCGGCCGAAGACCAGCCTAATATTTGCTGAAGGAAACCCTTTTCGCTGTCTTCCTGACTGCTTTTTTTTTACTGCCGTCCGGAGGTGACCTCTGAAGCAGTCTCCGCATGATATTTCAATTATGAGAGTGCCATGAAGCTTCACAGCATTTTGTTTGCACTGGATGGGACTGCTAGTACAAGAGCCGCCAAAAGTAAACGGAGCACGCTATTGCTTTCTAACATTTTCACTCGCTTCCTAATTGAGACTGGTAACTGTGGTACGTGCAGGCTAGTAGTAGGCGATAGTTCGCGTTCTCATGAACAAATTATGTTTCCTGATGTTCTATAGGAAAGGCGAGATTGTAATTGGAACGGAATGGAGTGCTCCGTTTGCTTATTTCCGCGCCTGTACGTTGTACGGGAACCACGAAATCTCCCTGAGAAGCTGGGACACATTTGAGAATGTGTTCCTGAAGGAGTTTTCAAGCCTGTCGTGCAAGTAAAGGGCTGAACTACAGCTATAGGCTAGGATCCAGCGCCCGCACGACACAGTGACGTCGTGCGGCAATAAGAAAATGGCGCTCCTGTTCCCTCGTGCAGTCCCCGAAAGGAGAGACGAAAACAAAGTTAACCTTTTGACGCGGGGTGTGAAACAGCAACTCGTGCATGACCCTCGATGACAGTCGCGGATTTCTCCCGACTAGCAAGTTCTATCGAAAAAGTCCTGGACGCTTGGATCTGCCAATAAAACCCCTCAACTCTGCCCTCCGCAGTCCACACTGACACAATATCGACCATCAACTACATTGAAGGAAATTATACGTGATGTCTTCCGAGAAGAACGGCGCCGTCTGCTGCAGACAAAAGCGGAAGGTCAAGTTGCAACAATTACGGCTTCTATCCGATAAGACCGAAGAAACGTCAATCTTTTATGAATTCCTGTACCGATGCAAAAATGTAAAAAGGCAGCCGAATTTAATCAAGCTTGTTCAAGGGTACTGAAGGCTCTACGCTTTCATATGCGTTGGCGATATCCAAAGTGAAAAAAATCGCGACCTCTTTCTTATCCATTGAAACGCTAACTGTGCTTTCCAAATCTAAATGAGCAGTCAAGATCGAGCACCATCGATGAGACCCTATCTGAGAAGCAGTGAAGGCTTGCAATACCATAACGTGATCTGTGAGGCGGCTGTGAACATTGCTTGCAAGAGGTTTTGCTAAACTAGAGAATAGGAAAATCGGCCCAATATTATCGATTACAAAACCCTTCCTTGGATCTCTGAGAAATTATTTTTTTTGCGATTTTCTATTTGTGAGGGATACAAGCTGGCTCAGGCAACAGGTTAACAATATACAAAACATCAGAGTTAAATGTTGAATAACAGCCCTCAACATACTAATAGTGGCCCTGTTAGGTTAGAGATCAGAAAATATGAAAAATATTGTAGAGGGCTGAACTGCAGTGTAGTCTTCGTGCGGTGTGGCTAGGACGAACCGAACCACCAACCGCTTTTGAAACCGCAAAGCCAGACCTTACGCCATCTGATCTAGTTGGTTTGTTTCTTTCTGGGACGGTAACACCACTTGCTCTGAACATGTGAGGACGGCGAGATATGGTTGCGTTCCATGAACCGGTAAAAAGATTTGCGATTATTTGGGCCGGATAGATAACTGTTCAGACTCGCATTGTACTCCTCCTCCGTCTTGCCATAGGTCCTTTTAAATGAGGCAGCGAAAATGGTAATTTATCCAATTCCACGGCTAGTGGATATGAAAGAGGCTCTTCAAGACAGCTTTTCTAAGTCGATATGCTCTCTCAAACTCCTTCTTCAAGCACAGGGAGGGCTTTTTGATTCTTACCGTAGACTGCGCCATAAGCACCGAACGATATCAAACACGGAACAGCGAACTTATTGAACGCGATCCAAGCTGTCAGATTGTGCAATAGGGGAGAAAACGGAATCCATAATTTTTTTTAAAAGTACATGGATGACGAACTTCTACGGAGAAGTAGTCGCTCTAAGGGGACAACATACTGTGTTGAAAGTTATCGGAAAGTTATCACTAGATGGACAACAACCCACTGTAGACCATGAAGAGACCTGCGCCCCGTTCGCTGCCAACATTAAGTCAATGACAGACAAAGAATCGGCCCGCATTTAAGTAACTCCTGAACTGTTGCAGCAGCGCACGTTCCTTGTCCACATCCAGGGCCAGAAAAGCTGTCCACATGCATCTGCATGTAAACTTCAAATTACATGATGAGAATTGCAACCGCCAGCTATCACCCCTCCTCCCCCTTCGTTAGAACGCAAAAGAGCATTCAAATAATCTGTACTGTGGACACCTGAAGGAAAGCAGACATTAACAATTATAAAGACAATGCACTGTGGAACTGCCATATCAAGAGCCAACAGTTCTCAGTAAGGTGTTAGAAATTATTGAGACATATGCGCCTGATGTAACATTTTTGAAGAAATTAAGGCTAACAAGCTCCCACCCCGGCACCAATTTAGATCGGCTAAGAATACCAAAAAAATCTTGAGAGAGAATAATTTTACTTAAAATTTATTGAAGTAAAATTTTGTCTGGGTTGAAATGGGAGAAAAGGTCCTGGAAATAGTGAAAACGAGCTGCGACTAAAGGCAATTTTATTTTAGTACCTTTAACCCCGCCAAGGTTACTGTAAAAGCAGAGAGGCTGTGACAACCTCCTTTAACACATCGGTTTTATGCGGATTACTAGGGGGATCTTTCTTGATTTTGTTGCTTAGTTGGGCAGGCATCGGCGGAGAGGGAGGAGCTAGACGCGTCTGAGGGGGACTCACCGTCTCGACGTTGGAAAAGCAAACGGTTGAAAGGCGGGTATCTCCGGAACCATGTATCGGTACAAACGAGCACTCAGCTGGAATATGAGTCTGGGGAGAGTCACCAGGGAGGTTATAGGAAGGACTAGTTGGTGGCGAGGAAAGGCCAACAGCTGAAGGAGCAAGCTGACTAGAAATGACCTGGGAGATAGCTTCAGTAAAGGTAGTCAGCGTGCGATCCACAATTCCTACGAGCGCCTTCTCAACAGTTGAAACAACAATCTTCGTTAGCACCGCCTCTACATCAGACCTAGATGTACTAGCAAGGCTGCGTAAGAATCTCTTTTCCTGTTTAGCAGTGCATAGGCATCCGCTATGAAGTACCTTTCCTGCTCAATGATGTCCAGAACACTCTGCTCATCAGAACGTTTAGGACAACCAGCATCATCAGTCGGATGAACGCCGCGACAGAGACTGCAACTGGGGACGTCGGATATGCATGAGGAATGGTTGTCCCCATAAAATCAGCAACACGTCGTAGATATGCAAGCTCTGCTGCTATTACCAAAGCGGCAGCAATTTCTGCATTGCAAAGGGCGAGGTTGGAGTGGGTCGACGCGGTACACTTTCGGGGCTAAACCATAAGCTCAGACGAGCAAGAGGATCCTGCAAGAGGTGCGATCATGGACTCTGTCAGCACACGAGGGCCATCAGCATCTCTGGTACAGTGGAATACTGACATTACGTCAACACAGGCGTCCTGAAAGTCTCACGCATTTCCTGAGGAGAGGCCGATGGGTGCATGCCACCGATGATGCCTCTTGTACAAGCGAGTTGATCAGATACGAAACAAATAACTAGAAAAAGACGTTAAGTATCTACAATGCTGCAAGTCCGACACGCACTGAACATCCGAACATCGGTACAGAATGCCCCTCCTGCCGAAACGTCGCACCTCAGAAATTTACAAGTGGCAGATGGTAACTGCCTTCAGCTGCTCCTGGAACAATTTGCGGTTTTTCAGTCTTAGGGCTCCGTCTTCAGTAGGAACAATCGCTACTGTAACCTCAAGGACGTCATTCCATCCGAAGGCATCCAGGGACAAACTTTAGGCCGGCATACTTGCGGGCCAGTGTGCCGGGCCTCAAACGGGGGATCTAAAGACATAGCTCGAAGACTAAATGGATATTAAAACTAAATACTGGTTAAATAGAAAAAGCATTTGATCGATACTCCAACACCTGTAACGACCTCGCCGTAGAAGAGTGAAGAGGGAGTCTGGACAAGCGAATAAGATCGAAGACAGGAATAGCGGCCAAGGTCCCGGAGCATTCTCCAGCGCGTGCCAGCGACACTTCGTCATATTAGGCATTTCGCCCCTACTGGCCGCTCGGGTCGCTACAAGGTTCCCCCTAGACTATTATCGGATAGAGAAACAGCTATGTGCACGAGCGATGCAAAAAGGGGTTACAGCAAATCACTGGGCAATTCGTCAAAAAAGTTGTGCACGGCGTCAGGGTCCGAAGGTGAGGCTCAGGCAGGGGACTCTGGCTGTGGCGTGGTGGCCGAGTTTTCGGTGGGCGTAGAGGGACACGTAATGGCCGGTGAGGGGTGTGGGTCAGCCGGCTATGGGGACCCAGTGCCGGCGGTTTTGATGCAGCAGCTGACGGCTGGAGAATGAGGGAGTGCGCAGCAGCGGTAGCTAGGTGCGTCGATTGTAGCGAGATTTGCGCAACTCTTGCTGGTCCGAGCTGTCCGGTACACAGACTGGCGGCTACAGGAGCGCACAGCGAGTTTCCAGGCGGGGGAATGGGTGTGATGGACTGCATGTGGCTGATGGGGCACGCTCACAGCCTGCCGTAGACTGATTGGCTTCAACGTGACGGGCAGCCGCACTAGCGGTGGCCTTTATCCTTTTGCTCACGGAAGATATTTCCTTCTGAGATCCGCTACAGTGTCTTCGACCGGGAGCTGCTAGCCATCTAAGCGGCGATAGAGCAATTTCGAATTTCTGGAAGTATGCAAGCTTCACGTGCTGACCAATCACAAGCCACTGCCTTACATTTTTCAGACCAACCCATCGAAGCAACTGTCTCACGAACTCTGCCATATCGCTTATATTCCGGAATGTACTACTGAATGCCGCCACGTAAAGGGAGCCGATAGCAGCGCCGCTGATGCGCTTTCTCGTATAGCTGCGGTTGACACAACATCGTCAACCGTCGACTGGGCCGCATTCTCGTCTGCGCAGCACAATGACAGTGACCTCAATGTTTTCGGTTTTCAAGAGACTCCCATTCTCTCCGACTGTGGCTTGTGCCCCATCCACGGTTCCCTAATCCGTTATGGTACGATATCTCAGCGCAGATTCTTCCCCCCCTCCCTTTTGTGCCGGCTTCACTAGGTCGCACCACCTTCCAGTCGCTATACATCTGTCAGCCTGGCATTCGGGGTACTCAGCGCCTTCTCACCCAGCTCTATGTCTGGCCTGGTATTAACGGTGATGTGCGCGCGGAGAATAAAGTAGCAACATTTGCTTGTAAAGCAAATTAAAGACGAAGTCTTCGGCTGCGGGTAGTGCCCTTATTTCAGTACTCTAATGACTATGGCTTTTTCTCTTGCCTGGAACACCAGGTTACGCTGGATCGTCGGGTCAGCGCTGGACAGAGCTGCCTCCCAGAGCTGCCTTCGTTTGGTGTATTTGTAGGTTGTTCGGTTCTTCGCCTCCGCAGCCTTACGTGACGTCGTAGGCTTTGGGTCTGCCGTTGCACCACGGGTACGCGTCTTTAGCAGTTTTCAGGGAATATTATGCTGTATTTACGTAAATTTGGAAAGGAGTTGGCTTCGAATTTCCTCCTGTCCTCTCAGGCACTTGTGTGGTGGGAGGAGGAATTGACACAATCACTTAAAGAACTGTAATCTGGTGTTGTAGGCCAGATTACGCCTATAACAAGTACGCGCGTGAACGCACACGTGTCTGCCTTGCCAGGCGACAAAAGGTCTCCGGTCATACCAAGACACCTCCCCAGGCCTCCCTTCCACCCGACGGTCGTTTCGACCATGTTCATCTCGACATCGTGAGTCCTCTACCTGTGCAAAGCTATACGCTACAAAGGTACTGAGGGGTACGTTACAATGGTATGCACTACAAAGGTATATGTAACCGAAGTTCAATGTGAAACCACAGAAATAGAATCCACTTCGCGTTCGTAAGCTCCAGGAGGGTATTTAACAAATGCTTGATGCTGAAAATCTTTGCTCGTTTCCTGGTCACGTATGCTATTATTTTCGTTTTCTTTCTTGTTCGCTGGAGGGGAGGAAGGAACGAGAAAGCCAGGAGAGTATGGGGAAAATATGCATCGCGTGGGGGGAGGGGGGGAGCAATATGTGGCGCGTGCGGAAGCACCAGCACTAGCGGGAAACCCAAAGCGACAGGAATTGCTGATTAATTTATTAAAACAATTTTTATGTCTAGATAACGGCTCACAAGATAGCGTAACCAATTCAGTCCTCGAAGCGAGCATACAACTCATCACATGTACTTGAAGTGCGTTGTGGCGCACCTGGTAAACAATTTTTTAGTGATTGCAAACGAAGCATTTGTTAATTGTCGAAAAGCATATGCTTTCGGGAGAACACGATGGTTTTGGTTTGGTTTTGCTACATTTTATGAGGCTTGACGACCTAAAACGATTCAGGCTTTAAAAGATGCCTTAGTGGCCTCTATCACTTCGGCCTCACGGGTCTCTTGCCTGCACCAGAAATGGTTTGGTTTATGAGAGTTTAACGTCCCAAAGCGACTCAGTCTATGAAAGACGCCGTAGTGAAAGGCTCCCGAAATTTCGACCACCTGGGGTTTTTAACGTGCACTGAAATCGCACAGCACACGGGCCTCCAGAACGTCGCCTCCATCGAAATTAAACCGCCGCGGCCGCGATCGAACCCGCGTCGTTCGGGCCAGCAGCCGAGTGCGATAACCACTCAGCCACCGCTGCAGACGATATCGAACTCGTGCCTTTAAGGTAAGCCCCGAAGCACCATAGCCACTTAGCCACCACGGCGGCAGAAAAGGGTAGAATAACAAAGACCACTAAAATTAATTGTTTGCTTCCAGTGTTTGTTTTCTTGATGCCTGCTTGTAATTGTGTAGTTTTTCTAATGCGACCACACTTCCAGTGCATGATTGAGTATTCTTTATAGTGCTTGCTTGTAGCCTTCCTCAGTGGGTGTTGGAAAGTGATAGCTTATTTCAAAATCAGAAAATGACATTTTCTGGGACCCCTGTACTTATCCTGATGATAACAATTCTGCGCGTTGAATGCGCGCCTGACACGAAAGGATGAAATGAGATGAGGCGGACGGCGCTCGACTATGGTGAATGGTAAGCCAATATTCGGCGGGAGCTTTGAGTAGCACCCGGGTTCTCACTCTTGGCCCCATCCATTCGGCAGGCGCCGAAGCTCGGACACTAGCGTGAATCCAGAGGAGGAATTCCATGTAGCGTACAAGTTCAGCCAGTCCATCAATCAGGCTTTTGCGGCTTGCGAGGCCGAATGGTTCGACCCCCGCGCCCGTGCACCGGTCGAGATCGGGAGACACACGCTTCCTTCGACGGGAGCGACTGCTGCGTGCTGAACCAACGGCGACAGGGGGCTTCGCCTTTTATTCAATTTTCATTGGGCCACTTGCAAAAAAAAAAAAACGCACACACACACTCTAAAGACGCAGGTCTCGGCACATACTTTCTGCATTTACTACTCTATTTATGACTTTTTTTTAGCTGTACAGTTTTTTGTTGATTGAAATGATCTGTAGCACCATCTCTTGGGCGGCGCCGACAACGCGGCTAGCGCGCGCCACCCTGCGAAGAGAATAAAGATGGCACCTGGTCGCGGCTCGAGCAGCCACGGCTGGCAGTTCTGTTCTGGTGTCGGCTCGTAGCAGTGGTCTCGTTTCTTTCGCTCCTGAGGCGTTAAGCCTACATTGGTGACCAAGGACGAGCAATGACCGATCCCGCAACATCCACGCAGCAGGATTCGCGTCCGCAGGACGTCTCGTCGCTGCAGGTTCGCCTTCCACCTTTCTGGCCCCAGAACCCGCAAGTTTGGTTCCACCAGGTTGAGGCGCAATTTTGCCTAGCCCGCATCACGTCGGAGACGACGCGCTACTACCATGTTGCCTCAAGCCTGCCTCCTGACGTTGCCGGTGAGCTCTCCGACGTTGTCTCCGCCCCCATGGGTGCTACACCATATCAGCACCTGAAACCCAAGGTGCTGGAGAGATTTATGCCGTCGGACCGCACCCTCCTACAGCAGCTCCTTACCGGGATGACCTTGGCGACCGGCGCCCCTCCCAGCTTCTGCGCCGCATGCAACAGCTTTTCGGGGAGCGCGACATCCCCAACCACTCAGCGTTGCTTCGAGAGCTTTTCCTCCAACGCCCTCCCCAGCCCATCCGCCTCATCCTTTCGGCGGCCGGTGACGTCACCCTCGACCGCCTGGCTGAGCTCGCAGATAACGTTCATGAGGCCACCTCCCCGTCCGTCACTGCTGTTTTGCCGCCAAGAGACCCAGCGATTTCGCGCCTTGAGGCCCGTCTCGAGGAGCTTGCCGCCTCAGTCGCCGCACTCCGGAGCCGACCTCTGGAGACCCGTCCGTCTCGTCTTGATCATCGCACTCTTTCGCGCTCACGTCAAGCTCGGAGTCCCAGCCCTACATCTCTCTGCTGGTACCACAGACGTTTTCGCCACCGGGCCACGAAGTGTACACCGCCCTGTTCGCGGCCGGGAAACGCCCGCCGGGATCACTAACGGCGGCGTGTGGTTCCCTCAGTCATTTGAGCCGCCTGTTCATGGTCACTGACAAGTTCTCCGGCACCCGGTTTCTTATCGACACGGGCGCGGAAATCAGCGTGGTTCCACCGACTAAGGCAGATCGTTCCAAGCCATCAGGACTGTCGCTCCGTGCTGCCAACGCCTCGTCTATACCCACGTATGGGCTACGATCTAACACCCTCGACTTCGGCCTACGCCGCACTTTTCGATGGGTCTTCGTCATCGCAGACGTGGTTCGCCCGTTCATCGGCTCAGACTTCCTCTCCTACTTCGACTTAGACGTCAGCGTGCGGCATCGTCGCCTTACCGACGGTCTGACTCATCTCTCCATCTCGGGAGTCTCGTACGATCTTACTCCCATGGGCATTTGCACGCTGATACCTTCCTCTCAGTTCGAAAAAGTGTTGGCGGATTTCCCGGAGCTCAGTAAGCCATGCAACCTCACTCACGCGTCTAAACATACTGTGACACATCACATCGTCACCCGGGGTCCACCCGCAGCTGCTCGACCGCGCCGCTTGTTTGGAGACAATCTAGCTATCGCCAAACGTGAGTTTGACCACATGCTGGAGCTCGGAATTATACGCCCGTCGTCCAGCGCGTGGGCGTCTCCGCTGCATCTAGTGCCCAAGCGTGATCCCGGTGACTGGCGTCCCTGTGGCGACTATCGGGCGTTGAATTCCAACACTGTCCACGACAGCTATCCGCTGCCCCACATCCAGGACTTTACATCGCGCCTCGCCGGCTGCGCCATTTTTATCAAAGTTGACCTGGTTAAGGCATATCACCAAATTCCCATTGAACCCGCCGACATACCTAAGACCGCCATCACGACGCCCTTTGGTATGTTTGAGTATGTCCGGATGCCTTTTGGACTACGCAATTCGGCTCAAACCTTCCAGCGGTTCATGGCTGAGGTCACGCGGGGCCTACAGAGTGTATTCGCGTACCTTGACGATGTCCTCATCGCCAGCCCTACACCTCATGATCATGAGCAAGACCTACGTGCTTTGTTCAAGCGTCTACAGCACTACGGCTTGATTGTGAATGCCTCCAAGTGTGTTTTCGGTGCTTCTGAGCTCGAGTTTTTGGGTCATCACATATCCTCATTGGGTATCCGCCCTCTCGCGTCCCACGTCCAGACCATCGAGAATTTTCCGCTGCCCACAACCCTGCGCCTCCTGCGACAATTCCTGGGGCTGGTGAATTTCTCCCGCTGCTTTATCCGCACTGTGCAGAGCTACTTCGCCCGCTCACCGACCTCCTCCGGTCAACCGCTGGCCCGTCGTCCGCAATCTCTTGGTCATCAGAAGCCCAGGCCGCCTTTACTGCCGCGAAGCAAGCAGTCGCTAACGCCGTGCTTCTAGTCCATCAGCGCAACGACGCCCCTACGATATTGATGGTGGATGCATCCAGCGTGGCCATCGGAGCCGTCTTACAGCAGTACATTAACTCCGAATGGAGACCATTGTCTTTTTACTCTCGGAAGCTACTTCCTGCTGAGACCCGCTACAGCGTCTTCGGTTGAGAGCTCCTAGCGATCTACTCCGCTATCCCGCACTTTCGGCATTTTGTAGATGGATGCAAGTTTCACGAGCTAACCGATCATAAACCGCTGGCATATGTGTTCCGGACCAACTCATCGAAGTACGTGTCACGTGAACTCCGTCAGCTCGCTTATATCTCGGAGTTTACTACCGACATCCGGCATGTGAAAGGTGCAGCCAACATGGCCGCTGACGCCCTCTCTCGTATAGTCGCGGTATACGCTCTATCTTCCACCTTCTACTGGGCCGCATTCTCTTCTGCCCAGCAGAATGATGATGAGCTCGCCGCTTTTCGAGCGAACCCTCGTTCTCTCCGATTACGGCTTGTGCCCCAACCTTGCTCGCCTGAGCCCTTGTGCTGCGATGTTTCAACGGACTTTCCTCGCCCTTTTGTTCCGGCTTCACTACGTCGCCCTATCTTACATTCTCTCCATTACATATGCCATCCAGGCATTCGGGCTACTCAGAGCCTTCTCACCCAGGGCTATGTTTGGCCCGGAATCAACGCTGATGTGCGTGCTTGGACGCGCCGGTGCCTACCCTGTCAGTCGACCAAGATCTGTCGACATACCAAGACACCTTCCCAAGCCTTTCTACACCCTGGCCGTCGTTTCGACCATGTTCATCTCGACATCGTGGGCCCTCTACCCATCTCTCGAGGCTACCGCTATATCTTGACCATAGTCGACCGCTTCACTCGCTGGCCGGAGGCAGTCGCCATTCCTGACATCACCGCAGACACTGTTTCGCGCGCCTTCATTTCTGCGTGGGTATCTCGATTTGGTTGTCCTGGCACTGTGACAACCGACCGTGTACGCTAGTTTGAGTCCTCCCTGTTTGCTTCCCTTAATAATATTCTCGGCGCCAGGCATTGCCGTACCACTGCATATCACCTTTGGGCTAACGGCATGGTGGAACGCCTTCACCGCCAATTGAAGGCCGCCCTCGCTGCCCGCCTCAATTGCGCCTCCTGAGTCGACTCCTTGCCCCTTGTGCTGCTTGGTCTAAGGGCCGTCATCCGAGAAGACTTACAGTGCTCAGCTGCAGAGCTCGTGTATGGAAGTGCTTTGCGTCTTCCAGGCGACTTCTCTACATCCCAGCAGCTTCCAGCCCAGCCCCAAGAATTCCTCTAACGCCTGCTGGACTGCGTTAAAGACCTCCGGCCTACTCCCCTACGTCCGTCCCGCCACCATACCATTTTCGTACACCCCGACCTGGCCACTTCGACCCACGTTTTAGTGCGCCGCGACGCTGTCCGAGCTCCATTCACACCGGCTTACGACGGGCCTTTCCGCGTTCTCCGCCGCACCCCGAAAACCGCCACCATCCTCCAAAACGGCCGCGAAGACACCGTCATTCTAGACCGCCTTAAACCGGCTTACATCGAGACCGCCCTGGAACGACTCCCAGCGCCACCTGACCTAGTGCTCGAGTGCCATCGCCGACCCTCCGTCCGCTTAGACTTCCAGTCTAGTCGGGGGGCCCTGTAGCATCCTCTCTTGGGCGGCGCCGACAACCCGGCTAGCGAGCGCCACCCTGCGAAGAGAATAAAGACGGCACCTGGTCGTGGCTCGTGCAGCCACGGCTGGCAGTTCTGTTCTGGTGTCGGCTCGTAGCAGTGGTCTTGTTTCCTTCTCTCCTGAGGCGTTAAGCCTACAGATCCGATAAATGGCACTTTCTCCAGTATGAAACTGCGGAATAGCAGTCTTTATGCCGTGGTCGTGTCCACGCACCATGCAGCATAATTTTTTACGACATCATTGTTTTTAGCTTTGTTTTTGACTGTCCCTTCAAACTGATGCCTTTATAGGATGCTCGAGTCGGCGCTTTTTGACTAATCGGGACTATATACTGCAGTAATTTTGAGGTGAATTTATCATTCAGCTTTTTTCCTGCCAGCGTCACGTGACAACACACGCTGTTACAGTATCTTTTCCACTATTTCTGTTGTTAAGTACAATGCGATAAAAAGAGCAGAGGCGACTGTTTAGGCAGGACCGATTAATATGTTAATTTTTCGGTTGAGTAAATCGTTTATGCAAGCTGCCACTGTGCTGCGGCTAAAACGTCAGCACGGCCGTATATGATAGTCCAGTTTGACATATGGGCGTAAAAAGCGACGTTCTCCTAAGTGTTTAAAAAAGAAACAAAGTTAGAAATTCTTATTTTGGACACTTCTGAAACGCTGCCATGCGCATCGACGAGCATTTGTTTCCGACCCTGAAAAAACTTATACAAGGCTGTGTGGCGAAACAAAAAGCATTAAGTATGAATAATTGCCTGCAGAAAGAGAGGTAGAATTCCGGAAAGAATTACATTTCCCAAATTGGTGAACATCAGTAGCATAGCAAACTTGGACAAGATTTTGTGATCCTCCCTTGTGCTATTTCATGGGCCAGTGCCGCCGTCCTCTAAACAGTATTGTGTGCAAGAAAACTCTGCTCAGATTGTAATACTTTAGCCTGACTTTTAGCGCTGAACACAGTTTCGGCCTTTTATAGAAATCCGCGATCTCCCGAGCATATGGAAGATGACGTTCTGACCTTTCTTCATAATCGCATTACTATCCTGCATGTAGTAATATTCAGTGAAATGGGGTACCGCGGGGATAGCGTCGTGCTAACTCTTGAGGAGTGCATCCATTATTTCGCAACCAAGGCCGACACGCGAAGTAGGCGCGCTGAGGTCCTAGCACAGTACATCTTACTACATTATCAAGTTATTTGCGTGGGCAAACAATGATTACGGTTCATTATGCGTACACGAGAACAAATAAGCGTTTACGGTGTTATATAGCCCGCCATGTCGTCTTAGGGTTTTTTAGACATTACCTAAGAAATATAAGAATATTCCCCAAATTCAACTTTTTGGTTACCGCTGGGCTGTGACCAGAAGTTAATATGCGCCGGAGTAGCATTTATCTTTTAAAGATGAATAGTTTAATAAGTTCATGGGGTTCTAGAGGTTCATTTTCGACACCAACTCAACTATTTGTTACAGGGCAACCGCTGTTGGACATTTTCATTGCAGAAGCAGACGCGCCCATGGAAAATGTGGGCACAATAAGCTATGACAGAGGCAAGAGCATTCGTATCTCTATAGCCTCCTCAAAAAATGTCCTAAAGAAAATAAGCCTAAGCACACAGTGCGACTGGCCGCTCGTCCAAAAGAAACGAATTACAAATGTGCTTTTAAGATTACTCGCAATTTTTACGAATCCTGATGTTTCCTGGTAGTGCTGTGAAACTGAAATGCCGACTCAGACAGCTTTCAGTAAGGCCGGCCATCCGCAGAATAACTAAGGAAAAAAACAAATTATTCAAAATCTACTCGTACACGCGAATAGTCATCTGCTCTCGTAATACTAAATAAATGTACAAGCCAGTAAATGCGTATTTACGAGAATAAAAGTATCAAATTGAAATTACCTTTGCAGTGATAAGCTTAAATTCGCCCTCATAACGCCTGAAATATTGATCGAAGGCTTTCTGCACCATAATTATTAGGCTTTGTGGAATTACCATGCATTTTGTCACCTTAGAAATAGATGAGATAATCTGGACGAGCATTTCAAATTTCAATCTCACCTCAATGACACTCAAATTCTTGACCCAACTGATGAGGCCGAATTCTGTGCCATAATATTGAGCCTAAACAACGGTAACACAAATGACGCTGACGACTTGCACATAAACCTGGCAAAATACACATTTATAATCGCAGCCTGCAGGTCACGTACACTTAATTAGGTATTTGATGCAGGCAGCTTTCTAAGTGATATCAAAAACACCAAATTGTCATGTCTATAGTGGAGAAATATCAAAAGCATTTTTAACAACTTATTACAGCTTAACTACATAAATAATTTATCATTGAAATCGGGACTCATAACAGTGGTGCGAACCTCATAGGAGTAGAGAATATGCCATGCAATTATTTACATTCGAAGTTCCCTTGATGCTAAATAAACGCGAAAAACTATATTTTGAATCCTCCACTTAACCTTGAAGATGAACACACTAATCTTTTGTGAAGATGCGAGATTATCATTTTTTGCTTTGTTTTCTCCTATTATTGCAGTAATGCCGTGATGTTTTCCTTGCATGTTAAAACATGCTTGAATATCCTCTCAGATTGATTTTATTCACTTCTGGTGCTTTTTCACGGCTTTTTGTCGTACGGTTTCGTTTCTGGATGTACTTTTTAAGGAAGCCAAGCATTTCATTGCTTATAACATATGACCTTAATTGGAAGTGTCACATCAGCTACTTTGTAAGCAACACAATCCACACTCAGAGCAATCTACGTTGAAATTTTTACACACTTGGTACTGTCAAACTAAGAACGTACAAGACATTCCTAAAAATTGAATTATACTATGCGTCATCAATCAGGAACCTTAGAGTCCCGGCACTTAAATCTTCTCTGGAAGAAATTGTGAATAACTCGCAACGCGTCATCTGATACACGTTAGAATATAACTGCGCGAACACCATTACAGCTATAAAAAAAACCCTACCATTCTTCGTACCAATATCACTGCTTATGTCTTAAAACTCCCCATCGTTGCGAATAAAATAGTCAGTTCATCATCTGTTCATTTTGTATCTTAGTGTGCATTAATCACGTTCGCAAACATCATACTGCAACGTAATTGTACCAGCAACTTCGTCTTTTCTTCATTTTTTCCGCACACCTCCACCTACTCAAAGCGCGTTCCATATGACGTCGTGCCAATAAAAAATTCTTTTATATTCTCTTTCTCACTTTTACTGTGGCAACCGGTTCAAGGCTACCATCACATTTTTTTATTTATTTGTTTCATGCTTTTTTATGCTTTCATAATGAAACGGACTTCCACAAAACGTGCGTTCAAGACAGGTCCTGTTCTTTTTCACTATTCCTGCTCTCATTTGTTTCGTAGTAGCCTCTTCTATATTATCTTCATATTTCGGCCTTTGTTATATTTTTAATGCCTTACCTGGGCTTAATTAGACTCATATTTCGGTTTTAATTTAGTTTAGTTTTGCTTTCTACACTTTTGAATTTGTGAAGACTGCCCTCTTTTATGGTTTTAAGCTAGATATGGTAAATAAAATAAAATGAAATAAATAAATAATTAAAGCCCCGGCCCTCTCCAGCAGCCTGGGACTGCTATGGTTTGCCCTCCTCCTTCCTACGCACAAGGTGCAGGTGGATAATATGCAAAAAAAGATTGTTAGTGGGTGCGATTTTTTAGGAAGCCTGCGCGTTGACAGGAGAGCTCAAAGAGAAGGTTTTTTATGCCTCTCCTCTGGCTTGGCTTGCGCACAGCGCACCTGAGACAAATATGCAGCCTTTCAGGGCCGGAAAAAGTTTCTTTTCAATGAGTGCACAGCTTGTTTCGTCTCAGCAATTCGTAAAATGGAGCCGGAAACCGATGACAACTCTAAGAACTAGAAGGCCTTTATTTTGGTATGTCAGAGCAGGCCAATCACACTGCTCTTGGTCTGCTACCGTTTTAACAGCTTCTCATGAAAATCAGGGCTTCTCCGATGTTTCAAATAAACAGAAGCTTCTGCGAATTTCTATTCTAAGGCAGCGAAATTCGATCACGCAGTTGTGTATAAAAAAGTGCTTTAAATATTCTCAAACTGGCGCTCATGGCTGCGACAAAATGACAGGGACACGCCTACTGAAATGAACGCCCATCGGCTTGCTTAAATGCCCAGTCGTGGAGACCCAGGCCTGCTGGTCTGCACTGTGGCGTTGGCGTGTTTATCTCGTAATTGTTTCCTCGTTGTTCCACAGTGACAGCGGGAGCTTTTGGTCGTTTCTGTGACACTTTTTGTCTGCTCGTCCATCCCCCCTATCTGCTGTCACGCCTATTGTGCACACTTGCCTGCCGGTGTACCTTCATGCAATATTGCTAATTAAAAGAAATGCAGAGCGAAGTCGAATAATATATAAATAACATAATTAATTTTGCGGAAATGAACTCTGGCTTCTTATGATTCATGCGACGTGGATTCCTGAATTTTTTTTGTCCATGAACAGTTTTACGGAAATCCCGAGAGCACTCAGAAAAAATTTTTAACACGCCCAACAGGACAGCACATGTGAAGACCAACTAACACATCAGATTCGCTTGTAAATTTTGGCCTCCTTCGATCTCTAGCCGACTGGATGTAGAAGGAAATAAAAGCACTGCTTCTGAAGTGCACATGTGGAACAGAGATTTCGTTAGCGGTGCAATTTGTATACATACACACTGCGAAACACTTTAGTGGAGCTGCTTTGCATTCACAAAGATCTTAGCATTAATAATGCATAGCAGCCTAGCTCACCAAGTGCCGCGGAGCTAATCATTGTTGTGCTGGGAAGAAAGAATCACTGTTTCCAGTTACGAATTCTTTGCGTCCTTCTTTTCTCGTCGTTTACAAGAATAAGGTGTTAAATGCGAACGGGCGATGTATTTACTATCTCTCTCAGCAAGTCGAAGAGGAGGAAATCCTTGAAGGAATCTATAGTTGAAAACACAGCGGGCTGGGTGATATGACTTGTGGATCTCAAGATGTAACTAAAGTCAAAATGAATTCACATTTTTATGTAAAAGAGGATACAATATTTTGTACAATGCATAAGCCCCAATGTATAGAAATGACTAACATTTTAAAGGCGAACACCTTAAATGACTTATTAGCAACAAATCCCGACGCCGGCGTCAGCGTCTAGGAAAATTCGACCGGAAAACCCCCGAAGGCGTCTTAATTAAAGAAATCAGCGTGACGTCACTATGAACGTGGAAACAGAACCGTTCTCATTGGACAGGAAGTCTTGTCTAGCAAAGCGGAAGGGACGACAACTAAACGGTAGGTGGAAGCTGGAAGTGACGTGGTGGCTTGGTAAAAGCCACCACGAATCTGTAATCCATCATGTGAACTGCCTTTGCTGATAATAACCTCATGACAACCTGTAGAGGTCTTTTCGACGTCATTACTGCTGATAGGCCTGGATGCCGTAGATTTATCTCTAGAATTCCCCTCAACCCAACTTTCTAGTTTTACCGCACGCTAACCGTCACGTAAAATAACAGCGTATTGAAGAGACAGGGTATTTAAAAGTCGGCAAAAAATTTAACTGTCTTTAAGCAAGGTAGTCAAGGCCAGAAGTGCCAGGAATCATCCTTCGCGATGAGGATACGTCTGCGGACGGAGACTACTTTGCCGTTCAGTAGCGCGTGCCTCAGACTTTTTACGCCTTCTTCTTGGAAGCTTGAACTTACGGCGGGTGCTTGTTTTGTCCCTCGTGTACTTAAGCTTTCCATGCGCAGTTAAAGGTTCTCAATTCCAGGAGAAAATACGCATTAGACATTACCGTCCTGTGGAAGAGCAACTGCAAACAAGCACGAAAATAAAAGCATGTTCAACGCGGTTTGTACCACCGATCACGTGATGTTAACCGGTTCGTCCTGCTAGACTGTACATCCATGTTGTCAGTTCTCGCCGCTGCAAAACATTTAATACAGCCCGTACAAGAAAATATATTGAATGCGTGCCTTAAATATTCCCGAAGCTGGTTTCTTCATTCGCATTGATAGGTTCGGACAACAGCACTACCTGTTTTCTTGAAAAGTTTAAGGATAAGCAATCTCTTTCTGCATCTATTCATTATTTTAGAGGCTTTCGCAGCGGCTTTCGTAAGGCAGCCATGACAATTAATTCTATTCCCCTCAAAGCACTTCACACACTGAAAGAAATTACGGAGTGCACATAAGAAAACTTACGAATTTTGAATGCGAAAACATTTTTCAAAATTTATTTCTTTTCAAATGTTATTTGTTTTCTATTTTTATCTTCTTTTCTAACGACACACTTGCTCATTAGGATACAGTCGCAAGGCGACACGTATACTAGGTTTGACGTCTGTTCGCCCAGAAGGAGCGCGGTTTTTAAGCCTCTTGGTTGCGTTCTCGGGTCGCAGTCTGAATGTCCTGGCATCAAGTACCCGCACCCTCGAAACATATTTTATTTTTTATATGATATCAAGTGGACGTCATCTGGAATTTTTGGTTCCACTGATGCCGGTGAACACCCACGTTACGTTTCCTTGCCTATAAGAAATGCTCTCACGGATCCGTTCTTATATCTGAATTTTTTCTTCCGTTAACTGCTTCAAGCTGCTGATGAAAGTCAGGATATCGTAGGCCTGTCGTATCTGTATTTGGAGATACACATGCGTTTTAGTACGTGTGGAAGGAAAATGTCTTAGAAGGGTATGTTCCTCGATCGATATTTATAGCCCTCTATTGCTATGTACTGCCTTATGCAAAAGGGTATATATATATATATAGAATGAGATCTTCGTGCAGTGGTGAAGTGCGATTCCTGATGTTTTTTATCGAGTTGCTTGCAGTCATTAACGCCAATTTGATTAAATATGCGGCCTTAAAATTATGCATCATGCAAAAGCACCTGTCCAATACAGCCTCCAGCCATCAACGTTAAAACAGGTTGCGCAGCTGCTCGCCAAAAACAAATAAAAATCCGCGCTGGCGAGAACAGACAGAATATGACATTATTCATGCAAGAGAGAGCAGGGTGTTTTCCAGCCTATAGACAGGAGGAAATGCGAGCAGTTAAGTCGCCGAAATTTATGTTGCCAGCCGTAGTCTGCAGAACTATCTCGTAGCCTGAATATTGAATTCAGCTAGCAAGTAGGCATGAAGAAAAATCCAGCTTGCATGTTTTGGGTCCTTTCAGCACAAATGCAGGTCGATAATGGTATGTTGTAGAACGATAGCGCTCAGGGTGCCGTTCGACGAAAAACCAGGCTTCTATCGTCGTTGTGACAGGAAAATATTTATTGGTCGAGAGGGTCATGACGCCAGAGTTAATTTACTTCCCCTAAAGAAGAAATTGGTTCCTCAAGTGCTGTGTTCCAGCCTCTGTACTAGGGTCGCGAGCAAGGCACACTGCGTCTACGGCACCAAGCACGCTATCACGGAACGCTATTCGCGCAAACTTAAATGCCCCCTAAGATTTATGTGCAAACGCTGTGGGAATAACACATTACATAAAAGCAGTTACTCGGCAAACGTGCTAAAGCATGTTTCAATATATAGAGGTAAGCCTCGGCAGCGGCTTTGTCCAGTTTGCCTAACCGAACGTACCAGACTTTCGGTCGAACATCCTCGACGTGCATTATATGTTGCCTTTTATAACAGGCAGCCCGCATTGATATTTTTGATAACTTAAAGCTGGTGGCTAATGGACAGAAGCCCGATGAAGGCAGGAGCCAGCAGTGACGTCGAAATACGAAAAATGGAAGGCAAGCAGTTTGAATACCATGATAGCTGAACTCGGAGTTACGAGCAGAGATACAGTAGCGGTACTTCATCGACAGGGCGCGTCTCGGGCGAAGTTGTGCTGGAGCAGTGAAGAAATATTGCAAAGGTCAGCGCGTGTGGGTCGAAAAAGCCTGAATCTAATCCAGTAAGAAGCGAAATGTCAGTGCTAGGAAAGACTACGATGCGATCTTTGCATAAATAAATCGTTATGGCGCGCCTTGATTGGCACGGAATGTCGCAAAATAGAAATTCCCTTTAGATTGTTTCGTATAGCCGCTCATAAAACTTTCATGTCTCAGCGCTAACCTAGCGACCTCTGAAAATCTAGCTGTATTTGTTTCAGTTCCTTTTAACCTAAATAGAGAGCCGTCCTATATTGCGAATCACCATGTACTACCGCAGAGATAGTACCTGTAAACTCGACTCGTGTTGAAGCGCTTCGCCATTTATGCTAGCCTGTCCTCCACATACGCGGCACAACAATGTGTTGACAGTTTCGCAATTTATTGGTTCCTTTTCTCTTTACACATAGAGGAAAAAACGAATGGAAAGCTAAGAGCTTCGAGCCTGATGAGGCCTTCTCTCCGCATACAGTTTCGACAGCATTGCAGTAAAAGTGAGAACTACACCTTTTTAAGACACAGTGAATACATATCCATAAATATAATCAGAACACGCATCTGTCAAGTCGCTACTGTACATATAAATATACAGAAATACATACCATAGGCACACAATACATACAAGTTGCGACAAGTAGCCTGCAAAAAAGTGGTCAATCCTAGGCGAAAGTTATCGGCGCTCTTAATTAGCTTCCTTTTATCTTGCAACTGTTTTCTTGGGTAATCAGATTAAGGCACTATTCATTGTAATGAAATTTCGGTTTATCGTGTTTAACTTTCTCAAGCGGCCTTTTCAAACAAGAGAATGGTGGGGGAGTAAAAAAAGACTGCAAAATAAGGCGTCCCGGCCCATGCCACTGCGCGTAGCGGGTGCCTTTTCACACATTCGTAAATAGTGCCGACGCACGTTCACCTCTAGTGCACTAGTCTCTACATCGTGGCGGAGAAGAATCGTGGAGGCTGCTTGCGGCTGAGTAAAGTACTGCAACTGAAGCTTTTCATCGGAAGCAAATACACGTACCCTTTGGATGTGTCTTCAGCTTGAGAAACAGACGGAAAACTTACGGTGCTGTCTCTGGTCTCTTAGCTCGCTGGGGCAGAGGAGCTCTTATTCTTCGACGAAGCAT
This sequence comes from Amblyomma americanum, assembly GCF_052857255.1. Lineage (NCBI taxonomy): Eukaryota > Metazoa > Arthropoda > Arachnida > Ixodida > Ixodidae > Amblyomma > Amblyomma americanum. The sequence goes on along the minus strand of NC_135502.1, from coordinate 144,188,964 downwards.
GAAAAGGGTTTTGAATCAGCCGTGAAAGTCTATTGATGCTCCTCGAGACCGCCATATACATTCAGTTAAGCCCTGTGGGCTGTTTGGAGGCTGTTCATGATGAATTTTGTAGGCGCAAACTTTACTAGCACAGAGAAAAAGAGGACAGAGTAAAGTTCGTTCGATATGTATCTGCTGTCGTGTACAAGGATCCCTTCCTATGCGGACTTGTATACATGTTCCAGACAAGACGTTGATTGAACACCCTTTTTAGAGAGCATAATACAGATAGCTAATCTCGAGTGGCTGAGCACGGCCGCGAGTGCAGAAATTGTCGCCCTATCTTTGAGGAAACCCAATTCCTCTTTCATCACCAGTAACAACAAGGAGAGATGATGGGAGCATTTCACATCGCCTCGAAAGCAATCGCACTCGCGGTCAAAAAAGATAAATAGGTTATCTCCGGAAATTTTGATTTTGTTTTTTTTTTCAACGTGAACTTATAACAATTAGTTTTTGGGGTCGTTTTGTTTTGTGTCGTGTTTGCGCAACCGCGTACTTTTCAATACACTAGTTGGGAGAACGGCGCGAGGCATACGTCCCTTTTTTCTCTGCGCTTGCAAAGTTTGCGCCTTCAAATTCCGCACTCTTTTTTCGTGATTTGGTGAGAGGGGTCTGCGCAAAAAAGCAGCTTTTTTCATTATATTTTTCATGTATTAACCAGAAGAAACTACTTGCTTTCATCATGTAATCTCTTGCTGTATCTTGGGCGTATTTCCAGATCCCATTAGGGTTCTTCAATGCTTAAAAAGTCGCCTCTGCGCGCGCTAGGCTTCTCATCAGCCTCGTACGAAAAGTCATCTTCGGTTCCATCGATTGCACACTCAATTTTCATAACTTCATATTTTTTTACTTACCAACGATGCCAGAAAAGAATGCACGCGAAAAAGTCACTCAAAAAGCAGAAAAGTTAATGATGTGCTTTTTAGCCGCCCTGTCACAGCCAATGCATGGCAGGAAGTTGCCATTCAGACAGGCGCTTTGATTTTTCTGCGCACTGGAAAATGAGTGGTTGATTTCAGCAGGCAGCGGTTTTCATCAGGCAGCTGCTCAGAGATTATACCACGGAAAGAAGTTTGTACAGTAGGGAAACACAGTAGCCCTTTGTGACTTTTGTTCCGAAATTATACGCTCCCAATCGCTGGGAGCAGATCCTTACATATTTTTCACTCGTCGGAAGTATGTGGGCAGATCATTACTTCTTTTAAGAAATTAAGCAGGCCTTCATTTATTTTTCAACCAACCTAGCATATTCACAGACGCATACTGACTAATCCTGCTCAGTTTAATTCCACACCCGCTCGCGGGGCTCACTGAAACACCTTCTTCCTAGTGGTGCTTTTATTTATCCTGCGTTGTTTCATAGAAACCCGACCCTTATTTTCAGTACTACCTCTAGGCAAAGAAGCCAGTTTTATGCAGAGTTTCTGGTAGTTTGCGCGCACACTAACGATACCGATATCTGCTCTGCGCTTAGGTTCACTGAAAAGAAATCTAATGTTTTGAAGCAGCGTAGGAATACCCCTGCACAAAAATGTTGTTTTCATCTTTCTTTTAGAGCGGGCACTGCTCTGTTCATGAAGATAATCATGTCTATATTATGTGTTGGACATCAATTTTTCCATGACTACACGTTCTGCTACACAGCACATCTTTCATCAGATAGCGCTTGATGCACAAGGTACTAAATAGTGAGGTTAAGACGCCTTAAGCCTCTATGAAGAGTTGGAGTGCTTAGCTGCAGGCCAAATAGAGCAAAAATTTCACCACAGCTGCACTCTCTGGGACACGGTGCGCGTGTGTTCTTTAGTGGTATTTCTTCAAGGATGCATTTTGTCCTTTTTTGTCTCCCTTTCGAGCCATAGCGCTCCTTTTGAAACACTATTATTTCGTTAAGATCTCAACATTTTCCTCCGAAGTGCAGTCTTGAAGTATTTTCTGCAGTTCTCGTCAGAACTCATTAATTCATAATCGTGACTCAATTCGGCAGGTACTGATAGGTTATTAGAACAGTTCTTTTAAAATTTTGACGAAAAACCTATCATAGTTGTATGCTTCCAGTGCTGCCGTATTTTACTTTAGAACAGGGTATAACAGAAACACGTCAGAACAAATTACAAAGGGGGCACAGTGGTACGGAGGGAAAAAACTTAATAGCAACGATAGGACAAAGAAAGACGGTCATGTTGGATGTATAACAAAATTTGTATTTATAACTTTTAGATCAAACAGATTTGAGCGGTGATTTGTACAGCAGAAGGGGTAACCAATCATTTCGCAAGGCAATAACGTACCCCAGTTTGCCTTGACCCACGCTTTGAGGTGAGGTAAGGAAACTTTCTGTAATAGAATTGCAGAGGCTAATCAAGAGGAAATCAGTTTGAGTTCAGGGGGATCTTTCTTATGCAGTGAACGGAATGTCACTTACAACGGGGATGATAATATTCCAGGCGTCTGAATACTCGTTTTAAGTCTATGTCTGAAAATTGTCTCTTTAAAATTTGACTTTAATTTGTTGTCTACAGCAAGTAAATATAGCAAAGAATGATAGCAGAAGTTGTGGCCTGCCTGAAAGGGATTGAGAGGATTCTAGCCTCGTATTCAAGCTCAAGAATTTGAACTAGTGGGGCATGCCTGAAGGCATAGTAGCGTACAGTCGTCAGTGAGACGAAATCTTGTGGTCACTGGTAGTGTCGTAAGTGGAGGGCAGTTTTTCTACGGAGCATAAACAGTTCTCACATGTCCGGGTGGCAGAAGCTTAGCCCTCCTAAATACAAGGATTTCACACAATAATGCCCAACCAGTGCTTCGCTCAATTTTTTCAAAGGACTTAGTGGTTATTTTTACCATGCTGTAAAAGAAACAGAAGAAGAGTACGCGATTTGTCAAACTATAGAAAGGAACTTGATCACAGCACGTAGTTGAGCTTCTTAGTGAAAAGTATATATGACAGAAAAGAGAGCGTAGGGGTGGTACCCACGCAGCACACCCTGTGCGCCATGTCTATCTTGTGCCGTCTCTACGGGCTATTTTCTGCCCTAATAGAAAGGACGCTGGAATCAGAAAATAAAACTCTTATGCGTGGTCAGTAATTGAAATTGGAAGAAAATTGAAAGCTGAAGCCAATTTTCTTCCCTGTTACGGACCTCAAGCATTTCACTCAATTTACTTGGTGACGTGGGGCGCCGTGCTCAAAATGCGAGGTAAAATGACCGTAGGGGAAGCGTATTGGGAAGAGCTCTAAGTGGAGGAGTCGGAATACTCAGCTTTCTCCGGTGGCAGTAGGAAAATCGATCCGCAAGGCGTCCACCAAAACACTCAATTAACTTCTCCGCGTGGTGTTAACACTGGCTCATGGCCGCTGCGTATTACTGCACTGCTCAGACGCACAAGGCGTATTTCGGTCGTATAAACCTCCCGACGCAGCCATGTAGAGAAGGCGTGCGTGTTCTCTTCAGTGAGCCGTGTTTAGTGGACCTACTTTTCTGTGTTATTTCTGAAGAACTTTCATTACGGGCGCGGCGATTTGGCGGTCGGTTTTAAATCTGTGAAGCACTCTATCGTGCTGCCGAGAAATGCACAAGTATTCGAGGACAAGACTGGCTTGGGATTTTTTTTTATTTCAAAGCCAATGAATTCTCCGAAGCACTGAAGCACCAGCTGTGCTTAGGGAATGTGGTCAAGGGAAAAGAACTGAAATCAAAAAGTAGCTCGCGCTTGCTGTACTTTATGTTAATTTAGCGTCCTAAAGTGACTCAGGCTACGAGGGGCGCCGTATTGGAGGACTGCAAATAATTTAGACCACCTAGAGTTCTTTAGCGTGCACTGACACCGCACGGGAGACTGGCCTCTAGCATTTCGCCACCATCTTAATGCGACCACCGCGACCGGGATCGAACCCACGTGTTTCGTGTACGCAGAGGAGCGCCATAACCAATTTAGCCACCGCCGCAGCTGTGACACCGATTATTTCATGAAAGTTATATTTATCGCCTTTACATTGCATTTTTACATTTCTCCATCGTTTTTCGCTGCGCTGCTGCGCGGGCTCCTCGCGGATGAAGGTGGGTTATGGGTGGATAGCTTGGACGGGTGATGGGTAGAGGAGGACTAAATAAGTCTGAATTGAATTGATTCTAGGCATACGTGCTGTCAGTGAACAGAGCATAGGACCGGATCAAAAAGTCAAAGGATTGATATGGATGCTTTTCTTCGTTATGATTATAGCCTTAATTTTTGTTGAGTAAATTTTCCATCGTTAATATACTGGCGCGGCCGTTAGAGACTTTTTTTTTGCAATATTGAAGAGTGATAGAAAAATCTATCCTGCATTATGATTGCTACCAATCGTTAAGTCATGACTGCTGCATTAAGACAGCGTCGGCTCAGTCATTGTTAAGGCTGTGTCATTTGAGGCTCTGGCCATATATTTCCCTTGTACTTTGAAAAAACTCAAAACATCATTTGTGCGATTATCAAGGCATTCGTAGAATAATAAATTACTTGCTCTCAAAGAACCATGCAAGCAATTACTAGGAGTCTAATGCGGCTGTTCAAAAATGTGCTCCTTATATATGACGATCGGTAGAAGTTCGTACAGTAAAAAAGTGTATTAACGTTATCAGTAAAAGGAATGTCCTTCATTTAATCATCCGATAGCAAAGTTTTCCTCCTAGAACTTGAGCACTTTAAGAAGCATGACATGTAATATATGATTGACATGTTCGGCACCTAATTATCAAGAGCAGCACGACTACGCCCACAGCAGGGCAAAGGCCACGACCATGACTGTCCAATTATTGCCAGCTGCAGCCACCAAACCCACGCAAACTTCTTAATCTCACCCGCCCATACAACTGTCTGCCACCCCGTGCTACACTTGCCTTCTCTTCGAATCCCCTTTCTTACCCTTAAGGACCAGCGGTTATCTGTTCTTCGCTTTACATGCCCTGTAAAGCCCATTTCTTCCTCTCGATTTCGAGTAGGATTTCATTAACCCGCGTTTGTTCCCTCACTCACTCTGCCCGCTTCCGGTATCCTAACGTTGCACCTACCATTTCTCTTTCCATGGCTCGCAGCATTGCCGTTAACTTAGGCTGAAACATTTTCGTTAGCCTCCATGTTTCTGCCCCATAGGTGAGTGCCGCTAATATACAGGTGTGGGGTACTTTTCTTTCGAGGAATATGGGGTTAACTTCGTGTACGTTCTCCCACCACAACAATGCACTCTTGTCGGGGCCTAATAGTACATTCAGTAGTTAATGTCATCACGCTGCTTGGTGCTCTTTTAGCTTCAGCTTTAAAAACATTTATTTTATTCCAGCTGAAGTTATATGGCGATTATAATCACTACGGGTGAACCGATCGTCGATTACTGCACCTAAATATTTGTACTTTTATGACATTGACTAATGTAATTTTCAAGGTATAGTGACATTTTAGACCAAAATCCTTTGTTTCGATATGTAAGAATACTGTTTTCTAGAGGTTCAATGAGATCCCCCCATTTGTTGCACCAAGTTGCACCTTCGGTTAACGCAGTACTGACCATGGTTTTAGTCTGAAACAGAGAATATTGCTTTAAATGAAAAGAAATTATTGCAATAAAGGTTAACTTACCATTTTCAACAATTTATATTGCGCTTTTCGTCTTAAGTTCTTATTGTACAAGATGAGCCACTTTGTGGCCGTCAGGTGAATAAAAAGAAGACTCCTGAAATATAGGCTGCAAGCGCATGCCAGCTGCGCAAGCTGAAGTGTCTACAACCCAGTCGGCAATGTTCACTAGCCTACCAATGTTCACAACTCCTACCAAAAAAAAGTATTCAGCATTATGCATGCTGCGAAATTATTCATTGGGACCTCGCCGAGCGTTTGACGTCACGCCCGCTGCCGCTCCGCAGGGAAGCACACACAAACACTGTCGTGGAGCTTGCGCCACGTCGGAGCGCATGAGAGATAAAGAAAATTGTGCCTCCGAAATCCAAATGTCACGAAAGGATGCAGCAGGCTCCTAGTCGAAGGAAGGCAGAAAATAAAAAAAGTATAAAAAATATACTGCGCACCATGGCCGATATGCATGCTAGCGATACAAAAAAGGGGCGTAACATCTTCAGACACGACGACAAAGACGTAACAAAATTAAGCAGGCACGGCGAGCCCTTCACGCGTAGTGCATATGCGTGCGTCCTAATTTTTTTTTTCCTTTGCATTCTACTGCTGTAGATTTGGTTGGCTAGCCTTTCTTCTCGCGTTAAGAGCAACCGACAATTCCATTGCTCGAAATGCCATGGCAGGGAAAAAAACAAGAGAGTAAAGCGAGCATTCACCGTAAAGCAGTTGATTTTGAACTCTAACGCAGTGCATTAGCTTTACTCTTGACTTGCACGTCCAGTCCAGACCGCATAAACTTAACCAACACTCCCTTCTCCGGAACGTTGTTTGCGAACCAAGGTAGGCCTAAAATTAATGAGAAAACTCTGAGAGCGCCTGTCGTGTCTTCCGTCACTTGTTGCTTTTTTCTACATTCTTTTCGCGGCCTGCACGGCATCTGCGCCCCATGGGTATTCGCCAGGCAGTGTCTGGATCCCACGGGCAGACCTGTCCCGGCGAAGCGAAGGAGATGCCCCTCAGACCTGCCTCGATGCCTTACTTTTGGTTACGAACATTGGAAACCCCTTTTCTATGTTTGTTTGAAAGGCTTACAAGGATGTCCCGGGTGTACTACGAATCCTTGATTGATTTTCCTGTCGGTGAAAAGGGGCCTTGCTGATAGGCATGACGCTGGAGTCCGCTTCCAGTCGGTAAACCCGAAGAGTGATGAATTTCCGCTTGCTTTTATAAGAGCCGGCACCATCCATTTTTCTCACTTTTTCCTGTCTGCTGAAACATTAGTTAACTGAGATCACCAGGCGGGCAAGTCAGAGAAATTTTGTTTTCGAGCGTCCATAGCACTTAATGCAGTGTTCATTGTGGGCGGGTAGTGCTTATTTCTTGTAAGGTACCACAAACATTATTAAAAAACTAATACCTGCGCCTTTAATAAACTACAGCGCCATTGCAAGCATCGAAAATGCTGCATCGGAAAGGTCTGGACTCCTGCTTGGCTGAAACTTCTGTGCTCTCCTAACTTGATTTCATCTTTCACGAAAGTGCCTCCCCAAGAAACAGTTCTGCTGACATATCTGACAAGCGCACGCATCTCCAGCTATAGATGTTCATTTATTTTACTCTTCTTTTTCCTACTTTATTCTCAATCTTCTGCAAACATAGGCTAAGTTTTTTATTTTATAGCAATATTTTTCATTTTTGTTGGTTGCCACTGCATGGATAAGGTGCGTGGTTAGATTTTCACGAATGAAGAAAGCTGATTGCTATGCAGCGTTCACCACGGATGAATTATGTACGCTTCCGCGACTCGCGTTTTTTTCTTTTAGCAATCAGACTTGCAGTTAGTCTACGCATGTGCATGGCGTTACTTGTCGGCCTCCTGCTTAATAGAAGCTCGTGATGAAAGCGCTGACGCTGAACTGAGCCGAGCGCGACAAGGAGTGCACTTCCCCTTCAGATCTGTAGTGATGGCAATGACTTTCAAAGTAGACGTGCTGGAGCACAATTTTCATCTCATTGAATGTGTGCGAACTCGGAGGAAAAAAAATTTGGAGCACAACTGATAAGGCTCACGTGTCTACGGAATCGGCAACTAGAGAGCGGAAAGGTGCCGCACTGTTTCAATCTGTCTCTCTGCATTATTACCAAAGCCTCTGATGTACAGCGGTGAACTAATGTTTCAAAAAAAAGAGAAATATTATGGCGGCCCTCTCAAGTACAAGTTTGTTCAATGTTCCAAATCCACAGGGTCTGCTTTTCAGCATTATAGTGATGCACCACGGTACATAAAAGATGCTAAACGTGTTTAAAGGGGAACGCAAAGACTGTTTTCTTCTTAGCATATGTTTAGAGGTTGAAAATTGCTAGAAGTGCTCCTCTAGTTGCCGGAAAGTAACCCTGTGGTCTGAATTGTTTTGACGAAGCCACTGCACGCACTGTTGTAGCTTTGGGCACTTGAAAATAAAGGATTTCTCAGAAGTGAACATACAGGCATTAGTCTTCGCGGAAATTGCTTAATTTTCCCGCATTTGTTAAAAACTATTTATTACTTTTTTAATGTCCTACGCTTTCAAATTCGGGTACACCTTCAGCATGCTTCGCGTCACAAATTCACCAAACGTAAAGATAATTTTACTTAGAATTGGAACTTTTCCCAACAGATTTGCAAATAAATTTGAATATTGTGAGCACTGTGTGCGCCCTCATCGTTGTCGCCTATATCGCTGCGACTTCATGCCCTATCACGTGTGAATACCCGTCGTCATCACTTAGGCTGTTTGCTCGGGACGCGTCTCTGGCAGCGGGTTGGAATAAACGTCTTCCGTGAAGTGTTCCCTTACACGTCGAGGAAGTGCGTCTTGGTCCCCCCGTTTCCTCTTTCCCAGCTTCTCCCTGGAGGTGTGTTCCGGTCGCCGCTTTTGTTCACTAACCATCATGTCCCAGGAGAAGACCGCCGACGGCCCAGGTCCCTCCCGCTAGCCCTGTGCTGCCCCCGCAACTTGGACCGTGAGCAACCGCCAATGCGACCCTCGAATGTTTGCTTGCCTCCATGGTGATGACGTCGACGATTGCTTTCTCAACTACCGCCACCTTAGTTCGTTCAAACAATGATACGGCTCTCTTAAACTCCTGAATGCGAAAGGGATGCGAAAGCGCTTACTGGCCTTGAAAAAAGCTCTCACCTCAGATCCTCTCCTTGGCCACTTCGACGCTCCATTCTACACGCTGGCGCTAGCGGCCACGGCCTTGGCGCTGTTATTTTGCAGTGATAGTAATTCTCACAAAAGATTTATTGCGTTCGCCAGCTGCACTTTGGCACCTGCGGGACGTAACTGCGCTATCACTGAGCAAGAAAGTCTTGCTGTCATTTGGCCAACTCATAAATTCCGCCCCTAACTTTGTGGACGCCACTCCACGGTCATCACGGGCCATCGCGCGTTATGCTGGTTGTCTGGCCTCAAAAAAATTGACTGAACTCCTTGGCCACTGGGTTCTTCGTCTCCAAGAGTACAGTTTCGACGTCACCTAGAAGTCGGGTCGGACGCACCAAGACGCCGATGCCTTTTCTCATTGCCCGCTTCTGGTGTCTTCGTGTCGTTGTTCTACACCACCTTCCACCTGTCACCGCGACGCCTCATCACCAGCTCTGCTGCACCTCCCCGCCTTTCTCTGTGTTGTATCTGACGATTTAAACGGCCTTTTATCAGACCAACGCAACAATGCATATTGCCGCTCCCTAAAAGACCGTCTCAACGGAGCGTCCAATCCTGGTAACACTCGGCTGCGTAGGCAGCTTCACCTCTTCAAACTTGAGAATGGTGTTCTCTGTCGATACGTTTACTGCCCAGATGACGTCCTCTGGGTTCCAGTGATACCACGTGCACTTCGCCCTCGTATCTTGGAGGACCTTCACGATGACGCGACGACAGTTCACTTAGGTTTTCACACAACATATCATCGCGTCAAGAGCTGTTCCTTCTGGCCAGGCCTTTCCTCTCGCGTCGCTAAATATGTCGCATCTTTCCCACTCTGCCAGCGCCGAAGGAAGCCGACTTCTCGTCCCGCTGGACATCTGCAGCCTCTACCATGCCCCGCCACGTCGTTCACCGTCGTCGGCATTGACTTGTATGGCCCGCTTGCTCTCTCCTCACGAGGTAATCTTTGAACAGTCACTCCCATTGGTCATCTGACACGCGACGCCGAGACCGCTGCCTTGCCTGATGGCTCGGCGCCCGAAGTTTACACCTTCTTTCGCCATCCATCGTACGGCGCCATGGCGCCCCATAAATGCTTCTCAGTGACCGCGGCTGGACGTTCCTTTCGACCGTTTTTGCCGAAGTTCTCCAAGCTTCTTTAACCCTTCACAAGATGATGTCCAGCTACCACCCCTAGGCCAAAGTCTAGACTGGACGGTTTCGTCGCACCATGTCAGAAATGATTGCTGTCTACATCGAACCTGACCTCCGAAATTGGAACGCAGTCCTTCCTTTCGTCATGTTTGTCTACAAATCCGCCGTGCAATGCACCACTGCTTAATCCCCGTTTTTCCTCGTTTACAGCCGTTCTTCCACTACCCTTCTCGACGCCTCTTTCGTTTCGATGCTTGCGAGCTCCTTCCCCTCAGTCCCCGACAATTTCCTCTCTCGAGCGGACAGATGCCGCCACCTTGCTCGCCTGAACACTGAAGCCTGCCAGGAAGATCGCAAGAGCCACTACTACGCGACGCACCTCGGTGTCTCGTTCAGTCTTGGAGACAGGGTCTTGCTTTGTACCCCTCTTCGGACGCCTGGTCTTTGTGACAAGTTTTAGCCTCGTTTCACTGGTCTCTACTTGGTTCTCAACATTTTCAGTCAACTACCAAGTCAGTCGTGTTGATCCTCCTCCGGACTGCCGCTACTGCTCGACAGAAATTAGCCACGTTCCCCCCCGCTCCCTCAAGCTTTTCACTCGGCGCCCTGCATACGACTAATTGCGGGCACGCTGGCCGCTTCTGCTCGCGCGGGTAGTTAGTGTGAACACTGCGTGCGCCTTCGTCGTCGTTATTGTTGTTGCCTCAAAAGCGATAGCACATACCCACGATAGGGGATTGGCCAGGGTTTGGTGGCGACCCAAACGGCAAAAAACTCATCCAGGTTTTGTCGTTGTCGCCTATCTGGTTGCGACTTCATTCTCTTTCACCTGTAAACACCCATCTTCATCGCTTGTCTTGTTCGGGCGGGGCTCGTCTCTGGTAGCGGGTCGGAATAAATATCTTCTTTGAAGTCTTCCCTTATAATATTTAAATGTGATGAAGAGTAAATATTCTTTTTGGAAGCATAAAACCGCTATGGCCCTTCTTATCACGACGAGAGACTGGGTTTACTTGAAGCCTGAAGTTATGTGGGCTGCTTGATATCTAAACATGTTCTTATATTAATACAGCATGAAAGCCACGTCTGAGGCAATATCAAATGCCAGCAAGTCGTCTTAGGCTCAACACTTCAAACCTGACCACTGGTCTAGTTTCAGCACATAACCATGGTGCACTTGTAACGTTGAGGTGCACCGAGAGATTTTAACGATGGCACGTTTGGATTAGATCACTGCATTGACCGCATTCTAGATCCAGAGACCGGCCCAAGCTTCGCTTCAGCCCACGGCTTCCATACGTGAGGCTCGAGACTGGTGCAGGCCCACTCCAGCTTTGGCCTAATAGCTACTCTGGTCACTGAGGGCAAGTAGTGTCCATCTACAGAACTAAATAAGTCTTTGGCAAAGGTGCCTAAATGGCAATATTTGGGAAAAGAATTGGTTTAGTAGACACAAAGAAACAGAAGACAGCTATGCAATCTGGACTTTGTGAACAGTGAAATTGTGTGAATAGCTCCGATATGCTCCCCCTCCCCCCCCCCCCCCCCAATATGCTTTGAGTCACCTCTAGATTTCTAATAAGTCATTCCTTCCTGTCCGTAATATCTAGGTATTAAAACGCTCTCAAAGTCTTGGCAATGACATTCCTTTTTTCCTAATGGACACCAATTTCAGAGATCAATTCAGGCTATTGCTGGCCACGTTTCTTCAAAACAAAAAGCAAAAGCGCCATTTTATTGCGTATTATGAGTTTGAAGACTTTAAGTCCAAAACAAAACTGATCTCCCCAAATTGCATTACTAATACCGTTGATATGTTTTTTCGTAAGCGAAGGCAGATAACCAAAACATTATTTTGGATGCGACAGGTGCCCTCAAGTAGTTAGACGGAGGCCCTTCGCCAGCGGTTCTTAAGAGAATTCTGATGTCCAATACTGAGTGCTAACACAAAGCCGTGCAAATACGGAGCGCCTACAGGTAGATTCGTTGCCTTGTGCTCTCTGATAGCTGAAGCATCACAAGGCAGCGGTGAAGTGTGCTTTTGTAGAAGACCGCACTCGCCCAAATACGCCATATGTCAGTCACTGTATTTATCGGCCCGCTACTGGATTCTGCGTCTTTTCTTTTCATGCAGGGTTATTAGAGGCTCGGTGTCGAGAAAAATACTGTGTTGAACGAGAACACCGAGGAGCGATGAAAGTAAAAGAAACAAAACTGAAATAAACACGAGGGCAGCAAGATTTCTATTAACAACTATTTCGTTGGAAATCGAGCACGCATTCGACTAAAGCTATAACTCGATGGACACATCCAAGGAGTACGGGCGGAGCACCTACGCGCACGCTGGAGCCTGTCTGCTCATGCGCGACGCGCGATCCGTTAGCAGGCGAGAGCGGGGCGCCGATATCCTTGCATGTCAGATACCGGCGCCTGCGCACTGGCGCTCGAACCCGCATCAGAAGCGGATTTCGGTTTGCAACAATCAGAGGACCTCGGTGCTCTCGGTGGCTTTTTTCTTCATGGCTTGAACCTCTTTCAGGCTCCCGGAACTTTTCGTCAAGGTTTAAGTTGTTCTTAGAGCGCACCCCATCCCCCCTGCCCCGTAAACCCTTTCCTTCATGGCTTGAAATTCTCTATCTAGGCTCGAGAGGGGGAGCGAGACAGCACCTGGAGCATGGAGATCCGTGTCCCTTTTCGGCGTCCGTCGCGGCGTGGCGCTGGCTGCGCAGGCGCCCCGCACATACGTCGAGGAAGTAAGTGTTCATCGAGTTGCAGTTAAGTCACCACAGTCCGTACCGTGGGAGTATCACATATAATAAAGACCCTAAGTTAAATTTTTAAAGGAAAGAGTTGTGAAGAAGACGACATGAATTAACCGAAGAATAAAGAAGAGGAAGAAGAAGCAGTCGGTGAGGTGGAGAGAGATGATTGGTGGAAAAGCATTCGGTGAGGTGGAGAGAGATGATTGGTGGAGAAGAGAAGACGACGACAAGGCTTACGTGAACTAACACCGAGGCTATAAAAGGGCGAGTGAGAGCGAGGCACTGGGCGGAACAGCAGAGAAGCGGAGGCTCCGGCGGGTCAGGGACACTGGCTGGAAGAGAGCGACGCCGGCTACTGCTCCGGTGAGCTCGCGTTCGACGGCAACGCATCGTGGACATCCTGCCGTGCCTGAGCGCGTTCCGGGGAGTCAACAGAGAACGCTACCACCTACTGCGGCCAGGGGTGTCTCCAGCGCTGTTGCCACTCATCAGGGTGGTGCCCCCAATGCCAACAACACCGGCATCACCTCCACGGGCGCTTGGACCGGGAGCTTGTACGACACCGCCAGCGACGCCGCCAGCGACGCCAGCCCATGCACATCGAACGCCGCCAGCTACGCCAGCCCAAACACGTCGAACGCCGCTTCGACGCCGGATACTGGATCCATACAACGCCGCAGCCACACCGAACCAACCGTGAGAACGAACGCCGACCGCTAATAGTAGAACACTAGTAGTAGACGCTAGTAGCAGTGTGCCCGGGTCGTGTGTATTTATAGTCTTTGTGTTTTGTGTTAGTTTTGTTAGTTTTGCGTTCTAGTGTGTGTGCCACGTAGGGTGTATTAAATGTGCGTTTGTGTGGGTACACCCGTCGCCTAGTCCATTCTTTCGGTCCGAGTGTTCTCCGGAGAGATCCGTGACAGGGAGCAGGAAATGCCTTTACGTGCAGACGGCGCCGATTGCCATGGGAAAACACACGTGTCGGCTAAAAGTAAGGTGGGTGGCGCAGTGCCGCGTCTATTTCGCGAGCGCGGACAAGGCTCCCAAGTGTTATTTAGCGCGCCACACGCTTAAACGAAAGCAACCCAGGCAGCATAGCGCATCGGCCCAATGCTGGAAGCGTACTGGCAAACGACCAGCGCCGCCTCCGTTTTACAAATATAGGCAATGCCACTCTCCGAGACGGTCTTAAAAATGGCTCTGTCTGTCCTCTGTTGCTTTAATATTGGCAGCGCCGCTTCGCCCATAGCGGCCATGCAACTACGTTACATTTCCAACGATCACCATTGTTCTCCATTCTGCAATCAATATTGGCTTTGCGAGCTTGTTATACAGCCAGCGGTGGCAGTCGTTGACTCATCCTTACACCAGTTTGGCAGCGAAATTTTATTGAGCTGGACAGAAAGGGCCATTTACAACCAGCACAAAGACAAAAGCCCGATACTGGCACAGTTCGCCGGCGGTGCACTCACAGCGCGCATCTGATCGCCATCCATTCTTTGCCATCGCAGTACTCCCAATCGCATCAGATTATCAAGGCCCATCTTCGACGAGGACTGCCGCGCGTTCATCGAATGGTGCGCATGCGTAGGAACCCTGGTTCCGTGACTACCTCGACAGCAGCGCCCCGAAGACAACGCACGCTATAAAAGAGGCCACACAGACTGCTTTGCATAGCTCGGCGGCTGTGCACTCACAGCACGTATGTGAGCGCCATTCATTCTTTTGCCTTCGCAGTTGAGGAACTTTGTACCACAGATTTTGTTAATGCTTGTAGTGCACTGCTGCCGAACAATCCACTGCTGTTACCTGTGCTGTATTGTGCATGTGCTTTTATGTCTAATGGCGGGAAAAGATACTAGAAAGAGCACTGCTAAGGGGGGCGGCCTGCCTTCGGAACAGGACACCACAAATATAAAACATTTGCGTGAGATGACAGAGGCCCACGGAAATTTGAGGCGTGACTTCAGGGAAGTAATGCGGGAGCTTATCAAAGGTGTATCTTACTACACTGATATTTGCAATGATGTCAAAGATACTACTGATGAGATCAAGAACTTGAGGTTTAAAATGCCGGTATTGTTCATGCAGAACGCTGAACTGACAGCGGAAAACGCCCGATTATCACACATGTGAAGAGCTCGCGCAATACAAGCGCCTGAACAACCTCGAGATAAAGGGCGTCCCGGATGGAAAGACCCGCTTGCAATGATAAGCAAAACAGGCGAAAGTGTAGGGGTAACTATTGACACCATGGTTGACATCGACACGTGTCACTATGTGCATACATTTAACGCGGATATCAAGAACATAGTGGTTCCCTTTGTGCGACGTAATCAGCGGAATAAACTGTTGTCAAAATGCAGCAAAAAAAAAACGGCAGCTCAATGCTTTGTCTTGAAGGAACAACCCCGGTTTTTGTGAACGAAATCTTGATTCCAAAAAACAAGGCACTGCTTTCGGATGCGATTAAAACGAAAAAGGCCGCCAAATCGAAATATGCCTGGACGACTGGAGGCAAGGTGTTTGTACGTAAAGATGAAGACTCCGACATAATTCACATTGCTTATAAAGGAAAGTTTAATAAAATCAGGTGTTAAAGACTAATCTGAATGTGAATTAATTGCATTTCTTTTTTAATGACGATAAACTCAGAGGATAACTGCAGATACTACAGAATTGACGCTTTTAATCATGAGTTTTCTTGTGGCAAGTTTTTCTCTGCATTACATGCAAACTGTAGAAGCATTCGACCAAAGGCAGACGGCATTTTTGTTTTTTTTTTGCATTCGTTGTCAGTCCACTTCGATATTATAATCTTTACTGAAACATGGCTTTCATACAATGACACAAAACCAAGCTTTCCAGGTTATCGGTCTGAACATCTCTGTCGTAGGCAAAAGAAGGGTGGACGGCTGGCTGTGTACTTTAAGAATACCTTTTCTTATGAACTGTTTGGTGATTTCTCGGTAATGAATCCCGATTTTGAATGCTTGTGCTTGCGTATCGATAAAATAGTGGTGAATGCTCTTTACCGTCCTCCGCTAGGGCACAAAGAGCGCTTCGTAGTGTTTGTGGACTTATTGTTGGCTTCCCCTGTCTTTTCAAACGCATCTTGCATTATTATGCAAGACATCAATATTGACTTAAGTTCCAATGATCCTTACGCAGAAAATTTTGAGACACTCTTATCTACGTATGGCTTCCCAAACCATATAAGCAAACCAACAAGACTTACAAAAATGACTGCCACCGTTTTGGATGTTTGCATAACAAACTTCAGTCCACAAGACATCAGCAACGGAATATTTTCGTATGATGTTAGCGATCATCTGCAAGGTTTTTTTTGCTTTTTTTTTCAATTACAAAATGCTATGACAAGTTAGGTAAGCGAACCATAAATCTTGAAACGCAAAAAGATTTTTTCCACTTGGCCAGTCTGATTGACTGGAGTGAGGTATACAATGAGGAGAATGCAGACAGGGCATACGAGAAATTCTTTTCTCTACTACACGCTTCATACAATGTCGCATTTCATGTATTACAGCCGTCCGCTCGTAATAAAAGAAAACACAAGAGCCCTGGATTAATTGTGAGCTTTATCACTGTATTAAAATCTAAAATAAGTTGTTTGATGGCTTTATTCGTTCACGAGATCCAAATACATTGGCAGAGTTTAAGAAGTACCGAAATGCTTTTACGACCTAGTTAAGAAAAGCAAAACAGCACTACTACCAAAATCTTTTTGAGAGCATATATAATAATCAGCGACGAATATGGGAGGTTGTAAACTCGCTCACTTCAAGAACAAAAGCTAGGGATAGGATTACACAGCTCGTAGTCTACGATAAAACACTCATCGGTGAACGGCTAGCTGATGCAATGAACACAGATTTTGTGGATGCTGACTCCTACAATATCATGAGTGCAACTGTCCACGATGACAGTATGCCAGTGGACACAATATTGAGTCACTCTCTTTTCCTGAGGCCTACTGATCCAAGTGAAACTTCAAGTATAATTGGCAAGCTTAAAATTAATATATCTCCAGGAATGGACGAACTTTGTTCAAATGAAATAAAATTAATATCGCCTTTGATATGTGTAGTCCTCAGCCGCATAATTACCCTCACTCTAAGCACAGGCGTATTTCCTGAACATTTAAAAATCGCCAAAGTCACTGCAATATTCAAAGTAGATGATACAAATACTTTATCTAACTACAGACCTATTTCAGTACTGCCTGCAATATCTAAAATATTTGAAAGCGTTATTCATGAGAGATAGTTTTATTTTTTGATAAGCATCAAGTGATAACTCAATGTTAATATGGATTTCGCAAGTATCGGTCGACAGAACACGCTCTCGTACACATCAAAGACGGCATAATTGAAAACATGGAATGTAGAAAATATACACTAGGTTTGTTTTTAGACATTAAGAAAGCTTTTGATTCCGTACAGTTCAATTTATTACTCAACAAATTGTCAAGACATGGTGTCCGAGGTATTGTACTAGATCTTCTGAATAGCTATCTGAATGATCGTTATCAGTTGGTGAAAATTAATAATCCAGCATGAACACTCTCGAAGCTAAAACAAGGAGAGAGAGAGACTCTTTAATGAAGAAACAGAGAGTTTAGCCGGCGTTTCAATATGGCTGGCATGCTACTGTGGGTAGGGAGGGGAATTTTGGAGATAAAGACTGAAGGAGAGCAGCGTGGAAGAGGTGGAAATAAAAAAAAGAAAAAAAACGAAGAGAAAATGCAGCCATGAAATGGGTACAAATGATGCAGTGGCGAGTATTGATGTAACCTATGGAATGATGGAGTGCATAGTCCGACGAATGGGCTGACGAAGTTCACTGCAAGAAGAATGCATGAAGGTAACCTGCAAGTGAATTTAGAGCTTATCGAGATGTCCAATGTCTTTTAAATATGTAAAAATAAAGTTCATTGCAAGTCTCTGTTGCCTGAAGCAGGCTAAGGGGCCTAAAACTTTGTCCATTGTTAGGGGCACTGGGCAGAGCTTCTGCATGCAATGTTCATAGTACTCACGCTCGTTAGCATACGCAGGGCACTCAAGCAGGATATGTTCCACAGTTTCTATCGAAGCACAGTTGTCACAATGCGGACTGTTCATTTGTCCAAAACGGTATCGCAGGCCATTTGTATATGCAGCATTCAGACGAAGTCGGTGATAAAGTGTTTCGAGCTTTTCGAGGAATTTTGGGTGAGAGTCTTGATCTAAGATGTGGGTCGATTGAGTGAAGAAATTGGTACTGATGTGTCGGCAAACTCCAAAGCCGATACGTTTCTTCGTACGCAAAACTTTTAGCCATTTGGGACGCATCAGATTTCGTGAGAAAACTTCGAATGTATCTGTGATGTTGATGGCCCTTACGGGCCGCTTCATCTGCTTTTTCATTAGCCATAATGCCACAGTGAGCAGGTACCCACTGAAATGTTATGCAGTGGCCTGCGGCAATAGCTAAATGATGGATATACCCAATGTCCAGGGAAACTGGCTGGTGATTCGTTTTCTTCAGCAGGTTGGCCAGGATCTGCAGAGATGCTTTTGAATCGGTGAAGATAACCCAACGGCCGGCGGTTCGGCGCAGGATGTAAGAAACAGCTTCCTTAATGCCGTGAAGCTCAGCTGTTGTAGAGGAGGTCCTCCGCTGCAGCCGGTAAGAAAGGGCATGGCCTGTTGAGGGCACATAAAGGCCACAAGAAGAAGTTTCTTTAGTAGTTGAACCATCGGTGAAGATATGGGTGTATTGCGTATATTCTTCGATTAAGTAGGCGAGAGTAGCTTGCAGAAGTGCTGCCTGTGGCATGCGGCTCTTTGCATTCACACCTGGAACAGACTTCTTCACCTTTTGAGGAGAGAGTGTCCATGGAGGAAAGGCCAGAAGTAGTAGTTTCTGAGGCTGATTAATAGTAGGAAGGGGCAGGAGCTGCACTGCCTGGCCAAAGCTAGAGTTGCTGTGAGTTAGGTGGACACGGTGTAGGAAGTGCTTCTTCCCTTGCAGGACATGGCGGAGATGGGTACGCATAGTTTCCTGGGCGGCAATTACCTCTAGTGGGAGACATCCTGCCTCCGCTACTGTTCCTGATGCAGAGGAACCCTTTGGGAGGCCAAGACATATTCGCAGGCAGTTGTTCCGTGCGGCATTGAGAGTCTTATTGCTTGATGTAGATAACCTTTGAAGCACTGGTAGACAGTAGCGCAAGGTTCCTTCAACGTAGGCTTTTTCAAACAGAAGCATTGATCGGCAGTTGCTACCCCACCTTGTTCCCGCCATGAACCTGAACACTTGCGATGCTGCAGTAATCCTCGCACGGAGTTTTTTTGATCTGAGGTGACCATGACAGATTATAGTCGATACAACACCCAGGAATCACTGAGATCGTACATATGGCAGCGATCGTCCGCCTAGGAGCAGCGGATATCCGGTCATCGTTTTTCTTGTAAACGCCATAGCAACACTCTTTTCTGGCGAGAGACGAAGACCTCTGGAAGCCAGGTGCATCGAAATGTGCAATAGTGCTCTCTGAAGACGTTGCTGGGTAATATAGAGCGAACGTGACGCGGTCCAGATGCAGATATAATCAGCATATATTGTTATGCGGACCCCTCGTGGAAGGTGTCTTCTTATGTGAATAAGGACAATATTGAACAGGAGAGGGCTGAGCACCGCTCCCTGCGGTACGCCCCTCTCCACTGCGTGAAAACGTGTTGGACCGTTTGGAGTGGTAATAAAAATTTGTCGTTCTTTTAAATAATGCCCAATCCACTTGTATAGCCTTCCTCCAGGGCCAAGACTGCCAAAGGCTGCGAGAATTGCATGGTGAAAGACGGAGTCAAAAGCGGCCTTGATGTCTAGGAAAACGGCTGTTGGGATGTACCCAGCATGAAGGTACTCCTCAATTGATGAGACGAGGGCGATGATATTGTCAGTCGCAGACCTGTTTTGACGGAACCCGTTCATTTCTTGGGGGAACTCATTTCGGCTTTCTCGGCTTTTTGCGGTATACGGAGAATGGAAGGGTATTGTCGTTTCGGGACACGAGGACGTCCAAAAACGGGAGGGAGTTTTCTTGTTCCACCTCTAGCGTGAACTGAATGTCAGGTTCTACGGAATTTAAATGACGAAGGAAATTTTGCGTCTCAAATTTTTTGATGACGGCGAAGCAGTCGTCGACATACCTGAGGAAAGTCTTTGGTTTCGGGTGGAATGATTTGAGGGCTCGCTCTTCGACGTGTTCCATTGTTAAATTGGCCATGACGACAGAGATGGATGCTCCTATTGGTGTTCCTTTCACTTGTCGGTAAAATTTTCCGTTTGACGAGAAGTATGTGTTTGATAGGCTCAACTCCAGGAGGCGGCACACATCATTTACACTCAGCGGGGTTCGTGCGCTGAGTGTGTCGTCGCGTTGTAGGGCGTCACGGGTACCGGCCACCGCAAGCTTCACGGGGATGTTTGTGAAAAGGGACACCACGTCGAAGGAGCCAAGGCATTCGTCGGCCTCAAGGGTAGCTTGGGACACCAGTTCGATGAAGTGACTGGAACGACGGATATGGGTCGCTGTTTTTCCTGCCATTGGAGATATTAGTTTGTGAAGGTATTCTGACAACGAGCGAAGAGGGGAACACTGGAAGTCGACAATCGGGCGCAAAGGGATCCCCGGTTTGTGGACTTTGGGCAGGCCGTAGAAGGCTGGAGTCGATCCGTTGGTGCTCAATAACTGAAGGTAGAGGTTTCGGAAGGTGGGGTGTTTTTCGAATACCTCTTTCAATGTTTTATTTAGCCTTGCTTGGGTTGTGGTTGTGGGGTCCTTCAATTTTGCATAATCTTGACTGCTGAGTAAGGTGGATATTTTCTCTTCGTAGTCCCGTCTGTCCAGAACGACTGTTGAGTTGCCCTTGTCCACTGGGAGGATCACTATGTTGGTGTCTGTCTTGAGGTCTAGCAGGGCTTGCCTTTCGTCCGTATTTAGTTTTGATTCTTTTCGGTGTGCTTGCACTGAATTGAGTGCACCTATTGTTTTGAGCCTGACCTCTTCTCGTACACCAGGTTCCAGATGCCGGATACCGACTTCAAGCGCAGATACGATTGCTGGAAGGGGGGGTCTGTTAACCTGGAGGTTGAATTTCTGTCCCTTGGCTAGGATGGACGTTTCGCTGGTTGTGAGCATCCTGGAGGAGAAGTTGACGACCAGGTCAAAATGGTTCGGTGGGGGTTGTTCGGGGCGGCGTTGAAGTTTCGACAACTTCTCTGTCTGCTTGGTGTGGTGTTTGTCGGCTTCCGATGATGTGGTTTCCTTGGCAAATGCCTCGGTAGACGTCACTAGGTTGGGCATCTTGTGCTCGAGGTGTCGGCGGGCGAAGAAGGCGTCGATTTCTTTCTTCCTAATCATGTTACGGGACTCATGTATCCGTGCCGTGACTAGGTGCTGTTCCGCCTTGTTGATCATGTTTCGTCCTTCCGAAGCGGGGACCAGGCGTCGTAGTCGGCTGCTCCGGGGTACAACCTTGTGTTCCTTGCATATCTTGGCAAATTACAGGTGTGTTTTGAACACCGAGTTGCTTTGCATGGTCTTGATGTATTTCTTCGCAAACTGCATAGCTTCTGGCTCGAAGCCTGCACGGATAGATTGAAAACTACACATTTTGACAGGTTTACCGACAAGTGAAAGGAACAACAATGGGAGCATCCATCTCTGTCGTCATGGCCAATTTATTAATAGAACACGTCGAACAGCGAGCCCTCAAATCATTCCACCCGAAACCAAAGATTTTCCTCAGGTATATCGACGACTGCTTCGCCGTCATCAAAAAATCTGAGACTCAAAATTTCCTTCGTCGTTTAAACTCCGTAGAACCTGACATTCAGTTCACGCTAGAGGTGGAACAAGAAGACTCCCTGCCGTTTTTGGACGTCCTTGTGTCCCGAAACGACAATACCCTTCAATTCTCCGTATACCGCAAAAAACCCACTCAGGCCGGCATCTCCACTTCTCTTCGAACCAACCGACAGTCCATAAAGCATCAGTGGTGAACACGCCGTTCAGAAGAATTTAGACACACTGCAGCACAGAGCTTGACAGAAAAAAAGAACAACGCACGATATTCAAAGAACTCATCCAGAACGGCTACACAAAATAATTTATTCAAAAAACCATTCGAAGTCAAAAACACAACATTCGTCAAGAAATCAACGCACAAAGACCAACGCCACGACCAGAATACGTCACTTTACCTTATGTCGGAGGTGTCAGCAAAACCATCGCCCGAATCCTGAAAAAATCGGGTCGCCAGGTTGCGCACAAGCCCACAAACACTGTTGCGCTTGTCTACCTGTTCCCAAAGACCAACCGCTGAGAGAAAGAGCCCAAGGCATTGCCTACCAGATTCCATGCGCCGACGTCGACGCAAGCTACATTGGCGAAACCAAAAATTTAAAAGAAAGGTTTCGTCAACATAAGAACGACGTCCGCAAATTCGAAAGAGAGCGCAATCAAGTAGCCGAACATTCTGAGGACTCCGACCATAGAATCAACATTGAAGAGACCCGCATGCTCGGAGCCGAAACAAATTCCCACAAGAGGCTCCTTCTGGAATCCTGGCATATCCAAACCACCCCGAACAATATCAACCGCACAAAAGGAAACCTGCCCCGAGTATGTGCCCCGGGACTTCGCTCTTCAACGCAACGAAAAAAAGTGGCCATTCAGCACCTCCCTGCAGTGCGCCAGCGTGACTAACAGCCTAAACCCCCTCCCCCTCCCCCGCCTCTAGCGCGACACAGCTGTCGTTCTTTTCACCCCCTCCCCTCCATACTTAAAAGATGCTAGCTACTGCCCTCAGTCGCCCCTTATGAAGGAGCTGATTCGGCTTCGAAACGTTGGGTTAAAGTTAACATTTTGGTTGGAGAGGTGCAGTTTATTATAAGTCTTCAAACCCAACCAGACAGGTAAATCTGTCAAAATGTGTGGTTTTCAATCTATCCGTGCAGGCTTCGGGCCAGAAGCTATGCAGTTTGCGAAGAAGTACATCAAGACCATGCAAAGCATCTCGGTGTTCAAGATACCTGGAATTTGCCAAGATATGCAAGGAAAACAAGGTTGTACCCCAGAGCAGCCGACTACAATGCCTGGTCCCCGCTTCGGAAGGACGAAACATGATCAACAATGCGGAACAGCACCTAGTGACGGCACGGATACATGAGTCCCGTAACGTGATTGGGAAGAAAGAAATCGACGCCTTCTGCGCCCGCCGACACCTCGAGCACAAGATGCCCAACCTAGTGACGTCTACCGAGGCATTTGCCAAGGAAACCGCATCATCGGAAGTCGACAAACACCACACCAAGCAGACAGAGAAGTTGTCGAAACTTCAACGCCGGCCCGAACAACCCCCACCGGAACATTTCTGACCTGGTCGCCAACTTCTCCTCCAGGAAGTTCACAAACCGCCGAAACGTCAATCCTAGCCAAGGGACACAAATTCAACCTCCAGGTTAACAGACCCCCCCCCCCCCCCCCCTTCCAGCAATCGTATCTGCGCTTGAAGTCGGTATCCGGCAACTGGAACCTGGCGTACGAGAAGAGGTCAGGCTCAAAACAATAGGTGCACTCAATTCAGTGCAAGCACACCGAAAAGAATCGAACCTAAATCCGGACGAAAGGCAAGCCCTGCTAGAACCTCAAGACAGACACCAACATAGTGATCCTCCTAGCGGACGAGGGCAACACAACAGTCGTTCTGGACAGACGGGACTACGAAGAGAAAATATCCACCTCACTCAGCAGTCAAGAATATGCAAAATTGAACTTGAAGGACCCCACAACCACTACCCAAGCAAGGCTAAACAATACATTGAAAGAAGTATTCGAAAAACACCCCACCTTCCGAAACCTCTACCTTCAATTATGGAGCCCCAACGGATCGGCGCCAGCATTCTGCGGCCTGCCCAAAGTCCACAAACCGGGGATCCCTTTGCGCCCGATTGTCGAGTTCCGGTGTTCCCCTCTTCGCTCGTTGTCAGAATACCTTCACAAACTAATATCCCCAATCGCAAGAAAAACAGGGACCCATATCCGTCATTCCAGTCACTTCATCGAACTGGTCTCCCAAGCCACCCTTGAGGCCGACGAATGCCTTGTCTCCTTCGACCTGGTGTCCCTTTTCACAAACATCCCCGTGAAGATTGCGGTGGCTGCTACCCGTGACGCCCTACAACGCGACGACACACTCAGCGCACGAACGCTGCTAAGTGTAAATGATGTGTGCCGCGTCCTGGGGTTGTGCCTATCAAACACATACTTCTCGTCAAACGGGGAATTTTACCGACCAGAGAAAGGAACACCAATTGGAGCATCCATCTAAGTCGTCATGGCCAATTTAACAATGGAACACGTCAAACAGCGAGCCCTCAAATCATTCCACCCGAAACCAAAGATTTTCCTCAGGTATGTCGACGACTGCTTCGCCGTCATCAAAAAGTTTGAGACTCAAAATTTCCTTCGTCATTTAAATTCCGTAGAACCTGGCATTCAGTTCACGCTAGAGGTGGAAGAAGAAAACTCCCTCCCGTTTTTGGACGTCCTCGTGTCCCGAAACGACAATACCCTTCCATTCTCCGTATACCGCAAACCAACCCACTCAGGCCGGTATCTCCACTTCTCTTCGAACCACCCGACAGTCCATAAAGCATCAGTGGTGAATACGCTGTTCAGAAAAATTGAGACACACTGCAGCACAGAACTTGACAGAAAAAGAGAACAACGCACGATATTTAAAGAACTCATCATGAACGGCTACCGAAAAGACTTAATTCAAAAAACAATTCGACGTCAAGAACACAATATTCGTCAAGAAATCGACGCACAAAGACCAACGCCACCACCAAAATACGTCACTTTACCTTATGTCGGAGGTGTCAGCGAAACCACCGCCCGAATCCTGAAAAAATCGGGTCTGCAGGTTGCACACAAGCCCACAAACACTGTTGCGCTTTGTCTACCTGTTCACAAAGACCGGCCGCCGAGAGAAAGAGCCCAAGGCATTGTCTATCAGATTCCATGCGCCGACGTCGACGCAAGCTACATCGGCGAAACCAAAAATTTCAAAGAAAGAATTCGGCAACATAAGAGCGACGTCCGCAAATTCGCAAGAGAGCGCAATCCAGTAGCCGAACATTCCGAGGACTCCAACTATTGAATCAACTTTGAAGAGACCCGCATCCTCGGAACCGAAACAAATTACCACAAGAGGCTCCTTCTGGAATCCTGGCATATCCAAACCACCCCGAACAATATCAACCGCACAAAAGGAAACCTGCCCCCCGTATATGCCCAGGGACTTCGCTCTTCAACGCAACGAAAAAAGTCGCCATTCAGCACCTCCCTGCAGTGCGCCAGCGTGACTAACAGCCTAAAACCCCTCCCCCTCCCTCGCGTATGACAAGAGCGAAAAAACTGCCGCAGTGCGTGCAAAAAATGTATCGACCGCAACGGCGATTAGGGGGAAGATTAAGAAGAATGTCCAACAGTTAATACCATCTATTATCTGTGGAAAATATACATTCCTTTCAATTTTTGAAAGAACTGGAGACCTTATTTTTGGGATGACCCTCGTATCAAGCTAGCCGGTGCTGTCTCTAGAATACGGTGTGAACTGATAATTCAAGTAATATTAGCCTGCGAGTTCAAGAGCGTCGCTTTGAAAATGCAGGAAATTAGTGTTTAAGAACAAAACCTTGAGCAAACCGTGGCAAAACTTTTGAGCGCATTGCGTAAAGTTTGTGCGGAATATACGACAGTTCATTCAGATATACCGCAGCATGTGAATGAAAGCCGAATAATTATATTGCGAAACGCTTCTTTTTGTGTGCACTAGGCGAAGGAGGCTAGTTTGTTCACAGACATACCTTCGATAAGTTCGGCTGTTCTTTATTCAAAACATGAAGTTCGAAAATTGCTCCAATGAGCTTGCTGAATCAGCTAGATTGAACTTTATTTCAAAAGTATTGAGCAGAGAGGGTAAAGGATAAGTGAGAGGGCACTAAGGACATGAACTTAGCCAAAAGTCATTGCAGCAGTGAGGTCATAGGACAGCGTGTGTTTTTTTTTCATTTCGGCTGTTGATCAAAGATAAATTACCAGTGTTATGATTTCTTAGCTGAAAGACAACTGATTATAAAGTATAAGAAATCGTAATTACGAACCACCACTGAGATTAAAACGACCTACTGCGGATATCGCATACGTTCCTCTAAGAACTCAGCAAAGATAGCAAATCGCCAACCGTCTATTTTGGAGTGTATTTATGTTGCGTTTAAGCAAACTTTATGTGTAACTAAATATATATGAAGGATGGCCTAGGAGTAAAGCGCTACCAGACCCTGATTTGGCCACGCTGGTCTAATAATTGGCCACAACCTCCTCTATGACTAAAAGAGTTACAGGTTTCATTGGGGAGATATAGCAGAGAAATTTGCCTTGTAGTGGGTGTTGTCAGGCTGTTGGTGATGGTGTAAACTAACCTTGACAGATTTCACCAGTGCCACCCTTGAGCAAAGCGGCGGACGTGAAACGTCCTGTAATATAGCATCATGCCATGAGGAACATGATAGAACCGTGAGGACTGCTCTTGTCCCAGAACCCTTTTTTGTATATCTATGACACAAAGACTGCCTGAGCCTAGACCCCTATTAAGAAATTGAGCAGAGAAGGGTTGCGGCGATGGGGGCTCGTTATGACATAAAACGGAAAAGTCACTGAACGTGAAGACATATAGGCGGCTGTTGCTTTTTATTTGTGGTGTTGATCAGAGAAAAATTAGTTCTGGAATCATTTCTTGTTTGAAGTATAGATATTAAAAATGAGAACAACGACAAGGTGGCAATTGTAGTATAACGGAAAAGTTTAAATACGCCACTATAGCCAAGGGTGCTACGGCTGAATACTCTAAGGGTTGGATAATTGGATTATACGCCACATAGATACACTCGAAAGTACGAGCATGGGCAGCCTTCACCACAGCGCACTTGTTAGAGAATTTTTCACGCAATATAAAGAAAAAAAGTCGAGCGGTGGCAACTGCAACAACTCCGTTCAAGGGAACGCTCCTATCTTCCATTTATAAATCCATACATCGAGCGTACCTCAGGTATCAGTACTGGGGCCTCTTCCCTTCATTGTCTACACAAACAACATTCCTAAAAGCATTTACCATTCACCTATCAGACTTTTCGCAGATGACTGCGTCCTTTATCACAAAATAACTGACCACACTGATTCTATTAATTTCAAGAAGACTTTACAAGCATGCCTAACTGGTGCAATAAATTGTTCATGTGACTAAATGCTAACAAATGTTAAACAATGTATGTATCACGTCGCACTAACTTCACTGCCAACACATTGACTTAGTTTCTTCGCGACAATTTCCTTGAATCCGTAACCTATCATGGCATATGCACGTCGAACACTTCACTAATAACGCTAACCGGGTTCATGGATACTTACGTCGAAATTTCTTTGCTGCGCCTCTGCCGATAAAAGTTACACTCTACGAAACATTAGTACGGCCAAAGCTAGAACATGCATGCGCAGTATGAGATCCCTGTCAAATCACACTAATTAACACACTTGAATCCATTCAAAATCGCGCAGCACGTTTCATTTTATCTAACTAATCCCGTCACGCCAGCATTGCTTCCATGAAAAGCACCCTCACCCTGCCGGACCTTTATTCGTGCTATAAATGTTTTCGACTTTGTCTGTTCTATAGAATGTATCATCACAGCCCTGTATTAAATGGTTATCTTTTTGCTCGCCTATCATACATATCGTCCTCTTCTGACCGCAGGTTTAAAGTCGCTGTTCCCTTTTCCAGAGCAAAAGTGTGGCATAATTTTTTTATTCCCTAAACCAGCGCAGAATGTAAATTCCTTCCTCCCTCCATCGCTGCCATTTCTGACATGTACAATTTCAAGACTATTGTATTTTCTGCCGTTTTGTAAAATATTATAATATAACACGCACTGCTTATTTTATGTACCTTACCAGTACTTTCGTTACTGCCTTTTGGGCCTGGAAAGTATGCGAAATAAATAAATAAATAAATAAATAAATAAATAAATAAATAAATAAATGAAACAACATGTGGGGGTTGTGCGTTCTTATTCATGCACCTGTAAATCATGCTATCATTTCATGTAATTTCTAGTCAATTATATTTCAAGCATCACTTATGTATAATCTGATTTCGCATTGATCAGCAGCAAAAACAAATCGCTTATTCTTCAGCGGCTTTCAATGACTTCGCTTCCTTCATATTTTAAAGGTGTTGTGTACATTTCGTGGTGCAATCAGTTAGCATGCGAAAAATAAACGAATTTTGACAGTGCTGACCTGTTCTATTTTGACTTTTCTGCAGTATATGTCGGCTTCTCTGTTCATTAACCTAGTTATTTTAGCTCGCTGAAAAAAGGCTTCCAGAGAACCTCCCGAGGCCAAGAGGGTGCTACCCACGCTCACTAGTAGCATTTACTGACACCTGACGTTAGGCCAGGGCACTGTGCTGCTGTTTCAGCGGCCCAGCGAAGTGGATGGGCATTTCCGCTGCCACCGTAAGTTATAAAAATGGCAATTTGCTGGCTACTCAAAAGTATTGAAGATATCAATGCCAGGTTTTGTTTTCTTTTTGCTGAAAAAAGCGACCTTAGCCAGTGCACGAGCGCTGTGCCCAGCCCAACGGCATAGGTTTTATCCGTATGATGCGGCCAGAATTCCAGCGGCTTCAGCATTGACAAAATAGCGTTTTTATACTCTGAACACTTGTATATATGGCTTCATTGTTAAAAGTAGCTCAATGGGAAGTCAACGAACGCAAATAAACACAAGTGCAGGCGCAGAGCCTGCCCAGCTTTCGGTGCAGATTTCTATGGCGATACTACTCTCGAGATAGAAATCTCTAAATACAGCGAAGAGTTTTTAATGAAACATCTTCAGATTCGATTAAATTACTACGGTAATTAACTGGTCCTAGTTGATTTGTGATCTTACCCAGAGGGGGCAAGAGTATGTCGAAGTACGAAACCTCATTTTGAATCAATAACCTTTATTGTCATATTACAAACAAAATTCTTGCGTACAACGCCCTTTGCTTGCTTATGATAGGGCTGCGGGGCTTTGTTTAAACGCAAGCTCCACTGCGACGTAAAAACGGTGCTGGTAGCAGCCCGTTCACACCCTTCCAATTATAGCGTTTCGAACGGCTACGAGGAGTCACGCTCAGAGCGACCATCCCAGGCTGCGAAATGTTTGAGCGCATGGCTGTGAGAGCTAGCCAAGCTTACACTCTTGACCAGAGGAGCCAGTCACTGACGGACAGCGAAGCAGGGCCCAAGCAGAGATGGAGTAGTAGCGGCTCCCTGAAGTTTACGCCGCTGTAGAGCAGTAGGGTAAAGTCAATCACATCGGTCGCACTCTAGACACAAAGGAAGAGGGAATGCTAAATGCCGGCACGACGCTGAATGACCGCCTTTACATAAGCTGATGCCACGGTGCTTGGTTCAATGAGCGCACAGCGTATACATGTTCTGCAGATAGCGAAACGCTTGTGGCTCCTCCAGTGAGCGTTGAAGGCTGCAGATGCCGGCTTTGTAAAAGGCGGTTGTACCATTCAGGAGCCAAGAAGGAGAGCTTGAAAGTCAAACGTGTCTTCGCCGCCTAAAAATGTTCTGTTCACGGAGTAAATCCTTTAATGTGTGATCTTGCCGCAAATCGGAAGCAGCCAGCGAGATATGTTGACGCATTACGCATTCAAACCAGTCACTGACGTACAGCGAAGCAGGACCCAAGAAGAGGTTGATTGGTAGCGGATCTCTGAAGTTTACGCCGCTGTGGAGTGGTCGGGTAAGGTCATTCAGATCGGTCGCACTCTAGACATGAAGGAAGAGGGAAAGCTAAATGCCGGCACGACGCTGAATGACCGCCTTAACATAAGCTGATGCCACAAAAGTACACCCTATCGAATGGCGTGGCCGTATCCAATTGCTGAAAGTAAGCTATGCGGTCTCTACAAAACGCACAAAAAATCATCGCTTCGCAGCCAGTGCCTGAACGATGCTTTTGGCGACACTGTTGAATAAATTGTCTTTAAAATCTCAGCGCAAACAGCCATATAAAGAGGTGTATTCAGGCAAGCTTGAAGTGGCTCTTTTAGGCATGAATTTAATGGCATTGATGACCAAGGAGGACACATCTCTTGATACAGAATTCAATACAGATCAAGAGCAGTGTGGGTAAACATTACGCCATTGAACTAGTGAGTCCTGGAGTTCGGGACTCCACAAATTACGAAAAAGACAATATCAAGACCAAGGACTCGAGCCCCGCTTTAATATTATTCGAATTTCGGCCGGTAAATAGAAAACCTTAAAGTCCAGCATTCATTCAGCACAATCAGCACATTTTGGTTACGTATGTGCGTGAGAAAGTTCGCAGCGCCAATTTTTGTTTTGTTGCACTTCTCAGTTCCTGATACGAAAGTAAAAGCTTGTCTACGTTTAGGCGTAACTCATATATGTTTATCGCTCACGTAGGCTTCTCTCTCGGCATATTTCCGCTGTCGAGATTTGTATAAAAATGTAGAAAAATTTGGAAAAGTAAAAATGCTGATATGTCAGAAATATTCTGCAGCCATCTCAATCCCGCCGTGCAATGTCAGCCCAGACCAGGTGATTACCTACGTCTTGTTGCTTTACATTTCTCGATTGACGTCCGTGTAAGATGAAATAGAAAAAAATAGGATCACTCAAAATACGGCCCCGAGGTTCATTCGCATTACTACAACCTCACAAAAATCTTCCAACTGCGCTCAAGACTGTCGAGTGTATGTGGTAAGGTTATCTCAAAACCTGTCAGTCGCACTAAAATGCGTGCGGCCGAAACCGACAACTGTTTTTTTTCCGAAATGCTGATTCCCTGTTATTTCCGCCAGGAAGTTGTTATCGGTGTAATAGTGTAATCTCGCCCATTAAGCAGTCTTCCTGCTGGACAAAAGCCTACTACTTTCTGTTTTTGGCTATCTGACGATACCGCAACATGACTGCATTTTTGTGTTTCTAGTTTTGCAAACAAGAGATGTTTAAAATACCTAGCTATGTCCATTTACGTCACAGCTTCTGATCACTGGAATTATTCAAAATGAGCTTAAAAGACGTTGTGTTTATGCGACCGCCAAAAAAAATTATTTTTTTTCTGCTAAATAATTAGCCCGTGAAGGGGATGAACGCAAATAATGCTCTTGAAAGTAGGCTCAGAAATAGCGGTGAGTACAAGTATTGAAGATGTTACTTTGGGGAAATTTGATCAGCTTCCTACTGGAGTATTGGGAGTTAGTTTAGACAAAAAACGCATCTTTAGCATTGGACAAGCATGGTCACCTTTCACAGGCAAAGAATTTCGGCTTCCTGCCGCAGATTGGCATCCAACCTACTGTCTGGTCTGAGAGCGCATTTTGACGGAGATGATATACATAATTTCTTCTGCTTAATTTTGGTTCACAAGAAAAATGAATTATATTCACAAGTTTGCCGGAATCTATTTGGTGCGGTATTGAGCAGAATACGAAGACTCTCAAAAGAGGGTAGCTTACGCTTGACACTTGCACGATGAATATTGAATGTAATTCAGAAGTTAGTAAAATTTTCAGTGACATATGTCATCCAAATTCTTCTGGGTGGTCGAACAACTCTGGCTCAATAAAAGTGTACTACTCATTGTAGCAGCAGAATCGGCACATTTGGGCCACTGTCAGCTCGTCTACTCGCAGACTATTCGTGTCAGCGGTTGCAGTCTATGCTCTCCGACTGCATGGTCTGAAGTACATGCTGGTACACCTCACATTAACTTCTAAAATCAATTAAGCCACAATGCTGTTATTTATAGTGTCATGTTCTTAAGCATTCAGTTGTATTTTGTGGATGTGAGGCAACCTCTACCCTTTTTTTTTTAAAAACTCAGGGCCCTGTCCCTCTCCTTTGAGTCTCTTAGCCACATTAAGTGAAAATGATGGGTTAGTTACTTCGAAAACTTTGTTAGCTACCTGCAAAATAAAATGTTATTATAGAAAAATAGTTAGTCTACAAACATGTGCATTTAAAGAATGTGTGAGGTGATAAAGAAGCTATGACAGCATATGCATTGTTTTGGCACAACCCGCGTAGTTGTCTGGCATGAGCAGTGCATTTGAGCAACGCTTGCGGTTGGGCAAGTTGGTCTTCCAGGATCTTTGATGAGCCAGCACAAAAAGACGAAGCACTGGAGTAGGAGGAGGACTATGTGGACGGAAGCGCTGTTGTAACTTTTGTTGGTTGTTTTTCTTCGCAACCTTTGGCTTTTTTTTTATAAATAGTAGAAAAGAGCTTTGCAATGTTTGCTGGCTCGTGTCTGTTTCTCTCTTGTTGGCTGAAAAAAAAAATTATCCTACTTGTCACAAGATTTTTGCCTGCTTTGGTGCCTCCTGCTAAGTTTTCTGCGTCACGGCTCCTGACAGAAAAATATAATATACGTTGTCTCCATTTATTTTAAAGAAGAGCTGACAGTTCAGCGGTTCGAACCACTTCTACTCTAATCCGCTGTCTTTTTGCGTTGGTTCATGAAACAACAAGGGTAGTGTGCACAGCGGCTAATCATAACGCAGATCAAGAAAAAAAATCCTTCCTCTAGCGTAAGCCTAACGAATTGTTATTCTAAGCTTGTCGTTAGGAGGAAACACAATATGTTGTGCTTGTGCATTAGTGCTACATCAAAAAAC
Source organism: Amblyomma americanum (assembly GCF_052857255.1). NCBI lineage: Eukaryota > Metazoa > Arthropoda > Arachnida > Ixodida > Ixodidae > Amblyomma > Amblyomma americanum. The sequence goes on along the minus strand of NC_135502.1, from coordinate 144,156,366 downwards.
AGTACCTTGCGATTATTAACGAGTACAGCGGGACCTACACGACGTGCACGCTGTGAACGGGAAAAGATGAGCAAATGCCACTTGTAGGTGCCAGCCTGTTTAGGCGCACTGCTGAGGCCGGAGTCGGCGGCGCGGTCGGAACACTGCAGCGATGATAAAGGGAAGAGGTCAAATCGCGTAAGGGTGCGCTTCAGGCACAGCTGTCATGTCAAGGGGCGCTGCTTACCTCCGCTCAGTGACTATCTCTGCACGCACTGCCTTTCTTCATGCCTCTATTACGTGCATGCCGTAATAATGCCAGTAGCGGAACAAATATTCCTTCCCAGTTCTCTCAACGCTTCAATGCATATTGGTTAGCTTCTTGCTACTAATCGTAGTTGTGAAACTTCCAGGCAAGTGTTCCCGGCCAGTGTGCTAGTGAGTGAACTCGCACTCACTCCTGCTTCCAATGACACCTCCAAACCGCGCTGTTACTTGGTAGGCTGCTGCAGTTTGGCTGCACATTGCGGTAGGGCTCCCGTTCGCGGGTGATGCGCCGTTGAGAGCCCGTAAATTTACAGCGCGTCTTCTCGTTTCTTTCCTTGTAGGAGCGACAGAAAAGGGCCCTTAACGAGTAGCTCCTACACGCCCACGCTGCTGGTCGTCGACCGGAGCCTGGAAAGAGTTACGGCATGTTTACGGACCGCAGGCTCGTTACGAGGCGCCCGCGAGACACGTCACAAGCCACGCCATCGTGCTTTGCTGTCTTCCCTTCTGCCGGATTGGGCTGTATGAGTCGGCAACTTTCGCTGTCTTTTGGAGGAAATGAAAACTGCACAAGAGGCGGGAATCTTTCACGAGTTCGCATCCCTCCAGTTCGTATTGCGTGAGCATGCGAACACGTAGGGTGCAGGGAGAAATCCGGGGTCTTTTTTACAGAGAAGCGACAATGCGACAATTGCGTGAGGTCTAGATTTCGGAGGAAATCTTTCTACCGCTTTGACTTCGATTTTCTCAGGTTAAAATCACGATTAAACCCAAGATGTTGAAAACAGGGAAAATGTGGCAGCATTCTGTGTTGGAGACGAAAAAAAAATAGCAACGCTTGACTTAAATGACTTTGTGACGCATGGTCATCGAATGCTAGTACGGGAATTTCCCTGAGTGGTCCCTGTGACAAACTGCAGTTGTGTACACAACCTAGATTGCATCAAAACCTGCATCTTTTGTTCTTCAGAATAACAAACTTGTAGCGAGCACCGTATTGTGGAAGAGGTTAGTATATCGGATTGTGTATATAAGCCAAAACTTGCTGCGAGAGATGTGACCGTCCGGGAGACACAATGAGAAACTCTGAACGGGTACACCAAAGTATCGCAGTTGGGACGGCGCATACTGGTGGTCTGATGTCCTAGAGGCAATGAAGCAAACTACGCTTGTACATTAATTGCAAAAACGTACGCCAGGCTTCGGAAAACAGGGATGCCACGACCGGCAGAAAAACGGATTGTTCTGACAAACGCGCAACGAAGCAATAAAGGCTCGAAAGCCACAATAATTTATATGTACTGCTACCACCAAAAGCAACTCATCTTCAGAATGTGAAAAAAAGAAACGAGAACCTACGGAGTTGAGCGAGGGCCTCTGCCCCTAAGAGGATCCAGAAATCTCACCCACATTGAGCGCGACCGTTATTAATATCTTAAACGGGACACAGAAAAAACATCCCTGAGAGCCTCACTTGAGGAAAACCGGCATAGCTTTAAGACGATTGCCACGAATGAACGGGTTTCAATGCGGACCAGAGTCCTTTAGCACCACCTTATTTTTTATTATTATATTGTTCGGTTAATGGCGTTCGATGAATACAGATTACAGGGGCTTACTCGCAGGCTACGAGAAGAGATCGGCGCAAGCCGGTTCGTTAAATAGTTCAAGAAAAGTAACAAGTATGACAGTACAAAAATGTAAAATTAGTGAAACTGCTTGAAGGTCTGGCTACATCCTACCAATAGTTAACTGTTTCCGTCTTGGTTCGGTTGAGCAGATGCGTAGTTTGGTAGCGTGTCTTCCTGATATTGGTGAAGCTCTCATGAATCTCACGAGTAGAATTACAAATCTGATCCTTCATTTGCTGCGCTGCTTCTACTGCTGATAGTTAACGAGATGTATGTCTTTTCTTGACATTTAGTCAGCGCCAGCAGGCTTCTACCGCGTCATCTGCTTCGACCCATGTTTGACGCTGAGATGGCAAACATCGGCGCGGGAAGTGTGTAGAAAAGTCGGCCTCTGAGCGTTGGTCCTTTTAATGCGCTCATTGCAGTATCAGATAAAGCGTCGTGCACTATCGACGCTCTTCTACATTCAAGTGGGCTTAAATTCACCTAGTGCGGTAGGTGGAGTTTGTTTTGTGCTGCGTTCAAGCATGCGCTGGCACAGTCCAACTTCTGTAACGCTGCAAACTTTCATGCGTTCCAGAGTTAGCAGCTGCATACACAGCTTTGTAATGACACACAACACATGGCTTGCTGCGTAATTTCACCCCTTGAACGATAATGTTCGGTGTGCATCCGCGCAATTCAACATCAACGTTTCTTACCCAACGGAGCTGCCAGTGTTTATTTTTCCTTTCTTAGCGTCCAGCTACACATTTTAAAAGAGGCGGAAGTCTGCTGTTGCAGATATTGCATAGTAAACAGTCGACATTACAAAACAGAAAAGAAAGCGTATATTGTTTGCCATATTTCAAGCAAGGACGAATATTTTTAACTTTCCTACTCGCGATGTTGTTGAACAGTTCATGCTGCCATGAAAAGTGCGCTTGGCTAAAGAAAGAGCATCCGTTTTTGAACTTTCATCGCGTGGATACCGATTGCAGGAAGCCAGATGAACTGAAACATCCCCACATCAGTTTTTATACAAACTGTATATTACATCACAACGTGGCATTAACGCGGCTGTCGTGCATTACATTGGTGAAGGTATCGCAGCTGGAACGCCTTGAGGTTTTGCCAGAATGGGACTAAGGAGGGCTCTCGGCGTTCCGCAGGCTGATCCAAACAATGCAGTAATGTATGAGTCTCAATCGAAACCTCTTTGGCTAGCCGCTTCACAAAGACTTTTGCTGCAAATTCGCCGCCACAGAGAGACTGTTGCCGGGAGAGCGCTTCTACAGCGCCTTCGAAAGAGATCTGAGTCCCGGGCGTACTTGGCCTTAAATACTCTTCGTTCTCTGGGTCTCGACCTTCGAGATCGACCTAAGACGTTGAAGCCACCTTGGTCCTTTCCGAGCCTCGATTGTTCCTTGACAATTCCCCACGTTCGCGCTAAGCGGAATTCTCCTTTAGCGGCAATGCGTTCGCTCGTACTGGAACATCTTGAGACCGAATATGTCAGTCATCTTCAAATTTTTACAGACGGCTCTGTGGACAAGGTCAGAGGATCTAGTGCAGCTGCTTTTCATATTCCGTCTTTGAACATATTCCGCTTGACACATATAGATTAAATGACGAGGACAAATAATATTTGCATCTTGTGTTGTGCCCTTTCACGAGCGGTTTCTCTACACGGATGACTACTCTAACTAGCGAGCTGCTTGCTCATACCTTTTCAAGAAGAAGGAGAAGCTGTGACGAGCAATGCAGGGAGCAGACTTGCTGGGTCGATCGCTCACTGTTAGGGCATCAACGGCGCTCCATTTCTGCGATAAACCTAAAACAGAGATGGTGAAGCCGATATTGAACGCGGGAGTGGGTCACGTGCTGCCATGTTTGTATTCTCTCTGGTCGCCGCGGCACTTCCGCCGGAAGACAGGCAAATATTGAATCACGCGAGACAAAAAACGGTAGAAAATTCACGATCCCTTCCATCGAGCGAGCATGCAGGAAGTGCAGGTCTAAATTTTAATACCACCAAGCTGGCGGTTATGCTACGCTCAGCACTATTCTAAGGCACTTTTTCTTTATATCGACAGTATGTATGACCGAGTTGCGTTAGCCGGGGAAGTGGCGATAGCGCTGGCAGCCACTCACTCTGACGCCACGTTCATAATTTCTGATTCTCAACGGGCCTGTCTAAATTACATAAGGGCAAGAATAGCTTCGCGTGAGAGCAAAATTTTAGGAAACGCGCAACATAGCTCAGTCCAGGGAACAAAACAACTCGTATGGTTGCCTGGACACCAGGGAATAGATGGGAACGAGGCTGCTCACACAGCCGCCCGAGCGTCTCTCCCCCGGAATTTCTCTGAATTCCCAGACTCTGTCGGGATTCCTGTACAGAATTTGTTTTCGACTTCTACTGACATCACAGCATATCTGAGTCTGAGTAGGCAGACATTCTCAGAGCCCTCCAAGGGCCCTCTTGTAACTGAGAAACTACACCTCAGAAGGCTGAATGCGGGGCCATTTCTAAGCTCCACGAATTTAAAACATAAAGCTCAGTTTTTCGGGCTACTGTAAGTTTTGTGACACGTGCGCAGACGCATGCCATATCGTATGGGCCTGCCAGAAAAACCCGGAATTAAAGAGAAAAAATTAGCCAAAGATAGAGGGCTGGGAGGCGACCCTGTCTGACTGCTTGGACCTGGAGTCCCAGAGGGCTCTGCTTCAGAGAGCGAGGGGCAGTGGCTACCGCCAATGGTTTCTCGGAATATGGACTATATACCACCCAGGAAATGGAGCGGCAAAACCCTCCACTTTCCTCCAGAACCCGCCCAAGTGCATCCAATAAAATTGTAACCACCACCTACCGACAGTACGAGGATTCAGTCCTAAATATACAATTGAGGTGGCGTCACCTAGCAAAAGCTAATTCAAAATTAAATGTCTGCCACCGAGGGAAGCAAAATACGATAACAAAAGAAGACAAACTGCGAAACGGTTCAGCGAAATAAAGTGGAACCAATGTTGAAGAGTTTTCGTTTTCAGCCCAACAGGTTAATGCCAGTTCTTTTTTTTTATTTTTGGGCTGCTCATACTGGTATTCGAACTGAGAAGACAGCTCTAGTCGCCAACCTTTTGTAACGTAGATGTTCCGTATGTGTATTCTATATGGCCACTTTTTATTTGTTCCATGTGTTGACTAAACGCCACCCTCAAACATTGTCACGCGCATCTTAAATGCTGCAGTTGCCGTAGCCGATCTCACAATGAGAGCCTGGGGTTTCTGCATATTAATATCGACTACTCTTCGCACGAAACTTGGACATTATTGCCATAAAACTTTGACCGCAGCTATAGCCAGCACCCTGATATTGGAAGATGGCTTCAATACGAAATTATTGTCTTCAATCGGACTTACGATCCTGACGAAAAACAGGCAGGATTTTGTAGCGGCAGTGATATTTGTCATATTTCATATTTGCTATGAAAATAAAAGTTGCGTGTCGTAGCTATGTTCATTTAAAGAAAGAGTATTCAAATGGTCCCTTATCGACTTATTACCACGCCCTAATTACAAATAAACTTTGGCTGAAAACGCAGGATTTCAAAACAGAAATGTTTGCAAAATTTGATCTCATATTCCCGTTACGGGCCATTATCGGAAGCCGACTATGTTTAGAGGAAGGGGTCGAGGATCTCGGACGTCAAGCTGCACTACAAGTGATTTCTAAACGGTCATTTCAGAGTCCTTCTTGGTTTCGGCGTAAGTGACGCATCCCAGTCGAATGCTGTAATATAGGGAGGTATTCGTTTCCAAATTTAGTTTCGTCTGCAATGAAAATCTGTTTGGGAATTGAATGTACATTAATCTTGCCGCCTAGATGCACAAAATACAGTTTCGATTGAAACAAAAATGTGACGTTGTTGGGCTAAGTGCAAATTGAACCACTACTCGGAACTGGCCAGACTACTTGCATACACCGTTGAGTAAACACTTCCAAACTTCCTATACCATCGGTCGCACGTGAGCCTCGAAGATTCTAGTCTCGTCCAGGAAACCTACGAGTGACACACACACTGCGCATAAAGTTTTTCGGTCGTTTTCATGCGGGATTAAGAGAGCAGTCCCAAAAAAACTATAACCAAACACTGTCTCAACATGCCTGGCTCGTATGTGCAATGCCTTAACCACGAATCCTTTTGTGACATGGAATTTTGCTTTGATAGGGCCTTCTTTTCGGGCAGTGTGCATTATGATTAGCGATTATTACGAAGAGTACATAGAAGACAACAGAGAAATTTGTCATCTGGGTACAGCAAGCTTAATTTTGAACCTTTATTTACTTAGTCTTCAATAAGCTTATAGGATATCCGCTTTCCTAGCTGTGGAAACACGTTTGGTGAAATTGCTTTGAATATTTAATGCATCGGGTACAGCTACAGCTGCACAGGGGATTCGGTGCTTTTTAGCGTATTGCTTTTCAAGCGGTTAACCAAGTTAATGACCTTAACACGCCGGATCCTATTATTGTTTTCACAACTCTCAAACGACGTGCCAAGATGCATTGCGCGCAGCAATTAACGTCTGCCGCCCGTGAAATTCAACTAGGATCAAGGAGCCTTTGAAACGGGAAGCCCTTCCCTCTCTTAGTTTACCAGAGTGGCTACGCTTCGGTACACCATCCCTCTATTAGGGCGATTTACATATTTTTTCTCCTTATTTTAGGTATTTATTTATTTAAAAAATGATGCAGGTCTTTTACAGTAGGCCTAAGCATAAGGGGCTTAAACATGCACACCGAAAGCCAGGAATCATAAAGCAAATGCGGTTTAAAGGGATGGGTTAATCAAACAAATACCCCTCTTAAACTACAAAATTCAAAGTTTAAATCCAAAATATATATGGTTACAGTTTCTGATGCAACAATACAAGCTATGAAGATAAAAACATAAAGATACTTGAGTATCACTAAGAATAAGGCGCTAGCAAAAAATTGCATTCAAAGACTCAGTGCTGTTGGGAAGGTTTAGTAACAACTTTTTGTAATCATCTACCGTCTAGGGGATAAATGAGTTCTTATATGCGGTAATTCTAGCTCTGAAAGGTGTTAATGATAGCTCAAGTCAATTTTTGGACGCGTTTTAAGAGGTGGTAATACTAAACACTACCTGTGCTATTACTAAAACAGGCCACTCAATACGTTAAACTCCAGTAATCCAGCAACCAGCCCTCCACGGCAGGTTGTTTCAAGCTGCGAATACGAGTGTTCGTAGTCCTACAAATCCTTGCAACGGTATGATTTGAAATTTCAATGAAATTTCAAAGCAACTTAAGGACCCTCTGTTCGATTAGTCACGCTATCATATCACATGCACTTTGGCTTTAAATTTATGCGTTCTCGTAACTGTCTATTAACATTTAATGGAACAGAAATGTGAATAGAATCTACGTACCTTTTTACTCACTGGTTTATGGGAAAACTGCGAGGTCTATTCTCAGAAGCTTCCTGTAATTACTCAGAGGAGTGTAGTTTTGTTTTCGAAAGGCTTTAATATGAGCTTTCAATCCTTGTGGAACGCTCAATCCTTAATAAATTGTTTTATATTGAATGATATTTACGCGCAAGAATTTCGGATAGCGATATTTTCTAATTTAAACAATTTTAGGATGATCTCCATATTTATTGAAGCTAAATAAATATCTTTTTATAGAAAGGGCACTCTATGATCACGAAATCTGTATCAGAGACTTTCTGTTAGCCCACCGTGAGTTGCTCCTTAACGGTGTGAAAGAACACCCTGAAATGCACTCTAGTATTTACATCTTTATTTTGGGCTGCAGGAAAAAAAAATTGATCAAAAAAAACTTTTGTAGATTTTGCTTGCCAACGTTACGAATCTTATAACGAACATGTCTTCTGAATTTGGTAATCATTGAGTTGAGTTGAGTGGTTGTAAACTACCGGTGGGATTAGCCTTGCAGTTGCTGCCGGCAATTGCTCCACCGTAGCGACACTTAAATAGAAATCACAGAAACACTGTCCGCAAAAACCCAGATAGACACTCCTGAGGTCACCATGTGGAGGCCAAATCCGTGTCCTGCGGGTAAAGTAGAAGAAGGCGAGAAGCATCCCTTCTACTCGACTGGCTCCCGCGCGGGAAAACAATGTCCTGAAGAGAACTGTGAATAACTCCTGCCTTCTTGAGGGATCCGAATAACACAGCCCGTTCCGCGTTGTACAAAGTACAGCACAAGAGGTAATGTTCTATGTCACCACACACCACACGTTGAACACAATGGTGACAACGCTAGGCCAGTCTTATACATCCACGCCGGCGTACGAGCAGAATCCGTGCGAACGCGGTGCAGCAAAGTGGCTTGGTACCTTTTGAGACCCTTGGTCACACATGGCTGATGAGGAGAGCTCCACAAAAAACTGAAGTGGCATAACACCACATCTCTGAACATTTGCTTGACTTCATGATGGACTCCATGTACGGGAATCCCGGAGAGAGATGTATGGGCGAGGTTGTCTGCTATCTCATTGCCTAAGACACCTATGTGGGAGGGCACCCATTGAAAACGTATAGAGAAGCCTTTGCTATGTAGATTCTGCACCAAACGTAGGGATCTAAGACTCAAGGCATCAGTGGGGAACCCGTACTCTAACCTTTGAAGGGCAGATTTTGAATCTTTAATTATGACAGTACGTTGAGGCGTACAACACCGTAGCTTCTTTAGAGCTGCCTCAATGGCAAAGCTTTCGGTCATTGTGGAGGACACGACTCTAGTAAAACGAACAGACTAATCATACTTCAAAGACGGAATATGAAATGCAGCTGCACTAGATCCTCTGACCTTGTCCACAGAGCCGTCTGTAAAAATTTGAAGATGACTGGCATATTCGGTCTCAAGATGTTCCAGTACGAGCGAACGCATTGCCGCTAAAGGAGAATTCCGCTTAGCGCGAACGTGGGGAATTGTCAAGGAACAATCGAGGCTCGGAAAGGACCAAGGTGGCTTCAACGTCTTAGGTCGATCTCGAAGGTCGAGACCCAGAGAACGAAGAGTATTTAAAGCCAAGTACGCCCGGGACTCGGATCTCTTTCGAAGGCGCTGTAGAAGCGCTCTCCCGGCAACAGTCTCTCTGTGGCGGCGAATTTGCAGCAAAAGTCTTTGTGAAGCGGCTAGCCGAAGAGGTTTCGATTGAGACTCATACATTACTGCATTGTTTGGATCAGCCTGCGGAACGCCGAGAGCCCTCCTTAGTCCCATTCTGGCAAAACCTCAAGGCGTTCCAGCTGCGATACCGAGGGGGAAATTAAAGGGAGCTGGTACATTATGCGACTGGTCACCAGGGCATCGTGAAGCCTGATCATTGAAGCAGGATGGTTTCCCCATTGCTCACTAGCAACTCTACGAAGCACATTGAGACGCGAAGATAGTGAAGCCACAATCGAGTCCACATCTCGTCGCCACTGTAGACGTGAGTCAATAGTGACGCACAAAAAACGTATGTGGTTAACCTGACGAAGGCAAGACTGATCAAGGTCTATGCTCAGCCGCGCATACCGTCGTCCCCTACCTGGAAACTGGACGAAGCCGGATTTTTGCACCGAGAGAGTCTACCCAACACCTTGAAGGTAACTTTTAACTGAAAGCACGGCCTGTCGCGCTAATAGAGCTAAGCGTTTGTGTTGATATCCGGTTAACCAAAGACAAATGTCGTCTGCATATATCGACATATGGACACGCCTACAATGTTTTTGCACTTTTTCGGGAAGACCAGCCATGACAACATTAAAGAGCGTTGGGGACAGGACACTACCCTGAGGTACCCCTCGCTATACCAACCTTTCGGAGCTCATTGTACTGCCTAACCGCACTCGAAATTTACGATCACTGAGAAATGAGTGAATGAATCGCAGAAGATAGCCCTGTACGCCTATGACCTGCAGACTATTCAGTATTGAGCTCTGGAGGACGCTATCATAAGCCTTTGATACGTCAAGGAAAATGGCTCGTGTTGAAAGTCCAAAAGCACTCTGATGTTCAATGTGGCTTATCAAGTCCAGGACGCTATCTTGCGCAATTAAACCTCTGTGGAATCCAGTCATGCATGTTGGTAGTGCCCTTCTATCCTCAAGCCACCAAGACAAACGCTTACTTGCCATCTTCTCCATGAGCTTAGCCACACACGACGTCAGCGATACAGGACGATACGAGGCCGCGTCTGTCATCTCTTTGCTGGCCTTCAGCAGTGGGACTACACAAGCCACTTTCCATGAAGGGGAACGTCACCAGACTCCCACACTCGATTGAGATAGGTTAAGAGCTTCTTCCGGTGTTCCTGAGGCTGGTTATGTAACATTTGATTGGTAATGCCGTCAGGACCTGGAGCACAGCGACGCCGCAGGCTGCGGAGCGCTGTCTGTAGTTCTCGAAGTGTGAACGGGGCGTCCATAACAGACGGAGACGTAGCAGGCAGAGCGCAGGGATGAATGCCTGGTCTCGAATTTACAAATGCATCCGCAAATTCCTCTGCCAAGCACACGAGATGTTTCTGCGTGCGCAATGCAAGCGCCTCGAAAGGTTTACTCGGACGAGAGCCACCAGCAAGACTGCCAACGACACGCCAAATTCTCGTTATCGGTGAGAAAACAGTCAAACTAGCGCAAAAGGATGCCCACTGGGACCTACAGAGCTTGTTCGCATGACGTCTAATGGCAGAGTTGAGCCTGTTGAAAGTTGTATTCAAGGCTCTGTCGTCCTTCTTCCGCAACAGTTCTCGCTTCGCCCTTCTGCGCGCTGCGCAGAGGTTCCTGAGGTTTAAATCCGGAGTCGGAAAATGATCAGGTAGCTTGAGCGCCGTGGTAGCAGCCATCTTAGCATAAATCATTTTGTCTGTCACATCACCAGAAACACAGGATAAGTGCTCCCTGTATTTGTCCCAATTAACAACATGGCAAATATTAGGACCACGCAGATGGAAGTCGGCGGTAAACACAAATATCGGGTAGTTATCACTTCACATTCGGTCAGCTCTAGTTGACCACTGCACAAGGACGTCAGGTGAATGTAAGGTTTGGTCTATAGATGTTGGTGAGGTTAGAGGCCGAAAGAAAGTGGGACTTCCGTCATTGGCCACGCACAGGTCCAAACTGTCGATGACTTCTACAAGTTGGCGTCCGCTAGGATCTGTGTTCCTGTCACCCCAGGCGGGGTGGTGGGCGTTGAAGTCACCGCAGATGATTCTGGGTGCTTGCTGGGCAGAGGTCACAAAGTTGCTGGAGGAACAAAGCCATATCAACCTTCTTCTGGTAATGATCTCCGCAGTAGAAGTGCAGGAAAATCAAATGCTTTCGTCGTTTACCTTTTTTTCCTCGGGAAGACCGGCAATTTAAGTGGCGTGTAGATAAAGCATTTTTCGGCTTTTATTTTAAGTTTTTCTTTATTGTAGCACGAATGGTGTAGGCTCTTAAATTATGTTTTCAATTCAATGCATTTATTTCAACTCGAGGTTGAAGGCCCCCAGGCGTAAAAGCTGTTCTACGACATTATATAGTGCTTACAGAAAAAATATCTTCGAATGCCAAAATTTGAGAGACACGAATAATATATCGCGGGAATACTCCCCTGGGAAACATATCCACTGGGAAAATAGGGATAAAATAATTAGAACATGCGTTTTCACTGTTATTACACAATAATTGAGTACTCAAAGTAACTCTACTCACCGCGCCGAACTTTTAGGTCAGAAAGAAATAAATAAACTGCTAGTGGGCAGCTCTCACCGCTACTCCGCTGCAGCGTTTCAAGGTTGACACCGAGCCGTCTTACAGATAATCGTGTCCGCTATACTGCTGGTCGCACGATATCGTTCAGAATATGCCTGTGCTGTCAGACATGCCCTGAATGAACTGAATCTTGTTGGCTACGCGGAAGCGAAGCTTACAAATGGGCACCTGTCGCAAGCGCGGGCTGGGAAGATTAACCCTCTCTATCTAAACCAAAATAAGACGAATGGGCGTCCCCTTTCACACAGATACGTCCCTTGCGCTAAAGAGTCAAGAGTTCATGCTGCGTAATCTAGAGAACACTGGCACTGCTGAACAGGGTGAATGCGTGAAGAGGACTTCACCTTGGGTGCCATGCTTGCGTGAACGCTCGGTGCCGACAAGTCTTGCGTAGTAGTTCAAAAATACTCCCTCATGCGGCTTACAAAAAAACACACTTCTAAACTGAACAACAATCCTTTTTGAACATACTGAATTGCGTTACCTGTCCTGAAGTGGCCCAGAGAGCTGCGTATAAGAAATTTTGCGCCGTTTTTCAAACTGAATCATTTGTATAGGTGTGGGAAAGAAGGCGTTATACACACGAGAGATGTCGCCAGTACTAACAAAGAACATCATTCTCAACCCTCTGCATTGAGGTAACAAGCAATATTGCGTTTACGTTCTTTTGTCTTCTGACTTCTTCTAAGTTCAAGAGTGCACCAAACTCAAAAAACTTGGAAAAAAAAGTTTAATCATTTTTTCTGAGATGTACCACGCTATGCAAAACGAAATTTACACATTGATTAACGGACACCCTCAAGTGGCCTTCGAAGGCGACATTCAAACCTTCATTATACCCTCCGCTTGTTCTTAGTGTCCACCTTATTTCCGCCAATTTCCGAGCAATGAAACAAAGTGATTAAATAGACAAAAACAGAAAAATAACAGACGAAATGGAAGAAGCTGCTGCTGAACATCACATCGAAAACTGGGTCCTACATATGCTGCATTGGCTTTGGCTGAGAAAAACGAAGAAATATCAACCTAATTGCAGCTGCTGAAATGCTTAGTCTTTTATCCTAGTTCGCATTGCTGGGCGAAAATCGACATTTTTAGGAAGAATATCGCTTTTACAATGCTTTACAATACCTTACTTCAACGGTGCTTTCTGGGAATAATTGTGTGGAAAGATAAGGTACTTGTCATGCTTATTTGCTAAAAGTTTATTTCAATAACCACATATACTGAATACTCATCATCATCAGTCTGACTACACGCACTGACGGGCAGAGGCCTCTCCCATGTTTCTCCTTGACCAGGTCCTCTGCCGGCAGCGCCCACCGTATCCCCGCATACTTAATATTCGCATCCGCCCACCTAACACTCTGACGCCACCCTCAACGCTTGCCGTCTCTCAGAATCCACTCCGTACCCTTAAAGACCAGCGGTTATCTTATCTTCTCACTACATGCCCCGCCCAAACATATTTCTTCCTCTTGATTTCACCTACGACGTCTATAACTCGGTTTCATCCCTCACTCATTCCGGCCGCTTCCGGTATTTTATGTTAACGTTACACCTATCATTTTTCTTTCCAGTGCGTGTTGAAGATTCCCAGGTGGTCGAAATCCTTCCGGAGCCCTACACTACGGCACCGCTTTTTTCCTTTCTTCTTTCTCTTCCCCCTTAAACCATTTCCTTAAGGCACGCTTCGGGATTCCACCGAGATAAGTGAGAATGTTACTGCGCCTTTTCCTTTCCCCAAAAACCAGTTTTGTTAGCTTTCTGCGCCTTCATTAACTTAATCTGAACCCTTTTCTATAGCTGTCCTAAATAATAGTAGAAGGAAAAAATTACTAACTACGGTGCTGTTCAGCAAAAGTGGTTATAAAACAGCAACGTGTTTCTTTATCCTATTATAGGGAACTTAACGGAGTTATGTATTCCAAAAAAAGGGGAAAAAATTTAAAAGCTCTTTTTAAATAATGGTTTTTGCTAGCTGGCGCATCACTGGCTCATTGTGATGCGAAGTTTTTCTAATTCAAAAAACAATAAGTTAAGTTTGGCTTTGTTGTAATGCCCGAATCGTTCATTATACCTGGAAGTTCACCAAAATCAGCGCCGAGGTTCAAAAGCTGACCTTTCTATCCTGCATCCCGCGTTAACAAGCAAAATGGTACAAAAGCGCTTGAATAATGTATTAGACTTGTGAGTGTTATGAAACGAACAAACAGGTGCACGTTACGCTCAAAACCGTATCTGTATTATGTTGGTAATAAACCTTGTTATATTTTAATCCTTTAGACGTGCTGAAATATTTTTATTGGTCTAAAAATATTCGAGCACTATTACTCTTTAAAACAATTGCACTCAGAATCATGATTGAGTATGCCCACTGCCAAGCTGTTTAAATTTAATTCCTTACATTTATATAGCCAACAAATTCGAAAACCTAAAATTCCCACTTTGTCGATGCTGCCAGATTCCTGTTACCCCTGTTATGATTTGAAGATTGACGAGGTATCGATGTACTTTTCTGTGTGGCCTGCTCTTACGATCTGCTGTTAGCAGATCATCACCTATTGGCGTAGTTTCAAGTCTCTACAGAGCAGCGTTTTTATCTATATCTCTATAACGCTACATTCATTCTTCATGAGTTCCGATCTCGAAGTTTCTTGCAAGAGCAAACATCGTTTGGTATATGCGCGTGGACTAAACTTTTTCGAACATCGATTCTTTCCATTTTCTGATTCTGATTTCAGGATGTCAAAATCAATACCACTGGCGCACATATTGGACAGCCATGTCCTACGCAGAACAGAGTTTTTTATTGTTAATTTGTAAGTATTCTACATCCGTATATAAGGGGAATTATCTTTAATGCCACCAATTACAACCTCTATGCATATTGCATCCCAAGACCTTTCCATTAACATCTCATATTTCATTGACCTGTTGAGAGCATTCATTTTCCTTCATATACATGTGATCAAATGGCGCAATTATGGTAAAAATTCCAATATCATCAGGTAGTTTCGAAACAAAAGGTAAAAATCTCAACTGGTCTTGTACCCAAATTCTGCCGGAGAACTAGGCCTAGCGGTCACCAATTAGCGTGTAAGCTGACAGCAGTTGGTGACAACGGCACCTAGACGTCCATGCTACGGCACTGCTACTACGTGCATGAGACCTAGCTCAAGGCGGTGATCAAGTGGTTGTTCATTGAAGGACACGAAAAACGCGTCCGCAAGGTGTTCGACATGCTGCAGGAACGCCTGGATAACACCTCCGGGAACTCCCGTGATGTACACTGTACACTCCAAATACCCTGCCGTCCACAGCGTAGACCCGACTTGCGATTTCAACGGCAAGTATACTTGCGTCGTGGCGTCGCTGGCTGAACAGGACGCCTGGCGCAAAGACATAAGCGTCTTCGGTGAGGACCCTCTGGTATGTGTTTTATGGCGTCAGGGGCCATCTCTTATAATTGCTGGCATGGCTGAATATCATACTTATGTAAACATCGCACGGAAAGCACAAAAGGACAAAGGAAGTAGGGAAGGAAGCTAGAGAGTTAAATATCCCTCCTCTCTCTTCGCCTCCCGCCGTCCCTTTAAGACACAAGGTTGGTAGCCTGCTGCATCGCTGAGAGTATACGCAGCTGTGACATGCATTACAAGAAAGACGTGGCGCTGTTTAGGAAAGCTCAGAGATCGAGGTAGGCACGCAAAGGTTAAGGCTGGAGCCTCTAGGTCTTTGAGGTACCCCTGTCTTTGCCCTCGTCTGTTCTTCGAACTAAGCACCGCGCATGGCCTCCCCGGCCGCAGTGGCGTTTTGATGTGTTTCCTCCTTAACCCCTTTCCTTAGCCGGAATACGTCATCGAGATGCTCTGCCTCTTTTTCCACTTTGGAGTTCGCTCGCTCTTAATCGGCTTTTTGGCCACCTTAGCCCCTTCTCCTCTTCTTCTGCGGATATGTAAGCTCGTAAAGTGGAATAGTCTGAGTGTTGCTGAGTGTTTGCTTAAGCAGGGCAGCACCGCTAAACTGACCGTGACAGGGCGGCAACTCATTTGAGATATCGAAGTAGCAGCAGAAGACGGCAGTCATTTCCTGGCCACCTAAATTATCAGATAACCTAAAAAAGATTTTTCACAGCACCCAAATTTAAATAGCTTTCTGCGCACGGTGCCAGTTGGCTAAGCCGAGCTGTATCACAAATCCCGTAGTAGAACCCAAATATTCATACAGGACGACACAACAAGACCGATTTGTTGGTTGGGCTCAATGACTGGTTTATGAACCACCATTCCCTCTTAAAAAAACGCAGTGGGAACAACAGGCTGTAGTTAAATGATATGAGTATACTGGGGGAACATAAGGACATATTAGTTTAAAGAAAATCTGCCTCCAGTTTCATTGCTCTGAAGGCACTCAAAGCCGCAAAGTTTCGAACATTGCAATATAAGTGCAAGTTTGTTTGTTTAATAATTCAATCAATAAATCAATCAAGAAATCAATCCAATAAATAAATTGGTTTATTTTCAACATCTATGTTAAGGACCGCTGTCAAAAAGCTTCAAGATGGTCTTGACGGGGTCTCCGGTTCCGTACAGATGGCAATATACAGCATACATAAATACTACAGGATAGTACGTAATGCATGATCATAGTTTTTCATACATCTGGTAAAATACAAGAATTTAACGGGAGAAGATACTTAAGTATTTTGTTACCCAAAGTTGCTGCTCAGGCGCGGATTTTCTCACTGTTTAAGTTGGAGAGTGCTGCATGTGCATAACTTAGGGGACAAGTTTGCAATACTGCACAGGGCCTTCCTTCGTAAAAAATTGTCTAGTAACTCCTGATTAGCAGTGTTCTGTAAGTTTCAGAGATGCATGTGAGATTCAGTTCTATAAGATATGATCGACGTGGTTGTCATGTTAAACATTCATGAATATTAGGTTTGTCTTTTACTGTAATGTGTAAAGTTCGATGATAGTCGTGCTAGTGGTAGGGCCCCACATCAAAAGACAATAGTGTATTTTTGGCAGAAATAAACATTTATATAATAATATCCGAGCCCTTTTTTGGTAATCATAATCGCAGTCTAGTGATGACAAGATCAGTATGCTTTCTCCATGACAGGTGCTATTCAAACAATACACCAATACATTTGACAACAGGTAGAATTGAAGTGTTTCAATTAGGTACGACTAATCAATCAGTCACGTCCACTTTGTCGGTGATACAAATGACATGAGTGTACGATTCAAATCTAGAGGTAAGCCATATGGATTTCCTGCACTGAGAACTATTGTGGTATTATGGCCGCTCAATGGCAGCGCATTTGGTGGGGCCCGTCGCGTCGCACCGCTTTTACTGAGCGAGAGCGTGATGCGAGAGTTTACAGTTTCCGCCGTCGGGGCGCCACTTCTCCGGGACACTTTGCAGGGAGGAGAGCGCCCGAGCGCCACAGAACCAGTGGGTCTCACGTGTTGGAGCGTGTTTCTTTTCGATTTACTACTGCTCTGTTGGATGTGCGCAGGTGTGTGATCGTGTACGGTGTGAACAGATGTTTTAGCATTTGCTGCGTTCCGCTGCGAAGCACCAACGCAAAAAAAGATCCGACGATCCGATATCATAAATTTCCGGGCCATCCTCAAAGGCGCGCAGCAACATTGAAGAGGCCCGAGTGGAAGAGGCACCAGGTGGGAGCCAAGTGATAAATCACTGGTATGCTCAGTGCACTTTACGGACGCGGACTACAAGAAACTAACGAAACTGAAGATTCTACTTCCGACAGCGGTTCCAACTGTGTTTCCGAACTACCCGAATTACATGCAAAAAGAAAATGAACAAAGAAGAAAGAAGAGGCCACGAATTGACTACTCTGCTGTCTGCAAGACAAAAAATAAACAGAGCCCAAATTTGAGTGGAAATGAACTTTGTGCAGAGGCATGCAGAGAAGTTTCTAGTGAAAGTGCCTTGTTAGTCGAAATGCCTACCAGCTCACATTAAAAGCCGGGTGCGATAATTCTGCGCTGGTTGATTAAGGTTGTCAGACCATATTCGTTATTCCGAGAGTGATAGATGATGCAAAGAAAACTGAGCGCAGGCTGAAAATAAAAATAGCTTGTCAGTACACTACAAAAGCTGTAAGCCGAGCCGGACCAATTAAACGAACGTTTGCAATGGTACGAGGTAAACAAGGAGATTCAAGATTTCAAGACGGTAATCAAATCTCCAGAAGCCGGGGACAAAACAGCTCTCTTCATCAAAAATCAGGTTGGTAATTGCTGCAAGCAAAAATCAGTGAACAATGAACCTGTCTCGAGAGAGTGTGTGTTATTGAAAGCGTTCTCAAGCAAGGGCTATGAGCATGTTCGCGCGAGAAGCCATTTCAGGCTACTGTGTCGTACCACACTACAGAAATAATATGTGCGTCATTCGACAGGAGAAGTTGGAGTCACTTCCCTCATCAGAGAACGTTTTCGTATTGATTACGAAAGCATGAGTCTGCCGCAAGAGGCTTTCCGTTGACTCATCATCGATGAAATAGCGATTGCACAAAAAGTAGTCTATGACCGGGATGTTCACAAGGTTTTTGGCCTCGTAGACATCGGATCTACAGAGCGTGTTACAACAGCTCCGCAGGTGGAAAATCGCATGCTGTGCTTTGTATTTAGAGGGTAGTCGACACCGTACGTTATACCAGTCAGCTATTTTTTCACCCGCTGCCTGAAAAATCACAAGCTTCATTCTATGACTATGGAAGTAATGAAAACACTAAAAGAAGCTGGTTTTCATGTGGCTAGAATAGTGACGGGCAACCATCAAAGTAATGCTGCCCTATTCAGACGCCTTTCAGAGGATGGTGCGCTTGCCCACGCTGTACCTCACCCTTTTAGGGAAATTGATTCACTCTTCTTGTCCTCGGATCCAAACCATTTAATCAAGACTCTCCGCAACAACTTCCAAGAAAGGGAAATAGTAGATGAAGGGCAAGCCATTAGAGGCGGATTCTACCTAAGGAAGTTTTTTGAAATGCAAACTCAACTCCTCGTTAAGCCCGTAAGGTTCCTTACACAGGCTCATGTACAACCAAACAACCTCAAAAGAATGAAAGTGCACAGGGCCGTACAAATATTTTCTCCGCCTGTTATTGCCACTGTCCAGTACCTTCAACGAAACCCACAGTGCCACCTGGATGCGTCTGAATTTCAAGACTGCTTTGCAACAATCACCTCTATGAGGATGATAGCAAAGTGGTACGCTCTACACAACATCGCTTCAGTGAAGCCATTGAAATAGCAGTAAGAACCATTCACTTGTATCTGACGACGAAAGTCCGTATTGGTTAGAGTTGGACTTTGTGTGCTATGTTGAGGACATCCAGATACAAGGCCGCAGGTCCAAACGAAAACGCACCAAGGAGACATACGAAGCTACGCTCTCGACAACAAGATCAAAAGTGGCACTAATTGAGTACATCCTGGATCACGTGAAGTAAGTGTCTTCTCAGTGGAGTCTTTCGTGCCCATAATATTGCATTTCAATTAACATAATTTCTTGTATTTCAGCTTCCGCTATGTCCTGACACAGGCTCTAAACACCGACCCTGTTTGATCGCTCAGCAGCCTGAGGCAGTTCAATAATAGAAACAAGGTCGACGCACGGTCCGCAGCGTTCACCTCAGTAAAACTGCTCAAAGTACCATCTGTAAAAAAAATTAGGCAGGTGAGGAGTTACATATTTTGCCATTCATTATCCAGGTTGGAATTCAGCAAGCAGCAAAGAGAGCAAATTCTCCCATGAACTCCGAGGCGGAAGCAGCTGTTAAACTTCCCTTCCAGGATGGTGAAACTTGTACCTTGCCAGCTGTCATCTCATCTGCAGCCTAGGAGCTCTCGAGTGAGCTTGAATTCATCACTATGTGGAGTGAGCCGGTAGCTGATATAGAGTTGGCACCAATTGCATACCTGGCCGGTTACTCTGCACTTGCATGTGAGAAAAAGGTACAGTTGGTTTACAAGTTTGAAAAATTGAATTATGCTTGCATTTATTTCTTCTTTGTTTAGATAACTAATTCATGTGTGTGTGTATGTGCGTGCGTGCGTGTGTGTGTGTGTGCGTGTGCGTGCGTGTGTCTGTGTGCGTGTGCGTGCGCGTGCGCGTGTGCGTGCGTGCGTGCGTGTGCTTGTGCGTGTGCGTGCGTGTGCGTGCGTGCGTGCGTGCGTGCGCGCGCGTGTGTGTGTGTGTGTGTGTGTGTGTGTGTGTGTGTGTGTGTGTGTGTGTGTGTGTGTGTGTGTGTGTGTGTGTGTGTGTGTGTGTGTGTGTGTGTGTGTGTGTGTGTGTGTGTGTGTGTGTGTGTGTGTGTGTGTGTGTGTGTGTGTGTGTGTGTGTGTGTGTGTGTGTGTGTGTGTGTGTGTGTGTGTGTGTGTGTGTGTGTGTGTCGTCCGCATTGTTAACATGAAGAAGCAACCTCAGTCGCCGCGTATGTAGACCAACCTTTGCTGTTGAGTATAGACATGTTGACTATCTTCATTTTTATTGATATTCAGATATTCTTTAACAAATTGCTGAGAAGAGGCCGGCGACAACAGGTATCTTGTATTTTTTCCGCTTTCGGTCCAGGTATTCAATTATTCACTGGCTCATTTATTCACAGCTGTTCTCCCCTGGCTGTTCTCCATCAACAGCAAGGTGTGCGCCTTTCCTGTAGACCACCTTTTGTGTCGCTGTGAACGTGGCCCACTCTGGTGTCAGCTAGGTGTAATTGCATATTCACATCATGAATAAAGCGGAACTCGTGAACCGACGCTCACCTGCGACCTTTCTCTCACATTCCTTTCGACCATCACCAGAAATCATTTCATTCATATATCTCAAAAAAAGTGGAGAAAAGAACTCGGCGTTTGCAAATGTGCGGAAAATATAAATAAAAATTGTTACGACCTCTTTGCCAAATTCAATGTTCTTGCGACGTTGGCAGGATATATATGAGCGAATGTACTTACTTATGAAGCGGTACATGCCTCACTAGTAGTATCGCAGACGCAGGCGATCGTACGTTTTCAATACAAAGGCGTGGCCGCATCGGTAGAGGTGTTGAGGGATCGCCAAAAGCCACTTCCGCCCACCGGAAAAGTAGTTATGGCGATATGAGGCCATCCCGAAAAGCAAAGTGGTGGTCTCGGCAGTGAAATGCCGAGGACGAAGAATGCGGAGACGGATTACGCAGGAAGTTGAGAAGCGAGGCGATCCAAGAATCTTTCAATTTTTATTTCAGATGCAAAATCAGGCATCAAACAGGTGACAGTTTAACAACTGAGGAGCTATCCACAACTGTGGCGGAATTGAACAGACGCATGTCTCGTGGTCACGATTAAGTGACCTATGACACCATCGCAAAGCTATCCCACAACTCCTCTCTTCGACTGCTGCAAAGTTAGAATTCTTCCCAGATGACCGGTGAAGTCCCCACAGAATGGAAGCTGGCAAAAATTGTGCCTATTTTCAAGCCTTCTAAGCCGTCATCAAGCTATGCATCTTTCCGGCCTGTCGCCCTACTGAGCTGCTTAGGTAAGCTTATGTAGCGAATGGTCTGCAAACGAATAACTTGGGTCCTCGAAAGCCAAAATGAGTATCCCCAACAAATGAACGGGTTCCGCCAAAACAGGTCCCCGACTGATAATGTCATCGCCTACGTCTCATCACTTGAAGAGTTCTTTCATGCTGGGTACTTCCCGATAGCTCTCTTCCTTTTGAAATAAAGGTCGCTATTTCGCCATGCCATTCTCGCAGCCTTGGCCAGTCTCGGCTTCAGAGGAAAGCTGTTCAAATGGATTGAACACTACTTAAATGATTGGCACATTTTTATGAGTGATCCAAACAGTCCAACGCTCTTCACGCAGTAGAGAAGGGCGTACCTCAGTGAGCGGTGCTCAGCCCTCTCCTGTTCAGTATTACCCTTATGCATATGACAAGAAACCTTCCTCGAGGTGTACGCTTAACAATTTTTGCAGATGACATTTGCACCTGGAACGCGTCACGTTCGCGCTATGTATATTACCCGGAAACGTCCGTAGAGAGCCTTATTGTACATCTCGATGTATCCCCCCCCCTCCAGAGTGGTCTTCGTCTCTCGCCAGAAAAGTGTTCTGCCGTCGCTTTTACAAAAAAAAATGATGGCTCGATATCCGCTCCTCCTAGGTAGGCGATCTTTACCTTATCTACGATCTCAGCGATTCCTAGATGTTGTGATAGACAGGGATCTCTCGTGGTCACCTCAGGTCGTAAAACTTTGCGTGAGGATCAGTGCAGAATAGGAAGTTCTCAGGTTGATGACGGGAACACTGTGGGGCAGAAGCTGCCGTTCAATGGTTCTGCTTGAAAAAGACTGCGTTGAAGATACCTTGCTTTGCTGTCTGCCGGTGCTTCAAATATTATCTCCGACAAGCAAAAAGATTCTTGAGGCCGCGCGGAACAGCTGCCTGCGGATATGCCTTGGCCTCCCAAATGTTTCCTCTTCATCAGGAACACTAGCGGAAGCAGTCTGTTTCCCGCTAGATGATGGTGGTGTGATTGACGCCCAGGAAGCTATACGTACCCACTTCCGCCATGACATCCAAAGGAAAAAGGATTTCCTACACCGTGTCTACCTAACTCACTAAAACTCTGGCTTCGGCCAAGCTGTACAGTTCCCGCCCCACTCTACTATTCATCAGCCGAAGAGACTACTACCTTTGCCATTTCTCCCTGACACTCTTGCCTCTAAATGTGAAGAAGTTTATTCCAGTTGCGAATGAGGAGTGGATGTTAGTTCTTGAATTTTCCTCGACATTTCTTACTAAGGTTCTAGCTGACGGATGGCACTACGTCAATCATTAGTACTCGGTAAACAAAACTGTGTGACAGCACCGATGTTTGGGCCAGTTGGTATCGATCCATCTTGAAATAAGTTGGCAGAATGAAAAACACGGAGACACATTGAAAACACACACGACAGAACGAATGCTGCATTTATCTTGTCGCGTGTGTTTTCGTTGCGTCCCCGTTTTTAAGACTGGAGCTCGGCAGCGCATGCAAAGCAGCAAGGCTGGTATGGTTTGCAAGTGGTGGGTAGTGTCAGTTTAGTGCCATAACAAAGGGGCGATGCAAGTGAGCGGACGTGGCCATTGTTGCCGTGCTGCCAAAAACAGTGGCATATTGGTCAAGTTATTTTCCATATTTGATTAGTGCCATTCATGTAAGCCTTGAATATAGGACCTAATATGTTTCATTTCATTTTTTTTTAAATCAAAACTTCATTTGTTTCTGGCGTCTTTATAGTCCTCTAGCAAAAGTATCCCGAGCGTATGGAAAACTAATCAAATAATCTACCACTAGTGCTTAATACGATTGTAATGTTTTCGAGTGAGCCACATTTTGTAGTATTGAATTTAGCTAAAGGTTTATAATGAAATAGAGCATGGTACCTTGTTTGCATTGTTGTTACGAACAACTCGTATCCTTTGGAAAGATCTGATGTCTCGTAGATTTCTGCCGACTGTTCTTGCTCAGTCATAAATTGGAACTTTTGAATCCTGCGATTGTATTGTGTTGTATTCAAGACTTTCTGATTGCGTAGGTGATCGATTATGAAAGGCCAGAAGTACTGGTAGCAGTTCACTAATGACAGTCCCCCGCTATTCATTGAGAAAGAACTAAAGTTCACATCGGTTCCTGCATTGCTATCCCCTTGAGGCGCCAATTAAACCTGCTCGAAGTAAAAATCTTTTTTTTTTCATAAATGATGACGAGTAGACTAAGCAGAAGTCATGTGCCGAAATTACGCAAAAATATTCATATTTAAGCGTATTTTATTCGCGTCCACATTTGTGGACATAGCGCCTTAAACCTCATACATGAACGTAAACACTACTACATTTGCTTGCCTTTTCTAATTGACTGTTAGACATGAATAAATGTTTAGCGGTGAGAATGTACGCTTCAAGAAATTATTCTGTATTTCATGACTTATAAAACAGATAAAAGCAGTCATTCTGCTGTGACAGGCCGAGGAAAATTTGGTATTTCGAGCACCGAACGTGGCTTTTAGATGTGGAGCCTTCAGGTCACCACCGTTACATAACTAACATGTTCAGAAGTTGGGGCCAATGGTGCTTCCATCATAAGTAATGCCTCAAGTCCGGCTGCATCGAACCGCTCAGGCAAAGGAGCAATCGACGCAGGTACGTGTGCACCGACCTTTCTCAGTTCGGAGCACAACCGCAGAGTGGCGTCGATTTTGTGTATGCCTCCTATATTCAGCAATGTTTTCGCGAAGCGCGTTTACTCTCTTCTGTGGAGGAGTCTTTCCCGTAGTGGGGAGTTTCGTTTCAAGATGACGTTGGTAACTTAACTGCCGACCTGGGCGACGGCTCACGAAACAAGCGCAACGAAGCCAGTCTGTATAATGTCGTCTACTAACAATTCTGGGCGTGTATGCAAGGCACCAAAGCACGCCACAGCGCACATGCGTTCCTGCAGCAGGGTTCCAGCTTTAACGCACATTAAACCATAAATATTCTTTAGAACATTAAGCAAGAAGAACGGAAGATAACGGCCTGGTTCGGATGTACATAAAAAGCCAGCAGTACCTGAAACGAACGAAAGCGAAGGAAGTTGCTTGCTGTATTTCGTCGAAAAATCCATTTGCACATGCACAGAAGAGAACGATGTGCCTTTGACTACAAATTCTATTCATCAAAAGTGCGACGGAAACTCAACAGGAATACTGTAAACTTGCAGAGGCTCTGTGTAATTTGCTCGGAATATTAATATGCCACTGGTATTCGTCCATTTTACTTTGAGAAAAAAGAAATTCCATAACGATTTCAAAACGGCTGTGTTTTATATTTTGACCATGATGAGTAAGTGCGGCTTTATTTTATTATTACGAAATATTTACATGGAATCCTTAATTGAATGAAAACAGTTGTGTAGACAGTTTATAGTTACGCAGCCGCCTGTGTGCATCACCTAAAAAAAAGGTTCATACCACCGGAAGATCTCCATAGAATATTGTTACCTGTGTAAATAAATACACAGAGTTTTGCCTCTTGTCAGTTTTTTAGCAAAATAATTTGTTCTCGTAATTTCATAAGATTAAAAGAACCTTTGACTCTTTTGGAAGAACAGCAACAGCACGTCCTGCGCGAAAACGCAAAACATTAGGCGCGTGCAAGTGTTCGTTTAATTTCCGTAAGCGAAATAAGCAATTGTAAGCAAGCAAACAAAAACCGCAATATTCATCACTCCATTCATAGCTAAACGTTTACTTATGCTACGCTTGACACCATATCATTCCGACCGCTGTACTGCAAAAAAACGCTTTCGTTCGTTCAATCGTCGGCTATTTGCAAACACAAAGAAAAAAGCACAAATAAAAAGAAGTTTGGTTAAAGCACGTGCCTAAGACATTGCGACGCACATTTTGTTCCTTAGAATGGAGGTGTAGCTGATTAAGGCAGACGTGTTAATTTTTATACACTTTCACACTAAGATGTAGTAGGCATGCCTCGTCCAAAACGTACGCCGCGTACGAAGTGATTTGGACCCCTCGTCGCCCCCAAGACAGGAGGTTTATTTACACACCCGAAAGACTTTACAGGTTGACAGATGTTTAGGCACACGCGAGGAAAAGTAAGAGAAATGGATCGCGCCTGTGCTCCTAAGCGCAAGCGCGCACCCTCCACTCCGCCGGTTGATCGATTGGGGGCGAACGTCGGCTTCGCGTCTCGTAGCAGGCCCTGTTATCAGTACCAGGAGAAGCAATCAAGTATGCGTAGCGCACCAGGAACATCCTTCTCAGCTTTTCCGACGCCCCTGTCGAAACCAGTTCAGAAAGTTTGTAGCCAGAAGTAAGGCGCGCTGAAGTTCTGAGAGGCACGTCCTTCACTTCGCCAGGATATGGCTCCCCTTGGGATTCGAACGCTGGCCTAGCGAATACCCAGGAGACGCAGATGTCGTGTAGGGCTCGAAAAGAACAAGAAAAGACGCAGGATGTGATGGAAGACACCCCGCGAGCATACTCAGTTTTCTCATTAATTCTGGCCTCGCCTTTGTTCTCAACCAACGCACCGGAGAAGGCTGTGCTTGCTAATTTTATACTGTCTCGCTTCAACTGGCAACTGAATAGTTAATGCTGCGCGTGGGAGTTCAAAATCAACTGCTGTGGGATGAAAGTTTTTCTTCTGTTTCGTTTGTTTCGTCAATTGCGTGGCAGCTTTTGGGATTCGATTTTTGGTTCCTCGTTAAGCTAACCAAATGTACAGACTTACAAAACAAGAAAAAAAAGTGGATGCCCACATATAGGTATAGAGCAGTGGCTTCGTCACACTTGCTTAGCATTCTCATGTCCTTGTCTTCTATTGCTGATCGTCATGTCTACGCCTGTGCCCTGTGTAACTTCTTTTCTTCATTTTTGTTCCCCCTTTATTGACAGATAGCTGTTCGTTCCCTCTGTGAGCCTTGTAGTTAGGAGGCTGAAATTTCTGTATCATGCCATTCATTGAAACCTAACACATGCTTAACGTAAGTGTTCGCGTGTTCTTACATGTGGTGCTCTCGGCAGCCTCCAGCGCTGCACTTTCGGACGTCGCACTGCATAACATCGCATCCTGAAAAAACATTGAAGCACCCCGTAGCGTGGGTGTGCATTCTGGCGCATTTAAGGAGCTGTCCAGTAGGCAGGTCAGTTTGCATTGCCCGTACGCAGCGCGAACACTGTGTTTTGGATTCTTCTGTTCTTTATTCACCTCACGGCCGCAAGCCAACTCACTGTGGGCAATAACGGAGTAAGTCACAAAGCGCGACAATATGTAGGGATGAGGAAAGTTGCACTACTGTGTCAACCTAGATCCTAAGCAGGGCAGAACTATTAGAAAGTGAACAGTGTGAATGTATTCAGATCTTAAATGACAAGCACAAGCAGGAGGAAGAAACAATATATCAATGTCATGCAGTTATGGGCACTGCGAATGAAGCCATCTGGAGGAGGCTCGACTGGGGCATGACATTTCAGTTCTGAGAGTACATATCGTGCTCACCTCAAATTCATTTATATGCATTGCGCAAAGAGTTAAAGCAACCAAACTCCAATATTATCCCCATGGTTACACCATAAGCAATTATTTCTGCTTTGACAGAAACCACTTCTATTTGCTGCAGTGTTTTAAAAAAGTGCAATTTATTTATGATCAAGAAAAATTATTTAAACAGCTCGCGCCGGGGTTAGCCATTCTCATTCAACGAATGTCTACCTTAGATTCAGTACCTTGGCCTCTCAGGTGTATATCCAATGAAACTGTAAACGATCACACTTCGTGATACGCCAAATTTGCTTTAGACAACAACAAAACCTGGCAACACTCAGCTACCGATGCTGACTAAGCTCTCGGCATGCACTTGACAGCTTCCCGTTGGCCGGAGGTCGTCTACTGCGCTGTTCGAAACCCGACAGGAACAGCACTTTTAAAACAACATTCGATTTTTAGAAGCTTCTGTCTGTTCGCATCAGCGCAAACAGTACACAACTGCTCTTATACCCCTGTAACACGGACACCTCGAAGGCCCTCGAACCAATAGTCTATCGACTCAAAGGCGATCGAGCGCTGCTACACAGTCAGTTTCAATGGCCATCGAGTCAACAGTCTATCGAGTCCCCGGAGCAGCGCGCAACTCCATCGAGATCTCGGGGGCCTTCAAGCGCTGCTCAAGGTTGCTAGCGTTGCTTCATGCGACTCCAACGCGCACTTTCGTACACGATGCATTCACGGTACAAAAGCATGAACAAACATTCTTCGGCTAAACTTTATTTCAATCAGTCTGTGCAATAATTTTAAAATTGTATCTGTCTGGTTTTAAGCTCATTAAGCGCCTTAATTTATACTTCGCGGCTTTTGCGTTGCTTGCGCACGTAGCGTTGACAACATGGCGGCGCCTTGCCCACCCGCTTCACAGCGATAACAGCTTCGTCGCTAATCTCTAAAGCAATATTGTATTCTAAACTGGGGTATTCGCCTTCGATTTGACCATTCTTACCCTCGCATAAAGTTTCAAGAGCCAAATAGCTTTTGATTTTCAGATATAAAGGTGATTTCCCAGGTGTAAAGCCTGACGACGCAGCGCTCCGAAGCAATTCGACTGGCTTGCTTTTGACTCGTATTGTATGCGAGTGGCTACAGCAGTGTCTGCATGTGTCAGTACAGACTGCGTTAAAACAACGCGCGGCGTCCGTCGCGTACGTGCAACTAAAAGGGTTGTAAACGACATGCACGTATGCGTGTATTTCAGCATTTAGTATATATTTATAAGATATTTTTGTTATTTTCGCAAAATCTAAAGTAGTGATTGTGGCGCCACACAAGCTTGGCGTATGACACGAGAACCATTTCAATAGCCATTAAGATCTGCCGTGTAGCAGCGACACAACTCCTTCCAGTTTGATGGTGATTGAGAATTTCGAATACCCTCGACTCGATGGCCATTAAAACTGGCCGTGTGACCGGGATATTAGCCTCCCCATCCTCCGCGTTGCGAGCCCTGGAGTAGGTGAGCCCTCACTGCGCACACACTATCGCTTAGATCAGATGCGAAATCACGACGGCGTCGCTTAGGCCACACGCAGATAATGATGCACCACTGCAGCCCGCGGGATTCTACGTCATTTTCTCCGTGTCTTCAGGATGTGAAACAAAAATTCTTCCCGTTCAGCGCTCGCTTCATCATCTAGGTTTGCGGAGGAGAAAGGCCAGGGCTGAGCTCGGACGCAAGCACGTAGCCCTACCTGCGCTTCAGCGGATTGGAGAAAAATTTTAGTGCGCGAGCTCTAATAAAACCGTTCCTAAATTTCGCGCCGTCAGCAGTGTCCTCAGCGCCACGTACCACATACCTTGAACTGCAGCTGAAAAATTAGAGGGAGGGCATGCCCATCTCTACGTTTAGGAGAGAGGACAGAGAGGTAAAGAGATAGCGTAGTAGGGATGCGACGGGCGGCAAACTGGAGAAGGAGATCGCGTCTCTATTTCTAGAAAAAACTGAATGACAGTGAAATTTTTTGTGAGGAAACAAGAACAGGGGGTGAGAGGCGACTGGTCACCTAGTGTCTTGGGCTTCCAGCTCGCTCCGTAAAATGGTTTGTTCGCAGTCAACCTATCCGCCGCGGTGGCTCAGTGGTTAGGGCGCTCGGCTACTGATCCGGAGTACCCGGTTTTGAACCCGACCGCGGCGGCAGCGTTTCGATGGAGGCGAAACGCAAAGACGCCCGTGTGCGGTGCGATTTCAGTGCACGTTAAAGATCCCCAGCAGGTCCAAATTATTCCGGAGTTCTCCACTACGGCACCTCTTTTCCCCTTTATTCTTTCACTCCCTTCTTTATATCTTGCCTTAGGGCGCGGTTCAGGTGTCCGCCGAGATGTGAGACAGATACTGAGCCATTTCCTTTCTCCAAAAACTAATTTTCAATTTTCAAACAACTTCTGAACAAGGATAGTTACAAGCGTTCCAGACCAGCCGCATTATTTTTTGCTTTGCTTTGACACCGTAGCTAACACTCAAGCAATAGCATTATGCACTCATAAACTTCCTGCCATTTATTTTTGTGACAAGTGGATAGGCACTGGCGCTTTCGTTTGTGTCATTGAAGTAAGTGCCGCCGTACTTTTTTTATTCCTGTTAACACACGGCTTAAGTACCACCTTGAGAGTAAAGCGGAACCAGGAATAACACAACAAGGAATACTGCGAATCAAGCGCTTTTCAAATGCAATTATTATAACAAAAAATGCGCATAGTTAAATAGCGCTGTCGAAAACTAAGATAGAAAAAATTAAGAACGAGAAGACGAAAACAGATAAGACAGAGACGTATTCATTCAACAGAGCGGAAAAACCAGGAAGAATTTGCAAAGGTAAGGAGGAACTGTTGCCATGTTATTTGTGCAATGATTCACAGATTATGCATGGAAGAAATAAAGCTTACGAGAGAAATCATAATTACATGTCATCAAGGGCTCACTGGCAAAAACGGGGCTTTTGCTGGCTTTGTGGAACGCCACGATTACTTATCGTGCGAACTTATCCGTGTGCCTAGCCAGAATAGTAGTCTCGATGAAAACTGGCAGACATAATTTACATTTTTTGGCATTGCACTGGCAGAGACGTGAAAGCCTCGGATTACACAAGGTTCCTTGATGTTCTCTTAATATCTCATCAACTCAACATCCTGTCTGTCCAGGCCTACAATTCCACATTCCATGGGCACGTGATAAACGACTTCAGTTTAGCAATGCTGGAACCAGAACTAGTGCTTGACGTTGCATGCTTTGCCGCATTTTCTTGTTGCTTGTCACTTCGCCTGTCTACGTGTCTACAGCACTAGACAACGTTATCAGAGCTGGTAATACTGTACCCACATCACACTTTACTTTCTAAAACGGCCGCATCCTGCTCCGAGCTTAGTTTAAAAGCGGTCTTTGCAAGACGCCTGTATTCTGGTTAGGCACCTTCTAAACAGTTCAGACAAGTTTTTCAAAAAATTGATTACAAATTTAAAAAAAGAAGCTTTCTTGCCAGTTAAATTGAATTGAAGTGAATGGTCTTATGAGTCATAAGTACCAGTTAGTACTTTTATTCGTTCAGCGTACTTAGTTAATAGGTCAACAATATAAATAACTTCTTAAACTTGGCTTAAAAGCTAAAGTGAGAATTGGAAAGCTGTCCAACGCCATAAAATAGCCCATCCTAGAGCTTAATACTAGTTATCCTGAGCATAGCTTTTTTCATTCGGCAAAAATGAAAGCTCGCGAATTTAAAAAAAAAATTCAAGGGGAATTTTGTTGACCTAAAGTACGGTGAGGCGAAACCGTTTAGCGCGGTGTTCCTGCTTGTATCACTGATGTGTGGTTAATATGTTGATTAAGTACAGAATTATTTGTGAATCTCAAAATTCTGGAAACACTGGAGGGCGTTTCAGAGGCATCCGTCTGATTTGACGCCTTTCCGCAAGCACTCTCCAGCGCCGTTACGCTAGACAAAAATTATTGTGGGACTATAAAATGAACGAAAAATAAGGTGTACGAGCACTACTTTTGCGTTCGCAGGAAGTAGCGCAGTCGTTAGCACGCCCGGCTACGGAACGGAAGGATGGTGGTTCGAATCCCGCCTTGCAGAAAGATTTTTTCTTAT
This sequence comes from Amblyomma americanum, assembly GCF_052857255.1. Taxonomy (NCBI): domain Eukaryota; kingdom Metazoa; phylum Arthropoda; class Arachnida; order Ixodida; family Ixodidae; genus Amblyomma; species Amblyomma americanum. The sequence goes on along the minus strand of NC_135502.1, from coordinate 144,125,496 downwards.
CACGCTATCGGTGTGATTTGACTTAAGACCGTACATGACCGGAGACCGGACAATGCCATGGCCGCAAGTATGAGCTATTAAAGGCTTTCACCGGAATACACCACGTGAAAGCGAGCTCTTTGGGACGGAAGGCTGCTACATTAGAGCTCTGTCAATCGCGACTTGGTGCAGCGGTGTCGGATTTGCATCGTCTGCATCCCGAATCATCGTTCGCGTACCCTTTCAAATATGAGGGAGGAAGAATGGGTTCTCGTTGACAGGAAGGATGTAACCTGCAATGTTGAGAGCGCAATCTTCGATTTCTCATAAACTGCCCAAAAGGTTTTCGCTTATTGAGTATGGAGTCGTGTGGCATAGAAACGCAATATATTGCACAGCGCACCATTTTCTGGTTGCTTTCAGACTTTTATTACTTCCCTCATCATTCGGTCAGCTTCACCGTTATGAACTTATTTATATACACCTGCCTCATGTGGTTCAACTGCAGGAAGTTTTTTTCAGTTCGTCACTTAAAAGCTGTGTTCAGGAATATTTGACGATACCATTGGGTACACGACGCATGGCAAAAAACCTTGTGCTCCAAGTGGAAACTGCATACGGTATCGAAGATCACATGATTTATACATTTGCACAATTCGAGAATGCAAGCACTATGACTTCAAACGCCAAATTGTTCACTGGGCCTTCTAAATCAGTGTTCCAAGGGCTCCACGGCTGGTTTGTCTTTCTTCACATGGTATCTGCTTCACGCGCGGACTGGTCCAAAATCGAGCTCGCTAGGGGAGGTGGGTGTATGTATCGGCTTCCACCTGCTGCGCGCGGATGCGCGCCGCGCCTTACTTGGATACCGAAACTCATATAATTTCGTGCATCATTTCTTTGCTGCTGTGGCGTGTTAAAATTGGTTGCACTGCTGGTCAACAATGGTAACCGCAGCAATGGGTCAATGTATGCAGAACACCCCGGGAACATTTTTCGCGTCTTTATTGTCACGTATATGCTTCCCGTCACTTTCAGTCAAAAAGAGGTATTTCTCACAATACACTATCTGTCTACGTTACAGCATTCCGTACAATACAGATAATGAGTTTAATGGTTATTTTATAAATATTGGACCGCACCTAGCAACTCAGCTGCCTCCAGTAACTGATTTTATGCCCTCAATCAAATCAGTTGTAAATCGATTTGTTACATATGATGTAAAGACAAGTGCAATAATGACAGTAGCTAAAGAGTTGAGAACAAGTAAGGCAGCAGGCCTCGATGAACTTCCTGTTAAATTTATTGAGGATAATAATACCATAATAGCCGATATTCTCCTTTGTCTATTTAATCACTCTCTAGGAAGCGAAATATATCCTGCTGAATTAAAAATAGCAAACGTCGTTCCAGTTTTTAAGGACGGAGATCGCTCTCGTAAATCAGGCTATAGACCAATATCAATTATCAATATTATCAATACATTTCTCAAAAAGGTACTCAGTACACGTATAAACAAATTCATATTGGAATACAATATGCTTAGCCTCCACCAACACGGTTTCAGGCCTTATAAATCTATTTCATCTGCGGTTCTCAACCTAACACAAATGTTAAATACAGCTCTCCATGAGAATAGAAATGCTGTCGTTGTATATATTGATATAAAAAATGGCCTTTCACACAGTGAACCACAAGGTTTTAATCAAGAAAGTTAGCAATTATAGATTGAGGGGTAGTTCCTGAACTTACTCAAAAGCTATCTTAGAGACCGCAAGCAGCATACAGTAATTGAAAAATATTCATCTACTTCACAAACCGTATTAACTGGTGCGCCACAAGCATTGGTTCTTGGGCCCATGCTTTTCTCACTGTACATAAATTATCTTCCTGCAATCCTTAAGTATTCCTAACCTTTAATGTATGCTGATGATACCGCTCTTGTATTCATAGAGAGATTTTAATTAAATTCAGGATAAAATAAATGCAGAGCTAGACAATGTTTTTACGTGGTTCACGTCCAATCAATTAACACTTAATCTCAGTAAGACTAACTATACAGTTTTTCATTAAAAAAAGAAGGAAAATAATACTAAGAAACTGCTCATATCATCACGCGGCGCAAAAATAGAACTAGTTGGCTCTTTCAAATATTTAGGTACCTTATTTGAATCAGACGTGCACTGGAAAACACACATTAAACACTTTTGTTCGAAGCTCGCATAAGGTTGCTGTGTTCTACTGAAAGTTCGTGAATGTTTCGCATGTCCCATTATACGCAATATTTACTTTTCCTGCTTTCGTAGTCATCTCTGTTATGCATTGAGTCTTGGGGTGCCACTTTCACAACTTATCTAGAACCTGCAATCCGTCTGCAAAAACGTGCATTACGAATTATTACCTTTCCAAGTCGAGGTAAATCCAGTAGATCCCTGAAAAATTCTGTCCATGTGCTGCTGTTCAATGCATTGTACAAATTAAAAAATGCACAAACTATACATAGAATTTTTGAGACATATGATCCTCTTCCCATAGCTTTGTTTAAACTCCCATTATAATAAACAAGAGCTACAACTGCCTCCATCAAATATTGTGCAAGGAAAAAGGCTAAAAGAAGTTAAGAAAGCCTTGATATGGAATTTTTTGCAAATACGCATCAAGGAAGCCTATAACTTTAGTACTGCTCTAAAGAAATACCTTTTCTAAAACTATTAAGATGTTTAAATCAAATTAAGACTCAATATTATTGCATTGCCTGTGATGTGTGCGTCAAAAATTATTTTTGTATTTGTTAATTACTTTCCTTCTCTGCTGTGTTAGAATTTGTATCATATGTCATCACTGGACCTTTTACTAGCCTATGGCTATGGGTCCGGCAACTGTTTTGTATTTTTGAACGAAACATAAAATAAAAGACATTGATGATTGATGATTGCGTCACTGGAGGTGGTAAGGTTATCCCAAACAGCGCAACTGACATTTTCATATCATCATTTTGTGCACTATTCACGCTATACATTTGCGATCATTCCTGCATAATTTTCACGCCGTACAGAAGAATAATTCATTCCACAGTGAGTGCACCCAATTTATATTATGCAAAATGTACCTAATAATCAGTCAACTGCAAAAAAATGGTTTAGTATCTCCGTAAATGCGTGAAAGAAAACCACTATCACGCACTGGCCTTCACTCTCCATGCTGATATATGTGACAGCAATAAAATTCAGTCAACATACATTTGCATAATCGGTTCCCAGATATGCCGACTCTTGCAGAACCAACCCGATGTCTGCTTCGTCAGCAGCAGGGGCTAAATCATTGTTCATGATCCAAGGCGCCGGAATGAGCAGTGGCTTCCGAGAAAGCGATCGCATGTAGCAGTTCCCGTCGTATCCGTGCGATTATCGTTGCACTCTTCGCAGTTTCGAAGGTCACGAGCACAAAACCAAAAACCACAGTAGTTGTAGCATTACCGACATCACTAACACAGAAGGAACGCGGCGCCAAAGCTTCTGTGACCAGCGCCGCAAATCAGGCGACAGCGCCCGAGACAACGCGCGACTGACGGAGTTCGCGAAATGTAAATAATGCGCGGCGGTTGCAACGGCAGCGCGGGTCAGAAATTCAAAAACAGAGTGACAGGGAGAGCGAGAGACCGTACCTCCTTTCAGAACCTTGTTGCGGTTAGATCTCCTTTACTAGAGACGCTAGCGCCAATTCATCCTTCCGTTGCGTTTACAACGGATGGTGTACGGATTTACGACTTCAGCGGAGGTTTTTCAATTAGCCGCTAGGGAAGTGGCTCACGCTTTCCTCCCCCTGGGCCAACTGAGAGAACTGCTCTCACGTGGCGGCTACGGGTCGTCGTCATTCCATCGAATGAGAGGCCAGCTCAATGTGTCCGCGTTGCTATTACGTTGGTTGTCGCAACCCGCAAAACGCAGCGAAGCATACTGTGCGAAAGCATATCAGGTAAGACGCTTCTCAGTGTTGAAATTACTGATAATTTGCATGTTCTTTACCACAATTTTGAAGCTTGTCCTACTAAGTACTGATAAAATGTTTTTTTTCTAACGCACATTACCGTTAAACCTTGTTTGTAAATCATTTTCAATTTATTCACTAGATCCTAACACCTTCGATGCACAGGCTTGGCGTGGTCTGCTCTTTGTGTCTCTGCGCGGCAAAAGAGTTCCTAGACTTAGAGAGACGCGTAGCAAGGTCCTTGTGGTGTGGCATAAGAAGAATGTTAGAGGCGAGGGGTTTTTCTGGTCCTCAAAAGTATGCCTGCTTTTTTTATGTCGAGCTGCTTCCTTACCGAGAAGGCAATGCAAAGTTCTGCCCTTCTGATCTTGCTCTGAGAAACCTGCGAAAATTTTCGTCACGGGATAAATAGTCACTAAAAACCTGGACCATGGGGAAATTTTTAATATTTAATTTGTGCTGTTTGCCAATGAGAGATTACTAGAGTAACTACTTAAAGATATTTAATCTGAAAGCAGAAAAAAACAAGCACATGCCGCTTGCGGAACCCGCACACATGACCTCCGAATTTTGCGTCCGGTGGTCTGCCAACTGAGCTACGGCGACGGCTGTGCAGTCTTCTGCCTTCGGGTTTATTTATGTTTACGTGTGACCTAACCTTGAGAGTGTTCGGCAGTGCCACCCTCATTCCTCATTCAGTGCGGCGTATGTGGTACACGAAACGTGATGGAACGATGAGGGCGAAAGCTGTGTGATAGCACTCTTGTGCTATCCATGACACCAAGACTACTATAATCGAGGTCCTCATAGCTATTTTTCAGACAAGGGAAAGAAAACGAGATGATCAGATTGAACCGATGGCATGTTTTTTTTTCTGCTTTCTGTTCAATTATCTCTAAAAGGTTACGCCATTGTTCGCCTATTGAACAACACCAGAAATTAAACAAGGAAAAAAACATCGCCTATGCTCCTTGATTGCAGTGACTTGCCTTCTGTCATGTATGTCGTAACGGGCCCCTCTTTTCTCTTCCTTCATCTGCAAATTAGCTGCGAGGGCCTCGATTTTGGCAGTCTTGATGCTATGGGTAGCATAAGAGGGCAATCACATAGTTTTTGCCCTCACCGTTCGATCGCGTTTCACTGGTCACTGGAGGTAATGCAGGACCCCTTACGTCCGCCTCTATACACGAGGTTAGCCCGCAGGGGGGCGTCTGCAGCCTGCAGGCGTTCGCGAGTGGCGACATCACGAGTTCCCGAGCATCCGCAGGGACATCCTCTCAGTGGCATGATGTTGAACAGTGCATCACCACGGGCCCAAGCATCCGCGCTTAGTCGTGCGTAGCATCGCCGTGTCCGGGGAAAAGGGATTCTGGTGGTTGAGCCGATTCCCAGCGTCTGGACTTTTGAGGCCCCTCGGCAGAGCAATGCACCACTTTGGCCACCGCTTCCAGTAGATGGCACCTCCGGCCTTACCCGACCAGAGGAAACCGGCAGTCGCCTTTTCCTATCTTCCCCTCTATCTTTCACTTTCCTTTTCTCTTCTCACAACTCTCCTGTCACCTACTCACTTCATGTATTATCGTTTTTTCCTGGCGGCGAGGGTTACGCTTGTGTGGCCAACCACGCTGAGTTGCGTCATATTTGGTTATAGTTTGGTTGTACAGCTGGCGTGGGCAGGACTTGCTTGCAAGTACCTGCGCCGTCCCCTCGTTGGTCTCCATTGTGGGTGGTTGGCAACGTAGCCGAAAAACACACTTATTCTGTGGAAAGCCTTCTCTATTCTATGGAAAGCCTTCTCATGATCGCCCTCTGGAGAGAGGGTGGACCGAGGTAACCCATCAGTGCCTTCAGAAAAAGAAGCAAAGTTTTCCAAAATATCATGTCATACATAGTCAACAAACACAGTAATCCGCCACAATATTCTCACCATTATTTACCGAAAAATGCGTGGCGAATGCCTCGGGCTTAGGCCACAAGGTTACAAAAATGGCTAGTGGAAACCTCTTTCCCGAACTCCGAGATAGCATCCAGCACTTAAAACTTTCCAGCATTGTGCCCATGGGTGACATACCTGTCTCCATCACTGCCCATTGATCCCTCAGCACCGTCCGTGGTGTAACATATGAAAATGACCTCCCCACCTCACAGAACAAGTAATCAAAGAAGGCCTTGCTGAACTAAACGTCGCTGATGTTCACAGGAAAAAAATAAGAAAAGAGGGCAAAGAAATTCTAAGAAAGCGTATAGTCTTAACATTTGCACATAGTACTCACCCAGACTCAATTGAAGAGGGTTATCTGTAAATTATAGTGAAACCATACATTCCTAACGCTCGACGATGCTTTAACTGCCATAGGTTCGGCCACGGTTCACAGAGTTGCCGCGGCCGCAAACCATGAGCGAAGTGCGCGTCAAAACATCACTACTCTGATGACTTGGACAGCGCCCCACGCTGCGCAAACAGTGAAGGATACCATGCTGCATACTCCAGGGCGTGTCCATCCCGGAAGAAAGAAAGAGAAATAATCACACTGAAAACTACTGAAAACATTTCTTTCAAAGAAGCAACAAGGCGATTCTCTCAGGCAAACACATTCTCCTTCACCGCAAAAACAAACTTCGCTGATGTGGTGCGTGGGCGCGGCACACCACACAAGGCTTCGGCACCTGCCCATGCCACTCGCAATTAGCCCGTGGCGGGGCCATCGGCGCCCCTGGGTGGAGTAGCTAATACCCCTGTCACACGGGTACCACAAAGGCCTTTGAGAATCTGGCCCTTATATCCAAAAGCGTAAGGTGCGCAGCTACACGGCACAAATGTTGAGCCTTTGCCTCTAAGGTCTTTGGAGGCGAAGGCACCCGTCCAAGTTCTTTGGAGCCCAAAGGCGCGGAGTTCTTTGGAGCCCAAAGGCGCGGCCTTTGATAGCCTGCGATTGCAGTGCCATCCAACGTCAAAATTAAAAAAAATGAAAAAGAAGTAGATGAAGCCAACAATGTTTGAAAACATCTTTTCAAAATACAAAATTTGTGCCTGGCTTTGCTATTGTTACGGTGTTTAGATTTTATGCCCAGATTTAAAGACAGTACAGTGTTGCAGCAGACTCACTGGAAAAATTTGCAGAGTACCGCAGAGGTCGGGATTTGACTGGTAACACTGAGCAGCCACTGCCATATACCTTCCAAACCGACTGCGTCGCAGGAAGGCCGCCGTGATGGAAGAGCTTGATATTCGGTGACACATCGGCTTGAGTGTTTACTGAAGTTCAAATACTTTGTGCCCGGAGACAGCGGTTGCTAAGAACGAAAAAATATGTTATTTTGTGCGAAGTAATGCAGCCGGTGGTTGTTTTGCACGCCGATCGTGTTTACTGCTGGAAATGTGCTACGATTGCGGGCAGCAGCTTAGCGCTGGTATAGAGAGCTTATGCACGCGTTTTTTCCCCTTCCTCGGAGCGAGCTACGAAGGAAACATTTCGTCACTTCGAGCCGCAATGAGGCAAGCTTGTGCTTTTTGCCATGAACATCGTGGACCGCCGTCGGCTTGTATTGAATGTTTCCAAGCAGGATGAACCTACCACATGACAGTGTCACAGGCACGTACGTTCATTGTACAATTTCACAAGCTAAAACGGATACATTCAATTTAGTTTGTAATCGGATACCGCGCGTTCTCGACTTTTCCGGGCGACTTTGTCCGCCGTATACGCATGACACACTGCGACTGCCGTGTGCGCACCGGTGTTTGGCCGTGATCGTAAGAGGATCTGTGCACAGCAGGAGTAAAAATCAATTTCCATGGCCATATAGCGCACTAAATCTTGTGGAAGGCCAATATGAGCCATTTGCGTGATTAGAGCAACGTATATGTACTTCTGTAAACTGATAATGAGCAAGAGTTTGCTACATTGTGATTTATGAACGCGGTTGCCTAGTGCACTCATCAGCGGCTACTCTTCCGAACTTATTTATTACTGTTTTTTAGGTGCAAAGAATTGCTGCCTGCGTAAAAAAAGCAGGAAGCCTGCTTGTGACGCAGCACTTTTTTTTCTAAGTTACATGAGTGATGTATAAAATTGTTGTGCATTTAGAGCGGTTTATGTAACATGCCCTGCATTTGAATTGTGTGTCCCCACATAGTGACAGAGTGAAACTAAAGCTACTGGGTGTTCAGTTGGTTTGTATTTCTTGTTATACATCAAGCACAACATTATTCGGGCATGCACCATGGCATTTTAAATAAAACATAATATGTTTGCTGACTTCAGTTCGCTGCATGTGCTCGGCTTACAAGCTCAAAATTTGAAAAATGTGTTGTAAATATCACCTGGCCGTTGTCTTCAAGCCCAAAATGCCTATGTATAAATCAGCAAAGAATAAGTGGAAAAAGGAAGTATTATGGGCCTCGTATTGACCAAATTTTAAGAAAGGACTGTAATGTGTCAGATTCTGCAGTCCTGTGTGCAGGTGGCCAAAGGAAAATATATCAAAAGATGAGTTACTTGAATATTACATGCATGCAGTGTTTGGTAATATTTTCTTAACTTTTATTTGCATAGGTCAGTTTCATTTGTAATATAGATCCTGGTAAAAATTACAGATTCAATGAAAGCAAGGCACTAAACATTATGAGCGCTTTTTGTGCGGTAAGCGATAGCCACCTTGCATACATTTATTGACATCAAAAATAACATATACATTGCTCTTTCATTTTGCCGACCACAAGCCTACGGATTTACTCATGAACAAAGTGAAACTATGGGCTAGTTTGGAATACTTTTTACAGAGAGACTTGCCAAAGAAACAAAGAACGGAGAAAGAAGGATGGGAGAAGTGCAAAAAGACAAAGAAAGCTTTTATTCCAGAGACATACTCAAGGAGGCAAACACGTCGGTGCTCACCGCTGTTGCAGAAATCCTGTTTCAGAAATTGTGCAGAGAATATAGATGACCCACTGTCCTTCGTGTCAGAAAACAACAGAAGAAAAAGAAATTTAAGAATTTTCCCTGCTTCCACCGCATCGCTCTGTTCCGAAATAATAGCATAAAAGTTCAGCACAGACGTAGTCTTCACAGGCTCCTATTCCCCGCACAAGTTGTCAAACCTTTGCGCACTTTTAAGGTGAAGAATGGCGAAGAAACTGGTTTGAAATGAGAAGCATGCCACCAAGCTTGTAGAATGTGCAGCTGCCATTGTTTGCAAGACCTCTCTGAGCTGTAGGTCTGTTTATATAGGGCAGACTGGTCGTTTCCTAAGCAACTGACCACGAGAACATGGTGCTTCACCTAATAAATAATGCTCAATATCTGCTTATACAGTGTAAAGCCTGTAAGTTTTATCAGCTGTACAGAAACACACAAGTCTTAGGACGATTAAAAGAAAAGTTAGCTGCGGGGATTCTTGAGGTGCCTAAGATTCAAAGGTTGGGAAGGAACGCCTGTCAATGATAGATCTGGTGTTGATTTTTTTCAAAGAGCACTTAGGTTGCTTAATACTAGATAATATAGTTTTTATTTGAAGTTTTAAGGTGAAGCTTCACTCTTGTTTTTCATATCGCTGCAGGTATGAAGCTTTCACCTTCTTTGCTTTTGAAGGTGTTTGCTGTGATATGAATATTTTCATGAAATCACAAGACTTTCACCATACCTGTTTAATTGTTGTGGCTGGGCGCACACGTTGCTTTCCTTAATGCTGTTGTCAATTAGAGCTCATCCCGTCCTTCCTTCATCATCCTTTGCTTCTGAGTAAAGCTTCTCTGTCAAATGTGATCATGAAGTAGGCACAACATGCAGACTTCAAAAATGGGCAGACTAAGCCACTTTGTCACCTAAAAACAAAGTGCAGGTAAATAAGTGATAATGCTTTTTTCTCTTTATGGCACTTAGCCAAATGTGCTTATGCTGAAGAAACATGGAAGTGGAGGCACACCTGAAGTAGAAATTAAAAATGGCTTAGTTTTGCTCCTTCCGACTAACAAACTGCCTGGCACGTCCATCATGTACAGAAGCGACAAGTTCTGAAGCCTAATAAATTTCATGATTTCTTTTCTCGGATTTATAAAGATAGCTTTAACTATCCTTCAATGCGTGTGTTGCTTGGAACGCATTACGATCTGTAATTACTGCGCTACCAAACTAGTTTCAGTTGCAGCGCCACTCTTCACAGTGGCAGTGAGGTGAAGCGAATACCCCTGCTGTAGTGCCCTCGGGCTAACGGAGTAATTATTGACTAAAGAATAAAGAGTAGTAATGGTGGCAGCAACTGCAGAGGATGCTTTGCTATCTGTGAAAATTTTCCAAGAGCCCATGGGATAAGCAGGTGCAGATTGAGTTATGAAATCGTCTACCTTGTCATAAATCAACTACTCTGCATTATTCTGCAGCTGAATGCCACCGACAAAGACATAGGTAGCCAACAGAGCACACGGAGGTCGTCATCTGGCACCACTGAGAAGGCACAGCATTTCACAAAAAAGGAACCCTCTTATAACTGACAAGAGAGGGCGCTGGTGACTGGTGCCAGGACGTTCCCCACAAGCCTTGTTTTTTATCAAATATGCAGGTGAACCAGTTCCTCTTCACCCGCATGTTGCAAGCAAACACTCATTCGAAAAGTATACACCACTAACCTCCCCTCGAGAAGCAAACGCGTTTGTTTCACCTACGGAACACACTGAAGGCTCACACCACCAGTGTGAATAAACAAAGTAAAAGCTCTGCAAACAGCACATGCAAGACTAAAAACACCTATCACTCCTGCACTGCAGTCATCTTGAACAGAAAGTGGAGTTTGCTGGACAAGATAAAGATAACAGCTACCTAGTACTGAAAGCACCATTTAAAAGTACGAACTCTCAAACAGCAACACCCTTGGTGCATAGCAACAAAAAGAAAATGAATTTTGTACATATAACAATAAAACTGCAAGTGCATGAACACCAGAAAACATTGATTGCACAGTATCTCCTCAAAACCACAGCAAAGTCTGATTTCATCCTTCTGCAGAATACAGAAAATAGCTTTTGAAGCTACAGAGCCTTACATACAAGCCATAATAAGCAGAGTGAGCCAGTGCTCTCATCCTAAGCCGGACCATAACTGCTGCTCAAATACACTCGACATTTTGCCAAGATGGCCGTATAAGCAGCTTCAACCACCACACAAACATGAATGTGTGCTTACAACCCGCCTAAACAACTAATCCAAGAACAGTTCAAACGCATCAAACTGCTTGAAAAAATTTTAAAAATTGTATACTATGCATACAGCTTGTATACAAAAAAAAACAGCAACCATGAAGAGCACAAACTGGGTTACGCTAACAAAACTCCTGCAGACATTTTGTCTCACATGGTGCAACAAATTAAGCATTAGTGGAATGGCTAACAGAGAGTAGACAAAGAGCCAAAGGCATTCAGTATCTGTTCCATCCGACTCACCTAACACAGGCTTGGTAATAAAAATAATAATTGGTTTTTGGGGAAAGGAAATGGCGCAGTATCTGTCTCATAAATCGTTGGAGACCTAAACCGCGCAGTAAGGGAAGGGATAAAGGAGGGAGTGAAAGAAAGGAAGAATGAGGTGCCGTAGTGGAGGGCTCCGGAATAATTTCGACCACCTGGGGATCTTTAACGTGCACAGACATCGCACAGCACACGGGCGCCTTAGCGTTTCGCCTCCATCGAAACGTGGAATAATGGTACCCCACTGTCAATTCTTAGTACAGTGCAACAACATGCTGATATGGATTCAGAATGTATGCTTGAAGAGCCAGACCATTCTCAAAGGTACAGCTCAATTAAACAGTTGAAACAGCTTGACTCATGCCAACTCTTTTAGATCTGCACTTTGAGTTCTGTGTTACTTTCCTTTGCAGGATTTCATTTTTTTGCATGCAGTGCAAGAAGCAGCCTACACAACAAATTCTGCTTGTGGGACAGATTGCGTTTTCCACTGTGAACTATTGTTCCATGAGTCAGAGATAAGAGAACGTGCGAAAAAAAAAAAGGTCATAGGGAAGTGATAGAAGCATGGCTTATATAGAGGCAGTGAATAGTGCGTCAGTACAATCCGCTTATCCAGTAAAGAAAATGCCTTTCTGGACTGCGGCATCAAAGGATATCATACCTTTGATTTCACATGACCTGCTGATTTGTATGGTATTGTAGAATTCCTTGTACCCCGTGACAATTGCTATTGTTGTTGCCTGTATTCATTTTGGTTTCGTTAAGGGTTTCCTTTGGCTCTGCTTTCGCTATGACTTGACGTTTTGACTCGTCTTTGCTTCTACCTGTTGAATCTGCTTTCGCTATGACGCAAAGACGCGTTGTGTACTTATGCACCTCGGTCCTCCCTTCCGCGTTCGGTGGCGCGTCCTTGAGATGGTTGTAGGTACTATGTGGCTTCCAGTGATAAAGTTGGGTGTTGCGTCGGCACTGGTAGGAACATCCATGGTTTCTCATGCCACTGGACACGTATATATTGTAGCCTGTTTTCGATAAAAATTCAGTTGGTGTATCAGCGCTTGTCCGGTGTTCTCGTGTCTCTTTTCCATCCTTGTTGCTTCGCGCTGCCGCTTTCCATGTCCATCCTTCTTTATTCATATCGAGCAGAGATCTTACATTATTAATACACGGACTGGGCGTAATAATTGTCGCGGCTTTGTTCTAAATTACCTGTGCTGAAGCATGGTGAGAGCGATATGTATTTCCCCAAGGTGTTAAGCCGTACGTAATGTGACTGTGGAAAAATGAATGATACAGTGCAATCAAGGTGTTTAAGTTAAAGTAGGGGAGTGCTTTAATAACAATAACACGAGCCGTTTTCTTATTTACGTTAGCAATAGGATCATGAGCTTTAAAAATATTGTCTAACTGAGCACCAACTATTACTACTAACATTATATTTACTACTATTTTCACAGTGTAAAGGAAGTCGAAAATGGCGCAGTTTTTTTTATCAGAATTCGAAGATTCCTTGTTCAGTGCGATAAAAATAAGCAAGGAAAGTGATACTTATAGCAGCGGTAGAGATACTAAATAGCGGACAGGTGTCCGATCCCACACAGAATGGCCGGGTTCATACCGAACTTCTCGGCGTCGGAAGTTATAGCGACCAGCGTTGAGGTGTTGCTGGCGTTGAATTCGGCATCTTGCGAGCTGGCGGGCTTCTTCAGCCCTCTGGACGAATATGTCATCAGCATAGGCGTCGTTGTCATGTCCGCCGTCACCAGCGGGTAGCGTGGCGGCCAGCATAGTTGTGACACGGCGTCCGTAGAACAGCTGGAAAGGCGTGAGACGCGCCGTCTCCTTCTCTGCCGTATTTTAGGCAAACATTACATACGGGAGAACTTCGTCCCATGTGCGGCGTTCGACATTCACATGCATCGAGAGCATGTCTTTGAGCGTTCGGTTGAGGCGTTCAGGCAGTCCGTTTTTTTGCGGATGATATGCCGTGGTCTTCCCATGACTTGTGAGTAAGCTCGAAGAAAGCCCGCATTAAGTCAGGCGTAAAGGCGGTGCGACGGTCCGTGATGACGACCGATGGCGCACCGTGACGTAAGACTACGTATGTTACAAAACACTGAGCCCCGTTGGGAAAACTAGAACCAGCGGCCTGCGGAAGTGAAGCCGCTGACGAGCGAACAGTCAAACACCCCCCATCGCGTTCACTTCCAGATAACGGATTTCAAACGGGGACCCGTGATACTAAAAACGGATACGCAGCTTCGGACTTATAGGTCGTTATCGAAGATGTAGCAGTTACAAGCTTTGGTCGATACCGGAACGAATTATTTGGTCACGAGCAAAGGCTGGCAACGGAACTAAAGAAAGTTTTAACCGCGTGGACTGGGTGTCAGGTTCACTTGGCTGGGGTCATCAATTATTCCTGCTGGCGGGTTTACTTCGAAGGTTGCAATCCACGGATTTGTCTACGTTTGCGACTTTGCGGTCCTACCTCATTGTCCGCGCGGCGTCATACTCGGCCTGGATTTCTGGCAAGCTAAGGGCGCCGTTATCAGCCTGAAAGAGCCGCGCGTGACGTGTTCGCCGATCCAATTCATTGCGCAAACCGACCCAGGCGACTGCGGAATGCCAGCCTTACGCGTTGCTACTGACGACTGGGCGACGCCGCCGCGGTGCAGCATGATGGTACCTCTGCAATGCGACTCACCCGGTGACTGCGGTATTCTGGCGGAAAGAAACGTGAGCCTTCCAGTGGAGAAGGGGATCTGAGATGCAAGAGGGCTTGTTAGCTTACGGGATCGCTGTGCGACACTCCTGCTTACTAATTTGAAAAATTTAAAATTGATTTTGGGGGAAAGGAAATTGCGCCGTATTTTTCTCACATCTCGGCGGACACCTGAACCGCGCCGTAAAGGAAACGATAATGGATGGAGTTAAAGAAAGGAAGAAAGAGGTGTCGTAATGGTGGTCTCTGGAATAATTTTTACATCCTGGGGATCTTTAACGTCCTGAGACATTGCATAGCACACGAGCGCCTTTGCGTCCGCCTCCATCGAAACGCTGCTGCCCCGGTCACGTTCGGAAATTTGCAACGTCTAGGCGGCGGCGGTTCAATCGCGGCGAAACGCAAAACGCGCCTGTGTATTGTGCGATGTCAGTGCGTGTTACAGGCTGCCAGGTACTAGAAACCATTCCGGAGACCTCTATTACGCCACCACTTTCTTCCTTGCTTCTTTCACTTCCTCCTGTATCCCTTCCCTTTGGGCGCAGTTAGGGTGTCCACTCAGATATGTGAGACAGTTACTGCGTCACCTTTTTTTCCTAGAAAACAATTTTCTAAGCAATGCGAGGCTAGCTCTTGCCTCTTGTTTAACTGGAAATCACCGGAGCAAAGATCCGCGGCTGCCCTTCTTGGGTTTCCTTCTTGTCCTTATTGTTGTTCATGTGCACATTCATTTACTGTTGTTTTTTTATAATTTGTTCATTCCCTTCTCTACAGCAATTGCATTTTTATATTTAGAAAATTTATTTGAACTTTTTCACTCTGTCTTAACACCTTGTTATTGGCTAAAATTTTAAGCCTATGTTGGCTATCTTATGCTCATTGACTTCCACTGCGGATGAGGATGCGCCCTTTAACGGCGCAGTAGACACTGATTGCATCACTTTGTTAACAAGACAGAATAGTGTATGCTGCTTTTCGCGCGCAAATGTAAGAACTTGCGCCGCCAATTTGCTGTGCTGCCAGCATTGCTTGGACCTGCTTTATGGAGGGCATTGCAGACTGGCTCCCAATAGCAACTTTTCGCTTTAAAAGACATGCTGCGATGGCTCAGTGGTTAGGGCATTTGGCTGCAGAGCCCCAGTACCCGGGTGCGACACCGACCGCAGCGGCCGCGTTTCGATTGTGGTGATTGTGGCGAAACGCAAAAGGCGCTCATGTGCTGTGCCATATCAGTGCGCGTTACATATGCCTTGGCAGTCGAAATTATTACGGAGTCTCCCACTAGGGCACTTTTCTTTTTCACTTCCATCTTCCTCTCTTCCTTGAGGTCGCGGTCAGGTTATTGTGTTCGGAAAGCTGCCAGTGGAAACCCCCAGAATATGCGATGGCGATATAGCTGCTGCGTATTGAGCATTTTAAAGATAATTTACCAGACTCAGAGTGGCCTCAGTGCCGTCGAACGAATAATCACCAGCTCGGAGAAAAAATTAGCCGTCTAATCCGTGCTGCCCCTTGATTACTCGCCTGTCGAAATGCATACACACTGTTCATTGTTTTGATCTCATGCATACACAAAGAACAACACAAGGAATGTTGTCACTAAAGAAACTTTCATGTACTTGTTTGCGTTGCACCATTTGTAAGCACTTAGCGACGGTGTAGCATGTCGGACGTGTCTGCTTACAATTATCGCCTGTTACACACGCGCAGAGTCAACCAGGCTGAAAAAAACGCTAGCATACTCGCCAAAAAAAAGCGCGTACAAAGGCAGTCAACAGGACATGCCGGTGCATTGAATAGCACGCACGAGTGTGAGAGAGATGTGATCTATAAGTTTTGGAATACAACAGCGCGTCGCTAGGTGAGAAAACAAAAAGGAGACTGAGCTTTGACCATTTGCATGCTAGTTGCGTTCCCCAACGTAGCATGTATAAAAACCGTTATTTTTATGTTAGTACTTAATATTGCAATAAAGCGCATAATGTCCAAATGAACCGTACACTATGCTTTTAAAGGCAGCGTTTTTCTGGTCGCTAGCAAAAGTTTTCTTTCTGGTCTCCATCTTGTAAAACCAAGATGGTCTACGTATGACTTCGATATTGTCATCATTGTAAACATATCTTCCCAGGGGGTCTTTCTCCTGTTGTGATTCTGTGGCATTGGGCCAAGCTTCCGGCCAGTTTGTGCATAATGCACAAGGTGGCCGCCAACAAACGCGACGTGCTTCAGGCGTTATTATTTCTTCGCGGTGGAACTTAGGAACAGGCAGCGTTCTGAGTCACAAATATATATTATTTCGCCTTTACAGGAACAACCCCTTGCATGAAACCACTTTATCCGCTCTACGTGACGTGACAGGAAAGTTTTCATCTTTTGGCATCAAAATCGAGTTAGTCTAGAGGAGGCAGCGCTGAACATCAATATGCGCTCGGTGCAAAGAAAGAAGGTCGGCTTGACGAGAGTGTCGTGAGACGTGGTCGGTGCTTGTGTTTCTCTTGGGATCTATCCACCCTCATCAAGGAAGACCTAAGGAGGCAGCCGTACGTGCTCGCAAATGCGAACTTGACCGCGAGCGGGGCAGCGCGTGAGCTCCACAGGGAAGCCCCGACCACTGGAGTGAAGATGGCAGACTGAATGAGAAGCAGACGAGAAATAAGTTTTCTTCCCAATCAGAATTATTAGCTTCATGACAGTGATTACTCGTCAAAAGCCGTTGCGTTCGCGCTACCTCAGAGGCCGGCACGCAGTACAGGCGATTATGCATTGAAAGTGACGCTATGATAACCGCAGATAATGCCCAAATGGCAGTGCAGGTGCACCAAAATGTATAATTTTACAATGCTGTGCCGAACCACGCGCTTCAAGAAAGCCCTACTTAAGCTTTCCGGCGCTTGAGCTAAAAGATTGATAAGGGATGAAACCAAGGGAGGAGATATGAGGGTGTAGGAAGATTACTCAGATACCCGATGCGACATATGTGTGCCGCCATTGCTCCCGAAAATTTCCGGGACACCTGCGTTCGCATTTAGCATTTCTGTAAACGTTTCGTTGCTGCAAAATGACTCTCGACTGCTTGATATTTCGATTTCCACAGCATTTCTTGGGCAATTAAAAAATACGCCTGAACGCCACGGTAGTTTACTTTAAAGTAAATACTCGTGGATGGACAAGTGCCTGACAAATATTGTAGTAAAAATTGATAAATAGGTGACTACGAATGCAAACACGAAAACTCTGCAGACACCTCTTGCAGACTGAGTGCCGGTAAGATGGACGACCAAATGTGTATAAAATTGTTAAATTACTTTCTGTTTCTCAAAATAGAATATGGACAGTCTCTCAGGAAATTAGACGCGGCTGTAAACAATTATCTTCTGATAGGTACGTGCGGTATTCCCGGCGACGATAAAGATCCCCAGCGAGGACATTGAATACTGAAATATTAGTGGAGCTCCACCACAAACTTCGGTGACCTAAGAGTCACCTTGGTAATTCTCTAAACCAATTTCGCCCTCCTCGCCTTCGCTGCGTAGCTTATGCTCTTCTTTCTGCATAATACATTGAGTTAAGACATTTCGTTCACGTATGACGTATATAACGTTTAAACGGCATGCTCACTTCCAAACCGAAAGCACCTTACACGCACGTTTTTTTTTTGTTTTAATGGAAGACAAATCTGGTTCAAGACCCCACAGTGGCTCAGTGCTTATGGTACTCGGCTGCTCACCCGAAAGACGCGGTATCGATCCCGGCCGCGGCGGTCGAATTTGAAGGCGAAACGCTGGAGACGAAAGCTAGCCTGGCGAAGGAGTTCTCTCGCGGGAGGTTCATGCTCTCAGGTCATAAGTCGCATTGCATCTTTGCTGTTTTGACTATGTGGACGACTTCAAAAAAAAAAGAACCCGCCACTGTCTAGAAGACGTTGAAGTAACGAGCGTTAGCTGTTTGATTTACTATATGAAGAAAGCGAAGAAGAACGCGCCGCTCGTCTCGAGAAACGGAATGTAATACCCTTTCAAACGGGGTGGATCGCCACCATGCTCGGCTACGCGTGCACGAACACCGCCTAGCGGAACGATCACCACATATCGCAATGTGTCAGAGAAATTACGGTGCACGTCTACTCACTGTCGAGTTGCACCCTTTCAAGATACCGCCGAAACGGAATTTTGTTCGTTTGGGAGGTCAAGTGGGGCCTAGAATTCGGCTTGCGGTGCGATATGGTAACGCTTAACTTAGTAATTGCATCAACACAATTTTACCTATTATTTAATTGTAGTTTCAGTTCTCTTCCACAAATAATAGAATTTTATTTGTCTACCAAATTCGGTATACTGTCCCTGGATGGGTGCGCTTTGTTTTCGGAGTATACATAGCGGAACGAATGTATACATGTACAGCGGTCCCGTACCGTTAGGGACCGTTTGCTAACAGGTCGTTACTCTGTCCGTCTGCGCGCAGAAGTTTTCATTTCAGGTGGCGGTCCCGGTGAGCCGCCCCCGGATCTCGCCTCCCAGCGACCCCGGAGGTCCCTGTCACGGCGCGAGGTCTGCCGCCTTGGTGTCCAGGGCTCGATGACCACGGCCCTCCCGGCTCCTGCGACACGCCCCCCGAAGGCGCAATTTTTCTATTTTGCCGTGCCGGAGCCAGTTCGGGCAGATGACCTCATCTATGCCATCGAGGAGGTTGTCGGTGTCGGGGGGCTGCAGTACCTGCAGCACCTCGGCGGAACGAAGTTCCTTTGTGCCATGAGCTCGATGGCTCAGGCGGCGAAAATGGTAGTGGCGGGTAGCTTCCGCGTCGCTGGAAAAGCAGTGCCACTGGCGCAGATAGCCGCTTCAGTGGTTTTTGTGACTGTGTTCCGTCTCCCGCCGTTGCTCACGGACGACGCCCTGGCTGCAGCCCTGGGCGCCTATGGAAACGTGCGCGCGGTGGCGGAGCCCGTCTTCAAGAGCCGGAGCTACGTCCGGAACGGCTGCCGGATGGTGAAGCTGTAGATGCAACGGGCGCCGCCGAACTTCCTGACCATCGCGGGCAATCGCGCCATGCTCGAATATCGTGGCATGAAGCGGGTGTGTTCGCAATGCAGAGGAGAGGGCCACCTTGGGGCCGCCTGCACTGCCATGCGGTGCGGCCGTTGCAGCGCCTACGGTCATGAGACTGAGTCATGCCAGGCGGCGTGTAGGCGCTGCGGGGGTCAGCACGCGACCTCGGACTGCGTGCAGCTCCTCTCGTATGCCGCGGCAGCTGCCGCCGGCTCCAGCAGGGTGGATGAGGAGACGACGACCAGCTTCACCGAGACAACTGCCCAGCGGGACGTGTCCGTGGCTAAGCCCGCTGTCGACCAAGCGCGTAAGGAGGTGACGGACACCTCGTCGGGCCTGTCCGAGGAGGGGAACGGTCCGAGGGCGCCGTTGACGCCGAGAGGTCGACCTCGCCAGACTCGGACGCCTGGTTGCTCGAGTCGCCCCAGGTTGAGCCTCACAGCCTGGATGCGTCCATTTCCGACGCGCCGGCGATGGCGCAACTTCAGGACGTAGGGGCGGGCACTGAGTCGCCTGCGACCTCCTCCCCCAGTGACGCCCTGCACACGCCTGTCACGAGCAGCGACAGCGCGAGCAAGGCACGCTCGCATTGGGCGCACATCCCGGTTGCCCTGCCCCGCGTGCCCCGTGCGCCGCGGAAATGGTGCGAGTAGAGATGCGCAAAGCTTAGGACCTCGAGGACCCGTAACGCCAGCACTCATCCTCGGATGGGGGCCCTACGTCTACGGCCACTCCAGTTCCTAAGAAGACGAAGACGTCGGATGAGGATAACGCCCAGATGGACGTCTCCAAAAACGCCTAGCCTTCATCAGGACTTCTTCCTTCAGCACTTCAGGCCGTAAGGCCTCCTTCCTCCTCTCCTTCTCGGTGGTGGCTCGGTGGCTACCTTCTCAGCGGTGGCCTGGCGTCGTCTGCGAACGATGAACGGTGTATGTGTGGTGGAATGCGCTGGTGAGCGTGTGGCTGTGTGTGCTTTCCGCAGCGGCGTGCATCGACCGGACCTTTCCGACGCACGGCAGCTTGCACCACGTGCCATCGTCGTCCCGCTGCCGAGGGACCGCCAGCTAGGCCACCAGCAGGAGTTCCGAACCTCCCCTCCGAGCAGCGTCACGACGCCTGAGTTTTGAAGCACCCACAAACTCTTGCTGCAGAACTGTACCGTGAGTACGTCGATGTCCGTTTGTTTCTTTGTTGCTCTGCTTTGTTCTGGGTTTTGCAGTTTTTCTATCTTGCGCTCATGATGGCTGAGTTTTGTTTCCTTTCATTTAACGTGCAAGGTTTTCGCTCTGCCGATAAGCAACAGGAGGTGCTTCACCTTGCGCGTTCGTTTGACATTGACTTTTTGTTCTTGCAGGAGTGCAATTCCGCACTCCTGCAGACGTTAGCTCTTTCCGTTCGCGTTTTAATGTTGACGCTTTCTTTTCGTTGACGGACTCACGGTGTTTCGGAGTGGGTGTTGTAATTTTAAGGCGGGCTTTTCGCACCGGCGCGCAGTGGCAGCAGCGGGGGAGGCGGAAGCACCTCGTCCTGACAAGTGCGCTTGCTATCGTTGTAGATCGTTGCAGATCGTTGCTGGCTGGAATCGCCGACAGCGTCCTGACCGCTACTATCAGCTCACTACTCCGGATCATCTGAGAAAAACGTCATCAAGTGCCGCCACGAGGGGCAAACCGTATAAGAAGAACAGTACTGCGGACAGCGATAACTTGGCAGCAGCGAGGGCGGCGGAAGCATTTCGTCCTGACACGTGCGCTTGCTATCGTTGCAGATCGTTGCTGGTTGGAATTGCTGACAGTGTCCTGACCGCTCCTATCAGCTGACTACTCCGGATCATCTGAGAAGAAACGTCATCAAGTGCCGCCACGGGGGGAAAAGCCTATAAGAACAACACTGCGGACCAGCGATCGCTTGGCAGCAGCGGGGGCGGCGGAAGCATTTCGTCCTGAAACGGGCGCTTGCTATCGTTGCAGGTTAGACACAATTTTGCATTGTGTTCAAGCCACGTTAAACTGCGCTGCCGTGGTTGCTGCATTTGTATTTCCTGTGTTGCCTGATCTATTTCCCAACATGTAGGAATTTACTCGGTTCCGTGACGAGCTGCGAAAAGAAATGAATGAATTAAAAGGAAAGCTTGATCGTGAGATGAAAAAGAAAATGAGAGAATTTAAAACTGGTTTGGAATTTTTCAATAATAATCTTGAAGAGCTAAATGACAACAAACTCCTAAATGACAACAAATCTCTCGAGGAAGCTAATGGGGCACTGCTCAAAGAATGTGAAATGTTAAAAAAGAAAACCTCGGAACATGAACAATGCATGACTGCTTCAAAACAGTACTCTAGAACATGCAATATACAAATAAAAGGCATAACAAAGCAGACAGATGAAGATATTTCCAAGACCTTGAGTCAAATCGGCGAGCTGATAAACGAACCGATAACAGAATCAGACAATGAAGTGTGCCATCGCATCCCGGCAAAGGATCCAAATACAACACCTAACATCATTTTGCAGTTTAGGAACCGTTCCAAACGCGACACAGTGCTACAAGAAGCAAAGAAAATGAGAATTACAATGAAGGATTTCGGGTACTCAACGAAAACACCAATATACATAAATGAACATCCCTGTCCTGCTTTCAAGGCCCTCAGGCTGGAGCTTTGCTTGGACAGTTGGCGGAAAAATCCAGGCAAAGAAAAATGAATTTTCATCTACAGTGCGCATTCGAGATGAGCACGATGTGGCAAAAATTGCATGAGTAAGGACACCAGGTGCTTCTTCGTTTTGTTTTTAGCATGACAGTTTTCCCCGTGATGTAAACGCTGTAAAACGCTCTTACACCGACGTATATCTAACGTGCTTTCATCTAAACATTCGGTCTGCAAGACATAAAGAAGACGAACAATCCGTCTTTCTTGACGAATTCAGTTTAGGATTCGATGCCATATTTTTCACTGAAACTTGGTACACACGCACCACTGAAGTTTACAAACGGGACTGCTACCAAACTTTCTTCCTAAATCGGACATCTAAACATGGGGGTGGATTGGCAATATTAATGAAACATGCTCTAACTGTGATATTTTACCCGAATTTTCATTCATAAGTGATCATGTAGAATGTTTAACAGTTGTGTCGCAAAGAAATGTGTTTTCAGTCATGTACAGACAACCGGATTCTTCAGTTGATGTTTTTATGGGTCACTTAGATAACTTGCTGAATTATATCAATGAAAAAATCTTAACCTCATTCTCGGTGGAGATCACAATATCGACTTATTAAAACCATCTCCTGCTCAAATGACGTTTGTATCAACGGTAGAGTCCGGTGGCCATCTTATTTTAATCCAAACTGCAACGCGCGTCACAATGCAAACTGCTACCCTTCTTGATATTTTTGTAACCAGCATAAATAGTAATTATGTTTTCTCCGGAGTTTTATGCTGTAATATTAGTGACCACTACCCGATTTATGAACTTGTACAAGGCATCAAAAAGCAAACAAGTGATTTACCCGCTGTGAAAACAACACAGTGCATCACACCGGTGACCCTTGAAGCGTTTCGTTCAAGTTTTGTAAACGAAAGTTGGAATGATGTATTTTCTTCCAATGCAGCCGATGATGCATATGAGCAATTCATTTCTCGTTTTAAGTCATTATAGCATGAACATTATGAAGACAAGGTGATCAAGAAGTCAAGAAGAAATATTAAACCTTGGATCAACCGCGAATCTCTAAAGATGATTAAAAAGAAATCTAAGTTCAAGAAATTTATGAAAACATAGTCGCTGGCTAATCGACAAAGATTCAGAGAGTATCGAAATAAATTAACTGCTCATTTAAGAAATGAAAAAAAAAATATCTGCATAACGAGTTTATGAGCAAAAATTGCGATAGAAGCGCTCAAGTCTGGATGAAAATAAGCGAACTACTCGATTGCAAATCAAGTTTTGCGGGTGTTACTAGTCTTACTCTTGAAGGTCATAAGGTAGAAAGAATTGAGCTTGCAGAAAAGTTCAATCATTTTTAAAGGATGCTGTTTCACAACCTCCCCCCCCTCCCCCCCGAAAACTGTAAATTCCAATTGTAAAGAAGACGGCGAGCATATGCGCAAGCCGCATGGTCATCGCCTGGTGCATGCTCCTGGCTCCATTGTAAAGAAGACGACGAGCGGAGGAAGTGAGCAGGGGCATAAGCCAGCGGCAGGCAATGGCGACGCAGAAAAGTACGAGACGGCGTGAAGAGGACACTGGCATCGCGAACACAAGCACAAGAGAGAGGCACAATCACGGAAGAGCGCGCAGGAATATCGGTACTGTCGGCGACAAAAGCTTTAGCAGGAACAGGGGCACCGCAAATTTCAGTCGCTGGCACGGGATTTGGCAACGTGGAGAGCGCTACTTGAGCCCGAGCACAGTCGATGACCGCGTCATAAAGCGATAGGAAGTCCCAGCCCAAGATGATCGAATGCGAACATGACGGCAGAACGATGAGCTCAACCAAATATAGAATATCTGCTATGACTACTCGAGCAGTGCACGCTGCTAACGGCTGGATGAGGTGCGCACTTGCAGTCCGTAACGACTAGCAAGAAAGGGGCGTCTTCACTTTCTTCAGAGATCTGCAAAGCGCTGCATCCGTGACAGAAGCCGCAGCGCCGGTGTCCACAAGCACCATCACAGATACGCCCTCTACAAAAACTTCAATTAAATTGGCGGCAGACAGATGAGGCCTTTCAAATTTTGACGACTGCGCAGTTCTCGCCTCAGGAACTGCGGCACCTAGTTTTCCTCTTGAGTGGTCGAGGGACGCCGTCGCATCGGATAGATGGAGCGTCGACGTGGAGAAGGCGAACGGTGTCCAGAGAAGGCGTTGTGCTCAGGAGACAGAGAACGGCTTAGGGGCGGCTCAGCATGAGGTGAGTACTGACGCTGGGACCAGTAACCGGAAACTTCAGGAGGTGTTCGTGAGATGTTCATGCGTCGACGGCAAAGCCGCGCAACATGACCTGGCAAGCCGCAGAAGTAGCAGATCGGGCGGTTGTCAGGCGTGCGCCAGGAGTTTCCCAGTTGAGCAGGCGGTCGATTATTATCAGGCGTGCTCCAGGAGGTTCGCAGATGAGCAGGCGGCGAAATAAAAGCAGCGGGCTCTCGAACGGGACCAGGAGGCGGAGCATAGGTAGGTGGACGAGGTCGCGCAACAACGTCCGCATATGTCAGCGGGGCCGCAAGAGGTGTAATCTGAGGGGCCTGCGGGAGAGCTTCAGCGACCTGTTTTTGAATGATGTGCCGAAAATTCGGAGTTATGTGTGGTGATGGCTCTTCATGGCAGAAATAAGCGAGAGCTGGCGAGCAGCTTCTTCTCGGATGAAGCTCTTGATGTGCGGTAGAAGCGATGAGTGGTCTCTTGCATCGTTCAGGCCAGCAAGCGAGTCGACGTTCGTGGGGTGTTCGCGTGTCGGAGCCCTCTGCTTGCGTAGTTCGTCGAAGCTCTGACACAGGGTGATGACTTCCGCGACGGTGCGCAGGTCTCGCGCCAACATCTGAAAGGCGTCGTCATCAATGCTCTTGAGAATATACCTGATCTTGTCGGCTTCGGGCATCTGAGCGTTCACCCTCTTGCACAGATCGACGACATCCTCGATGTAACTCGTGAAGTTCTCGCCAACCTGCTGTGACCGCGCACGCAAGCGCTGTTCGACACGGAGTTTTCTGACTGCCGGGCGGCCGAATACCTCTGAGAAGTTAGATTTGAAAACAGACCATGAGTAATGTCCGCCTCGTGGTTCCGATACCACAGATTCGCAACGGCCGTAAGATAAAAAAATCATTTTGTTCAGTTTGGTTTCCGCGTCCCAGTTGTTGTATGCGCTCACCCGCTCATACGATGCGAGCCGATCCTCAACATCATGGTCGTCCGAGCCACTGAAGATAGCGGGGTCTCGCTGGCGGAGAGAACCAGCACAGATGACGGCGGCCGGGCTCACTTGGACGGCTTGGTGGTTAGGCATCGTGGAAGGGGGTAGCGTTCGGTTGCGGAGTTGAAGGGCGAGAGGACGTTACACCGCACCTCCACCAAATGTAAGGTGGGGTTTATTCTGAGAAGCTTCCTAACGGGAGCAGGGCCAACAGCGGGTCAGCTAGTCCAGGAAAGGCCGCTAGGGGGCCAGACGAAGAGAACGCCCTTCGCAAGTGCTCCTGCCTGGACGCCTCCTTACACCCGGCAAACATCAACGCAGTAGAAAATGGAGTACTCCATCGCTTTCTACTGATCAAGCGGAATCCGTGGATACCCGCTTTACATCCGTGAGTCCAGATTTCGCCATTTTCTGCCCGTCGGAAAATCCAAGGCAGAGAACGCCGCGCTAAGCCTAGGCGCCGTCGGGCCGTCGGCCCGAAGGAACGCTGCTACAGCTCACGCCGCACCCGTGAGGATGGCGGACGCTGACGCGGCGGCGTCGGCTGGAGCCACGACACCGCTCGAAGAGAATCTTCACAGCGACGACAACGCTACCAACAACGCTACCGACAACGCTACCGACCACGCTACCGACAACGCTACGGACCTCTCGCAGAAGAGAACAATCGACAACGGGGGATGGTTCACTGCCAAATACCAGAACTCGAGACTGATTGCCGTTCCAGAGGCCAGGACAGACGCGGCGGACAATTCAGCGCTGAGCCAACCCAAACTCAAGTGGAATCCCGTTCGGCGAGAGAAGCTACCTCCTTTGCCAAAAAACGACTTCAAAGTCATCCTTAGACCGAAGAATGGACTCAACATCAGCGAACTGAGCACGCATCAGATGGCCCGGGCTATAACCAAAGCATGCGGAAAACCAGACATCTGCAACGAAGGCAGCTTCCTTATACGGATGCACAACGGATCCAACATGGCTATACTCAGCACGCCAAGCATGGAGACTGCCAGTGCTGTGCAGTGTATTTCAAGTCTACGCTTTGCTGCAAAGAACTATGCAGTGACAGCTTACGTGGCCGCGCCGGACAATTCGTGCAAAGGTGTCATTCATGGAGTGGACGCCGGGACCTCGCCAACTGAACTACTATCGCATCTCCGGGTACGTACCCAAGGAGTCAAAATACTTTATGCAAGAATGCTTGGCAAATCCCAAAGCGCGGTCATTACCTTCGAGGGAAAGATCGTTCCGCGCTACGTCAATTACTACGGCGGCGAGATACGTTGCTACCTCTATCGATCATTGTGGCAAGTGTGTTATACATGCTTAAAGGCCGGACATAGGGCGGACGTATGCCCGACACCTGACGTTGTCGTCTGCTCTAAATGCACCGAGCCAGTGATCGAGGACGGACACTCCTGCGAGCCCAGGTGTGTGCTATGCACGGAAGCGCATCCTACGGGGGCAAAGGAGTGCAAGGGACGCCTCAGGAAACCGAGACCACGGACGAGAAAAAAAGAGGAACCAGGCGGCGGAGACAACGGCGGACGCGGCCGGGCCCGGAAACGCTGGTTCAGCGAGGACTCCAGTTCGAGATCCAAGTCCAGATCGGCATCGAGATCAGTATCAAAGTCGAGATCGGCGTCCAGGACCCGGGAGGATCCAGAAACCAAAAAGAAGCAGGAGCAGAAGAAGACCGCACCAAAAAAGGAGGAAGCAACCAGGGTGAGCTGGAAAGAGCATCATTTCCCCACCTCTCCCACTGCTCCAAAAAACACAAACACACAGAAAACAGTGATAGGTAACAACGCTAATGGGGAAGCTAACGAGGACGTTCAAGTGCCAAGACAAATAATTCAGACGCTCAGGGCAGAAAACGCCGAGCTGAGACAGAAACTAAACGATCTGATAGACGAACTAAAGGCCCAAAGAACAAGGCAGAACAGCACTAACCCGCAAACAGACGAAGCTCAAGCGACAACTATAGGGCGCCAGGAATTTACAACTGCCATGGTTGCTGTTAACAATGCACTGGCAAATCTTAGCAACCACATCTCCAACATCCAAGACGAGACGCGCAAGGATAGAGAGCGTCTAGTACAATTCACAGCCATGAAATCCAGAGGAAAACCATATAACAGGCCATCCCAGTATGGCGAGCAACCGTAAACGCTCGGTCAAGTTGGAAACCCTTGAAATATGGCAGTGGAACTGACGTGGGATCCGCCGAAAGCAGGGTCTTCTTAAACAACACATCACAAATTGCACCTCTCCGCCAGACATAATCGCCCTACAGGAAACCGGCTGCTCACTTACTCTGCGGGGTACTCCGTCTACGAGGGGCAGGGGCAAAGCAAGGTCGCCACGCTGGTTGCAAAAGCAGTCACCGCAATCAGACACGACATCGACGGAACGGACATTGACCACGTCCTTATAGAAATCATTACCCAAAAGAGAAGCCATGAAAGCACCTTCCTACTTAACGTGTACAGCCCGCCAAGCCAGAGGAAAACCAATTTCAGCTACCTGCTAGGCAAAGCAGAAGAAGCAGCAGGCAAGAACGGTATCGTTATTCTGGGGGACTTTAATGCCTGGCATAAAAGTTGGGGCTACGTTCGGGAAACCCCGAAAGGCAGGGATCTAGCCAGGGAAGCTGATCGTAGAAGGCTCACCCTCATCACTGACCACACCCAACCCACGCGAGTGGGGAACAGCATCAACCGAGATTCGTGCCCAGACTTATCATTTGTCAAAGGGGTAAGGCACGCAAGATGGAAAAACGACGGCGAAACTCTAGGCAGTGACCACTGCATCCTGCGCATCCATATAGAAACCCTCCCGATCAGGCGAAAACATGGCCAGGCTAGACTGACAAACTGGGAAGCCTATTGGAAATCCACGGCACAGCATGAAGACGCTGAGATCACCGACATAGAAGGCTGGGTCGCAAGAATCAAGACAGACTGGCGAAAACTAACCCGAAAGGTCGCACTCACTACCAACACACCCGAGGTGGACAAACATCTCTTACACCTTTGGGACGCCAGACGGGGCCTACTAAAAAGGTGGAAAAGGCAAAAGCATAATAGGCGGCTCAAGCGTAAGATCGCTGAGGTCACCAGACAAGCTGAAGAATATGCGACGGAGCTCTCGAGGCGCGACTGGAACCAAAAGTGCAACGAACTTCAGGGGACTCTAGGTTGGGCCAAGACATGGGCCTTGCTAAGGGCTCTCATAGACTCAACCACCACAAAATCCGAAACCCGTAAGACGACCCAAAGGATCGCGCACCAGTTCCAAGGCACTGACGAGGAAATGCTACAGAACATCAAGCAGCGTTACATCGGCAATGCAACATACGCCGACAGCAGCTTGGCATACACGGGCGAAACGAATCCCGCTCTGGACGAACCCCTTACCATAGAAGAAGTCAGACACGCTGTGATGTCCGCCACAAAGAACACAACACCAGGGAGGGATGGCATCACCAATGCCATGATAAGAAATCTGGATGACAATTTAATCAAAAGATTCACGGAGTTCATCAATAAACACTGGGAACAGGGGACCCTCCCGGACGACTGGAGACATGCGGAAATAGTAATGATTCCGAAGTCCGGAAAGACTCCAAACCTGGACAATCTTATACCCATTTACTTAACATCATGCTTGGGAAAAGTGTACGAGAGAGTTGTGCATCACAGGTTGCAGACCCACCTTGAGGACAATGAACTCATGCCGCACACTATGTTTGGATTTCGAAAATACCTATCGACACAGGACGTTCTCCTGCAGATCAAGGAGGAGGTGCTTACTTCCGTTCCAAAATATGGAGAAAACATCTTGCTCGCTCTCGATCTTCAAGCGGCCTTCGACAACGTCAGTCACAGGGCTGTGCTGGAGGGGCTCAGCAAACTGGGTTGTGGGCAGAGAATATTCAACTATGTGAAAGCCTTTCTGACTAACCGAACCGCTACCATTGGAATAGGAGGCATCAGGACTGACACCTTCAACACCCCAGAAAAAGGAACACCACAAGGCTCTGTGCTATCACCTGTGCTTTTTAATATTGCAATGATTGGTTTAGCAAGGGCGCTCAAAGAAATTGAAGGAATCAGGCATGCCATCTACGCAGATGATATCACAATCTGGGTGGCAAGGGGATCCTTAGGCGAAAAACAAGAGCTTCTTCAGCGAGCGGCAGACACGGGCAACGCATACGCCCGACACTGTGGACTTGCATGCTCCTCTGAAAAATCCGAGGTGCTCAGAGTCTACAGACAAGGGTATGATCTGCAAAACTCCATAGATATCTACATAGGGGAAACGAAGGTTCCAGAAGTATCGAAAGTTAGGATCCTCGGCATGTGGGTCCAAAGCAACCGTCGTATTGATCACACGATCAGACATCTAGCAAATACCACAGCACAGATCACCAGGATGATTGCAAGAATTTCCAACAGAAGAAGAGGTATGAAGGAGGAAGACACATGTAGGCTAGTACAGGCCCTCGTGGTCAGTAGGATCTTATACGGCGTCCCCTACCAAACACCGCTCGAGCAAGAAAAGGAGCAGTTGGAGGCAATTCTTAGAAAAGCATACAAATGCGCTCTCGGACTGCCGGTCAGCACTTCGACGGAAAAATTCCTTAAACTGGGCATAAACAACACAGTACAAGAACATATCGATGCCCACCTTATCGCGCAGAAAACAAGACTGATGCTGTCCGCAACAGGCAGAAACACGCTGCGGTTGCTGGGCATGAGGGACGCTTTGAAAGAAATCAATAGCACAGAGAGCGTTCCAAATGAAATCAGGAGGATCATTGAGATCAGTCAGATTCCAAAAAACATGCATCCAGATATACATAAGGCGAGAAGAAAGGCAAGATCTGAATTCCATGAAAGAAGCTTCGCCGGGGCAAAAGAAGTATTATATGTTGACGCAACAACATACAGACACCGATATGGCTCGGTAGCCAGCGTGGTGGATCACCAGCTCAGGGAAATCAACTGCGCTTCGATAAAAACCAACAACATACTCGGGGCTGAGGAAGCAGCAATTGCACTCGCCATCACCCAGCAGAGTGACGAGCCCCATGCACACATCATTACAGACTCGCAAGAGGCGTGCAGAAGATACAGCAGTGGACGCATATCCACTGCAGCCATTCACATACTCAAGGAGAGGACAATCACTTTTACGAGATGCTTCATCACGTGGACACCAGGCCATGAGGCTGTCAAAGGGAACCAATGTGCGGACGCCAATGCCCGAGCATACGCCAACCGGGAGGCGCGCACTGAAGGGGAACTGGACGCAGTCACTAGACGGTATGGAGCCATCTTGGAACACCAACGAGCCCTCCGGAGGACCTACCCGCCTCCCCACAAAGACCTTAGTAAACAGCAGTCGGTTGCCTGGAGACAACTACAGACTAATACATACCCCAATCTGAGTTTACTCAGCAAAATCTATCCATCCACTTATGAAAACAAATGCCCGCTATGCGGTGAACACGCAACGCTTTACCACGTTACATGGGCCTGTCAGAAAATGCAGGAAGCGCCGATAAACAAGACACCTACACCGGAGCAGTGGGAGGCTGCGCTGTCCAGCTCGAAGCCTGAAGAGCAGCTCAAGCTGATCGACAGGGCTCGCAAGACTGCAAAGGCCGCTGGGGCCCTGGACTGAGGGCTCCACCTACGCTGCGAGAAATAACCCTTATACAATAAAGTTTTTCATTCATTCATTCATTCATTCATTCATTCATTCATTCATTCATTCATTCATTCATTCAGCTAGTCCAGCCGAGAGCGTGTGCCAGGCGATGACCATGCAGCTCGCGCATATGCTCGTCGTCTTCTTTACAATGGAGCCAGGAGCATGCACCAGGCGATGACCATGCGGCTTGCGCATATGCTCGTCGTCTTCTTTACACAATATAAAAGCCAATGATCACAGTGTCTTTTTAGAACCTAGCAAAGAAAATGAAGTTTGCAGTATTTTTGCCTCCTTAAATAATAGCAGACCTTTTGATATAGATAACATTCAAATTGCGCCAATGAAATACGTAATTGACTGCATAGATTTTATTCTGACCCATATTTACCATCTCGCCCTATCTACTGGTTTGTTCCCAAAGTTAATGCAACTATCAAAAGTTATCATTGTCTACAAAAAGGGATACAAACATGATATGTCTAATTATCGACCAATCTCAATATTACCGGCCTTTTTAAAAGGATTAGAAAGAATAATCTACAAAAGAATAATTAATTTTTACTTAAAGTTCAATCTTTTTTCCCCTTTCCAGGACGGCTTTATCCACGGGAAATGAACCAAAACGGCGCTATTAACGCAGACAGAAATCATACTGCATGCAATTGAAAATCGAGAAGTCTGTGTCGGAATATTTGTAGACTTTTCAAAGGCTTTCGACCGCCTCAATTATGGTGTTTTAATGCAGAAACTGCAATCAAAGGGCATACGCGGAACGCCCCTAAACCTTGTAACGTCTTAATTTCAACCTCGTCATCAGAAACTCCAAATAGGGTCCCATCTGTCATCATCTCAAGCAGTTTGTACTGGTGTGCCGCAAGGCAGCATTTTATGGTCTCTCCTGTTCATATTATATATAAATGATATAGTTACAATACATGATAAACCAAAATATGTCATTTCCGCAGATAATAGGAGCTTATTATTTCAAGGCACCTCATTTCAGCTTCTTCTCCCAATTATAAATGACGTAATGAATCGATTAAAAACCTGGAGTGAAAATAATGGACTAAATTTAAATACTGAAAAAAACTAAAGGCGTACTTTTTGATGCAAGGCAATCAGCGATTATTGAGAACTTCGACATAAAGCTTGGGAGCACCAACATAGAATTCAGACATGATTAAAACACTAGGAATACTTTTCCACAATCACATGAACTGAAACGACCAAGTTGATTCCGTCGTCATCCATCTGTCACGGTGTGTTGGTATTCTCGTTAAGGGCACAGGGTAAGGTAAAATTAGAAAAAAAATAGTTTTTTTTTCTTTTGGAATTTTAGAAGTTCAATACTTTCTACACATGTTCCATGATCGCACTTTCCTCAGAAAGCCATATTTACGGCTGAAAAACGCTTTTTCCGAAACCAAGTAGTGAGCGGCCACGCCCCCTTTCAGGATTAACGTCAATTTTTTCAACCAAAAAGTCCACCACCTGATTTCAAAACTTGTCTAAAATGAGCTACATATAAAAAATTGTCTGGCAACTATTGTATAGCTCCTCTTTTTTAGCCAAGACAATCCTGAGACGCTTTGCACGTTTTTTCCACGTTTCTGCAACCTTCATGCAGCTGCGTCCGAGTGCTATCCCTTTCGATCAGTATTGTAAATTGTGCCGGTGTTGGTTGCTGCTGATAAGTTGAGATGCCCAGGGTGAGATGTCCACGACCGAATGAGATCCCGAACGCCGAACGCGCCAGCTCCTCGACATCGAAGCTTTCAAGATTTTCTCTGTGCTTCCAGGAAGAGGATGTGCTACAGAGCAGCAGCCAATATGCCTTAATGGACATGGACGGCATTTGTGCCGCAATTACACAGATTTGTGTGTGCAGAGAGTGCGGTGGAAGTGTTGAGCTCATCGAAATTGTGACAAAACGGGTAGGTGTTGCAAGCGTTTACAGTTTGAACTGTGAAGTGTGTAGTGCCGCACAACGATTTGAGACGTCGAAGAAAACTACTTCTGGCCTCTATGAAGCCAACCTCAGGTTACTGTATGCCTTGAGGTCCATTGGTAAGGGAATGGCTGCAGGATATATACTCTGTGCTATGCTAAACCTTCCTAAGCCGCCGACAAAGTTTGCGAAATACAATCAAGAGCTTCTAGGTCACATCGAAGCTGCTGCTCAGGAGTCGATGAAAAGGGCAGCTGACGAAGCTGTGCAGCTGAATGAAGGGGATAAAGACATCGCAGTTGCTCTTGATGGAAGCTGGTAGAAGCGAGGCCATACTTCCAATTACGGCATAGTCTCTGCGACCAGTGTAGACTCTGGGAAAGTGCTGGATGTGGAGGTTTTGTCTAAACGTTGTCCAAAGTGCAGCATCAAGGGTACAAACAGTGACCCCCTTCATAGAGAGGTGTGCCAAAGCAACTACCAAGGCACCAGCGGTGGAATGGAAGTCGCAGGAGCACTGAAAATTTTCGGCAGGAGTGAGGAGCCTCACGGCGTTCGATACGTCAAATACCTTGGGGATGGTGACAGCAAGGCTTTTATGGCTGTGAAGGCACAAATGCCATATGGTGATTCCGTTGAAATATCCAAGGTTGAGTGCATAGGGCACGTGCAAAAAAGGATGGGCACAAGGTTACGAAGGCTAAAAAAAGGAAACAAAGCAGGAAAACTCTCTGATAGAAAGAGCCTCTCGGGCCGAGGCCGACTGACTGATGCAGTAATAGACAAGCTCCAGACGTACTATGGTTTGGCCATCAGAAGAAATGTAGGAAACCTGGATGAAATGCGAAAGGCCGTTTGGGCAACCTTCTTCCACTTATCGGCCACAGACGATGACCCATGCCATGGACTTTGCCCAAAGGGACCTGATACGTGGTGTGCCTTCAACAGAAGTCAGTCAGAGGGCAAGCCATTTTTCCACAAGGAGAGTTTGCCTGCATCTGTCTTGGAGGCTATCAAACCCATTTATAGGGAGCTATCGAAGGCTGAGCTCCTAGAGAAGTGCCTGCATGGGCGAACTCAAAATGCAAATGAGTCGTTCAACCATGTTGTTTGGGAACGCACGCCAAAGAATGTGTTTGTTAGGCTTCGGACCCTACGGATGGCAACACTGGATGCTGTTCTTTCATTTAATGATGGTAGCATCGCACGGGCCAACGTTTTGAAGGCGTGTGGATTGAACCCAGGGAGCAACACCATCAAGTGGCTGAGGGAAGCTGACCATAAGCGCATGTACTTTGCGGACCGAGCAACACGACAGCTTACAAAAGAGGCCCGACAGTCAAAACGACAAGCCGAAAAGCGAAAAAATGACGGCGACAGTGACTACGAAGCAGGGGGCTATTAAACCAATTACTATGGAGGCGTTTCTGCGAATAAAAAATGGTTTTTCACATCTTTTTTCTCTTTACGCTCTATTATCTCAAAACAGTGTTTTTTCTTACAAAAGTACAATGCCTTACAATGCCTTTCAAGACAGACGGCTGATTTTTTTTTGCAATCATCTACATAAGTGGTGCCAACTACTGAACTAGAATTAAGCAGTTTCACTGAGCAGTTATTGTGTTATGAATCTTGAAATGCGCAAAGAAAGGCCAGATTTGTGTACTACCGGAAAAAATTTTATTAAAAATCGAATTTTCAACACATTTCAAATATTCTAGTTCAGTAAAAAGAGCACAATATTTGGCAAACAATGATATATGTATTATTAGGCTACTGTTATTAGTTAGTGAGAAACATGTACCTCAACATGGCCTAAAATGCATGGGAAGTATAGGGCTTACCCTGTGCCCTTAAATTCCGTTCCTTCCTTCCTGTCTCAGTCAAGTTAAAGATATAAAATGCCATTTTTTGTCTCATTTAAACTACTGTTTTTTGGTGTGGGGCACAACAACAGAAACAAATATGCATAAAATTAACATGCTGCAAAAGAAAGCTGTCCGTTACGTTGCTAATGTTAATTACCACGCCCCTACAGATCACTTAATTTCACACTAACGGAATATGCCAGTTCATAGCCTATAACAATATCGCTTAGCAACCGGATACAAAAAATCTCTATAATAATCGAAGGTTTCTAGACATGACTTGCCTCACTCAAACTGTACCGGCTCATACCCGGCGTAATACCGAAAAATGGTTTATTCCTTTTTGCCGCACCAACTATGGAAATCAAATGTTACGTTACAATATTGAACAAATTATTAAACCAATTACAGTCGCTGAATATCGATATTTCAAAAAGCAGCTTGCGAGAAATTAGAGCCATCTTTACATAAGCAACAAAACGCTCTTTCAGTACCTATATATATATATATATATATATATATATATATATATATATATATATATATATATATATATATATATATATATATATATATATATATATATATATTCTGTATGGGTTCCAATGCGCCAGTTTACAAGTGTAAGTACAGTATTACGACAAACGCGACTGCTCGTTTTAAAGGTTTATTGTGCCAACAGTTTCGGGAATGGTATTCCGTTCGTCAGGGCAGGCTTACAGTGAAACAGTCTTGTCAATATAAGGACACAAAGCGGGCGAGGATGTATGAACTCCGCCCTCAAAGCAAACTTGAGAGTGAGGGCAAGGGGCCGTAAAATGGACCGCGCAGCAGCTCTCACAGTGGCAGTGGCTGAATAAAACACAGAAAAGCGAAGAGCAAAACGGGGAGGTGGAAATAGTAAAGGAGTAGAAAAGACAACGAATTTGAACAGTGGTAGAAAAGGGAAAGGAGCGTTAAACACGGCTCTCAGCGCACCGGGAAGCCGCACTCCCCCCCCCCCCCCCCCCCCCCCCTCTCTCTCTCTACGACACTCCCGCAAGACGCCGCCGGGTCCGCGCAGGCGGCCCGTATCAGGTATCCTGAGACGCTTGCTGGGGACGCGCACGAGAGACCCTTGTTGCGCGCCGCACCGGCAACCTGCAACCGTGTCGTATGCGTATCTTTGCTTCTTTTCTTCGGTAGGCCCTTCCGTCGGGCTTTTTCTACCAGACATCCTGGTGCCCTTCTTCCCATAAATATACTAGGCCGTTTCAACCCGTGTGCGGCAGTGCGCTTCCCGTGAAAAAGTGCAGCCCTGGGGGAAAAAGACAACAAATATTGAGCGAAGCCCGAGTGCGTAAAGAGAAGGCAGAGAGGAATTTAGGAGTGAAAACGAAAAGGAAAAAGAGCAGAACAATTATTAGCACACGAGAACTTTGAAAGAAAATATTAACACACAAAAAAAAATGAATAGAATGTGGCGCCAAACACCAAATGTTTAATGAGAATGAATAAGGCGCGGAAGACATAGCGCAGAATACAAGAAATTTATCAAACGGAAGTTTAAAAAAGAAGAAAATAATAATAATACATGTGTGCGGAAACCGTGAAAGGTTTGCGGCCCGCGGGGCTGCCACGTGGTCCCAGGGGGCTAGGTGATAGAGTTAGAACATAGGTGTCTATTCCAGATAGAACATGGAAGCTGGCTGTAAGTTGAACAAAGGAGATTACTGACAAGATAAACAGCTACATTCCCAGCCATTTAGAGCGTGGTTGAAGTTGTCAAGAACAACATCCAGCGTGTTTTGATTTATAATTCTGTCCAAATCCTATGACGGGTGAAATTTCCTACGTTGCCTCCCTCAAGCAGGAGAGCGTCCCAGGTGTAGCGTTCATGCCATGGGAGAACGTGCCAAACTTGTGAACGAGGTATGACTCCATTTCTTCCCTGTAATAGGTGCTAGGGAACCCGCACTGGAGAAGGATGACGCGGTTGTTTTCGAAACTGTGGAGTGGCAAACGCAGGTGCTTGGAAAGGTGTAAGCTGGGTAATGATCACACGTGAGCTTTGTGGTTGTTCAAGCGGAAGCGAAATGATGTCTTGGTCTGACCAATATACTCTTGTCCACACACCTCACAATGAAGTTTGTAAATCACATTGCTTGAGTCGCAGTCGAGGTCTTCGCTTATGTGAAACACAAAGTTGTCGAACTTGGATTTTGCGACTTTGGTTTCTAAAATGTGCGGACCGACTTTGCACCGAGGTTTTCCGCATGGGTGGCACCCACCCTGGGTAGAGTTCTTCTTTGTTTTCGCATTGACAAGAGAGTCTCTATGGTTCTTGTCTCGGCGGTACACCACTCTGGGCGGTTCCTTGAATATTAGTGACAACTTATTACTCTGTCTGATTATATTAAAATGACGGCTTAGTATGTTACTTAGTCTGGGAGCCGTTGAGGAAAATGTAAGGATTAAGTATTTTGCTGTCGTCTTTGACCTTGTTTTCTGCCAGGATGGATGTGCGCTCTAGGTTGCGAGCGCGTTCAATCGCGTTATCGACTATTTCCCCGGGGTATTTCTGTCGTGACAGAGCGGCTTTGAGAGTCCTTGTATGTTGGACAAATTCCTCTGTTGTAGAACATATTCTTCGGTATCTGTGCGCCTGAGAGTATGGAATGCTTGTTTTGCAGTGTTTCGGGTGGCTACTCTGGAAATGAAGATATTGCTGCCTATCCGTGGGCTTTTTGTATAGTGTAATAGAAAGGCAGTTACCGTCTACCGATATCTCCACGTCGACAAAATTAATTCTCGAGTCGGAGATACTGTGGGTGAACCTGATTGATGGGTGCAGGGAATTAAACTGAGCTATGAATTCCAACAGGCTTGCCTCATCATGTTCTCATACAAGAAATATGTCGTCCAGGAAACGCTTGTAGAAAATGGTTTTTTTTTTGGCTGTTTCTCAAGGAACGGAATTTCTAGTGACGCCATGAAGATTCCGGCGTAGTTAGGTGCCATTTTTGTGCCCATCGCAGTACCGCTCATCTGGAGGTAGTGCTCACCATGAAACTAAAAATTGTTCGAATTCAGGAACAGTTCAAGAAGGACGGAAAAAGTTCCATTGTCCAAATCTACCGAAGAATTTGAGGTTTCGAAGGCTGCCAGCGTTGCTGCTATGCCGTCGGCGTGCGGGATGTTTGTATACAGGGAGCAAACATCCATAGTCGCTAGAAAGCCTCCTCTGGGGATTGTCAAGTTGGAAATCTCCCGAAGGAAATGAATTGTGTCTTTGAAGTAAGACGGAAAACTGGGAGGGATGTTCTTGATGAGAAAGTTGATAAAGTTAGATATGTTCTCCGTCACAGCCCCATTGCTGGACACAATTGGACGGCCAGGATGGTTGGCCTTATGTATTTTAGGGAGGAGATAAAACCGGCCGGGAGCTGGATTGCTCGGCAACATTGATTTTAACATTGCCGCACTTATTTTACCGTTCTTAGTGAGTCCAGCAAGAGTGTCCTCTATTACTATCACTAGTTGACTTGTGGGGTTGTTCGAAATATTCCTGTAGAACTGAGAATCGTTAAGCTGGCGGTGGCCTTCATTTAAATATTCTGATTTGTCCAGGATTACTATAACTCCACCCTTGTCAGCCAGTTTTATTACTACGTTTTCGCCTTTACGCAACGTTTCCAAAGCCTGTCGTTCCCTGTTCGAAAGATTGCTACGGACCGGACGTTGTTTTCCGTACGCCTTGATGATATCCTTCTGCACCGCAGATAGATACATATAAAGGTGTCTATCGCGTTGTTCGCTCGGTGTCCACAACTTATCTGAGATAGCGGGTATAGTTTGTTGTCTGTCGCTGGTGTGCTCGTGGAAATACTCCCTAAGGTGGAGGTTTCGTGCGAAATTGTCCAGATCCTGAAAGAGTTGAAACTCATTGAACTTACCAGATGATGGACAAAAAGTTAAACCATTAGATAGGAGGCTCAGCTGGGCAGGCGTGAGAACCTTTTGTGAAAAATTAACCACATTTGTGTACCCACACGATGTTTCACAGTTCTCAGCTGCAGACCCCGTACCAACGACATTCTGAGAACTGTGAGCCATTGTGTCATTCTCTTTAGATGGGACAACGGCCTCAGGGCCAACAGCTGCCAACCGAACGTTAGAGCTCAACTTGGACGACTTGGTTCCCGTATATTCGACTGAAGGAAGCGGAACATTGTCGCGTGATAGTTTTTTGCTGTTATCATTGGAGACTTCTGGCCTTCTTTTTATCTCGTAGTTTTTCAGTTCGCACAGTTCGGCAGGAGATAGAGCATGCTTGCGCATCTGTGTTTCCTCAACATCTCGAAGTTCGGCAACCTTCCGTTTACTGTGGTTGACCACAGCTTCTGTTAGCATTAGCGATGCTTCCAATAGTATAATATCCCATCCTCTTTCTCTCTCTCACTGAATGTGGACATGGACAGTCTACAGCCCACACGAAGTCCCTTTGGAGCAGTACCCCGCGACAGGTAGGACGTTAGGTGAGATGCATGCAGCTCAAATCTCACGCGCTTATCAATAATTTTCCTCACTGATAGGAACGTCTGGGAAAATGTCTGCTCTCCGCGGCTCGTACCTTTTGCAACAGGTAGTCAGTTGCTCTGTTCAGGCGCAGCCTGCTGGGCGGCCATGGCGTAGGTCTTGCGGGAGTTGTAGCGTCGCTCCGGCACTTGCGGTGGCGGTGGCGGTATACTAGGAGGTGATGTTGAAGGGGCCGCGTCTCCAGAGCGGCGCTTAGGGCATCTGCTGCGTGGACGAACGGGGTCGGCGGCCAACCATGAAGTGGATAGTTGAGCTCCGCCTTGAAGTGTTGGGCCAGCAGTCCGACGCCCTCAAAACTGGTGTGTAGTCCTTCCGCAGCAAGGAAGCGCCACGCAGGCAGCGATGTAAATCCGTGGTTGATGTAGCGCACACCGGGGCCGAGTTCTTTGCGCCTGCACAGATGACGAACTCCGGTCTTGAATTTGGAGACCTGACCATTGAACCATTTACGAAGCGTTGATTTGATCCTCTCAGCCGGCGATTTGGGCCCCGGGGAAGAGGGAGGCTAACGCCTATCTTCTTAATTTCCGGTCGTTTCTGGCGAATTTCTTCAACGAGCAGTGTCAGTCTCTCCAGGGACAAAGACGACCCATTTCTTGCGATGTCAACTGTCCCAACGTGTACGATCAGGGTGGTAACACTCGCAGGGACGTACTGAAGCAGCAAGGGGATGTCGGCATACGAGGCGCCACAGTAAGAGATGAAGCAGGGGGCCTCTGGGTCACTTGGCGTGAAGTGGTTGTGTACGTACTTGGTAAGGGAGTCGCTGATGATTGCACATTTGATCGGATGCCTTGGATACTGACGAATCAGACGCTCTGTCGTCCGGTTGCTGGCAGCCATGGTGAGTAATTGTATTCTGTATGGGTTCCAATGCGCCAGTTTACAAGTGTAAGTACAGTATTACGACAAACGCGACTGTTCGTTTTAAAGGTTTATTGTGCCAACAGCTTCGGGAATGGTATTTCCTTCGTCAGTGCAGGATTACAATGAAACATTCTTGTCAATATAAGGACACAAAGCGGGCGAGGATGTATAATTCTTCGGAAGATTTGGACAATGGAACTCTTTCCGTCCTTCTTGAACTGGTCCTGAATTCGAACAATTTTGAGTTTAATGGTGAGCACTACCTCCAGATCAGCGGTACTGCGATGGGCACAAAAATGGCACCTGACTACGCCGGAATCTTCATGGCGTCACTAGAAATTCCGTTTTTTGAGAAACAGCCAAAAAAATCCCTTTTCTACAAGCGTTTCCTGGACGACATATTTCTTGTATGGGAACATGATGAGGTAAGCTTGTTGGAATTCATAGCTCAGTTTAATTCCCTGCACCCCTCAATCAGGTTCACCCACAGTATCTCTGACTCGAGAATTAATTTTCTCCACGTGGAGATATCGGTAGACGGGAACTGCCTTTCGACTACACTATACAAAAGCCCACGGATAGGCAGCAATATCTTCATTTCCAGACTAGCCATCCGAAACACTGGAAAACAAACGTTCCATACTCTCAGGCGCATAGATACCGAAGAATATGTTCTACAACAGAGGAATTTGACCAACATACAAGGACTCTCAAAGACGTTCGGTCACGACAGAAATACCCCGGGGAAATAGTCGATGACGTGATTGAACGCGCTCGCAACCTAGAGCGCAGATCCATCCTGGCAGAAAACAAGGTCAAAGACGACAGCAAAACAAACTTAATCCTTACATTCTCCTCAACGGCTCCCAGAGTAAGTAACATACTAAGCCGTCATTTTAATACAATCAGACAAAGTAATAAGTTGTCACTAATATTCAAGGAACCGCACAGAGTGGTGTACTGCCGGGACAAGAACCTGAGAGACTTGCTTGTCAATGCGAAAACAAAGAAGAACTCTACCCAGGGTGGGTGCCACCCATGCGGAAAACCTCTGTGCAAAGTCTGTCCGCACATTTTAGAAACCAAACTCGCAAAATCCAAGTTCGACAACATTGTGCTTCACATAAGCGAAGACCTCGACTGCGACTCAAGCAATGTGATTTACAAACTTCATTGTGAGGTGTGTGGACAAGAGTATATTGGTCAGACCAAGACATCATTTCGCTTCCGCTTTAACAACCACAAATCTCACGTGTCATCATTACCCAGCTTACCCCTTTCCAAGCACCTGAGTTTGCCAATCCACAGTTTTGAAAACATCCGCGTCATCCTTCTCCAGTCCGGGTTCCCTAGCACCTATTACAGGGAACAAAGGGAGCCATACCTCATTCACAAGTTTGGCACGTTCTCCCATGGCATGAACGCTACACCTGGGAGGCTCTCCTGCTTGAGGGAGGCAACGTAGGAAATTTCACCCCTCATAGGATTTGGACAGCATTATAAATGAAAATACGCCGGATGTTGTTCTTGACAACTTCAACCACGCTCTAAATGGCTGGGAATGTAGCTGTTTATCTTGTCAGTAATCTCCTTTGTTCAACTTACAGCCAGCTTCCATGTTCTATCTGGAATAGACACCTATATTCTAACTCTATCACCTAGCCCCCTGGGACCACGTGGCAGCCCCGCGGGCCGCAAACCTTTCACGGTTTCCGCACACATGTATTATTATTATTTTCTTCTTTTTTAAACTTCCGTTTGATAAATTTCTTGTATTCTGCGCTATGTCTTCCGCGCTTTCTTCATTCTCATTAACCATTTGGTGTTTGGCGCCACATTCTATTCATTTTTTTGGGTGTGTTAATATTTTCTTCTTTCAAAGCTCTTTTGTGCTAATAATTTTTCTGCTCTTTTTCCTCTTGGTTTTCTCTCCGAAATTCCTCTCTGCCTTCTCATTACGCACTCGGGCTTCGCTCAATATTTGTTGACTTTTTCCCCCACGGCTGCACTTTTTCACGGGAAGCGCACTGCCGCACACGGGTTGAAACGGCCTAGTATATTTATGGGAAGAAGGGCATCAGGATGTCTGGTAGAAAAAGCCCGACGGAAGGGCCTACCGAAGAAAAGAAGCAAAGATACGCATACGACACGGTCGCAGGTTGCCGCTGCGGCGCGCAACAAGTGTCTCTCGTGCGCGTCCCCAGCAAGCGTCTCAGGATACCTGATACGGGCCGCCTGCGTGGACCCGGCGGCGTCTTGCGGGAGTGTCGTGTAGAGAGAGAGAGGGGGGGGGGGAGTGCGGTTCCCGGT
Organism: Amblyomma americanum; assembly: GCF_052857255.1. Lineage (NCBI taxonomy): Eukaryota > Metazoa > Arthropoda > Arachnida > Ixodida > Ixodidae > Amblyomma > Amblyomma americanum. The sequence continues at coordinate 144,083,086 of NC_135502.1, read as the reverse complement.
GCGCCGAAAGCCGTCTTTAACGCTCCTTTCCCTTAGAAGTCCCGTAGCAATTCGTAGCCGTCCGTTGCAATCTTTCGAACAAGGAACGACAGGCTTTGGAAACGTTGCGTAAAGGCGAAAACGTAGTAATAAAACCGGCTGACAAGGGTGCAGTTATAGTAATCCTGGACAAATCAGAATATTTAAATGAAGGCCACCGCCAGCTTAACGATGCTCAGTTCTACAGGAAACTTCCGAACGACCCCACAAGTCATCTAGTGATAGTAATAGAGGACACACTTGCTGGACTCGCTAAGAACGGTAAAATAAGTGCGGCAATGTTAAAATCAATGTTGCCGAGCAATCCAGCTCCCGGCCGGTTTTATCTCCTTCCTACAATACATAAGGCCAACCATCCTGGCCGTCCAATCGTGTCCAGCAATGGGGCTGTGACGGAGAACATATCTAACTTTATCAACTTTCTCATCAAGGGCATCAGTTGAGTTTCCCCTTCCGGTGGCGATGAGAGGAAACTACTTGAAGATGAAATCGGGGTTTCTTGATGACCCGGTGGTTCTACTCGCAAACATTCACATTACTCAAGGAAAGGAGAAGGTTAACTATTTATTTACAACATAGGTAAAAAAACAAGAAGAAGCAAAGCAAGGAGAAAGCTATTTACATGACTAAATCGTGGATCAGACGAATTCAGCCTCCGCTCAACCCAGAACGCTTGGTTTTAAACCCTCTGTCTCCGCCCTTAGCGGGGACAGCAACCAATAAGATAACCAACGACCCATCTCGCCAATCAGTAGTGAGGGAAAGGAAAATAAGGTCCGCCCACTGATCAGAGATTGGGGAAAAAGGTCTGTTTAAAACATTTCGGAAGGAGGTTTCAAATAACTACACAAACAACACAAATGCGACTTCCGTTCCCACGCCACCCACGACACCACAGACGCTAGAAACATGTGCCGACGAGGCGATGACTCAGGTTGTTGACAGCAACAAAGAGAACACAGTCGTTAAGGGAAGTAGACAGTCGTTACAGGAATAGTGGGTTTCCGGTCACTCGGCTAATACTCAGCCGTATCTCGTGCGCCCCCGAAACCTCGTCCACCCTTTAACAACCACATGTCGTCAGCTGTACTTGGTTCGCATTTTTCCCGGCGGGTCATCCCCGTGACGGCGCGGCGTGAACGAGGACGTCCGCTGCACAAAGGGGAGGCAGGGACGGGACGGGCCCCTTTGTTGGGGACTTCCGACCTTGCTGGAGCGGCCTTCCTTGCGAACACAAGATCAACGAGTTCGCGGAACGGTCAGCGAACTCCACACCTCCCAACCAAGAATGTCACGCGGACACTTGCTGTCAGTGTGACATTAAAGTCCGGCCACAAGGTTCCAAGCAGCACTGCGCACACACATACACAGCCTCAATTCGTTCCGTGCACACAAGGTTAGGACACCAATCTGCACATTCCATAATCCACCATGTCAGATCGGTGCACCAAATTGGCAGAATGATTTCTAGCCACCTACATCTCGAAAAAGAAGTTCATGTTTCTTTTTAGCTTTGTCAACAAGAGTGGACCAAAATTCCAATTTATCCGGCACGGCGCCGGTCGTAAAGGCTACCGCCGCTATCGGATCTCCCTTGTCGCTTTTCTCAAAATTAATAGAGCTTACAGACTCCCCAGGGGCCACGAAGGCTGCTGTTGGTATTGCGTCTGCATTCGCCCTTACTTTGAATTTTAGAATAGGGTTGGGCCTGTCATCGGCAACTTGACCTACACTTTGACATGCAGTTTCCGGATTTGCCTGAAGCTCCACTGAAGCCTCGAGTCTGTCTCGAACAGATTCGTGCGAGATTCTGAAATGCTCTTCGACATTAGCTTCCTCATTTACTTCCTGCAGCTGCACCCTTTCTGCCTGCTCTAGCAGCGCGAAAGTCTTAAGTGTTATCAACTTCCCTACACCTACAGCTACATCTGCTGTCGCTGCGCACAGTGTAAGCTCCGGCTGGATAACCAACTCATCTGTGGCAGCTAGCTTACCATCACCTGCAAGGAGTGTGCCCGCTATCATATCCTGATTTACCTCTTCCTCGCGCGTTCCCGCTGCTTCAGAGTTAGCTCCGACCAGATCTTGCACAATGCTGAACGCTTGTTTGCGAGAAGTACACTCCTGCGCATCCTGGGTGTGCTCTATATCTGCTCGCTCTGACAGCGCGTGCTTCACAGGTGTGACTAACGCCTCTATGCCTTCAGCGATCTGTTCTGGCACGGCACACACCGTTAGATCAGCTTGTGCTCTTTGGAGAACCGCACACTGCCATTTTGTAATTTCGGTCCCTGAATCCACACAGGCTTCAGAATTTTGACCTTCGGATTCCAAGTTGTAGCATGCCAGATCGTCTACCCTATCTGGTTGACTGACCTTATCAACAGCCATCTCCGACTGGGAACTTAGTTTATCAGGCGCCGGTACCTCCACCTGAGCTACTAGCTCGCACACCTCTCTCCTCACCGCGGGAATATCTTGTTCTTGCTTTTTCGAACACTCAATCATCGAATGCCCAAATTTCATGCAGACAAAACATTGAACTGATGCGAATAAGACCTCGCTATCGACTTTCGCCTCCTGTCTTAATTTTAATTGCATCTGTGCAAGTTTTTTCTTTTCTAGTTCAATTTGGAGTTTCAAATTTTCAATTTCACTCAGCTGTTCAGCCTCCTCCTGCTCAACACGTCGCATCCTGCCCTCCTGATCATACCGTACGGCAGCCATCTCCGTTTTTCCGTGCTGTCGTTTCTAGCACCTAAAACTACACCGACATGGTGAATTCGGAGAAAGCAGAAAGGTCTCCTACCTTACTGGTTGCTCTCTGCCCCGGTGATCTCGTCGTCCTCAGTGATGACGACAGGCTCCTCGATGCGGACGACTTGAGCTCTGGATCTCTCAGCAGCTCGCTGACTTCTGCCTCGTGTGACTGGCTTGACTTGGTCGCCTGGTTACTTTTCAGCAGCTCGCTGATTCAAACCCGTTCGATGTGGACGCCTGGTTCTTTTCAGCAGCTCGCTGACTCGAACCCTCGATGGCTTGTTGTTGCCCGGCTCCTTCAGCTCCTAGCTGACTTGAGCCTCCGACGTCCTCTCGAACTCGACCCGTGATCCCGAAGCTTTCGACGTCAGTCTTGCGACGCAGCTTCACGTTTTCTCCTTTAGGACAAAAAGCTTGTCCACCGACTTGTTTGTTCTTCTCACCTTCCGTCCAATGCCTTGAGTAGAAAGAAGTTGCGATCCTGTGTCGACTGCGCCAGTTGAGTTTCCTATGTGCTGCGCCAGTTGAGATTCTGTGTCGACTGTGCCAGTTGCGATCCTGTCGACTGCGCCAGTTGAGTTTCCCCTTCCGGTGGCGATGAAAGGAAACTACTTGAAGATGAAATCGGGGTTTCTTGATGACCCGGTGGTTCTACTCGCAAACATTCACATTACTCAAGGAAAGGAGAAGGTTGACTATTTATTTACAACATAGGTAAAAAAAAACGAGAAGCAAAGCAAGGAGAAAACTATTTACCTGACTAAATCGTGGATCAGACGAATTCAGCCTCCGCTCAACCCAGAGCGCTTGGTTTTAAACCCTCTGTCTCCGCCCTTAGCGGGACAGCAACCAATAAGATAACCAACGACCCATCTCGCCAATCAGTGGTTAGGGAAAGGAAAATAAGGTCCGCCCGCTGATCAGAGATTGGGGAAAAAGGTCTGATTAAAACATTTGGGAAGGAGGTTTCAAATAACTACACAAACAACACAAATGCGACTTCCGTTCCCACGCCACCCACGGCACCACAGACGCTAGAAACATGTGCCGACGAAGCGATGACTCAGGTTGTTGACAGCAACAAAGAGAACACAGTCGTTAAGGGAAGTAGACAGTCGTTACAGGAATAGTGGGCTTCCGGTCACTCGGCTAATATCTCGTGCGCCCCCGAAACCTCGTCAACCCCTTAACAACCACATGTCGTCAGCTGTACTTGGTTCGCATTTTTCCCGGCGGGTCATCCCCGTGACGGCGCGGCGTGAACGAGGACGTCCGCTGCACAAAGGGGAGGCAGGGACGGGACGGGCCCCTTTGTTGGGGACTTCCGACCTTGCTGGAGCGGCCTTCCTTGCGAACACAAGATCAAAGAGTTCGCGGAACGGTCAGCGAACTCCACAGCATCCCTCCCAGTTTTCCTTCTTACATCAAGGACACAAGTCATTTCCTAAGGGAGATTTCCTACTTTACAATCCCCACAGGAGGCTTTCTAGCGACTCTGGATGTTTGCTCCCTGTATACAAACATCCCGCACGCCGACGGCATAGGAGCAACGCTGGCAGCCTTCGAGACCTCAAATTCTTCGGTAGATTTGGACAATCGAACTCTTTCCGTCCTTCTTGAACTGGTCCTGAATTTGAATAATTTTGAGTTTCATGGTGAGCACTACCTCCAGATGAGCTGTACTGCGATGTGCACAAAAATGGCACCTAACAACGCCGGAATCTTCGTGGCGTCACTAGAAATTCCGTTCCTTGAGAAACAGCCAGAAAAAAACCCTTTTCTACAAGCGTTTCCTGGACGACATATTTCTTGTATGGGAACATGATGAGGCAAGCCTGTTGGAATTCATAGCTCCGTTTAATTCCCTGCACCCTTCAATCAGGTTCACCCACAGTATCTCCGACTCGAGAATTAATTTTCTCGACGTGGAGATATCGGTAGACGGTAACAGCCTTTCGACTACACTATACAAAAAGCCCACGGATAGGCAGCAATATCATCATTTCCAGAGTAGCCATCCGAAACACTGCAAAACAAGCATTCCATACTCTCAGGCACACAGATACCGAAGAATATGTTGTACAACAGAGGAATTTGACCAACATACAATGACTCTCAAAGCCGCTCTGTCACGACAGAAATACCCCGGGAAAATAGTCGATAACGTGATTAAACGCGCTCGCAACCTAGAGCGCACATCCATCCTGGCAGAAAACAAGGTCAAAGACGACAGCAAAACAAACTTAATCCTTACATTCTCCTCAACGGCCCCCAGAGTAAGTAACATACTAAGCCGTCATTTTAATATAATCAGAAAGAGTAATAAGTTGTCACTAATATTCAAGGAACCGCCCAGAGTGGTGTACCGCCGGGGCCAGAACCTGATTGACTTGCTTGTCAATGGAAAAACAAAGAAGACCTCTACCCAGGGTTGGTGCTACCCATGCGGAAAACCTCGGTGGAAAGTCTGTCCGCACATTTTAGAAACCAAACTGGCAAAATCTAAGTTCGACAAATTTGTGTTTCACATAAGCGAAGACCTCGACTGCGACTCAAGCAATGTGATTTACAAACTTGATTGTGAGGTGTGTGGACAAGAGTATATTGGTCAGACCAAGACATCATTTCGCTTCCGCTTTAACAACCACAAAGCTCACATGTCATCATTACCCAGCATACCCCTTTCCAAGCACCTGCGTTTGCCACTCCGCAGTTTCGAAAACAACCGCGTCATCCTTCTGCAGTCCGGGTTACCTAGCACCTATTACAGGGAACAAAGGGAGTCATACCTCATTCACAAGTTTGGCAAGTTCTCCCAAGGCATGAGCGCTACACCTGGGACGCTCTCCTGCTTGAGGGAGGCAACTTAGGAAATTTCACCCGTCATAGGATTTGGACAGCATTATAAATGAAAATACGCCGGATGTTGTTCTTGACAACTTCAACCACGCTCTAAATGGCTGGGAATGTAGCTGTTTATCTTGTCAGTAATCTCCTTTGTTCAACTTACAGCCAGCTTCCATGTTCTATCTGGAATAGACACCTATGTTCTAACTCTATCACCTATCCCCCTGGGACCACGTGGCAGCCCCGCGGGCCGCAAACCTTTCACGGTTTCCGCACACATGTATTATTATTATTTTCTTCTTTTTTAAACTTCCGTTTGATAAATTTCTTGTATTCTGCGCTATGTCTTCCGCGCCTTATTCATTCTCATTAACCATTTGGTGTTTGGCGCCACATTCTATTCATTTTTTTGTGTGTGTTAATATTTTCTTTCAAAGTTCTCGTGTGCTAATAATTGTTCTGCTCTTTTTCCTTTTCGTTTTCTCTCCTAAATTCCTCTCTGCCTTCTCATTACGCACTCGGGCTTCGCTCAATATTTGTTGTCTTTTTCCCCCAGGGCTGCACTTTTTCACGGGAAGCGCACTGCCGCACACGGGTTGAAACGGCCTAGTATATTAATGGGAAGAAGGGCACCAGGATGTTTGGTAGAGAAAGCCCGACGGAAGGGCCTACCGAAGAAAAGAAGCAAAGATACGCATACGACACCACTGCAGGTTGCCGCTGCGGCGCGCAACAAGTGTCTCTCGTGCGCGTCCCAAGCAAGCGTCTCAGGATACCTGATACGGGCCGCCTGCGCGGACCCGGCGGCGTCTTGCGGGAGTGTCCTAGATAGAGAGAGGGGGGGGGGGGGGGGGAGTGCGGCTTTAACCGTGTTTAACCGTGTTTTAGCTTTAGCCGTGTTTAACGCTCCTTTCCCTTTTCTACCGCCGTTCAAATTCGTTGTCTTTTCTACTCCTTTACTATTTCCACCTCCCCGTTTTGCTCTGCGCTTTTCTGTGTTTTATTCAGCCACTGCCCCTGTGAGAGCTGCTGCGCGGTCCATTATACGGCCCCTTGCCTTCACTCTCAAGTTTGCTTAGAGGGCGGAGTTTATACATCCTCGCCTGCTTTGTGTCCTTATATTGACAAGACTGTTTCATTGTAAGCCTGCCCTGACGAAGGGAATACCATTCCCGAAGCTGTTGGCACAATAAACCTTTAAAACGAACAGTCGCGTTTGTCGTAATACTGTACTTACACTTGTAAACTGGCGCATTGGAACCCATACAGAATACAATTACTCACCATGGCTGCCAGCAACCCGACGACAGAGCGTCTGATTCGTCAGTATCCAAGGCATCCGATCAAATGTGCAATCATCAGCGACTCCCTTACCAAGTACGTACACCACCACTTCACGCCAAGTGACCCAGAGGCCCCCTGCTTCATCTCTTACTGTGGCGCCTCGTATGCCGACATCCCCTTGCTACTTCTTTACGTCCCTGCGAGTGTGACTACCCTGATCGTACACGTTGGGACAGTTGACATCGCAAGAAATGGGTCGTCTTCGTCCCTGGAGAGACTGACACTGCTCGTTGAAGAAATTCGCCAGAAACGACCGGAGAATAAGAAGATAGGCGTTAGCCTTCCTCTTCCCCGGGGTCCAAATCGCCGGCGGAGAGGATCAAATCAACGCTTCGTGAAATGGTTCAACGGTCAGGTCTCCAAATTCAAGACCGGAGTTCGTCATCTCTGCAGGCGCAAAGAACTCACCCCGGTGTGCGCTACATCGACCACGGATTTACATCGCTGCCTCTGTGGCGCTTCCTTGCTGCGGACGGACTGCACACCAGTTTTGAGGACGTCGGACTGCTGGCCCATCACTTCAAGGCGAAGCTCAACTATCCACTTCATGGTTGGCAGCCGACCCCGTTCGTGCCATGCAGGAGATGCCCTAAGCGCCACTCTGGAGACGCAGCCCCTTCAACATCACCTCCCAGTATACCGCCACCGCCAGTGCCGGAGCGACGCTACAACACCCACAAGACCTACGCCATGGCCGCCCAGCAGGCTGCGCCTGAACAGAGCAACTGACTACCTGTTGCAAAAAGGTACGGCCTGCGGAGAGCAGACGTGGTCCCAGACGTTCCTGTCAGTGAGGAAAATTATTGATAAGTGCGTGAGATATGAGCTGCATGCATCTAACCTAACGTCCTACCTGTCGCGGGGTACTGCTCGAAAGAGACTTCGTTTGGGCTGCACAATGTCCATGTCCACATTCAGTGAGAGAGAGAAAGAGGAATGGCATATTATACTATTGGAAGCATCGCTAAAGCTAGCAGAAGCTGTGGTCAACCACAGTAAACGGAAGGTTGCCGAACTTCGAGATGTTGAGGAAACACAGATGCGCCAGCATGCTCTATCTCCTGCCGAACTGTGCGAACTGAAAAACTACGAGATAAAAAGAAGCAGGAAGTCTCCAACGATAAGAGCAAAAAACTAGCACGCGACAAAGTTCCGCTTCCTTCAGTCGAATATACGGGAACCAATTCGTCCAAGTTGAGCTCTAACGTTCGGTTGGCAGCTGTTGGCCCTGAGGCCGTTGTCCCATCTAAAGAGAATGACACAACGGCTCACAGTTCTCAGAATGTTGTTGGTACGGGGTCCGCAGCTGAGAACTGTGAAACATCGTGTGGGTACACAAATGTGGTTAATTTTTCACAAAAGGTTCTCACGCCTGCCCAGCTGAGCCTCCTATCCAAAGGATCAACTTTTTGTCCATCATCTGGTAAGTTCAATGAGTTTCAACTCTTTCAGGATCTGGACAATTTCGCACGAAACCTCCGCCTTAGGGAGTATTTCCACGAGCACACCAGCGACAGACAATAAAACTGTACCCACTGTCTCAGATAAGTTGTGGACACCGAGCGGACAACGCGATAGACACCTTGATATGTATCAATCTGCAGTGCGGAAGGATTTCATCAAGGCGTACGGAAAACAACGTAAGGTCCGTAGCAAGGTTTCGAACAAGGAACGACAGGCTTTGGAAACATTGCGTAAAGGCGAAAACGTAGTAATAAAACCGGCTGACAAGGGTGGAGTTATAGTAATCCTGGACAAATCAGAATATTTAAATGAAGGCCATCGCCAGCTTAACGATGCTCAGTTCTACAGGAAACTTCCGAACGACCCCACAAGTCATCTAGTGATAGTAATAGAGGACACACTTGCTGGACTCGCTAAGAACGTTAAAATAAGTGCGGCAATGTTAAAATCAATGTTGCCGAGCAATCCAGCTCCCGGCCTGTTTTATCTCCTCCCTAAAATACATAAGGCCAACCATCCTGGCTGTCCAATCGTGTTCAGCAATGGGGCTGTGACGGAGAACATATCTAACTTTATCAACTTTCTCATCAAGGAATCCCTCCCAGTTTTCCTTCTTACATCAAGGACACAAGTCATTTCCTTCGGGAGATTTCCAACTTTACAATCCCCACAGGAGGCTTTCTAGCGACTATGGATGTTTGCTCCCTATATACAAACATCCCGCACGCCGACGGCATAGGAGCAACGCTGGCAGCCTTCGAGACCTCAAATTCTTCGGTAGATTTGGACAATGGAACTCTTTCCGTCCTTCTTGAACTGGTCCTGAATTCGAACAATTTTGAGTTTAATGGTGAGCACTACCTCCAGATCAGCGGTGCTGCGATGGGCACAAAAATGGCACCTGACTACGCCGGAATCTTCATGGCGTCACTAGAAATTCCGTTCCTTGAGAAACATAAAAAAAACCCTTTTCTACAAGCGTTTCCTGGACGACATATTTCTTGTATGGGAACATGATGAGGCAAGCCTGTTGGAATTCATAGCTCCGTTTAATTCCCTGCACCCCTCAATCAGGTTCACCCACAGTATCTCCGACTCGAGAATTAATTTTCTCGACGTGGACATATCGGTAGACGGTAACAGCCTTTCGACTACACTATACAAAAAGCCCACGGATAGGCAGCAATATCTTCATTTCCAGACTAGCCATCCGAAACACTGGAAAACAAACGTTCCATACTCTCAGGCGCATAGATACCGAAGAATATGTTCTACAACAGAGGAATTTGACCAACATACAAGGACTCTCAAAGACGCTCGGTCACGACAGAAATACCCCGGGAAATAGTCGATGACGTGATTGAACGCGCTCGCAACCTAGAGCGCAGATCCATCCTTGCAGAAAACAAGGTAAAAGAGGACAGCTAAACAAACTTAATCCTTACATTCTCCTCAACGGCTCCCAGAGTAAGTAACATACTAAGCCGTCATTTTAATATAATCAGACAGAGTAATAACTTGTCACTAATATTCAGGGAACCGCACAGAGTGGTGTACTGCCGGGACAAGAACCTGAGAGACTTGCTTGTCAATGCGAAAACAAAGAAGAACTCTACCCAGGGTGGGTGCCACCCATGCGGAAAACCTCTGTACAAAGTCTGTCCGCACATTTTAGAAACCAAACTCGCAAAATCCAAGTTCGACAACATTGTGTTTCACATAAGCGAAGACCTCGACTGCGACTCAAGCAATGTGATTTACAAACTTCATTGTGAGGTGTGTGGACAAGAGTATATTGGTCAGTCCAAGACATCATTTCGCTTCCGCTTTAACAACCACAAATCTCACGTGTCATCATTACCCAGCTTACCCCTTTCCAAGCACCTGCGTTTGCCAATCCACAGTTTTGAAAACATCCACGTCATCCTTCTGCAGTCCGGGTTACCTAGCACCTATTACAGGGAACAAAGGGAGTCATACCTCATTCACAAGTTTGGCACGTTCTCTCATGGCATGAACGCTACACCTGGGACGCTCTCCTGCTTGAGGGAGGCAACGTAGGAAATTTCACCCGTCATATGATTTGGACAGCATTATAAATCAAAATACGCCGGATGTTGTTCTTGACAACTTCAACCACGCTCTAAATGGCTGGGAATGTAGCTGTTTATCTTGTCAGTAATCTCCTTTGTTCAACTTACAGCCAGCTTCCATGTTCTATCTGGAATAGACACCTATGTTCTAACTCTATCACCTAGCCCCCTGGGACTACGTGGCAGCCCCGCGGGCCGCAAACCTTTCACGGTTTCCGCACACATGTATTATTATTATTTTCTTCTTTTTTAAACTTCCGTTTGATAAATTTCTTGTATTCTGCGCTATGTCTTCCGCGCCTTATTCATTCTCATTAACCATTTGGTGTTTGGCGCCACATTCTATTCATTTTTTTGTGTGTGTTAATATTTTCTTTCAAAGTTCTCGTGTGCTAATAATTGTTCTGCTCTTTTTCCTTTTCGTTTTCTCTCCTAAATTCCTCTCTGCCTTCTCATTACGCACTCGGGCTTCGCTCAATATTTGTTGTCTTTTTCCCCCAGGGCTGCACTTTTTCACGGGAAGCGCACTGCCGCACACGGGTTGAAACGGCCTAGTATATTTATGGGAAGAAGGGCACCAGGATGTCTGGTAGAAAAAGCCCGACGGAAGGGCCTACCGAAGAAAAGAAGCAAAGATACGCATACGACACCACTGCAGGTTGCCGCTGCGGCGCGCAACAAGTGTCTCTCGTGCGCGTCCCAAGCAAGCGTCTCAGGATACCTGATACGGGCCGCCTGCGCGGACCCGGCGGCGTCTTGCGGGAGTGTCCTAGAGAGGGGGGGGGGAGGGGGGGAGTGCTGCTTCCCGGTGCGCCGAGAGCCGTGGTTAACGCTCTTTTCCCTTTTCTACCGCCGTTCAAATTCGTTGTCTTTTCTACTCCTTTACTATTTCCACCTCCCCGTTTTGCTCTGCGCTTTTCTGTGTTTTATTCAGCCACTGCCCCTGTGAGAGCTGCTGCGCGGTCCATTATACGGCCCCTTGCCCTCACTCTCAAGTTTGCTTTGAGGGCGGAGTTTATACATCCTCGCCTGCTTTGTGTCCTTATATTGACAAGACTGTTTCATTGTAAGCCTGCCCTGACGAAGGGAATACCATTCCCGAAACTGTTGGCACATTAAACCTTTGAAACGAACAGTCGCGTTTGTCGTAATACTGTACTTATATATATATATATATATATATATATATATATATATATATATATATAGACTTAAGAGAAGTGGGCACTTCTACAAGGACACTTTTATTTATCAGCGTTTCGACCGCGGTGCGGTCTTCTTCAGGACTGTAGTGGTCTCCCGTCAGATGGACGTTTTAAGTTTGTGAGCTCAAGAGGAGGGAGAAAGGAGTGTAACACGCAAATAGCAACAACGGTTCAAAAAATTGAAAAAAAATAAAAAATAAAGATGGGGGTGCGGGGAGCAGACAGGGACAACATTGGGGGAGGAAGCAAAAAAATAGAAATAAAAGAAAAAAAGGGGGGAAAACTAGTATAGTAAGGAAGGGTGGGCTACAAAAGGAGATGGCGAAACAAGAGAAAGGGAGAGGAAGACGGTGCGGGAGACATGGGGAGCACGGCAACCACAGGCGTACGAAAGCAAAACGTGCAAACAAAACACACAAACAAAATGCACAAACACAAAGGGCGCCGCTGCAGATGCGTGGCCAAAGAGGAGCCGCTGCGCAAATGACACTGGCAGTGACGAACAGGCCAAACCAGGCGCCTTTTGGGGTCTCACTAATTTCCGGTGAGCCGAGGGCTAGAACGTTAAGGAAGTAGTGGGCTACGTTAACGAGCACATGTCTAAGAACTTACTCACGGGGTCTGGGTTTCACTGAACGGTGCACCCCTCTCCGTGGGTGGGTCGTTGAACCGACCTCGCCGGGAGCAGAACACCTTCTTCGTAGACCACCAAATGGAAATGTTCCACCCTAGCACAGTTCTGTCTGCAGATGGCGTGCACCCCAGCTTCGGTGGAGTCTCGCTGCTGTCATGGAATATCTATAATTTACTCCTCCGAATTCGCCACCTCACATTGGGGCAATGGAGAGACTACGCGCCACAACATCCACAGCCTCGGCAGCAACAAAATTCGATGAGTACTCCAGAGCCTCGAACATTTGCACAAGTCGTAGGCCAAAAAGCTATTTCTACTAGACAAGCAGCAGCCAGCCGTCCAGACATCACCACCAGGCCACCACTCACCTCCCGGACATGGAGGGAACACTGCAGCGCAACACTAAAACAGCCACCCCAGACCACCAGTGGCACAGCAGCAGCACATTCCCCTACAGCAAGCACCTCAGCCGAGGCGAGCACATCAAACAAGCCATCGTGTCGAGAGGCAAGCCCGAAGAGAGGTATGCAACCGACGCGGAAACCTGCCGTGGATTCTGCACCAGAACAGCAACCCATCACCAGCAGCCCGTCATATAACTGTGGACTGATCCCCAGCACCCCTGTTTTATCATATGACCTCCGGAAGCGTTGTGGTTCCGCCCAGCGAGTGCACCGGGACTGATACACAGGCCGCGTGAGTACTCCGCCTCCCTTGTTCTCATATCACCGGCAGCAATGTTTCAAATCTTCAGCTTTTCATAAATTACGAAAAATAATTGATAAGCGGCTTAGACATGACCTTCATGTTAAAACCTTAAAAACGTACCTTCGGGCTAATATCGTACCGAAAGGTCTACAAGTGAAGCTGATACCATCAATGAATAATCTATCAGAAGGAGACAAAAAGCAATGGAACGACATATTAAAATCAGCTTCCCTAGAGTTGCTCAAACTCACAATACGGCACTCTGAGAAAGCTTCGGTGATACTGGGAACAGAGGAGCGTCGGGCTCGGAATAATCTTCTTGTTTCCGCGCTGGAGGCCGAGGAACTAGAACGCTTCAAAACAAAAAAAAAACTTCAGAAATTGGCATAATCAAAATTAGAAAATTTACACGGGACAAAGTTCCCCATGACGAATGGATGAAAGAAGTACTAAGTGCGGTTGGATCAAATTCTCCCAACCCCGATATCGCTCACTCAAAGGTTAGCCAAGGGCAAACACTCTCAAAACAGGGCCATCACAGTGTAGACAACATCACCAATCTATCTCTAACACCGCTCACAGAGTATGAGCGAGCCGTCCTATCTAGAGGGCTGACTTTTTGCCCCCGCACAGGCAAATTCAATGAATTCCAACTCCTGAAAGATCTTGACGACTTCGCCAGAAAACTTCGCCTGAGAGAATACTTCTTTTTTAAGCCCGAAAACCCCCACCAAAACACGGACTTCCACCCAGCAAACCAAAATTGGACTCCCAATATCGGGCGGGAAAAACACTTGGATATCTATATTAAGGCAGTTCAACATGACATTGTTGAAAATTTTAAGAACCGCAGGTTAGGACCAGACAATCTTCCTAAAAGAGAACGTACTGCTCTCGAGGCGCTCAGCAACCGTACCGACATCGTCATAAAGCCAGCTGATAAGGGCGGAGGCATTGTCATCTTGAACAGGGATGACTATATAGCAGAAGGCATCCGACAGCTTTCTGACAACCATTTTTATAAACAACTGCATGGCGACCCCACCGACGAGCACTCAAAAGCTATATCTGACATTCTCCTCGACCTCACAAAACGCAATGAAATCTCCCCGAAACTATGCAAGGCACTCACGGCTACCCATCCTTCTCCTGGGCGTTTCTACATGCTCCCTAAATTACATAAAGCCGGTATTCCTGGACGGCCAATAATTTCAGGAATCGGCACTCTCACAGAACCAATATCAAAGTACATTGACACACTAATTAGCCACATTCCAGCCACACATCCACCCTACATCAAAGGTACAAACCACTTTCTCCGCCAGATAGACAATATAACATTACCAGAAGGAGCCTTTCTTGTGACCATGGATGTAACATCTTTATACACAAACATTCCCCATGCCGACGGCATTGCAGCCCTTTTAGAATCTTATGAACAGCAGAAACCTCATGAATCTCCAAGCCCAAACGTGTTAGGAACACTAGCCAAAATTGTGTTATAAGATAATAGCTTCGAATTTGATCTTCAATATTATCTGCAAGTAAGTGGCACCGCTATGGGGACAAGAATGGCCCCAAATTATGTCAATATCTTCATGCATCATATAGAGTCAAAATTTCTTTCTTCTTGTCCAATTCAGCCGTACTTTTACAAGCGCTATTTGGATATTTTTATAATATGAACAAACACAGAACAACAACTTATCCATTTCATTGACAGTTTCAACTCCGTGCACCCAAACATAAAGTTTACGCACACCTATTCAGCCAGTCAAATCAATTTTCTTGATGTTGACATTCTGGTGGACAAGGGGTCAGTTAGTACAACCGTTTATAGAAAACCAACCGACTCACAAAAATATCTACATTTTCAAAGCGCCCATCCCCGTCACTGCAAAACCAGCATCCCTTATTCGCAGGACCATCGTTTTCGAAGAATCTGCTCTAACGACCTAGACTTTCATGAAAGCTCCGAACACATGCGCAACGTGCTCTTAACACAGCGCTATCCACGTTCCCTTATTGATGACGCCATAAGCAGAGCTTCAAATCTTAACCGTAGTCAAATACTCCAGGGGCACCAAATAGATAACCGAAATGATTACACTACAAACCTTATCCTCACATTTAACAGTAACGCACCGAACATAAACAGAATTCTTAATAAGCACTTTAACATTCTCCAGCAAAGTCAACGACTATCGAAAATATTTACATGCGCACCCCGCGTGATTTACAGGCGCGCCAAAAACATTCAGAACCACCTAGTACACTCCAAGGAACACAAAACCCCAAAATATGGATGCCAGCCCTGTGGTAAGGGTCGCTGCAAAGTTTGCAGGCACATGCAGACTACGTGTTCCGCAACTAGTACGAGGTCAGTTTTCCAGCATTCAATCAACGGTAACTTTGACTGCGACTCATCAAACATTATTTACCTTCTTGAATGCACTTTGTGTAACCAGCAATACATAGGACAGACAAACACTGCATTCCGCATTCGATTTAACAATCACCGGGCACACGCCAAGTCTCTTCCAAACCTTCCCCTATCCAAGCGTGTAAACGCAGAAGGACACCCATTTGACCAACTAAAAGTAACAATTCTTCAAGGGGGCTTCAAAAACAGGCGAGAACGTGAACAGCGTGAATCCTATTTTATCCACAAGTTTAATACTATTCAAGAAGGTCTTAACGAAAAGCCTGGTACCCTTTCTTTTATTCACGACCTCAAAACAAAATAATACTACATTTCTCGTTAATTGGCTAACTCAGATATACCTTTTATAACTCCTAGTGTATATCCCAGGCAATCATGCCCCTCCTTACTTGCACTATCCTGCCTCGTGCAGTATTGATAAGCTTTTGACGTTCTTTCCTTACATTTTCCGACAATTTGAAATCTTTGCACACAGCTAGCCCAGCCCTCCTCCCCTACAAACAAGTATTCCCGGCGAGGTCGGTTCAACGACCCACCCACGGAGAGGGGTGCACCGTTCAGTGAAACCCAGACCCCGCGAGTAAGTTCTTAGACATGTGCTCGTTAACGTAGCCCACTACTTCCTTAACGTTCTAGCCCTCGGCTCACCGGAAATTAGTGAGACCCCAAAAGGCGCCTGGTTTGGCCTGTTCGTCACTGCCAGTGTCATTTGCGCAGCGGCTCCTCTTTGGCCACGCATCTGCAGCGGCGCCCTTTGTGTTTGTGCATTTTGTTTGTGTGTTTTGTTTGCACGTTTTGCTTTCGTACGCCTGTGGTTGCCGTGCTGCCCATGTCCCCCGCACCGTCTTCCTCTCCCTTTCTCTCGTTTCGCCATCTCCTTTTGTAGCCCACCCTTCCTTACTATACTAGTTTTCCCCTTTTTTTCCTTTATTTCTATTTTTTTGCTTCCTCCCCCAATATTGTCCCTGTCTGCTCCCCGCACCCCCATCTTTATTTTTTATTTTTTTTCAATTTTTTGAACCGTTTTTGCTATTTGCGTGTTACACTCCTTTCTCCCTCCTCTTGAGCTCACAAACTTAAAACGTCCATCTGACGGGAGACCACTACAGTCCTGAAGAAGACCGCACCGCGGTCGAAACGTTGATAAATAAAAGTGTCCTTGTAGAAGTGCCCACTTCTCTTAAGTCTTTATTCTGCGGAGCCAACGCAACCTACGTTCGCAACATATATATATATATATATATATATATATATATATATATATATATATATATATATATATATATATATATATATATATATATATATATACGTCTCAAGACTCTTGAGAAAGGACAAGCTCCTCTGCCCGAAACGTCGACTCAGAATAAATCTATGGCTAAATGAAGGGCTTTCAACTTTGCATATATATATAATTTTTGGTGTAAAAAATAATTTATATGTATATCTGTGTCTGTGTAAAAACTTTTCTTTGTATTGTCGGCCGATCTTCCGATGTTTGCAATCTTGTACGTAGTATTCATATTTCCTGCTGTATGCCATGTAAAGAGGGTCCGGGGGTCTCTCAAGTGATCTACGATCACTTTTTACCCCGACCTACTCTCAACTATGATGTAAAGAAGATAAACTTGAAACTACCTTTGACTGCGAAGGCCGAGTTATTGTGGTGGACGTGTTTTTTGATGAGAAGAGTGGTCGTGCAATGTCCTTAGTGACATGGCGCATGGACGCCTCTGTGGTTCACAACACCACGTGTGTTGACGACATAGGCTCAGAATTGTCGCAGTCGATCGCCAGTGTCCCAGAGTTCGGTCCCAAAGTGTGAGACACCCTTAAAGGAATGTGGAGAAAAATCCTGGTTCGCGCCGGCAAAGCGAGGCGCGCCCGCAACACCGCCATAAACGATGTGTTGCACCGCATGCGAATAGTTAAGCAAGCAGACCAGTTATTT
Organism: Amblyomma americanum; assembly: GCF_052857255.1. Classification (NCBI taxonomy): domain Eukaryota; kingdom Metazoa; phylum Arthropoda; class Arachnida; order Ixodida; family Ixodidae; genus Amblyomma; species Amblyomma americanum. The sequence continues at coordinate 144,065,598 of NC_135502.1, read as the reverse complement.
TTCGCTTTGCGTTAGTACTTATACATTCTGCGGGCCCGCTACCACCGCATCTTAGAAGAGGGATTGCAAGCGGCCCGAGTTGCAGCAGTCTTACGTCTGCCGGCGGAAGACCATGCAGACCTCATGCATGCGTGGAGCCTTCGACAGAAAAGAGAAGGGCCCGCCCGCGTAGAATGCGTCCTCATGTCCGGCGGCTCGTTTTCAAGTCACTTCAATAGTGTTTCACGAACATTTCGCAGCACTCTTCAAATCGCGGAATTTGTGCGTCGATGAGCATTTCAACTCCACCGTCGCCGACATTTTCGGAGCATTACCACCCGGTCGGTGACGTGTACTTTGAGCTGTGTGCTCCAGCAGCAAAACAGGAGGTCCTTGCCACGCTCCGAAGTATGCACCAGGCGACAGCACCATGGTCTGACGGTATAGTTACCGGTTTTTACCTGATATTCTTTCATGTCCTCGGAGACTTCCTAACACGCCTCGTAAACGTTTTCCTCATAGAGGGCCAAAAATCCTCCTCGTTCAGCCATGGTAGAATTGTTCTCAACCCAAAGCAGGCTATGTCGCCTTCGCGGCCTTAAGCGTGGTGGCCGATAACCCTGCTCAATACCGATTGCAACTTGGTCGTGTCCCTTCTTGTCGCACGTTTTCGCCCGCTCTTACAACAGGTTTTGAGCCCCTTTCAATCTTGTGCAGTCCCAGGCCTTTCAATATTCGCGTCCCTCATTCGTACGCGGGTCGTTCTTGCACACGCGCAAGAGAAGGGGGTTAGCGGGGTATTTCCAACTCTCGACCAAGAGAAGGTGTTCGACAGGGTCGAGCATCCATACCTGCTTCGCTGTCTTGGGCTCCTGTGATCGTATCAGCCTCATGTATAGCGGCCTCACGGCGGAGCTCCAGGTCAACAGCTCCGTCTCCTCGCCTTTCCCGGTCACATGTGGCGTGCGTCAAGGATGCCCTATCTCTCGAGCGCTGTTTGTCGTGCCGTTGGGCCCTCTCTTACGGCGCGTCACTTCTAGCCTATGCATTCAAGGATTTCTAATATCATGGCAGGAATCGATTGATGTCTCGGCGTACGCCGATCACATCTCTATCATTGTCCGTGACGCCCGGAGTGTGAGAGGCTTCTTGGCCACATTTGAGGAGTACGCCACTCATTCAGGAGCCCAGTTGAACCCCGGATAGAACCACGCCCTCCGGTTTGGTTGTTTCAACGACCCCCTCCCAGTTCCTTTCCCGTTCTTGGATGCCGTTTGGGTGTTGCGAATCCTGTTCCACCAGTGTGGTGTCTCTCCACGAACATGGGACGTGGTCGTCACCAAGACAGCGAGCGGGCTGTCTCATGCCGCTCACTTTAGTACGTCTTTAGAGGCAAGAGTGGCGGTTATCAAGAGCCGCGCATTGGCTTTCGCGACGTATGTGGCACGCTTCGCGGTTATGCCACGGCGCACTGCGAGACGATTAGTTTCCATTCCGGGCTTCTTTTTGTGGGATGGCGGAGCCGCTGTAGTCGCCAGCCACCTCTGTCGACTACCGACCGCCCGTGGCGGCCTCGGACTCTCCTGTGTCGCCACGATGGCACGAGTTTTGAGTGAAAGATTAGTCGCGAGTCTACTGAACAACGAAGCGTATCCGGGGCGCTCGCTACTCCTTTACTGACCTAGTACAGCCAGACGGGCGTTCGCGCCTGGGCGGCACGTTGGGCCGCAAGCCGAAATACCCGCGGCCTACTACAGAGCCGCAGCCGGGCTCAAGTTGTCTCTCGAGACAGACTTGCCAGATGAAGGCCTCACTGAGGTTCTCCCGAGCCGCTTATGTGAGCTAATTGCCTACGCCCATCTGAGTCCCGACGACCAGTGGCGCAAACCTCTGACCACATGGTCGTCGTGGGCAACGTGCCGCCTCCCGGCTGAAGTACGGGTATTCAAATGGCGGCGGCACTGTGGCGTTCTCCCAACTCGTGAGCGCCTCTAATCGTGGCACGTGGTGCCAGATGATTGATGCCTGTGGCGCGAGAAAAAGAGCGCATCACGTCGTTTTGATTGCTCTGTTGCCCGCTTAATGTGGCGGCTAGTGTCGCATGTGTTTTCTGTTCGCGCCAGACCGGGCATCCGACGCCCACGTGGCCTCCTCGCGAGGCTAGTGTATGTCGTGTAACAAAAGTAAAAACAGCGCTAATTTTTACACAAACCACACAGAAAGACCAGACAGGACGGGCGCTGTGTATATATACATGTACAATGTTTGTTTTGTGGCACCGGCGATGCCTGGCCGAAGCACGCCGGAAACCCACAAGGGCAATGTACCCGGCGTTGCACAACCTGCGGCTTCTCCTCTGGCAATACTTGTCTGGCCAACTCGACACAGATGGGCAGGCGCTGTTTCTGCGACGCTGGCACACGCGGTGCTTTGTTGTGCACGGGAACGGTCTGGCTATGCCGGCTTTGCCATATTAGCCAGCCGACGCCCCCCTTTATTTTTTTTACTGATCCTTGTGTCTTTCTTTGTTTTAATTGGACCTTGGATAGTGGGTTGCACTTTAAGGCCTGCTTTATTACATTTGAATGCGTTAATAACCCAAGAGGGACGAATTACTTTCGGCTAGTGTTTGTTTCTTTTTGTAACGCGAGCTGAGAAGGTCGTGTTGTTGCTCTGCACCCGCTTGTTTGTTACACTTTGTTCCGGACAAAAGATATTGTTTGCTCCATTGTACCTTTCGACCCATTATGTGTAGATGCATTACTTGTTTGGCCGTCAAATAAATTTTCCTTTGAATTTTTGGTGAGGAGGAGGAAACAGGTGAGAGGGCACAACCAACTTTAATGGCCGCCATTTTGGATTCGAGAACCAAAAATATTCCGCCATTTCGTCTCCTAACGTCATATTCACGTAGTTCCACCTCTATCCGCCATATTGGACCCTGACGTCATCATTGGCACGCGGAAGATGGTTGTTTCTACAATGCTATTGTAGATGGCGTTACAAGTCTCCATGCGAGATGCTATGTTTTCTAGTTGCAGCCACAGACGGCGCTTTGATCTCTGGGTGGTAGAATACCTCACGAAATCTCGAAACGTGGTGAGCAGTTGCTGCCACAGATTTCGCTATGATTAAGGAGTGTAGCAGACCGCACGAAATCTCTAAAAGTGATGAGTAAGAGCTAACGCTCTTAAAAAGCATGATTATACAGCTGGGGTTAAAAGAAGCGCTGATAGCGCTCCGCCATATCTGCTCTCCGACTTCGTTAGCGAACGAATATTTGAGTATTTCTTCTTCTCTTTTTATGTAAGGTAGGAAAACAAAGCTGTTGAACAAGAAACAATGTTGCGTTAGACCGTCTGTAAAAATAAGGGCCATTTAACAGAGAAAAACTTGTACGGCTCAACGGCCCCTTTTTAGCCATTTAAACAGCGCATGCTCTCTTCCAGTCGTCTAGGTGCGCGCGCAGGCAACGCAACTGCGTGTGACTAAACGGTTGCTCGCCTGATGTGGCGATCGCTACGGTAAATCTGGCTTGACAACGGCAGCAAAGCGGTGCGCGTGGGGATTTACGCGACTAGTGCAGGCTTTCGTCTTAAGCGGCGTTGTTTACGCAGCACTCTACCTCCGCCTCAAGAGGCGTGACTTCAAGAACCTCGACGTCATAATCAGAACAGCCTACAAGAAGACCCTGGGCCTCCCTCTTGTGACACCGACGGACCTGCTCTTACGTCTGGACGTCCACAACAAAATAGACCAGCTGATAGAGGCGCACTTCATGGCTCAGGTGGTACGGCTCTCTACTACATGGTCTGGCCGATCAGTCCTCACTGATTTAAACTTCAATCGCCCCCGAAAGCTCGATATCAAAAACGACATCCCAGTCTCATGGAGAGGACAATTCATGGCAGCTCCACTACCAGGGATATGCACCTCAATTGTTACAAGTCAAGACGGCAAGCACGAGCCGAAGGTATGTAAAGGCACTACGGCGGGCGCGAGGGCGTGTTCTATGTCGATGCTGCGGGTTCCAAGCAAGGAGTCAAGGCCGTCGCAGTAGTGCACCGAAATAAAGCAATGGACGGACTAGTACTGGCTAGCTAGGACATACTGGCTGCAGAAGTGGCGATTGCTCTAGCTGCAACACACACTAGCTTGGAATACATTCTTACAGATTTACACACAGCGTACCGCAACTACCTCAGGGAAAGGATCGCACCTCTAGCAGCTAAAATCCTGCAAGATAGCTGCTCCCGTGGCAGCAACACACACATATACATTTAATATGGGTACCAGGTAAACAGGGCCTCCTAGAGAACGTGAGCGCACATATCTCAGCCCGAGTATTTCCCCTCCGAGCACTCAGTACGGATGCCGTGGAACCTTCTACCCCACTACTAATTTACACCGACATACATCAGCACTTAAGATTGTCCCGTCAGGTTTACCCTCCGCCGGCCAAGACACTAGACAAAAGGGAGGAACTACACCTCCGAAAGCTACAGACCAACTCTTAGGACGACCCACGAAGTCTAGACGCAATAGATTCGGAGTCAGTTGACTCACAATGAAAACTCTGCGGGGAGAAGCCGGACCTGTACCGTATTGTATGGGCCCGCCAAAGAAATCAGGAGGTCGCTATTAATAACCAGCCAACGCAGGAGAGAGCGAACTTGCTTCCCTTGAATATCGTACACCAATAGTTAACGCTCGCTGTACTGATACTTGGTCCTTACCAGAGTTTAGAACTGGTTACAAGCTGCAATCCTTGACTCACAATCTGCTATTTTTTCTCATTAAGTATAAAGATACTGCTGGATTTAGTCCAAAACAACTGCGAACATACTTTGTGCAAATGTAATCCGTATTTCTTCATATGTAGTTTAAGAAAACTTCTGTGTTATTGCTATACACTTTTTCTTGCATTCAGTTCATAATTAATAAACATTCTGTTAGGTTATTTCTGTTGTGTTCCTCTCATGCATACGCTGTACAATTTCTTTTCTACTTATTTATTGATACTTCTGTATTGTTCATAAATTGTTATTTCATTCTGTCTGCTGCTGTCATGTAATGGTTTCCTGGGCCTTTGTCAAGCTGTTCTTACAGATTTTAGCCCAGGTGACCATCCAGAGGCTTGCTGTAAGATAAAATATGAATTTATTTTTATTGATTTAATTGGTCTGGATGGGAGGCAGCTCTGACTAGCTCGGACGAGACGAGTAAAAAAGAGCTCATCGAAAGAGCCCGTACAGTAGCCTACCCCAATTGGCTTCCGTACTGAGAGCTCCAACCGCTGCCACAACCTCGTAAACAATTTCATTTAATATTTTCACCGCCACCACCACTGCCAGAGCGTTGTTGGAGCCTGGTCACGGATTTGGCGGTCAGTACAAGCCAGCAGGATATACTACACTGACGGCGGAGAGGGACCATACCGGAACATAAAGTGCGGATGGAATTGTCATTTTGCGTGAGTGGCTGCTATGCAAAGCAGCCATGTTTCATGTAGCGTTTCAAGCCTTCATTGGAGCCGCTTTGTCTTACCCGCGTCTTAGAGCCCGTTATACCTATTGACACGGGCTGGGGCATTTTATTTTTCAATCTTTTTTTTTGCCCCACCATAATTTTTGTACTTCGTTTGATTCTTTTCAACTGTCTTTTTTGCTCTCTATTTTTGCTCCGCCGCGCTCAGGTGTGGCGCCTGTTTTCATGTAGCCTTAGCCTTGTGCTGTTCAGAGAAGTAGCGCATGACTGGCTCCATTTTTCTATGATGTGCTCTTTTTGAAGCGTTGTTTTGGTCCGGAATAAACCGGTGTTTTAAAGCGAAAGCTTTACTGGCCGCGAACTCGCGATTTCGCTGTGGCCGCCCTCAGAGGAGGCACATGAAGTCACAACGCGCGTTTCGCAGCGGATATTTCTCTCTTTCTCGCTTCCTAGTCACAACTGCGCATGCCCCACTAGTAGCACCGAGCCAGAGGTGTTCCGCCACTGCGCTGCGCCTCGCCTTTTCCTCAAAACTCAACTTTAAATTTTCAGTTCTCTCTTTCTTTTTTCCCTCCCTCCTTTATCCCTTCCTTTACGGCGCGGTTCGGGTGTCCATTGAGGTATGTGAGACAGTTACTGTGCTTTGCGCGCTCGCCGCGCCATCCGGCATGACGTCACACCACGCGGCTCGCCGCCGCCGCCGTTTGGTACGACGTCACACCGCGTTCCTGGTCGTTGCGCTCGCCTCCGCTCGCTTCGCCAGCTGCGTCGCATGCTTGATAACATGTCGGTGGATTGAAAAGGAGAGCTCGCGTGCGCCGCAACCACAGTTGTGTCGTCTTTAATGCGACAACAATATAGCTAGACCACCAGACTAACCTGGACTTGTAATCAAGGTTAGCCAAGGCTAACCATGCTATGCCTTAGCTCTCGCTACGTATATCCTGGCATAGCCGAGCTAAGCCACTGCCATTTTTTTCTACTGACTGTCGGTGTGTCACTCGTCGGGCGAGACCAAAGGTCGCGGACCCCGTTCTCTGGAAGTCGAGGCCTCCAAACTAAATAACGTAGTGTGCGTACCTGGCACATTGCGAATGCCTGGAGTATAGGGCACAGGCGAAGTACGCATTCGCATTTGCTTGAGTGCTGCTCTTTTTCTTACTTATGCACAAAAGTATACCCCTCCTATTGGGGGGAGGTGGTAAGCAGGTCAGCATACATCGCCGGTATCAGACAGTATCGCGGCTATAAGAAGTATTGGTCCTATCAGTGGTGTGCATAATCAGGTAGTAAGCAGGCAGTAGCTCTGAAGTAGCACGCATTCTTGCAAATTTAGCTCACACAACAACAGCGAAAGAAAACAGCAAACTCACCCTAATAGGCAGCAACGCAAAGATGTTCCAATGCGCATTGCTTTACAGAAAAGCGTCTGCGGCATTTCAGGACAAATTCAGTTCCCGGCTGGAGTGAAAGCGTTCCGCACAGAAAAACACGAAGTTTCAGCCGAATCTAAATCTTTCGGAGGTATTGTCTCTCACCTTTCGTGAATCTATTCCCCATCGAAGAACTTAGCAAGCACAAAACGCCCTTCTCCTTTCTATCTTTTGTGTCTGGCTTAGCGCAATTTCTCGTCAGTTTCAAACAATGAACGAACTCGCCTTTTTATTAGCAATTTTTAGGTACCTCTAAAACACAGAAAATGCGGCAGTCCCATCAAAGTTGCGTCCAGCGTCTGCCTATTGCGCTGGCGCATTTGGTTTCGTAGCAAATCATCAAAGTGAGAGTGGTTTATTTGCTTTCAGAGCCAGCAGCGGCGAACTTTGCAACAACAGCGAAGCAGAAGTTTACGCTGCGCGTAAGATAAAACAATGAGTAGAGTGCCAATAAATTAGTCAAAGTCAGCTATCTGATCATATCAGTCTGATCTTGAATAATATGTCCCTTGCAGTTGTTGTGTTGCAACACTACTCATTTTTCCGTAAGTGCATATCCTCCCACTTTAGGTTTGCAATTATTCCAAAGTTTTTTTCACTTTAACGCTCCATGTCAATGCTGATAATGTGACTGGACGAATAACTGAACGCCTAACGAACACGTGCCATCAAAGCACGAATGGCAATGTTAGGCAGATGAAGCGCAAAAATGACCTTGATCTACCGCAGAGAAGCCCTCTTGTCCAAACGTTCGTTAGCCAAGTGAGCTCCCCCTTCAACCACATTTCATTTAGTTTCATATTCTTTACCTCTGATCGGTTTCTCGAAGCATAGGCTGCGCTCAAGAATGCTTACATGCATCAGAATAAAATCCTGACCACATTCTTTTAACAAGTCGAGTCGAGTTGCTCTTCCGAATTGCTAGATTCCTTGTAGGGTAGTTTTTCTAACAAACAATACACACACGTTTGTCTACCGCCCTCGCTTTATCGATGGACGCCTACATGCGTTCTTTGCTGAGCCGTGTAAGGAGATCTAGGCGTTAATAAAAAGGTGCAGTTCATATGAGGCACACACGAGCGAAAATATAAGCGCGATAGCAAACGCTCCCGACGGGCACTGTGTTCACGCCCCATGGAGCTTTTATGAAGTACTCAGGGGCACGCATTGCGTATAAATCTTGCTGACACCACCGCACGAGCCGGAATCTCCCGTTTTCTCTTTTCGGTCGCCTCCCTATTTAGGTTATTTACGGCCATTTCCCATGCAGAGAAGGAAATTGTAAGGGAGTTGGAGAAATACGTTGAACGGTTTTGATCTTGACGTTCGTGAGACCCGAGAGGAAGAAAAAACAAATTCAGCATGCAGTTGCCATCGGTTTTCAATCAGCAGCTGGTCATATGAGTTTTATTTTCTCGTTTGGTTTTCCATTCACTTGCTTAGAGGATGAGGTATGTTGTTTTGTTTCTTTGAGAAGGTTAATAAAACAAAAAGCAGAAGTTCATTCCTTTTAGGGCATTCAAGAAAGCAAGGCTAGACAATATCGACTCGAATCCTCGCATGCAGTATGATCTTTCTGTGCACAAGGAAATGTGAGAACTTTCATGAACTAAAGGCGATATTGCCCTCCAATTGCGATCAAACCAGGGGCCAAATGTGCTTTTAGCCTGTACACCCAAACTAATACGCGGCCAGGTATGTCATATGTATATCCTTTCTTTGTTTGAATACAAAGGCGCACATCCTCTGGATTACTTTCGGGTAGGTAAAACTCCGGATATGATTTCTCAGAATATTTCGTCACAAAATTAAGATAGAAAAAAATTTTCTTTTATTCATAACGTAAATACAAATCTGCAGGCCCGTCGTAAAAAATCCCTGTTGTCGTGAACCAAATACCACCATATGACTTCCATTCACCTCCAACTTACTTTTTATGCACCAGTCATGGTCACCTAATCTAACCAAATTTTCTGATCGCACCTTAGATAACGATTCCGCAATCCCACGATACGTTTTACCTCCATGGCGGTTCATATTGTTGCCCTGGAAGATAACTGGCGACGTGATCGGTCCTGTAAATTTTTTCTCAAGTGCACTCGATAAAAAAGAAAAAACATCAAGGCGCGATCGCCGACATTTCGTTCTCTAATTGACGTGACCGTCTTTCTGTGTGCTACTGTTGCCTTTGCCATATGTTTCTCCTTACCCCTCTGCCTCAGTGTCAATTTTCCTCAAGCGCCTTTATTATCCTCTAATATCCAATAACATGTAAATACTGGTGCACGCTACAGATATTTGATTTTCTGATCAACATAATTTATGAACTGTAGCAATATCTTCAGAGTACTTGATGAATGCAGTCGCCGGACTTGAGTATGTAGAGTAAAGCGGTCAGCCGGCCACAGTATAGAGCTTAACTCTGCCTTTCAATGATTGAGAGATTTTGTCAAAGTTACTGCGCTTCAAAGAGAGCACTTTTAGTCGAAAGGAGAATGTGAAGGGACAAGGTTGGCATCCTCGAAAAACTATTAGTGACAAAGCCACGAGAACAGCGTCCCTCATAAAGCACCTGAGCTGAAATTGTGCCTTATTTGTTCTGGGGCACTCCAATCCGGCAGTCCAAAGAAGCTGTGCACATGTTCACTCGTTTACTATGTGATATGAAGCGGACAATATATCCTGAACTTTACGAAAAACGCTTCTAGTTTGCTTGCCTACCACAACGTTGGCGCATGGCTTTGAACATTAAGAATAAGCACGTTAAAATCATCCGCGACGCAAGGAAGAGAACGATGCACTGGCTGCATAACCGAGCACGGTAGACCGCTAGGCTTAGCTGCACTGCCGCGGAGTTTTACCAGATTCTTGGCAACAGGGTAGGAAATTTGAGGGCTTGTGATGAGGTACACATCCACGAAGGCAACACTCAATGAAAACAACGAAAACATAAGCGGGTGCCCGGTTTTTAAAGTTTGGCACTTTATATATAATATATTGGTAATCTAAACATTTTTACCTGATAGGGAATTGATTTTCCGACAAAAACACACCCATATGCCGGTGGTAGGATTCAAACTGAGAACCTCCGTATGTCGCGTACAGTGCTATACGAACTCAGCTTAGACAATGGTTGTGCAGTACTCGGCTTGCTTCGCCATCGTGGCTGCTTGCCGCATCCGCTGAGCCTGTGCCACCGGCACTTCACCTTCAGCGACATACTTGTGCTGTCGCCCTCTCCGCTCTCGGGATTTTCTACTGCTGTCAACCCAAACGGCGTAGATTCCGCCTCCATTCCAGCCTGATATGTCAGAAACTCCTGTGCAGTATCAAGCGCAGCCATGAACTGCCACCGAACTGACCACGCTCGGTCATGTCACGTGAGAACACCCCAGTCACGTGGCCTGATGGCATCACCTCCCCCTCGACCAATCAGTGCTCGGCCATGTTGCGAGACTCTGTTACATCATCAGTCTGGTCCAATCTGCGAAGTTTATGACTATCCATGCCACCATTTTCATGACTAACCACGCCATACTTTCCCGTGATGTGCTTTCTGTGATGAGGCATTCACACCTCAACGCGGAGCAGAAATGAGCACCGCTAATCCCACTTCGTCGTCATGCGTCGAAACGCGGCCGTGTTTAGACGGAGGTCTAGCGTAAAAGGCGACCATGTGCTGCGGGCTCTCAGTGCGTGTTAAAAATTCTCAGAAGGTCGAAATTATTCCTGAGCGCTGCACTACGTGATGTGACTCTTTGTTCTTTCACTCTCTCTTTCATAGGTTAACTCTAGGCGTGGTTGCGGTGTCGACCGGAAAGTGTGAGTTTTTTTTTTTTTTCGGGAAGTTGCCATCTGGCTTAAGATGGCTCTATAGATATGCTATTAAAGGTAGTGAAGGATATTTTCATCCTGCGACCTGACCAAGCTCCGGCTCTTAGTGTTGTTCGAAGGCAAGAGGTACAGTTCCTCCTGCATTCCAGCCGTAAGTAGCGAATATCGGCCTCACCGCGGAACACTTCCAGCGTATGCTTAAGAGCCCCATCGGCACCTAATTGGTTGCGTATGAGTCGCCCGAGCCCTAGTCCTTATAAAGCACGCATACTGAAATCACTATAAAACATGAGGAAAGGGTAAGTGCACGGGCAACTAGCGCACAGGTAATTCTCGTGAAACTAGAGGCAATGTCGGCATATCAGAGCGCGGATCAAAATGGATTGTCGTATAGGAAGCAATCGAGTTTTAGGATTGGTGTGCAAAAGCGTCTGCTGGTATCCTGTTTATCTGGACGCGTTTCGTTATCTTGTAAGTAAGCGCATGTCTCTCATAAGTGATGCCTTGTGTCTGTAACTTTTAGAGTTGTTTAATTAGAGATAAGGCTTTTGTGAGATGATAGGCCCCTCGGATACACACTGATTTATTTATAGCATGCTTATCATCACCGGTAGCTTTAAGCTTTATCACTAGCAGGCCCGGCTGCTCCGAGATGTTGTGAGAATGTTCAATTAACTCACCGTTTGTTGTGCTGTTAGCTTCCGCTGTACCGCCCTTATCGTTGACCAACGCGCCGTTAAAAGCTGCACACGTTTTGAGAAAACTACTGCTCGACAACCAAACCCGTCAGTCACAATTTGAGTTGGCTTCCTTTTCTGATAGGAGTTGAGTCTTCTTGTGTGTAGTTATTTTCGTTTATTCCCACGGAAGTGGTCTGTCAATTTCTGTATTTGTGGTCCACCTCATTGTATACGGCCGCGACGAGGCCTAACCCATTTTGTCTTGACCGTTTTCAAACTCTTTCTATTCAATAGTTTCAGATATTGTGCTCAGCTGTCTGTATTGCTGGAGAATCTGTGTGCGTGTAAGCCTCTGGATAGGCCATGACGGTGCACATTGCGGTCCTGATTCTTGTTCCCAGCGCCGTCTGCTGCCCTCTTTTTAGTCGATGGTGCTAAGGTGCTCCCCAAATGTACAAGGAATTCGATCGTAAATAAAAAATGGTCAGCCTAAGTGCTACTTTGCAGAGTTTCCTTTGAAATGGTCACCTTAAGCATGAATACATCGTTTCTAACATTTCTTTCATAATTCAACGTATCCATGGAAGTTGTGAGAAGAAAGTGCGTTGAGGAGCACTTGCAATTTCCACTGGTCCTTTTCAAATGTGTTAAAGCGGTGCCCTTGTAACCCCAATTTTATTTTCAGGAAGAAAAACAGCACTATTGGCAAGGTAAGGAAAATAGGGCAGGTTAGAAAGGGCTGGGATGTTTTTGCTGGTCAGCAACTCTTGGAAAACGAGTAAAGTGTGAGTGGGTGCGTTTTCACTGTGAAGCATGTAGTTTTTCTACTTTACTAGGCGTTGTCCAAAGCATTGTCCTGAAACTCCCTGTATGACTGTCTGACCATATCATGGACATCGTGCATTGTTTGCCTGCGATCTGTTAGAATACCCTGGTGAAATTCTCCTATTGTTTTGGATGTTGCTATTGTTGGCGGCCGTCCGGACAGCTCATCGCAATCGACATACTTTCCGCCGTCATTGAGCGTTTGTGCTACAAAAACATCATGCTTTGCATCATGAAATTAGGTCCAAAAGCTCTCTGTATCGTACGATGGGCTTCTGAACCAGTTTTAATAATTGAAACATTATTTGTTGCAGATTCTCTGATCCTCAAAGCCCGTCATTTCTAATGAAATAAAAGCACCGAATCACTCAAACTTAGCCCTGCAAAATCTTAGAGAACAAAACAATGCATCTTCTCAGCTGCACGGCTGCCGCCCCACTGATAATAATTAGCAGACGATTACAGCAATTGCTTGTGCAAAATTTGAGCGCAGCTGTTCATATGCCACCTTCCACCGCTGGAATGTAGTGTGTTACACTGCTAGGTATACCTCCTAGATCTTCCTGTGGTAGCCAGCTTCCGGTTGTCCATTTCTCTGCTCTCGCCATGGCAGGTGGCGTTCTAGTCTGCTACTGCCTGCCAACATGCCAGCTGTCACACGCCGCAACACTTCACCTGTCAGGTGGGGTGTTACGTCGACGACGACCATGAAGCGGAGCGCAGGGACAGCCGCCTAAGAGATGCGGTCCAGTGATGCAGCCTGCTCGCCATATATACAAGCGGAAAGACGTAGCACACCCACATCTCACGGAATGTTAAAATTTTTAGAACCGTTTGGTAGCACCTTAATGGCAGTGGCGACGCGGCGGGTTAAATACGATCTCACGATTTGGCAACACATCTGCGCCAATGGTCAGCACCCCCCCGGTAGGCATAACAGCAAGAACACGGGAAGATTTGGCAGTGCCTACCAGACCAGGTCAAGACTTGGTTGAATTCATGTCGCTGGTCGGTTCTTTAGCCTCAATGCTATTGTTGAGCAATTGTATCGCAGTTGTGGCCACAGACGACGTTAAAACAACTCTTGCAAGAGCGCGAAGTAACCAGGGGACATGCTGCACTCTTTTTACTTCTTTGTGGTGAAAGAGAGAGTTACTGCCGCACTGTCGCTCTGAGAGAAGTTCAAGAATGATTGAACTAATCGTTACATCAAAAGTTCGCCGGCTCCTGACGCAATGTTGGACACATCTGGATGATGTGCACCAATACGGCATATTATGGCTCATCAATGACTTATCGTGAAAACATCATTTGTTACCCCACGAATTGTTTAAACAAAGTTATCCTTTCATTCCCTTCTCCGGCTACGTAATGCCATGCTTGGCTTTTAGGGCATTTAAAATAAACAGCTACCATAATTTCCCTAGGCTCATAATCTGCGCTTCTCCGCTACACTAAATGCGAGGGAGATGGTGTGCCGGAGTGCTAATGCGCCATCCACCTAACGAGCGTCTCACAGTGGGCGTTAACTGTTCCTTATTAGCCATTGTATTCAAAATGGCTAACAATGTGACAGAATTTCACAATGGCGGTAAAAATGTGAAAGACGTTTGCGTGCAGTTTGATGTCAGTGTATGTAAAGCGCCCCGGATTTTCAAAACGAAGACGACAAAATCAATATGACGCCTCTCTATCTCTCCCTTCTTTCAATTTTCCATCGTCTCTTCTTTCAAGGTGCTCTTCAGGCGCCCATATAAAATCTGGAAGTAACTGCGGTTTTTCTGCCCTGATCAACAATTTTTCATTTTGCTGCATTAGTCATTAAAGCGGTCAGGTCCCTGGAACGCCATCCTCGATCCAGTGCAAAGCAAGAAACGGGTAAGAAAAAACGGCTGAGGAAAGATGGAGTAACAGCGATGACGTCAAGGCGCCATTTTCGATTAGTTGGCGGTTGTCTAAAAGATCAGGCGTGCCTAGCTTAGCATCAATGATGTAGGCAATTATTCAGCATGTGGTGCGTTGAACCAAAACACTCAAAAAGGACTCCTACCACTATAAAATATAAAATTAGTTATATTACCGCGTGTGTCTTACTTCGTGGAACATCAGCAATGACCATTTTAAAGGCGCTGTCCCGAATTACATCCCATTGTCTTAAGCTCCAGAGAAAATTATGCGACAATGTGTGTGCAGCTATGGTAGCGTGTAGCCGGAATCACTGCGCAGGCGATGCAGAAGAGCAGCTGTCTCTGCTTGTGGAAAACTTGTTTATAAAGAAGGCTGCAGCTATTTCAAGCGACTAAAGGCCTTAAGGTGCAAGCTACTTTGCAAAAGCACACTCCTGTCGAACACTTACTGATGGTACGTGAGAACAATCTTCCTGGGAGATCACAGCCATCATCACAGCATTCTGACGTCAGAGGTGCTGGGAAAAAAATATTTAAAATTCTTTTTATGGACAACAGAGATGGAGTAACTCTCAGTTTTTTGTGGAGACCTCAACCTCGCCGTAAGAGAAGCGTTAAAGGAAGAGGTGAAAATGACAGAGAATTATTAATATATTCCTATAAGTGGCAATGCCACGGGATGTAGCGCTCGCGCTTCTCGCACACAAAATCCTCAAGAGACGATTTTGCCAGGCTCTGAACCTCCGGATTAGGGACATGTACAAGGCGACGACCATCGGGCAGTGCCACGAGACGGAGCGCTCGCGCTACTTGGACACGCAATCGGCAAGAGATAATTTTTCCTGAGGAACTTGCAATCGAAGACTTACATAAATCCTGCAAAAGTCAGCCATATATTTCCAAATTCGTATGAGTTTCTTCGGTGAAGTGGCTGATTTATACCCTATGGTATGGGCATGCAGCGCCACCTCCAGACTGAAGTCTGAGAGGTGGTGCTGTTCAGCTCACATTCGGAGTTCCAGCTTTCGCTGGTGAACCGGGCAAAAGCGGCGGCAAAAGCCAGTGGGCTCCTGGAATGAGGGCCTACACAAACAATCTATCTATTAAACGTTTCGCTCTCTTTCCGTCGCTCAGAACTACCAGATTAGTGCCACATAGAACACGACGATGAGCGGGCAGTGCCGCGGGACGGAGTGCGCGCTCTTCTCGGACATACAGTCAAGTTTTTCGAGCATGCAATCGTCAAGAGAATTTTTCTAGGCTCTGAACTTGCACATTAGTGTTTTCACTATAAATAAGAAACAGAGACAGAGGCGCCGTATTAGAGGATTGCGGGTAAATTCTATCCCCTCTGTTTGAGCTGCGGTCGTATCCCCATGCTGTTTGCGGACCGTTAAAGTCTCCGCCTATTATTACGGGCATGCCTGGGTAAGACAAACTTCAAACTCTTTAACATGCACTACATCCCACAGCATACGGACGCCCTTTTGCGGTTTCGATGGATTAAAACGTGGCTCTGGTGCCCAAGAGAGTACCCGCGTCTTGGGGATCAGCAGCCGATTGCCCTAACCACTGAGTCCCCGTGGTGCCAAGTGGAGACGTCTGACAGACAGACAGGCAGGCAGACAGACAGACAGACATCATACATACATACATACATACATACATACATACATACATACATACATACATACATACATACATACATACATACATACATACATACATACATACATACATACATACATACATACATACATACATACATACATACATACATACAGGCAGACAGACAAAAAGTATGGTGGGGCATCCTAAAAAGAATGTAAGCAATTAAGCCCCTGCCTGTGCCACTACGTATAACAGGCTTAGACAGACAGACAGACAGACAGACAGACAGACAGACAGACAGACAGACAGACAGACAGACAGACAGGCAGGCAGGCAGGCAGGCAGGCAGGCAGGCAGGCAGGCAGACAGACAGACAGACAGACAGACTTTATTGCTGCAAATGAGTCTTAGACCCTGCTGGGTACCTGGGCCACTGCGCGGTCCCGCACTGCATTACGTTGGTCATGCCGGGACATGGCGTCGGCAGCCCGACTCATCGCAGAAAGCTGCGATGTCGGGTCTGTAGACGTGCGCAGGACCTCCCAGTCCTCCCAGCGCGAGATGGCGTGCTGTCCCTGCGGGGGAGGGTCAGCAGGGCAGCCGAAAAAGTTGTTGGAGAGTGTGGCGCGAGAATCACCGCATAGGGAACATGCAGGGGACGTGCCACAATAGTAAAATAACAGCTGAGGGGATGACAGAGAGCGGGTCTGGAGGCGTTTGTAGAGGATCTCTTTTGATTGCGTAATGGAGAGGTGGGGACGGGTCAAGTCCGACAGTCCAAACGAGGTATTTGCGTGAGCTCTATAAGGTGTGCGCCCGCTCCTTCGAAATCCTGGATCGAGACTGTCCTGAGCCCGGAAAATCAAACCTAGGGCCAGTTTATGAGCAGCCTCGTTTCCAAGGTTCCCAGAGTGAGCCAGCATCCACTGGAGCTCTACCCTGCGCGGAAAGTTTTGGGTAGGGGCGTTCAACAATTTTCAGACAGGAGTGTGAATCCTGGCTCTTTTAAAGTTGGACAGAGCAGTTTTGGAGTCGCAGAAGATGTATTGGGCGTCCGAATGTGCAAGGGCTAGGGCGATGACGGTCTCCTCTGCCTCCTCGGGTGTAGAGCACAAGGGAAGACGGTGAAGTTAGAAGGTGGGGTAGGGTTTGATTGTAGGCAACTGCTACCGCTTCATTCGTTGTACATGCGGCGTCTACCAAAATGGCATCGTGGGCTTGCCCCTAATACTCTGAAGGACATGAGCGCGAGCTACACGGCGAAGGATATGACTTTGTGGATGGACGTTTCGAGGGAGGGGTTTCACAACGAGAGGTGCATGGATGTGTCGAGGGATGGCTATAAAGATTGACTAGCTAACGGATATGTTGATGCGAAGAGAGGAGAGTATATGCGGTCAGTGGCCCTCGCGGCAAGTCTGAGGTAATGTGTCTGAAGGTGCGCGTCAACAAGTTTCTGAATTGTGTTATGCATGCCAAGTGCAAGGAGTTTGGCTATGCTAGTGCCAGGAGGAAGGTTTAGGGCTGCCTTGGTGGCAAGGCGGATCATGGCGTTGCCGCGTTCTGTTTCCGTGCGGTTAAATTTCAGATATGCGGTTGCGTGTTCTTGCATATCCACGGCCTGCGGCCCGGACAGTTACGAGGCACAGACAGCTCGAACATCGAAGACTTCTATTTGGCGCGTGTGATGGCTTTTATCCCCTGAAGTGGGAAGAGAAGTGGGAGTGGAAAGACCGTCTGTGTCTGAAAGAATGTTACAAATACAAGGAACAAAAGGGTTGTGCGCACGCGGAGCACTCTAGCATGACGAATGCACAACACTACCCTCTCCTCAAAAATGGAACCGTTGCACTGGTTGCGCTGCCTCGTTGACCGGCACAGGACTTTCTGCGAAGCTTCGGCCGGACTCAAGGTAGGTGGGAGAGGAGGGGTGCGAGGTTGAATGTTGTTGCCTGCAATTTGGGCTGTATCAGGATAATCATTTGGGGCGGCCGCTTCCCAGGGAGTGGTTGCATTGGCGGCCGTGCTGGGACCTGGCGTCTGGTTGGACCCTAGACAACGAGCAGTTGTACCGGTGACCGGAAATCTTGGTGATTAATCCGAGCGGCGGCGCACCTGATCGACGTGCCGCTTAACGACTGCAGTGGGAGTTTCTCCGGTTGCCATCCGTGCTCCTGTCACCGATTTGATACGACCAGGGATCCACTTCTCTCCCTGTCCGTAATTGCGGACGTACGCGCTGCTCTCTGGCGGCGGTGTCCAGTCGTGGCTAGCCTCAGTTGGGCCTGCAATATGCACAGGAAGCAGGTGTCTATATTCGATCTTATTTGGTACACGAGGAGCATCTCTGGAGGCGTTTTCCCAGTCTTCACCGTTGTTCGTCTATAATTAAACAGCAGCCGTACCAATTCCTCGTCGACATCGCCGCCCTTTATTTTCTAAATACCCTCTTTCATCGTTCGCACCGCCCTTTCAGCAGCTTCGTTTGACTATGAGTGGAAAGGTGTCGTGCACAGATGCGTAATGTTTTTGCTGTAAATGTGGCAAATTCTTTACTCGTGAACTGTGTGCCGTTGTCAGATAATATTGTACGTGGCACACCAAAACAGGCAAACATGCTCCTCAGAGCATTTATTGTGCTTTCTACGTTTTCATGCTTCACAGGAATCGCTTCGATCCATTTGGAGTGGGCGTCCACTACAACAAGGATGATCTTCCCGGTTACGGGTCCTGCGAAGTCGATATGGATCCGAGACCACCGTCCTTCAGTCTTCGGCCAGTTTAGGGGAAGGGCAGCCGGTTGCATAGGTAAATTTGCTTTGCACTTTGCAAAATTGGCCGCGCGCTGCTCTATGTCGCGGTCAAATTCTGGCCACCAAAATGGGAAGCGTGCCACGGTTTTCATAGCCGATGACACTTGGTGGGTTGCGTGAACATGTTGCAGGAAGCGCTCTTTGGTGTCACTTAGTATGACGACGCGTTATCCCCAGTATACGAGGTCGTGGGCCAAGGACAATGCTAGTCTACGCTTATAATGAGGTGCTAAATCGGACTTTATGTTTGTCTTGCTTGGTGGGCAACCCCGCAACGCGTAATGCTAAACCTTACACAATTTCGATTCGATGGCCGTTAGATTCTTTAGTTCACGCATTGAGACCACACCTTCATGTAAGCTATCGAATGCGAGGACGTATACCGGGGGCTCACCTTCACCTCCGTTTTTGGTGGTCTGCTGTGGTAGTCTTCTGAGAGCATTCGATTTGAGTAGCTGTTCCCAAGCAATATAGTGAAGCTTGTAATTGTAGCCTCCGAGGTACAGTGCCCAGTGTTGAATTCGCGAAGCTGCTATAGACGGTGTCTGGTGGTCAGGTCTCAGCAGGCTTACGAGTGGTTGATGATCTGTGACCAACGTAAATTTACGACCTAGAAGACAGTCCGGGAATTTTCTTACACCAAAAATCAGCGCCTACGCTTCACTTTCTAACTGGGAGTAGTTCCGCTCTACTTGGGTCAGTGTTCTTGAGAGGAAACAAATGGTTCTATGTACGTTGTTGATAGAATGAAACAGCTGCTCCGATCTCGAGCGACGACGCATCACACTCTAGCTTGATTTCTTTGTAGGGTCGAAATGTACAACAATTGGAGCATTTTTCAGACGATCTTTCACTGCATCAAAGGCAGCCTTTTGCGGTGCTTTCGATTGCCACCGCGAGATTGTTTCCAGTAGTTGATAGAGCGGTGCTAGGTACGTTGACATGTTCGGCAAAAATTTCGCACAGAACGCCAACATTCCGATAAATGACCGCAGTTCGGTCACGTTCCGCGTATAATGTGTGCGAATAATAGCTTCCACGTTGATTTCGATTGCATGGAGGCCCTCGCCGCCAAAGGGATGTCCGAGGTATATGACAGCCCATTGTCCAAGTTTACGTTTGTCATACCGCAACTTCACTCCATGATTTCGAAAACGCTCTAAGACGACTTTCAATCGCTCTCCGTTATAGCCTTTCTTCTCGAACACGATTACATCACCAAGGTAGGTTTGCACGCCAGGTAAACCACTGGTGATCGTGTCGATTTTTCTGTGGAAAATCGGGGGTGCAGACGATATTCCGAACGGAAGCCGATTATAGCAAAATAAGCCTTTGTGTGCACTGATGACGCAAAGTTTGCGTGCGGCTTCGTCTAGAGGTGAAAGGTGCAAGCGACAAACTGCGGCGGCTATATGCACACAGCTCGCTCTTTGCATCAGACGTTGGGGCTTCACAGCAGCGAATTGTCTTTCGGTGTAAAAGTGGGTTACTTTTCAACACTTAGAAGGCAAAATTTCATGCCCTTCCTAGAGGGCGCTGTCATATTGTGGCAAAAGGGCTAAACCAGTTTCGCTCACCAAATAAGTAGGTCACATAAAAGGTCAATGCTAATCAGCAGACCAGTAGGCGCGACGCAGCGAGAGAGTGCGGTGAAGTTCGCTAGCAAATGCGGATACCTACAAGAAGGCGGTAGATTGGCACCAGCACCTGAGCGGTTCGCAGTACGCCGGCGGGAGAAATTTTTTAATACAGAGATGCGGCCATACACTGGCCAAATGTGTGCGCTTGCGAAAGCACACAGAAATCTGTGTGCTATTAGTCACAAGCAAAGCAGCAGACGGGCTTGCTTCTGGGACATGCTGAGTAGAGAGTGATGCACTGCCATTCTTCTAACGCTCTTAAAGGTGATATGCAATCTCATCCTGGCCTCTGCTAATTCAACGACTTCCTCGAGTGCTGCAAGGTTTGCAAGAAAGCGCCTTGGGGTGTCAACTTTTAGCAATGACTATTGCTGGCTGTTCGAAATCTTAGATTTAATAAAGCAGACATATATGGGCTCTGTCCAACGCACCCGTTGAGCGGTTACATGCCGATTTAGGTTCATGAGTTTCTCCCAAGGTCCCACCACTCAATGGGGACGTACGACGTAGCGTGGGTAGACCAAGTGAGAATTAGGGGCGGAATAACTTCGGTTCACACTTCAGTTCCGGTTTCGGTTCCGGACTCAGATTGCAAGCTCTAAGAGGCTTCAGAAAAGACCGGCAGAATCGGTGAGTAGGAGATGAGTGCTTTGGTACTAAAACTGGAGTGAAAGTTACGCTCCGCTATAAGGATTTAACGCAATAGCAGTGATTAGCTAAGCTCATATATGCGGAATTGATGACAGTCTAAATGACATTCAAACATCGCCGGGGCTCCTCGCACCACTCCTCGCGCCGTGCAGCAGCGGTGAAGGGATGCAACACTGCCTACTATGACAACCACTTCCACCGGTGGGGCTTCTGGTACCCAGGTTGCTCTTCCTGAGCAGCCCGCGTCGCCATAAAGGCACTGGCTAAATCAGCGGTTGGTGTCTTAGTGCTAGCACACCAAAAATCTAACAAGCGCGCAGGATTTCGCTTGATCCTAACGCCAGCGTTCTTTGAACGCGCCTTCATAGTTCTGCCCTTCTTATAGGCTTAATGACTTGCTCAATGGGATGAAGAAAACAAAACCAGATGGCTCATTCAGTTTCCTACTTCACCCCTGACAAAGTGGGCTCCGTTTTGCTGGTCAGCTGAAGAAACACGCCGGGACCAGTAAGCACTGCTTCTGCTGCAGAGAGCAAAGATAGCGAGACACCCTTATTACCATGCATGCTTTTCGGGTCACTTAGAACCCCCAGGTCAAGAGGATTGTCAGTACACTTCTTCATGCCTTCCTAGGAAATGCAGGTATTAGAGGGATTTTCGGACCCCGGTCACCGGAGCGCGCTGGAGGGCCTGGGGCTGTCGCCGGCTTTGAGCGAGATTCATTTCCGTGCTGCACTTGGAGAAAGGCTGTGCCGGCTGCTCATTTTTTCTTCCTCGCAGGGTCTCCGCTAAAGCATGAAGAGATAGATCGCTGCTCAAGGAAAGTGCCACACGTTTCTCCACATGGCCATTCCTTCGGGGCAACCTGAAGAGGGTACTCGGGATAATAAGGAGCGCTGGAACGCCAGTTTCATTTATAAAATATATTTCGTAAGAAATATTTTAGAACGTTTTTCCTCGCTGTCCGAACTATCCGGGCTGAAAAAGTGTGCTTCTTAATTCACTTTGCAGCCTGATTTTCATCGGAAGCTTAAGTATTTTCTCTGGACGAAAATACACATAAAGTATATGCGCAAGTAAAAACAGACAGACTCAAGGAAGAAAGGTACATTCGCAAAAGCAACGAAGGGTGATTGGATTACAATGTTGGGAGAGAAAGTTTAAAAATCAATCTCTGCTTCAGTTCGTGAGAGCGAACGATTGCTCACTCATGCAGGGCAACTTATGTTTATGTATTTATTTATTCAAATACCCTAATGGCACCTGCGAGCATTACATAAGTGGGAACAACATTAGAAAAATAAAGGAACACATAGCTGCAATAAGTGCAAAGTTCATAGCTGCACACATCATATTCTACAAGCACATAAAATGCTCAAAAATATAAAACGAATAGAAGCGAGCAGAAGAAGGCCACCTGTGTATATGTTGAAAATAATGTCGCGGGACACAAGCATGTAGTCGTTCCCTAAAACTCATCGCTCACCGGCATGCACTTTGTTACTCGCTTAATCGCTACTTCCTCAATTAGTGCCTTTCTAATTACGCACATTCTCATTGGCATACACTTCTAAGCTACACAATTATTTGAAACACCACACGACATGATATCAAACCCCGCTTTAGCCAAGCATTACGAACGTGCCTGCGTGGCCTGAGAGTACTTCATAGGAATTGCAATCCAAGCGTCAATCAATGTAGAGAAGATGATGACTGCTTCCGCACATGTAGGCATTAACCCATTAAGGCCATCGTGTCATACCTTTATCGCATGGCTGAAATGTCCTCTGGCATTTTTTAATGACTTAGCTATTCCGGCACTGCACGTTGACACGAAGCCTTTTCGAACAATCCGTATATTCGTGACACAATGCTGGCAGCCACCTACAGGACGCCGCATTTTACGCTGAACGGAAGCCTTAAAGCTGTCGCTTTAAGAGTGGCTGCCAATCTCTACCAGGTCACAGGCGTTCTGTCTTTGTTATGTCGCCAGGCCAACATAGCAAACTCAACCGGAGGCGGAGCCGTGCGGGAGGTACGCGTCTCCCGATCGCTGTCCGCTTCTTTTTTTACCTGGCTTACCGGCGCGAGCGGTTTTATTCATGTACTGTGCTTCGAAAAATCAGGGAGCCATGTAGTCCACTGGCAGTCGCGGCGCTTCTGGCGCTGTGTTTGTTGCAATGTACGATCACTCTGAAGACAGGTTCAACCAAAGTGAACACATTAACAGTTTATTTTTATTTCTTTAAAATGCCCTCAAGGCCATACGGCATTACAGAGGTGAGTGGTTATACAAAGAAACAAAAGATAGAATAATCAGCATAATATTACAGAACGTTGCTAGTTATAAGATGTTAGCTAATGCATTCTTGAAATAAACGATGATCATTAAATGCTGGCAGTGGTGCGGGAAAGTGATTCTACTCGTCGGATATCCGGGGTGAAAGCGAATGAAAGTACGTTTTCGTTCTTGGAGAATGGTATTACAACCGTGCGGGCGTGATCCATCCGTGGTGACACGTACTGTGGGCGTGATATAAGTTATTCGCGCAGGTAAGGATGGTGAAAAAGTTTATGAAAAACGCGAAGACGAAGTTGTCGACGACGGGACGCAAGGCATGGCAGATCGAGACTAGCTTTCATGCTGGTTATGCTTGCAATAATATTGTAGTTGGAGAGAATAAATCGAGCAGCCGTATTTTGGACCATCTCAAGAGAGCGCGTTAAATTCTGGTGATAAGAATCCTATGTTGATGCTTCGTATTCGAGTTTAGGTAAAATAAGTGTTTTGTACAGTAAAAATTTCAGAGATGAATGCACTTTACCAAATTTACGTTGAAGATGTCCGAGTGCTTTGTTGGCGTTGTTAACGACATTCGTAACGTGAGCAGTCCAGGTAACGTCATTAGAAATGTGAACACGAGGTATTTATAAGATTGAGCAGAGTCTAAAGACAAGCCCTTAAAGTAATAAGAGGGGAAGGTATTAGTCACTCGAGACACACGCATGAATTTGCACTTGTTAACATTAAGGTTCATTAGCCAAGATTTACACCAGGTAAAGATGCACTCGAGGACGGATTGAACAATTAGTAGTCGCCATCGCATGTTATTTTCCTGAATATTACGCAGTCGTCGGCGAATGGCTGATTGTGACATGAAATGCAGGAGGGTAGGTCGTTAATGTAAATAAGCAGAACACCAGAGTGAACGACATTTGGATCTGAGGGGAGGTCATTATTTTAAACGAACTGTTGACGGTTACTAATAAAAACTTTATGCCAAACTAAAATCTTTGGGTCCAGGTTAAGTTACTGCAATTTGTATAGAAGTAAGCTATGGCATACTTTATCAAACGCTTTCGCGAAATCTATGAACACGCAGTCAGCTAGTGATTTACGATCAAGAATAACATGCAACTTGTTAGTAAAGGATACAGGTGGGATTCGCACGAATATGATTTTCGGAATCCGTGTTGAAATCGCGAAAAGAAAGAGTTCGATTCTAGGAAGTTAACTACCTGAGATGTCAGGATGTGTTCAAGAAGTTTACGGGGAATGCTGGTGAAACTGGCCGGCAGTTTAGTGGAAATTTGCCTATGCACCATAAAACCCAACACAACACAATTTAGTGGAGAATGCTTGTTGCCTGATTTGTCGTGTAGAATCACCTTCCCCACCTTCGATGTGGCGGGTAGCGTACATTGTCAAGTGACTGCTGAAACATTGTTGTTAGACTGGAGCAGCGGTTATTTTTAGTGAGTATCCGTTTTGCAACGCCATTAAGGTCTACGGTGGCTAGATACATGGGCGTATAATCTAATGACGCTGTGCTAGGAAGCAAAGGATCGGCGGTGATAGAAAAATTGGAACTGAAAACGTCATTTAACACGGAAGCTTGCCGTTCAGGGGGAATGGTGGTTCCAGAATTGTCAAGAAGAGATTTGCTATCGCTATCGGTCGGGTTAATGGTGCGCGGAAACTTTCGCGGATCAATGCATACCGTGGACGGAAGGGTAACTTGTAAAAATGTGATCTTCGCCTGTCCTAGTGCTGCAATATTTTCGCGCGAAGCGGTTTTATAAGCATTTCATCGGTCACAATTTGAAGATTGTTTTGCAAGATTCTACATACGCTCTTTCCTGTTCAATAACCGCTTGATATTTGTGCTGTACCAGGGAGGTGTGCTATTTGAGGTAAGTATACGGATTGGTATGTACGTATCTGTCAAATCCTTAGTTTTTACCACGAACAAGTCCCGATTCAATTGAACGCTGAGATCGATGAAGGCGTCCAAGAGAGTATTCAGAAGTACACGCCGCTCACTGTTCATGGCGTCAAAGTTGGCCTTATTTTAGTTATAAATTGTTTTCGTTTTGATGATATTTTTCGGCCGAGTTATGCCAATTCCAAAGGTTATGAGGGTATTGTCGCTCAGGCATGGCAAATGAGTAATGTTCTAAACACAAAAAGGTTGTGTTGTAAGGACTACATCAAGCGTATTTGAAATAAAATCTGCAATTCTAGTAGCTTCTTTTACAAGTTGTGTAAGAGAGAAGACAGAGCATAAGTCAAGGAAGTCTTTAGCTAGCGTAGAGCAGGGAATAATAGTAATTTGATCAGTGTCCCCTGCAACGTTTGGAATATTATTGTCGAAAAGTAGGAACATAGGCGATGAAGGGTGCCGAGATGTAACAAGATTGATTGAATCATGTAGTTCGTTCGTGAAGTTAGAAGAATCAGATGGAGGACGATAACAAACTCTAATGAAAAGTTTCTGGTTAATAAAATCGATGTTATCCCTCATTAACTGTAAGGAACTGACAACTTGAATGCATTGTGACTATAAGTCTTCATTATTAGCAAAGAAAACACCACCTCCCTGTCTAGTAGCGCGGTCACAACGATAAAAGGAAAACCAGCGGGCTCCCGGGAAGACCCAGTCTTTAACTTGAGGTCGCAGCCAGGTGCCAGTTTATGTCGGCGTTAATATTATCAATTGCAGAGGCTAGTTCATTAGGGTAGTTAAGTACGCTACGCATGCTACAATGCAATACCTTTATATTTAACTGGCGTGTTTCACTTCCCTTTCTGTTTTGCTAGCTGGCATCATGTGACGACGCTCCACCCTGGCAAGCATCTGTATTCTGTGGCGTGGCAGACTCGACTACGCCATCACTTGCGACTATATTATCGTGAAGCGGCGCTTCGCCGTACAAAGCATCTGTTTCCGGTGGCATGGTAATCTCAACTATCTATGCTCTGTGTGGAGGCATTGTAGGCGTATAAATTTTCGTTTACTGGCACTTTGTTATAGCGCAGCTGAAAACTGGGAGAGCCTGGCAGACTTTTCCCGAATTCAACTAGCTTAGTTCTGGCAGTGCGCGAGGAGGAGGAAAAATCTTCGGACACTGCTACACACTTATTTTTAAGTTCGCTGCTTGTCGAAAGTGCACGTTGTTTCTGTTGGAGGTTTAACTTGACTATGATAGCGTGGCATTTGTGAGGGAGAATACTGGCCAAGGCGATGTGCGCGTTCTATTCTTAAGTCTGATAGGTTGTCAATGATGCCTGTAAGGCTTTTTTTCACACTGTCGTCAATTTTCTTCCAGGATTCGCGCAAGTCTTGAATGCCTCGGAAAAGCAGGTTATTGCGCCGCGGTCTGTCTTCGAGATTGTCGAGACGCGATTGCAAAGAATCATGCTGCGTTGACAGGGCTTGTAGAGAATCTTGGATGTGGGTCGCTCTTACAGCAAACTGGTCTAGCGTGTCTCATTGAAGAGAAAGCCTTCAATGGCTCATTACCCCGTCCGTCCAGCACCCGTTACATCCAGCAACTCGATAAGAAAAAAAATCGTTGTGTACTATGGAATTCGAACCACCATTCTTCAGCTCCGCAACCGAGCGTGCTAACAACTACGCTAATTCTTGCCAACGCATATGTAGTTCTCCTTGCCTAGGACGCTGGAGAGTGTTTGCGGAAAGGCGTTGAATCATACGGATGCCTGCCAAACGCCCTCAAGTGTCTCCAGCATTTAAGATTCACAAACAATTGTGTACTTACTTGACATCCTGACCACAGATCAGTGACAAAAGCAGCACCACCGCGCTAAAGCTTTCGCCTCACCGCACTTCAGGTCAACAAAGAGCCCCTCTGAATTTTTTTCTTCCCGAGCGTTCAACTTCTCTTTAATGCGGCCAATGTTGTTCTCTACGCTTTTTGCCTTGTTTTTATGGCTTTTATGTCCGCTGCAAGCACAGCCCGAGTCTTTGCAGATTCAACAAAACGTCCGTGCACATGCTTAAGAAGGTTAAAAACGACAGCCATTTGTTCGGAAGCCCCGTGCGGAATAGAAAGGTTTTCGAGCGCGGATTCGGAGTGAGTGTTAGGTCCTGGGTTTGTTTCTACATCCCCGTAACGCAGTAGCAGGAAGAGCATTCATAAGCACTCACAAACAACCTCAAGAAACACTTGTGGGCACGGGAGCAATAGCAAGAACCGATATCTGCATTTCTTAGCATAGAGGGGAAGAAGGCCTAAATACCTGCGGATTGCAGAAGCGCGGTGCGTGAGACATGCTGTAAGCGTCGCTCTCGTGCCCACTGAAGATGTGGGGTTGCCGGTCATTTAAGTAACCGGTGGGAGCGCACGACATCGTCGATGACGTTGGTGCCTGACAGGCCGTGCGCAGTGATGGTAGGAAAATCAGCCTGAGATGGTCATCAGGAAGCGCCAATCGGGGGTATCCTCTGAAGGTGAGGGCGAAAGAACCGGGCTGGATGATAGGGTGGGGGCCGATGTCGAAGTGCACAAAAGCAGGAATGCCTGGAATGCCTGTGGAGTGTTAAAGCGCAGTGCGTGAGACATGCTGTCAGCGTTGTTCTCGTGCCCACTCCAAGTAGTAAATATGCACATCCCGAGTAATGCGCGTAGACAGCATCACTGCCAATGCTGCCAACGATATGCGAAAGCGCCTTTGGGGCCACGGATACCGGCACGGTGAAAGCTACAGCGCCGACGTCGACTTGGGATCAGCGAGAAGCAGCCGCTCCCGTCGAAAAGGGGCGTGCCACTCCCTATTTCGGTCGGTGCCGTATAGCTTAAGGGCAACCATTTAGACTGGCGAAGCCGCAATGTCTGATTGATGGACGGGCCGAATGTGCTCGCTGCATGATTGATTCTCCCTCTCGATTCACGCGAGGTTAGAGCGGCTGCACTTCAGCGCCTACCGAAAGATCGGACGCCGATGTGACCAAGCCATTTGCCTCTAAAATGTCCCGATTAACATGGGTGTGCCATTCTTCGCAATCAAGCACGCTCCGCACTCCGCCTTCCATCCATTCCAGCCCAGCATGGCTGCCGACGCACAGAATCAATATTTTCCTTGTGACTAAAGGGGCCCGAGAGAATGTACCTTATTTAACGGTATATGCATTTTCTTGTGTTGCCCCTTATGGAGCTATATAAAAGCGTTGACGACAAGGCCAGCCCTGTACTGGAAGTGCAGCTAATTTATAAAACATTGCATGACGTGCAAGCTTGTCAAGGAAACAACTTGAGAAAACGAAGCAGCACGAAAAAACGGAGACGAAAAAGACACACATACGACAGGACGCATTCGTCCTGTCGTATGTGTGTCTTTTTCGTCTCCGTTTTTTCGTGCTGCTTCGTTTTCTCAAGATGGATCATTACCAACTGGCCCAAACTTCGGTGCTTTTGTCAAGGAAAGAAACTAGAAATAGCCAAGTTTCGCTTATATGTGCCTCACATCACATCGTCCTTTCCTGGAGTCAATTGCTGCATTGGCAATCATTCAAAAAATTAAATAGCGTTAATTGCAGCGGTACAAATCTGTTCTAGTTGACGTGATGAGTGGTAAGCCAACATCAAGTTGTAAATTCTTTTAGGTGTGTTTCAGGTAGCTATTTAAACTATAGCATCGTTTTTAACGAATGAAGCAAATTGCCACATTCTTTCGTGGGCTTCTCGTTTTTCGAGGAGCTTTAGTACCCATTGATGTTTTCGCAGACTATACAAATCCCCGTTTATAAAAACGTACAATAACTGCATATTAACATGTTAATGTCAGCCGTAGCAAGGCCACGGATTCCCGCCGTGGATGAAGCGCTGCTTAAGAAACTCGCATAGACGGTGGCGTCAGATTTTCCTCTATGTAATATATATGGAAACTTTACGCTTAAATAGGCGTCTTCTTTGATTGTCCTTCCTTTTACATTTTCTCTGTGCTAAGGTTGCTCATCGCCTGCTTATCACTTAAGACAGAAAACGGCGCGCGCTTGCCATGTTCAGGAAGAATGTGCTGACGCATGTCAAGCCTGCTGAGATCAACGTCCGACGCTCACTTCGAGACGGTGAATGCGTATGCGTCTTTCCCTCAGGACGCGCTTAAGAGCGCTACAATACGTTAGCGCAAGTGCACAGACACGTGGGGTATTTCGTATTTTGCTGAGTTCCTGTGCAAAAAGAGGAGCACATGAAAGATATGTTGCAACAAAAAAGTGTGACAGTTGTTTCGGAACCCTCTCTAAAAATAAATGAAACGTGCATGGCCCTCTAATAAATGCTCAGAATTTTGCAAAACAGTGTATTACATTTAACTAATACAACAGAATTAAAGTATCTCTGACGAGCACTACACGATGCGAGACAATATGTCGTTGGTTTCACCCAGCTGCGGTGCGCCGCTTTTTTCCTTCCATGCTTCAAGGTACGTGAAACAACCTGTTTATTCAGTGTGAAATCTTGAAATCGCGAGGACCGAGGAACAGGTGTGTAAGAGAAAAAGCTATGACAGCTTTATAAGCCGATGAACTGATCGATAAAGAAACAATTATATGTAAAAAGCGCCAAGCAGAAGCAAAAACGTATAATGTTTCACATGTAGGACATTAGTAAGGCATGTAAGACATTACTACACACACAAAGACGCTAACATCCCAAAGATATATTCTGAATTGTAGGTGTCTCTTCATTTCAAATTTGTGACTTAGCGCGACGATGTGTGTGTTATGCAATGTGAATTCACCCAGACATCAGTTAGTTTAACCGGCTGGCCACCACATATGCACCACGTTATATTTCACGATTACTTCATGTACCACCAGGTTTGGCCGAAGAATTGTAAAGCCAGTATAGCAGTTACTATCATCGACATTCTGGAAGGAGT
The DNA here is from genome assembly GCF_052857255.1 of Amblyomma americanum. Classification (NCBI taxonomy): domain Eukaryota; kingdom Metazoa; phylum Arthropoda; class Arachnida; order Ixodida; family Ixodidae; genus Amblyomma; species Amblyomma americanum. Next base: position 144,035,551 of record NC_135502.1, on the reverse strand, counting down.
ATTTATTTATACCAGTCGTCAGTAAATTTGGTTTCGCGTGCCGTTATGCAAACAACACGCTTCAGAAATACATGAATAAAGCGGCGCAATTTATACTAATTCAAAAGGCCAAAATTGCTGGCAAAGATGAAAATACCAGTCAACATGCCCATTTTTCAATCCATAATTGGCGATATTCCTGACCGCCTCGAAGGAAGTTTTGATTACTTTCTAATTTACCAGTGGGTTAATAATGGCAGCCTTCTTTGTGCCTGAGAAAAATTCGCGCCGTGATTATAGACATGTTAGTGACATTTCTAGGTGGTTTAGAGGTCATGCTCACTCTTTAGTTTATGCATAAAGCGGTCTCTACTGATTCTCATTCTTGAGCGCATTCTTCTCCCTGGGCTTTGTTTGAAATACATGCTGTACGCGTGTACCAGGCGAGTTTGTGTTGTTCTTGCTCTGAAGCCTCGGCAACGTTGACGGCCAAGCTTGCGTGACGTTCAGACCTCTTTCTGGGTGACGCATGCTGAAAAATCGATTAAGCGAGCCATCAAGGATGGGAGCACCTCTTGCGGGGGCAGCGTGAGCACTCCACTGTGCTGCCAAACGCCCAGTGTTTATAGACAGAGAAAAAGAGCCACTTAAATCAGTTGCAGAAGATCATGACAAAATGCATAGTGTACTCTTTTCTACTACAAATGATGCTTTCGATATTGGGCGCTTTTACCCCGTGCTCTTTCATTTTTTTTCTGCCCGAGACATCTCAAGCAGACAGCTTTCTAGACAACACTTGACGCTGTATTACAAAAAAGATAACAGCTCTTAGGATTCCCAGGCGTCCTTAAAATACGCTCCAATTTTTATTGCAAGCCGGGCGCTGAACCCAGCGTCATTATCATGATACTAACATAAAGTTTATACCAAGCCAACAGCCGCCACTGAAAATCGTATTTTCTTTATGAGCTCGATGCGCAACTCAAACTGCGTGCCATTTAATTGACACCGCGACCTCGGACGGCTTCAATCGTGCTGCGCCTATCGAATCTTGCTAACATTTACTGACAGAACTGGTGGTGCTATAAGATTGATACTATTTCTATACAGAACAACACTGTGTCATGAACGAAACACGTGAACCCAAAACTGTTATCGTTGAATTGATGGCGCAAACTCGGAGCACCACCTTCTTAATTTGCTTGTCACGAGAGACATGGAATTGTTCTCGCGGGAGAACTGCTTCAAAGACACGCACACTCTTTGTCAAAACTTTATTGTCACGGCCCAAGGAGGTTTTGCTTCAGGGGCCACGCCTCGTGGCCCGCCATGCATCCCCGGCGTTCCGAATCTCTTGAGAGTACAAGTTTGGACCTCCACTTCTCCGATGGTTAAGACTTTCAGAGATAATTCAAGAGCCCGACTACATGGGCTTCCAAACAAATCTCTCGGGGCTCTAAAATTTTAACACATGTTTAATCTCAATGTCTTCCCTCCTTCGATGCATGCTCTCGAGGACGCTGTTGCCTTGGCCGTTCTCGAAGGCGCACATCAGAGCAGAGTTGCGCGGCTCATTTACACTTTTATCTCTCACCTTTCATTCTACAATCTTCACCGTCGTCTTGAAGCTCATGAATCGTGTAGCACGGTGATGATCGCAGAGTTTGAACGTGAAGTGCCGACAGGTCCAAAGTGGTCAGATTGAAACGGCGCTTCATGACATCGATTGATGGTTGCGTGCCCTTTGTTGTGTGATCCTGATGGTATGCCCGTTGTTGCTTTTATGTGCTGATCATTTGACCTTCCGCGTAAATGACAGGTTACTGCAGCTACCCATAGTTTTCACTTAGTATAGTAAAGACTTATCCTGAAGGCTACTTATAGTCGCGCTTTACACTGCAGGTGACAAGGCAATAGATGGAAACAGCGTAATTTTAAAAGCTTCTAAAATCATGGGCTTTCTTTTGGTTCTGATAAGGACGTGCGGCATGAAGACGTGCTGCATGAAGACTTGAAGACTGAAGACATTTCTTCTTGCCTGCAGACTGTGCAGGAGTACTCTCTCAATCAGTTATTCTGAGAGCCACTCTTCCTACCGTATATGTCCTTTGTTTCCTTTAGGCCTTTTATTAGTCTGTTTATTTCCGGTGGTGCTGTCTGTCTCTTCCCTCTTCGAATTATGGCGTAAAGTTTCCCTCTTCTATTCTATCCCGACTGAGTGGTGGAGTGGTTGTAGCATTCGGCTGCTACTCCTAAGTTCTCAGTTTCGATCCGGGATGCGTTGGTCGTATTTGAATGAAGGCTTAATGCCAAGAATGTCTATTGCTCTGGGTCCTCATCAGACTTAAAGGGCACCATGTGATCTAATAAATTCGGAGCCCTTCAGTTCAGTGCCCTTCATAAGACATGCAATTTGAAGTTTTGCAGTCTTGTCTTCTTCCTCGGCGACCTCTTATTTGACTAAATTTTCTCTTTGACTGCTACAATACCTGTCTCTAGTTAAGAGGCAGCACTCCGCATTGCTTCAATCTTGCTCTGCTCAGCTATGAGTAAACTACTAGGTAGCCACTTAAACTTCGACCACTGCTCCACCTGTTTTCGGAATACGATACGGACCGCCTCTTTGTGACGTCTGGAGATTCTTGTGGCACTGTCATTCCCTCCTTCAAATCCGCATTCTTGAATTAGCACTGTTTCTTTTTATCGGCATGTGCTTTGATTCGCCTTGAGAACGACTTGCCAATATTTTCTTTATTTTATTTATTCGTACTTGGGTTCCACCGGTACCCTGGCATATCGGCAGCTGTTCACCGAAAAATGCGCAAGCCGAGCGCTTGCCGTCTTTCTCTACTTGGCCCTCGGTTTGACAGAATGGACGATCCATTCTCTTCTGTCCCCGGCGCAGTATTCAGATCGAACTCGTGGTCGATACCTGAATCCACTTCTTCGCCATGCGATGCTCAGAACATTTTTCACGGCGACACGGCGGGGTCTAGGATACGCAAAGGAACTTTCAGAAATCCGAGCAAGAAGGATAACGAGAGGCGCGCTGCCAGCGCCAGACGCTAACGGTGCAGTGCGAAGTCTCCGGCAAAGTCTGCTGGCTTAGCTTTCTTATATTCCAGCGTATATTTTTTTTGTTTCTTCATGTACAGCGGCTCACAGTTCGTAGCAGGAAATGGAAGTTTCAGCAACGACGTGTTTCTCTCATTTCTTTTCTACCTTCTGATCATAAGAATGTTGGCTTTCCCACCAGAGCATGCAGCCGTTGAATCAAACATCAGTTTTTAAATATATTACTTGAAAGTGATGCTAACTTTCTTTAGTTGGACACTACAAATTACTCACGCGCGTAACAAACAAGTCGTTTTGTACTCTTCAACTCCAACTCAAAATAAGCCTGTTAGTATTGAAATGAGCTTCGGGAGGTGAGCTATGAATCAAAAAGAGAGAAATAAATCAAAATAAAAAAGTAATAAAATAGCAAGAAATAAAAGGTTGTACAGAAGGAATAGAGTAAGAAGGAAGCAAAAAAGAAAAGCAAAGGAAGAAGAGCGAAAGGAAACATCTATTTGGATTCTGGCGATCATATAAAAAGGTTTTGCGGACTGCAAGGAACATAAAACGTTTCAAGAGCTTGGAGTTGTTATTTATCATCTTAACGCGCACATGAATCACCGAAGGCTTACGGAGTTAAGCGTTTGAACACTCTGACTAGCGGGAAAAATACATTGTAAATATTTATCAACATATTCAATAACAGCTCATCAAAGTCATCAACTGAAGATGGTAAAAGAATGCAGGGCGAAAAAAACAAGGACGAACAGAAGTGGACAGGACAGGGCGCTGACTACCAACACATTTATTCAGAAAGATGAGCAGCTTATATAACGCAGTCCAACACCCCCGTAACCAAGAAAATAGCAAATGCGTTCAACTATCTAATATAAAAAACAAAACGAAGTACACAATATCAAAGTGATAAATATCTAGGTAACGCAAAGTCAGCCAAGAACCGATAAAACCGAGAGGACCACGACGAACCGTAAGGTGCACGCATGGAAAATGATCAGTCAGCGACCTTTGCCGCCAATGCAGCATGAGGCAAAACGAAAACGAAAATAACAATATAGTTACCGAGCACTAAGTAAAAGTCGAAGCTAAAAGCAGGGTCGGGGCCAAACGCATAAAAAACAATACAAAACGCGACGCAAAAGCTGAGTCAACCGTTCACAGTCAAACTGAGCCAAAAAAGTTGAAAGTTCTCTAGAACAAGAATTAAAAGCAGACGTGATTAAAAAAAGACGTGTTTATAGTGGGCCTAGAAAACTGGACTCCTTGTCTGTAAGTGAAATTGAAGGCGTGCTGACGCACTTGTCTCCAGCTTTGGCAATCATCCTTGCCTCAATGATGACCCTTTCAATTTCTGTCCGCACCCGTGCTCTGACAACCGTGCGCGTTGTAAGGTTTCTGGCGACAGCCGGTGGTCTGATTCAGCTGCGTATTCGGCCAGGACACCTGCAGCCGGGGTCCCTGCACGGCGATAGGCATCTTGATTCCCACGGCCGGTCCTCGCGTGGTTTATTGGATTCGAGACGGAGGATTCCACTGCCGTTTGAAAACAGCATTGTTCCCGGAAGATCGACCGTGCGGCACGGAGACAGTTAGCGACCGCCAGAACCGAGCAGGGGGTGACTCACCCCTTCAACTGTGCCTGCTCGCCGGCGCCTCGCCCATTCGGACTTCCCGGAAGACGTGTCCGGCTGGAGCGTGAGAACTGTCGTCCGGACGCGAAGACAACGCTCTCTCTGGTGGGGGCGATTGTCCAGCGGCACCCTCTTTCTCCGGCGAGGCATGTGACGGGGGCGTGTCCCTATGTGAAGTGGTGTGTGTGTGTGTGTGTACGACAACGCAAGTTAGGGCACGCCCAACCTGGCGAAGACCGCCTCGAACCTGGGGAATCCTAGGGATCGGACCCTTTTTAAACCGGACGACGAGTGCCGTGAGAAGGGAATCCTCGATCATCCTCAGATCTTCTCAGATCCTCCGACCTTCCCCCATCACCCTCCAATGAGTTCCAAAATCTTGTAAATAATGTAAAATAAACCCCCTGTACAGTTTCCTTCATAACCAAGTCCGACAACGTCATTCGGAGAAGGGACCTGTGGCGCTGAAAGAGTCAGCTCACTCAAGGACCCGTCGTCTCTAACAACTTGTCGGCAGCAGCTGGGATGGACCGTGCGACATCGTGATTTCTCAACCGGTAAGCGTTTCGGCATTTTGCTATAGGATTCGCCAGGCTTCAGATTTTGAGAGAATAATCTAGAATCACTGGGAAGTGTATGTCAATTGAGAAAGGGTAATCTCACGACATTTTGAAGATAGCATTGCCAAAGCGGAGAAGGCATTGTCATGGAACTTATGAAATTGTCAAAGTTGGACTTGCTGTTGTTATGCGACGAACTGTCAATAGAAGTACAGAGAAAAATTACAAAACTTGAAATATGCAAGACAATTCAAAAGCACGTAGATGACGATCAGCTGGTAGATACGTGGGATTTGGTACAGGAAGAAAAAAGAAAAAGGGAAGCGGAATGGGAAAAAGAGAAAGAACGGCAAAAGAGGGAAGCTGAAAAAGAAGAAAGAAATCTAAAGCGATTGCAGCTTGAAAGCGAAAATCAAAAAAAAAGACGACAGTTCGAGAGCCGGGTCTCCTGAAAGAGCAAGCGATGTACAATCATATAGAATGAACAGATTCATGCAGCCCTATGAAAGTGGAAGGGACATAGGATTGTACCTGGGAAACTTTGAGAGAACTTGCGAAAGGGAGAACTTTGCTCGCAGTACGTGGCCGCAACGGCTTCTGACACTCTTGCCATGTGAAGTAGCTGAAGTCATAGCGAGACTTAGCACACAAGACGCAGCTGACTACGAAAAAGTCAAAGCCAGCCTGCTAAAAATGTACCGGCTGTCAGCCGAAGCTTTTCGACAGCGCTTCAGGAACGCAATGAAAAACGATAGAGAGGGCTATCCGGATTTCGCGTATGGACTAAAGACGAATCTGCTAGAGTGGTTAAAAGGAGCCGAGGTTTGTGAAAACCGAGACAAAATCATTGAGTGTTTTTGCCTTGAGCAATTTTACCGAAGCATTCCCCAAGTGGTGAAACTGTGGGTTCAAGACAGGGAAAAAGTCGACACAGTTGAAAGGGCCGCTGAGCTAGCAGAGGAGTACGTTTCGCGCAGAAGGTTGAGCACTGAAGAGGGTGCGTTACACGCTCGAAACGCGATGCGAGATAAAGGGCCTAGCAGAAAGACGCGAAGTGCTAGAAGTTCGGAACAATCAGAGGCAACGAAGGTAGCGCCAGAAAAGCGTGAAGAACAGGCGAAGAGACAGGGAGGAGACAAAGCCGCGAAAAAAAGAGTTTGAGGCTAGTAGGTCATTTCGTTGCTACAACTGCAATGGTGTCGGGCACTTTGCAGCCAAGTGTACAAAGCAACGTTTGGTGTTCTCGGCGTCGAGGATAACGCCGAGAATCTAGAGCTCCTTAAGCCATACCTGCACGAGCTGCACGTTAACGGGAAACCGTGCAGGGTGCTTCGTTATAGCGCCGCGACGATGTACGTTGTCCACCCGTCTTACGTGTCGGACGATTTTACGGGGGAAGTCTCGTGGATAAAACAGGCAGTAGAAGAACACAGTGTATGCCTTCCCATAGCTAGAGTGATAATTTGTGGACCGTTTGGAGAGCTAATCACTGAGGCCGCAGTTTCGAAGGCCGTGCCACATCAATATCCTTACCTCTTCTCGAATCGATCAGACCAATTGCTACGCGAGAGCGGCCAGAAACTCGGAAGCGGGGTGATACAAGCTTTGACAAGATCGAAAACTCGTCAGCTCGCATCTCAACTCAGTCAGATTCCTGAACCTCCGGTAGCCAGAGACGCACCAGCCAGCATATCGTTGCAATCAAATGAGGAGGGAAGTGAACCAAAGAGGAATGAAAGCCCGACAGCTGACCGAGCAAATGAGCGACGAGGGACTTCAACCACTAAGTCGGTAGAGGAATCAGAAAACGCTGAAGGATCCATTTTATCTCCAACATCGCGTAGTTTTGATCGCCTTCTGCAGGTGAACAGGGAGTCCCTAACAAAAGAACAGAAGCAGGATCCCACTTTGGAAAGACTGCACCTTACAGCTAAAGAGGGCATCGCGAGACGCAACATAACGATGCATGAGAAGGGAGGCTTACTATACCGACACTACAAGGACAGAAAAGGCAAAACATTTGATCAGCTGGCCGTGCCCGAAAAATACAGAGCGGACATTCTGAGTCTCTGCCACGGAAATGGCTGGGCAGGAGATCTGGGAATCAATAAAACAAAGGAGCGCCTATTAGGGAATATTATTGGCCGGGTTGTTTCAAAGATGCAGAACGCTACGTAAAATCATGCGATGCGTGCCAGCGCGTGGGCAAGCCGGGAGAGACATGGAAGGCTCCACTGAAAATTGTTCCATTGATCTCGGAACCTTTCCGCCGGCTTGTAATAGACACAGTAGGCCCTTTGCCTAACACGAAATCAGGCTATAAGTACTTGCTTACTATGCTATGTCCCGCCACAAAATTTCCCCAGCAATTCCGTTGAAGGACTTGAGCTCCACAGAAATAGCTGATGCCCTTTTGTTAGTGTTCGCGAGAATAGGATTTCCGGCCGAAATCCAAGCCGATCAGGCGACGGTCGTTACAAGCGCCTTGACGACCACATTCCTAGAAAGATGCGGAATAAAACTGTTGCAAAGCTCGGTGTATCATCCGCAGACCAACAGTGTAGAGAAATGGCATTCGGTGCCGAAGCGGGTGCTACGCGCTCTTTGTTATGAGCATAAAGCAGACTGGGAGGATTGTCTGTCGGCCACACTTTTCGCTTTACGAACAGTCCCCCACGAAGCTACGCGGTTTACGCCAGCAGAACTCGTGTACGGAAGAGCCCTCCGCTCTCCCCTCCGAATGCTGAGAGAAATGTGGGAAGGGACAGGAGAGAACCAGACAGTGGTTGAGTACGTGCTTAAGCTACTGGACCGCCTTAACTACACGAGGGAATTAGTAAATCGAAATATGAAAGCTGCCCAGGAGGCCGCCAAGGTCTAGTATGACAAAAACGCTTGCCTTCGAGGTCTCACCGCGGGCGATCGCGTGATGATCCTCCGGCCATCGAGAAAAAACAAGCTGGAAGTTCACTGGGATGGTCCAGTAGAAGTGTTGCAAAAACTTTCGGAGACGAATTACGCGCTAAGGGTTCCAGGCAGGGGAAAACAGGTGAGAATCTATCATTGCAATCTGATGAAGCCGTTCGTGGAACGCAGCGGGATCGTCAATCTGACTCTAAATGAACCAGAAGAGCTGGACAGCGAGCGTCAGGGTTGGAAGGGAGGTGCGGGCGCTAGTGACAACGTGGAAACATTCTGGCTCACTCCGTGAATGCAGACTTCCTAAGCGGGACACAGGTCGACACGCTAAAGCAGTTGTTGAGCGAATTCGCTGACCTATTTAGCAGTCGCCCGGGAAAGACACACCTCCTGACACACGAAATCGAGCTCACGTCTGATGAGCCGGTACGGTCGAAACCCTACAGGGTATCACCGGGGGAAAAAGAAATAATGGACGCGGAAATTCAGCGCATGTTGGAGTTAGGGGTTGTAGAGCCAGCGGAAAGTGACTATACCTCACCGCTAATTCTTGTTGAGGCCCCAGGGAAAGATCCTCGTCCCTGCGTGGATTATAGAAAGCTTAATGCAATTACCAGGGATCAGCTATACCCGATTCCCAACATAGAGGCAAAGATCGAAAGGGTGAGCGGCGCGAAATTCATTTCCACCCTCGATCTCGTACGGGGATATTGGCAAGTTCCCCTCTCAGAAAGCGCGAGCAGGTATGCCGCTTTCATCTCCCCAGCGGGCGCCTTTCGACCCTTAATGCTTAGTTTTGGGTTGAAGAATGCCCCCTACAGCTTCTCGAAACTCATGGACATCGTACTGAAGGACATGCAGTGCTTTGCACTCCCTTATTTAGACGATGTGGCAATTTTTTCGGAAACCTGGCAAGAGCATCTAGAACACCTAAAGACCGTGTTTTCCAGTTTACGACAGGCTGGACTGACACTGAAGGCAGAAAAGTGTAGATTTGGTTGCGCACAGGTGACGTACTTGGGCCACGTTGTAGGCCAGGGAACTAGGAGCCCATCCGAGTTAAAGATTGCCCCGATCGCAGCATTTCCGCAACCACGGACGAAAACGGCCATTCGCTCATTTTTGGGATTAGTTGGGTACTACCAGCGATATATTCCTAACTACTCACAGCGGGCAAGTCCCTTAACTGACGCCTTGCGAAAGGGAGCACCTACTAACGTAAGTTGGGATAACCAAAAAGAAAGCGTTTTCAAAAGCCTGAAGGAAGCACTCGTGTCCCGACCCTTGCTCAGGACCCCTGACTATGGGAAAGAGTTCATAGTCCAGTGTGATGCCAGTGATAGAGGGCTGAGTGCTGTCTTAAGCCAAGTTGGCTACGACCATGAAGAACACCCAGTTCTGTACATCAGCCGCAAACTGACCAGTAGAGAAGAAGCGTACAGCGCTTCCGAAAAAGAGTGCGCGTGTTTAGTCTGGGCAGCGCAGAAGGTGTACTGTTACCTGTACGGAGCAATGTTTGTGTTTGAGACTGACCATTGTCCTTTAACGTGGCTGCGACAGATGTCCCCAAAAAATGGTCGCTGGCTCAGATGGAGTCTGGCTCTCCAACAGTACAATTTCTCGGTGCGTTATAAGAAGGGGAAACTGCACGGAAATGCTGATGGCTTGAGCAGACTGATGTAAGCGGGAGAACTAAGAGGAATCTCCTCCTGTGTGAGTGTTTTTTTTACTTTGTTCCGAGTAATCCGGCTGTGGCAGTTTCAAAAGGAGATGTTTCGCGCTCGGTCGGCACAACATTAACCCAAATTTGAACACGACTTTTTTAAAAGTGTATTGTTGTCAATGGAAGAAGCCTGGTGATTCTTTGGCGAAGTCCGAGCGCTTGCGGGTGGGGCAGTGCTTTGCTGTTTGGAACGTCCCACCTGCGCTTTCCTTTGTTGGTGGTTCGTTGGGTTCTGCCTTGGGGGCGATGATATTGCAATCCAGGGGACCAACACGAACGCCATCTCATCTCTTCCTGCCCAGCGGTCGTCAACGCTGGACATTCGAGATTTTTCGGGCCGCGGAGGAGCTGTAAGGTTTCTGGCGACAGCCGGTGGTCTGATTCAGCTGCGTATTCGGCCAGGACACCTGCAGCAGGGGTCCCTGCACGGAGATAGGCATCTTGATTCCCACGGCCGGTCCTCGCGTGGTTTATTGGATTCGAGACGGAGGATTCCACTGCCGTTTGAAAACAACATTGTTCCCGGAAGATCGACCGTGCGGCACGGAGGCGGTTAGCGACCGCCAGAACCGAGCAGGGGGTGACTCACCCCTTCAACTGTGCCTGCTCGCCGGCGCCTCGCCCATTCGGACTTCCCGGAAGACGTGTCCGGCTGGAGCGTGAGAACTGTCGTCCGGACGCGAAGGCAACGCTCTCTCTGGTGGGGCGATTGTCCAGCGGCACCCTCTTTCTCCGGCGAGGCATGTGACGGGGGCGTGTCCCTATGTGAAGTGGTGTGTGTGTGTGTGTGTACAAAAACGCAAGTTAGGCCACGCCCAACCTGGCGAAGACCGCCTCGAACCTGGGGAATCCTAGGGACCGGATCCTTTTTAAACCGGACGACGAGTGCCGTGAGAAGGGAATCCTCGATCATCCTCAGATCTTCTCAGATCCTCCGACCTTCCCCCATCACCCTCCAATGGGTTCCAAAATCTTGTAAATAATGTAAAATAAACCCCCTGTACAGTTTCCTTCATAACCAAGTCCGACAACGTCATTCAGAGAAGGGACCTGCGGCGCTGAAAGAGTCAGCTCACTCAAGGACCCCTCGTCTCTAACAGCATGTAACATGGTTCGCACCCTTTGCAAGACTTGCAATGGTCGTCCAGGTGCCCGCCGCTTTTGTTACGGACCCTCCGGCGGTGTTCAAACAATCTCTCGTTGAGGCACCTGCCGGTTTGCCCAATATACACGCGTCCACACTACAAGGGAATCTCGTAAATGACACATGTAGCACAATGTGTGAGTGGTTCTACATGTCTAATAGGGCAAACCTTTTTCTTTAGCTTTGTCAGCAGTGTACACACTCGTGACAATTTGCACGGGGCTGAGAAGACAAGGTTTACGTTGTTTCTTTCTGCAACCTTCTTTAAATTGTGAGATAGCTTGTGAAGATACGGGATGACGGCCAAGGGAGGTCGTGTGGCCTGTTCTAGCTTGCCTGCGTCTTTGCCTTGCACTTTCAATTTCTAGAGAAGAGTCTCTAAAACGCTACTCACTAGTGTTGGTGAGTAGCCAGCACTGTAAAGACGTTGGACTTGGTTGTTAACACTGCTCTGCGTCGTATGGGGACAGCTTTTTGTGAGCGCTGCCTGGATGGCAGAAGAAACAATGCCTCGCTTAATCAATTTCGAGTGAGCGCTGTCATGCGGAAGAAGACCTTTCTTAGAGCTTTTAGCTTCGACTTTTACTTAGTGTTCGCTGACTATATTGTTATTTTCGTTTTCGTTTTGCCTCGTGCTGCATTGGCGGCAAAGGTCGCTGACTGATCATTTTCCATGCGTGCACCTTACGGTTCGTCGTGGTCCTCTCGGTTTTATCGGTTCTTGGCTGGCTTTGCGTTACCTAGATATGTATCACTTTGATATTGTGTACTTCGTTTTGTTTTTTTATATTAGATAGTTGAACGCATTTGCTATTTTCTTGGTCACGTGGGTGTTGGACTGCGATATATAAGCTGCTCATCTTTCTGAATAAATGTGTTGGTAGTCAGCGCCCTGTCCTGTCCACTTCTGTTCGTCCTTGTTTTTTTCGCGCTGCATTCTTTTACCATGTTCACTGACCAACAACCCCAACCAGCCGCCTTAGATCAACTGAAGAACCGGCAGGAATGCGGCTCCAGTCAACAACCCAAATACACACGCACGAAATTGGGCGAGTGTCGCTTCAGTTATGCAGTGTCAAGGAAAACCATACTTCTGCCGGTACCAAGAACTAGTACGTAAATATGATACGTATACAAAAATGCCACAGTGGTTACTGAAGTCACCGGTCAGAGTACCAGCAGAAATAACGGGTGAAGCAATATCTACTATAAAAAGGTCAATGACACTGCACGAAGCAGTAGTTATCCTTGTGAACCTAGCTTTCATCTCAGTGAAATAATTGAAAGTGACTGCGTACTTTATTGGACGATTGGCATTCGAAGGTTCCAGGATATTGATGTTGAGGTCAGCACCAATAATGCTAGAAAATTGAGCTTGCGAGTTAAAATCATGAAATTTATCGACATATGTGAAGAATTAATCTGGATTACCTGACAGCGGTCTACAAAGAACAGAAGAAATTTTGCCAGCGATCTGTAGCGACAGAGTTTCACAGTCAGAGGTCAATATAGTGAATTCTTATAATACATCTCTATTTAGGGTACATATAAGTAGTGGCAACGCCTCTTCCCCGAGAGGGGCATTGAGAAAACAAATATCATATCCGAGATAATTCATTAAGTCAGAATCGCTGACAGCCGTGTTTCAGTGAACGTTAGTCAACAAAACTCTAGTGCGGTTTTTCTGTAAAGTATTAAAAGTCCTCAAAATTGTGGCGTAGATATCAGGCATCAAGATGCAATGCGAAAAGCGATTTAAATCTAGGCAGAGACTTATTTTATGCGGAAATAGTTATAAGTGATACTTCATTTTACAGAACAAATTAGTCAGTCAGTACGGCAAAGTCGCACTCGGAACGAATTAAAAAAAATCAAGGTGCCCTTCATTTTTTCTCGCGCGCATTTCTGCATGAATGTTCCAAGCCAATTTTAATCCAGACCGTTTTGTCTGCTCCTTCACTATCCTGAGGAGGTTTCGAGAATACTTCATGTTTTCAGAGACAGAGACAGAGCTCTATTCATGGCTCAAGGCGCTCCATGCTGCGAACCGTTTGTCTGCCACGTCCTGACGAGAAAAACGAAGAAAAACTGGAGCTCTGCTCGGTTTCGTGAGCAACCTACGCATGGCAGTCATATCAACTGCTTGATGTGACGTATGGCCATCACATCAAGCAAGGAGCCTCGGTGCCCACCTCTTAAACCTTACGCAGTAAGTCTTCAAGTTCAGTCTAATTGACCCGATGAAATTCCAATATCAAACGACGACTACGCCATTCTAAGTCATCAATACTAGCCTTAACTGTTGCCAATTTAGTTCTAGCGCAATTGGTTTCCAGCTCGGCAACTCGAACTTTCGGCTCTCTCGTTTCCCATTCTTGGGCACCGACTCGCTCTTTGAACTTGTCGCTCTCGACAGAAAGCATCTCAATTGCCTTCCAGAACCGGGTCACTTTTCCAGGGACGGAAAGAAGGAACTGGAGTTTTCAGCTCATGCGCACGAAAACTGCAGGAATATTAAATTGTGCCTGCTCGGCTGTTGCCGCAGTAGCACCCTTGCCTTTAACTGGTCTGCAGGATCCGCACTGCCCAGTTCTTCTAAACTTTTCTCGCTTCACGTCTGAGCAAGCGCTCGTGTGAAAGGAGAAAATGCACACGCATCGCGTCAATTGTAAGCGCTTTCAGAAAACACTCCCCTATATGCACACAAACGGGACATGCCGTAGGGTGAAATGGCAAACGAAGAAAATGAATTAAAAAACTTGGCAGGAGCGGCAGTACTAGGCTCCAGATAAAAGAAAGTGGCTAACACAGAAAAGGGCAGGAGTGCTCAAGAAGGGGTACAAAACACGAACTGCCGCTGATGCCCAATGCAATCAAGAAACGTCCACAGCAGATGCAGTCAATACGGCCCCGATATGTCGCCGCTGTCGCCTGGCAGTGCCATTATGCTAGCCCATATTCCGCCTCGCGTGAAGCACGGCGCGAACTTTGAAACCGCAGTCCATGAATAGAGCCAGGAGTACGGCGCCAGTCCACGGGCCACATGGACGTATACGTCGAGGCAACGATACCAACACTGACTGGAAAACTACAGATTGAGTGCTTGAGACGCGGAGTGCTTGAGACATGAGCTGCCGCTACCGCCAAATGCAAGCGAAGAAAATCTACAGTAGGTGCAGCCGGTACGGCGCGGATATGCCGCCGCTGTCACTCGAGAGTGTTACAAATGCTGGCGCAGACTTTCTGTTAAGTGAAATAGGGCGCCAAATTTCAAACTGCAGACCAGGAATTGCAGCCAGAAGCACGGCACTAGCACACAGACTCGAGAGACGCATATTCGGAGGGGTCGGTAGCAGCACGAACTGAAAAAGTGCAAAAGGAGTGCTTCAGAATGGGTGTGTCACACGAGCTGCCGCTGCTGCAAAGCGTTAGGACTAAGCAGCAAGCACTGGAACGGAATATGATATATGTAACGTTAAGAAAGAGAAAAAAGTGAAAGTGGATAAGGGTACAAAGGCGGGTTAATGATAAGCTAGTCGAAATCAAGAAGAAGTTTGCTTGTACAGGGCATGTTATCCGAAGGCACGGTCGTTAAGGCAACAGACTAGATTAGGAGAGAAGGCAAGCGTAGCAGGGGGCGGCTAAAGTAAGATGGGTGGATGAGATAGAGTCTCTTTCCGTATTTTGGTAGCGCTCACCAATACCTTCAAGGAGGGATAGGGTGGCCGGAGCTGCCACAGGACAGGGCTAATTGGAGAGATATGGGAGAGTACTTTGTCCCGGAGTGGGCGTAGTCAGGTTGATGATGCGTTTACTCCTTCATTGCCATCAGAGCTGCATTATCAGAAACAGCGTTCATAAAAAAGCAGGCGCCTAAATCAAAATTTCGTGTTTGTAAATATCCTCCGCTGTAGTGCAACACAGGATCGTTTAATGGGCCTAAATTTGAGCCCAAAGCTTATTCATCACAGCACTTTTGAAGAAGCTAGAGCCATAATTTTTTATGCGCTTAATAATGTATCAAGGGCTGATAAGACTGTTTTGAGTATAATTGCACTTCATAGAGGACTACGTAAATAGACAATAGAAAAAGGGCAATTATCGGTGAGATGATTATAACAGAAGTAAATTTTTCTGAAATAAGCCAAAGTGAATAACCGTTGATGTTTATTACAGCTTCCTAAAAAGGGCTTTGCGGACAAGATGAATGTGTCGAGTTAATGTCACTAATACTTAGTAAACAATTAGATCCACCTTGCAAATAAATAGGCCCCATTCGAATGCGCTGTTAGCGGTTTCGTCGCAGTTCTCAAATTTGGAATATGAGAGATGAATAACATAATTCCTCCTGAATGTGAAAGGTTTTGTTGAATAAATTATGAATAGAGTGGCTTTCCGCACGAGTCGGCGTGACGTCAGTCATGGGCTGAATTATTATGAATATAGAACAACACAGTGGCGTCACTGAACATTGTTAAATGGATGTTGTTTATCAGCGAAAGAAGACGCGGACGAAGGAACACGGACAAAGACAAACCTGCTCCAACTGGCCCGTCAGTTGACGCTGTTAAATGGATTACTGTTTTTCCCAGAGCATATCATGCATCGCATAAAGAAATGTAGTAATAGTGTACTTAATATAGACGAAGCAGTCTGTTCTTGGCTACGGGAACAGAAAATAATCCCGTCTTTCTCTTTTTTTGATCCTTTCATACGGACTAAACGAAGGTCAAAGATGTTATTTGAATGTACGCGCTTTCCATAAACAAAAAAAGCTCTATTTCTTCGCAAACTTTGGAGGTATGCCGGGTTTTTCACCTAACAGGTTTTGCGATATTAACAACTAAGCTTTTTGTGTGAAATCACCACTTACTTTCAGTACAGCAGTGTTAATGTTTTACTACATTAAAATATAGCCTAGATGTCCCAGCAATTGGGCTAGTTAATAACTGTTGAATTGTTAACTTTTACCTATTATTGTTAGCCTCCTTATTTATTGAAAGGCGCGCACTCCATCGTCAGCAATATTAATTTATTTTTAGGATCCCGAAAATGCAGATACTCTCAGAAATATTGCACAACAAATTTTGGCTATATAAACGAGTATCATGCACTGCAGGGGTTGCTTTGCTGTAAGCTTTTCGAAAGCCATGTATTTGGTGCGATGTAGGCAAAAGTTTTTGGGCCTCCGTGTCGAGTGCACCTGTTGTAAGAAAATCTACAAACTGATATGGACGTTATTTACGGAGGTCTAAACTTTCAAAATATGTAGGCAGACAAGTATGATCATCTTCATCATCAGCCTGACTACGCCCACTGCAGTGCAAATGCCTCTCCCACGTCTCTCTAATCAACCTTGTCATTTGCCATCGGCGGCCACCGTATCCCCGAAAAGTTTTGGTCTCATCCACCAAACTAACTTCTTGCCGCCCTCTGCTACGCTTGCCTTCTTTTGGAATCCAATCTGTTACCCTGAAGCCTAATCATTAACGCATCCTAGCTGTATTCTGAGGTGCCCCACTACTTAAAATGCTGTGAAGAAGAAACTGTGTTCTTAATGAAACAGCCGATTTTCATCAATTGCAGAACACCTTCGGTGAAACACCCAGTATAGGATAAATATAACGTGCCCTTCGAACCGCCGTTTGTCCTCGACTGTCCCCATACATACAATTGTATCTTCGATCGACCTCCTGTTCTATGAACTCATGTTGGACCGAAGCAAAAAGACGACGCTAGTCCTGGCTCAAGTAAGGGACAAAAAAAAAGGCCTCGGAGGGAGAGCACATTAGTCGTCGTCCTTCACTTTTGTTTAGCGTTTTCTTGCTTTGCTTCAGCAACTTGTCGCACACACTTTGTAATGGTGATAAATTACTCAAGGAAAGCGAAAGACTACACGCCATTACAAAGCCTGCACATTAGGAAAACCAGCACCACCGCCAAAAAATTTAAAACCACGATTTTTGCTTAGAGATATCGACGGCAATCGTTTGACGCACTATAGGCGAAGAGTTATACGATAGTTTTCCGTCTAATCGTGTCTTCTTTCTCTTAAGTACATAGTAACGACATCTTTTGGTTCGCGTGCAACACCACACTAAGCGCGTGTAGTTTTCGCAGTGACGTGAAATAAGAGCAGGAATTTGTGCATCATCATCTCTCCAACTACGTAGACACGACGCCTCCCTTACGTTTTGAATATTTCTGAACTACGCTGATGCGGCCGCCCTACGCCCGCAAACCTCCAAATCTCCTGCGTTCCGATTCCTCTCTGCATTCACTCCCACGTTTGCGCTGTCTCGAAATCGACTTCAGAATCCTCAAATGTTTGAATCCTTTTTCCCTTTCTTGGTGCCTGGTTTTCCACGTGTACTTTAACAAAAACTGCGGGCATCGCACCTAAGCGGGTATCATTACATGCGACCGACAAACGGCTGCGCGGTTGTGTGCACAGCAGCCATGCACACAACTCTGTTTCGCGAGATGATAGTGCCTGTGGGTTCTTGGCACGCAGGTGTAAACACAGGAGACCAACGGGAAAATATCCAGTTTGTTTCCGGAGGGCCCCCTGCGTGTTGTTTCCGCGGCTTAGCTTTAGCTGGGCTCGAATCTCCCGTGCTCACGGTGACAACGACAAACACTGGTGCAATGAAGCAATTCACCAATGCAGAGCTCTTTCTTCATTTTTTATGTTTATTGATTCATTTCGTTTCTTAAACAATATAGGTATAAAAGGAAAGGCGCCCTCCTTTAACGGAGTAACGGAAAAGTAAGCTGCGATTAATGCACGTAGGCAAGCCTGACACAAATACGGGTGGCTCTAGGTCTCTAACGGAAAATGAAAGAATTTTGCGAGGGCCATCCTGCTCCCTATTACTGCGCAGTCTAACTGTTCTTTCCATACTATTGCTCGATTCTCTTCTTCTAGTTACAGCAAGGATCTTCCTACTGCTTTCTACAGCAAACATCTTCCAATATTTAAAGCGTAAATGAAACTGTTGATCTTGCTCTGCTCGAGACCTAAATTCTTGGTGCGAGTGACGGAAACACTGCAAAAGAACGATTTTCCTGGACATGGAAAAGACCATTACCCTTAATATTTTCATAACAATACCTTACATATCTCAATATTGAAATTTTTTCAAACGAATGTTGGTCATAAATGAGTGCATGAATTTTTCTACAGCTTCTCCTGTCGAGCGAAAAAAGTAAATTTAAACATGAGATCATAACAAAGGTCCTTGAAAATGCATGGCGCACCCTATTACTCAAATGCACGGCAACCCGCAAAGAATGATAAGAAGGTGAACTAGAGCACGACACAACATTCTCTCCACCGCCCATTCGTCTCCTCAACCCTATCTCGTTTAGGTAAATCGAATCACTAGTATGCACAAGTGCGTTGAGCGCAAAGGATGAAGGAACATACGTGGCTCGTAAAGCGCTTGAATAGTAAAGTTCCTGGGATAATTATGAGATGCAAACGGATGGGGTTAGCTAATGTAACTCGGAGCAAAACTTTCGAGCAAAACTGCTTCCAAGAACAGTTTCACAGAAACACGGCAGCTCGCCTGACCACTCTAAATAGGAGTGCGAAGTCTACTGGAGAAATTTTAAAACAAAATTACGTATTGATCTCAGCCGGTGCCATAATTTCTGTGCGATGTTGTCAGAAAGCAGACCAAGTAGCCTACGCTCTATTTCGACGCAGAAGAAGGGAGAAAATCAACCGGAAAATATTACTATTTCATGCAGGCTAAAAGAAAGAAACTTATAAAAAGATGCTTACTGAGATGCAAGACAGGTGGATAAACCTTTTCGTACCTGCAGAACACATCATGTATAAGACGTTATTTGAGAAACACAGTCTATTGGAAACACAGGCAAAGGATCTGTTATTCTCTGCGTGAAGAATAATCTGTCGCGTATTGCGTAGCAACAGTGAAACGTACAATAATTATGGGGTTGAGTGATTGCTTTTCGCTTCTGCACTATTATAATTCCCATTAACTCATGCAGTCTATCTATGCCGTTAAGAAGGATATACATTTATTGCCTGCATAATTTTCGCGGTTTATCATCGGAAAGCAGGATTACGCGCACAGCAATTACGAATGCAGTGCACTCGTGCGTGGTAATTGTCTTCCGCCGCCTGCTCTTCGGCAAGCCATTGAATCATTCTGATGAGACACTGCGTTGCCCGCGTGAGCCTGGCATTTCCAGTCCACGAAGCCGATATTGCCGTAGTTAGTATGCATTAGGTTACGGCCGCCACCTCCTTCGCATTGCTGTTTGGGTTTTTTGTCTTAGTTATACGTGCTGTACAAAGGGACAAATGAGCATTAACTAAGCAGTGTTAAATTGAGTAGCACGATAAAACGAAGAAGGGGCAAGAGAGGGCCACCATTAGTCGTTCTTCATCCCGACAGGTGGCCTGCTTTAGTGATGTCATATATCAAGCAACACTCATGGGAACAATAGAAACAAGCGCGCGCTTCGCGACTGATGTATGAGATGTTTTTTTCTTGTTTTGATGTCGCAACTTTTCAGTCACACTCCAGTAAATATATCGGGGACCAGGTCTGTTCTTGAGCGCTTCCTCTGCGCGATAAAATGGCGGCAAGACGCATCTATCACTAGCAACTTTCTTCATATTTTACCAGTCAAGGATGAACCCATGCCGTGCGTTTTGAATAAATGGTTAACTAACCAAAAGGGGACAAGGCCGAGTGGCGAATATTTTCAGACGCTATTTCAGCACGGGCTTCAAAGTCCCCCCTAGTGCTCATTCTACGAATGCATTCTGACGTAATGTCCCCGCACTCTTCAGGTGGGGGAGGGCGGGGGCGTTTTTAATAGACGAAGAGACTGTGGAAAGCGGACTACCTTACTTGGCTTTCATGGTATCATAGCCAGTATTTATTTATTTATTTATTTATTTATTTATTTATTTATTTATTTAGAAACAACCTAAGGGCTTAAGAATGGTTGCTCAGGAATTGGTCAGAATGGCGCCTTAGAAACGATTAGCACGAGCCAAGTTATAAAAAATCCTCCTCTTTGATGTATCTTATTCACATTCTTTCTTTAACTGGCTTTCTTTCGTATTCACAGTTTTAAGTTCTTCGTTTTTGTGTTTCTGTCGGACTGTAGCTACAACTTTTTACCGGCTTCAATTACTCGTTATGTCCGGAAAATAACAGCAAAGCTGAGTCTACACGATGAGTTTGTTGGACAGTGCTACATTTGTATACATCATTTCCTAACAGGTCACTGAAAACAAAATTTAAGTATGCCTGTGTCAGTAACTTTCTCCATAAAAATTAAAGATACACTGCTTTCTCTGAAAATTTAGCTATCGCAAGCTAAATAAGGCAAACAAATAGAAAAATGAAATGCAGGCGTCGCCATCATTGCCTCCATTCACCAGTAATCTGCGGTTCCTCGACTCAGTTTTTCGCGCGTATCCCAGAGGCCGGACTGCCCCGCCATTCACCTGAAATCTGTGATCATGAAGCCTTTTTTGGTGCAGGCGTCACAGGTTTGAATCGCTCTGCAGAAAAATGAGTTTTAATTTTTCACCAACAATTGCGTTGTTCCCAGCAGGGCAAACGCAAGCATGCGTGTAAAGAGCCATCTGATCAATTGTTAATCAGAACAGAAGGTGATTAGAGATTATCTGAGCATTTCTTTAATTGTGAGAGCAGTCATTTTGCTTACCGTAAAGTGTTTGGAATACCGTTAATAGTATGTAGAGTAAATTCACCTATCTTCGTTTGATTGTAGCTTACCTTTCGTTTATTCGCACTATTCATGAAAATACCATCACTTGTTAGTTTCCGGCAATTGGCTATTCTAACGCCAACTGCAAAGCGTTCAGAGGACAAGAATTAGGTACATTTACAACTACCGACGTTAGACTTCTAGGCAAAATTTTGGCGCAAAGCTGGTCATCAAAGACGGAAAAGCGCGAAATATTATTGCGTGTAATTCAATTTTTTGCTTATAAAAGATATAATAAAAAAATTAATTCGCTGTATTTTCAAATACCGCGGAATTGGCGACAAAGCATAGCAGGTATTTTGCGGATGTTACACAGGGAAGGATGTCGTCCTAAGGATTGCTGTTCAATGTTCACGTACCCGGAAAGCATGTCCTAGAGCCCCTTGTTGAGAAGATTAGTAAGGCCATTTGTCTGCTAATGGAACACTCTGCTCTTTCAATCGACGATTGGTTGCACTGTAGCCATACCCAACAATTCAGGACAAGAACATTTATTAGCAGGAAAACATTGATGAGCGGAATTATTTTATATAACGTAAGATTTCACTACAGCAATTAATTTATACTCAGATCACCCAACGGCAATCTTCAACTTATTTTCTATTTACGTTTTTGCTATCGTCAAAATCGTTTCTCATTCGTATTCTATGGCAGTCTTAACTGTTCAATACGAACGATGAAAACACTTTAAAAGCAAGGTTACGCTCAATACCGTAAGAATGAACCGCTACCTTCAATATTGTCAAACCAGTATCTTAGAAATTCCCAATATTCAAAGTTTTCATCAGAGAATGTTCGGCATAATCCCTTTCGTCGTATGCGCAGTGAATGCCGATCTTCTGTCAGTGATGAGACTGCCTGGTGCGCACTGATATAGCACAATACTGGGAACGAAGAAACTCACCACGCTCAATGCAATGGCGGTGGCCAGGGCTGCAGTTTCGGCCTAAAGCCTGAGGTAGTGTGCTGGTACAGTTATAAATTGTTTGCTAGAAGCAGACGTGTAGAGCTGGCCCGAAAGGCCCATTCTAATCGCTTGGAAGGGTCTCATCGGTGGCTGTATTAGTTTCAGTAGACTGGGCTGTTTTTTCTTTGCAGTCTTTCGCCACCCGCAGTCCAGGCAGCTTCTGACATTGTGAACAGCGTCCTCCGTTAAGTGCGTATTCGGGCTACGGTCCAAGTGACACCAAAATGTCCAGAGCAGGCAATCTTGTGCGAAGTTAGGAAGAATCTTGAAGCAGGACTTTGTGGAACGGTGACAATGTTTGCTTTCACATATCGCGCAAAGAAATTTTGTTTACAACCTGTTATTGCACAGCCAGAACGACTTATGTACCCGCTTCAAGGTTAGTCATGGCACCTTTAGAATAAATAATCCATACAAAATTTTTTGTAGTTCATCTGATTTCAGATGCAGCAGACTTTCATACTGTTTCCTTGATGACGCCAGGCACAGCAACGCCATTTCATGAATTCGCAAAGTGGGTACGCCAATCTTACTGGCTTTAAAGCGCATCGTTTTCACCTCAGATATCTCGAACTGCAAAGCCGATCGCAAATTTTTCGAAAATAGGTTTTGCCTTCTCTTCTTACAGCCACGAATGCCGCGATGCGATCTTCGCTCTCGAAGTTTTATTAAAAATTAGAAAGTATATTGTTTAGTTATACGTAATTTTTTCGTCACTTTATTCCACTCTATCGGCAGGTAATCACCGCCTAGCTGACCGTATAATCAAACTTAGACAGACCGCTGCGACTTATTCTCTATGTCTGATAAAAGCATAATCTTTATTGATTAATCTGAACCTCGGCAGCTGCGTTTTTATGGAGGAAAAACGCTAAGGCGCCCGTGTGCTGTGCGATGTCAGTGCACGTTAAAGATCCCCAGGTGGTCGAAATTATTCCGGAGCCCTCCACTACGGCATCTCTTCCTTCCTTTCTGCTTTCACTCCCTCCTTTATCCCTTCCCTTACGGCGCGGTTCAGGTGTCCAGTGATATATGAGACAGAGACTGTGCCACTTCCTTTCCCCCCCAAAAAACAATTATTAATATTATTATTACTATTATTATTACTATTATTATTATTATTATTATTATTATTATTATTATTATTATTATTATTATTATTATTATTATTATTATTATTATTATTATTATTATTATTATTATTATTATTATTGATTAATCTGAAACACCGGGTTCATTTTTTATACACAGAGGGGTGTCAAATACTTCAAGTAGAAACTCATACACTTCTCGCTCACAGCCAATGAATATATATTATACCCCTGCCAGATTGTTATTACGTGGTGTTATGGGACCAGCTGCCATCAACACCTGACTGTTTCGACAAGACATCATATTTTAGCGGAATACAGTGCCTGAAAGACGCTGCTAACATGTTACACATGAAAGTAGTACTCAAATTGCCACAGCATTTGTCCCAATGACGACTCTGACCTGAATCTGAATTTCTTACTTTTTTTCGTTAGCCAGCACGCGGTCATGCCACAATCAAAAATTAGAAACATTACCCAAAGTTGACTCTTTTTTAAGAGCGTTAGCTCTTACTCATCGCGTTTCGAGATTTCACTATGTCTGCTACAATACTGATATCACAGCGCCATCTGTGGCAGCAACTAGAAAACAGCACATCTCTCATTGAGACTTGTAGCGCCGTCTACAATAGCATTGTAGAAACAACCACCTGTCGCGGGCTAAGGATGATGTCATGGTCCAATATGGTGGATAGAGGGGAAACTATGTGACTATGACGTCAGGGGACGAAATGGCGACATAGTTTTCGCAAAAAAAAATTGGTTGTGCCCTCCCATCCCATTCCTCCCTCACCTCCCCCCCCCCCCCCCCCCCAAAGTTATCCAATACGGGTTTCAAGAGAAGTTTATTGCAGACAGATCTGATAAGGGACAGCCGTCCCTCGCTCGTACAAAAGACACAGTACGGTGACTAATGTCGCCCGACACTCGCACACATACACAAGGAGCAAAAGTGGCCAAAGAACAGAGTTCAAAGAGGTCCATAAGCGCGGGGGAAGCACGCGCGGGGGAAGCACGCGCGAGAGAACCGCACACAAACACCGCGCACAAGCATTGCGCACATCAATTGCGCGCACCACTCAGTACGCCAGGAGCCTCACCGTTACACGGCCACCGCTTGCGACTATGAAGCGGGTGCTCCAACGTCGCAGTAACTCCGTCCTGCAGCATTACACTGTCTAAGCACGCTTGCTCAAACAGGCGACCTCGGACACGCTGCAGCATCGGAAACATGGCCCGTTGGGTTCGGCCCTGGAAGCAAAAGCACCAACACATAACAGCCGCACAAATGTGTCTCGCGGCCTGGTACGCGAGTCATGCGACAGACAAAACATACGCGACAGCATTCGCCAAAAAGTGCGCGTCACACCGCACTCGAATAGCGCGTGCTCAAAGGTTCCCTTTTCGTCGCACTGAGGACAACGCGAAGAAGAAGCGATGCTCCACGCCGCGATGCGGACTCTCGTTGGCAAAGCCTCGCAGCCAGCAGATGTCACGGACGTCTGGTGGAAGAGAGAGGGACTTCAAGTCTCGCCACTGCACCCGCCTGCTCCGCTCTAGCTGCTCTGCGGTAGCCCCGTGTACTGCCAAGGAGCTCGCAAACTCGGGAGGCCTGCGTCTGGGAAACGTCGACCTCGGGCAGGGTAGCGACGAGATTCTCGGCCGTCCGAAAAACATACAGATAGAACCTCGGCTGCTGTTCGGCTGAAGGACCTATTACATCACTAAAAAAGAGGCGCCGCGGCCTCCCGAGCAGATAGGCGAGAAGCCCTCTCCCCGGGTAGTCGGTGGCGTTGACCAGGTTGCGGACACCTCGGACAGCGAGGACGTTGTACATTGTGCGCAAATCAGGGAGGCTGAACCCGCCCATGGGCGTGGGAAGACGGAGGAGAGCGCGGGCGGCGGTCTCCGTCTTTCCCGCCTAGAAAAAAGCGCCACAAAGTGCCGCCAAACGACGCGTGATGTTCGCGGCGGACGAGCGACGCGAGCGACGTAGTACAGCGACGCGCACACTGATGATCGTGTAAACGAATGCGCGCTCGGACAGCGGCCGGCGAAAACGGGCTGCTACTGTCAGGCGTTGCTCTGTTGTTGCTCCTAACTGCGTCCACGTCTAACGAGCTACCTCCCCTGAGGAGAACACTACGCTTAACACTTTCACTGACGAGACCCACTCCACATCACCCACCAGGTCGTTGTCTAACATCAGCACTCATCCCCTGCACGCTTTACAGTCGTGCACACCACAACGCGTTTACTTTGTTCCCTTCTAACTCGCTTGAACCGACCCTTCGTGGTGTTCGCGTTGCGTACCCGCCTGGCACACAGAGGGCCCCGACTTCGAACCACAATGCCGGCGAATTTTCTTTTTCCAATTGTCAGCTCCGTGCGGACACGCCCTGCCGACAAGCTCTGCTGACATGTCCGGTACACGCCACTCATTTGACAAGAAATATTTCTGCAATAATTTTAAACTCACGTTCAGCTGTGATCGAGGTTAAGCTGGTCGGACCTGCTCGCGCCGCAGATGAAAACTGATGGAGATGATCGATGTGCAGTGTGCAGCATTAGAGTGGGGGGGAGTTTCACAGGAGGCGTGACAGGCTGCGGCTATAGCATAGTGCTCCCATGCAGTGGCCAGCGAAACTGATCTGTTCGCGCTTCCGCGGGTAAGCAACCCGGTGACGGCAATATTTATTTTGATTCTGCTTAGGCTTTTGGTGTCCTATTTTTCGCCGAGCCCGCTTTAGAGGTTCAGCTTCACAAAGACTTGGAGAGCCAGTCAGACCTTGTGAAGTTGTGCTTTCGCACGAAAATGTAATTGCCAGATCTGTAAAAGCAGATAGGCGCACACGCATGTGCGACATGCACGGCTGCTCAAATGCAGGTTGTGCTCGCCATGGTATCGTTGATGCAGCCCGCTGAATTGCTTGAAGCACCCACACAAGGAAGTGTATATTTTTTCGATAGCTAAGGCAGCTGACCCTGCAAATCTTTGAATAGTGACACCGAATTGTCCCGGCGCTGATCCGGCTGCTTTGCTCCTTTCTGCGGGGCTGGCTTCCCCGTCAGCGATGATTGGCACACACATCTAAGTGCCTGTGAAAAGAGATATGCTTAGATACGTGTGCAATGTGCACTGTCACCGAAATGCGCATTATTTTGCATGATAGGCGCGAACTATGCGCAAAAACATTTAGGAAGCTATTCACTTCGAAATCAATCAATGATACTGTCGCTTGACGACATTAGGCTGCGGAAATACTGAACGTTTTGTCTTCTGCAATTATCAAACTCTCAGGAAGTAAAAGCTGCAGGCAGGTCGACACCGCCTATAACGCTGTGTGGGTGTTAGTCGGCAAAGGATTCTTGAGGTGTGAACTGGATCTCGCGGCCTTTGTGTGATATTCTGATTATGCTGAGAAACGGCATGTCCACGGCATGGTTCGATGCAGCCGTCGTGATTTTCTAGCATGTCCTAGATTGCGAATAGTGCTTTTGCTTCTGAGCGATAACCTGCTTGCCGCTTATGTAAGCATACTTTAATCCCTTCGGAGGTACAGTCTTGATCAAAAGTCTGAAGGACAAAGGCATTTCACTTCAGCCGCATAACAGAGCCATTACGGCAATATTACAACACCGAATTACCTTGAGAAGCTAGCCGAAGGTTTCTTGTTGCGGTAGAGCAGCTTCCTGCCTGACTTTTGTTTTGAATGATCCGCTACGCGGAGCATTCTAGGAACATTAACTTCGCTGGAGCTGTACGCTGTGGCCTCAGTACGTTTGACCAAGATTGTACATGCCTTATATTTGCACGCTACTGTGCGCAGAGGACTCCGGCTCTGCGCTCGTGCCTGTGGGGTTTTAGGCCACTCCGTGCCAGTACCGGTGTACAGTCTGTCAAAAATATACAACCCAAGAGGTTTGCCTCTAAGCCGTGCAGCGGTACTCTTTAGCACATGTCACAGGCCTAAAACTGGAAGGGTTCAGGGCAGAAATTCCGCCCTCCTTCATGAGATTAGGGTCCCTGAGTATGCAAGAGTAGCCGCACTGCACGGCTCAGAAGCAGACCCCTTGGACTGTATACCTTTTACAAAGACTGTACGTTCGACAGCACCTGTGACACCGTTGTCGTCAATATGTGTTTCCTAAGAGGGCAGAGACGGGCAAATCTCTCGCAAACTTAAGCCATCGTCGTTTTTGTGACATCATTCAAACGGTCCCTTAAGTACCGATTTGACTAACAGGTTACGTGGTTTTCCATCTGGCCTTACGGATATGTGGCTAGAGATGGCTGGCCATTCGTCAATGAATTTTCACCCCGAGCAATTCAAACGCGAAATTAGTCGATGCGAAGGCGATGGTTATTTTTAGGAAATAATGAAGGGCCGTAGCCAAGGGTGTCTTTTATGAGTTTGCCTCGGTAAGTGATTTCAAACGCATGCCCATTATTTTCCCGTGTAAGAGAACGCAACTTCTGTTATCGCGCATGATTTTTATTCCTTTTGCAATTTCCTTTTTTATATATGATAAATCTAAGAAGCAGAAAAGTAGTGCATGTCATAACCTCTGGTGTTCACTACCGTATGTCCTCCCTGATATGAAATCCTGGGACAATGAACAATAGTATACCTTTTTTGATTCCCACGGGGCGTGAAGGCGTGGATATATGAAGAATTTCGCGCTTTGCTCAACCACGGAGGTTTTGCTTTGTCACAACCACGAAAAGATGATGAAAACTGCCATCTCATGCCGCCTTAGCCGGCAGAATAGAAGACGACCTCTGCCTCTGCCCTGGATTTCTGGGTGCCTCGCGGGTGGTTCGCAATTACCCTGGGGATGGCAAGAAGACTATTACTGTTTCCGGGCTCCGGTCGATCATCAAACGGAGTGGGTGCGCAGCAGGAACTCGCTACGAGATCTTTCGTGCGCTCCCGGGAGAGACAAAATCTAGAAAACGCTCTGCAAATTTTATGCTCACAGCGGCGAATTGCCCAACCGCACGTGTGCTACCTTCTAAGTGCATCCAAACAGCAGATGAGTAGCCGAAACAAACAATACTCGAATGCTGTTTGTTTACTCTCGCAGTCTCTTCAAGTAGTAACAAAGTTCGCTCACTGCATTACTGTCCGTGAGCACTTTCCTGGAAGTTTCGTGAGTACGATGAGAGGCAGATATAGGTGATAGGAAGAAAAGTATAAAATCACGAAGTGCGATTTAATTTTCCACTGGCGTCTAGAGAGCTCTGCATATTGGCAGAGAGTTGGAATCTTGCCATTAATCGAGCAGACATGCTCCACTTGCAAAAGAACACGATTTTACGCAGCGCATCTCTGCATGCAAAACGTGCCTGGAACAAGCGGAGTAGGAAGCGACTGGTTTGGGTTTTTTCGACAGATTATTGCTACTCACAGTGAGCGCATGACACAGGAGACGCTAGTGTGGCTTCGAGCGTTGTTTATATGAATAATTCCTCTCTTCACAGGATGCACATCATCTGAGCTCTGCTCGGCTCTTAAAAAGAGGTGGGATACTATTTCGCGGAGAAAAACTAAAGTACTTGCGATTCTTCTATGTTCTCCGGGCGGTGCGTTTACAGGTATTTATCTCTTACCGTTGGTTGGACGACCACTCATCTTCCTTATTTCCTCACAATTGCGTGTTTATGTACCCTTTGTGACAGAGAGCACAGTAGTCGTGCCTTTACTGGCATCCTCTCGTAGACAGTTGCCGAGAAGAGCGAGCCTTGCCTCTTCACCAATATAGAGTTCCTAAGGTGTACTTTGCGTAATGTTTGACTACCTGATGGATATAGCTTATTACAACGCGCGCATATTTTAAAGGCCGCTGAACACTCCGCGGAGTAAATTTTCCATGCCGTTGCCGTAGAAATGGTGGTCCTACATGAACCTGTAGGCTGTGGATAAGAAATGCCTTGATTTATAGGTTATTTGTCGCTATTTGTGCAGTTCGTCGCATGCCCTTGAACTATGTATATTACTTCTGGAATTTACCACAATTCAGCAGTTTACTACTCAGATATTTAGCCGCTATTATTAACTACAAGAGCCTTATCAACCCGGAAATGTTTTCCTGAATCAATCCCTGCAATCGTCAAATGAAATAGTTGGCGCCCAAGGCGTGCTTTCTACTCTCCTGCCTGCTTACTACAGCTAAGTTGCTGGCAGATCAAAGGACTTCAGCCCTCGAGGAAGGCGCTTTAAGAAAACCTGCAGGCATCTTAACTTCAAACCCTCATTCATGGCTTGTGAATGATGAACCGTCGCATCGCAAAAGAGGCGTATGTCTATTTCAGTGCACGCACTGGAGAAGCCACAAGCTTTTCACCTGCGTGGAGACGTATCTGCTGTGTTCAGATTTTATTAATCGCGAAGTTCCAGACTTCAATGATTGCAGCTGTTCCCCGTTGCCCCTGCCTTTATCTCCTTCCTCCGCTCCATCACACACTGCGTGCAGGCGCCAGGAATGGCCGCGCTCAACAGCTGCCCATCTGCTATCAGCGTCCAGAGAGCCAATAACCTTTAGATCAATACTAGGTCCACTCTATTGCGCACCAGAATCTGACTTCTCTTGTCGCATGCCTTGCGGCGTGTTGCCGCATTCCGCAGCTCGAAGTTTCAATGCTAGTCGGGTTACTAAAGACACGATTCCTTGTAGCCATTGTAAAAGTAAAAAGAATTAATGTGGCCGCGATTGTGCGGGCTCTTTTTTTACTCTCTTGTCAAACACGCATTTGGAGAAATATACACTAATATACAAGGTGTTGCATGGAACACTGCTTACAGTATTTCAAAGCAGGTTTTTCCAAAATAAAGAAATGTTTCTTCGTTATAATATTATGAGGTCCAGAAGGGTGAAGTGTCGAGATAGTTTACACTATGCACCTTCAATTAGACCACTATAGACGAAGGAAAGACACAGGCATAAACTAAGAACTGAAATTTTATCTTGGATTAAAAAATATATACGGTTTACATAAAGCGGTAGAGCCGTTGCCATGCTGTGCGATCGCCGAAAGACAGTGTAGTCACGTCAAAAAGGATAAATTAAATGTGGAAGAAGGCGGGAACAAACAAAAGCGATAAAAGACGATGGTGTAAAAGGCAGGAAAAAAGAAACAAAGTAATTGGAGGGTGAACCGTAGCAGAAAGGTGGGTAAAAGCGTTAAATCAAAGGACGAAGGTGGAACAAACATGACAAAAAAGTGGTTGAAAGGCATTAAAAACGGCAGGAGAAAGGTCACGTGAACAAAGTAACTTTTAGTGCCCCTCAGAAAATTCAGCCTCTCTTCGGACAAACACAGGGAAGGTGTGCTTGTGTGCTTACCTATTTCCATCTGCGTAGTGTATATCAAGTACTGCAGTAATTTCTTTGCAGAACATATGTTGTGCTCTGCCTATAATGGTGCAGCGATTGAAGTTGGGAGTACAGTTATTAGGGTACTTGAGTAGTGCTATTGGAAAAGTCTCTTGAAGAAGAAGGCTTACCCCCAGATTGGAAAAATGAGAACGTTATTCCAGTTCACAAAAGCGGTGACAAAACGAAGAAATTTAACTACAGGCCTGTTTCATCAGCGTTTCATGAAAAACATTAGGGCATGTAATTTACAGTCACCCAATAATTCACTTTCAGAGTAATAACTTCGTTTGGCCAACGCAGCATGGCTTGAGGGCTGGGTTTTCTTCAGATACGCAATTAATTGGGTTTACTCACAATATTGCAACCTCAATTAACTTAGGTAAGCAGACCAACTGCACATTTTTAGACTTCCGAAAGGCACTTGATTCCGTTCCACGTACAGTTTTTTGCAGAAAATTGCCTCTCCTTAATCAAACGGCTGAAATATTGGCATGGCTTCAAGCACACCTGGCCGAAAGAAAGCAATGCATGCTTCTTGATGGTTAGAGCTCGTCAAGCGTATCTGTCTCGTCTAGAGACCCCCAGGGGTTCATTCTGTGCCCTCTGCTTTTCTTGATTTATATAAATGAACTTGCTGACCACACTACCAGCCATGTAAGATTGTATGCTGATGATTTCTGTATTTACCGCGAGGTCACTACCGCGACGGAATGTCAAGATTTACTGAATGACTTGAGCTCTGTTGAACTCTGTTTCGTTTTAATTTTAGTGCAGCTCCTCGAATATTTCTGCTGATTTACCTAAATGTAATCTTTTGAAGTTCACAACTAAAACACAGTCAATTCTTACCAATTATGTGATAAATGTAACTTGCCTATCAATCGCAACAGAATATATACAAAAATTTAGGGGTTGTTTTTTCTGCAAACATGTTTTGGAATGATCAGGTACATTACATAACGTTGAAGGCTAGCCGAGTATTAAAATTCGCCAGCCAAAAGTTTCAGCAGGCACCGGTAAATCTAAAGGACACTATATCTGTCGAATGTACGTCCAATCTCCAAATTCCCGTGCAGTGCTTGAGATCCGTCTTCTAAAGCAAGCAGAGCAAAGCTCCAACGCATACAGGGAAGTGCTGCTCGCTTTGTGTCAGAAGGGTACGACTTTTTAAAGGGATGTTTACATATTTCTAAACACATGGGGTGGCCGCTGCTCGAAACAAGAAGGAAATTCTTGCACCTATCGCTATTTTTATTTTAACTCCAGAGCAGACGCCTTCAAAGATATCAAAAGAAACTAACATATGTATTATGCGCGTACAGACTTTTCTCGAAAACTGCGCGAAATTGCTTGCAAGTTTAACATACTGTTAAAGACGTGACGGCGACGATTCCGGCAGCCGGGACAAAAATGAGTAAGTAGAAGCGCATGTCCGTTTTTCGTGGGCTAGCGTCTTCCAGCTAGTAGCTGCCTGTCTCTGTGTGCCTGAGTCGCTTATTGTAACGTTTCGGACGTTACAGTTTGCTGGAGGTTGCGGATTTTACTTCCAAGCATCCTCAACGGCACTGCCACAACCCCTCGAGCCTCGCCACATCCGCCGCCTAGCCGGACTTCCGCCACTGCCCGTCGCTATGCAGCACGTGAATGAGCCTCGCACACCGGTTCGCGGCCCTTTAAGCCCCTCTGCCGAACGACCTCACTGGACTCCCAGTGGACCTTCCTAACCATACCGGGAACCGCGGCCTTTCGCTGGCGCAGCGGGCGAGGATGTCGATGACTGGCTTACCCACTGCCAATGGGTGATCCGTTACTGCCGGTGAGGCTCTACCGCGCCATTCGCAAACGTGGTATTCTTCTGACGAACACCACCCTTCAATCATCAAGATACGCTCACCACGAGGAAGCGCTTTGTCAGCGATTTTAAACAGAGCTTCGGCAACTGCGTAACACGAAAGAATCGCCAAATGCAAACTCTAGCTCATAGGATACAACTACCCTGCGAAACACGCACCACATACACTGAGGAAGTCTTCAGACTGTGCAAGACCATAAACTCTAGCATGTCTGTGGAAGAAAAGTTCGATCATCTCCTGTACGGCATCGTGGATGACGTTTACAATTTCCTCATCCGCAATGACTACGTGGCGACTGTCTGCGACCTCATACGTCACATCCGCACGTTTGAAGCCCCGAAGACACGCCGCAGATAGCCAAAGTTTCGGCGACTGGTTAATGTGCGAACCGTAGCCAGCGTTAACGATATCCGTTGTTGTGACCTTGTCTCGACTATCCGACAGATCTTCCGAGAACTTCAACTACTGAATCCCCACACCTGGCCTCCAGCACCCGTGTCCTTTGACCGCTGTCTTTCGCCAAGGGCCGCCTCCACACTACCTTCATTGCTTCCCTCCGTTAATGAAGCTCACGTCGCCGCTTTGAACGACCTCCCAGGATCGCGTTTTGATGGCCCTCTTTCGTAGCTGTGATCCGATCTCTTCTGCGATAATCGGCCGCGAGCTCTTTGCTTTTCCGGACGACCAACTCTGCTGGCTGATCAGCACGAGAATGCATCCGTTTATTCTACACCTCGTGACATTTCCGTCCCTTTACAGGAACAAATTTTCATCCGCCCCGCTCCCGTTTGTTATCGGTGTGGAATCCCGGGACATAGTTCCCGATAACGCCGCAGTCGCCCACCTTCACGGTACGAACGACCCATGGATCCTGCCACACCGAGTGATCGCCCCTTCGATCTCCCTTGGCTGTAGTAGCCTTCTTCGTGCAGGCATTTTCAGTCTGATGTCATCCAACACCACTCCCCGGCCTCCGACTGAACTCCTACGCCACCGGCAGTCTATCGTGCGCGCCAATCTCAGTCACCATGGCGCCGCTCCGTAGCGCCACAGCCACAAAACTAGTCCGTACGGCCGATGTACGTGAGGTCACTGGACATTACTCACACCTAGCCACCGCGGTGGCTGAGTGGTTATGGCGCTCGGCTGCCGGCCCGAAAGACGCGGGTTCGATCCTGGCCGTGGCGGTCGAATTTCGATGGAGGCGAAATAATAGAGGCCCGTGTGCTGTGCGATGTCAGTGCACGTAAAAGAACCCCGGGTTGTCAAAATTTCCGGAGTCGTTCACTACGGCGTGCCACATAGTTTGAGTCGCTTAGGATGTTAAACTCCCATAAACCAAACTACTCACTGCTCCAAGATGTCCCTCCTTCTGTTGTTATGGTTAAAAACAAGATTCGTGTGCTTGTAGACAGTGTTTCAACTATGGCGCCAGTGGACAGAGGTGCAACTATTTACATGATGATTTTATCTATTCATTATAGGCTTTACTGTTACGTGATATTTACTTAACATAAATAAATAAATATGCTTTTATATAATGATCTCTTAAAAACAGCGATCCTGGCAGTACACTCATTAAAAAACGTATTCTTTAAGAAAATATGAGAAAAAATGGTAGGTGCAGAACAAGATATTTTGGGGGGAACATCACGCAGTGAGGATGCTGCCACAACATAGGAATATTCGTTGTTAAACACCAATGGAAGACGGGTGTGAGGTGCACGAAAGATCCTCGGAGGATTTGTGAACGCGGTGCGTCGACAGCGGTGCGTAGGACAGCGAAGCGCTGCGAGTGCCAGCCAGCGTTGCGCGTGTGCACCTCTGAAGGGTGTGTTAGGCGACGGCGACAAACAGCGTCGCGAGCACGAGGAGTGGAGAGCTGACATGTCAGAAAACCGAAGTGTGAAGAGAGGCAGCACAGCGGAGGTCGGGTCATTCAAGCGAGGAGATAGCAACTGTCGGACGTTGGGTCCGTGCGGCCGTGACCTCTTTTGAATCACCGACGAAAGCCTACTGCGTTCATTGCAAGCGTGGAGGTGGCAGCCGATGGACTGTGAGTCCGTGCTGCCGAAAGGCACTCTTGGATAGCCTGCTTTAAGCCCTCGGCGTTTTGTGTCGCCGTCGACGAGACCTGGCTACGAGTTTCCTGCCGCTGCCAAATTCTTCGGGCTGTTGACTGGAGACTACCGGGGTCTTCGTGCAGTATTCTCCGCTCCTAATACCACCTGGCTCCCTTTCGCCGCTTCTGTCGACGCAATGGCAGCGACGCATCGCACTACATCCAACCAGTTCCGCCCTGTCTACAAGGCATCCCCGCTTCACTCGCGACGCTGAGTAGCTGGTGAACTCTTTCCTTTTATTCTGTATTGTTGTATGCGTGTTGAGTGTGTTCTTGTTTTCTTGTCCGTTTCTTATTGGCCCCTTTTCCTTTAAATTATAAATACTGCTTCGTGTTGTTTTCTTTTTTTTTTTTTATTCGAGAAGTGTGCCATGAGGCATAAGTTGAAAAAGGAAAGGGGGGAAGGAATGCACGGGATTGAAAGTTAAAAGAAGGAGTGAAGAACCGTTGCGCTGAGGTAGTCGCAGAGGTTGTTAATGAAACGGTTGTCCATTGTCCACTTCACGAAGTCACTTTCGCGGTTCCACCGCAGGCCCACCTCCCTGAGGAGCCGTTTTCTGATAGCAGCCGTCGCTGGGCACGTCCACAACAAGTGCCGCACATCACATATGTCCGGTGCAGCGCCACAGTGAGGGCACCTGTCAGGTAGTGGCAGATCTTTGGCACGCCACCGATGACGGACAGATGGTGTCAGAGCCGCCCCTGCCCGAATCCGGCGCACGGATACCTCCTCCTGCCGAGTAAGACTACGGGGGAGAGGGTGCGAACACGGAGGAATTAGAGCGCGTGTTCGCTGGCGCAGAACTTCAGAATCGGAAACGTGGGACAGGAACGGATCTGGGGGAAGAGGGGAAGGTGGCGGATCGTCTAATGTATGAAGATGAGTCATAGCATCCGCTTGAATGTTATGTGGATCCTGGGCATGGCCGCGAATCCAGTGTATGCGCACAGGACATGGATACTTTGCGCAGAGCACATGAATAGATTGTGAAATCTGGAACGTTCGTCGAACAGCCTTCAGCTGTTTAAGGGCGGCGCGGGAGTCGGTGTAAATGTGAACTATATTGAATGTTGGAACGAGCGGAAGGGAAGCAATGGCATTGTAAATGGCTTGAAGTTCCAATGCCAGGGGAGTGCACGTATCCGCAGTATACGTCGCGCGAGAGTTGAGATGCGGATGAGATGGACTATACACAGCAGTAACTCCCCTCTCTGCAGAATGAGATGCATCCGTGTATAATATGCACCCTTCAGGCAGATACGCTGCTGATACCGACGGGGAAACAGTGGGGCGATTGTCAGTGAGCTGGCAATAGGACCACGGTGGAAGTGTCTTTAAACGATGAAGTTTGAGAGACTGTTTTCGAGCTCTATTTGCCACCCGTTGGTCGATGATTTCACTGAGTGTATTAAGTTGGGCGAACTCCTGTAGCACAGGTATGGGTGTTAAACGAGGCAGATACGTTATGACGCGCATAGCCTCACGATTGATAGCTTCAAGGGAGTCCCACTGTCGGCGGGTGAGACGTTGAAATTGAGCCTGATATACTATCCGTGGCTGAAGAATAGAGCGCACAAGCTGGCGGGCCGTATGAGCACGTGCGCCACCAGAGCGCATAGCTATGCGACGAATCAGACCTAGAGTAGCGTGAGCCGATTTACGGGTGGCTGTCAGCCACGGGGTGCCAGTCCCAGATGTATGGAGGAGAAGACCAAGAATACGAACAGTTTCTACCTGAGGAATCAGAGAATTATGTACCGTAAAATTTAAAGGGGGAGCTTTCCGTAAGGCGGCTTTATTTCCAATTCGAATGAAACATGATTTAGTAGGAGAGAGTGTTAGACCCAAAGGTGGGAGGCGAGATGTCAATACATCCAGCGCGTGTTGAAGGACCGACTGATGAATAGACGCATCTGGATGACAGCACCACAAGGTGATATCATCGGCATATGCAAGCACGCGGATAGAAGGGATGGTCTCTAGGGCTCGAACCAGAGGAATTAAAGCCACATTAAATAATGTGGGGGCGAGAACGGAGCCCTGCGGCACTCCTCTATTGGAAGTGAAATTACCAAAGGGCTTTCCGTGGACACGCACGCTGAAGGTTCGATTTGCTAAAAAGGCGTGAATGGAGAGGAGGAACCGGTGAGGGAGACCAAGAGTTTGAAGGGAGGCAAGAATGGCAGAGTGAAGGATGTTATCATATGCCTTTGTTATGTCTGTAGCGATTACGGTTCGTACAAGGTGACTCTGTGGAGAGTGGTCAAGCACGTCAGCAGCCAAAGTAGCAAGGCCGTCCTCCGTTCCAATATGTGGGCGGAAACCAATTTGGGAATCTGGGTAACAATCATGGGATTCCAGCCACCATGATAAGCGTGCGGCTAGAATGTTTTCATAAAGCTTGCAGATGGTAGGGGTAAGGGAAATTGGACGAAGGGCCGAGAGAGATACTGGAGGCTGACCTGACTTGGGGATTGGAACCACAATAGAATGCTTCCAGTCTCCCGGCATGATGCCAGAAAGCCACACTTCGTTAAAAGTATCAAGTAGGGTTTCCAAAGCCCTCCCTTCCAAGTTACGGAATAAGGAGTTAGGTATGCCGTCGTGCCCGGGAGTAGTAGTAGTTTTTAAACGGTCAATGGAGGCCAGCAGCTCTGCCATGGTAAGGTCAGAAGTAATCCCATCGGGGGGCTCTGTTACCGATAAGTCAGGTGGAGACGTAGCGGTGCAGTCATGGTTTGGAAAAAATTGACGGGCCGCTTGTTGTGCAAATGTGTCCTCATCCACATTTAGCGCGAGGCGAATGCTCTCTGTGTAATCTGCAACCTGAGAAGGGCGCTCCATGGCGTGAAACACTCTCCAAAGATGTCGATTGCCCTGCGTAGAGGACAGGCGGGCACACCATGCAGCCCAGCGTTGCCTGCCTAGCCGCTTTGCATAGCGCCGCGCCCGTGCGGTAGCGCGGTGAAGAGTAGGAAGAGCCGAAGGGTCATCGGGGTGACGAGTAGCGTAAAGATCCGCCTGGCGACGAAGAGCCCACAGATTCAAGAGATGTATGTCCGGGTTTGGGTCATCTTCATTTACAGTAGTGGTAATAGTGTGAGTAGCGAGAACATCAGATAGAGTAGACAATGCTGAAGAGGGGTTGAATGTAGATAAATGATTGTCTGCGCGTACAGAATCCCATGATGTTATTCGTACAGTGCGGCGTATTTTCCGTAGACGCGTAGGCGTGAGGGAGATAAAAATAGGGCTGTGATCGCTACCCCAAGTATCAGAATCAACAGCCCAACGAGGGTTACCGGGGCCTAACCACCAAGACAAATCAGGTGAATACGGGCCACCTCGTGGGCGGG
The DNA here is from genome assembly GCF_052857255.1 of Amblyomma americanum. Lineage (NCBI taxonomy): Eukaryota > Metazoa > Arthropoda > Arachnida > Ixodida > Ixodidae > Amblyomma > Amblyomma americanum. The sequence goes on along the minus strand of NC_135502.1, from coordinate 143,997,967 downwards.
TAGAAGTATTCGGGTGATTTAAAAGTTGAAAGGAATGATCTGAAAAGCTCCCTTGGATGTGTGAACCCCTTGATGAATCCGATGGGTAACCCCACGCAGTGTGTGCGCCGTTGAAGTCACCGCCAACTAGAATAGGGATACCCGAGTTGGTAGAACGTAGAAAACGAACCCATCCCAGATTGGGAGATGCGGAGCCAGGACGACTATAAAAAGAAACTAGAATAAGGGGTGTGCGTGCAGGTTTTACGAGAGGGGCGACAACCTCTTGACGTGTGTTGCACCACCGTGAAAGGTCGAGCGGTGTGTGCGGAACTGAACTGTGAATATAAATTGCAGATTTACCTGGGCTGAGGGAGGAGGCGGTGCAACGGCGATCAGGGATAGATGGTGAATGGTATGCGCAGAAACCTGAAAGGCGTGGGAGTGCATTATGCTCTTGCAGTAGGAACGCCCATGCCCTCAGCTTTCCGTCGCGAAGGCGGATGTTCACTTCAGAGGCCTTATTAGCGAAACCTCGACAGTTCCACTGCACCACCACCGATGATGATGCGCTATCCATGACGAGGCCGAAGAGCTTCCACGATGAGGGATGTCACCTGCTTCATCAGCGCTAATATCTTGTCCACTGTCGGGGTAGTCACGGCTAACAGGTGGTCGGCACCTGATTGTGGGCCAGTGCTTACCCTAGGTGATTCCTCTGATGATTGCTCCCGAGTTATGAGAATTCTTCGAGAGGATTGAGAACGACGCTGTTCCCGGCGCTGGGTGAGTTCGTCTAGTCGGCGGCGAGCCTCCGCGATTGCATTGTCTAAAGCTGTGTCTTCATCTGTAGTATCCACATGTGATGGATGCACTGGACGTTTGGGCGTACCATTTGATCCGGGAAGGTGAGCCGCTTGGGCATATGTACGCTGGCGAGGAGACGTATGGTGAGCAGCAGGCTCAGATAAAGGAAGTTCAGGGAAGTCGTTGTCGTCACATGCGAGAGCTGCAAAGCGATTACTTGTAGGGACATCCATTTTTGCAGGCGACTTGTGAACCTTCTTCGCTTGCTTCTTCTTGTTCTCTTGTTCGAACCTGCACGCGAAAGCTTCAGAAAGTAGGAGACGCGCTACCAATTCGCGACAATTGGCGTCCGCGCCACAGGATGAAACCGTGTTTTTTTTCTTTCTATGGGTCCGTGAAAGGAAACGATGACAACACTAAAATATTTGGTCGAGTTGGGCGAACGCATGGGGTTGAAAGACGCCGAGCTGCGCACGTGGATGGCTGCCGAAAAAAGAAGGAACGCGCAGCACGTGCAGCCATATTACTTGAGGAGAAGAAGAAGAAGACGTGCAGCCGAACACCACGGTCAACGCGAGCAAGAAAAAGCGCTGGCAGAAGCGAAACGCAAGAACGCCAAGGCAGAAGCAGAGGCTGAAGAGCGTAAAGCGCAAGATGAACTCGAGCATGCGAAATAGCTAGCAGAGGCTGAAGAGTGTAGATTGCCGCTCCAATTCAGACTAGCAGAAGCAGGTGGGGGTAATCGAGAACCCGCACCGGGGCCCTCAGTTGAGGTTATACCACACAAGTTAATCCCGTCTTTCGACGTTCGCAGGGATAAATTGGGTGCATACCTCAAACGTTTTGAGCGTATCGCAGAAGGGCACAGCTTGCCCAATGTAAAATGGGCTACAGCACTCAGTATATCTTTAACTGGGGAGGCTCTCCATGTAATCGGTCTATTGTCTCCCACAGATTCATTGAATTATGATAAGGCAAAACTAGCCCTGCTCCAACATTTTCGGTTCACAGCAGACGGGTACCGAAAAAGGTTTCGAGAAAGTAAGCCGCTAGAGATAGAAATGGACAAGCAATACGCGGCACGCTTGCTCAGCCTTTTCCATCGATGGGTCGACATGTCGGGAACGGCCACAACGTACGAGGACTTACGTGACTTGGTGGTGGCCGAACAGTTCATGAGTAACTGTGATAGTCGTCTGGTGATTTTTCTTCGAGAAATAGAGTGCAAGACGCTGGTCAAAATAGCTGAGGCAGCAGACAACTTTCTGGAGGTCCAGTGGCAAAGAAACTTGTCTTCGTTCAAAGAATCGTTCGAGGTGGGCATTCCGAGAGACAAGGATCTACCATCGAGTAGACAGTCAGGAAGGTGCCTCATTTGTAACCGACCGGAACATAAAGCTGCCGACTGTCGCTCTAAGCCAATAATGCTTTATTGTGTTTATTGCCGGAAAACAGGGCATGATGTAAGTTCCTGCTCAAGAAAGCACGAAAACCAGAAGCAGTCGACCTGTTGTGTTCAGCCAGAGAGTTTTACGGCTGAAACAGCGTCCACAACAGAAGATAGGCTTGAACCAGCTGAGGATAAGGTGGTGGTCGGACTTGTCCGGGAAAAGCCGGCAGATTCACAACACAAGCCCGCACTAGAGGGAGACCTCCGAGGTCTACCCGTAAGTGTTTTACGGGACGCAGGGAGCAATACGGTGGTGGTGCGGAGAGCCTTAGTTCCTGACTCAGCTCTCGACATCTACGGTCTTGTTTGCTGATGGCAGGAGTGTGGAAGTTCCCGAGGCAGAAGTCTATATTGCTTCCCCTTATTTCACTGGTACGGCCATGGTAAAGTACATGTAGACACCATTGTACAATGCATCAAACGGAAATATGCCAGAGGCCCGTCAGCCGTCAAATCTTGATATCAACTAGAGGAGATCAAAATCCGTTGCTAAATTATGTCCTGACATAGTCAATGACGAGGTTTCCAGTGAAACTGGTGAGAGCGACAGGCCAAAAGTGGTGTTGGCTGGAAAGGAAGTTTCCGGAAAAAGGAAGGAAAGCACTACTTTAAGCGTTGGTCCTATGAGGTTCTCCAAAGAAATGTTAGAAACAGAGCAAAGAGACGATGAGTCATTGAAGGCATGTTGGGTGAAAGTAGGAAAGGTGTTCCAAGGCAAGCACGGCACTTCGCACTCGTATTCTGTCAAAAAGGGGATGCTGTATCACCTCTATCTTCTCGCCTCTGGCAGAGAGGTTTGACAGGTAGCAATTCCAAAGTCTTGCCAATCACAGGTGTTAAGGCTTGCCCACGATAGCCCGTTGGAGGGCCATCAGGGCATTAAGAAGACGACAGATCGAGTTCTGGAACAATTCTACTTGCCGAGAGTGCAGGAAGAAATTAAGAGGTATGTCAGGTTGAGTGACTCCTGTCAACAGACGTGCCCAAAAGGCAAAGTAGGGAAAGCTCCGTTGGTACGCATGCCTCTTATCGACACTCAATTTGATCGGGTCGCTGTCGATGTTGTTAGTCCGCTGTCGCCCACATCGGTGAAAGGGAATAGATATAATCTAACTCTTGTCGATTTTGCCACGAGAGAGATCATTTCCGAGAGAGATCTTTTGTGACCAAGGCTTCTGTTTCACTTCCGAAATGATGAGAGAGCTGAATGATTTCTTGGCAGTGAAACATCTCAGCACGACTCTTTACCATTTAATGTGCAATGGGATGGTAGAGAAATTTAACAGCACTTTCAAACATGCAGCGGAAGCTCAGTCAAGAGCAGCCCAAAACCTGGGATCATTATATCGCTCCGCCTCTGTTCGCACACAGAGAGGCGCCGCAGGCGAGTCTCGGGTTTCCCCATTTTGAGCTGATATTTGGACGACATGTGCGAGGACTGCTCGCAGTCTTCAGAGGGCTCTGGACCAGGGAAGAGCTTGGAGAAGACAGGAAGACGACATATGGTTACTTTCCCGATCTAAGAGAACGCCTGAAGCAAACTGTGAGAGCGGCACATTAAAATATGCTGCGTGCCCAATAGTCTCAGAAGAGATACTATGACAGGAACAGGAAGAAGCGGCAGTTAAGGGTTGGAGATCGTGCCCCCAATCTTTTGCCGAGTAGTCACAATAAACTCCGGATGCAGTGGAAAGGTCCATTCGTGGTTGTTGGCAAAAACAACGACATGAATTATTCGATCGACTTAGGCCACACTAAGCAGCTATTCCACATCAATTTGCTCAAATGGTACGGAGAGCGCACGTCCGAAGAGACCGTGAAGGCGTCATCTTTCTTCGTAATCGAATATGGTGACTCAGAAGAAAAACTGACTACCCTTTGCACGGACCACGGTAAAGGATTTGAAACCGATCAGGTGTCTACCAAGCTCGATGACGACGAACAGCAGGAGATTCGCAGCTTAATTGGCACGTATGCACACATCTTTTCCGAGAATCCCGGAAAGACTAATGTAGTGAAGTGTCAACTCAGGCTCTCGACATCTGAAGTTGTGAATACCCCGCAATACCAATTGCATTTTGCCATGGAGGACGTGGTCGAAAAGGAGATCGAAGAAATGATG